>NC_045704.1:69606219-70863385 GCF_009834535.1 Camelus ferus | reverse complement strand
TTACGCCCATCTGGCGGCATGAGCCGTGCTTTTGTAAAATTTGAATAAGCAGAAGACAACCGCCAAGATGCAACTGTGAATGTGTTCCATGAGGCGAGGTCAGGGCTGGAATGAAGGTCACATCCCAGGATTGGTCTAGAACTCCCTAAATTCCTCGTTGCTAAGGCTGGGATTGGTGTCTGATGATGTAACAGGGCAGAGGCTCAAGGTGGGTTAGGTGGTCTGGCTTGTGTAGAATAAGGGCGGTGTGGCTGGGGACCAGGCAGGCACCGGCAGAGAGCACCTCCGGCTGAACATCAGTCTCGTAGAAACTGGCCCCCAGGTGCACGGGTGGCTGTTGCTGGCCTTGTTGCTTCCATTAGCGGTGCTGACTTACGGCAGCATCCTCAGCTGTAATTTTACGGTTGGGTACGTTGATGTTATTTTTCTCTCCAATAATGCTCTGTGACCTGATTTTATCCTCATTCATTAGACGGCTTATGCAACAGTGACATTCATCCGGCAAGTGTGAGTCAGGGCATTTCCCTGTTATAACTGTGTAGGGAAGCAGCTTCTGTAACACCAGAAAGCGTGCTTCCTTACGGTGAGGAGGACAGAGACACGCCTCTGCTTGTTGACTGTGTCACTCTGGGTAGGTGCGTATATTTTACTAAGCACCTAAATCACCTTGTGGGAAATGTATCCTGTATCCTTAGAATTAAAAAGATGACAGCAACTTCCTGGCTGGCCTTTAGACTGGGTGACACAAAAGCTTGACTGGGCACTAGCCTGAGTATTAAATGAAAGAGTCTGCTTACTGCCTGAAGAAGGCTGAGTATCTTGATTGAAGAACGGGGCTTTCCCAATGACTGAAATGAACTAGATATGAGTGATGGGCAGTGTGTCTGTGTCAGGCTAGCCCTGTGCCTTGCTGTCAGATTCTTTTGAAATTAGACATCCAGTATTAGAATTCTTTGATTAAGATGCAAATTCTAAGACATGGTAATATGACCTAACCTGTTTAAAATAGGGGCTGGGGCTTGTGGAATGGGGCTATGGATGGTCACAGGTATCTTTGAGGTCCAGAGGGGAATCTGATCCAAAAGGGGAGACTCTTTATAAGATTACTAGTCCGTGGAGGTAGTGGGCTAGGAGGCAGCATGGGAGCCAGAAATGGGATATGAGAAGGAAACTGGAGGTCTGAAAGTGCAGAGGAAATGGTGCATCAGCCTTTGGGGCCCAAGCAGAAGGGGAGCTGCAGCAGGAACCCAGAAACAGAAACAGGCTTGTCACAAGGCGGTTAGGGAGCAAATTACTTGAATTGCAGCCCACTTAACATTCGAGCAAATGTGCTTCCTGGAGCTGGAAATTTGTTCTTAAAAGAACAAGTCCTGCAGGACAGAGGCCTTGCCAAAGTCCAGATTGGCTTCAGTGCTGCAGGAACAAACACATTTTACAAAATCCAAATATTCTTCACTGGGGGAAAGCTGAATTCCCAGGAAATGACTGTTCTTTATCTGCTCTTTCTAAGCATCAACCATTTATTAGATGATACGTCACCTTAGGGAGTTGAATGAAATTTCTGCCAGCATAGCCCAATTGCTGGATGTCTTCTGGAAAAATAAGAAGAAATCCAGCAGAAGAACTATGTCAGAATCAATTTCTCTCTCTCCTCTCTCTCTCTCTCTGTCTCTCCCTCTCGCTCTCTGTATGGGTGACCTTTTATAAAGGAGGATAATAAATCTCCTTTTCCAAAACTTATCTCAGCTTTGGCAGAGGAAAGTGAAAATGTTTTGTCCATTAGAGAGGAAGGTTATCTAAGTACCCAACTGTGTAATTTGTTAGAGTCCACTTGACTTAAACTCCGACTGTCCCCAGCACACTCTGTTCTGCAGCACATGCGGTATAGGGTCTCCTACAGTTTGTTCCACCTCCCAGTCATTCATGCTCCCTGCCCACCTAGTAGGGGAAGACAGACTATCATCACCCCATGAAAAACACATCCTGGCTTTCATGTGTTATAGGGAACTCTCTTATAACACATATTTATTTTTCTTTTATTTTACCGAGAGCACAGTTGGCCATGGAGTTGGATGCGGGGCTGTGATAGGTGGTACAGACAACCAGAAAGGCTGCCCGCCTTGCTGTCCATAAAAAGCAGCTCACGTTTCTCTCTCCACATACATAAGAGGTGGTCTGTCAACATGCTCACACACATTTTAGGATTGAGTTAGTCACTCAGTCATTCAAATCCATTCATTCTTTCAATAAACACATCTGTCGAGCACATTCTACGGACAAGAATTGACCTCATGCATTGTCTCCAAACATTATTCTGTGTGTTCTTCCCTCCTGTATTTTATTCTCTTCTTTCTTATTTTAAGCAAATAACTCGTTTCTTGCTTCAGGTGTTCTTTTGCAAAGGGAAAGTAGAAACTTTTTGGAAGCAACCTTAATGTTGCTTTTCTAAAAGATTGTGCTTCGCAAAGAGTGGGGAAATAGGGAGAGAGAAATACCTTCCCCACGAATGAAGGACGAGGATTTCTTAGACTAAGGAGGAGGAAGGGCTTGTAAATTATTAGTTTAAACAATGAACATTCCATCAAACTACCATGAAGCTAGCTCTGACCATACACCTTCATAGGAGTTGACTCCCCCAAGTGAATCACCTCCAGAAACCATGAGCCAAATGGATAAATGTGTGCTTGTTGGTCAGAAAGGTCTTCACACATTTGAATCGTGATTGTGATTGGTTGCTTAGCTTCTCTGCCCTCTACCTTCTAAGAGCTTTCGTCACAAAACTAGCCACGTGGCTTCTGGCACAAGTGTTGCCGTAAAGCTTGCCACAGATTGAAGAATCCAAGTAGTTTCCAGCCAGTCTCTTCTTTCTTTCATGCAGGGGCTCAGAGGAGAGACAGTGTGTTCACAGAATCATAGCTTTTCTTCAAAGGAAAGGGAAATGGAAATAGAACTGATACTTCAGGAAGCAAAGCAGGTGGATAACCAAGAAGAGACTGTTGGCAGGCTCTTAGGGTGTCCTGGCTTAAACTCCTTGTCAACTGGTTAATGAAAGACACTGGGAGAAGCCAGGCATGGGGATCTGGAGATTCTGTGAGGTCTGTGTTCTTGAAACACCTTGTACTTTCCTTAATGACATTGATATTACTCTACCTTGTAGTGTACTTAAATGGCAAGTTTTCTTCCGAGACGACCATATAAACTGCAAATAGCAGGCAGGAAAGAGTTAAAGGGTTTCTATGTGCCTGACTCAGCCAGCAGCATCTTGGCAGAATTTGATTACAAGGCTGGCTGCAACAGTTGGGGAACATTTGGCTGGGGGACATTTTGAAAAGGAAACAGGAAAAGACTATGGAGAAGGAAGCTTGTTGTTCTTCTCAGCAATATGGTCTTCCTCATGGCTTGTCTTCTGAAAATCCTTCCTTCCTGTGTAACATTCGTGGAGCAAGAGGCCTCAGATTGAGGGTGATGGGTAGTGAGGTGTGCGGTCCTGAGAAGGCAGTGGGGGTCTGTCAGACTGCAAACCTGCAGCAGCCTGCACAAGCAAGGAAGTGACTGGCAGGCTGGACTACTCCCAGATTGCACGAGGAGTGTGTGGGAAGGAGGGAAGAACGGTGTGCTGGTCCTGTTGGACCCCAGAAGGCTGGGTTGCTTGGCTGGGCTGTATCTACTCAGTGGGTGGTTGTAAGGATGAAATGAGATGACACATCAAGGATGCTTGGTGCATCGTATATGCTCAGTCAGTGCTGGCTGTCATCATTACAAGTCAGGCTGGTCAACACAGTCAGACATGAAATATGACCTATGAGGTCGTTTAAACTATGGCCAGTGGGTGAGGGGGCGTGCTCACGTTTATTACGCTCAGGCACTTTGCGAGACACCTGACACAGGTCATTCCCTTTACTCCTATATCAAATGTACTCAGAGTATAAACATCTCTATGTTACAGAAGGAGAAGTTCAGACTCAGAGAAGTTAGAATAGTTTGTCCAAGGACACACAGTTTGTCAATGGTGGAGCCCGATGTAAAAGTCTCTGATTATGTGCTTCTTCCAAAGGCCTGTTTTTTAGAGTATGTACAAGGTGAAGTGGGTTAGAGGGAGGGGAATGAGCAAGGTGAAGCTACGAAATTTGGAAGCTAAATAGAAACATAAAAATGTGAGCACACGGACCTCTGTTCAGGGCTCCCAGCACACCATGTGCTTGCGTGACGGCTTACTCCGGACCGCACTATAATTTGTGGCTTTATTTGAACGTTCTCTCCTACAGGGAGGCTGTACGTATCCCCTGAGTTGGTAGATGACTTTCTCTCTAACCTCATTGCCATGTTCTATGTGTAGAACACAGTAGATGCTCGGATATTTGTTGAATGAGTTAATTGATTAAACCAAGCCCCAAATTGCGTGTTACAACACACAGGTATTTGGAAACTGGTACAAAACACAAACAAAATCAATAACATCTGTAAGCAGAGATCTTTCTACAGCACAATAATGTGTCCTGTAATAATAGGTTTGGGTCAACCAGTTAAACAGAGTGTTACATACATTAACTTGAGGGCAGATTCCTTCGCACTCATCACTGTATCCCTCAGATTCTCAGACCAATGCGTTTCATGTAGAAGACATTCGATACATTTTTATTGATTCTGAAAAGAAGTTAACGGTTGAAAATCATGTATGATTTTCATATCATTCAGTAGGAATTAATATCTCCATGTTATCGGAATTTGATGCATTAATATATGTACATCTTAATACATGCAATGTATATGCAATTTGTAGTTTTAAGATTTGTCACATCTAAATCAAACCAAACATCTGGGTAAAAGTGAAAAATGGAAAAAAAAATTCTAAGCCAAACGTTTGGAGGAATATTTTGTGCTATGTAGAAACAGCCTGAAGTGCGATACATTCATTTTTAAACCCCAAGCCCAAACCTACTATCACCACTACAACTGTCTTTATAAATGGGCATGTTTATAAATAGCCATCCAGCATTCTTCTGATAACCTCAATTAGACTAGATTTGAGAGTACAAATTGAAACAAGAAAGGAAACGCTCCAGGTGCTGGGAAACGGTATTGACATTGCTGCGACTCTGCTGTTTTAATTGTGCTGATAAAAAAATTCTAATAGGTCAAAAATTGAAAGCTCAATGAGATGAAAACAACCAGGAGCTGGAAAGGGAAGACAGGGTTGGGGAAGGCTGAGAGGTTAATATCGACTTCCATCTAATTTAGGATTTGGATTAAGGAACAGAGAAGCTCAAACCTGCTCAAATCATGCTGCCATCTGTGACTCTGACGTGGCATTTGGAAGAGTAAAAGCACGTGCTGGAAGATTACCAAGACAAAGAACAATTCTGGAATCTCGGCATCGGATTTTCCTTCTGTGGCTAAAAGGCTGAGCTACTCTGGCAATATTTAGGTTCGTTTTCTGCTTCATCTGAGATGCAAAGCATCTTTTTAAAGCACAGAGGTTGCGTGCTCTGTAAGTAGGAACCTTCGGGGGTGAATCAGACATCACTTTCCAGACTTGTGCAGGAGTTGCATCATTAAGAAATATGTGTTGGTAGTTATTGACTATGTAACAAAAGGGAGAACAAGGGAAATTAAAAATCTTGTTGACATGCCATTGTACTTGACGAGTTCTGAGATGTGCCCTTTAGCCACAGTCCCCATGGAAACCATTTAATGCCGAGAGGGAGTTCATTGTACCAGGGGAGACTGCATGCTTTCGGACCGTCTAGTAAAAGGAGCAAACAAGAAGGGGCTGCATCTTTGAATAAAACATTTTGTATTACATGCACATCTGCGTTTTCTCTTCCCAGAAGCTGGCTGAGGACAGAAGACAGCATGGCTATTCTTTCCATTTTAAATTTTCATCCTATTTTGTATCCTTTACATACAAGTTTCTAAAATGGGTTGATAAGGACAGAAATACGTTTTTTTCAGAGATCAAAGGGAAATTAGGTGATACAAAAACACCCTAATATAATAGTATTTTTGGTGAACTCCCTGGATTTTCAAGGGGCTTCCCTTTTATTCCGTGTGAGGGCATCTCCTTTACCTTTCTGACCAGCATCCTGGTCCAGCAGGCATGGTTTAGTGTGTGACTGACATCAAGGACAGACAGTATGGCTGCCCTCTTCTCGCAGACGGCTTGCCACTCTTCCCCCATGGCCAGCATTCAGTGCCGACTGCAGCCAGTGCTGCCCACGTTCAGTTGTCATCCTTCATTGGCAGGCATGCCGAGCCTCGTGGTGAGGGACATTAACACGAACTTCCGAGCCCAAAGCTCTGGGTCCCAGGGCTGCCTTGGTCTCTCGTTAGTGACGAGGTTGTTGGCAAGTTACTGAACATCTCCATGCCTCAGTTTTCTCATCTAAAGGACAGGGACAGAATCAGCTAACAGTTGTAAAAATTGAATAAGATGCTCAGCAGCGCTAAGGCTGCCACCCTTTCCTGTCACTTAGCTAAACATACCATCCTTTGCCAAAAAATAGCCACTGTCATAGTATAAAAGGCCTCTTTTGATTTGGTGCCTACAGAGAGTTGACTCCTGTTTCCCCTGTGTCTCTCTCTCCTTTTTGAGTAACAGCGCTCTGCTGCTGTCACATTTTACTGTTCCAGTTCCTGTGCTTTCCCTTGAGGAAACAACCCCTGCCTACCGTTATAGCATGTGATGAATCCAGGCCTAAGAATACCACATACATCGTTCCTCTGGCTACCGTGTTGGGCTCAGATGGCCTGATGTGGTCTTTCAGCCAAAGCTGCAGGCAGGCGGGATGGTGTCGGCCCAAAAGCATCTCTCCTCTCCGAGCAGCTTGACCAAGAGGAACACGGAGGGAAGCAGAGCCAAGGTCTGCTCTCAGTGACTTTATTTGCGCTCCTCCACCCAGCGTGCTCAAAGCTAAACCCAGCATGCCCTGGGTTTTTCATCAAATGAGCCAAGAAATTATGTTACGCTTTAGTAGGTATGAAATTGGCACTTTCAATGGAAAGGGTTTTGAGTAACAC
The DNA here is from genome assembly GCF_009834535.1 of Camelus ferus. Lineage (NCBI taxonomy): Eukaryota > Metazoa > Chordata > Mammalia > Artiodactyla > Camelidae > Camelus > Camelus ferus. Next base: position 70,856,368 of record NC_045704.1, on the reverse strand, counting down.
CTCCAAGGGTGGAGATCAATTGTAGGGGTGGGAAGCAAAATTTCAATTTGAGTAAGATCATTTTTCACTTGCAAACCTTCTCTAGATGGCTCATATACTGCATTCATTCTTTAATGCATTTAGGGCAACATAATCTAGGTTATTTAAAATTTTTCTTGTACGATGGTTACAATAAGAAGTGCAAAAGGGCGGTGAGTCACGAAGAAAGAAACAGTACAGAGAACATTTGAAGTGGGTGCGGAAGAATTATGCCCCTCCCCCAGAAGAGAGCGCTGTGGCGGCCAGAGGGTGTGAGTTACAGAGAGAAGTGCACATTTTGAAACCCAGGAGAAACACCTTCCTTAAGAGACAGACAAAAGCAAGTCAGGATTAAAGCCGTCTGCAGAGGACAGATGGTTAACAAAAACGATCATTAGAGTGGTAAGCGCATGAGGACTGCGTAATGCCAACGTGGACTTGTCGAAGGGTCCTGACATTGGTCCTGGAGGCGTCCTTCTCCACTGGGAAGGCAGCGGTAAGAGGGCACATGTCTGTGCAAAGTGGACGACAAACTAATGGAGTTTGTTATTTCAGGGGTCTTATCAGCCAAATTAATAATGTGGAGAGGCTTTGATAAATTTATTATTGTCAGCTAAATAGTCACTTTTGGAAGGATAGAGGACAACTTGGGAAACAGTCTCTAATATTTAATGTCCACAGGGTGCCGAGGCAGGCAGCGGAAAGACCCTCATGCCTCGTGGAGCTGTAAGTCTGGTGTAGCCTCTGTGAACCTGTGTGACCTTGAGCCCACTTGTCAATGTGGGGTCATAATACTGCTACCTGACATCATTGCAGGAGGCTCAGAATGCGTCATTATTTTAGTGCCCTTGAAAGACACTGAATTAAGTTGCCAAGTTCGAATACAAGTAAAAGACTGCTCTTATCATGGTTACTGGTAATGCTTTGGGCTAAACCCCATAATCATCTTATTTCTCAGTCTTTTTCTTGTTGGATGGACCAGAGTTATTTGGCAAGTTACTCTCTCCTTGAAACCCTTCATTTCATCACCAGCATACTCCTACTAATCTGTTTGCTGTCCCTTCTCTCTTCGATCCTTCAATGTTGGAGGTGCCCCAGAGTCCTCTTTTCTTTTCAATCTTCTTCCTGTGGACCATTTCATTCAAATTAATGGATATAAAATATTGCATGGAGACATGAAATTTTAGATAGGCCTCATTTCTGAGTAAAAACCTACTCTCAGTGAAGGAGCTTACCATATCTGGGGGAAGAGCATTCCAAGCAGCAGAAACAAAGTGCAAAGGTCCTGAGGCAGAAATATGCCTGTTATAGTAGAGGAAGAACAAGGAGGCCAGCGTGGCTGGAGTGAACAATGCAGTGGGTAGATGAGGACGGTACTTTCAGAGGTAAGTGGATCAGATCACCAAGTGTCAAAGACATATCAGTTGTTGCACTAAACTATTTCACTGTTTACCTTGAAGACACACAGTAATGTTACTGAGTCCAAACTCATCCGGCTCACAGCACGACAGGCCAATTAAATCGGGAGATAAGGTGTTGGGGTAAAGAATAATGGCTTTATTCGGAAAGCTGGTGGACTGAGAAGATGGCAGACTGATATTCTTGAGAATCATCGTCCCAGGTAGAATTCAGGCTCCTTTTATACTAAAAAGGGAAGGGGGTGTGCTTGGCTGTTGCAAACTTCCTGGTGTCAGAATCCTTTGTTCTTGCAGCTATCCACATAGGTCAGGTCATGGGGTCCCTTTCAACCTCCAACAAAATAAATGTTATTTTCTATTCTGCAACTTTTTATCTTCATATGAGTGGAAAAGTGTTCTACCCTTAAAGGTCAGAGCCTTGAGAATAGGCTCTCCTGTATATTCCAGGCTCTAGGCAACATTCTTTTACAAAAGGTGCAGAACCAGTATGACCAAGCCTGGGAAACAGAGCCAAAGGAACAGATCTAATATGGAGTCAGATTTGTTCTTTTCTGTTACAGTACTTTAATCTTTGAACGATTTCTATCAATGTATAAGCATTTAGGCAACACTTTTTATTATTAATTATATGAATATATTTTAGTGATCAAATACATTGCCAATCATTATTTTATATTATACAGTTTTCTTATTAGGCAGGTCAAAGTAAGCTTGTACAAACAGAGGCAGTTGGGACTTTTTCTGTAAAAAGCCTTCACCATTTGAATGTGTCAAAAAAAAAAAAAAAGAGAAAAAACACAAGACAGAAAGTCCAAAGAAACAATTTTTTCCTTAAATTGTTCTGTCATAATAACACACACACTTTCCTTTTTCCGACACAGATTTTTTTCTTCTAACAGCCTTTGCTTGTTTTGATTTTTACCAGATCTGATGATTTTCATTTTCCTCAAGTCATTGTATGTGAGCCACATCCAAATGGGAAATAGTATCATAAAGCTGTCCTTATTTGTGTTTTTAAATAAGTCCTTTGGGTAGAAAAATATTTTGGAATCAATATTTTAAAATGAGGGTGCAAATAGGATGTTAAGGGGAAAAAATATACTCTAATGCTATTTCATATATTCTAAACAACATTTTAGTAAAAAATACAGACATTTTCAGCCATTCAGCTAGTTTTCAGAGCTACCCTCAGATCTGTATGTCCCTGAAACTTTGCCATTCTCAACAATCACCATTACTCTTTCTTTGAACATATGTTTTCAAATTAAAGGAAACTCTGCCCATAGCACCAGAACTGAGTGAGGGAGAGGGCGGGAGGGGAGGGCGGGGAGGCTTTGCGTAATCCAGTATTTAACTTCTGTTGAGAACGTCAGTCCTCAGTCTGTGGCTAGACCTTCCTCACAGCATCTGTTGTGGACTGCAGTGTGTCCCTCTCTAAAAGATAAGCTCAAGTCCTAACCCCTGGCGCCTGTGAAGGTGCCCTGCCTTGGAATTAGGGTCTTTGTAGGTGTGTGTAAGTGGGGGAGGGCGCTGGTGTTACGTCCCCCTCTGAGTCTGAGAGGCTGGGAGTCACACCAACGTCCCAGGGCAGGAGGAGAGGGATGTCTCATCTCAAGCCGAGAAGGTGAATTTGCCTTCCTCCACCCTATTGTTGTGCTCACTTCCTCGACAGATGGGAGGATGCCCACCCACGCCGGTGAGGGCAATCTTTACTCAGCTTACTGATTCAAATGCTAACCTGTTCCAGAGACAGCCTCACAGACACACCCAGAAATGGTATCTTTTTACCAGGTATCCAGGCCCTTAGCAAAGTCAAGTCGACACATAAAATTAACCATCCACAAGGCATGGGGGAGAGGACATGTTCTGTTGTTTATGGTTAAACCTCTGTCTTTTGGTGGACCCCAGTTCCTGGGCTATGACCTTAATAAGTCTTTCTTAGCCTTTTTACCCTCTTAGGGAGGACGGAAAAGCCAGAGGAGGCCGGAGCAGGAAAAATGCCTTGCTCCAGGACAAATCTATTTGTAAATAAGAAAATGAGTATTCTTTGAATGCATATTTAATTCATACTAAAAGTGAATAAATTTCCTAATGAAAGGTGAAATATTTGAAGTTAATTGTCACTGGCACCTGTTTTTCAAGCTTCCGTCTATGGTTATAACAAAGGGCAGAAGAAAGGTGGAATTTCAACACTACTCTGGGTTTGTTTTGTTTGGTGTTGATGCCTGTTCCTTGGGTTGAGAAACGTCGATGCAATAAAAAAAAAAAGTCGACAGAATGAAATGCTTTGTGTAGGGCTTAATATGTAGGTCTTAGATTTCGCCTGAGGATAAGCTATGTCAACTGATGTGCCCCAAACCCCACATCTAACATGTGCTACGGGAAAGCTCCCTTTCGGGTCTCTGAATTCCCACTAGATAATCAGCCATCCCAGTTTGCATGGGACTCGAGGTTCTCTGGGGACGTGGGACTTTCAGTGCTCAAACCAAGAAGGCCTCAGGCAAACCAGGAAGTGTTGGTCACCATCGTGGAGAATTTCACTTATTTGAAACTTAAGTTTAAAAAAAGATAAAAAGATGAAAAAATTTCCCTTTTGCACTTATTATCTGTGTGCTGATTGCTTAGAGCATACCTGTGTATGTAGTGTGACAGATTACAGGAAGATCAATTTGCTGGCAAACAGTTTATAAATTACTTCATTACTCATATCAGCATCATCTGAGATTCCTATCTGTCTGACTAAACTAAACAATAAAACAGACAGAAGCTTCTCTTGTCATGGGAACTGCACAAGAGCTGAGCCTCTCTGCCTACTGGCAACCTACGCCTGGGTGGGAGTTTGACGGCAGCTCTGAGTGAATCTTTCTTTCCTTTAGATGTTACCGAATGAATCAGGAGTGGGAGGAAACAGGATGGGGCTGGAGGAAAAACATCTTGGCACAGCCAGACTTGGGAACAGCTCATCCTGTCTCTCCTGTCACCTCCACTGCAACCGGATTGCTCTTTCCTTAATGTAGTAATGGATCGTGGTCACCGACATCTTCAAGCACCAAATGGCCCGAGACCTGGGTGCTCCATTTTTACCACTGGGATTAGAGCTTCAATTCCAAAGCTCCAGTTACAGATTAGGGCTGTCTTGTCTCTTATTTCCCTCCAACCTAGGACCGAGGCACAGTGTTCTTGTAGGCAGTTCCTTCTCCAAAAACATAAAGTCTTGCCCGAGACCCCCATCTTAGGACTTAGGACAAAGACTGCACGAAGACTGACACTGCCTATCACTCGTGAATGGCAGCTTGGAAGTAAATATCTCTTGGAGCCCTGATGGTCACAGATAATTTGACTGAAATCAGGCTGGACATGGGTCTGTTGCTCCTGTACTGTATTGTATCTCACCTGCTGAAATTCTAGCATTTGTTTGAAACTCCCCTCTCATTCTCCTTGTCAGACGGAGGTCAGGTTTGTGTCAGACTAACCTCAGCAGGTGCCACGTGGCTGGGTGCACAGCTGTCAGAAGCCAGAGCACAGAAACAGGAAGCAGTGTCCTGGGAGTCGTCTGAAGGTCGGTGACTGGGGCGTGAGTCCACGGGGCTTAACGGAGGAGCAGACCCAATGTGTGGAGGCAGGATGGGATCAGGAAGTCATGGAGCAAGGTTGGAGGAACTGCTTAACTGGAGACAGCTGAGAGGAGCTTTGGAAGGTTGATGAGCAGACACACACTAGCTTTCATCCTGGGATGGCTCAGATGCATGAGGCTTGTTAAATTTAGTTAAGGAGGTTGCAATGAAATGACCATGGACTTGACCTAACAGTCAGGCTCTGTTGCTGTCTCCTGCACATCCCTGACAAGTAATCCTGCTATAAGAAACTGGAAAGTCTCCCGAAGAACTGTAAAATTATTACAGATAACTCTGTAACCGGCCAGAGTGACTCCCTCTCATCCAGATCTAGTTCTGTTACTGGCCTTTATCTAGATTGATTTTGAGTCCTTTGGGAATATCTGTTTAGATGAGTTTTCTCACTAAGGGTAGATCTTGACTCATTATTTAATGATCATTCAACTAACAGAGAGAAATATTCTAAGATGGTAATTGCCATGTTAGAGAAAGAAAAAAATGAGACTGCCTTAGGCCAGAAAAGGCAATTATTTCAACTTTTTACTTTTTGATGTAACAAATGAAAAATTTTAGAAAATTTTGCTTGAGTAATTTCTGTCCTTGGAACAGGGGTTTCTGACTTGTTCTGAGATAAGGCAGTACTTTTGCCTTGTGGCCATGAGGGTTTGGAGGGTGTCTGTTGATGGGAAATTTCTTTTACTGAAATATCATGTCTCCAGCCATGACCTGTCCTTGGCTGCGCATAGCACAGGGCTATGTCTCTGAGGTGTACATTTGTCAGGAGACAAAATTCGGCTGGAGGCTTTCCCCAGGTGAGCAGCCATTTCAAGAAGCCCAATCTCTACCACTTTGGGGAGAATATTCTGCCTGTGCAGTCCCTGTTAGTTTGAAAAAATGCCTCCGGGCATCTCTACTGGACTAAATCATGGGCCCTCTGATATGACAGCTTAGTTTGTTTAGAACTTCACTGGAAACAAAAGCACAGCTTTTCAAGGCTCTGTCTTCCAGAAATTCATTTCATCCAAAGTAAAAATAAAATTCTGAGCTACCGTTAATGTGTGTTAACCCTTGTAGGACCAACGCAAATCTCAGAGTTCTATGTGAAGAGATTTCGGTCTTTAGAACTGACACGAGTGGAGAGTATGGCAGATGTGATGGTGTGTTGAAATGTTTCTTATTTGATGACTTGGAAGCGATGACCACTCCCAGCCACTACCGGGGACAGTTGTGATGGCTCAGTACCCTGCCTCTTCTCCCCTCATTTTCATCTATTTTTGTAAACAAGTAAGATAGTTTTAAAGAAAAAGAACACTTTGAAATAATTCAAACTTCTCATCTTTAAATATATTATGTCAAAACTAAGAGTTAATAGAATGGATCCAATCAGTGAGTTTGAGAGCGAGTTGGCATGCGATCACACTAGTGGACACTTACGCATGTTTTTGTTGTGCTTGGTCTAAGCGCTTGGTATGTATTCACTCATCTGATTTTTATACCCATCGTGTGAAATAAGTACCCTTATTATTTGAATTTTACAGATGAGGGAATTGAGGCTTGGAGAGGTTAAGCAAGGTCCAAAGTTGCACGCACACAGCTGGAGCTGCGAGGCTAACCCAGGAAGTCTCGCTCTCTTGTTGAAATCATTGGGAATCATTAAACAAATGACATGAGGAAGATTATGTTTGTTAACTGGGCGTGCTTGGGGCATTAATAACTGGTTTTATTTGTTTCCCACCAATTTCTTAATCATTTGGACATGCTTTTGCCAACTATTTTTGCAATTATTTCCCTCAGTGACTCTGGTTACCTCTACTCTTTGTTAATTGCCTTCTCCAATTCACATGATCTTGCCAGAGTGTTGACAGTCGTAGGTGCAAGAACAGAATGCCCTGACTGCTCTTCTAAATTCTAGTTCTCCCAACGCGGGGTCTAGTTGAATATTCTCTTTTTCCTACTGACTGTTTTGTCTCTTCTCTAAAGGCCCTGATGTTTATTCTTCACTGACAGACTCTCTGCAACCTGAAATCTATTTCTGGCCGTGTCAAGCCTTTCTAGCTTTCTCCTTCCAGCCTGACAATCTTTCTAATATCTGTCCTTTCTGCCTGTCCTCTGCGATGACTCATCCCATCTCTTCCAGTCACCTCCACCTCTTCTCTGGGTGAGCCTCGTTCCTCATCTCCAGCTATCTCTTTCTTTCCACCACACTCTGACCTTCTCTATGCATTATACTTAAGAACTGACCCTTCACTTACTCTTTGGTCAAATTAATGCTTAACCTTTTCATCAAAAAAGAGCTTATGAACATAAATGTTTATAACCCTCTTCTGGTCTCCTCCTCTCCTACTTCTCAAAATATCTAGCACATCACGTTGGAGGGCACTTCCAATTTAATAAAAATGATAGCTTACTGTCCTATGCCAGACATATTAACTCATAATCGTTGTTACAACACTCTGTGAGGTTATTATTATTCTCAGTTTACAGATGAGAAAGCTGGGGGTTAGAGAAGCAAAGAAACTTGTTCAAGGTCACACAGCTACTAATTGATGGAGCTAGCTTATAAATATGGATAAGGTCTGTGTTTTTAACACCTCTAGTCTACATTTAAAAGAAAGCAATATGGCTCCCTAGCCTCTGTGGTCCCATTGCAATAAATGTTATAGTTTCTATGTCAGTTAAAAAATAGGCTGATCAGTAATGCCAAGTGTGGAAATTGCTGCTTCCAAAACATTTAAAGGCCTTCTATGCGTTGAATTTCCTAGTGATAATTGACGTGCGATGTAATAACTTGGCTCATTTTGAAGACCTGCTGGCAAGTCTTAAGTCAGTGGACCCCAGAGAACTTCATGGGAGTAGCAGACCCCAAATACCCTGTACGGCTTATCTCCTTCCCTCTGGGCCATGTTTCGGTTGAGGCATATGGAGGACTTGCCATTTCTTTTTCATCAGATCTGATTAGCATGATGTCATCAATATAGTACATCATGTGATGTGCTGCAGATTGTTCAGATGGTCCAAGTCTCTGGAGATTATGTTGCGATAGAGGACAGTAGAGTCAACATAGCCCTGTAGCAAGACTGTTCACTTGTCCATGTCAGGTGAATGCAAGTAATTCTGATCTCCTTTTCTGGTGGATATTGAGTAGAACACATTCACCAAATACACAGGCATATATGACATACCTGGGGTTGTATTACTATCTCTAGTAAAGATACCAGATCTGGTACAACTGCTTAACTAGGCTAACACTGGTTATGTTTGTGCTGGTCCACTGTCATCCATCAAGATCCATCCATCCATTTTGCACAGGCCAGACTAATGGATTAAATGGGGACGTATGGGAATCAACACTCCTGCATCCTTTAAGTCTGACCATGGCGATAACCCATTCTCCCCAATAAAAGATCAGACTTACTGCGGGGGGAGTTTCGCTACCTCCACTAGATGTCAACCTCTGATGTCAAACATTCAGAGAGGCTGTATTTTAATGGAAAATTCTTAAATATTAAATTACAACTTAAAGGTTGAGCAAAAAATATCAAATTCATCCATTCATTAAACAAATTGTTGTATACCTATTAAAGCTCGGTAAAGTGTATGGATAATGCCTAGAATTGAGAAAACAATGAAATAACCTGAAAGTATATATAAGAAGATATAAATAGAGATTAAATAAATGAAAATATGGTGAAGATATGGTGAAGAGCTTTAGAAGTCAGCAGAAGAACTATAGGAAGCACCCAGGAGTTGCTGGAGGGTCTTCATAAGGAAAGATAATATTATGGAGTGTTTATTATAGCAATACTTAAAATTAATGAGCATTTATTATGGGTACTTTATTTACATTTTCTCAGTTAATCCTTCATATAATCCAAAGAGTTGAATGCTATTATTGCTGATGGCAAATAGGTTCTTTTCCCGTCACAGAAACTGGACAGATGGTACACTGTCAAGGGGAGAGCGGGCCGGCTCAGGTGAGCAGCTGCCCTGAGTTTCTTTGGCAGGTTGGTTACGTAGAATGTAAAAATGAACTAGTGGAATATTCATTGCGGAGGGAAGGGTTTGGGGTCTTATTCCCTGATTTTCATCCCAGCTTCACCTTCCTGAAGGTTCCTGAAAGGAAGAGGGATTTTTGTCCTTATTTAGTCTTGATCAAAGTGTCATGGCTTTTGTACATGATGGGTACCTAATCTGCAAGGCTAATGGTATTGAAATGAGGGCATAATGCAGACAAGGTTACTTTCCCGCACTGGAGAGATTCCTGCCTTATCCTACCTCTTTGTTGGCCTCCAGGCCACTTGTCATCCCAAATGTGTGACCGCTTATCAGCCTGGAGGTTCCTGCTTTTCTTTCTCTGCCCTGGGACTCCTGCTTACACAACGCAGGGTTTCTTGCATTTGGCCCGGGCCCCTCCTTTTTGCCCAATTCCTGCCGTTTTGCCCGTGTCCCCCTTTCTCTGCTCATATCTAGCTAACTGCCGGCTCCAACATTATGATTCCCATTTTATAACCAAGAACCCTTAAATTTGGAAAAGCTAAGTAATGTGTCTCAAATCTGATCCAAAGCTGGTAAGAGGTGGAACTGAGAGTCAAATGCTCTGAATCAGGGGCTGTAACCGCAGGCCCAGGGCATACCTGTCGGTGGTGATGTGTCCTGTGGGGTCTAAGCCTGCAGGGACTGGAGTGACAACGAAGACTCAAGTTGGGGAGGAAGGAAGCAGCAGAAATGCACAGTAATATGGTCCTGTGAAAGCCTGAATGCCTCCACCTGAAGATACTTAGTGAAAGGTGCATCATTTTGGTGCTAAATTTGCTGAAGAAGATGGAGACATGAGGCGGGTTTGGTTACTAGAATTTCCTTGTCTTACGAAGTGTTGTCAACATAACTAATACTCTGCAAACTGTAGAAATAAAAGAGACTTGTGAGGATGACCACCTGAGAAGGTAAGGGAGGCCCCTCTTTTCTGCCTCAGGTATATTATAATCCTCTTGCATCCCCCATGCTACACATTAACCCTCTGCCAGGATTTTAACTTGATTCTTACTTGTTCAACACTAACATACCACAGTCATTTTGAAATGCGGGTGACTGAGGTGGTCTTTAAATGTAAACTCACTGGTTAAAATGCAATTTCCACATAATATAGGCATATCCTATGCTACGGCTTTTCTTATTTTTTAAAGTAATCTTTAGAAGGCTATATTAAATAATAATAATGGAAATTAAATACATTACCTACAACCACCATAAAAAAGATTGCTTAATATTTTACTCCCTTACATTCTTATTAATATGCATGTATCATTTTACATAATTGTAATCAAAGAAAAGGTATTATTTTGTTTTCTTTTTCCCATTAACATATGAACATTTTCCCATGTAGCTATTTAGTTTTTAAAAGTAGCATTTTCCTGGCTGTATTTTGCTTCATAGAATTACTGTAGCAAAATGCACTTAACCATTTCTGTATCATTGAACATTTAGGTTGTTTTAAAATTTTACTGACATAAATAAAGAGCAATAAGCAAAATAGAATGTGGAGTCTGGGTGACCTACGTTTGAGCCCTGGTTTTGCTATTTACAAGGAATAACATATTCACAAGTATCTGTTGTGTTAGAAACCAGGCTTTGTGCTGGGCATGCAGTGGAACATGAGAGAGGTGTGGCCCGTTCCCTGCCCAAAGATGTAGTTAATGGGTCAGGACAGTCTAAAGTGATGATAACAGTGACATCCATCTCACACGATCGTCAGGAGTAAAAGAAATTACAGCTGTAAGGTACTGAGCCAGTGCCTGGCTCACAGCAAGTGTCCAGTGTTCTTCTTACCACTATGGGTGTTGTTATTACCATGGCGATCTTACTGCTAGTATTGTTATTATTATTTAGGCTTAAAACTTGCTTCAGGGCTACTGATTTTCAAAGATGATGCACTCACTGATTGCTCTTAGTAAGTATGATGTAACATTTCCTAAAGCTGCCTTAAGGAAGCATTAGTTTACAAGTTCAGTGTGGTGCTTGGGTGACAGCTCTAGAGGGGACCGCTGTTCTCATGTGTTGCATATCCTCTGGGTGTCATCAGGCACTTGCCAGGCCCTGGACGTGGCTCAGTGGAGCCCCACGTCTGACCGCAGCCCAGTTGTTTCCTCGAGAAAATGATGATCTCTGTTGTTGATATGAAGCTGCAGGATCAATTTTCAATGTGCGTATTTCCAAGACTATGGGAACACCGACTTGGTGCAGGAAAAACCAGAAAATCTACTGTGCTAGAATATTGCACTTCTAATAAAATAAATTCACTTTCTGAAGTTTTCTTGAGTCTACATGACTAAATTTTTATGGTCTTAATGATGACGGATCCCTTTAATTCCTCAGCATAGTTATAATGTTGGCTTTAACTCCTAAATTGTGAGTCACCGTTGCCATGAGTTAAAGCCCACAAAGAATTCAGCCTATTATTGTAGCCAAGTTGATATTAAATAGAAAAATTTTGTTACAATACAAATTTTGCTCATCAGCTTTGCTGGAATCTCCTCTTATGAGGCTATGTACAAGAAATTAGTTACTACGATCCCATTTAATTCATTTTTGCTTATGAATTTAATAACTTTTTAAAATTAAATCTGAACACGGCTATCTTTGTAGTTAAGTGGAGATGCCTAACTGTAAGCCACAGAAGTCACAGGAAGGGCTCAAATGTAACCTCATTCACAGTCCTCTTTGAAGGAGATCATTTCTCTCCACCATTACTTTCTTATCTCTCAGCCACTGTTGTTTTTGCACATAATGAAAGTGTTACAACTTGATAACTTTTGATATGTCTACACCCATGACCATGATCAAAGTCAAGTCATTGAAGGTTTCCATCACTCTCAGTATTTCTTCATACCCTTTCATAATCCGTATTCCAGACCCTTCCCTGCCTCCACCCTCAACTTCAGGCCACCACTGATCAGCTCTTTGTCACCATAGATTAGTTTTCTGCTTCTAGAATTTTATGTATGTTGAATCATACAGTGTTCACTCATTGGCTTGGTATCTGTCACTCTGTGTAATTATTCTGAGGTGAACCCATAGTATGTGTGTATCTGTAGTCTGTTCTTTTGACTGCTTAGTATGTGTGGATATACTGAAATTTGTATATCCATTTACCTATTGATGAACATTTGAGTTGTTTCCAGTTTTTGGTTATTGCTTGGTTTTTGGTTATAAAGTTACTCTGAGAGTCATGTGTAAGACTTTGTATTTTCATTTTTATTAGGTAAATGCCTAGGAGAGGAATGGCTGGGTCATGTGTTAGGTGTATATTTAGTCCTTTAAAAATCTGCCGAAGTATTTTCTCAAGCGGTTGGATTATGTTACATTCTCACCAGATGGGTGTGAGGATTCCAGTTGCTCCACATCCTTACCAACACTTAGTACAGTTAGTCTTTTTAATTTTAGCTGTTCTAGACATGGTGGAGAAAGCAAAGTCAGCATCTGAGGCTCGTAGGCCAAATTCAGCCTACTCCCTATTTTTGCAAGTAAAGCTTTATTGGAACATGGTGACGTATGTTGGCTTATTTACTTCCTACGTCTGCTTTTGCTTCACTGTGGCAGAACTGAATAGCTGTCATAGAGACCATCTGGCCTATAAAGCCTAAAATGTTTATGATCCGGCTCTTTATAGCAAAAGTTTGCTGACCCCTAGGGCAGTGGTGTCTCACTGGGTTTTAATTTGCATTTTCCTAATGACGGACACTCAAATATCACATATACGTATTTAAACTTTGGGCTGTTAAACGTAACAGCAGGTGGCAGAGTTACACTTTTCTCTGTTACTACAGTTGATTCCTAATACAACTGGAAAGAATCATAAAAAGCAAGAATTCCAGCTACTCTTCTAAAACGAGGCTCAGTTTTTTGTCTCTTGTGTTCTTCACTATGCCATACTTAACTGCTATAGTCACAGGTGATCTGATCTTTCTACAATCGTAAGAAATACTTTCTTGTACTATCTTTCTGCATAGTTCCAAGTACTTATCCCTGAAGTAGCAATGATTTCCCACAAGGGGACTCAAGGTTTGCTCTGCTGGCCCTTAGACCAGGGCTGGCTCAAAAGTGGCACTCTGTCTTTAACCCGGTACAGACTATTGGCTTACCCCATCTGACATATCTTCTGCTCTTTGTTTTGTTAGTTGTTCCTGAAATATTCTATATGTACACAGACATACGTGTATAAACACATATGTATGCGTATAAATGACAAAATAATTCATTTTAGAATGTCTTTAAAAATTAAGAAACAGCTAAAACATTCAGAAAGTATAATAAACCCTTATGTATTAGTCATTTTTTCAAACCCTAATATTTTGCATATTTGCTTCAGATCTGTTTTTTAAAATAAAGCATATAGATTCAGCTGGAAACCCTGTGTGCCCCTCCTTGAACCTACTTTCCCCTTCTCTACTTTTGTCCTTCCTCCATAGAGATAATGCTCTGTTGAGTTGGGTGTATATATATTATTTCCATATATGATTTCCATATATTTCCATATAATTACATGTATAGAAAAAAGTAAATAGCATTGTTATGCAAGTGACACCACTTCAACAATTCCTTATTTTTCTTCATCTTATTCAACTGATCCTTAGCATTTGGGAGAAATGCCCATTTCGTCTTCTTAAGGAGGGTGACATTCCAGGGTTAGCCTTCCGTGGTTTTCCTTCTGGCTACTTTTCTCCTTTGCTACTTCTGTTGCTTTTTTTTTTTTTTTTTTGCTTTGTTTTTTGTTTTCATTTTACCTTTAAGAATGAGTTACCTCAGAGCTCAGTTCTTGAACCTCTATTTTTGTTTTGTCCACACTCCTTCCCCAGATGATCTCATCCAATTTGAAGATATTAAACACCATCTATAAGCTGATGATTCAGAAATGTGTATCTCTAGCCAAGTCTTCTCTCCAAACCTCAAATTCATATATCCAGCTTCTTGTCATTGCCACTTGACATTGTAATATATCTAGCACCTAAGTCTTGATTCCCCCGAATTAATTTCCTATTGCTGCCAAAACAAATTGCTACAAGTTTAGTGGCTTAAAAACCACAACCTTAGCTGGCTTAGTGGCTTAAACATAAACTTATTATCTTGCTGTTCTGAAGATCAGAATTCTAAAATTCTAAAATTCATCAGGGCTGCATCCCTTCTGAAGACTCCATGGGAGAATCTGTCCCTTGCCTTTTCCATCTTCTAGGGACCACCTGAAATCCTTGGTCCTCTTCCACCTTCAAAGCCAGCATCTGTGTCATTCTGACCTCTGCTTCTGTTGTCACATCTCCTCCTCTGACCCTGACCTTCCTGCCTTCCTCATATAAGGACCTGGTGATTATACTGCATGACAATCTTCCCATCTCAACTTCCTTCTCTTAATCACAACTGCAAAGTCCCTTTTGGCATGCAAGGTAACATTTCACAGGTTCTGAAGATTAAGAGGTGCACACCTTTGGAGGCCCACTATTTGGCCTACCTCACCCCTAAATATGTATTTTCCACAGCCTGCCCCATCTTACAGGGTTCCCTTCTCCCACTAAGTCTGAACAAAACCTGTGGAATACCCCTTGCCTTCTTTCTTTCTCTCAAAATTTAAATCCAACCCATAAGCAAATTCCAGCGGCTCTATCTAGAATCCAGAATCCAGTGACTACCTCCACCTGCGGGGCCTCCAACCTGGTTCAGACCATCATCTTCTCTCCTTTGAACAATTGCCAAAACCTTCTAACAGGCCTCTTAGCTTCCATTCTTGATCCTTTACACACAATACTCAGAGTGATTCTTTGAAAACAAGTCATTGATGTAACTGCTCTTTTCAAAAATCCTCTAATGACTTTCTGTCTTATCCAGAACAAAAGCAAAATCCTTACTCCGCCCTCCCTATGTGCTCTTGTCTCTGGACGCATCGCGAACCACTCTTTCCTTTGCCACACTGGCCTCTTACCAGCCCTGGAACATACCAAGGCCCTACCCCAGGGCTGATGTTAGTTTTCTCCATGTGGAAAGCACTTTCGCTACTTTTTTCCCTATCTCCTTCAGGTCTCTGCTCAAAAAATATTTTATTGGAATATCTCTCCAAATACCCTCTAAAAAAATAGTCCCTTCAGTCTCGATGCCCTCGCTCCATTTTAATTTTCTTCACTCAGTTTTATCCCTTGATATAGAGTATGCTTATTTGCTTGCTTCTTACCTCTTCTGTCATGAGGACGTGAGCTCCTGAAGGTGACAGACTTTGTCTATTTTCTCCCCTGCTGCAATTTCTGCTACTTAGAACAATCTTGTGTATCTTCATGCAAAGAAAATGATTAATACATACTTGTTGGAAAAAACTAAATGAATGAATACAGCAACCTGCTTTATCACTCAAGAATATATTGTTGTGATTTATGCATGTTGATTTGTGTTGGTTACTTTAACTGCTTTGTAGTATTTTAGTGTATGAATATATCTCAATTTATCATTCTTATGGATAGATATTTGGATTCTTTCCAGTTTTTCACTGATAGAAACAATGTTGAAATATGTATCTGAATGCTTCTCCTTGTGCACATGTTCTGATTTCTCTGAGGTATGTAACTGAGTGGGCGTGCTGAACGGTAGAGGTATGTTTAAATTCATTTTAATAGGCATGGCCAATTTTCTCTCCAAAGTGCTTGACTAATCTTCCCACCCATCAGTGGTCAGGACATGGTTAACTTATGTCAGTTTCCGTCCTCTGAGCACTAGTGTGGCTCTTTGTGTACTTGCTAGTCGTGAGCACCCTAAGGTTCAATCCTGAGTTGAATGTTCTCTGTAATAATATTTTCCTTTGTTGTGCTCTTTCTGTCTTCCATTTATTGTGAGACAGTGGATAGATTTGACCTGTAAAGCCTGGCAAAAAAAAAAGATATGTAAGTAAGAGTGCTGTATCTGCTGAAAAACTATTACGCTCTTTTTTTTTTTGGAGGCTGTAGTCCACTTCACAGAAATTTACAAAAAGTAAATATCACTAAGCAATTAGAGATCACACTCTGAAGGGCAACAAACAGAAACATCCCAGCATCTTGAAAGTACTGACAAAATGTGTACGAATAGCAGCTGAAAAGAGCTATTGTTGGAGACAGGCTATGACCTGAGAGGATTTGGAGAGAGTGGAAGAGAAATGTCCAGACTAGGATGCCCAGAGCACAGTTCCATAGGAGTCACGCTACAATATCACAACACATCACTTGATTCAATTCACTCTATCATTTCTTGGAAAGGATCCTTTACACAAGGTAGATGTGTGGTCAGAGATGGGGTTAAGCAGATAACAGATTCATCACTATTATTGTTTCCTAATGCACAGAGAGAAGTAAAAAGACTATAAAGTGCACACTCTATGCGTGGCCATGTGCTGCTTTCTTTTTTAATATTCATATTTGCCAGCATATCATGTCATTGCCTCATTGCCTAATTCCAGGAGTCTCCATATAAAGAAATCAGTGTGGATGGTGCCCTTCAGAAGCAACAGTATGGTTGGTCTATTTACCAGGCACCATCATAAGTTAACTTTTTATATGTTATCTCATTTTATTCTTGTAACCATCCTTCAGGATAAGTATTTTGAGATAGTACTTAGTTCATAAAACTTCTTGCCTAGAGTCATGCAGTTAAAAAATTTATTATTTCATAATGATGTAAGGGAGCATGATATGAAACATAAATGCAACTTTGTACTAGAATTGAAAAACATTTTTTCTTCATATCTCCATCACTGACAAAGGAGTTATCTCAAACGGATTGTTGACTAACTAAGTCTGACTGAGTTCTCCTTCTAATGATCTCATTTGTTCCTGCTTTGCATATAGCTCTTTGGAGAGACCAGGGATTCAGGCAGACGTGTGAGCTGGCATCTCTCCCCAGGCCCTGCAGCATCTTTGTGGCAGAGTGAGACGCTGTTGCTGAGCTGGTGCAGATGGGCTGATTGACGAGATGATGGGGAAATGAGAGACAGCCGTCATATTCGGTGACACTATTAAGACAGGGAATATTTTTTGAAAGTGGGAAATAATGGCATCCCTCTTTCAATGAACTTCAGAGATGTCAGCAGAGGAATTATTCACTGGAACCCATGAGAGCACTACAAAACTCATTGGTCAGAACATTTTTGTCTTAATGTAGGGCATCTGATTTAGTAAATACCAATGTCTCAATGAGAAACTTAGACTCCCTCATGAAATCTCCCACCTGCCAAATACACATTAATCTTGTGAGACTAAAGCTTGGTGAAATAAAATTCAGGAACATTACTGCCCTCCCAACACAACATGACAAAGTTTTCCTTGCTATTTGGATATTTAGGTTTAATGTGAATTGACCTATATAAGGACATTTATAGAGGCTGTAACCATGCTTTCTTTCTTTCTTTCTTTTTTTAACTTATTGAAAGAGATGAAAAGAATGGATTTCCTCAAACTTCTTATGTTTGATGCTTCTACAAGGCATCCCCAAGGGATCCTCAACCTAGAGGAAGCACATCAAAGATGGCAGCCAGGGTTTTGATCAAGCGGGTATGCCACATATGATTATTCAATTTGCATTGGACATCTTAGCTTCTGAATTTTTTTTTAACTTAAAGACCAAAGAGTTTTCTTTCATATATAATACCCTTCTCACTCAACCAATAAGATACTTTCTTGATGGAATTTTATTAAAGTCATTGAATAAGTCATTGGACAAAGGGGGCCAAAGACAGTTGAATAACACAGAAAGCTCATGCAAGAGAGTGATTTTGTCCTATTCACCATACTTTTCCCCAGGGCCTAGAAGAGTGCTTCACATATAACAGGAGCCCAGAAACTAGTTATTGAATAAATATTCTAAATTTATGAAAGTCACTGTATCATATTCTCCTCTTCTGTTCTTAAAACAAAGATACATCTTTTTAAAACTGGGAACCTTTTATTTATATGTGTGGATGATTATTTTTTAATGTGAAAAATAGAACATGACTAATGTGTTGAAATGGAGAAATGTAACTATATTGTTTGAACTTGTTTCATCAACTCTGATTTCATTTTCGCACGGAGGGGGAGAAATCATGTGTTTCTCTTCCTCCATTAAAAACAAATCAACAGACAAGCAAAAAAATCAACCAAGTTTCTTTTTCACCCCCCAAGCTTCTTTTTGAGTATTCTCTGACCATGTTGGGAACATCCACACAGAAACAATTCAGGGAAAAGCTTTAGTGATGGTTACTATTTCTAGAATAACTGTGCGATGAGGCCTTCAATGGAATTCTAAGCCTAAAGCACAATAAATTTGACTTGCTCTGTTTTTGTTTTTAATAATCATTGAACTAAATAACATTTCTCTTTAGTTCCTTTTCTTTTCCAAGATTTGAATAGACTACAGAGACAGTAAAGCCTGGCATTTGGTCATCCTAACGTATTCAGCACTTTCATATATGCTAAATATTACTGTAGATGCCAGAAAGAACATCTGCTTTTGAAAATTAGCAACTTTCCTAAGATTGCAGAACTTCAAAGTGTGGTAGAATTTCCACTCAACAGTGAGCCACCCACACAGTTTTTCAAACATATGCCTCGAAAAAAAAAAAAAGTTAAGAGTATAATTGTTCATGGAGAGCTTCTGAATAGATACTCTAAAAGCAAACAAATTGACATTACATATTTACATGTGGATTGCCATGTTTTGAGATTCTACAATATGAGTGTATAAATTAAATGCTTGTTCAAAATATTACTACCAGCTTGAATAAGAACAATGTTTCAACTATCTCCCTTTTCCCAGCAAAAATTTCCATGTTAATCATGAGAGACTCCATAGTTAGCCAAATTCTTTTACATTCTTCTATATTTTGAAAGAATGGTATAACCATACTTGTAGAAGTATCTAAATATGTGAGATAATAAAAGGAAAGATAATAAAAGGAAGATTTTCCTCTTTAGTCTCTGTGTTTTATATTTTTCAGAATGCTGAATGCATAAAGCCGAAAAGGAAACTGAAAAGGAGTATGATTTCTAAATATATGTCCTTTTTGAAGAGGCAGGATTTAAAAGAGGATAAAACAGATTTTCAGCTTGATAAATTAATAAACGAAATTTGTGATTAACCACCTTTAGTTAATGACTTGTAGAAATAATATGAGAAATAAATCCAATGTTTTTGTAGGAACCGATCTTGATCCTACAATAGGAAATGTTTAGAAGTATTTCTGAAATGAGTCTTCAAATTTAGCCTATAGATTACCTTTTATTCCATGATGATTAAGTCACTTTAGATTCTAAAGTGTTCAAGGTTTCAGGGGGGAAAAATAACTCACCTAAAGACTGATAAATCCCTGGTGGCACTTGATTGTAACGTTTGTTCCATTTGACTCTGACCCAATGATAATTCTTCAGTTTCTAGTCCAACTGTGTTTCTGTGTTTTCCTTGACTATGAGGTCAAGTGCATAGAATTTTTTTGAATGTAAAATATTTGGAGCTTTCAGACACAACTAGAAAGAATGCCGGATTAAATTAAATAAGACCTCTCTTTTGACTTGATTAGATATCTATTTTTATTTATTTTTCTGCTTTTTTAAAAAATTAGTTACCTTACCATCTCCTTTCTCTTCTGGCAAAATCATTTCCATTTTTGTTTGGGATTCCTACCAGGTGAATTTGGTGAAGCTGTTGCCCTCCTTCTCTATTCCTCAAGCCACAGGTGTCTGCAGACTCAGGCACCCATCCCTCTCTCATGATGATTGTCCAAAGGGATATGCAAGGGGTTGTCTGGGTCAAACCCAGTCCCTCTCTGGGACTTTTCTAAAGCAGGAGGAGGAGAGCTTGCATTTCTATCTGCTTGCAGACATATCTGCATCATCAGCTCTTCCACCACGTAGAGGAAGATGTCCAAAGGAAAGGAGGATGAGAACAGCATATATAGATGTGTAGAGATGACAGTTGGAGGCAGGAACTGATGCAGCTACTTGAGTCCATGAAACCAGATGTTCCCAAGGCCAGCACCTACTTTATACTTAAGTGAGTCAAAAAGTCCCCCCTTTTAAATTTTTTTTCAGATGAATTTCTACACTTGCAGTGGAAAGATTCCTAATGAATACACTGATCATTTAACAACAATCATTTAGTGTCTAGTCCACTATAACTTTCCACTGAGTTAAATAATGGTGTATCAACTCTGAGAAGGCCTGGAGTTACACTTTAATGGGAAATTTGTGATTTAGTTTGCCATCTTGAAATAAGTGGCTGTTCATGAAAGTTTTTAGGTGGGTCTGTCTTCTGTGACTGTTGACATATTCTGGTAAAAGTGGAGAATTTCGCTGGTTGAAAGAGACAGAAACAAAGGGGTATATGAGGAATCGCTCAGAGCCACTGAGATAGTCAACCTTCTTGTGGCTGTCAGCCAGGCATGCTCTTGTGGGGACCTGAAAGGCTGATTACAGAACTCACTGTGTGTTTAACAATGTCTTCTTAGAAACAACATCCAGATGTAGCAAGAACCTTAGCTGTAACTTGAAGACCAAATCCAGGTTGAGCCTAAGAACACAGTTACTGAGCCCTACTGTAACACGGGGCTACAGGGCCAGCCTCGGTGAGGTCGGGATGACTTCAGTTTCGAGGACTATGTTTCTGCCACGTTGTCTGCCTTGATTCTCCTCTCCCCTTCACTGTCCTTCCTACTGCCACTTTGTCTTGCCTTCAAGTCCCCGAGTGTTTTCTAGCTCTCGGCAACTTCCCTTGGAGACTGTATGTGTGTCTGCAACTGTGCCGCCTGGAACCGCTGCCCAGGACACGGCACAACCAAAACAGGGCAATTCCTTATCAGTGTGAAGAAATAAATGTAGACTCACTTTGATGGAAAACTGGAGTAACAGTGGATTGAGTAAAACAGACCGAAGTTAAAATTGTATCTCTGCTACTGACTAGCACTGACAGTCATCTGTAAAATGGAAACAATAATGGTAATTGTTTTTGGTAATTGATGTGTCATAAAGGTTATATAAAATAATGCATGGTATTGTGCCTGCATAGATTATCAGTGAAATATATCAATATGTTTTTATAATACAATGGGCCCCAAAGGACTCCTTAACGAGGTCCATTTCACAACCAAAACAAATGAGACCTGAGCAGTTTCTCCTAAGTCTAAGGCTCTTATGTTGTTGGTGCCCCTTTGTTGCCAGGTGCCTTCGACACGTTCACGCCTCTAACCACAGTCAGAAGGCAAAGATACTGTGTTACGTATAATAAAGACGTAAGACTTAGCACCATAGCAAGCACAGCATGAAATACTGTGGTTGACACAGTTCTTGAACCGTCTTTCCTTTCCTGAATGTAGAGCTCTGATTAGCTTCTCTGAGCTGGTCTATCCTCTTCCCACATAAAAGATGCAATCCAAGAGAAAAAAAATGCTGAGAAAACTCATGTGAGTCATTCTCAGGAAGCTAGAATTATTTTAAGGGAGAGACTAACGCAGCACTACAGAGTATGGAGATTTGGATCTGGACTTTGCCAATTTCTTGCTGTGTGACACTAGGCATATTACTTACTCTCTCCGTGCCTCGGTTTTCTTCACTGTAAAATGAGAAAATAATGTTGTTTGTGAAATGAAATGAATTAATGTGTGAAGCACTTGACATCTAGTGATGACTCAATGAATATTAACTGTTAGCTTCTGTGGAGGCCAGCATGAATATTATGATTATTTTGGGAGACCTGGCTCTCCACTTTCATTTCCTGTTTCCTGTAAGTTTGGAAAACGTTAGGAAGTACATTAACTATCTTCAGAGGTAATGATCCATTTGAAAGTTCTCAGGGATGTCTAAGCAGATTAATATTATGTGGTATTTCATTTGAAGGAATTAAATTTCAAGGCTCAAGGGCAGTGTGTTCCTGTATTTAATGAGGAAAGTTGTCAAAAATGCTTTTGTGAACTGTTGAAAATCTATGGTTTAATTCTTTAGAAGGGAGAGTAGCCTTCATTAAGTTGAGCAGGTTTTGAAGGTACTTCAGGGATCATTTTGGTGCAGTCTTTGTGACATTTTGTTAAACAAGTGGCCAAAAAGTATTGAATGTAGCTTAATCATCATCACCAAATCTAACAAATTTTTGTTAGTTTGTTCATTTTAGGAATTTGTCAGCCAGAAGCAGCAGGCTTTGCCTTGCTAAGATGTTCTGACCTAGAGTAATAATTCCCCATTTCTGGAACCTGATGGGCCTGAAATGATGTTTTAGGGAATAGAAGCCCTTAAAACAAGAAGAAAACAGAACATAGTGTAACTCCATTTTTAGGTACTTCTGATAAGAAAATCTTAGGAGACACTGGCTTCAAAATGGCCACGCTGGGGTTAACTAGTTGGACACCAGCCATTCTTCTGGGGGAACTTGCTGAAAGGCTTTTATTCTACATTAAGCAAAAAGACCCAAAGGATGCCTGGGCCAAACAACAAAATGAAAAATTGGCCTACTGAATAGGAGAAGATATTTGTAAATGATATATAAGCCCCAATAAGGGATTAATATGAAATATGTATAAAGAACTCATACAACTCAACACCAAAAAAATAGTAACCTGACTAGACGTGTTTTCCAAAGAAGACGTACAGATGGCCAACAGACACATGAAAAGATGCTCAGCATCACTAACCATGAGGGAAATGCTGATGAAAACCACATGAGATACCACCTCACACCTGCCAGAAGGGCTATTATCAAAAAGGCAACAAATAGCAAGTGTTGGCAAGGATGTGGAGAAAAGGGAACCTTCATGAGCTGTTGATGGGAATGTAAATCAGTACAGCCATTATGGAAAACAGTATGGAGACGCCTCAAAAAGTTAAAACTAGAACTGCCATACTATCCAGCAATTTCACTTCTGGGTATTTACCTGAAGAAAGCAAAACTCTAATTTGAAAATATGTATGCACCCCAATATTTATTGCAGCATTATTTATAATAGCCAAGATACATGAGCATCCTGTTTCCATTAGTAGATGAACTGATAAAGATGTGTTATATGTGTGTGTGTATATATATATGTATATATACAGTATATGTACATACAATGTATATACAATGGCAATCACTCAACTATAAAAATAATTGGCTTTGTATCCTATGATTTTGCAAAATTCGTTTACTAATTACAATATTTTTTGGAGATTCCTTTGGATTTTCAATGTGCAAAATATCTGAAAATAATTGCAATTTTTGTTCTTTCTTTCCAATTTTTATTTGTATATATATTTTTACTGCCTTAGTATTCTGGCTAGGACTTCTGGTACAATGTTGTACAGTAGTGGTCAAAGTAGACATCCTTCATTTCTTCTCTAACTCAATTGGAAAGCATTCATATTACTATAGTATGATGTTAAATATTTGGGGGGATATTCTTTATCAAATTTTAAAAGTTCCTTTCTATTCCTAATTTGCTGAGAGAACTCAGCATAGGTGGGGCTTGAGTTATCAAATATATTTTCTGCCTCTAAGAAGCATTAAGATGATCTTATTCTTTTTCTCTTTTATTCTGTTAATACAAACAATGATTAATCAAATCCTTTGCTTTTCAAATGTTAATCCAGTCCCTTGAATTCCTAGGATATGTCCCATTTGTCATGTTTTTTGTGTTGTTTAAATAATTTATTTTCTTAAAAATATTGAGTTTATTGATGGAATTTTTCCCTTACTATCCTCTTACTTGTCTTTAATGTCTATGGGATCTGTAGCAAAGGCCCTGTATCCATTTTTGCTCTCGGTTATTGTATTTTCTCTGATCAATCTTGATAGAGTTTATTAAGTTATTCAAGGAACTTACTTTTAGCTTTGCTATGGTTTCTTTTGTACATTAATTTTCTATTTTATTTAACTTGGCTCTTATCATATAATTATTTCTTTCTTTTTGCTTTATTTTCATTTAATTTACTATTCTTTTTTAGCTTCTTGCAAAGTCTCATTAATTTTAATACTTTTTAAAAGATGCATTAAGCCAATAAACATTTTTTTAAAATGTGATTTTAGCTACATTTCACAATAGCGTTTTAATTTTCACTTAGTTAAAAGCGTTTTCTAATTTTCATTTTAATGTATTCTTCAATCTTGAGTTATTTAGAAGTTTCTTGTTTAATATCCAAACATTTGAGAAATTTTCTTTTATCTTTTTGCTCTTGATTTCCTACTTCATTCTTAATCTTCAAAGAACATATTTATGATCTCATTTTTTTTGAAGTGTGTTGTTTGCTTTGTGGATATAAGCATGCACACATGGAACTGTTATACCTTCCTGTTGAATTGACCTTCTTGTCACTGTGAAATGTCCCTCTTTATCTTCAGCAATATTTATTGACTTATCGTCTGCTTTTTCAGATATTAGTTTGCTATACCACATTTCTGTTAGTTTTATTTGTGTGTATAATGTTCTTTTACTTTAATACTTTCTGTGCCCTCATTTTTAAAGCGTGCCTCATAACTATATCTATACATTTATATCTATGTCTATACATACACATCTATATCTATGCCTAAATCTATCTATATGTTGAGTTTAAAAAAAAATCCTGCTTAGTAAATAAAGGGAACGGTTTCTCAGAGAAAGTTTCTTTACTGAGCTGTAAATATCTCGTGTGGCCTCCTAACACCTGCTCAATGCTTTGTAATCTCCACTACCATTATGACTCTTCCACTCTGGGAAGTATTTCAGAAAGGAAAAGAAGTGGAGTAGGAAAAGGACTTTGGGAAGAAAAAGGAATATGAGAAGTGAAGGGGAGATGGGTAGAAAAAAGTGCCATATTTTTTAAAGATTGTTCCTCCTCTACTCTCTCTCCTGTCCTTCCTTGACTCCACTTACACATCTGTTTGACCTTCTCATGAATCCTTTGTTTCTCAGCCCCTTCATTATTCCATCTTTCTGTCTCCTCATGCTTCTTCTGGATATGTTCTTCTTACATGTTTTCTAGTTCACTAATTTTCTCTTCTGTTATGTATAATGTACTATTAACTCTAGCCACTTACTTAGTTTATCACTGTATTTTCATGTTTTATAAAGCCATATCTTCTTGCAAAGTGCAGTTCTTCTTTTTCCAAATCCTCTCTTGATAGCAATTTCCATTTATTTTACCTGAGGAACATTTACAGCAATTGCCCAAACCTTGACTGATAATAACTAATATTTAACACAAAAATAATTTTGCATCTCAGTTCTCTAGGGGTTTCTTCCTCTAAGATGATGACTGTGCCTAGATAGTATCAAAATATCACAGCAATTTGTCCAACATGGTTAAATCTGATTAAGAAAAAAAAATGAAAAGACATAGAAAAAAAAGAAAGAGTATTTAAGCTCTTCTTAAATAAATACCAATATTTTCTTAGTCTGTAGACACCATGTTATTATCCCCTCTGGAGCAGATAGATAGCAATTACGTTGTCCCAATTTGCACCTTCTATCTTTTCCAGAAAATGCTTCTACTCTCTGTCTCTCCACAGTGTGGAGCCCTGGAAGTTCAAGCAGATCCTACTTCTCTGGTTTCAATTTGCTATTCAAAAGCGCATGCCTACCTGAAGCTGGGCCAGTCCGAGCTCTTCTCTGGGATTTTAAAATTTTGGATTGGAGGGACTAGATTCCAGATCCCCTTTAACCAAGATTGCATATGCAGTTCTGAGCAGGAATGGAAATGGACTTTAACCTGGGGAAAAGCTGGTTTATAGGAGATACAAAGAAAACCAATAAACAGAAACAGAGTCACCTAGAGGACTTCCTGTCCACCTGCTCGGTTACCTAGTCAATAAATCCTTATCTGCCCAAGTTGGTTTCTGCCAGTCACATCTGGAAGAACTCTGACTAAAGTATTCTCTTTTTGCTTTCCTGAAGACTGAAAGTTATGGAGTAGAATTTATAGTTTGAATCATTATGGCTTAATCCAAAGATCTTTCCTATTTCACAAGTCTTTCTAACTTTCACATTTATTTCTTCAATAGAAGCAGTTTAGTATATTGGAAAGCACAGCCGTGAAGACGTTTGACTGTCCAGAAAGTTAATTTTCCTCTCTGAGCCTCTGATTTCTCACCTACATAATGGAGTGAATAGTTGCTTATCACACAATGTGTGGCAAGGACTGACTGAATGGATACAACTGAAAAAAAAAAAAATCCTAGAAAGCACAAGATCCTAAAAGGAAGACAAGGAAAGTATTATCACAGTTTTTCAAAGAGAAAACAGCTTTAGAGAATTCAATAACTCAAATGTAGAATGGTGCTATGAACACGGCCAGTGCCTTCCTCAGTTGCGCACTGTGGGCTTCTCTGTGCATTTCCAAAGCCACAGTGGCCCCTCAGCTCCCGTGAATTGGAGCAGGTTGGAAATGAGAGAGGAGTTAATTTATCTGGTGGCAATTCTCAAGCAGTGAGGATGTGAGCAGGTATATAAATGCCCTGTCTCCTTGTCCTTCAGTGAGATAAATCCACTGCATGTTCTACATGGTTCCTCTGTGGGTCCCCAGGGGCATTGGAACCCCAGTTGTCCTTAGTGGTAACCAGCTAAATGAGACACTCTTTATTGCCGTTTCCTCCTTCCTAGATTACTCTCCCTGCTCCCTTACTTCTGCTTGTTCCAATCTTGTCCCAAATAAACTTCTTGCAACCTGGGTGACATCATCTCAGATGCTGCTCAGGGGACTCAGGGATAAGATGGCACAGTGTATGTTTAATTGTCCAAATCAACCAAAAGGAGAAAAGGCACTGACAACACTAACACTTGTCAATACTAACATCTGAGGACTTATTGGATCCCCAAATATGACTATGAACCCCCAGAAAACAGGATTTTTGTTGGATAAACTCAACTATATTAAACCAGAGTAATCAAAAATTTCTATTTGTCTTAGCATGAAGATTGTCATACATAAATACACATGTAAACAAATCCATACATACACTTTCACACAGTCTGTGGACGTATTTGCAGATTATTCTTTTTTTTTTTTTTACCAGATTATTCTTATTTGTGGTATTAGTCATCTGATCCTAGTGGGTGGCGGTAAGGAAGAAGTCTGCTCACTTCCGATCAATCTACAAATTAGCTAAATAGATGGACAGTTAAGAGATGGATTATTCTCATGTCTTTTTATAAATGAAATATTTTTAGTTTTTATTAAAGTAGCAGTAAATACACTTATACTAGAATTAAACAAGGAAGGAAATCCATCTCTCTCTTTCAAGAAGTCAGTTCCATTTTTCATTGAGCCCCATACTACCCACTGACTCCTCTTACTCTCCTGCTTTAGAATCAACTATCAAGCATTTCATGAAATGGAATCAATTTTGATGTACATTTAGGATGAGACTGCTGTAATATAACTGATTGTTCTAGCAAAGAAAATAATATATTTGCCAAGAGAAAAATACTTATGTGTAAACTAAACATGATTACCATGGTTTGTGTAGAAGGGCATTATTTTTTAATTACTAATGAATATTTTCCCCTTACTTTTCCTTTTCCTCTTTGACCTTTCCTCCTTTCAAGCAGCTATGCAGTTTCACAGGGAAAACGCAGAGCAACATATAGAAAGAAAGTCTCTTTTGCTCCTCAGAGGACTATGTTTATCAGTCTGTTTATAAATAAAGTGACCTTTCTAATTTTTATTAACTGATCTAGAAGGCAGTGAAATAGAATCAAACATATTTATACTTGAATGAAACATGGGAGGTTCAGATCTCACTTTAAATAATCATCTGTTTTTTCCCCCTAAACCTTAAACTAAATGTATCACATCCACGTCCTCTCCTCAGAGGAACAGAAGTTGGTCATAATATTGCTGAAAGACGTAAGAGGAACTATGAGGAGGAAAAACCCTCCCACCCACACTGCACCCAGGAAGGGTCCCTGAGTGTGGAAGAGAGAGGAGAATCGGAGGGGAAGTGATGAGTGCAGCCGGGTATAGTCCAGGGTGACAGGGCCCTCAGCTCGCTTCCACGCCTGAGCCCCAGGGAGGCAGGAGAACAAAACCCAGCAGGCTTTGTGAAGCCCAAGGACGGGGGAAGACAGTGCCTCCTTTCCTAGCGAAACCTCTGGGAAAGGCAAGACCTCAGAAAACTGAGTTGACTGAGCAGCATATCCCAGAACACAGGGACCTTAAAACAGACTAACTAAGATTTCCACAGTCTGTGGAAAGAATTGTTAATTTACGGGCACCTAACAGGAACACGGAAGGAATGGTGTTACTGACTCTGACTGGGTCTTGTTGACAAGAACCAGGAGAAGCTCAGTGATACGGGGCCAGTGACAGAGACTCAGGTGGGATGATGGGCATCTGTGGAGTCCAGTGCCCACAGCAGACAAGGCCAGAGGCCTCCTCTCCCCTCACAACACCTTGGCCCTACGTAAGCTCCCTGGTGCTTCAGTGCAACTCAGAGGGAGAATGGAGGGGCCGCTGAACTGGTTGAGGTTAAATTTTCACCTTTCTGGAAAAGTAAGGGCACAAAACAGAAATCATGTTAAATTATAGAAAAAAGAGGATTTTTCAGTATTCTCCAATGTACACGAATATATGGTAGACATACTAATCACAATTGTGTTTTTCATAGAAATTTTGTTTGATTAAGCGACATATTTCTTCTTTCTTCTAGCTTAAAAAATAATAAAACAAGCTCTTTACAAAGAACATTAATGTGACTTTAAAAAACCATTGTCAAACCAGAAAAAAAAAAAAAAAAACCAACCTGGAAAACCCAATCATGTTGAAGTTTTTAAAGAAACTGAGGGCTGCTTCTTTTCGACTTTTGCCTCCTTTATCTGGGAACATGCTGTAATCGTGATACTTCTGTTTCTGTACACTTAGGCCTAAAACTCACATATTGTCTTCATATTACTAAAAGCTTTTGGTCTGATTCATTAATGTCACACTACAGAAAGATGGCTGTATTTTTGCTTGACTCTTATGTACCATTTGACAGCTTCCCACTCAGAGAGAATTGGCAGGCTGGCTGGGTAGTTACTGTGCTCTACAAAGAGAATTGTTACAAGGAAACATTCGTTCAACAGGAAGGGGAGAATGAAACTCACAGATTTCAGCGCAACATGAATTGATTTACTTCAGACAGTGAAAATCTCCCTGTGAAGGTTATGTAATTAAGAGCCTTCTCATTTAAATTCCTCTACATTTTCTTCAAAGAAGTAAAATTTCTTTCATGAAGAAAATTAGAATAATTTCTCCACCCTCACTCCTCTGTCAGTATACCTATTACTTAAATTATGATAATTGTGCTTAAGAAATGTCAGTGCTGATTTATCCCCAGATGGGGCCCCCCCTCCCACTTCCATTTCTGCTCACACATTCACTTTGTAAATTGCTTTTTCAGGTACTCGAGTGTGAACTGGCCTTTCTGTATCCTTGGCCTTTGCAATGTGACCTTGCAGATTCTACCATCAAGATGTAAGTCTGTTTCCTTACTCTGTATGTCTGAGCCGGCCTGTGACTTGCTTTGGCCAATAGAGTGTGGTGGAAGTGGCACTGAACCACTTCTGAGCTCAAGCCTCAGGAGTCATACAAGCTTGTTTTTTTCTGTTGAAACCACACCATCATGCCACTGACGTGGGAATAAACCCACATTGAAGGTTAAGGCTTCAACTTATGAGTTTTGGATAAATAATTCAGTTTATAACAGTGTCTAGTGAGATCATATGGTTCAACTCCTAGGTAAGATGTATCTACATCTAAATCTTCCTAACAAAGAAGATCAAAACCCTATTTAAAATATTCCCGGAATCGATGATTCAACAACCTTTGTGGTAATAATTCATTTCTTTTAGAGTCAGTAGGTTACTGCTTAGGTATACTTAGAAATTTTTTCAATTTGTTGAAATTAATTCTTTCAATTTAATTCAACATTTGTACTCCCTTCTGTACAGTTAGGGAATGAATGATTGTTGTGTTATCGAAATCTTATTTCTTGAATACAGAAGGGACGTATTACTTCCTCTCCTCATTGTGTTTATTGACATTCAACTTCATGATTTCCAGGACGACATCTAAAACCACTGGTAATAATAGGGTCTCTAGACATTCTTCCTTGTAGGCAACATTTGAAATTTTCTTAAATTAAATAACTGGTTATATAAAGCATGCTGTTTCCATGGCATTCACAAGATAAAATTCAGAACTACATAAACCGCTTCTTCCACAGAAGGAAAACACACATACAAAAAATTTTTCTTTAGGATAAGAACCAAAAGTATGTTAATTTTAGTTGATACAGTCAAAGTTTATATTCGTAAAGGAGCTGATCTGTAGTGTATATATATATAGGATACGTAGATCTTTCTCTTATGTGTTATACTGCATGTACTGTTGTGGCAACAATGGCTGCAGGCTGGTGACGCAGGTTAGTAAAAGAATTTACCAGAGGCCAAGGAAAGTTTAAGAATGAGGAAAAGGTTAACAGTAAAGCTGCTGCAGACAACAGCGGGCCTCACCGGTGAGAGGCAGCTGCCTGAGTGCCAAGGGTGGGCGCGCAGGGTCTTTTATTGGGGGAGGAGGCTGTGCACACAAGGAGTAGAGGAGCTGCATGATCTATTCGTGCACAGGTACCTGATTGGTTGTAAAATCTGTCAGGAGCTACTCTGCGTAATAGAATTTACTGACTCTGCTAAGGGCAGGAAATGAGACCTGTCTGCCTAGGGTATTGTGGGGCTATTTCTTGGGGCAGTTTAGCTTTTGTTAGGGTAAACATACATCCAGAAAAGATGTTTCTATCCTGTGGAAATGAAGCTATGCAAAGGGTCCTGCAGTGGGAAGTAGGGATTAAGGTGTCAGTGAGCTGCAGGCACACAGAGAGCCGAGGGGTGAGGGTTCTGTGACTCCAAAGAGCGCCAGCTCGCTCTACACAGTGTCTCTACACTATAAGCACACACTTGTTTGTGTATGTACTATGTATGCACGTATCTATATAGATATAGTGTAGTAATCTTTGTGCAATGGCTTTAGTCATTTTCTTAAGGGTACGTTGTACTGATCTCTGCCCATTTTCTTTAATAATATTCTTGAATTAATTTCATTGATTCATTTATTCTCCAAATTAATAATTAGTGAGATCCTATAATGTATTAGGTTCTAGTCTAAATTCCAAGAATATGGTGGTAACCAAATGAGACAAAGACCCAGCTCCTAGGAATCTTATAGTCTAGTGGGAAGAAGACAAGACAAAGTGAATATAAAATACACTGTTTAGTACCTCTCTGTGTTATGAAGAAAAACAAATCAAGATAAGTGGAGACTGGAGAAGGGTCAGGAATATTCTCTCTGAAGACATGTGATTTGAGCAGAGATCTAACTGGAGTAAGGGGACAAGTTATATATATTATCTGGTGGCAGGAAGATGCAGGCAGCAGACACAGCAAATGTCAAGGCTTGAAATAGTAACAATTTTACTTTAAAATTTTTAGCTCAAGTACTATTTCCTACTCCTTTATTGTTTTTTAAATAGATTATTGTTTTTTTAATGGGTTTTAGGGTTTTTTATTTTTATTTTTTATTCTATTTATTTATTTTTTTTTAAGTGAGATTCAGAATGTAGCAAGGGATAACTTTATATAAAGAGACTGAAGAATGGCCTCCCTGGAGATTTCTAAAATCAGGGTGTGCTTAAGGATTTGAAAGAATTTGTCTGGCTTCTCCAGTCCCATCACATTGCCCCAGAGATGAATTAAGGTGGAGGTTTGTAGATCTCCTGGTCACTTTCTGCCCCTCTGCCTATCATCAACACATTAAAAGTGTTTATTGCCACCTAAGATATTTCAGGCACTGTGTTAGAAGCTGACGATA
Source organism: Camelus ferus (assembly GCF_009834535.1). Taxonomy (NCBI): domain Eukaryota; kingdom Metazoa; phylum Chordata; class Mammalia; order Artiodactyla; family Camelidae; genus Camelus; species Camelus ferus. Next base: position 70,824,499 of record NC_045704.1, on the reverse strand, counting down.
CTAACTGACAAGTAAACCCTGCCACCACAATGTTGTTTATCCCTACGTGAGGTCACCTGTCATAGTGGTAAGAACATAGGTTCTGAAGTCAGACTGAAAGGATTTATATTCTGGAAATTTTCATGTCACAGAGTCCAGTTTGCAAAATGGGTTTTTAGTCATTCTGCAAACATTTATTAGGATATTTCTAGGTATTATAGTTGTTTAGGGATACAAGAGCTAACAAAACAGACAAAAATAAAATAATAATTAATGGAAATGTTTCAGGATTCTATAAGATGATGTAGACAGTGCCTGAGGCACAGTAACTAACTAGTAGATAAATGTTAGACATAGATTTCTTATATTGGTAAATATAAAGCCCTAATTAAAGGTACTTGAATTGACTTGAGTTATCCTACGGAGCAGGAAGAAACCTGGGTTACAGTCTGAAAATACAAAAGATGTTATTAAAGTTATGCATAATCAAAAGGGAAATAGTTAACAAAGAAAAATAGGAACAGCTAGATGTCTGAGTTCTCTTCCTAACTTCTGAGGCTAATGCTGAGTAGCAGCCATGCCCTTCCCCATTCTTCTCCCTGTCTGGGGCAAAGCTGCAAGATGTTTGCCCAGTATCCATCCCCCTGCTTTCCTCTTAGTTCCCAGTTTTGTTTAGGTTATCCTGCTTCATAAAAACAAAAGTACCACCACTTCCCAGCCTTCCTGGCAGCCAGGGGTGGCAATGAGATGAGATTAGAATTTACTGCGTGAGGCTTCTAAGAAGGGTCTTTAAAAGAAGGAGGGACTCAGCTTGCACGTGCCTTTTACCCTTCAGCGCCCCTTCTCCAGCACTGCATGCTGGGTATGAAGCAGCCGTCTTGTGATCATGAGGTAACCATCCAAACAGAAGCGAACACCTGAATGGCGAGGTGGAAGGCTAGAGTGAGCCTGGGTCCCCAGCGGCATTTTTGAGTTGTCAAATCTGCCCTGCATTTCCTGCTTAGAACCTCTGTTATGTGTACAAAATGTACCTAAACTTACTTAAGTCACTGTTACATTCTGGAGGTGGGGGTGGGTGAGGGATCGTTTCCACTCTGCAAAGCTGAGCGTAGCCCATAACCAATGTAAGGTTTCTGGATGCCATGTTCCACGAGACAGCCTGATGGACCATCATGGGGGTGATGTTGGTATTAGGTGTTTAGGCAGTTGCCCATTTACAAACCCTGCTTTACTGACAAATAAAATGTGTCTGTGTTTCTGCCCCAAAATTCAGTCTTGTCACCCCTTATAGACTTTTTCTTCCAGCAATTGTATGTGCCCTATTTGATATTAACTGGACCACAGGTGTGAGCCTAATTGTGCGAGGGGTGCCCAAAGCTCTCCTTATGAAGCGTGGAAAAGCCTTTTCTCCTTAAGGATGCCCCGCACAGTGACAGACACTCGGTGGGTGCTCCAGGAACACACATGGCTGAGGCTGCCAATGTCACTCACACTGGAAACAGCTTTCGGTCACTCTTTACTGTCATCCGTGTCATCATTTAAATGTAGAATTGGTAGAATTGTGGCTTTCTCATATCTGTAAATTTCCCAGTTTTGAGAAGTCTTGGTTATCAAATCAGAAAATCAGCTGGGTTTTGCATAAATGAGTGAAAGTTCATTTTCCAGTTGTTAGAAGAGAAACTAAGTGAATTTTTATATTTGTACCTTAATGTTAGCTATTTTTAAAAATGGATCTTTATTTCTAGATACATGAAAAAATTCTTCTGGTTGGTTTTCTTCCGAGGTTCCCCGTCCTTCTTTCATTTCTAAAATGTACCTTGAGACGTGCACACGGGCAAAAATCTGTTTTTACATGCATTTGGTTGTAAATCAGATGCTGAGGGGAAAAGCCAGTTATCAATTGCTCGGCCGTATTTTACATTTGAACTCAACCATAGCATCGTGGGTCAGGACTACACTGCTTCATTTAGATCAGCTTGTTGTCTATAGGTGTCATTCTTTTCTTAATTGAAGTATAGTTGATTTACAATGTGTTGGTTTCTGGTATACAGCTTAGTGATTCAGTTATACATACATATATATATATATATTTTCATATTCTTTTCATCTATAAGTTATTACAAGATATTGAATATAGTTCAACAGAGGTTTAGAGGTGCCATTCTTAATTATGCATCACTTCTGGAAGGGATTTGTCAGAAATTGTGAGGCTTCATCGTGTCCCCTAACTTTTTCCAGCTCCTGTGCCTCAGTGCACCAGCCTTTCTATTTTGACTTCTTTACTAGTGCAGCATCCTTTAGGTATTTCTTACCACTCACAGAGCGGAAGTCAGCACCTCCCTGGAGTGGGAAGCCTAGCATTCCTTCCAAGGAGTTGCAAGAAAAACTGAGAGTTATGCACAGAGAATCAGTGCATACTGCATTCCTCCAGCTCAGCTGAAAAATTGCCATTGAACTGTCATGTTTCCTTTTGGGCTAATCAGTGTGCTTTCTTTCAGAGCAGAATGATTTTGTGGACTGTGGATGTCTCTCTTAGCCTAGCCTAATTAATTATCCATAGATGTCTACTTACTTAAGAAGTGTGTTGTAGTGGAAATGGCGTAGTCTTGGAGACAAAAACCCTGAGTCCTGCCAGTTCTTATTAATATGACTTCAGGCAAATAGCCCAAGTCCCTGGAATCCGTTCCTCATCAGTGGAATGGAGTTAACAAGACCTGCTCTACCTTATAAGATTGTTGTGAGGCTTGACAATGAGATAACATATGGGAGTGTTTCGCACACTGTAAAGCACTATAGACATGTAGTTATAAACTCTCATCACTGAACCAGAACTCACCACTTCTTTCTATATATATATGCCTCATAGAAGGGAAATACTGACGGTCCCCGACTTACAATAGTTCCACTTACAATTTTTCAACTGTATGATGGTTTGTAAGCAATGTGCATTCAGTAGAAATCGTACTTCAGATTTTGAGTTTTGATCTTTCCCTGGGCTAGGAATACGTGGTGCTGGGCATGGGGCAGAAGGCCTCAGCTCCCAGTCAGCCACACGGTCCTGAGTGTGGACAACTGATACCCTTAGCACCATCCTGCACCTGTACAAACATTCTGTTTCTCACTCTCAGTACAAGATTCAATAAATTACATGAGATATTCAACACTTTATGATAAAATTGGCTTTGTGTTAGAGAATTTTACACAACTGTAGGCTAGTATAAGTGTTCTGAGCACATCTGAGGTACGCTAGGCTAAGCTATGATGTTTGGTAGGTTAGATGTAATTAAAGCCATGTTTGACTTACCATATTTTCAACCTTGGTTGAAAAATGGGTTTATTGGGACATAACCCCATCATAAGTTGAGGAAGATCTGTAATTTCACTTCTGTGCCAGGTTCTTATAAATACTACCCCTCCCTGCCAGGCCAGAGCAAAGCCCAGTCCTTCCCACCCTGCAGTCATGAGGTCTGGCATAGCGATAAAGAGCTGGATGTCGGGGCTCAGATCCTGACTTCTTTGCTTACGAGCTGCGGGATCCTGGATTAGCTACTCAACATTTCCAAGCCTCAGTTCCTCGCCTTTTGCACTGCGATATGGATTGTATCCATACTTAAGCTTGATTAGAGATTATATGAGCTCTGTAAAGTGGTTAGTATTGTGTCTGGTATGCAGTGAAATGTGAATTTTAGCTGTTACTGATTTGCTATTACCATGGCCAAAAGTAGATCAGGTGATGCTGAGAAGATGGCTAACGTTGTATTTCTCTTCCCTGTAAATGACTAATAGTTTGCCACAGGCCAGGGGTTCTTTCTTTAAGAGCTCAGGCCAGCATTGTCAGCTAGGTAGGTTGGTTTTTTTTTAACCTTTTTTTTGGTCATTTAACTTGAGGTCATTTTAATTTTAATTTGATCTCTTGGCCTCTACTGTCTCCTCATTTCCCATTCTGACTGAAATGAATAATAATCAGTATTTTCTAGATACTGTGATTTCATTTTCTCCCCAATGTCTGACATTTTAATTTTTATTTGTTCATTTATTTATATGAGTAATATGATAAAGGAGACATCATGAAATCATATTTAATTATACTCTTATTTAACTTTTAATTTTTAGGAAGAAGGTAAAAAGATGTGAAATATATTATGTCCTGGAAAATCTCATGTACATGGTCATAGTACTCATGGATTTAAGATTCAGATTAATGAAGCTAATCCCATTAAGCTTTCAGAAACTATAATTAAAACCACTTTATTTCCTACAATACAAACTAAGAAAATTGTTTTTAGATCATAAAGCTCAATGCCTAAAAAACTTAGGGTGGAAAATCAGGTAAGAGGACTGAAAGAGAAAGATTCATTTCAGAGCATCTATTTTCGTGGGAATTTCTGAGTGCACTTGTTGAAAACCAGTGTTCATTTTTTGCTAATATATTATTAAGGAAGTTGTTGAGGACCTGAGGTAGATGGGCACAATGGGAATTTCTGGACCAAAGAACTGGAGAGGATGAAAGCTAATGAAGAAATAAATGTATTTCACCCGCAGACTTCTTCATGCATGAGCTTAGAATGGGCTGACAAATAGGACAGGACTCACATCTACACATTTTTATTCTTACCATATTTGTAAGCACGTACCCTGCTGGGAGGTCTAGTCCGTCAACATGGTCACACACAGGACTGCCAAGGGATTCCATTCAACTGTCCTCTGTTGATCAGTTAAGAGCTAGGTTACTTTATAAGAATACAGCCATGTGTTGGCAGCTAGATCTCCTGTATCTTCGGATTTCTATTAATTGTCACTTTATTTTCTTAAACTTAATAAGTGTCCAAAGCATTTACATATGTATGGGAAAAGCCCTCTTCCTCTGTACTTCAGGGCATTATCTTAATTATTCTGGGGATCGCTATTTCCTCATATCCTACTCACTCATTAGCTGGTTTCTCCTCCTCTGTTATGCTTCTCCACATACACTAGGCTGCTCCCTCCAAGGTCTTTAGAGACTTCCAGCATGGCAGATCCCACGGACAACATTGAGATACCTCCATGCTTGACTCTTCTGTGGCATTGATACTAGTCCTTGAAGTTTGTCAGAGTTACATTTTTCTTGTAGGATCTTCTTCTTCCATCTACCTCTTAAATGTTGATATTCTCTATGGTTAAATCTTTAAATCTTTCTCCTTGCTTTATAAATATTCCCTTGGCATATAATAGGTACCCTCCTACATTCCAATGACATGTATATATATATCTATCTTTAATCAATGTCTCAGTCCTGGTTTCTAAGCCCATGTTTCTTATTATCTATTAGATTACTCTTTCTGCATATCCAACACCTAACTTAAACATTCTAGGTTTAAATATCAGTCATTTCTCCCCAAATTTGCTGCTTCTCAGCAATATGTAACTTTAAATATATTGCTTAATAATAGTATTATTTATCAAGTAGCCCATTAAAAAAATTCTGAATATTACTTTTGAATTTCCTTCTAGTCAACTGCTCCATTCCCACCCATGTCCAGTCCATATGTGTCTGTGCTGGAGATCTCCCAAACCACATCCACCTTCACTGATTTACTGGGAGGCCTTGCAGGACTAGGTGCGCAATGGTGCTCACAGCTAAGATTTATTACAATGCAAAATCAGCAAATGGAAAAGTTATATGAAGTTAAACCCAGAAGAAACCAAGTGCAGACTTCTGGGAGTCCTTTCCCTGTGGGAACTCCCAGAACACATTTAATTTCTTCAGCATCGTATTGTGACAATATATCTGAAATGTTGCCCACTGGGCAAGCTCACTAGAAGCTCTTGGCCTAAGGTTTTTGTTGGTGACTGGTCACACAGATACCACCTGCCTAGCACACACCCCAATTCCAGATACCCAGAAGGGAAGAAGGGTTATGTTCAGCATAAACTGCCTTGTTTATATAAACAATTTAGGCACAATGAGCCTTTCTAATCAGCTAAGATTTATTGGGAACTGTCCTGAAATCCAAGCTTCCAGATACTGGCCAAAGGCCAACCTTGAAAGTGGGTCTTTCTGAGAATACTGGGCCAGCTGTGTAAACTCTCTTCTGCACATTTTTCTCTACACTGAATGTCTTTCTGAAACACCTCTCCGTTCTCTGATTAAACCTTTTTTTTTGATCTCCACTAACTTCACTCTAAAGCCCAACTCCCATTTAATGATGTATCCCCAAAGGTCTACTATAGGGCCTCTTACGTGGCAGGCATTGTATGATTGATGGAAAAAATATGCAAAATTCCTCATAATTGTGTCATGTTCTACATTTTCCATTGTCATCTCTCATCCCTCTCCAAAGCATGCTTGTATTTTAGAGATTCCACACTCTGATCTGCCCATGCTTTCCCACATGTTCAGCTCTTTGCAGTGGAAATTTCTTCTTCCTGGAGTCCTCTTTCTGCCATCAGCCACCTGGCGAAGGCCAAGCCTCAGCTCACGAGTGAGTGCCTACTCTCCCATCCCCTGCGATGGTGATGTACGCACAGCCAGGTAAGCTCCCCATGCTTCTCTGACACAGCCCTCATTACTTTAATTTTAATTTAAGAATGTGTACGATGAGAATGAAGGGGTGCTTTTATACAAAGGGCCAAATGATCATCTAGACAGATTGCCGCACGGTAGTACTTATTTCTTCGCGGGTGACCTGACCGCCATTCAGGCTCAGACTCTTAGCCTTCTGTGCTTAGGCACTAGCCTCAGCCACGTCTCAGTTAATAAGAATGATTGGACGTAAAGGCGCTAAATCACACTGAGAGACCTCACAGAGGCCATTTTGCCGGTTTAAAATGAGAAACATCTGTGAAGCCAACTTGACAGTCACATTTGTCTGATAAGTACGTTTGCTCTCTGTAGATAAACTACACTGGAAGCCAGATGATTGGGGAGATGCTTGATAAGCATGGACTCAGAACAAGGGGGTTTACATACATTGTATAATTTCAATATTTCATGGCATTAGGCTCCCTTAACTGGACATAGTAACCTCAGAAACAGGGATATACCTTCAGGCAGATCAGATAAACCTGTAAGCCTGATAAAAACTCTCGTCCTGGACAGCATTTGGACAAGAACTGCAATATTTGCCTGCCCCTTTTTCTCTAGACATGACTCTCTTTTTCTCTCTATATTTGAGTGGCTGGCCTAGTCCTTGTTTAACTGGCACATTCTTTCCGATTTTATTGTAGATGATAGTCTAAATTTTACTGGCCAGTCTATTTCTTTAAGCAGAATTTGCAAATCTCTGCTTTGATAAAGTGTTGATTTCTGGGGGCAAAAACCAATCATTTTTCTTATTCCTATTTTATTTTTGAGGTGATGAGGAGAACTTTGCCTTGCGATTACTTGTTTATTTTACACACGTGACTTATCCAAAAATGAATAATCTCCCAGAGCTCAGGGACTATGACATTAAATCTGGTGTCCCAATACTTAGCCTAGAATTTGATCACAAAAAAAATGTCACATAAATGAAAAATAATGAATCTCTTTGGTAGTAAAGTGATGTTCATATTATTTGATATTTTAAACTATCTTTAAGTAGAAGTGTTATTTGGGACTCTATAATCATTTTAACATGTTAGATGTTGTGATTTTTTTTGTTGTTGTTGTCCTTTTTAGGAAGCTATGTTCAATTAATTAATAATGTATTGAGACAGAGACAAAGAAAAAGTCGTTAAAAGCAAGATTACTAGCTTGTAGTTGATTATATTAAAATTCTCGTAGACTGAAATTATGTAATATATTGTGATAAATATTTAGCTTATCAATAGTGTAGCATTATTTATTGAATTGCTTAAATTTGAAATAGGCAGATGTATATGATATCAATGGGCCCTTAACTCTGAATCATTTTGATTACCAAGTTTTCTGAAGACCAGAAACATTTTTTGAGAAAAGAGGTAGTTTGATTTTTCTAAAGAAAAGACATCACGTTTATAAAGTTTAACTGGCTTATATGTAACAACTCTATTCTGGAATGTTCAGGTACTTAGGTCTGTGTTTTGCAACCAGTTTACGTCATAGCTAACATCAAAATGTTAAGCTTGTCAGGTATACGTGAGGTTCCCCATGTGTTTTACTGAGATTTTGTTTTTGTAGTCACAGCAGCCATGTTACTGCAGATGGAACACAATGGTGGGACTAAGAAATGTCATATACAATAGAGTTATTATCTGCCTTACCATCCACAAAGGAGTGGGTTAAGTGAACATGGAAATGGGCCATGAAAACATCTGTTTACTAAATTGGGGCATGATAGGAGAATGAACGGCTTGCGAGATTAAACGACTTGTATGTTAAAACTCAAAATATGTGAAAGTAAGGAGGAATCACCATTGGATAGACTGTTGAGACATTTTGGAGAAGATAAAGAAGAAGGGGCAGGAGGTGATACCAGAGCTTATGTAAATCTCTTTTTCACTTTTAATATTCTTCCTTCTTTCTGGCTGATCATACAGTCCTGATAACTGTACTGCATTTACAAGTTCCAGAGGAGGGATCAATTGCTGAACGAGACACTATGATAACCATTTCTAAATACAGCTGTTCAAATCTATAGAGGAATGGTGGGTTCAGTGTTTCCCTCTCACCTGTCTAAGCTGGGATAAAAGGTGTCTCCTTCTTTCCGCTCTAGTGGTTGAAAGAGTCCTAGAAATGTTACTTTTTCATCTGAATGAGTGGAAGTGGATGAAGGATTAAGCCCTGGGCAGGTTTATAGCGCTGCCAGCGCCATGAGTCGTTCCTCTTGCTGAACCTGCTTTTCCTACTCCATGGCAGACGATCTGGGCTAAAATTAATGACAAGTGGAAAGAAAGGGAAATCGTTGTTGATGAGGGAGTCGCAGGTGGATAAAGCTAAAAGAAAAGCTAACGTTACCTTGCTACTTTGTGAGAGGCTGAGAGCAAGAGAATGAAATTATCTCTTAGCTGTGTTTATGCATGAACACAAGGCAGATGACGTCATTTGCAGAGCTGGGTACAAATTAAAGTGCAGAGCTCCTTGTTAAAAAGTAGTTAGGCATTTCAAGTCAGCCCAGCATTAAACCAAACGTGAGTCTCTTCTATGGCAGGGCCCTGTGTCACTACACAGTTTGCAAGCCCAGGAAGCTGGCCTGGAACCTCTCAAGAATGAAGCTATTTGCCTGCCAAAATACGCTCCTTTATTTGAAGCTGAAGGTCCAGGATGGGTCCTAGTACATTTAAAAAGCATTTATGTGGCATCAGCTATGTGATGTGTGTCAATAATATTTGTTAAGGTTTTGTGGGTGGACACTTGAAATAATTCTTATGTTGCCTTGTTTTTAGTTTTCTATTTTACAGGTTATATATAGAAACATTGTAAGAGGCCTCGCTTCAGAAGGTAACATGTGCGAATCATTGCCTCCTGAATGCATGCAAAATACTTTGTTCCACAACAAAGCCATGGGTCACATGTAGCTGTTAACCTAATTGATAAGCTGTTGAAAAAGGTGCCTGAACCAATGAACATAAAACATGTTTTATCAGGTTCCCTTGTCTATAGACATGCATTTGTAAGTGGAGACCAATGATCAAGGTAAAGAAAACTTAATAAGCTGAAATCATTGTTAGTTTAAGTGTGACTTGGTATATAATAATCTCTAGATCCATCCATTTTGCTGCAAATAGCATTATTTCATTATTTTTTACAGCTGAGTAGTATCCTATTGTGTATACATACATCACATCTTCTTTGTTCATACATCTGTTGATGGACATTTAGGTTGCTTCCATCTTTTGGCTGTTGTGAATAGCGCTGCTATAAACATTGGGGTGAATATATCTTTTCGAATTAGATTTTTTTTCAGATACATGCCCAGGAGTGGGATTGCTGGATCATATGGTAACTCTATTTGTAGTTTTTTAAATAACCTCCATACTGTTCTCCAGAGTGGATTCAAAAACTTCAACTTTTTAAATTTAAATCTTTGCAAAATCTTTACATACTTCTTTATTTAATTAAACATCTGTATCAAAATTATTTAGCCTTTTCTTGATGACTGAGGATCATAAACATTTAAGTGTTGTTTTCTCTTTCTATAAATAATTCCAAGACTATTGTCAATTGTTACAACTCAAGACATATGCATCGAAAAGTGGCCCTATTTCCCATTCAAGCCTCTGCTTCTAGGAGTCAGTCAAAAATGTATTTAGTTGTGTTTATCAAGCATTTATTTCAGCATTATATTAGGAAAACAGAGCAGACATTGATTTCATAGTACTTATAGCCTAGACACTAAACAAGAATCACATAAATAAAAATGTAAATTTAAGCTGAATAGTCACCAAGAATGGAAACTGCAGGGGTATTATGAGGGAGTAAAACAAGGCGGCTGATTTAGATCTGTGTGTCAGGAGAGAGATGACACATGAGCTGAGACAGGAATAGGTAAGTCTTAGCCAGATGGAGAATGAGGAGGAACATCCAGGTAGAAGAAACAGCATGTGCTAAAGCCCTGAGGGTACAAAAGGGCTCAGCACATTCAGGAACTGAAGGGAAGCCTGCAGGGGGCAGTAGTGAGCGGGGGGGGGGTGCAGTGCTGAAGAGTCTGTGAGGCCAGATACAGGAAGTTCTATCCATGGACTCTGAGGACCGCAATGCATACGTCTAGGAAGCTGATGTATTTACCTGTTTTTCTGCAGCATAGGACAAGGGAGTTAATTACCGAACCACAATTACAGGTACATTGTACCAGGCCCTGTGTTAGCTTCTTTAGACATACGATTTCATTTGTTCTCAAAATGATACTGAAAAAGTCAACATCACCATAAAAATCCAGAGCAGTGCCAGAAATTTTATTCTAATTTTTTGAGAATATGCCAGCTGATGCCAGGTATAGAAAGGAGGGATCAGAAATTTCTGTATGTTCTATTACTGAACTCATCTCTGTCATTTTGTGCAAATGAGTGTCAGTTTGGGACTATATATACTCCACTTGACATCTCAGGTGGAGTTTTGCTAAAGTATAAGCTAGGCAGATGCAAATTAGAAACTTTGTGCAATCAACAGTCCATTTTACTTATTCTGTGAAAAACCAGTGACCTGCTGTGTTCTACTTCCACTGCTCTAATTATCCTCATTTGGGGTATATTTCAAATTTTCTCAGAAATAACTTCTCTGAAAATTATGTAAGCAAAATGAAGTTTCTTAGAATATCATATTGAGATGATTTAATATTTGACCAAACTAAAATATAGCAGATAGACAATTACTGTCTTAGAGAAAACAGTGAGCAATGATTTGGACTTTTAAAGACATTGCCATTTTTTCTTACAGTTTTATCTTTTCTCTGAGAACTGTTGGCTTCCCTTCCACAATTGAAAGTGACCAGTTTCCCACTTTTGTGCTTCCTTTCTGCCATATTTTGTTTGCCGATTTAAGATGCTACACTCTTTTTAGCTGCCTGACATGTATTTCTGGGTTCTCAGAGTGGCAGTAGAGATCAGTTATTATTAAGTATTGAAAGTGAACAAAATGAGCATAATCTTTACTCAGCAAATTCATGTCTAGGAAGAAAGTCAGTTTGAATGCAACCACTGTGTTCCGAAGAATTCTTAAGAATCAGAGTATGAGGGGGAGGGTATAGCTCAGTGGAAGAGTTCATGCTTAACGTGCAGGAGGTCCTGGATTTAACCCCCAGTGCCTCCACTTAAAAAATAAATAAATAAACCCAATTCCCACCCCCACCAAAAAGAGAATCATATTATAAAAGCAAGCAATTGTAGAGATGGAGGTTAAAACCTAGACAGTTTCAGAAAGATAATTACAAGATTATTTTTTCTCTAGAAATTTCAGTGATACAGATATCTTAAAACTACCAATGATTTGTATTTTTAATGTAAAAAGTAAATATTAATCAATAGAAAAAGAAAAAAATTAGAGAAAACATTCTGAGGAAGCCCTGTGCATTTTAGATGATAATTAACTTGTAGGTAACCATTACCTAAATAAATTTATAACCCATTGGAATGATAAAGACCAGACTGAAATGAGATGTTTTAAAAATACACTGTCAAAATTAATTATAACATTCATAACTGGCAATATTTTCAAATTATAAGTGAAGAAAAAAGGGCTAAGAGATGTGTGTCGCATGCTTACCATGTTTTAAAATCTCACCTGTGATCCTAATCACAAAATCAGAATCATTATGAAAATTTCAGCGAAAATGAAGTACTGGTATTGCTTAAAAAAATCAGGACAAATATTGCATAGATTTATTTACAAAAACATTCATTGCAGCACTTTTTTAAATGATACAAAAAAATAGAAAATTACCTAAAATTTTAACAATAGGGAATTGGCTCAATACATTTCGGTAAATTCCTGTAATGTATATATGTACATGTACTGTATGTATTCATGGCATATTATTATGTGACAAAAGCCAGTTATAGAATAGCATGTATATGACATTTTCATTTTTGAAAATTTATATTTATATGTTTTCCATTGAAAGTATCTAAAAATATATATAACAAAATATTCAGACTAGTTGTCTAGAATCTAGAATTATGGATGTCTTTTCACTTTATTATCTTTACGTTATTTGCTATAATAAATATGGATTATTTGGATATTGTCTACAGCAATTGTTATAACAAAGATTATAATTATTACTTAATTAATAGGTAACTGTAAAAGAAATCCTAGCCCCTAGAAGACTGCAGAAGTTGGGAAAGAGCTTTTGGAAAGTGAGGAAAAAACCCATGGCCACATGAAAAACTGTTTATGGGTGCATGCTATCTTGTCTTAATAACTGATTCAGCAAAATAATACTATGGAAAAATCTTTAAAGGACAGAATGCTGAGCACTAATAAGCATATAGTTTACAGAATGCATCTAAGTTTAACCACGTATATTCTATTTGTTCTTAGGGAAAATTAAAGAAATATGGTGCAGGTAGAAAACCATAACGTTAATGTTCTCCCTAACTGAATGGCCAAGCTATGAAAAAGGGGCAGTAAATGTGGTGGGTGTGGTAGATTTCCATGTAAGAATGAACTTTTTAAAAGCAGTTTGATACTCATTTACTGGGCTCTCACCGTGTTCTAGATTTGGTGCTGTGCCAGCAAGACGTACAGCATCTCACTATCTTGCAAGAGAGAAAGAAACATTGAGAACTGAATGATGTTTTAAGTGCAGAAGCAGCTGTTTAGACAGAGTGCTCTGAGAACACAGAGGCAGCAGTGGTGAATTCAGACTGATGTGGGGAGTTGCACTGAGAAGGCAAAATGTGACTTGCTCCTTAAAGAATAAGCAAGAGCTACCAGGCGAAGATTGATTAAAGAGCTTTCCAGACAGACAGGACAGTGACAGCAAGAGAACAGGCGAAGTGTGAGGTGTGTCATGGGAGCACCAGTCACTCCGAGGTGTGGGTGTGTGTAGCTGTGGGAAGGTTGTGTCGTAGCGTGCACGTGAGGGGTGTGGAAGATGCTAAGTTAGTCAGTGCAAGCAGTTAGCGATGCAGGTACAAAATGTAAAAGGTTAAAAAAGACATGAGATGTGAAAATTGCTATTCTGAAAATACAGATGGATTGCTTCTGTCATTTAAAATCTGTGGCAGGAAGAGAAGAGGTATCTTCGGGGTGAATATCATTTGCCTTTATATTTATGGTTGCATTTAATTCTTTCATCAAACTTAGGAGGTTAATTACTCTCAATTAAAATGCAGATGAGAAAATGGAAGCTACAGAAATTACCCGAATTCCTAGAAAGATGAACTGCAGCAGCAGGATTCGGTCAAGAGTCATCCAACCACCCCCCCCCCCCCCCCCGCCACCATGGTATTCTTTCCATCACACCACCCAATCTTTGATCTGAAATACCTGATTCTCATATTTCAACAAACTGTGGACCACTATCACCACCACCACTATCACAAAGACCACAAAGACCACTATCACCACCACCACCAAACATCTCAGTACTTTTGGAGATAAAAACAAATGAAGAGAAACAGGATATGCATGTGAAACCTTTATAAACTGCACTGCCCTATTCAGCATGCTTTATGGCATTGTTATGGTGATTCACATAGAGATCTGCTGCTTTGCAAGCCTTGATTTTTCCCTGTTGTGGCCCTCAGCTGTCTGGATATGGCAGGGTTGCTGGGGCTGGCAAAAAAAGCTCTTTTTTCTGCAGAATGTGAAAAATCCACACAAAGGTATTTATCCCAAACAGCTACTTCCTCTTTTTACAAAGGACTGATTTGGAATTCAGTTTGGTTGCGATGCCATAGGTGTTTCAGAGTTTGAGGGCAGCTTCCAAGTGGGGGTTGGTTAGATGAACTCTCTGTATTACCTGCTGGGGTGAGCGTTGGCCAGGCTGGGTAAACTCATTCACCCAGGAAATGGCCTTGCAGTTGAAAAGATGTGAAGCACAAATGCGTTGTCACTTGAATTTGCCCATTTTCCTTCTTTCTTCTATGCTCTTTGCCATGAGCCTCCACAATGTGGTACTTCATAAGGAGGGAGGAATGCCAGCATCTGCCAAGACAGTAAGATACAGATCCTGCTTCTTCAGTGGACCAGATTAACATATTAAACAGCCTGTTCGGCTAAGATGTTTCCAGCTAAAATTAGTGTTTCCTTTCTCATTATCCTACTTGTGATTTCATGAGGTCACTTTTCTCCTGGCCGTGCTTCCTCCGTCTTCCTCTGCCCCAGTCGTCTACACGCTGATGATAGACGGATCTCTTGTAAATGAGAATCTCAGTGTAACACCCCACTGCCTAAAACTGGTGCAAACTCAACTCGTCCTTCAATATTCAGGCAATGCTTCCCTCCCCAAGAGATGACCACTTTCTCGTCCACTGAACCCTGCAGGTGCCTCCCACGTGGTCTCTGCCCACCGTACGGCCAGTTCTTTGTTTACCACCTGTTACTTTTTGAGTTCAGGGGCTATGCCTTTTGCACTATTTCAGTATCAGAATTTCATGTATGGCTGTCTCACTGTATGTGCAAAGAAAACATTAGCTGAATATATTGAATTAATTAATTAAATATTCAATGAATCATTAATATTAAATGAATGATTGAGATGGTGAAACTTCTATAGAAGGTGAAATTGGAGGGGTCAGAGAGTCAGCATATCTACGTGCCATTTATGGCTCCGGATAGAGGACAAAGAAAATCGCTGGGATTTCCTTAAAATGACATGAAGCTAGCAGCTTTGAATACAGACTTTCCCTGCTTATAGACAGTTCTTGGTGTTTATTTGAGTTCATGACATATCTCAGGGGTCATCAGCCTGCAAGTGTGTGCAGAATGCTTTACGGTGATAAAGACAATGAGGACAGGATGCTACGTAGTCCCTGTTTACCCTGGAGCTTTATGAAAAGATCATCCTATTTTATGAGTAATGCTTAAGACTTTTTTAAAAATTCATTTTCCTTAAGATAGCGCAAATGCTTGAAACTGCCTTTCCTCTGAGGCTTTTAAGAAGTAGTAAAAACTCCAGATAAACCAAAATTATTCAATAATATTTTATAGACCTTTCTGAATTGCCTTTTCCTTTTTCTTCCTCTAGAGGAGTGTCTAGGAGAACATTTTTCATTCTTTTCTACACAAATTTTGCTTCATTTGAATAATAGAGAAAATGGTAGGGAGTAATCTGAAACTTTAATATAAATGGGAGGTAGAATTATCAAATTAATCACCTTAAAAGTTAATTTCAACTATTCAACTGTAACAAATGTATTATTCTATCAGTAGGATATATCACACCTGTACATTCATATAGAAAGATATGAAAAGAGATTGGAAGATTGCATAATAGCTATTCAAAAGGTAACTGATAAAAAAAAGTGTCTTATAGCCCAATTATTCTTAAATGATATTATTGTATCTGGGTAATATTTTATATTGGATAATAACTATGTGTTAGGCCTTAAATTACCCCAACATTCCTGAAATGACAGCGAGAAACATGATGTTTGATGATTACCTAAATGTGATGGTACCTAAATTTGAAAGTTTCCTTTAACCATAATTTGAATAATTCCTCTCTAATTTAGAGAAAATATTTCATGTCTTGTTAGTGCCCCTGCATCCTTCAGCCAACTTTTTAGAACAAAGCAATTCAAACTATTTATAACTAGAAATTGACTTGGACACTAAAGAGAAGTTTTGATCTTAAGGCAACGGAGGTGACTGAGCAGAAAGAGACATGGGATCTGAATGCATCCCCAAAGGGCCATCAATGAAGCCAACAGAATGAAACCAAAATAATAGAAGTCATTTCACATCAGATACTTGAAGACATGTTTCTTGTTTCTGAAAAACATGCAAAATCATCAATATGCTAGTTTTGCATCCCAAGAAATTTCCCAAAAAGTCATGGCTCATTATTTCTCTCTTTTTAGATAAAGACTCACACATACAGCTGCTCACTTGACCTCTCTTCTATGTCTGATTCTTAACACCAAAAACTAACAATTTAACTCCCAAAGTGGTTTTCTCAAAGTTCCTTCATCTTAGAAGGGACATCATCCACTCGACTTTTGGCCAAAAATCTATGAGTCAGCCTTGATACTTCCTGGTTTCTTACCTCTGCATTCAATCCAGCACCTAAAAACCTCCTGAATGTCTCTTAAATATTTTCTCCTTCTGCTACCACCGCCACTTTAGGACCAGCTCCACGATCTGTTGCCCAGGAGAGGGTACTAATGAATACAATGGGCTTCTTAATGGTTGTCTGCTTTATCTTTGGACTCTCTCCAGCTCCTTGTGCATGCTGCAGCCAGAGCCCTCTTTCTGAAATGCAAGTCGGATTATGCCATTCTACTTCTTAAAAACCTCTAGTGTTTTTTAATTACCTTAAGGTTTAATCATAAATGGTTAAACATAGATTACAAGCTCCTGAGCGGTCTGGCCCATGTCCCTTTCTAACAGTCCCTCATCCCGCTCTCACTTCTGTAGTGTCATTGACTCTCTTTCAACCCCTCACACTTACCCGGTGCTCTCCCTCCCTCACTGCACCTTTACGCTCGGTCTCCACTTGTCTGAAAAACTCCTGTCTCCTTGTCATCTGATGAACGTTTATTCTTCCTTCAAATTTCAGCTTAGCTGCCTGTGACCATGACCTCTTACTTACTCTCGTTGCACCATGTGACTCTAACCATAATTATAATTTTAAATTTGTTTAATTGCTAAACAGTCGCCTTCATTGGCCTCTAAACTCTTTGAGGACGTGACACATCTGGGTTTGTTCACTCATGCGTCTCCAGAGCCTAGCCCAGTATTCAGCATTTCTGGTTGTCATTGTCTAATGAATGATAATGGTCATATGAGCCTGTATTGATGCTGGAGGAAATCATTTTTTGAGTAATGACAAATATTCAAAGAAAGACAAGTAGATTTTAACATAAAGTGCACTAAATATAGCTGTCTTAAGAATGATTATGGGTCATCTATGCAGGCATGCATATATATGTACTTCTTGCATTCTTAAAAACCGATCAGCAGACCTTACGCACTTGGGTCACTTGGCTTATGTCAAGACGTGTGAGGCTCGAAATATGTTTCCATCTACCACAAAGTGTTAGTTTCTCAGAATTGAATGATATTTCTCAGAATATTAGTTTCTTGGGGCAGTGGAGTCATTAAAGGGAGTCAGTCTCGCATGAGCTTGAGATTTAGAATCAGATCTGTTTGGTTTGAATCCTAGTTCTGCTGTTTATTACCTGTGTGAATTTGGGCAAATGACTTCATCTCTCTAAGCATGAGTTATGTCATCTGTAAAATGGGTTTTATGATACCTACCTCATGAAATTATTTTGGGGGTTATGAATTTAACATACATAATTAGAACTTTTCCTATTTAATATGTACTAAATAAAAGATCTTCATTATTCTTGCTACCTATACCTTCCTCCCAGGTACACCACATAGTTTGAAAGACATACCAGTTACATTCTCATCCCTTCTGCATGTTCCATTTGAATGGAGGACAGGCTTTAAAACTAAACTTTAACTGATGGGAGCTAGAGAAAAAGGACAGAAGGCGGACAAATATGCCAGCCAATCACCATGGGACACCCAGGTTAATGCCTGATAAATGAGCAGAAAGAAAAAGATAGCATCATTCACCTTTGATGTATAGTTACTTGATTTCTGTTTGCTTTTAATTTGCTTAAGTTAGTTATAAAATGTCTTCTTTGTGAGTAATTAGTTGTGCTTATCTGCTTATTAGAGGGTAGGTGTTGGAGGAGGTCATCAAAAGGATGTGACCGCTGGTCAGTCTGTGAGCTGGACCCGAACGATCAGGGTTTCCTCATCCCCTTCCCTGTCCTTGGAATGTATGTTCTGCACCCCGCCCGATTCCCACAGTGGGAGCCAGACTTGAGGATGCAACCTTGAGAGAGCAATGTGTTGTTGAGATCATCTGAACTGAATAGTGACGGAACCTAGTTAAGGCTTCTACACACACGTCTAAGATTCTGGAGGGCAGTGCAAGGTATTCTCATCTCGTGACCACCCAAGACAAGCCTCTTAAGTAAGTCTTCTGGCTTATTAGACCCGCCACCTACCAGTCTGGAGTGATCTACACCTTTCCTCTGTCTTTTCTTGCCCTCTGTGTATGAGGCTAGTTTCAGATTTCATCTGGGAAGCTCCCAAGTTTTCAAAACAACAGAAGGATGTCTTCATGTTTTGTGCCATAATTCCCTTCAGTATGCTCTGTTAACTGTACCTCGTTCAGAAGGAAAATTAAATGGGTAGTGCAAACATAGCAGTCAAGTTAACTCATACTTAGTTTTAAACCGTCGTATATGGCTATATGAGGCTGTTCTTAGGTGGTGAAGACTGAGATAGTCTTAAGGTTCCTAATTTTCTTAACAAATCATAAAGCTAAAAATAATGTAAGCAATCAATTGGCTGCCCTTACCTTTAGAGAAGGCTGTGCCTAGCCCACCTCAGCAGAAGGTTGGTCTGGCTCATTGCTTCCAAAATATTGTTTGTCAAAGACAGTCCAGTGAGCTTCACCCTTCTTGTATTCCTTTTCTTTAAGGAATAACCATTGTCTTTTGATGCCTGTTTTTAGCAAGTGACTATGAAATGTTATAGATGAATTTCTTGGTGGGAATATAAAACTAATTCACCACTCGAAAGTATTGTGAGAATTACATGCACTTCTGTCCTCAGAAAAGCGATAAAGATGAAGTGAGTAGATGATAAAGGCATTAGCCTTTCACCTCATGTCGCCCATCACACAGATTTATTATTGTGCATAAGGAGTAGGTATAATTTTCATATCCAGATGAGACACATACACACTTTAAAGATATGTCAGTGGGCTGTAAAAATCCCTCTTCACAGGCATTAATTTCTACAAGTTCATCCTTGATTAATATACAATAATAATAATTTATATGGTTAACAATGATTTAGTGCTTATTATGTGCCAGATAATATGATAATTACAAACATGCCAAATTCTCATAAAATTTTGTTCAGACAGGTTTTATCAGCTGTGTTTCCCAGATGAGGAAGGTGAAACTTGGAGAAGTTAGGTAACTTTCACAAGATTCCTGCAGCTTAGTTGGTAACCAAGGTATGTTTTGAGTTCAGGCTGACTTGATTCTGAAGCCTTTGATGTTGGTAACTAGTCAGAAATCAGCAGAAGAAAGTTGACGTGGGGGCCAATATATGATTGTTTTTATGTAATACTATTCTTTTATGTGTTTCTGGGAGCGTTTGATTAACATAAGCAACATGGGTTTACTAAGCTATTTACCTCAGTGTCTTCTTTGCAAGCATGTGGATGTGACCCTCTCTGCGGGTGAGTGCCACCGGGAGTGAACAACAGCCTCGGAGATTACGTAAGCACTTAGTTGCCATGGAGCCAATAAGAAGGCCTAGACTAAGAGCAACTGGGATGTGTGAAAACGGATGCCGCTACAAAAATTAAATCAATCAGACACTCATTAATTCAACAAAGCAGTAAAAAACAAACAAACAAACAACTATTATAGTCCAAATGATTTTAGGTTTAAAAAACATACCAAAAAAAAAAAAACCAGCATAAATTCTCTGTTCTTTACAAGCTCACATTTTAGTGTGTATGGCAGGAGAGGAATTGATAGGTGTTGTAATTTAATAATTGCAATAATAAGGTGCAGTCCACAGTAGAGGCATGGAAGAAAGTATAGAAGGGAGTGTTTAACTGGTTAGAGTTTTAAAAATAATTTTAGAGAAAGTTATCATTAAGTGTGAGATGGAGTCCTTCAGGTGACATGGAGACGTGAGAAGATGGGCATTCCAGAAAGAAGAAACGGTGTGTGCAACAGGCATCGGGAGACTTTAAGTAGTTTGGCGCAGCTGAAATGTTAAGGGTCCTGAGAGCCACGCGGGCACATCTTGGACTGTTCTCGCCAAAACCATGCCATAATTTGCTTCTCTCTCACTCTCTTTCTCTCTGTCTCTGTTTCTCACTTTCTCTATCAATTCACTTTGTGGAATTGGCCCAAGTGACTGTGGGACTGTGGACACTGGCGAGTCTGAACTCTGTGAGGCAGGTCAGCAGCAGCCTAGAGATTCAGGTAAGAGCTGATGCTGCAGTATTGATCTGAAATCTGCAGCGGGAGCTCTGTGTTGTGCTCTTGATGCCGAACTGCTTCTTCCTTGGGAAACCTCAGTCCTTGCTCTGATGGCCTTCATCTGATGGAATGAGGCTCACCCACACCTTGGAGAGACGAATCTCTTTTACTCAAAGTCTATTGGTGATAAACCGTCACGTCTAAAACCTGTCTTCACAGCAACGTCTAGGGTGGTGTTTGACCAAACACTGGGCACCACAGCCTAACCAAGCTGATGCAACAAATTAACCATCATACCCACTAGAGAAAACCAGCTTTCTCCTCCTTTTTTCATACTAATACTGAGCCCAGGTCATAGATCACTTCCTTGCAGCTCAGAAGGAAGGGACTCCAAGATATATAATCCTCGGCTTTCCAGTCTTCCAAGAACCAGGAAGGCAAACTATATGTGAGTTGGAATTAAGTGAGTCAACTAAGCATTGTTTTGGTTGCTCAGCAACCTCTCAAACTCTTCCCACACTTAAACTTTCAAACAAGAACAAGAACATAAAAGCAAGAACAATGCGCTTAATATAATTCAACTATCCTTTGTGCAAACAAAAGCTCACTTATTCTCTCCTTAAAGGGGAAGCCCCAAATCTCATCTGTTCTCTGCGTCCATTTCTGAGAAATGTTCATTTCTACACCAGTGTAGTTACAGTTACGTCTTGATATTTTGTAAACCATAGACTAAATTATGGCATTACCAGAAAATAATTCATCCGATATAATTTCCTATATAAATTAGCAAGAGAAAGGTATATAGGAAAAATAAAATCAACTTCTCTCTTTCTGCCTCTGTCTCTGTCTCTGTCTCTGTCTCTGTCTCTCTCTCTCCTGGAAGAAAATTGGGTTGCCTACCTGTAGTCCTCATTTCTGCTACTTTTTATGAGGCTTTAGTTAATATTTGTAACTGGTCAAAATCTGTAGTTATTTTTTGTGACACCCTTCATCACTAGCCATTCTTAGTTTACATGAATTTCTGGCCTTTTTTTCCTAATATAATCATTTTAATCTATAAAGTCTTTTTCATACCACTTTTTTCAACCAAATGAATTTTGATATATAACATTTTCATTATTATTTATCCCAAAGTATTTTTTTAAATTCCTATGACCATGTTTTTTCACTAATGAGATGTTTTGAAGTGATTTTTAAAAATTCTTCAGGATCTTGGTAATGACTTTTTTGGATATGACACCTAAAGCACAAACAAAAATATTAAAAATAAGCCAGTGAGACTACATCAAATTAAAACGCTTCTACTAAGCAAAATAAACCATCAACCAAGTGAAAAGACAATCTATGGAATGGGAAATATATTTGCACATCGTATGTCTGATAAGGGGTTACTATTCAAAATATGTAAAGAATTCATAAAACTCAACAGCAAATAAATAAGTAAATAACCCAACTGAAGAAAGGGCAAAAGACCTAAATAGACATTTCTCCAAAGAAGATATATGAAAGCCATCAGGCACGTGAAAAGATGCTCAACATCACTAATCATTAGGGAAATGGAAATTAAAATCACAATGAGATGGCACCCCATGCCGATTAGAATGACTATCATGAAAACAACAGAAGATAACAAATACTGATGTGAATGTAGAGAAAAATGAACCCTTGTGCACTGTTGGTGAGATTGTAAATTGGTGCAGCCACTATGAAAAATTGTATAGAGAACCCTCACAAAATTAAAAATAGAGATACCATATGATCCTTTAATTCCACTTCTGTACATATATCCAGAGGAAGCAAAAACTCTTAACTTGGAAAGTTGTCTGCACTCCCAGGTTCATAGCAGCATTATTTTCAGGAGCCAAGACATGGAAACAACCTATGTGTCCATCGATGGATAAGCAGATAAGGAAGTTGTGGTATATATATAATGGAATACTATTCAGCCATAAAAAGAGGAAATTCTACCATTTGCAACAACATGTGGACCTTGGAGACATTATGCTAAGTGAAATAAGTCAGACAGAGAAGGTTAAATATTACATGATCTCACTTATATGCAGAATCTAAAAAACAAACTCATAGAGAAAGAGATTAGGCTTGTGGTTACTAGAAGCAGGGGGTGGGGAGGGGAGAATTGAGGACAGGTGATCCATCAGTGAGAAATTTTCAGTTACAAGATAATAAGTGTGGGGGCTATAATGTACAACATGATAACAATAGCTAACATAGCTGTATAATATGTAGAAAAGTTCTTAAGAAAGTAAATCCGAAGAGTTCTCATGGCAAGGAGAAATTGTTTTTCCTTTTTTTTCTTTCTTTTCTTTTTATTATATCTATGTGAGAAGATGGAATTTACCTGAACCTGTTGTGAAAATCATTTCACAATATGTGTAAATCAAACCATCATGCTGTGTGTGCCTTAAACTCACACAGTGATGTATGTCAATTATTTCTCAATAAAGCTGGAAAAAACTGCATATAATTAATGTATACAATTCGGTGAATTTGGACAAGTGTATATGCATGTGTTACCATTACCAAATTAAACTCAACCATCACCTCCCCCCAGAATTCTTCAGGTATATGGGGATTTTCATTGACCTTTTGAAACTGATCAATTGCATGTGGTTAAAGAATATGGTTGATGGTATATATCTGAATTTTTTATATTATATTATATCATATCATGCTGTATCATATCAGATCACATCATGTTATAGATTATATCTGGTAACTGAGAGAAACATGTTGAAAACGCTATGATGGTGGATTTGTCAGATTTCCCTATAGCTCACCCAACTTTTGATTGACATATTTTGGAGTTATCTATGTTTGAATCGTTCTATCTTCTTAGTAAGTTGAAACTTTCATCATTATGCAGTGCTCCTCTGTAGTTATCTTGGTGGTCTTCTGATAGTCTGCCTTCCTAACACCATTTCTACATTCTTATGTAGAAAGAAGACTCTCTTTCTTGAGGGAACCCATTCTTTGGGATTGGAGGGGAAGCCTCTGCGTTCATCCTGTCCCACCATTCTCAGAACCGACTTGCACTTTCTTCCTAGATTCTTTTAAAAACTCTCTGGACTTTTCACTATTCAGATTTGCTTTAATGTGCTTCTTGCTGTTTGCAACGCAGTCATTTCTCTGTGAGTATCATTTTAGTCTTTAACTGGTTCTCTTAGTTCTACAGTCTTACTAATTCCTTTGTACTTTCATCTTGTTTTTGAAGTCTCCTGTCACTGAATTTGTGTTGTTGTTGTCGTTTTATAAATATTCTTCTATTGTATAAGGCACTTGCAGAG
Organism: Camelus ferus; assembly: GCF_009834535.1. NCBI lineage: Eukaryota > Metazoa > Chordata > Mammalia > Artiodactyla > Camelidae > Camelus > Camelus ferus. Next base: position 70,800,638 of record NC_045704.1, on the reverse strand, counting down.
AAAGTTCTTTTTCTTTGGCTATAATTGCTTCCACATAAGGCACTACATTCATCCTTTAAATAATATGTTTCTTTATTTCTACTTTTTCTTTTGTGTGTGTTGACACTTTTGGAATTGAGGCTTTGCCATTTCTCTTTTCTTCTATTTATAACAAATAGTCTTATTAAGATATTCCTTTAGGTTTGATATAAAGTGGATATTTGTCCCTCTTTCCACAGTCGTCTGTGCCGGTTTTGTTGGGCTAATATTCACTTCCTCTGTCTGGAAGCGTCAAGCTTCCTATCTTTTCTGATGCAGAGGGTAGCCCTGAACCTTAGCTTCTGCAGAGAGAGTCAGGACCAGGTCTATATTTTCACTCTTATTTCATCATCTCTCCCATAAATCTGTTTCACTCCCCTACAATTCAGAGAAGGGGAGACACTAAGTAAGTGACTTTCGTATGTTTGACTCCTAGAGTTACCGGGCCGAGGGGTGGAGCAGGGAGACACCTTCCTTGGAGATCTGTGCACACCAGTGTCCCACTCCTCGTAATCCGCTGCTCACCTCCCAGAATTTAACTTCCTGTTAAGATTTTCTCATACTTATTTCTTCTTTTGCATTGCTAATTGCCTTTTGTCTTGAGCTCTCTCTCATTTAATAAGGTCAGTATGGCAGCCCCTGACAGATTTTTTTGTGCCTTATTAAGGGAAGACTTAATAAAGTTATGTTAAAAAGAAGTATGAGAAAAGTTCTTGAGGGTTGCTTTGATCATTTGTCTGAGTTTCTCACATACCTTTTCAATTGTTTTTCTACAAATTGGTTGGTGGTGTGTTTTGAATGCATTTTTTTTAAGAGTATAGCCTACTTATATCTTCTTTATAATTTTGCCTCTGAGAGGAGGTAAGGCTAGGAGCCTGCTGAGTCGTATCGAACTTTTGGCTGTACTGAATTGGCACACCTTTCTTCAAACATTTGGAGCTATGTCAGCTTCCTCCTTGCAGGGTTTGTTGTTGCCGTGTCCCTAAGATTTAAGAGAAATGGAAACATTAATATTCAGCCTCACCTTTCTTCTTATCCATGGTTTTTAAACATGGGGTGGCTTTGATATTTATCCCAATTAAAAAAAACTAACAGTCTGGCACAGCAAGTGCCATTTATCTAAAGTAAGCAAGTCGCAACTCCATCCAGTAGCACAGGAAAGGAGATGAGCCTGAGGGTAATGACGTGTGGCTGTGCGTCCCCACAGCACTAGGATGCTGTTGGGAACAAACTGTATGTCTAAGGAAAAAGACAATTTATTAACATTCAACATTAACCTTTGCCTAAGGAGAAATGCACATAGATAGATCATGTCATTTCAGCGAGCAACTTAGGAACTAGAAGAAAAAATAGTTACCAGCATATCAGGAAAAAATGTAATTGGAGGATTCTGAACAACATCTAGCAAGCATGACTACAGAGAGATTCAAGCACTCCCGGGGACAGTAAAGTTCTCATCAAATTATACACACTAAAACTCAGAGAACTAAAGCCTACATGAAATCTTGAGAGGGTTCCAAATAGAAAAGCTAGCATTGATTTTTTTCCAAGGTGTTAGACTCTTTGTCCATAAATTACTGTTCCACTTGTGAGTAATCTGTATCTTGTCTTTATTCATGTGTGCATTATATTTCTCTTTTCCAAACCAGTGGTATAGCTTTACAAGATTCCACTCACTCTATTTAAACTGAGAAATGAAAACAAGTGAAAAACACAAGTTGAAGGTCAAAAAATATGAAATAAATAGGTTTAAGGAATTCATTAAGGTCTCAGGTCTAAATGCAATCGCTTTTTAATATTCCAAAAGAAAACAGTCTTTAAAAATAGGATAAATGTGGGAAAATTCATATAGATAACAATTTGCAGTAAAGGGAAGTGAGTTAAAATAACTAGGAAAGGGTTTCTCGTACTAAGTGAAGTAAGTCAGTAAGAGAAAGACAAATACTGTATGCTGTCACTTTTATGTATTTTAGTGAATCCAAACCCAAACTGGTTCTGCTTGCCACACTACAGGCCGATAAATTGGGGTACAAGGTGCTGGGGCAAGGAATAACAACTTTATTTGGAAAGCCGGCAGACTGAGAAGGTGGCAGACTGACTGATGGTCCTGGAGAACCATCTTCCCCAAGTCAGAATTCAAGCTCCTTATCTAATACTAAAAATGAGAGGGTGTGTGATTGTTGCAAACTTCTTGGTGTCGGAATCCTTTGTGCTTGCAGCTGTCTATGTGGGTCAGGTCATGGTGTCCCTGTAAACCTCCAAAACAAATGTTATTTTCTAGTCTGTAACTTTTTATCTTTATATGAATCGAAAAATGTTATATGCTTAAAGGTCAGAGCCTTGAGAATGAGCTCTCCTGTATATTTCAGTCTATAGGTGACATTCTTTTTCAAAAGGTGCAGAACCATCACTACGAAGCCCAGGAAACAGAGCACAGGGTTAGAGCCAGAGGAGCAGATCTGATATGGAGTCAGATTTGTTCTTTTCTGTTACAATTCCCCACTGTCGATGTCCGTTCCACAATCTGGTGGGAAAAGGGGCGATGACTATTCTGGCTACTTCCTGCTGAACAGGAGCGATGAGGGGGTGATCATGGAATGGAACTGATCAGCCTTGGACAGGGAAGATTCCTTAGAATCTGAGTCAGTGGTACAGTCCTCTTTTCTTCTTTATCTACAACTACTCGAACCTGATGAAACCTCTTGGTATTTTGTTGAATTTGGAATTTTGGGGTTCAGTTCCTAATACAGATCTATTAATTTTACTTTTGAGGCTATGCCATAATTACTCTGTGCTCTTTACTTGGAAAAGATTAAACAAATAGGTTGCCCTTTTTCCAGCTACTATGAAATTATAATCTCAATATTTACCTTTTTTTTAAAAGAGTAACCTTAAGTCTTCTAAGGGTTCACAAACCATTGTTCCCTAGGCCTCTCAGGAGTTGGGTCATTTTCTGATTCTGATGATGGTGGTGCTGCTTTAATCCTCATGTGATGAATCCATGGCTTTACCTCAGCTAACTTGACAGATGAATGTGTGGTAAGTCCATCTTGTCCATCTTGCAGTCAGCTAATGTTCAGACCCTTGGTCTCTCCAGGTTTTAATTCTTAGTTTTGGAGTTCCCTATGATTTGGATTTTTTTTTTTTCTTCTTTCTATCTTCATTTCCTAGTTGATCACATCCAGACACCCATCTTTGAATACCATCCATCTGCCAACCCTTCCCATCTTTGTATCTCCAGATAGTCCTCTTCTCTGAATTCCTGACTCATCTATTTAACTACTCACTCCATATAACACACTTATTTCAAAAACAGAATCTTTGATTCTCTTCCCCAAATTGCTTAGTCTTTCCATCTTTGTAAATGTCACTTCTCTTCCCCCATTTGCTCAAGACTCTCCTACATTTCTTTCAATCCATCAGCAAGTCCTGTTGGCTCTACCTTCACACTATATCCCGAATCCTTCCACTTCTCACTACCAGGATGACTATCATACTTCAAGCCATTATCATTTCTTTCCTGGACTGACTGTGGGAATAGGTTCCCAACTTAATCCTCTGCTTCGACTTTGCTACCCTGATGCCTTCTCCGCTTGGGATCCAGGGTGATAGATCTAACATGGAAATCACACCTTATCACTGCGGAATCTTCAGCGCCTGCAGCACTTTCTGGTACATAGTTGGCACTCAATAAATATTTGTTGAATGACTGAAAAAGAAATGTTCTTTAGGGAAAGGGGTTAAATACAATAGTTATTTCTAGTATGTATGTATATGTTAGTTCCTTTAGTGGCCCAGTCTCATCTTCACTCATAAACTGCCCTCCTGAATTTGGGGGAAATTATTCACCGTCTGTCATTCTTCCTTACCAACCAACAGCTTAGTGCTCCCAAATGTGACATTGAGGGTGACCTTGTGGGCTTACCACAGTAGAGAGGTTGGGCGTTGATGTCCTCCCTCTTGGTCTCTACCATCCCAAAAGGGAATTCACTGACGTGAACCACTCCATTAATTTAAGAGGCTATAACCTTCACAATACTTAAAATTACTTTTCAGGAAATAACATACCTGTGCTGCAACTCAAGGTGTCAGAAATGTACAGAGTCTATAATGTAAATCTAACTATAATAGGTGGGATCAGAGAGGGTTGGTGGAGGGGATTGTGTAGACTGGTATGAGAACTTGCCCTGTTCCTCAAATCATACAGTATACTTAACCCACTAGTGTATAGCATCGCCCCTAACCTTACATTCATTATTCAAAAATGCACATATTTTAGGAGGTCAGCATTCAGACTAGGTTCGGTAGTTTGTCATTTTTCTAAAGTGCATATATGCATAAAGCACATATGACAAAAATGGGAAAAACCAGAAGTCGATATTTTCTCTTTTTCCTGGTGAAACTAAACTTCTTGTAATCAATCCACCGACTAGTTAATTAACAAGAGCTGAATTAAGCCCCCAGGCCATGGAGCATTTAATTTGCCTTGGAATCCTAATCCAGTTAAATGCCAAGTCTCTGGGGAGAGGCACTGTCTTGCTACATTTTACCCTTGATAAACTGTCTGGAATTAGAAGGAACAAGGGAAGCCCAGAAAGAATAAGTAGCTTTGGGCCCAAGTAGCACTTTGGCAAGACTGAGCTGTACGCCTGTGCCTGTCAATATCCATTCATTACTAAGAAAATGGAAGACGGAGGAAAAAGCAAATTGTCTCTGAAAGTCCTCTTACCTGTGACATAAGGCAACCCAAACTGGTAAACCCATGAAGTTTGGTCTTGATGTTTTCCCGTGACCTTGTTGGAACAAATAGGAAAAAAATAACAGAAAGCTGCTGCCTTTTTCACTAAATCTATTTTAAGATACGGAACTACTTCAAATGCAAGAGAAAAGCGTACCACGTTTCAGCGTGAAGCAACAGGTGCCGAGATTTTATGGCTTCAGGGTCAGGTCCTGCAGAAAATTTAGTCACAACAAAACAGCAGGAAATTTAGTCTACAATTTGCACTCTAACTTCTATTTTTGGCTTTATCTGATGCCAGGAGGCCCATGGCTACCTATGCCAGGTTGGGATTCAGAAAGAAGCAGCGTCGCCAGGGTTCTGTGCAGAGCTAAGAGTTGCTTCCGTTAAAGAGCCTCGGGGCATTTCATTTGGAATGTCGACTTCAAGGGTGGCTGAACTTGGCACCAATCCAGTGACATTTGAAAGTCTGGCTTTGTTTCCATATCTCTCCCTTGCGCTGAGTCACAGATACAGATGGCACATTTGACGATCAGGTGGGTGTGCGTGGCAGTTCCGCTTAGTTAGGAATGTAAAGGTTTTCAAAATCTAACTTTTTTTTTTTTTGCTTAAAGAGATTCATTTTCAATCCAGTGGCAGAAATCATGAATACAATCAATTATTGAAAAGAGCAAGTAGCATGTTGCCAAAAAAAATGAATAGACAAAAATTAAATCAGAGGAGTGCTGTGATGCGGTGAAGGACCGACTGCTCCCAGGGCCCGGACCCAGCACTGAAAGGGAGTATTATTAATGAGCATGAGATAAGGCCAAAGGCTCTTTGCTCAAGGTCCGGCAGAGATAGAAAAAGACTGGGGCCAGGGAAATAGGGCAGCAGATAACGGACTGGACCTAGTGATGGTGACAAGTAAATGTAAGTTAGGCCATATGCTTGTTTGTGCAGAAAGGAAAACACAGATAAAACTATAGAAGCAAAACCGAATATTTTGCCCCACACGGAAAGTTAATATTAGATTTATGCTTGCCAGGTGCGAGACAGCACAGGACAGCTCAAAAACGGACCGAAACATACAATTTGTTTAAAAGAAATGAACACAGGATCCTTTCTTTGAGCTCAGACCCTGCACGTGCCAAGGAAAATGATCTCCCCAGCCCCATGCCTCACATTGGAAAGGACTCAGAGGGCTGTGTTTGTTCACTGGCTTTGATTCTGCGAATGAAATTTTCTTTTAAGTAAAGAATAAACAAACCATTTCAAAGAGCATTTTGTTTGTTTCCCTGAAGTGTGTTAGAGATTCCAGGTATAAAAAGAATGGGGTATTTTTGTTTCCTACTTTAAGGGGTCAGAACAGCCTCATCAATCTTTGCACGTGGGCCTTTGAAGTAGGCACCAATCATACGATATTCTTTCCATTCTCCATGTGGGAAATCTCTGGCAGTAAGAGTTAATGGGCCTCTGAACCTCAACAATAGTCTAACATTTACAGCATTACAAGGATCTACTGACATAAGTTTTAGATTAGAATCTTAAACCCAGGCATCTTGTTAGCTTAGCATGGGGTTCTTAAAATACATTTTAAACCATTTTTAAGATACAGATGATGAAAGCATTTGAGTCTTTTGTTGGGCATATGTCTTGAAAGGCTGAAATTGGAATTAATTTTAGTATTTGAAAGATGACTGAATTTTATCTGGGCTTTCCCCCAAAGAGCTTCTAATATAGACGTTATTAATGTGCACAGACGCCTCGGCATGAATTAAAGATCACCATCTCCTGTCCTATGGGAAAGGTAGAAACTTTTCTGGATACCACTATAAATAGCACTATGCTTAAGGATATAGTAATGTGTATTCTATATGCCTGTTCTACAGACTACACTGCAAAATGAATGCATTTACCATGAGGACATTAGGTTAGTGCTGAAGAGGATAAAACTATACTATATCCACAAGTTTGCTCAGAGTCTTAGTCAATTCTTGCTTTGGATACTTTTCTAGTTAATAATTTTGGCGACACTGAAACCAGATAGATGGTATCTTTCTTTTCTCCCCTTCAAACTGCAAATCCACCCCTTCCCATTGCTAAGTGTGCTGGTTTAGACAAGTCAAAGTGTCTTGGCATCCTTATTCATAAACAAGGATGGTACCACTTCACAGTGTTGTTTTGAGGGTTACATGAAAATGAACATATGCATGTAGCAGCGATGGAAGCTGAGACTCACATGGGATTAGATGTGCTCAGAGAGCATCACTTCATTACCTCATCTTAGATCTTCTTTGCATTCTATATAGTCAGTCTCCTTTAACAGTCTGAGAGTGCCCCAGATTTGGTTATAACCTATTTTTTGCATAGGACCACTCAGACGTCTGGGAAAGAACGTAAAACTTGTCCATTGTTACAGTTTGGCTTTGGGCATATGTAGGCATAATTGATTTATTCCTTAGGGGTGGAAGAAAGGGAGATAAAGGCAAGGCGCTTAGATAACAGATGGTAATAACATGGCCCTTTAGAGAAGGTTCCCTTGAATGAGGGAGAAATACAATGGGTAGGATCCCCAGATCTTGTGGGTTACCCTGCATGTGGACTGAGTAAGCTCTAGCTTGGTTCTAGAGAAAGCCCTAAGGCAGTGGCCAGAAAAATGTCAACACTTGATGTAGAAAGCTGTCAACATGCAGGGAGCTGTATGACTGCAGCTGCAGGTGGACTCAGAGGTGGGTCCAGGGGCTATGGGAAGAGGGTCCGTGATTCCAAGGGCACAGTGGATTTACCAGTAAGCAAGTGCCAACTTGTGGGCAGCCTCTGTCCTCTAGAGGATTCTGGCAGCGTACTTGGCTGCAGACAATGGTGTAGAAGGTTGAGAAGGATGGCAGTGAGTGCAGAGCCACAGGCAGTGCTCAACCTGCCCCCTTAGGGATTCCAAGAAGGAGATAAGAATAGGGAGTGGCAGCTGTAACATGTTGGTAAGTGGACCCAAGGTCAAATTATTTAAAATGATTGGAACTAGAATCCTACAGCAGGTCACCTTTGGACTACTTGTGTAAGGGCCCAGGGGAATTCCTGGTGATAACTGTGGGAAGAGCGCTTGGAAAAAGTCTAGAGTTCCTTTAGCATCATGATTTGGTGTTTCCTTATCAATGGGATTACCTAAGGCAATCTCCAGATTCAGTGCAATCCCTATTAAAATTGCAATGGCACTTTTCACAGAACTCGAATAAATAACTTTAAAATTGCATAGAGACACAGAAGATCCCAAGTAGCCAAAACAATCTTGAGAAAGAACAAGGGAGGCAAGAATATACAATGGAGAAAAGACTGTCTCTTCAATAAGTGGTGCTGGGAAAACTGAGCAGCTACATGTGAAAGAAAGAAATGAGAACATTCTCTAACAACACATACAAAACTAAATTCAAATTGGATTAAAGGCCTAAATGTAAAAGACTAGATCTTAAAAAAACTCCTAGAGGAGAACACAGGCAGAACACTCTGACATAAATCAGAGCAATATTTTTTGGATCCATCTCCTAAAGTAAAGGAAATAAAAGCAAAAATAAATAAATGGGACCAAACAAATAGGAGTATTTGCACAGCAAAGGAAACCACTGACAAAATGAAAAGACAGCTTACTGAAGGGGAAAAAGTATTTGCAAGTGATATGACCGATAAGAGGTTAACATATATAAACTGCTTACATAACTCAACATCAAAAAAACAAACGACTCAATTAAAAAAATTGGCAGAATACCTGAATAGACATTTTTCAAAAGAAGAAATGCAGATGGCCAACAGCCCCATGAAAAGATACTCAACATCACTAATTATCAGGGAAATGCAAATCAAAACCACAATGAACTATCACTTCATACCTATCAGGATGGTTATCATGAAAAAGAACACAAATAGCAAATGTTGGCGAGGATATGGAGAAAAAGAACCCTTGTACACTGTTGGTGGGAATGTAAATTGGTGGAAAACAGTATGGAGGTGTCTCAAAAAAGCTAAAAATAGAACTAGCATATGACTCAGCAATTCAACTCCTAAGTATACATCTGAAAAAAAAACAAAAACACTAAGTCAGAAAGATACATGCACCTCGATGTTCACAGCAGCATTATTTACAATTGCCAAGATATGGAAGCAACCTAAGTGTCTATCCACGGATGAATGGCATATATACACAACAGAGTACCACTCAGCCATAAAAAGAATGAAATTGTGCCATTTGCAACAACATGGACGGACTTGGAGTGTATTATACGAAATGAAGTAAGTTAGACAGAGAAAGACAAATGCTGTATGACATCACTTATGTGTGGATCTAAAAAATAAACTAGTGAATATAACAAAAAGAAACACTGGGGCTGAGGGCAGCTAAGACAAGGAATAACTCTTTACCTGGTGATTAGAAGAGCAGCAGCATTAAATGCGTAGATCTTCCTTTGAGGAAGGCCAGGTATTTTTGAGAATCTTGACATCACGCAGAAGCACAAGGACACACACCAGAAACAGTGGCACGACTCGGCAGTGGGATGAGAGTTGGTTTTGCTTTTCATATAGAAGGTAATCTATGGTGAGAGTACAATTATCTTCTCTCTGAAGGACCTTGTCAGCTCTGGACAGTCTTCCTTTCAGAGGACTGATAGGTAATAGAGGAGACAGAGGGCAGGGAGAGAGAAGGATGTGGCTTTGGAGGGCAGTGGTACTGTTTTTGTAAGCATCTCTCCTCACTTTTATCAATGGAAATCAACATGCATTTTGGTTTCCACAAGGTTTAGATCAAACTGACTTTAGCCAAGGAGCAAGTTCTCCAGATACCTTTACAAAGTCCTCAATTCTATTTGGGCTCTGATTTGGGGAAAGCTATTCCCGTCGGCCTGGCTTTGCCTAACCTCACGTTGCCATGGCCTCCAAGTAAAGCCAACTGCTGGGAAGGTTGACTAAGGGCAATGAGACACCTTCTGCAGTTGGATATTTGGGATACTCCCCCCACCTGAGCTCACTGGCTCTTCATGCATAAGTGACCAGAGTTACCAGCTAACGCACCTCAGAGTGAAACTGAGCGTCTCTCCTGGCCTGAGCTGCAAAGACTGGACCATCTCTCTATTTCCATACACAGTGGCTCCTTCAGAATACAGAGGGAGTGGATGCATCTCCCCACCAAAGTGAATTCTGGGCCACTTCAAGTGAGCCTACACGCCCCATTAAAATAAGGTTGATTTAACAAATTATTGCCGAATGGCACATTTAAAGTATGTCACTTAACATTTTTGTAAGAAATTATCTGAAAGTAAAAGGAGAAAAGAGATTTTAAGAAACAAAAAACTGTGCAACTTGGCATATATAATTGTTATAAGATTATAGAACATAGTCTAATATATCATTAACATATTCTAACATATTTTCCTTCATGCTAGAAAATACTCCTAATACATTTTGTTTAAGAACTTTTTCTATTATTTTTGACTCAACTTTCCAGCTTCAAAAGGAGATTTCTAAAATCAATTGATTCTACTTTTGCTGTTTTGATGGTTTCGGTTCTAATACCTGTCTATGACACTTCACTGGAAATACTTTGAAAACTGCATTGTTGAAGTTTTTAATAGTAACAGGTGTGCATAATACGTGCATGCTCTTGCTTTGTAACTGACATGTTACTTCAAATCTTCAGCAGCTTCATTATTGTCAAATATACCATAGTAACTCTTGGAAACATCTAAACACTTCTTTGGCACTATGCTTTACCCTGAGTGAGCAGGAACTGTGGCCGTGAGTCTCACTGTGGCTGCTGTCAGACTCTACTCGGAGACACTGGTAAATGCAGAAAGTCTTCTTTGCTGTGAGGTTTCTCTGCTCAGTCCATCCACAGGACTGAATATTAAAAGAAGGAAAATCTATGAGTCCTTTAAATAACAGTTAATATTCTATATAGATATAGATTTATTGGGTAGTCATTGCAGTATCCATTTTTGTAAAAAGACAGTTTCAAAATGGAACATGTAAAATTCCATTTCAGATCAGCTTTAACAAAGGAACATTTGCAATCATGTGATGTCAGAGAACATTCACTTAAATCCCAGTTAAGAAAATGGTATCCTTCCCTCTATAATTGCTTTCTTTTCATTAGTGCACACATATTCCAAGAAAATTGTCTCCAGTTGTTGTTATATTTTGAATTGTCAGTAAATTTTTGTGAAATTTTGTCATCTCTCATTATAAAAGTGCTTACAAAATCTCCTTGATTTTGCCTGTAGTCCTACAAAACCTTAACTATTTACAGTCTGATCCTTAATAGAAAAAAACGTGTGCTGACCTCTGCTTTAAGGAAAGGGTCCTGGTTGTAGGAGGGAGGATGGGTGGCAGGGTGGTGAGGGGTCGTGTGAGAGCGTTATCGCGGTAGCCCGGATGGGGAAGAGGGTGTTCAGGGCAGTGGTCCTCTGCTCTAATGGAGACTGTTGAACCTTCTCCATGTACCCTCGGCAGGAGTGCGGAGGGGTGGGACTCGTAATCCCCTGATCCCCAAAAGGGTTTTTGAAACAACCACTAATAGAAATCAGGGTTGATAACAGACAGTACATATTGTTTGGTACTTCTCATCAGGTGCTCATATTAGGGCCGCACATGTTTTACTTGATTCAGTCGTCATAAGCACCGCATGCATTAGGAGCTATCTGATCCCCATTTGATAGACTCGGTGTCTGACTTACAGAGAAGTTGTAAAACTTGCCCAGAGTCCCAGGCGCGGTGAACTGAGGCACTGGGGCTGGAGCTGAAGCGGGCTGGCACCAGGGCTCGTGTCTCCGCTACTACCACGCGGCCCCTTCCGCAAAGAGGGGGGCAGCTAGCTCAGGTCACGGACGCACATGGGCAGTACGTCTGTCGCTCTGCCCCCCGTACCTACAAGGTCGGGGGACAGGAGTAGGGCAGAGACGGCGAGAGAGAGAGGAGACGCGTGGGAGGGCCGGCATGCTCAGAGCCTGGTGAGGCCGGGAGCGGGCCGGGGGGCGGCTGGGCCGGGGGAGCGGCTAGGCCGACCCTGCGGAGGGAGATCGGGCTGAGGACCTGCCGATGCAGAGCTCCAGAAAGTCAGAGACAGGAGAAAGAACCAGGGAGGTGGAGCTGCAGGGTATTTTCATCAGCTGACTGCGCACTGTGGAGGCAGATTCTACGCGTTTTTCCTGAAGAAACTGCACACGTGCCCCTTGGTGGGGGCGGGGGGGGGGGGGCGCACAGAGGACAGTGACGACCAAGAGGTGTTTAATAACAAGAGGTGTTTTTTGAAAAGTGTCTCCTTTTCTCTAATATGTTTCCTACTCCAGCCCATCCCAACACTGATAAGAGATGTAATGAGAGCAAAATTGTACGTGGAGTAGGGGCGAGTGGGGGGAGGTGGGCGAGTAGGGGGAGGTGGCCGACTGGTGGGGAGCAGGGACAGAATGAGGGCAAGAGCAGATGGGCTGGGTAAGACCAACCTATTTCTCACGTTAGTGCCTTCACACTATCCTGAGCCAGCTTAAGCTGAGAGAAAGTTCAAATTTCTCTCCTAAGAAGGCATCGTGTACTTAAAAGAACGTGGATCAATTTTACTATGGAATACTGCCAGTAAGTAGATCTGATTACACAGAGATGCTGCAAAAGCATTTCATAAAACAAGCCGGGGCAGAACATGTTTTGTGGGAGTATTGACTACACGTCATGTTATATAAATTCCCTTTGCAACTGAATGTACCATGATTTTAAAAACTCTCCAATGAAGACTGGTAGCTCTACTCACCATATACAGCGTAGTTTCCCGTTCCTGCCCGCAGTTTCTCTGATGAGCCCCAGGTGAGGCAGACAAAGGTTCAAGTGAAATAGAACAGCCTGGTTCATGATTAAGAGCTGCTCATCTTATGAGAGAACTGTCTGTCTGTGTAGGACTCGAAGACTTACTAGCATTATTATTATGCCATTTCATTTACTTGCCAAAGCAATTACATCATTAATAAAATTGGGAAAATAATCCTCTTAACATTCAAAGAGTCAAACTCTCTCATTCTCAAATTTCATCCTTTTAAGCAGCGTAAAGATATTGTGAAGACTATATTCATTTATTTATTTAACAATATTATATTTAAGTGCCTATTACATACCAGGCCCTATTTTAGGCACCGATGATTGGATAGTGAAGAAAATAAACAAAATTCCTTTCTCTCATAAAGCTTATATTTAGTATTATGGGTGTGGGTGGATTGGGGGAGGGAGATAGAGAAGAGACAAATAATAAACAAAATATGTAAGTAAATTATATAATACCGTAGAAGGTGATAGGTGTTCTAGGGAAATAATAAAGCAGGGTTGGGAGATGAGGGTTATGTAGAGAAGTGGTTTGCAATCTTTAAAAAGGGTTCTTCCAGGTCGTATATGTATGTATGTAAGATCACTTTTTATATGTAAAACATCATACAGAGGTTAAGGGTTTTCTTATTGGGTGGGGGAATCACAATAAAGGCATCTGTTTTTCACAGTAGGAACACGTGATTTTGTAATGAAGAATGTACGAGGGGACAGAACAGCCTATTGAAGCATTGTGTGCTCGTCAAGCATTGCTGTACCCTCATCCCTAATGTCTTCCAGGGAAGCAATAAAACTATTTCATTGGGAGTGAATGCTTTCCTGGTGCTTATAAAGGATTTAAGGAATGGTTTAGAATAGAAGACTGAGGTAAAATATATTTATCTCCATACTGTTTTTCAAAAGCATCCAGATACCAAGTCATCCATTCATCCATTCATCCATCCATCCACACACCCATTCATCCATCCCAAATTATTTATTAAGTAGGTATTATATCAGAGGAATTTTGAAAAACCGCTGGAAGAGTTAGAAAAGTTTTCATGTTCTAGGGTAAGAAAGTCACCAATAGGATTAATTAGGGATTATGCTCAAGAGATTTAATTTAGTGCTTACCATACTATTTAAGGAAAATGTCTAAAAATCTCATTTGACAGAACAAAAATCTGAGAACAAAATACAAATGATCCCTTGAAAAGTGGAGTAATATACCTGCTTATATATAGCATGCAAAAAATCTTTCGTTCAATGGTAAAGGTAATGAGCAAGGACAGACAGTTCTAGAAAATTTCATAGTATGAGAAGTATTGTAAAAATAAAAATTAAATGGAAAATAAGAACAGTTAGCTGTTGAAATAGCTTCTAAATAGTATTATTAGCAAAAAGAATTCTAATTATTGGCATAATAAAAGTTATATTTGAGTAGAAATTGTATTATTTAATTTAGTGGAATTTGCAAGATGGCCCTGACAGCTTCATATTAATATATCATTTTAAAATTCCTGTGTTTATAATCATTTTGATCTTTTGAAAATTACATGTTGTAATCATAAAAATATTAAATAAATGCATTCTTATAAATGCTCAAAAATTCAGATAAAATAATAGTTTCATTTGCCATTATTAGTTTATTTTTCTATGTATTACACATATACATAAAGAATATATAGTTTTGAGTAACTAGTTTGTAAAATAAATGGTGCTATAATACGAGCATTGGTCTACAACTTGCATTTTTGTAGTACACCTTGGAGACCTTTCCACGTTTGTAAATGTTGATACATCTTATTCTTTTCAAGAACTACATTGCATGATTTTACATAATCATTCTTTTGTTGATGGGGGCTTAAGTTATTTTCAATTTTTAGGGTCACAGACAATGTCACAAAGAATGTCATTGTATTTGCCATCTATACACAGATAGTTATTTCTTTAGGGAAGATACTGAAGAGTACAATTGCTGAATGATAGCGTTGGACAGGCGAGAGTCTATTTTGACGTCTAATGGTACTTAAAATTTATTCCTGAAACGAACTGTGCCAATTTACACTCCTAGCAGTAGTGTATGACAATAGCAAATATCCCACAAACCCAACATATAATAGTATCAAACTTTCAAGTGTTTTTCTAATTTTCTAATATTTCCAAATTGATTTGTATGATCTCTGTATCAGTTGTGGGAAATAATCTTTTTCCCATTATAAACACTGAAAATATATTATACTTATCTTTATCTTATCTATTCTGGATATTAATCCCCTCTCTGTTGTATGGGTTGACAGTACATTTTCCCAACCTGTAGCTTTGTTTTCAAATTTTTAAAGTTTAAATTTTGATGTAGTTCAAATTACAAATGTTTTCTTTCTGGCTTCTGTGTTTTATGTATTATTTTTAAAATCCTCTTCCATCCAAAGTTATAAGCATAGTTTTTATAATGTTTCAATAATGTATAATTTTTCTTATGATACATTTGAGGGTTTGGCTTTTACCTTTTTATATCTTTACTCCAAGTGGAATTTATTTTTGCAAATGATATAAAATAGAGATTCCACTTAATAATTTTCTCTCAATTTGAGAAAAAATTCAGTACATGTCTATCATCTCCCCACTGAGTTGTTTTACTTCCATTATCAATTATTGCATATTTATCCATTTGTGGGTCCATTTCTGGGCTCTATTCTGTTACAAAAATCCATTTGTCTCTTCTTGCATCCATACCATGATGTTTTAATTCCTACTTCCTTCTGACTTTCCAGTGCCTGCCACGTGCATGTTAATGTTAGCAAACTAAATACCATGTTTCCCAGAAAGGATCCTGGCATAGAGTAGGAGTTAAATTGACATTTATTGAAATTTTTTCTTTAGACTTTGAGTTGGCTTTGGCAGACTAAAAAAGTAATGTATTTGCGGATAAGATAAATTGGCTTCTCTATTCTCTTTTCCAGCCTCCCATCTTAGAAATTTTGGATTCAAGTAAACCCATTTCATTAACCCCTCCTACGGGAGAAGCTGGCAGCCCACAGCTCTTGCATTTTGAAATAGTTGTGTTTATAGAAAGATGTAATGGGCTAGAACCTCCAGTAACCCTTATGGTCAAGGATTTAAAGAAACTGCATTCTTCCTTTTAATTGTTGTTATGTCTCTTTAAAGAAAAGAAGTCCTGAATATGGCAGAAAAGAAAACAAACCTAAGGAGGGTAGAGGCCGAAATAAAACAACCCTAGAGACCATTACCCTGTTTGGCAATTAAGTCATTTTTCATTGCTGGGTAGGAAATAATTTAATTTTTATTAAGTATAATCCCTTTTCAAAGTCATTTGGATTTAGGTCATAATAAAGAGCAATACATTTTTAAGTGTTTCTGAACAATACGTTAGAATAACGGCTGCTTAAATGCACTAATTAATACATAATAACATTTCCCTTCTTGCATTCTTATGAACCTTTCTTCGTATTATTCATCATGGAACTGTTTTGCATTTATGTCCTTTGTCCTTTCTGAATGTTTATGCTAAAGAAGTAAATTGAATATATTTGATGTTGTTCCCTTGAGAAACTATGGCTATAAATAAAGACATCATGGGTTGTTACAATTCATCAGACATTATAGACAGTAGGAGGCAGAATATAAATAGATACCTGTGTGTGGTTTACTAGACAGCAGAGGGAGGCTGGGGAACCTGTGAGCTGGGTTTGGGGGAAAAGGAAGAGTGTGTCTTGCTCTTCCTGCTGCTAAGATCTTTTGCTAAAGTCTTCAGTTATTGATTCTTAATCATGTGTCAGACCTTAATAATTCTAATCTGACAGCACTACTTTGAAAATATGCAAAGACAATAAAATATAACTATTAATCTGTCATGGGTGAAATATGTCTGGAAATTGCTTTAGAATGCTTTAGAAAAAAATGAGGAAAGAGGTGCAAAAAACTGGGCAAAATGCTGGAAATTAATGAAGCCCAATGATGGTTATGAGTGCATTATATAATTAGATTTCTTTTATGTTGAAAATTTTCCATTAAAAAGTATTTTAAGGAAAGGATTAAACTTGAAAACAAGTTCCCAGGCACTTTGCAGCGGTTGGGAATCTAAATACGAATCTATACAGCATTAATAAACCACATTTTTTTTTGGTCCTGCTTGGCTCTCACTCATATTCTGTAAGATGTCATCTAGCTATTGTTGGATATTTAAAAAATGCAGAGACATTTAATTGAAATTTAGTCCCTATGATAAAAATTACTTCTTGAAAGTCAAATTGTTTCAAAATATGTTCATACCTTAAATTGATCCTGTTTAGTATTTCAGGGTAGGCTGAAAATCTTATTTTTATTTGTATATGTTGATGTATGCTACTGCTGTTTAAATAATGTTAACCCCATAATGCTTAGCATTGCTATTAGATATTAAAGAAACTTTAAAATACTC
Source organism: Camelus ferus (assembly GCF_009834535.1). Taxonomy (NCBI): domain Eukaryota; kingdom Metazoa; phylum Chordata; class Mammalia; order Artiodactyla; family Camelidae; genus Camelus; species Camelus ferus. Next base: position 70,783,632 of record NC_045704.1, on the reverse strand, counting down.
ACAATCAGATTTCCTAAAGTAAAGGAAATAAAAGCAAATAAACAAATGGGACCTAATTAAACTTTAAAACTCAGCACAGCAAAGAAAACCATCGACAAAACAAAAAGACAACCTACTGAATGGGAGAAAATATTTGCAAATGATATGACTGATAGGGGATTAACATCCAACATATATAAACAGTTCATGTCAAATATTAATTAAAGGTAGAATATGGCAAGGGTATACCTTCTTAGTCCTAGTTACAATTATTTTTTCTTATCTGAGTTTTTGTATAGATTTGAAAAATTAATGACTCATCAAAACCCTTCCAAGAAATTAAAGGTAAGAAAATATTTGTAGACTTGCAACCTTAAACTTACAAAAGAATCAAGCATATTATCAATTAATTGGAATTAGAGTCCAAAACAGGAAGAAATAGTGGATAAATAACCTCCTTCATCTTCCAGATAATAATCAGTCTGAGAAACCTCTTGATCTTCCTTATCTGGTAGCTCAGACGCATATTAAAACTTCAGCAATAGCCTAAATGACTTTCAAAACCGCTATAAAGAGAAATGTAGAAACTATGGGTAAATATCTTACAAGCCAGTACATTTATTATTGGGTATTCTTACCCAAGTGACCAATTTATTAGAAATTTTATCATCTTAGTACTTTGATGCCTTTAACCACTTAATAATACAGTCCCTTGGGAGATGTTTGTTCATTGTGCTTAATATAACCACATTCAAATGAATAAATAAATATGAAATGTGGTTGTTTATAAGTTAGTCTCAGTAGCTGCAGGTATAGGTTCAAAGCGTGGTGTAAAGACTTTCCTTCATAAACATGTTCACTCCGAAGTGTTCAAGTATTTTTGGTACTCATTTACTCACTGGAGAAATCCATATTTTTGAAGAAAAGAAACAATTTTCTGTGGGCATTCCAGAATAAGGGGTTAAAAGGGCTTACTTGGGTGACAAGCTTTGGCTGGCTGTGAACTAACTGGATACCTGAAGGAACAGCACTGGAGGTAGGTTCTTAAATATGAAAAACTGTTTGACTTTGAAAAATACCTCATAAATACAAACCTCTCGATTTCACCGAAGCACGTTGACCATTGCAATCTTGGGATAATTGAGTTGATTTAGATTCATTCCTGGAATCCATTCATCAGAAAGAATACTAAACCCAGCACACATACAGTAGAAGTCCTCTGTTGTAAGTTATGAATTGATCATTGTAGTTTATCAATTAGTCACTTGCGAAATTTGGTTTATGTTAGTTCCTGATCGACTTTAAATGAGCTGATTAGAGGTCAGGTTGTCTCACTGGCTGTCAAGAGAAGGAGGACAGTGGTAAAAGACCCAAACTGGTGCTTCCATGGACTATGGCGAAGTTCTGGTAAAGAGGAATGAAGGTCACTTAGCTTAGTGTGGGTTTCAGAGAGAGAGAGACCAGGACAGACAATATTTACATAGTTCCCACATTACTCTATACTGGAACAACAACAACAACAAAAATGCTGAATTACTTAGGGGAGAAAGTGAAAGGCTATATTTTAAACCAGGCAAAGACAATCTATAATCAAATAATGAAGAGAGACCAAAGTGAGAGAGAGAATTGTTAGCAAATTAAGTGGACATTTTTAGTCAATTCTAAATATATTGTTTAACTTTGCTTTGGCACTATTGCTTAAATGACAAAAAACTATTTAGTCACAAGAAGAGAAGGATTCAAACTATAGACTCAACTAATTCCATTATTGTGACACCAAGAAAATTAATCTCGTGACTATATGACTTAAGAAACAGTTCAATAAATCATGAGTTCACAGGGCTGTAAACCTAACACAATGTCTTCTGTGTTTTCCTTCCAGTCCTTGGCAGAGTAGCCAAAAGCATGACTTTGAAGTTCGATCCCTGGATTTACTGCTTCTTTTACCTACTGCTTGGTACCAGAGTAGCTTTGGCCAAGACACCCGGCTCGTCTGAGCTCTGTTTTCTCTTGCTTAAAAGGTGGCAAATGTTTCCTTCCTCACAGACCTGTCGAGAGAACAGTCAAATAGGTTTGTGCCCCAAAGCACCCTGTAAACTAGGAAAGTATATGTTACACTTGTTAAGCAAATATGAGGCGTTAATTGTGCATAAGTGTCTATGAAGTCCACGTGGAAGTTCACTTAGTTCAAAACATCCCTTGATCGATATCAGTATTTTGCTTGCTTCTTAGGTGGGTCCTACCGAAGGTTTTCCTGCAATTATGTTATAGCTCGGCCATCTCTAGTTATAACTGTGAGGGCAGAGAAGGTTGTGTCCATTCTTCCTCAAACCATTTTCCAGTTCATTTTTCCCTTTTGGATCCTATAAGATGAACATTAAGACACAAGAAGTCCAAGTTAAAATTCTTGTAAAGATGTCATAAGAAATGAGAAACTTCTTTTATTTATTAATTTTTTATTTTTTTAAACTTTTCTATTTTGGCTTTTAAAATTAAAAAAAAATTTTTTTCAATGATAGGTTGCTTGAAAAAAATTTTTTTGTGGGGGAAGTAATTAGGTTTATTTATTTATTTTTTTGATAGATGTAGTGGGGATTGAACCCAGAACCTTGTGCATGCTAAGCACACGCTCTACCACTGAGCTCTCCCCTCCACGTTGTGAAACTCCCTTTAAAAAGTGGTTCAGATATGGAAAGAGATTTCATTATTCTTTATTTAAAATTATCTCATTTGTGTCAGTGAACATCTCTTGAACGCCAGTATTCAATAAGAGCTGCACAGTAATTTAGGATTGTCTCTCATCTCCTACCTGATGACGGCTGGAAGCCGATCTGACTTATTTTATTCACTTTTCTGTGAACCTCTTAGCCACTAGGCTTCCCATCTTTTCTTTGGATTGTAATTTGAATTGCTTGTAGACTCTCCCCTTACTTTTACAGATTATTATTATTCTTACTGGAGCTTTCTGATGTAGGGAGTTTCTGATTTTCCCTTATATGTAATTCATCTCAGTGTTTCCAGAGGCTTACACAGTATGCAGACTCAGATTAAACAGTAGCTTAAAATTAAGTAAAATAAAATATAACTTTAGATTAGACATTTATAGACAAAGCTTGCAGTAAATTCTACTTCTTTCGCGCAATCTAAAAATAGTTTACCTTCAAACCCTTCTGGATACATGAATGGTTCCCCAGTCTCAAAGTTCAGCCCTTGAGTATATGATAGTCTTACTTAAAAAAGAAAAACATTCCTGGCTCTCACCTCTCCATTTCCTTCTCTGTTACGCTGATCCTTGAAACATGCATAAGCTGGACTTTAGAATGCCTTGAAGAAGACACAAGTTTTGAAAAGTCTGCTTCTTGGACTAGGGACCATGTCTTTGCATTAAGCACATTTTGGGTACATAGTTAAGTTGCTCAGTGAACCTTTCTTGATTTTAAGTAAATAGAAAGAATGGGGAAAGGGTGTGACAGTTGGAGGGGAGAGAGCATACCAGAAATAAAAGCAATGCTCAGGTTGGAAAATAAGTCTTAAAAACCAGAGGTATGTGAGCCATGTGAAAAGGTCCAAAATAGGACTTACAATGAGTCCACGTTCATACAATGTAACCAGGGCTGTAGTCCCTGGGGAAATTAGGATCTGAAAGATGTGTTGAGCAGAGCCAGCTGGGTTTACGTGTTGGCAGAAGCAGAATCCAGGGGTCCCAACCAGAGTTAGAAGACCTCTCTTTTAGAGAAGACTGGGGGCATCTTGAGAGAAGGGAGAGGTTAGAGGACCTGAACTACAAAGGTGGTGGGTGAGTGAGAAGGCAGCCTGAGTAACAGGAGTAAATGATGAAGAGCAGGAGGAAACAAGATGGCAAGTTGTACGTGCAGAAGGAAGGGTGAAGATGGAACTTGTCACCTCACTTCTGTACGTCCTGCTTGGACATTGACAAGTCAAAGGGCATCTGTAGTGTAGGATGGATTCTGATGGTCAAGACTCGAAATCTGTCCTGTAGGGAAGAATGACAGAGTAGGGTTGAAAGGACTGAGGCAGGGACTGGAATATAAATCTTGGAACTGAAGTTTGCCCTTAGGACAAACACAGATAGGATGAGGCATCTTAAAGCTATTGGAGAAAGATGTTGTAAGCTTCCTAAGACTTCTATGCCTTATAGGAGGCAATTTGCCTAACATTAGGTAAGCCCTCACAGGACACATATTTTTAAAAAGCGTTCCCATACTCAAGAATATAATTTTGTACCAGTGAGAATACTATTATTTCAATGAGAATTTAATATTTCTATATTTTAAAACCCTCATAGAAATAAAGGATTGGACCTTATACAAAGGAGAGTATGTCTAACTTTAAAAGAAGTGCAAGCACAGAGAACTATATTCAATATCTTGTATTAAGCTTTAATGAAAAGGAATATATGTATGTATATGTATGACTGAAACATTATGCTGTCTGTACACTAGAAACTGATACATCGTAACTGACTATATTCCAATTAAAAATATATAATAAATCTAAAAACTAAAAGAAGCACCAGCAATTCACAGTCGCAGAAAGGCTACTCTTACAGGAACGTACACAGACCAGGTGTAGGGTGTAGTCAATCAGAAAGGGAACTGGAGACAAAGCAAACGGGAGGCTTTAGATCTACCTAGAACTTGACAACGTTGCAAATATGGCATCAGCGATAACATTTATGTAACCAGAGCACTCGGGAAATACTCTAATTTGCAGCAGTGACGTGCCTTCTGATTTCTAGCGTCTAGAACTAGCCATTTCCTAATAGATATTAAGGTCTGCTTTTTAGCACCACAGCCCATTTTGTAAATCACTGTTTTTCTGATGATTTATTCAAACAAAATACCGTTGGTGAAGATATGGATGGAATGAGTTCTGCTTTAGGTGCATACTGCTTGTTTGAACAGGTCAGGCAATGGAAGGCATTGCTGATGTTTGATTTTTGGTGCTATGTTTTTCCTCCCGTACTTATAACAACTATTTATTTTTGAAACGTTGTATGTTACAGGCACACCAAATATAACTATGCGGAGACGTGGCTGGGTTTCCTTAGCACTCCCAGAAATACGTATTTAATCGTAAACTACTGAACCTCAGAAATAATAGCTTCATGGTGTAATTGAATCTCATTTTTGTTATGATAGAAGATATTTTGATTAGTGCAAGATACAATTACTTCACTTAATAGGCATCTGATAAGGTCAAATTAAGCTTTTAAATACGAAGATGCTTAAATGTCTAACAGACATTAAATTCCTGACATGCATTTCATTACATAGTCTTCCCTGAAATGAATGCAAAAACGCATCCATTAATGGAACATTGTACTCAATACAATAAAATTAGGGTGCTTTTTTTCAGCTTCTTCATGCTGTTACAATCATTCTGTGAAGAAACCTCAAGAGGAGTGATTAATGTGAATCTTAACTGTTAGGAGTAATTTATATTTGTCTATGCTAATGGTCATTCTTTATATTAAAAGCTCACAGGAAATACCACATGTTATTTGGGTCATGAATCTACCTAGTAAGTATAATGGTAATGATGATTACAATCAAAATTCAGAAGAAAAGGAAAACTTGATCAATATTCAAATGCTATTTTGTTTCAAATACTTTTTTCTAGAAAACTAGACATTTTTCAGGATAGTCATTTTTGGCCTTGTTCCCTTTTGTGTAAGACACCTACCTACAGGTGGCCCTCTGAGTCTGATTACAGTGAAAAAATCCTCTTCTTCAGTTGAATGCACAATTATCTGGTATGTAAAAAGCATTTAGGAATAAGACCAAATGTGATACAAAAAATACAGCTCTTTCAAAGCAGAGTACAATTTCATAGGCTTTCAATCACACTGTGGCTGTCTTTGCTCACCAACAGTAACTAGGGTTGTAAAGACTGATTGATGTATCCAGCAACACTGAATGAGTTCTCTGGATGGGCCTGTGGACACAAACATGATAAGGTAGATCCACAGAATTTGAGGAGTTCACAATCCAGTGGTGATTATATCACATGAAAGCTTATAATACACCGTAACTCTGGGAAAAAGTTGATGTTAATAATTTTTATAAGAAAAAGTGATAATATGTTACTTATTTTGTAGAATTAGTTTTCACCCTATCTCTAGATAGTCACATACTATTGGGACAGATACATACAGACTCATGAACATTTATGTATGTATGTACTTTGGCTTTTCTCCAAGATTCGAGTACTTTTGATTATTCTTAAAAACTTGAGAACTGTAAAAAATGATTTGTAAGATGTATAAGATATGTGGGTAGCAAAGGAAAGCATATCTTAATAAGCCTTTAAATATTTATATATAAAACCAAAAAGCCAACAGAATAAGACAGTACATTTAAGTGATGAAATACAAGAGAAACATGCTAGCATTATTGTATCTCATGTACAAGAGCACAAAAACTACACAATTCCCATCTGAACAGGGAATGAAATGTTACTGTACTATTGAATGTAAAACTCAGCAGAGGAAATGTAGACACGTCCCACGTCTCTGAATGGGAAGACTAAATGTTTATACAGATGTAAATTGTTCCAGAATTAAACAGTAGACTGAATGCAAACAGTAATGGGGATTTTATGGAACTTCAAACGGATTCTAAAGAGCAAATAAACCGAATACCAACACATATGTGAAACATACTTATATTTAAACATATTATTTAAGGGGTATCAGCGTGGGAACAGAAAAACAAATGAAGGGACTATACTACAGAGTCCCAAAATATATCCATGTATAATTGAATCTAATGCATGATAAATAGGGAACTTAAAATTATCAGGAAAGGGATAAGTGCTGAAATCCAATTGACTTTCTATATAAAAGATTCCTAAATTCCAGGTAGATTAAAAGCATAATCTACTTTAAAGGCTATTTAAGAAAAAAGAAATATAAGGGGATGTTTTTATAATCTTGCATTAGGAAAGACTTCCTAAATGAGGCACAAATTCAGAAGCCACAAAAGAAAACTGACCCATTTTGACTACATAAATTAAGATAATTAAATGGCAAATAAAACCATACTACAAAGAAAGTTAAACATGAAGAATAGATTGTGAGATTTTACATACATACATATATATATATTCCAAAGGGTAAATTCATACAAAAAAGTTTTTAAAAAATCATGTTGAGGAGTAGTATTAAGATGCCAATGAAAGAAATACTGCTTAGATACTTTATATGTGGTTGATAAATGTTATTGTAAAGGTATCATGAAATGTTCAGTGGGGGCTAAAGTTAGTAGTATATTCCAACTGTACATTTTCTTGTTAAATACTCACATATTCTCTTTTCACCATGTACTTGGCAGCCTGTATCTACATGAATTTTTAATTTTAGTCTTCTATTTTTACACCCTGAAAGGTATAAGATATCAGTTTCCCTAAACCTTGATTCATATGTTATTTTTCTAGCAATTCTTCTTATTGCAGAAGGGTATTCAAAAAATGAACTTTCATAAGCCTTCTATTATAAAATATCTATTTATAGGTAGGCAACTGGCAGAGTAACCATAGAAACTAAAACAGTAATCAATTCAGAAGCCATGAAAGTGTAAGTAAAGATGTAAGTATTATGAACAGAAAGCAATAAAACACAAAATCCTTCATAATTATTAGAAAAATGCAAAATAGAATTTGTTCCCCAAAGGATGATAACAGAAGGAAAAACAGTTTACAGCTATGGTTTATCCAACAGTAGAAATTTGTACAACTGTAATGAAGTTCAGCATGCTCTCATTTTAAGATGCTGTCATGAAATCAGTTATTTAAGAAACTGGATAAATATAAAACTCTACTGTGCTTTGAAAGACCTATATCTTAAGGTCAACAATTATTATTCCTCTCTCTTAATTTTCAATATTAGACTTATCTCAAGTGCAAGTTCCAAATGACTTTTCTTTTTTTTTTTTTTTTGAAATTGCCTTGGAGGATTTTTTTTAAATTAAAGTATAGTTTACAATGTTGTGTCAGTTTCTAATGTATAGCATAATGGTTCAGTCATACATATACATACATATATTCATTCATATTCTTTTTCATTATAGGTTACTACAAGATATAGAATATAGTTCCCTGTGCTGTACTGTATAAATTTGTTGCTTATCTATTTTATATATAGTAGTTAGTATCTGCAAATCTTGAACTCCCAATTTATCCCTTCCCACCCTCTTCCCCTACCTCCAATAACCATAAGTTTGTTTTCTATGTCTGTGAGTCTGTTTCTGTTTTGTAAATAAGTTCATTTGTCTTTTTTTTAGATTCCACATATAAGTGACATCAGTATGGTATTTTTCCTTCTCTTTCTGCCTTACTTCACTTCAAATGATGATCTCCAGGTCCATCCATGTTGCTGCAAATGGCCTTATTTTTATGGCTGAGTAGTATTCCATTGTATAAATATACCACAACTTCTTTATCCAGTTGTCTGTTGATAGACATTTAGGTTGTTTCCATGTCTTGGCTATTGTAAATAGTGCTGCTGTGAACATTGGGGTGCAGGTGTCTTTTTGAATTAAAGTTCCCTCTGGATATATGCCCAGGAGTGGGATTGCACTGTTATGGAAAACAGTATGGAGTTTCCTCCAAATGATTTTGATTTGGTGGAGAAGTATCTTGACTCAAACCCATACTTGATAGCTACCATTTATGCAAACTTTGTGTTAAATTTACTGGGTGAAACTGAAGAAGAGACCAAGAATCATAATATACCACCATCAAAGGGATAAAATCCCTTTCCCATTAACTGCACAGATATTTTCAGCTGGCACATTTGGTGCATTAAGTCATTCCTGATCTTGTGATTGTGACTCACTGATAAGACTGCTGTGAGAATTATAGCCAGTTCTGGTGGGAATGGAATTTATTTCCCCTTTAAAAAATATATTTTAATTTATAAAAGGTAAAACAAAAGAAATCAAATATTCCATTGATAAATGGTTTAATGAATGGACTTTTCTCCCTTGTGGGTATTTGGTGCTTTAAAATGGAGTTGCATAAAGGGAATGTCAGAGAGTCTAGATTCTTTATTTAGTAAGTCAATATCAGTTACACCATAAATTCCAAGGCAATTTGTAATTGAATGTCACCTCACATAAATCAGTATGAATAACTGGATTTTTTTTCCTTAATAACAAAGAAAGTTTATAATTTTCTAAGGATCATAAGATAATTCAGATTTCTATGAATATACTTTTGTTTAATTAAAGGGTTCACGGAAGCTGACTTGGGAAAACCTGTGACTAGTGATTGCTTTCCCATATGTCTCCTAAGGAAAAGGAAAATGATTCAACTGCAAGAATAAATATTAAATTATATCAGGTATCTCCAAAGGCCATGAGTAGGATTGTGACTCAGTACAGACTTGTTCAGCTGCAGAAAGCCATGCGTTCCATTCCCAAAGGGAACTAGCTCATGTACCATCACACTCAGGGAGCTATAAACCACATTACCCTGATTCAAAAAGGATTACATAGAGGGGATTTCATAGTTAATTATTCACCTCAAAAATAATCCTCTTAATGAAATAGTAAACTTATTATTTGACTTTGAAAATGTTAAAGGTCTGCTGTTCATCTGAACACCCAATTAGTACGTAGTAAGTATAAGAACTAACAGACCATAGAGGCCATTTTAACTAAGTGTAATGAGAAAAAGACAGTGGCTGGTGATTCTTGGCATAAGAAATCCTGATAATGAAGATACTTTGGTGATTACTTTTATGAGTCAAATTAAAAACAAAGGAAAATATTTCTTCTGCTTTTATTTGAGTTTTTAATTGAAGTAGAACAGATAATTTTGTGAACAGATTCAGTGTATATAGCCCAAAGTGAACTTTCACCAAGTGAACCCTCAAACCTCAATAGCACACAAGTTAAGGATAGAACATTGCCAACATCCCAATGTTAGAGCAGACAGATAGCTAGATATGAGCTGAGAAATGTGGGCATGGTGTTAACATCTTGGGGGCCCTCGGGCAGACAGAGAGAAGCAGGAACCTCCGGACTGATAAGAAGTCATACATTTGGGGTGATAAGCGTTCTGGAGGCAAAGAAAGGTGGGAAAAGTCAGGAATCTCTGGCATCCAAACGTAACCTTTTGCTCCTTATGTCCTCTTTAGAGTACAGTTGGCCTTGCAGGTAAGCATGGCACGCACCACAGCCATGACACTTTGACCAAGACTCAATAAGGACAAAAATCCCTCCTCCCCTCGGCAAGGTGAAACTCGGGGAGCATGGCCCCAAACCCCTCCCTCTCCGATGAATATTCTGCCCTTTCACTTTTACACCCCATGTGACCAGCTTGCTAAGGAAACTCAGTGCAGCTACTCACCTGAGTCTGCTCACTCGCCACTTGGGCGCATCCTATCCCTTAATAAATCCTCACTTTGGTTTCTTGACCTCCATGTCTCATCTCTGAATTCTTCTGACTGTGATGAGACAAGAACCTACTCTCCAGTAACAGCAGAGCCAGCTTAATGCCCCTTACCCGTCACTACCCACCACTCCCAAGGCTAAGCATCACTCTGACTCCTACCTCCATGAAATAGTTTTGCCTGTTTTTGAAATACACGTAAATAGAACCATTCTGTCTATACTACTTTGCCTATGGGGTTTCTTTCGCTCAGTGTTACTTTTATGATATTCATCCAACTTTAGCATGTATTTGTATTTTTCCATATTCATTGTTGTATAGTTTCTAATTGTGTGGCTTTGTCGCATTAAATCAAAGATATTCTACTGCTGACAGACATTTAGGTGGGTTTTGTTTTGGCTTTTACAACTAGTGCCACTCCAGATATGATTATATATACATGGTTTCTGGTCAACATATGTGAGCGTTTTTGCAGGTGTTCACTAGGGAAGTGAACTGCTGAGTCATGCACTGTGCATGTATCCAGCTGCAGCCATTACTGCCAAACAGCTCTTCAAAGTGCTTAAACCAGCTTAAACTCCCACCAACAGGAGGTGAGAGTTCTGGTCGTTTCATGTCCTTGCAACACTTGGCATTCCGTCTGTCCTTTTCATCTAGCTATTCTGGTGGGTGTGTAGTGAATGCTCATCGATTCTAATTAACACCTTCCTAACTTGTGATGAAATTGAAGACTTCTGCAGGTGTTTGTTACCAACATGGGGCTCCTCTCTGTGAAGGGCACACCACAACAGCGATTGCTTTGTAAGAAAAATCTACAGTTCGGTCTACATATTAATGGTTCTACATTTTAATGAATACCCCTGGTGGCGATTGATTATTCATGCTAATATATTGCACAGGCTGTGTTCACATCAGGACAGGGACTGCAGTTAAGTCACCACTGTATTCTGGTCTCTAGCACAGTGCCCTGGTTTAGATAATTGGCTTTGCAGCTTTCTTCTTTTTATATATGAACATTTTAAACTGTACATTTCTTTCTAAATACTGCATCAGCACCACTTCAGTCACATCCTGTTAGTTTTGGTATGTTGTGTTTTTATTACCAATTAATAAGAAACATTTTCTGATTTCCCTTGTGATTTATTCTTTGTTCCATCAGTTGTTTAGAAGTAAGTGAATTAACTTCCAAATATTTGAAGATTTTCTAGGGTATCTTTTTGATTCTTTAATTAAATGTAGTTGTGGTATGAAAACGTATGATTTCAGTGTCTTTAAACTTGTTGCGACTTGTTTTATGGCCCAGCATATGGTCTGTCTTAGCGTTTCATAGTATGCTTAAGAAATGTATATCCTGCAGTTCTCTGTAATGCATAAGAAACAGGTCAAGGTTTGATAGTGTTATTCAAATCTTCAGTGTTCTTATTGTTATTTTTTGCCTGTTCTATCAATTACAGAGACAAAGATAATTAAAATCATCACCTATGAATGTGGGTTTGTTCATTTCTTTCTTTAGTTCCGTTAACTTTTGCTGTTATGTCTTCTTGATTCATTGATCTCTGACCTGGTTCATCTGGCAGGGCTTATATCAGCACCTTTGGCTCTTTTCTCTTGTGCCAAATTCCTCAAAATGAATTTTTCAATATCTGACCTGGAGATTATTAGTCTACCTGAGGTCGTTCTGAGATCCCAGTGAGGGAAGGAGTTGGCTTTTCAAAATTCAGTATATGACTGATGGACTTTCACTTAACTTTGAGGGTTTTTTTTTTTTTTTAACTTTGAGCTTTTAATATGAATTCCTGCTCCCATCTGAGGTGTGTGCTTCCAAGGGACAGACTTCTTAACCTCTCAAATAAGCCTCTGTCTCATCATCTCAAGGACAAATTTTTAGTCTTCTGCAAAGGTGAGGAAGGGACAGTGAAAGAGTATTTGGTGGCTTTTGCTGATTCTTAAATAGCCTTTTGTTTTCAGCTTCACCTTGTCTCCTTTTTAAAGGTACCTGGTGCTGCAAACACAGCATTGTGAGAGAGGTGGTGAAGAACAAATTAGGTTGTTTCTAAGTTTCCAAAAGTTTATTGCAGAGAAGATACGCCATGAAGTAGCTAGTTGCCAAAAGTATGCAAATAAGAGACCATTGCGGTCTACAGCTGTGTTACTGCTGAAATTCTATCATAGATTTATTCTTCCTATGAATATTCATCTGTTTACTTACTTAAATAAAAAATTGCTTCTCCCATTTCCAGAGGATTTGAATTGACAAATTAATTGTTTTTTGGATTGTAAATCTCCCCTGTAAATGCAGATCACCCTGGGAAGTGTAACACACTGACCTCTCCATCGCTCATTTACATTATATTGCAAAACAATTTAATCGAGTCCTTCTGGCAAACAAGTGAGAAACCTGCCCATTAGGACGGGGAGTGCGGGCAAGTAAGTGCAAGAGGGAATTGCGGTTCTGCCTGGAGCACTGGAAGCTTGTAGGGTAGAAACTTACAGCCGTTGGGATAAAGAGTGAGGTCATGGGTTAAGGATGAGAATTGAGAGAACCCAGAGTTTTTATGATGAGTTGGGAAGGGAGAGAGAGGAAAGAAGAATAATTCTGAGGTTTCCAGACTTAACTGTTGTCACAGTTTTCATACTTAAAACTCCTCTTCAAAAGCTCTAAGCAGAAATTTTAGAGTTTACATGAGAATTATAGATTTTTCTAAAACTGAATTTTTCCTCTAAGCCCTTAAAATACAGATCAACCTTGCTTTCTTATATTGATTATGAGAAGTTATTTGTAAGTTACCAATTTTTCTTTTAAATTGAATTCTTCCATATCAATTTAGCTTGTAAATTTAGAAAAACTTCACAAGTTATTACTTTATTGTTATTTTTTGATGCTGCAGCCTCTCTCACAAGTACCTAGTGTGTTTTACAGTTAGATGTACTACAAAGTTAACAGTTAAGAAAAAGTAACTGTTTTGTATCTCCAAGAATAGTTACACTTTAGCTGGCTCCCCCCACCACCCCATATTCAAATAGTGCCAACCCAAATTTTAAAATGTAGTTAATGTTTTGATTTAAAATGCTTGTACTTTCAGAGGCCAGATAGTTCATGTTTGTATGGCAGCCCATCACCTATGGAAGGTGTTTAGATACGACTTTTGAAAATGCAATTGCATTAGGTAAATGTGTCGTGTGCGGTGTGCGTTCAGTTTCCCTGCAGGCAATACTCCAGCTTTAATAGGGTTTTTCTATAGTTACATTCGTTCCTATGGAAACTGACCTCTCTTGTAGTCTTCTCTCTCTCTCTCTCTCTCTATCACTTTAGAAACAGGTTACAGAAGCAACAGCCAGGAGGAAACATGAAATATTCATGCAGCCACTGCTTGGAAGCTTCGACTAACATACTAACAGGTATATGTTTTCTCTTAAAGGCAACGCACAGACACACACAAACCCAAACGCCCAGTATTTATCTATGTCCAACAGTCTAGACCACAAGAACTGAATTTCTCTGACTTGGTAATGACACTACTCAATGACGATGCTCCGGGGTCTTGGAAGGCATGTGTGAAACCGGAAGAGCAGGGATAACAGAGCTGAAAGGTGGTGGTTACTCACTGGGAATATTTCGGTTCTGAGACACCATGAATGCGTAGGCTCCTGCCGTGCTCCTGGTGTCTGCAGATTAACGAAAAAGTTAGAAATTGTTTAAAAGCTCACTTTAGAGATAGGAATCCTGACCTGGATAGTCATGGATTTTGGAAGAGTCTCTTATTTTTTTTTTCTCTCCCTACGACTACTACTTCCAAGGGATTCTAAATAAACTGTAGTGTTTTTTAAAAAAAACAAGAAAAAATAGTAAGTAATAAACTGAACTGATATTAGAACAAGGCCTCTGTTCAAAAGTCCATTATTGAAAGAATCAATACTTTTTTTTCTCCTATTGATAAGGAACTTTCCAAGCTAAATTTCCTTGATGAGATTTTGGTGGGTTAAATCCCTTGCCCCACCTCTCTCCGAATCTGGATGTCTTCTCCAGCCTGAATGGTTGTACGTTTTTGAGTTGGATATTCACCAAGAAGGAAGAAAAAAGTCAAAATTTTTGTGGTGTACCTTCATGGACATAGCTGCAATCCCAGAACCTGGATTTAAAAATCTGGTTTGTCAGTTAGCTAGTTAGTGAGCTTGACCTCATCTTCTGACTTTACTTAGAGTTTTTGTCTCCCATTTGTCAAATTGAAATAATAACAGTTATTAAGTTGTAGGGAGAATTTAATAAATTCACATGAGTGATTTTGAGTTTCTCCAACACCAGGCACTGGAGTAGGCACTAGAAATCCAATGGAAACACACAGTCCTCCTGGTCAATAATTTCCAATACAATGTTTTCCAAATGCTAGTGTGAATCCTTATCAACTGAGGTACTTATTAAAATATATAATCATTAAGATGTAGACCACATTACAGTTTCCCCTTATGAAACAACAGCTGTTTTGTATGAAGTTATTTACAGTGCTTTCCCTCAGATGCATGGCTGGGTCTTGTATTTCTTAAAGTCCTGCTCTAAATGCCATTTTCTTTATGTTGTGAATTAATGAAAAAAAAATGGCTCCTTTCAAACAAAATTTTATCAGTAATATTATGTGTGTTTTGGACATGGACTAAAATTTTAAAACTGAAAGATTCAAGGCATTTGATCAATGGAAACTGACTAAAAATGCAAAGAGAAGAAAAAGCCTGGTGGAGGAAGGATTCATTAGAGAGACAAGGGAATAAGGGTTTCCTTTAAAAATATGTTTGCTTCAGTAGCATGTATGGATTGGAAAGTGAATTGGGAAAGAACACTTTGACATTAGAAGAGAGCTGTGCAGCATGTATTTTTCTCAATAGTTTTCTCCCTTGATTTGAAATATGCATAGTCAAGGCTAAAAACAAAGATTGAAAACCTAGTCAGGAAGTAAAAATCTATCTCCTTATCAAATACACAAAATAACTCATTTAGAACTAACGAAGAAAAGGTCATTTAACAAGATTCTTTCATAAGTGAAGGAAAAATAAGAAATTCCTTGAGGGCAATGATCCACTCTTACTCACGTTTTTTTTTTTCTGTACAGCCTAGTTTAGAAGAGACCCTATGTAACTTTTTTTTTTTAATTTGAGAAACTAAAGCTAAAGACCTTCAAATGACTCTGAGGTCATAATATTTTCAGAATCCTATGTAAACTGAGTACAGTTCAATTTTTAGGACTTGAACTGGAGGCTGAAAATTTTCCATAATAGCATTATCTATCTTACTGTTTTTAGACAGAGTACCTTTTTAAAGTTAATAATAAACCAATAATAATAAAACTAATAGGGAATGCATTAGGTACAGCAGTCGGTTGCGGGGCGAGCTTTGCCCCTAAAGAGCCTGTGTTTGAGTCCTGATTCATGATCTTGGGCAAGTTCTCAATCTTACAGTTCATCAGTTTGCTCATCTGTAAAGTGGGAAGAATAACAGTGTCTACTTTGGGAGGTTATTCTGAGGACTGCAGCTGGTAGGCACCTACTGAGCTGGTACTGGATGGAGCTCTGCATGGGCACAGAGAATGTCTGATACCACATTTCTGGTTTGTCACAGCACTGAGCACAGCGCTGAGCACAGCTTACAACAGCAACCGCAACGACAATGCTTGTGACGCAGCCCGTGCAGCCCCCAGTCCCCTGGTTTGAAGGGAGGAGAGGAAGGAACCGCTCTAGTTCCACGTTAAGGTGGCAGCAGTGGCTTCAGGGTTACAGAAAGCAACTCCTTCCAAATGCAGATGGAACCTACACTATCTTCTCCCCCAGCGGTTGCTGTATATAGTGACTAAGGTTAGCTCAAATCAATATTGCTTTCTGGCTGGATCTTATATTTTTAAATGCCACTTTGTTATTATAGTAATGTACGTATTTAATATTCGAGCAGCATATTTATTATTATTTTAATAAATATCAAGTAGCTTATTCATCATAATTTCAATTACTATATTGAGATATTTTAATACATAACACAAATGGCACTACTGTCTCCTGGTGGCAGTCAGCTGAATTACAGGTGGACACATTCAGGTCTGGAAAATGCCTGGTTAGTCCATAGATAATTCTTGAATCATTCACTGAAACCATTTACTTGATTATGTTACAGCTCATTGGGTTTATAGCATCAGCTGTTTATAATGAGGAAGTTAAAATGTAAGCTTCTTAACAAGCAAGCCCTAAGTTTTTGCTAATTTATATTCATGCTATTTATTAGAAATTGTACGCATATCATCCATCTGATTGTCAAAATCAATGTCCAGCTATCAAGAAGAATTATCAGGCATATCAAAAGGCAGGGAAAAAAAAAGCACAATTTGAAGAGACAGACCAAGCATCAAAACCAGACATGGTAGGGATGTTCGAAGTATCAGAATGAAAAAACCAGCCATGAGCTGGGAGAATATGTTTTAAAAAGACTCATCTGCTAAAGGGCCCTTATCCAAATTGTACCAGAACCCCTTCAAACTTGGCAATAAGAAAACAAA
Source organism: Camelus ferus (assembly GCF_009834535.1). Taxonomy (NCBI): domain Eukaryota; kingdom Metazoa; phylum Chordata; class Mammalia; order Artiodactyla; family Camelidae; genus Camelus; species Camelus ferus. Next base: position 70,766,704 of record NC_045704.1, on the reverse strand, counting down.
CAACCTGATTGGAAAATAGGCCGAAGATCTTAACAGGTACCTCATCAAAGAAAACATACGGGTGATAAACAAACATAAATATATGCCCACATCATGTCCTGTTACCTGTGAAATGCAAATTAAAACAGCAAAGAGACAGCACGTACACCTCTTAGAATGACCAACATCCAGAGCACCAGCACCACCGAATGCTGCCTGTGATGTGGGGCAGCAGGAATTCCCATACATGATGGTGAGGGTGCAAATGGCACAGTCAGTTTGAAAGACAGTTTGGCGGCTCCTTACATCACTAAACATGCTCTTACCTTGTAATTCAGCAACCGCACGCCTTGGTGTTTATTCAAAGGACTTGAAAACTGTTGTCCTTCACATGGATGCTTATAGCAGCTTGTTCATAACTGCCCCAGACTCAGGAACAATCAAGATATCCCTCAGTGGGTGAACAGATAAATAAACTGTGACATATCCAGACAATAAAATATGATTCAGCGTTGAAAAAGCACGAAGAAACATGGAGGAAATTTAAATGCATTTTACTAAGTGAAAGAAGCCAACCTGAAAGGCTATATATGATATGATTCCAATTATATGACAGTCTGGAAAAGGTGAAATTATGGAGACAGTTAAAAGACCAGTGGGTGATCATTTCACAAAATATACAAATATCAAATCATTATAGTGTATACCTAAAATTAATATAATATTATATCTCAATAATGTTGCAATAAAAATATGAAATGAACAAAAAAAGGAATGGTCTCCAGGAGTTGATAGGGGGAGGGCAGGATGACTAGATGGAACCCTCTTCTGTATGATGTTAGAATGGTGGATATCAGTCATTATACATTGTCTAAACCCATAGAACGTTCAACACTAAGAGTGAACCCTAGTGTAAATGATAGACTGAGAGATAATGATGTGCCATCAATGGTAACAAAGGTACTACTCTACTAGGGGACATGGATAATGGAGAGGCTACGCGTGTGTTGGGGCAGGGAGTTTATGAGAAAATCTCCGTAACATCTCTAAATTATTTTCCCTATTACAGAAAGCAAAACTGAGACACACAGTAGGTAGAGCTGGAATTTGAATACTTGTCAGCCTGACCCCAAAGACCTTTTCACAAGTCCATAATCCTGAAAATAATTGTGATCTCCTTGAGGCAGATTGGGTGGGAATAAGAGACCAGTGGATCTGCTAGATAAAAATAAATTGTGATAGTCCATGGACCCTAATGTCTGATTTTGAATTTGAAAAATAACCTTGAACGCTAACAATAAAGAGTGCTTTCTGTTTTGTTTGTGTTTTTTTTTTAAATAATAGAGTAAGTAAGTATTCTTTATTGGCACTCGCCTCTACAGAGAGTGCTGTGGAGGTGGGAACATTTGAACAAACAACTGTTGCAAAATCATATCTATTGTGAGGAGACAGCTTGTTCCAAGAAATCTGGCTTGCACCATGTCAACATTTTAAAAAGATACTTCAAATAAGAAAAAAGATAAAAATATAAATACATTTGGCTTCAAAGCCTTGGAGGCACTTCTGAGAACTGTGGGACTTCAGGGAACAATCAGATAGACAACCATTTCTCTTCCAAGTCTTCTCATGCTTTTTTCTTTAGATAATGAATTCTGTTATTTATTTATTTTCATATTTTTTTTCACTCATAGTAGGTAGAATACACTGTACTCATTCAATTAGTCTTGTATTTAATGAGCACCTATTTTGTTAGGAACTGCTGATGAGAGGCTCACAATTTAGTATGTAGTAAACACTCAGTGCCTTGTTAATTAAGCTGATTGATTGTTCAAACTGTATAATTAAGTGAACAGATTGGCCATGGAGAGCACAGATCTATAAATATTCTCAAAAGGAAGAGAGTTTAGCCTTTTTGAAAAAGATACGAACTCTGGTGTCATAATATTTCATTCATTCATTCGTTCCAAGTGTTTATGGAGTGTCTAACCTATGTGGTGGGCAATGTGCTGAACATTAGGGATTCCGGAGTGAACAGAAGGCAGTGATTTCCTGCCCTCAGTGCCCTTCTGACACTTATCAGTTGTGGGACTTCAAGTAAATCACTCCTCTTGTGTTTCCCTTTTTTTTCAATGTGTGAAATGTAGATAATTACAGTAATTATACCTTAAGTGGTATCTTCTGGCTCTGAAGTTGTACACGGCAAGACTGAGATTTAGTCCTGAAGGACAAAGAGGGGCAAAGACTTTCCAACAAGAGAGTTAAAAATAAACTACACACACACACACACACACACACACACACACACACTCACACACACTCTCACACACAGAAATGAAGAAGTGAAGCCTGTTGCAGCAATAGGCTTGTATGGAGAAGTTGCGGACTATAAGGAGCTACAGGCAGTGTTGTAAAGAGTCTTGAAACTGGTAGGACAGAGACTGATCGTTCTCACCTAGGATCATTCTCATCCTTTTCCATCTGGCTAGAGAAGACACACAATTTTATCGGGTAATGGTGCCTCTCAGCTAGAGGCGACGTCCTCCAGCCTCTGTTGCAGCAAGGGGGTGCAGTTTGCTCCAGCTGGGTGGATGTGCATGACAGATGCAACTTTGATGTCATCTTCCCCAAGACGAAGCTGCTTGTTCTTGACTTCCTCCTTCCCACTCCTACTCCGGCTGTGAGTCATGACAACTAGAGCAACTTTGGAAGCCATGAGTTAAAGATAGTAAAGCCACTTCTCCGACTACGGGCTGCTCATATCTGCAGTTACGTGAGATGGAATCATACAGTGTGCAACCTTTTGGCTTTTTCATTCAGCATAATTCCCTGGAGATTCATTCAAGTGTGGGTAACAATAGTTCATTTCTTTTTATTGCTGAGTAGTAGTCCATGGTGTGGTTGTGTAATAGTTTGTTTAACCATTCACCCAAGGAAGGACATCTGGATTATTTCCAGTTTTTGTCTATTATTAATAGAACTGAGGATGAATATACAGGTACCATTTTTCATGTGGACATAAGTTTTTATTTCTGTGGGATAAATGCCCAAGAGTGCAATTCCTGGGTCATATAAGTGTATATTTAGGTGTTTTTTTTTTTCAGATAAATTTCCAGGTGATTTCCCGAGTGGTTATACCATTTTACATTCCCATCAGCAATGTATAAGTAAGGCAGTTTCTCCACATTCTTGTTAGCATTTGGTATTATCATTATTTTTTATTTTAGACACTCTTATAGGTGTGTAGTAATATCTTGTTGTGGTCTTAATTTGTATTTCTCAGAAGGGTTGAACATCTATTCATATGCTTATTTGCTATCTGTGTATCCTTTTTGAAATGACTGCTCATATCTTTGTCCATTTTTTATTTTACTGTTTTTCTTTTTTAGTCTTTACTGTTTAATGTTATTCATTTTTTACTGTTGAGTTTTGAGGATTTTTTTTTTTTTTTCAGTATCTGGCTTTGACTTTAAAAACATAGCCCATAAAGAGAAAAAATAAATTGGAACTCATCAAAATTTTAAAACGTTGCTCTTTGAAAGATCCTGTTAAGAAGATGAAAGGATATACACTACAGACTGGAAAAAAAAAATATTTGCAGACAATATATCCAACCAAGGACCAGCAGCTAGTTTTTGCTCTAGCCGAAAGATTTTCTCCTGTGTTTTTCACTAAAAAATTTCACATTTTATATTCAAGTCCTTGACTTGTTTTGAATTTGTTTTTAAGACTACCTCTTTTTTATACATCCAGAAATATCTGTGATTATTTAATTTAGATGCAGAATGATTAAGACTGGGCTTGGGGTAAAGTGAATTAGTTTTTTCTGATATTCAAAGATAATGTATCTTTTCTCAGAAGGACATCATAAGCTAGAAGTTACTAACACTACCACAGAGGGAAAACAGTTCCTAGCACAGGGAATAGCTAGCTTCCTTTTTACAAGGTAGTCACTGGGTAACAAAGTGTCCCAAGGTGATTAAGAGAAAAAGAGATTTTATATGAATGCAATTTTCATTTTTTTTCTTCTTCATTCTCATTCATCTACTTGTCAACTGTACTGTTTTTAAAAGCTAACATTAGGGTTTAGATGGATCTTTTTCTCATAGGCAATGACTGAGAATCTTAAGGCAGGGGGAGTAAAGGAGATAAAATGGACACTCAACAAGTTTGTTCAAAAGAATTGGTGGCAGAAATATAGCTTTTCTCACTGCCCCTTCTTTTCATTGACCGTAGTGCACAAACACACAGTTAAGGACTTTCATTGATTAATAATTGTGTGATTAGTGAAATAAAAGTCATTTCTGTATCAGAGAACTCATCTGGAATTTTTTTTTTTTTTTTTTTTTTTTACAATTAGAAAGCACATTCTGGGGATTTTGTGTGGTTGGTTCTTAACCTGTAATATCATGTACTATTACTGAAATCTATACTTTCTCTGAGCTGTAGTGTTTGATCCTAGAGCATTTTAGAAGCTCTACAGAATAAAGGCAAGAGACATTTAATAAGCAGAGGAAATAAAATATCCAGTCACAAAGAGGCCATTTATCCATTTTTTTCAGGCCCCATTTTCCTTTTAGATTAAACCATTTAAATTCTTTTTGATTTCCCTCAATTATTTTAATTAAATTACTCTCTGAATCACACATAAATTTCCGTATTTTGTTTGAACTTCAGTATGACCCATAGATACCAAGTAAAGACTTGAGCTGTAAAAGACAGAAATGATATGGCCTCTTAGGATAGTTTCTAATGTGTGTAACCCAGAATCCACTCACCTGATACCTCATGAGAAAGGTACTAGGATCAGGGGTACTTGTATACAAATCACTTACTTTGTTATGTAATAAAATGGTTGGTATAGATTTTTAGCAATTCCCTTGGCTTGCTTACATAAACTTTAAGTCAAAGATGAAAATACTTGTAAGTCATTTTAGACTAGCAAGTTATTTCCTATTTTCTTTGTCAGCATGTACGTCCAGAAATATCTGTGATTATTTAATTTAGTAAAGACAAAAACCTGACTCCATACTGGATCTGTGCCTTTAGCTCTAACCCTGTGCTCTGTTTCCTATGCTTAGTCCTGCTGGTTCTGCGCCTTTTGTAACAGAATGTTGCCTAGAGCCTAAAATATACGGGATGGCCTATTCTCAAGGCTCTGACCTTTAAGGGTATAACACTTTTCTATTCATATAGAAATAAAAAGTTGCAGAACAGAGAATAACATTTGTCTCATTGGAGGTTTATAGGAACATCGTGACCTGACCTACGTGGAGCTGCAAGGACAAAGGATTCCAACTCCAAGAAGTCTGCAACAACCAACCACACCCCGCCCCCTTTTTACTATAAAAGGATCCTGAATTCTGACTTTGGGAAGATGGTTATTTAGGACATTAGTCCTCCATCTTCTCAGTCTGCTGGTTTTCTGAATAAAGTTGTTATTCCTGGCCCCAACACCTCGTCTCCCAGTTTACTGGCCTGTTGTGCAGTGAGCAGAATGAGTTTGGACTTGGTAACAAGTAGTTTCTGCTCTCTGGGTAAAATATACAAGACTAATCCATAGAAATTCAGAAAAGACGTTAGGGAAGCTTTAGAAAAGATAACATAGCTAAATTTCCCCATTTTAGAGATGAAAATCAAGACCCAGAGAGGTGTAATATTGTATTTCAACCATTATAAGATATATACTAATTTTTCATATGTTAGCATCTCTAAAACCAGTATGTTTTCTACAATTAATAGCATCTCGCAGTTGCTGTTGGCTAGGTGACTGTCACAGTGTAGTTGCATGGTATGCATGAACTTGGTGGCATCACTGGACAACTGTCACTTCATGTTTCAGTGAACAAGCCACTTAAGGATAGTTTGATTAAAGCATAAGTCCTGGCTGTGGCCTAAAAACTTGTGTGTTAATACCTTCCAGGGAGATGTGCAAAGTGTCAGCCGTACAATTCATGTAACAGGTGTTAGTGGCTTGGAAAATAATCTTGGAGTTAATAGTAAAGCACTCCCTTTAAGAGAAGCTGGCTCAGAGGATAATTATTACACATCAGCTACTCTTAGTAAAAAATTAATTCAGAACAACTGACCCTGACTCTTGACTCTTTCATATTTTCTTTCTTAATACTCCGTAACACTGATGTGTGAAAAATCTATGTCTAAATAAATCTAAAAGAGCTCCTTTAATAAGCATAAAATAAAAATTCTAAATGATAAGGAAACATGTCATAGTTTGACAAGCTTTTCCTTCTTAGTGCAATACCCTTTCTTCTAAATCATTCTGAATACAGTTTCATTCATTCCTATCGCTTCAGCTGTTTTCCTATAAGCCGTGTTATTATCTATTCATACTCTGTCTGAAGGAAAGGACCAAAATGTTCCAATATTGATGAAGATATCTACTCTTTATTTCTAAGATGTTAGCACAATATACTCACACGATAGCTTTGATCTGTACTTAACAAAATACATTATAGCACTTTACAAACTTTATAAGTTTGGAAAACATTGCATAACATTTTATTAAACACAATACTTTATATATGTCATATATATTTTCATAATTTTATTTACTTTAAAAAGATAATTAACTCTCTTTATTCAATACTTGGTTTTATCAGTAAAGCACAGCCTAACGAAGGAAGAAGTGCTCTCATTAGCAAATAAGATCAATAGAACACTAAGAAGAGACACCACCTGTTAGTCTCATTTATTTTAAATTAAGGTACCAGTGGAATGTAAACAAATTTTTTTGTAATTTTTTACAAAAGATGTCTTATCAAATATACATGCAGAGGTCTGAGTTCTAACGACTATCATTATATTTCCTTAACAATGTGGTACAATTTGTTAAGTCATTAAAAACTGTAGCCTTTGGCACTTGGAGTAGAAAAAGAATATATCAATATTTATGTAAAGAAAAACAAAACTTCAATGACTAGAGAAGTACTTTAAAATCTTTTGTTAAGAAATAGGAAAGATTAGGAAATATCATACTGCACCTGAAATGCTGCAGTTTTTTTTGGTTTTTTTTTTCTTCAGAGTACTAAAACCAGTCCACCTTTCTCTTTATAAACTGGCAAAAGCCATTAGGAGTGTCATGACAGTGGTGGAGGTGAGAAGTGGGGAAGGCAACATTTTATTCCCACTCCCCTCTCTGAGAAGGAAATTGCCAGAAGGGATATAGTTGAATCTGTGTTTTATTGCCAGAGTGTTCAATTCTGCTGGTTTCAGCTAAAACCCTAATGCTTTAGTAGGTTGATTACTTAGAAAGCTCTGCCTTTTTCCTGTAGGAGTTGATAAGGATGTGGTACTATCCATCTCTAAACAACTACTTCTATTTCCACTGAAAACTAAACTGAGATTGGATCAACCAGCTTTGTTGTTACCTTTTATCCCCTTGGCAATCATCAAGTGTATGTTAGAATTCTTAAGTAATGGTGTAAAAAGGTTTAATACTAAATTACAGGAACCAAATATTTCTTCATACTTAAAATAAAATTTTAAGTCGGAAAATGGCTCAAAATGTTTTTATTTTTTTATTGATAATACTGGTTTCCTTTGATTTAGGCTGAAGGCTTCATTCAGGATAGGTAGCAAAAACTGTTGTTTGCATGTTAAGCACAAAAATTGTGCCTATTTAGATATTTTGAAGAAATACCGTCTTAATTTATACTGTGAGATACTTTCACTTACCAGTTTGCATTTTTTTTTTTCAAATTCTTCCTGTTGGTGTCCAATTAACAAAAATATTTTAGAGAAGAAGGTAAAACACACCTACTGTGGCTCTAATTTACTGGTTATCAGGTTACCAAAAAAGTTAGTAATCTGGAAGAAAATGAAACTTTTGGATTACTTGTTAAGATAGCAACCTATGCCAGCTGGCTGGAAGCATCTAAGCATAGACTTGACCAACATTGCTAGCACTGGAACCCACGATGTCAAGTTTTGGCTCATATTTCTTATTCAAAAATTCGCAGCAGTATATTTTGCTCAAGGAATATCAACTGTTATTTTTGCTTTTAAAAATAGAACATATCTATAACCTCAAAAAATCAATAAATAAAGGAGAAGCCATAAAATGCAAAATATGATCACAATGATTTCAAAAGACTCTAAAACAATATATTTTTAATTATGCAAATTTACTTACTAAAAACAGATTCTTCATGAGCAGGAACCATAAATAAAAAGTAAGCAGCAAAAAGCTATGAAGAAAAGTACTGGTTATTCTCTTCCACTGAAAATACTTCTACAATTTTTTTCCTTCAAAAAGCATAATTTTGAAGAAATGCACAAAACCTTTTCATCTTTTGACTGTGACAGAGCCACTACAGAGAAGCTGCGGGTGTCCTATTCTAACACAAAGAAGCCAGCGTCTTCTTAATACAGGAGCATTTCTTTGACGAGGAATTGCACACCACTATTTCACAGCTAAGTAGACTTTGAAAGTTTACATGGTATATTTACTATACTAATCAGCACCACCCATATGGAGCTTTTGGTGCAGATTCTGCAAAATGAAATATATAATACTGCATGGCCTCTGCTGTAGGGAAAGACGTGTGTTCTGGATTCCCACAGCTAATTGTAAGAAAGACCCCTCAAGTTGGCACATTCAGGAAGTTAAGATAGTATACACTGAAGGAAACCGCTTTCTCTTGATCCTGCCCTCTGCACACCTTTTGAGTTTGAAGGTAGGTCTTAAGAAGAGTCCTCACAGGATCACGTTGGTTAAGTTCTTGCTTTGTGCTTTTCCCTCCCCTCGATGTGCAACCTACAAGCTTGAGTGTGGTAGTTCTCAAGAGTCGCTGAGTTCCGGGCTGATGGTGGATAGTCCCGTGTGATGGGAAGGCTTCCTGAAGCGCTGGGACAGAGCACTGGTAGAATCGACACGTGGTCCTCTGGGGGCTTCCCAGGTGACTGAGTGGCCATCACTCAATCCTTGTAAGCCCGGGTCGGGGAGGTTCCTTTGTAGAAGATGTTTCTCGTGTTTTCGGGGCTGTTGCTCCTCTCGGGGATTAGGATGATGTTGCCCTTTCTCCGCAGGGTGGAGTCGCGGGAAGAAGAAACGGACAGGGTCTCTGACCCAATTTCGCTGCCCTCCACGGGGGTGACGCGGATGGTGGTGATCCCGTGGTGGTGGTGCTCGTTGTTATCGATGTTGCTTCTCTTGCGGTCTCCAGACCCAAAACTGTCTTTCAGGGACTCGCAGCTCTCTGAGTCCCTGTTGAGGTCGTTGAGCTCGTAAGTTTGGCGAAGGCTGCCCTTCTCAGGGGCCTTCCACTTCCAGGAGCCGCTGCCCTCGCCTTCGGTGGACGGGATCTGTATGATGGGCCTGTTGTTCTCCGGGTGAGCCTCGACCCTCACAATCCCGCTGGGCTCGTGGTCCGTCAGGGTTTTGTAGCGGATGGAGCCAGTGCAGGAGACCGTGCTGCCTTCGGTGTTCTTGGGGCTGCTCTGCAGGACGCCCTGCTGCTTGGACATGGCTATGACCTGCATGATCCGAGGCTGGCTGTTGCTCCTGTTGCAGGCCACCGTCTTCTCCGCCGCTTTCAGCCACTTGGCCCGGGCGGAGCTGCTTTTCGGGGAGGTGCTTATGTTTTCCTGCGTCTCCTCGGGGATGTGCACTAACTGTGAGGACCCGGGGCGGGGCTGAATGGACACCCTTGGCCCCCCAGGCATGCTGTTGTTGCAGCCAGGGACGGTGCCAGGCTGGATCTTGAGGTACTGATTGCCGGGACCGTGGTGGTCTCCGTTGACTCCCACCCTCGATGGCTCTGAGCTCGACCTCATTTCTATGGATCTGGGTGGTGACTGTCCGGGCTCAGTCTCTATAACCTGCAGGGACAACTTGCGGCTTTCATTCTTACTCTTCCACTGGGTGAGGAGCTGCTTGGACCGAGCGGAATCCATAGAGGCGTGGATGGTGGCGTTCCTTCTGACGGGGTCTTCCACGGACGGGGTGTTGGCTCTAGGCAAGGTGTTGCTGAAGGTGACCATGTTCTCCTTCCCCATGGGGCTCCGCGGCGTGATGATTTCCACGTCAGCGTTGGCCCTTTTGAGGTTTGTCAGCGAGCTGGCATCTCTGTGGTTTCGGTTGAGGATGCCTTCCGTGTGAGCAATTCCGTCACTGCTGCTACCGTTCTTAGCAGATAAAACCCGGCTGGGGTCTTGGTTGAGGTCTGTCAGAGACCTGAGGGCTTCTCTGTGCTGAAATGCACTCTCTTCACTAGGCAGAAAATTCCCCACAGCATACAGGCCCTAGTGTCGAAAGAAATAATAAATATCACGCACTAGAAGACATGGTTGCTAAGAGTTTGCCTTAGAGGATGTCCTGAAGCACATAAACAAGTCTGTTCTCTGGGTACCACTAACTAATACAGATAATCAAAAACTGAACGTACAATTGCTCAGGAAATAGTTTGTAAGTTACATCGTAAATCACAGAACTAATCACTCAGAAATATGGAGTCCATTATTTTTTATTATTCACTGGATTTTCTCTCCTTTCTCCAGCCCATGGGATGTTTTTGATAATCTTATCCTCTGTGTGTTTTGAGAAGGAAAATCAGACAATGAGAGAAATTAGGGGTTCTTCCACTTTCAAAGCAGTTTATCTCTCTGGATTTATGGACCATTTGCTGAGTGACACCTTAGTTGGCTTAGCTGATTTATTTTACCTTCCCTTTTCAATCATACTTCATGATGGAAAGAAGAGATGTGGAAATACAGAACAATGAATCCTTCATAAAACACGATGTCAGGTTTTGTAGTGAGGCCAGGGGCACATACTGTTACAACTCACACGAGTGCTGCTCAGTGTGTTCAGAACGTTCAGGGAAGGGAGGGCAGAGGCTGTCCCTAGATTGGGGCACCCCTGTTCTTCCTCGATTTAAACCAGGTCCTAAATTTGGGGAGTAATATTTGATCTGCTCATCACTACTACACTAAATATGATCCAAATTTTATTTAGTTTTGTCTTTGTGCTCAAGTGATCAATTTTTTGTTTATTTTAGATTTGGGGCATAAAAATCTGAAAAAGGCTGAAGTTCAGATTCAGCACTTTTATTCTTTTTACTCATAGAAGAGCTAATCCCTGCTGGATTTTCATTTTTTGAGATGCTTAGTTTAGAGAAGAAAGCAAGCAGCAGATACTTATTCTGTGCTAATTTCAACAGAAGGTAGGCGCTGTCTTCTTTTCAAATCAACCTGAAGGAATTCCATGGATTTGACATTTACGGAGTGCCTAATGATGAACAACAGCAGTGGCTTAGAACTGATCAATTTAAAATTTCAAGGCTTAGAGTGTAAACAGGAATGGAATAAAGTCAAGCTCCTGCCTCTCCAAGTACTTCAATTCTTCTTCTAAATAATGCTGATCTACACTCTCCTTCCTCCTGTTCCCTCACCCTCCACTTCTACGTGTTCTTTTCGCATATCCCTCTTTTTGCAAATGCAGTTTCTTTAGCTCAGATGCCTTCTTTCTTTCGTTACCCTAAGAAACTCTCATTTAAAAAAAAAAAAGTCACTTCTATGAAGGCTTTCTTAACTTCCTTAGGCAGTTGGCTATTCCCAAAGTACTTCGTTCATACCCTGTTAAATCATTCAACATATTGTAACTTTATATTTTTATTAATCTTTGCACTGTAAACTCCTTAAGGATATATCTTATTACTCCTGGCACGATCAGATTTTGAATAAATGTAAAATAAATGAATGAATGCATGAATGAATGAATGAAATGGCCAATCTCAGTTTCCTTACACTGATGATATTTTCTTGAAGGAAGATCAGGCTTGAAAATAGAGTCCTGCCGAAGAATTCAGTGTAAGTTGGATCACAGTTCTATTCAGGTGCTACATTTGTGTTGTTGGGCAAATGATACAATTTTCCATTAAACCTTCACTTTCACTAACCTCACATCTACTAACATTCATTTCCCTCATCTATAAATTTATACTTGTAATAGTAGCTCCTGACTTGTTCTGGGGAGGAGAGTGAGGATAAAATGCAATAATCTTTCCAAAATTACAGATTCTGGCCCACAGTAAGAGTTTAATAAATTATTTTGCTGAAAGTGAGTTACGTGTTTTGGCTTAGAATGGAGACGCAGCCAGAAATTTTCTCATAGATGCAAACTGTATTGCAAGTAAATTATTACAGTGTGAAATATTCTATGCATTTCCATTTTAAGCTAGACTTTATCAAATAATAATGCATTACTTACCAAGTACAGAGCAATTCCTCCTCCTATTAAAAAGCCACAGTAGACGTCAACGGGGTGGTTCTTGTACTGGGTTATCCGCGTCAGCCCGCAGATGATTCCACAGATGATAAAGGTGAAGACCAGGAGAGGTTTCAGAAGCTTAGAGGAATCCGTTAGTGTGGAGTTGAAGTACATCTTAAGAATGAAAGAACTAGGTTAGGTATGTTAGAAAGGTCATTTTACTATGAAATTATAATCAAATAAAAAGTTAAACTCAAAAGTCTAACTGATACGCTCAACATCAATTTTACTGTCCCATTCCCCCTGCTATGGCTACATTCTATACCTGAAAGAAAGGAAATATATGACTAAAGTCATCAAATAGATAACAGATCTCTCACATAATTGCATAGAAGTTTGAAAAAAATAGAAGCAGCAGAATTAGCCAGATATCTGGTTAGACTTCGTGTTACTTGTCACACAATTTGAATCCATTTTTTCTCACTTAAGATCTAATGCTCTATTAAATAATCAGATAGGATGGCAATTCATTGTGCAGCATTTATCAACTTTACACTGATTTAGAACTCACTGTTAACATAAATACTGAAACAAAACTGGGTGTGTGTATACTTAACACAGTTCTTTCAATTTTAGAACATATAACATTCATGTAGTTCATAATATCCTTCCAAGAAGTATACTATTCCATTAAAGAGACATGAAGCTAAACAAATATCATGATTGTGTCAAAAATTATCATACTGTAGTATTGTTCACAGCAGCATCCAATTTCTACTCTCGATGCCATTGTATTGAGAGAGTGCTGTGTGAAAGTGTACTGTTGTGCTATTACATGGCTATATAACGTAATTAGCCATTAGAGACAACACTCATTTCTCTAATTTTCTCTAGGACACAGTTTGATGAAAAAGACCCGGTTACTTACCGAAACGTACACAGCTGCAAAGGCAGCAAGAGTTGCATGTTGAGAAGGGAATGATTTTCTGCCAAAGGAAGACAGTCAAATTATGCCTCCTATTTCTGATACACTGCTAACAATCATCTCAAGAACACTGGGTGGTTAAAATGTTCAACTTAAAAGCAGCAAGGTAATAAGCAATAAGTTTAATTTCTGTTTAGTTTTCTAGAGAAAGATCTAAGTGATAAAGTAAACACTGCTAATCACATTAGTCTTAAAGAAAAGCAGTGATGCACTTTCCAATATACACTATTAGCTTTGTAAGGATCACTTCGTTACACCAACTGGAATGATGGTTGAAAGTAAAATGGAATGGAAAGCATTAAAATTGTTCATCGGTGTTATAATTACATCAGCTTAAAATAAAAGTTTATGAAACCTAAAATTTTAAAGCTTTTAAACTTTTTCTATGCTCCTAAGTATATGGTTTCATTTACATAAAAATTTAAAAGACAAAATTATTTTCTCACAGTAGTGAGTCTAGATGTGTTTTTTACATTCTAGAAAGCATAGAAAAAGTTTAATTTTAACAAAATGTTTCTCTGTCTATCCCACATTAACATAATGATTATCTCAAGACTCACAGAACATCTTGTTCAGTTAAATAATTCAAGAGACAAGGTGGGAGAGGTGGAACACAGTAAAGGACAGACAGAAGGAGAAGAGAGATTTCTTTTAATGGATAAAAAAATTGAAAAAATAAAATTCAGTTTTATTAATGCCCTCTTAATTATTTGATACCCAATAAAAAGGACTACCATTCAACACAAAGTAATGTAAAAGAACTGAGAAAGAATAGAGAACATAGGTCTTAAATGTAGATTCAAAACAGTCCATAAGAACTTGAATATGTATAATTACACAATATCAGGTTCTGATTCTTCAAGTGTTTTGATTTTGACCCAAATCGATCTTTGGGACTCACTGAATGACAAACACAATTCTTATACCAATCATTTATTGCCCTTCATCCTTCTGTAATTTATTTCTTTTACACTTCTAAAATATTATCTCTTGCCATACAAATTTGTTTTTTACTTTACTGATTGAAAATTTAATAATTTAATACATTGGCAGTTTCTTAAGTTTTCCTGTCTTTGATTTTCTGAAACGCAAGGTCAGACACTTTACAGAGCTTCTGGATTTATTCAAAGAGGACATATGCGATTCTAGGTTGTACCCCTTTAAAAACTCTACCACAAGGAAAATTCATGATTTCTTTTTTAATAAAATATATAATGGAGCTGCAAATATCATAGATATTTAGTTTTCCCCTTAAGTTAATACATGACACATGACTATAAGCCACAACTAACTGTAAATATCTGAAACAAACCAATTGTGATCACCTAAAACCGTAATGAGTATAGGGTAGATCACAGAACACGAGTGGGGTTTGATCACATGACAATCAGTGGCATGACTGTGAGGCTGAAATCTGGAGACAGAGACAAGGATTTGGAATGAGTCACCACTGGGTTTCTGTGGTATAATTGCTGAAGAGCTCACTGAATTGAAAAAATAAAATAAAATCATGACGACTGAGAAATGTGTGCCTACGATGATATCCCAAGCTATTCATGAGCCATGAAAACACGGACACGGAAATTTCCAAAATCCCCGTTTCTAACCTGCCACTGTTGATTACTGTAAGGTCAGACCCTGAGCAGATGTCCTCCACAATGTAGGAATTCTCTTTGCAAGACACGTTCAGAGAGGTGTAGTTCGGCTTGCACACCGTCAGAAAGTAGGGCGCCTGGTACCCCGTGGACAGCTGTATGATGTCGGTGATGAGCGCGGTGGAGCAGAGCCCAAAGACGTGGACGCCTGTGAGCGGAAGGAAACCGTTACCGAGCGAGCGCCTGCCGCTGGCGCCGTAACATCACCGACCGCGCTCACAGCGCGTTAACGTTGCAGCCGCCAAACCGCTGTGATCACCCTCTCCAAGTTTATTTCGAGAAGACGGTAAGGACAATTCTTAACCTTCGGAGCAGGTACTGAAGGCCAGAATGAGGGCAATGAGGCTCTCCAAAGCAGTAACTGGAGGTATTTTTGTTAGTTTGGTTAAATAGGGCCGACTCTTCATATTATTAACCAGAGGTCATGTGACAAACACCTGGAACGTGTTAAGGTGACCCACTGTGTGGCTGAGAAGGACTAGATATGGGAACGAAGCAAAATTCAAAACCGTCGTAAATTGCTCAGCATTTTGAGCTTCAGGGCTCTCTCTCCCCAGCAGTCCCTGACTCCAGCCACGGAATCAGAATCAGTCTAACTCCTGGTAGTCACGCCGGGAGTGCTAATTAAGACAGAGAAGCGGGCAGGCCAGCCTTGTCGTGGGCACGGTAATCACACAAGCACAGGGCCGGGGGCGCTTCCGGCAAGCTTGGAATTCAGAGACGATATTCTTAAACCTCCCAGTTGAAACTCTGTCTCTCTTTTGTCTCCTGGGGCCAGTATTAAACCATAAACTCACAGACCCTGACGCAGGCTTGTACACTCCACCTCCCCCACTGCTTCAAGTCCCCGGCCTCATCCTTGGAAGTCTAGTTCTGCTCACATAAGCACGGTCTGAACCCGCCTGCTCCGTCTACACTGTCTGTACACCCTGGATCCACTCTGACATGACAGCCTGGATTCTGATTCGTGATCTGCTCATAGAAATCACTGTGAGAGGCACCTGGGTGGCTTGTCGGGGACCCCTCTGGACCGAGATCGCTGGCCTGCACGTTACCCTCTTCTGCATTTTCCTTCTCTGCTTATTGTCACCTAGCAACCACTCTTCCAATTCCATCGCCCCCCAGGCACCTGGGGTTCATGGCTCTGGACCTTTCTTTCTTCATGCTAATTCCCAGCATCAAGCAAGCCCTTGGGGAGGATTGCGGAGAAGTGAGGAACCCACTCCTTTCCACCTTCGGAGGATGAGAATCTCCAGGCCCCACAGATGAGCATTGCTGACCCTGGGTCACTGCTCTCTAGGGCAGGACGGCCCATCCTCACAGTCGGGAGGCTTTTCAGAGGGGTTATGTGCCCCTTTGCCACAGCATTTTGTTTCACTAGGAAAAATTTCTCCGAGATCAGCTGTATGTCCTGAAGTTCTGCCTCCTTGTCTTAGATCGTGACCCTGGTAAGGGGATTGTTCTCACCATGCAGTCCTGATGGGCCTTTCTTAGCAGGCAGAGTCTAGGACACGACTGAGACCAGATTTTTTCCTCTAGTAGGAGAGATGGTTGTATTTAATTACCTACTCGGTATTACATGAAACCGCCTATTCTTTTGAGCTTCGAGGTTAAAGGTGAAAATCATTTTTTACTAATTTACTAGGAATAAATGTAAAACATTCACATTGGTGTGATGGCTGGACTTCTCAACTCAGGGGGGAAAAAAAAGGCCTGTGACTCAAATAATATTAAGATAATCACATGCTAATCAGAAGAGATGCAGGCTTAGATGCTGGTTGGATTCCGATGCAGGCCTATGGATTTTTCTGTAAGTTTCATAAAAACAGGAGCTAAATTTAGATATAACCAAGGAAAAACAGCCTTGATGCAGTGCTCTGTGGTCACATTTCCATGGGCAGTATCTTCTGGAGGAAAACACTCCAAGACAATTGAAATGGAACCATGGATGTGGCTACAGTAATTTCTGAAGAGTTATCCATCCATCCTGGCCTGCTGACATTTATTCTCCACTTTAATAAATGAACACAGATCCAGTGAAACCATTTCAAAATAAATTCATGCTTCCACCAGAGCGAAGACAAAAATATACTGAAATGCATGGCATGTTAGCTCTCAAAACAAGGACTGTAACTGTAAATAACACATTTTAGATACAAAGCTCAAATCTGGGTGTTGGATCAGTTTTTTGTGTGTGTGTAATGTAAAACTCATCATGTACCTGAAATTATACATCTAAATTATAGCCTTAAGGACTTAATATCTGTAATTAAATATAACATTTCTATTTGAAAAACAACATTTCCTTTCTTTGTGGTTTCCCACACCCACCAACAAATCTGACGGCTCTCCTAAGGAAAGAGTTGAAGTTGCAGCCTCCGGCGTTAATGTTGGGCTCCAGTCCAACCCCATTCCTTCTCTTGGACAGGCAACAGTAGAGAATTCCTTCCCCTACCATAATCTGCAAAGACAAGAGGGTGTTCAAAACGGGCTTAACAGGCACAGATGAGTTATAAGTTACCTCTTAACATGCCAGCAGTTCAATGACATGAAGATGTATCTTTCTTAAGAGCTTTAGAGATGTGAGCAATTTCTCCTGATTATTTGAGGAAGCAATGAGAAGTGAGCAATGGGGGCCCTGTAACCAGCACTGGCTGGATCTTTTCTGCTCCTATAAACCAGTCAAGGGTGTGAGAGCATCCTGGCATTTTAATGTGCTTGGAGCACCCAGACTGTGGCCTTATGCCCAACCATACCCCGTGACACCTAACTGATTAATCACATGGTGACCGATTCTGCCGTAACTCGCAGAATCTTGGCGTTTTATCTTTAAAACCACAAAAACAAGATGCCTGGGGGGAGAATAAAATAAACCAAAGTTAGGATTCGAAACATTTTATCAGCAGATTATTTCAATAAACCAATCTGGGACTAAGCAGAAGGATCAGCTCATGAAAAGCATGCATGAGGGTGGAAAGGTTCTATCTAAAGCAGAGCTAGCCACTAAAGTTTTCTGCCATGATAGATAGATTTTCTGCATTGTCCAATATGGTAGCCGCTGCTGGGCACTTGAACTAGCGCGACTGGCTATTGAGCACTTGAAATTTAGCTACTGCCATTGATGAGCTGATTTTTTAATCTCATTTCATTGTATTTAATTAATTATTTAAAATGTCAATCCACCAGATTTAAAATGAAATAGCCACATGTGGCTAGTAACTCTCCTATTGGAGAATGCAGACTGTAAGAGTAACTTCTGGATGAAAACACTCCAGGACAATAGAAATGGAATCAATGTGGTAATTTCTGAAGAGTTATCCAATCACACTGGGTAGTATTTCTTAGGTGTGAGATATTCAGAAACTGTATTTACAGTGGACAGAGAACAACACTGTGGTACCAGAAGGACTGTCATTAGATAAAGACCAGTGCTCTTGCTTTAGGAGTCTAAGACATTGGACATGAGTGAAGAACCTCAATATATTCAGGCATCATTTTCTTTAGGAAGTTTTCCTGACATTGAATTACGTCACCTTCTCTGTGGCTCCCTTCGTATCTTTCCTTTCCTCTAGCGTAGCTTCATTAGTGTACGTCAGTTATTCATTTGACTAGCTCTCACTAGACCATGACCCTCTGAGGGAAGACCATTTCTTTCTTACCTTTGATCCTCACTGTCTAGTGCCTGACACTTTGGGATTTGCTTTCGTTACCTTCACTGTGGGGTTCTCATTGACTAATGAACTTGGGCTGGTAGTTATTCTGTATAAGGAAAGCAAGATTGGAAATTATGAGTTTTATTTATGCAAAAAATTTCAAATATTTGGGGTTACTGGGCCTAAGAGATTATTGTGAAATTAGAATTGATATGTGCAAAAATGTGGAGCTGATAAAAAATAGGATTATATGAGATGTTGACAGCCCCTTAGATGTAAGTGATCATGTCACTTTAAAGATTATAACCATGATTATGCACTGAAACAGATTTTCCACGGGAAACTTTCCCGTTCTCAGTACCAACTTAGCATTTATTTTACTAAGTACTTAAAATTATGTTTTTTTAAACAAATCAAGTTAAGCCTATGATCTTCTGCTTTAACTGTTCGATCTGCTATATTTAGTTCTGCAGGTAATATAGTGTGTGTACAATTGTAAAGAACTTTAATTTATATAAAATAATTTTCTTAATGAAACTCTACCAATAACCACACATGTGTGAAAGTCTTGTGACATGCATGATAGATTTCTTTATGGTCAATCACAAAGAAATAATCAAAAGGAATTTGTTCAAATCATTGAATACTAAGTAAATTATTTATACTTCTTGAAAACATCATCCTACATTATTGCTTCAAGTTAGACATAGAAACACAATTGTTTCTATATTCCGAGCAGATAGACATGATGTGACACACCACACACAAGAATGATATAGTGGTTATCTCAAATTCATCATTTCAAGAAAATTAATCTCTCTATGAAATGCATTCTGAAGTGCGTTAAAAGAGATTGATTTCATCTTCACTCCTTCAGTGATAATTCTGGGAATAATTTTGTTTCTTTCTTTTTAACTATATATGTAAATAGTGATTCAGTCTTGTCCATGAATGCTAAGTTATGTAAGAGCTGATTTGTTCAGTGCCATTAGGAAGCTGTTTCTTGTCATACAACACAACAGTCATTATCTCAAGTGACCTTGAGATTTCAGGAGTTTTATTTTAGTTGTTTAATATGCTCAAAACTCATGTCAAGAGAGTGCTTTCACACTCTTTGGCTTGATTATAGATAGAGGCTTCTTGTCAGTATTTTGACATCACCCAACTCTAAGGAGCACATCAATTCTCTCCTCACCTTCTATTCATTTAACCTTGAACCTATATGTCATTGCATGAATGTTCAAAAATGATTTCATTTGTTTTAAAGACACAATTCTCCTCAGGGGAAGGGGAGACGCCTCCTGATGTATTTCCAAATGTGCCTGCTTGTTTCCTCGTTCTGAATGGCATGCTCTCGTGCTGCAATATGGTTTCAGGGATTAGGTGTTGACAACTAAAATTATTTGTTGCCATTGTCATTTGTAAATAGCAAACTGTATCTGCAAGTATGTTTTCACAATATTCTGTTTATGCCTGAAAAGAAACAGCATCTTTTTTTTTTTTTTTTTTTTTTTTTGCATGTGAGATATCATGCACAGGTTTTTGGAAGAGATTCTGAAGTGACTCTGCTTCAGGGGAGATGCAGAGAGGAAATGTATTGCTTCATACATGGACACTGCCCTCGGAAAAGCCTTGGAAGGGCCTCCTGAAGGAGACCGCATAGTTTCCTAAAGCTAAGGTTACTATAATCAAATTTCGATACAATTTTTCTATAAAAGTAGATACACTTGTCCTTTAATAATATGTAATAAAATTTTACTTCCCGGGAAGAGAACATAACACATTTCTTTATTCACGTAGATTTTATGAAGATTTATGATAAGCCCAGATATTCTGTGTTGTTTTCCCTGGGAAATGGTCTCCAAAGGACTGAACAAAATGCCTTAACGTAAATGAAAATTTAATATTAAGGATGACATTTTGCAATTTAAAAACGGACAGTCTCTGGGAAATAAGAATATGCATTTCACAGACGTGAAAGGAAGTTTTACAGTTTCTTGAACAACATCACGATGGCAAGTTATTTTTAAAACATCCCTCAAAGAATAAAGAACATCTGAGAAGCAAACATTAAATGATTTATACGTGAATGCCCAGATGGAAAAAATCAGCTGATCTTCCTTTTGTTCATATAAAGGTCCTTTTAAAGACTATTGCCCACATGAGGACTTTTGTTTGGCTTTGTCTTCACACGGATGGGTGAAAGCAGGAAATGCCTCTCACACAAATGGGCTCTGAAAGCCATCCGCAAAGGAAGGATTCAGCCTGCCTCTCTACCTGCCCCCAGCTCCATTCTGGCACAGGTGAATGCCACCATAAACGTCAAAAGAAGACGGCATCCTTGAAAGTCAGAGATTAGAGTCTGTTATTTGCACTTTCAGGAATGGGGGGCAAAGGAGTTGGAGCAGTAGCATACGTGGTAAGACTGGAGACAGACTCATGGTTCTAGAACATGATGACTCCAAACACTATAGCACCAATGTTTTGGGAAAAGGCCTTAAAAACAGAAGGAAAAATGAACTTAGAAAGAAATTTAGAAGATACATGATGCATGTTTGGAGAGAAAGGTTGTGAAAGACAGTATTTGACGTCGGCAAAGCCAGGATTTGTTTTACCATCAAGTTATTTACTCAAAACCCAGGAAATCAGTGGGGAAGAAAAGAGCCACTGACACCCTGGAATATCCTTAAGCTTTAAGTGATGTGGGCGACATCAGGGACCCTGTGGTGTAAATATTTCTCTAGTTCGCCTCTGGTTCCATTAAGAGGCATGCAGCTGCTACGAAGGCCCTGGAAAGCCCCAGGAATTCAGGTGATCTTTGAGGAATGAGTTGGCCCTGGGCTCTCCACATCAACTTTGTAGAAGGGAGTCACGGTAGATTTGTTCCTTCACGCCTCAGGGCTCAGGAAAGAAAGCATCGACCCAGAATCCCCCAGAAAGCATCCTTAATTTTATGCTGAGAATTTATTACTGGAAATGAAGGAGTCAGAGAAGCAGGAAGACAAGGAGGAGGCCAAGGTCATTGTCCTCAGGACCCATAACAGTGTCAGTAAAGGGGTCACGGTGAAATAAATGGTGCTGGCAGGGACTGCCACAATTAGACGTGCTTCCCAGCCCCTTGGTAGAACACCCTGGGGAAGGAAGACTTCTGGGCATATAAAAAGCAAATTAGTTAAATGATTAAGTATCACCACAGTCTTTTCAGCAGAGTCATGAACAACTGGACACTATTTTATTTTTTTTTACTTCAAATATATCAATTGTAATAAATTTCTACATTACACTCCAATTGGGAGAAATGCTCTTGGTCTAATAGATTTAAAGCAAATACTCTTTTTGCTCATGTCAAATGACTGGATGATATGGGTTTCAAAAATACGTCTTTAGTGAAATGACCAGAAAATAGTTATTCTGAGCAAGCAACACTGCGCTTTAAATATGTTTTGTTAGTCTGAGTCCCAGCTACTTCCAAGTAACTCATTAATAGTTCCAATCACCCTGGAGTTACTGGAGCTCAAAGAACTCATTTATTGACAAAGTATTTTGACAACTTTTAAGTACTATGGAAAATTAAGTTCCAGTTTTATCTTCTGAGAACATTTTATATAATTTATTTATAGGGTAAGTAGCATGTTATGATTATTTAGTATAGGGAAATTGAAAAAAAAAAAAACCCCACAAATCCACAGTTATATAAAAGTACAGGTCTATGAAGAGACTTTCCTAAAACTGCTGATGTACTGAGCCAGAACAGACCAATTCACTAGGGAATCTTATAAAAACTCCATTCAAAGACAGCTTTTTATTGAATAACCACTTCCTCTGACAATCATGAGCATGATAAAAGCAAATAAGAGTTCCTGCCATTAGAAATAAATATTATTAACCCTGAAACATGTTTCTTGTCCTTTGAGTAGATTCTGGGAGCATAAGATGGTATAAAGGTTTGGCCAGTATTATCTATTCATTGATTTATTAAAAAATGTGTTATTCACATTGTATGTGTGTGTGTGTATATATATATATATACACACAACTACATTTTTAATCTAATTCCAGTAGGTTAGGGCATTTCTTTATCTTACACATTTTAAAATGCAAATGCTTGTTCTGAATCTATTTAATCCCACATGGAGAGCAGGGAGTCAGGAATGTGAGTTGTGCCTTCTTCACAGTTGATGCTTGGTGCTCAGAATCAATACAGAGTGCCCATCTACTCAAAAGTGAGAGCAACGTGCACTTTTGAGAAGAAAGTCTGTCCGCTGCAGATTTGTTTATTCCCCACAGTTTCCCAGACTTTCAGATACAACGTGAACACACCAAAAATACGTTAAGGAGGAAATGTATCAGAAAATTTTTTGTTTGCTTTTAACCCATTTATCACATAAATGTGGTCATTTCTTCGTTTTCTGGGACTGACCAACACAATTTGTGGGCAATTCTTACCGTAATTGCAGGTCCGGCAAAAGCCAGGCTAAGCAGCATGAGGAATGGGATTGCCTCCTGGGTGGGTTCGATGTACGGCATGCTAAGACTCCGGTCATAGCAGCTGAATCCAGAGTGCACAGGTTTGAAGACATCCGTGAGTTCAAGGAAATACAGGCTAACCACCGATGATGCCAATATCGGCAACTGAGAATGAAGGACACAGATCACCTTATTCTTGTACACAGGTCGTGCGCAGAATCAGTGCACGTCAAAGTGGGAAACAAGTGTATTTTTCTCCTTCTCTCACCCCGTCTCTCTGATCTCAGAGGTGAAACCATTCATACGTACTGTAGCGTCTGCCTTCAAAATAAATCTCCAGTTCATGTTCCTCTGTCACCAGCCTGCTCTGAACCCATGTGGTATCTCACCTTTGCTCCTGGATTACCTCCTAAATGCGGTTCCACTTTCGCTCTTACCACCCCCACCTCACCCATCCATTTTCTACCCCAACATCCCCAATATTTTGAAAACATTTGAGGTCCTATCACTCCCTATCTTAACCACTCCAGTAATCTCCATCTTACTTGAGTAAAATCCAGATGTCACATCACAGAACGCAAGTTTCTACATGATCTGGCTCTTGCTTCTGTTTCTCACATCTTTTTATACCATGTTTATATCACTTCCCAGCCCCCTACCCACTACAATCCAATTGGCCTTCACTTTTTTTTTTAATTGAGAAATAACTGACATATATTGACATATAACATATTAGTTTCAGGTGTACAACATAATGATTCAATATTTTTATATATTGCAAAATGATCACCATAATAAGTTTAATCAACGTCCATCACTACACAGTTACAACTTTTTTTCTTGTGATAAGATCTTTCAAGATCTACTCTCTTAGCAACTTTCAGACATACAATACAGTATTATTACCTGTAGTTCTCATAGTATATTACATCCCCAGGGTTTATTTGACTAATAAATGAACATTTCTAACTTTGGACCCCCTCTACCCATTTTACGCTCTGCCCATTCCCCACCTCGGGTAGCCACCAGTCTGTTCTTTGCATCTATGAGTTCAGTTTTTGTCGTTGCTTTTGTTTCAGATTCCACACACAAGTGAGATCAAATGGCATTTGTCTTTCTCTGACTTATTTCACATAGCATAATATCCTCAAAGTCCATTCACATTGTCACAAAGGGCAACATTAACTTCTTTCGAAGGCTGAACAATATTCCATTGTGTGTATGCACCACATTTTCTCTACCTATTTATCCGTTGGTGGACTCTTAGTTTACACCCATGTCTTGGCTATTCTCAATAATGCCACAATGAATATGGGGGAACTTTTCCATTTGGTGCTTTAGTTTTCTTTGGACAAACACCCAGGAGTGGAACTACTGGGTCATATGGTAGTCCTATTTCTAATTTTTTATGACCTTCCATACTGCATTCCATAATGGCTGCATCAATTTACATTCCCAAAAGAGTGCACAATGGTTCCCCCTTTTCACCACATCCTCGTCAACTCTTATCATTTCTTGTCTTTTTGATAACAGCCATCCTAACACCTGTGAGGTGGTATCTCATTGCGGATTTACATTTCCTTTATGATTAGTGATGCTGAGTGTCTTTTCATATACCTGTGGGCCATTTGGAGGTCTTCTTTGGAAATTTAGCTATTCAGATCCTCTGCCCATTTTATAATTTTTTTATCTGTTAAGTTGTATGAATTCTTTATTTACTTTGGACATTAACTCCTTATTAGATATATGATTTGCAAATATCTTCCCCCATTTAGTAGCCTGCCTTTTCATTCTGTGCTGGCTTCCTCTGCTGGGCAGTAGCTTTCTAGGCTGACATGGTCTTACAGTCTTTACTCTATTCTGGTAACAGTCAGATTCAGTCCTATCTAGCGTTTCCTGCACTTGCTGCTGCTGCTTCCTTTTGTGCTCTCCCTCAGCTCTCTGTCTGACTGGCTTCTCCTCATCATTTAGTGATGATCTCCTGTACTCTCTAAGGTAACCATTGATCCACCCTCCCCCCCGAACCCTCATCATCTAGCTTGATTTCTTCATGGCATTTATCATTAACTGAAATTACTTTGTCGATTTAATACTTCACTTACTTATTTTTCTTCTTCCTCCGTCTCCCACTGAAATACATGCTCCATGAAGTGCGAGCTTGCCAGGGTTATTTATTGTTGAGTCCCCAGGACACAGAATTGCCCCTGGCACATGGTAGGCATGCAGTACATCACTAAGTAATTTAATGAAGCAATAAACACTTGATGATAAAGGGCTAATTGAATAAACTAGTAAATATTAATTCATTACAATAGCTAGACTAGAGTTACTAGATTTAGCAAATGAAAATACAGGTCACTCAGTGAATTTCTCAGTGATGAGAATTTCTGGTAAGTAATAAATATTTTTTAGTGTAAGCATGCCCCATGCAATATTTGGGAGCTACTTATACTAAAAATCATTTGTTGTTTATCTAAAATTCTAACTTCACTGGATGTCCGCTAGTTTGTCTGCTAAACCTCAACTAGACACAATTTACTTTCTAGATTTTGTGTTTTGGTTTCAATTATTCATTCATTCAAACAGCAGTGTGCTGGGTACTATGTGGATCCTAACTATGATAAGGCAAACAAGGCGTGGGCTTGGCCATCAAAGATCATACGTATAATGAATTAAATTATATGTTTGCTCCCAACATCTTGTCTTCAGAGATATCTCTGGTCTTTTGAATTGCTCAACAACAGAACTTTCTTTCGAACGTAAGAAATTTAACAGACGGTATGTGCTAGTTTTGGCATAGATTTAGAATCGACATATATATAATAAAAATCACACAGACATCTTTTGACTGCATTTAAAATGAGATTTAAATAGAGATTTTAATAGGTCTACATAGTCAAGCATTAGGACTTTTATTTTCTAGTTATGTTGTAGCCAAAAAAATAGTGTGAACCATGCTACTTTTATGCAGCAATACAGAGGAGGGAAATTATCTGAAGATTAGGGAAATGGTTTTCAAGAAGAAAAGATTGATTCTTATAATTACCATCTGCCAGGAAACTTGTGAGTAAAAATAATAGAGCAATTTTTAAAGAGAAGATTATGACAGTTTTAGAGGACAGGGCAAACAAAAGAAATGTGTTTCAAAAGATGACATTTGCTAGATAATATTGATTTTTCTGATGCCAATTTGAAAGAGACAAATCTACAGTATACATCAATTTTAGAGAAACATTGTATGGAATCTATCATGACATTTTATCTGGGTCAGAAAGCTTACTTGTTATTAGTATGTTAATAACAGGAACACACTTTATTTCTCATTGGGGTAGTTCGCTTTGCTCCCAGCCTACAGGGAGACACGTCAATTCCATTCTTTTCCTTTTTCATAGTCTTGATGAATTCAGAGTCCTCTGAGACACTCAAAAACTGGTGGGATCACGGTCACAAGGAGTCATGTACCATACGTGATATTCATGGCTTATTTATTTAATCATTCAACAACTATCTATTGAGAGCCTACTAGCACTGGGCGTTGTTCTAGGTCCTGGGGAATACAGCTGTGATCAAATACAAAGTCCTTATTCTGATTAAGATTTCATTCTTGCTGAAGAAGGCAGATAAAAAAATTCAAATTATAATATTATAAAGAAGATAAAAGAGGGGGGGCTATGGTAACTGAGTGCCCAGTTTGCTGTTTTAGACCACGGAAGTCCTACCTAAGTAGGTGTCATTTAAACAGAGACTAGGATGGGCAAGAATGAACTAACCACATAAAAACCAGGTAAAAGGCGGAGTCAGAAGGGAGAAGTGATATACGATGAAGTCAGAGAGGTGGACTTGGGGCCAGACTTTGCACAGACTTACAGGCCACGGCAGGAGTTAGTATTTTCTCCAAAGTATGTTTGGAAATACTTTGGAAAGGTATAGTAAGCCTTGAAATATATTTTACTAAGAGATCGCTCTGGCTTTGGGGTTGAGAATGATTGTGGTGGGTCAAAAGTAGAAGCAGCATGAAATATTTAGCAGGCTCTTCAAAACCCAGCAAATACTTATCAAGTGCCAGGTATGTGCTGGGCACTGCTCTAAGTGTGAGGAACGTAACAGTAAACAAAACAGAGGAAACACCCTGCGCTCCTGACGCTTAACTGCTAGAGGATGCTCGGCAACTGCAGTAATCCAGGCAAGAGACGATGACGGCTCTCTCTAGGGTGTGGTCCTGAGATACAGAGAAGCTGGAAGATTCTGGATATAACTTTGGAGACAGAAATGACAGCACTTGTTGACAGGTTGGCTATCGGAGAGAAAACAGTTAAGGTTGATTTCGAGGACTTGGGGCTTGTTGGTGTCATTTACTGGGGTGAGGAAGGCTGGGAAATCCTTGAGTAGGAGGAATCTAAGGTTCTGTTTTGGAAATATTAAAACTGAGGTGCCTCTTAGTTATCCAAATGTAGCTGTTAAGAAAAGAGTAAGACGCTAACCTGGGGCTTCTGAAGGAGTCCAAGGCTACAGGTAGAAAGCCGCAAGTCATTGATACAGGATGATTGCAACATCACCTCCACTTGCAGAAGAGCAACACTTGCTCAAGAAAGTTCAAAAGTTAAATTAACTTTTTGATTTGATATGAATAATGTCATAAGAACCAAAGGAGGTAACTGTGTCTCTTCGTATCATTCATGTACAAGAGAGAATCTCAGAGAAAAAGAACATTCGTTATATTAATAACAAATTTCAAATGGGAGGACTGGGAACCAATCCTGATAAGTAATCCCACATCATATAAAATGTGACATTTAAAACATTAATATGTTTTATTGAAATGAAATTCAAACCGGAAGAAATATTAACAGATCAAAGTAATTTTATTAAAGCTTATGGCAAGAAGTAGGTTGCCATTGGTCAAGAAATAGGACAGAATTTTCCATTTCCTACAGCTCAGTCTTTAATGACATTCCTTAGTATTTTTTGCCTTCTAGCTGATATAGATAAATGCTCCCTTTAAATATTGACAATAGTAGTAATAATAACAGAGTTTAGAGCTTTATGGTTTATTAAACTGTCTTCACTCTAACTGTAGCATATTTGGATTAACTACAATCAACCTCAAAAATATAGTCTATAAAAAGCGCATTAACACTTGTAGTGTCACTGAGAGTAGGGCAGAATGAGTCTATAACATTATTCGAGGTTTAGAAATCTAAACTAGTTTTCACAAATAGGATGGAGGTGGCTGATGAGACACGCACAGATACACGTAAAAACGGGGCAGTGTGTTTGGGGGAAACCAACGCTGGCTTCAGAATCAGCAAAATCCATTCTCCCTTCATTTATTCCACTAGTTTCTGGGATTTGGAGCAAGTCACTTAACCTTCCTGGGCCTTATTTGTTATCAGTGGAAAGAGGGGCTTCTTACATTGCAGCTAGTTCTAAAATTCTCCAGGTGCTGTCACGGTGTAAGAAACATTCCTTTCATTTCTTTCACACTCTCACTACCATATATAATGTACTAGATTCTTTTTTTTAACCTCTATTTCCCCTCAAGTCATTTCATCCTCCACCATACTTCCAGGCTAATTTTTTTGGAATTCACATCTAATCATGCCTTTAATAGTGCCCCCCTAATTACAAAATAAAGTGCAAATTTCCTAAAATGACACTTTGGCCTTTTATATTACAGCGTCGATCTTCCTGTCTTGTTTAATTTGGCTTTATAACTACCGTGCACTCTGTCAACCCACAAACAGCCTAAGTCCCCATTACACTTATGACCCAAAAAGGCATGTTCTAGTCTTTGCTTTATATTACATTTTTACGTCTGTTTCCCACAAAAACTGTCCTTGTAGAAGTCGATATCACAGTTTTTTCTCCCACAAGCCTTCCCCATGGTCTCCATTCAGGACTGAAGATTCTGCCTCGTGGGCACCATACGTATCTTTATTGTAGCTCCTGTTATTCTGCCTTAAAGTGTAATTATTATTTGCATATTACTAGCCCTTCTCTTAAGCTCTGTTACTTCAAAGTGAGACCTTTGTAATTCACACAGTGTCTTGAATATTTTAGGTGTCCAGAAAATATTTATTGAATTAAATCAAAAGAAATCAGGGCATTGCCATCAAATAAACAAAAAATGGACAATTTCTTAACAATATGCAGAATGTGTTGAGGTTTTAGGTGCCAGACACTGTGCTAAGTTCGATAATAGTTCACTGCAATCTACACCTTATAAAGCATCTATTGGCACGCCCAATTTACAGATGAGAAAACTGAGACATAGACAGGTTACAGAGCAGGTGAGTGGAGCGCCCAGATTCCTACCCAGCTGCTCTAGTCCAGGAAATATGAGCTAAGCTGCTTTGCTCATGGATCTCCACCCACTCTCCCTCCCGACATTGCTACAATGGCTGCGGTTCCCAGACAGGAAGAGGATGCTGCAGAGGGTATGTGCTGTTTGAAAAAAGCCACCCTTGCTCTTAATTCTTAAATACTCTTAAACGGTTCCTCTGCCAGCATCTCCTTATGACTCAAACATGAAACTGCTTCTCCAGTCTAGTATCTCTCCTTTCTAGAGCTCATTTGACTTTCAGTTACCAAAAGAATTTATGGAGCTCCTACTCTTAGGTAAAAAGAAAAGAACGTTTATTGACTTTTTATTTAGACATTTCCCCATAAATCACCTAATTTAATACTCACAACCTCCCTGGGGATTTTTAGATAAATTTTAAGATGAAGCCCCTGCTCCAGTTAAGTTAAACAGCATGCCTGGAGTCTAAGTACAGGCCAGCCGTTGAAACCCGATCTGTTCCATTCCTGGAAGCACCAGCCCCACGGCACCTGCTGCCACTTTGGTACATGTCGCCATCTGGCACCAGTCTGGGGCTTCTCAGGAAAGGATGGCCCCAGGCTTCAGCGGAAAAGCCACTTTAAAGGACAGACGTGAGAGCGGGCCATGTGTACATGGGGTTTCATGACACTAAGAGCGAAGGGGTGGCAGGCACTTTCAAATCATACTCCTCATTGTATAGTAGCCCAAGGTCTCCGACGTTCTACCCTGGGAAGTTTTCTCCAATGTTATTTTAATTTGTTTTTTTTTTGTTAATATCAGAAGACCCCTTCATTATATGTTGGATGTGGTCTGCTTTTATCTTCACTTCTGTTTCCCTTAGTGAATGACTTCGAATACAAATGTCAGGAATCGGGCACATCTAAAGCTCTCCTGTCGCGTTTTCGTTGGACGGCTTTCTCCAACTGCACGGAGGTGGCCCGCTGAATGCCTCTGTCACAGCAACTGCCATGGGTGGGCAGTTGCTCCTTTACTTTTCTCTCTTGCTCGATGGCAAGACCCTTGAGAGCAGGGGATTCTCTCATTCATGTCTCTGTCCACAGGAAGGACCCAACATACCGGGTATCTTCAGTGTAAAATAAATTAATGCCTGGGTGGATGATTTGAACAGAAATGTCAAATGTTTACACAATTCTTGTAGTGTAATTAGCATGACAAAAGAACAATCCCCAAGTAAAAAGATCCTTGTTTATTTCCACCATGGAAAACCCCTCTTCTGTGAATATCTAGATTTCTAATATTTTTTTAACATTAAAAAACACAAGAAACTCAAATCAAGTCCTCGGAATAGCAATGGTAATTAATAGAGAAGAGCAAACAGACCTAATATAATGTTAAGTTTAATGGGAAAATTGTGTCCTATGTTTTCATGCCCAAGTATAAATTACGTCTTTACAGCTCTAAAAAGACTAATTACGGTCACTCAATGATCCAACAGTAAAGTTTAAAATAATGGTACGTGACTGCTTCATCACCTGAATATTGATCTAGCATTAGGCTTGGGGTAGTAAGCTTTGTAGTCACCAGCTCTAACCTCAGGTCCTGATTTGCTCCTCTTATATAATTAGACACTGAAGCATGTGTATTGTCTTGGAAAGCATTTTGTTCTTTGAATCTAATTAGAGACTAAGACCTAAGGCTGGGGACTTGCATTTCAATTCTTAAAAGTACTTGCTTTGAAATTTTTCCTTACGGCTGTAATTTCTTTACCCTTAGAACATATACCTGTGTTTTAAAAATATGGTACAAATCAAAATTCAATGCTACTAATATTTGGCAGGTACCATTTAAAGTATATACTTGACTTTTCTGAACTCATCCAATCTTCACTACACCCTTTTGATGGAGGTACTATTATTATCCCCATTTTACAGACGAGGTAACTGAAACAGAAAATTATATGATTTGTGCAGGATTATACAGTTTATCCACTAGATTATAAACTCAAGAGATCTAGCACCTGAGTTCATGTTTGTAGTCATTATACCTACTGCCTCCTGCTCACATTTTTTACCACCGAGCTTACCTTCCCAAAGACACTGAAAAATAGCAAAAAATAAATTAATATAAACTACATTTTTTTCTTTGTATACCATGACTGTCAGTCTACAATTTCTGCTGTGAGGGGTATTGTGCATATATTTTTTGATGTCTCCTAAAAAGTAAGATTTTAAAATACTCAGATTAAATAGTATTTTCACTATTAATGAGATTATTTTGCTCACACAGAAAAAACATCTATATTTTTGTCTGACCAGTCTTATAAAAGAATATAGTACCTTTGGGATCCGACACGTATTTATTAATATCAAAAGATAGGAATGAAAGGGGGAAATATTGCAGTAATGTCAGAGAAATGAAATTAACTAAAAATTCTATATTTCAGATGTGGAATAAGAGAAATAAATTTCTTATTTTGATATTTAATGTGACAGTCTTATTTATATACATACAAATTATTGAATTAGAGACATCAGTATTTTTAAATTACTTTTTTGAGTTGTTTACTAAATTCAGGTTATCAAAATTACCCTTAAACCATTTCATTTAAGCACTATAGAAGTTTATATTTTCTATTATGTAATAATTTATTTATTTAACAAACATTTATTGGGTATATACTATGTACCTGATATATTTCATGTGTGCTGTAAATTACCCAGAGAAGGGATTTCCAATCTACTTTTGGAGATGAGCATTTAACAATGTCTCGTGAATCACTCTCTCCTTCCCAGCCTGACTCCTACACGCTTAGATCATACTTAAATGCACATTATGAGCCCACCTTTAAGATGAAAGATTTTGCAAGGCTGCTGAAGACTTTATTTATTTGAATGTATCTGTGCAAGGGGTTGATGAATAAAGTGATATGGAAGGAGGGCTGTTAATGTGGGACATTAATAACTTTTATTTTCCAACATCCTAAAAGTATTTTTAAATTAAACATGATTGTTTTATGTGTTTCATTATGAGATGCATCCAAAACTCATGAACAAATATACAAAACAAATACAGTGTAACATGGAATACAAGTACATATGACAAAGAAGCACATTTTATTACTAAAAAATTAGTATCTAATAGCTTGCCCTACCATACCCACAAAAAATGGTCTTTGCTGTCATATGTTCCTTGTGTAACTAAAATAATTTTCTGTGAAAATTAAAACTCTAAGTTCTTTGTTTAAATGATGTCTGTCTCTGAAGTCTCAAATCTCACATAATGCATATGCTCTAGATGATAAAATGAGCGTAAGTATAATTAAGAAATTGTAGAATAGATAAAAAAGATTATACTGTATAGCACAGGGAAATATATACAAGATCTTATGGTAGCCCACGGAGAAAAAAATGTGACAATGAATATATATATGTTCATGTATAACTGAAAAATTGTGCTCTACACTGGAATTTGATACAACATTGTAAAATGATTATAAATCAATAAAAAATGTTAAAAAAAAAAAAAGGCATAAGGACTCATAGGCCTTGGAGATTGACTTAATCTTAGCCTTTATCACCGCTTATTTTACAAGTACTTACTGGTTTGGAACCTGAGGTTGAGGAAACATAACCTGCAGACTCATTTACCGTCTTTTGGCTCCTAGGGGCCTCACTTCATCTCTTATAAACCCAGTGTTTTATTCAGTCTTTGACTTGGTTTATTCTGGTCAAAACCACTTTGTGACATACATAAGGTTGTAGGGTGAGACTGTTTACTTTTCCTACCTGTCTCAGGAACACTTAAAACTTGATTTCAATCCTTTATCGTTTCAGATGACAGAGTAGTGCCCTCGGGTTTTTCAAAATAAAGTTGTTGTAGAAATTTAAAAAAAAATACAAATGTCTCCTCTGGCTGGGAAAAGAAAGTTAAGGAAAAATATATGTTCATCACTACGAGTCCTGCTTTACTCCATCCAGCGAATCTTTACTGAAATTCTACTAGAGATGAGGACGTACACCAGTAATGAGTCCATATTATTTCCATTAATTTAACCAAAAGGCACGTAGTAAGCAATCAATAAATATTTATTCAATAAATTCAATAAATTGCCATGACAGAACAAACAGAATACATCCTGGCTTTTATCTTGGCACCCCCTTTTAGAGTGTATTTAGTGTAAGACTGGTCTCTTTTAGACTATCCGTGAAGGCCCCGTTTCTGAAGCATAATTAGAACTGTATTAAGTAGCAGTTTTACCTCCAAGGCACTCCTACAGCACGAGCTTTTGGTGAGAACATTAAGTTGTAAACAACATATCCACACAGACTTCCAGGGTCTCACTCCCAATCAACAGTCCGCTGGATGGACTGACACCTTGTCTACCTTTTCCTGAAAATGCATTGACTTTAATTACTCGTATTTCCCCTTGTCTTTAATTTATACCTAAATGGTCTAATGCCAGTTTTAGAAGAATGTACAGAAGCCAACTTTTTATAGCAAATAAGAAAGCAATTATTCTCCTTTATGCTGATTAACATAAATGTTTTGTGATTAAAAAACAACCAAACAGTGATGGACCTAAGAGGCAATTGATTCAGTGTCTAATTACGGCCAGGACAAAAACACCTCAACATTAATTATGTCAAAATTAGCATTTCTGTCCCTGGCTTTCACATTCCAAAATCCACTTGACTGAGGAGAGTACTCCATTCTATAGTTATCTGGAAGCCCATTTCTCAGCTGATTAATTCTAGAAGACCATCTAGAGATGTTCATAATTAGACATTTCATAGCTTAAATACAAACGTTTCTCTCACTGTAGCACAGGGGAGGCCAGCACCACCTGGATTTCAGGCAAGTTCTCGGACCTCCATGAGTCTCAGTTAATTTGTAAAATAGACTTAATAGCTACTCCTCAGTTGTATTTAAAGGATCAAATGAGATAATGTGTATGAAAAAATTATATTAAACCATAATAGAAAGTTCAAAGTGATTTTGTTACTAATGGTGTGACTTACATCCTCACTCCTCCCAAAGTTTCCTCTTTCTATACTGTCTGTCAGGGACCCCATGTCCAGAGAAGTCATTGTGAAATTATAGGTGGACAATTAGGCAATGAGAAAGAGAAACATCACTCCCCATTGTGTGCTCTTTAACTGTAACCGTGCTTTTCAAAGAGCCTAACAATTTGGAAAAGCAGAAAATCCATTCATAACGTGTTAACGCCATGTGGTGCTATGCCATGTGGACCCTAGGTATTTAGATGGAACTTTCAAACAGCAGGCACAATTTGTATGCATGTAGAATTAGAATGATCTGTATTTTAAGTGTTATAATCCAGGGGGAAACTCTCTAATATAAGGAATTATAGAAATGGTATAATTGCGAACAAGGCTGAGAACAGCAGTCGGGAGACTTGAGTTCTATTTCTGATATGACATGAACCATAGTGTTTTTAGGTAACACAGCTGACTTTTGCAAGCCACCATTTTCTCACTTGTGACGGAAGAATCAAACAAGATGTTCCTGGACTACATGATTTGATTAGACGTCATTCTGTAATAATACATTGCCTCACTTTTTGTTGTTGTTGAGAGGTTGCGCGAGAATTAGCCTGTTGTGTGTGTGTGTGTGTGTGTGTGTGTGTGTGTATGTATGCTGGGAGGAAATCCCTTTGCGTAGTATCTGTAACACATTCCCAAAGCAAACAGTAACAATTGTGCCATAAATGCTTTCTATTTAACAAGCCAACTTAGACAGTTCAAATGCCTAAAGGAATCTAATCTCCATGGCTCGCTCACAGATGAGATACCCAGTACCCTCACATGTACTTCACTCCTACCTTACGTTTTTCTCAGGCTTTTTCTCCTAATCCTCTTTGGCCCAGGCTTTCTGTCTGTCTGTTCTTTTCTCCAAACGCCATCATTCTCATAGACCCACACAGCCTACTCTTCTCAATTGTATTCCAGTTCCAGCTCCACCCACAGCTCTGCACTGAGTCTCCCTCCACGAGAACCTCAGGGGTACCATTCGTGCTTTCCCAAGGGAAGCATCTTTTTAGGTAGACAGTCATTGTGCCAGCTGAACCTCTGTGTCAGAATAAAGTCAGTTCCTTGAAGCAGGAGATGGCACTAACAAAGCCACGTTCAGTAGCTGAATGAAGAGAAAAACTCTACGACTCAGACAGAACCCCGTCATGACATCTTCCAAGTACTTGCCTGCAGATACCGCAGAGCTAAGCTCGCCAAGTCACGGCAGAGGCAGGTCTCCTGACCCCCCTCCTTCGTTAGGTTCAGTGTTATCATGAGAATCACGTGTGAGGTGGAGCCATGGAACCACAACGCAAGAGCGAGCTGGAGATGGACCCGCACCCAAATCATGGCTCCTTCCTTTAGTCGCTGTGTCCTCAGAAAGATACTTGGTTCTTTGAGTTACAGTTTGCTGATTTAAAAAATCATGACAGTCTTCTTGATTTTACCTTCTTGACACTACCTTAATACAATTAATACTACCTTCTGAGGTAGTTCTCAGGATTAAATATAATGTACGCACAGGGTCTGTCATATAAAGGGGGCTGGAAATTGACCATTCCTTGTTGTTACTAGAATTATTATTATTATCCCTTTGAGGTTGGTAGAAGTCACCTTTTTTTTTTTTTTTTTCTATTACAGAAAAGTCAGACCAGGACTACTTGACTGTGGAGACACAGCAAGATCCTGATGGAACCTAGGAACAGTCAGAATTCCCTAACAGCAGGTTCCATGTTCAGCACTTGGTCGTGGTGTTTGTGGAAATGTCCTTCCTCATGTAGTCTTCCTAAAACTTAGGGCTCTTTTATCGTCTCTCTTTCCTTTTTGTTTTTCACCAAAGAGCTTTGCACATTGTGACTGTAAAAGAGGAGGAAAGATTTGTCAGCTCATCTCTGTTGGCAGGGTTTGGACTACCTCTTTGAGCAGACTATCTATGCCATCCAGCAAAGGGAAAAACCTGCAGTTGCTATTTTGGTACGTGTGATGCAGAATGTTGTGATTTTGTACTTCCTACTGACGTTAAGTTTATGTAAAAATCAGCTAGCTAGATTTCCCAGCAAGAAGATCAAACGAGTTATATAATTTTCACATAGATCTTGAGCTGGAACAGAAATCTTGTGAATTCATGTTTGCTACAATTAAGATATTGTGATACTTTCCAGTGGGAAAAAGTAAAAATCATGTTAAGGTTCTGTCAAGACACACTAATGTCTAGGTATGATGTTCAGACTGACCTAACTAGGGTTTTTCTGCTTAAACAGAGACTCTTTGAACTTCTTTGGGCAGGATGGTAACAGAGAAACAATGGCTTTTACTCCTCCACACCGTCTAGTTACTGACCCTAAACTGTAGTAATCAACCTGCAGTAACAAAATCCTGAAACACACCCATTGTTAAGTGCAACATTTGAATTAATGAAAACTTTCTGCATAATTTCAGGCCTGCTGTAATGCTTCAGATACAGTGATTTTTGCATTTAATGGGGAGAGGATGCCCCTACTCCGTCTGTGTTTATGTGTGTGTGTATGAAAAACAAGAATTTTCAAACCATCTGCATCTCTAGCCCTATAAAAATATCTCTGCATATAGGTCAAACATAGTTCTTTTACCCCCAGAAAGTAAACATTAGATTAGTAATAAACAATGTATGCCACAAAGCAGAATGTTTAAATGAAAAGAATTTTTTCCCCATTTACTTATTAAGAACTTACATCTTTTCGGTTTAAAGGGTAATTTACAATTTGTTTATATTACATACCAAATCAATGTGAACTCATATCTTGGAACAGGATGACTCATGAGCACAGAATTGTGAGTCTGAATACAGGTGGGACCATTGTAACGCTCTGCGTAAAGGAAATGCATTAGGCACACAGACAGCCAGCTTTTCTGTTCACCTTATTTGAGAGTTCCGTTCATAACTTGACCTTTCTTTTCCCAAGTTGAACAATGCAAAACAGAACTGTCAAACTTGTTCATAAAGTGAGGTACTGTGCTGGAAATCATCTAGTGTTTTCCAAATTACCATGTGATACTGATATATTTAATTACTGTCAACCATAAACCCCTTTATCAGCATAAACAGTTGGTAGCATAAAACCAAAGAGGTAAGAAAAGCTTAATTCTATCCATTACCTTAACGTTTGCTTAACATGGAGTCTGGTGGTGAACCGGGCCAAGAAGACTTGGTTTTAGCGACCAAACACATCAGCCCAGCCCACACTGTCCATACCTGACACTGCAGAAGAGACTGGTGCGTCCTGAGTGCCGACTCTGGCTCAGAAATGATGTCTGGTGTATTACATACTTTCACCTCATAAGATACTGTAAGATGTGAGTATTATCATTTCTGTTACCCATCAATATATATTTGATATCGCATCACATAGTTTTTTATTATATATGCAGACACTGAGAATGAGAGAAGTACCTTGGCCAGAATTATCCAAGCAGTATGTGGCGTAGGTAGTACATGAACCAGGTCCACCTGTCTGTAAGGCCCAGGCTTTTCCCAGAAGACCATGGTGCCGTTTTTCCTGCCATCATTCAGTGTAACCTGACTTCAGCCCCCTCTGGTCTGAATGAAAGTTGCCCCTCAGTTTCTAGTTAACTTCTTCACATTTCATACCTACCATGATGAGCAGCAATTTAAAACAGCTCGAACTTCTGGAAGAAAGGCCAAGTTTAACTTGTCCATGATGTCACTGACTTGAGACCCAGAGATGGTTTTCTCCTCAAATTCTGGTCATTTTTACCTCTTTTTGCTACTTATTGTCTGAAGTAACAGAAAAGGCTTGAAATGTGTGCTTTGGGTTGATATGTGATGAAAGATTCACTCACGTTTCACTTTTGCATTTTAATTACTAAGGTCTAGGAGAATATGTTGCGAAGCAAAGTGCCATTACTCTCCAGCATTTTTACTGACACGTTAATTCTTGCTATATTTCTTCAGCCTCCAAAGGAGATACAAAGCTCATTCTCACTGGCTTCAGAATGAGTCATTCCAAAGGAGTTCAGTAGTGCATTCTGTCAACCCCTTAAGTAATTGGTGTACTAATGTCTTCTCCCATTTTCTAGAGGCTCTTCAGTGGTTCATCAAGCATTTAAGTTTCAGAGAGACAATTTGCAGTCCAATTTTGTATCTTTCCCTTTGAAATCTGTTACCCCTAAGACATCACGCCATAAATGCTCATTCCAACTCCATGACTGATCGTCAAGGAACCGTTCTGTACTTTGCCCTGCTCAGGAATTTGTAGAAGGCATCTGAATGGGTCAAAGTGAATGTAATGATTTGGGGCTATTTCCACACTCATGGAAAAGAACTCACATCTGTGAGATGTTTGTTCCTAGAGACCCATTTAAAATGCATTAAGAGGCATCTTTTTTCTTTTAAAATTTTAGTTTAAAAGGTAATGTACTCCTGTTAAAGGTATCTGAAAAGTCCACACATAGATTCTTTAAAGGCATATCCTTAATTCTCTGGCTGGCATCCTCTTTCATGAAAGTATATTCCTTGAAGCCATATAGCTACTATCCATATGTGGTCAGCTTCTAGCTGACCTCAGATGTGCTGTGTCCTGGAGGTGGAAGCCAGCAATTAACCGATTTCTCCTAAACAGATGTAACAGGTCTAGACGTGCATGAAAGTGTCTTCAGACAAAACCACAGCAGACTAGCCATACAAGTGGCCTGACAGGGTTGAACTTACAGGCAGGGAGCCTGTCTCTCTACCCCTTTACCTTTTTTATCATGGAATCTTCTGCTGCCACATTTGTTTTTTCTTGAGAAAATTGTTCATTTGCTTTCAACGAAATTATCTAAACCATGGCCTCAAAATCCCTTGTGAAAACAGGAGGAGCAAAAATTAGCAAATCAATTAACTAAATAAACAGGTCAATTTTTTATCCTTCTTTTCTATGGGTCATGGATGAAGGAGTCACCCATCATTTCTCTGAGACTTATGCAAATCACATACATGTTTCTTAACACTGAAACCATTTGTAAAATTGTGAGACCCAAGAGAAACTTGCAAATACACTGTTATCTATAAAAACAATCTGACAATGTCTCTTGTCCCAAGTTTCAAGGCAACGACTATCCCTCAACACAGAAAAGCCTTGCAGTCATCAAATACAGAACCTACTATCTGTACTTAGAAGTGCAAAACCTCCATATTCAGCTGAAAAGACGGCCAAGGAAGGATATTTACAATTCAGCAACAGTCTTAAAATTCTCTATGCAATCCAGACTCTACTTACACAGAATATAGTTTTATACTTAAAACCGTATGATTTCAGTAAACCTACCAATCTTTTCACATCTTTTTTCTACCTATGATTTAATAAACCTCTTGCTTAAAAATGTCTTCCTAATGCAATGGACCACAGTGCATGGAATCACTGTAACTGTCAATCTTCATAGCCCTCCCATAAATTGTTCTTCCCTTAAATGCTGCATTTTGGTAAGTTAGAGGTTCATTATGAATACACCAGCATTTTAACTGCTTATGTATAATATTGCTCAGCAGAGAATAAATACACATGTACAAATCTTGCAAAATCAGATGATGTCACTTAGTTTTAAACTATTATGCATACATATACATATATACATATACATGTGTATATGTATATAATTTTTGTTAACCATGGCAAAGGGCCAATAGATGGATGCCTAGAGATATGGACCCAATTTTAGAAGCAGATGTGAGCACCACAGTAATTATAAAAGCGGAAGGGCTTTCCGGTTTTGTTTTTGTTTGTAATGAAACAATCAATACTCCTAATGCTGTATAAACATCTCCGGCCCTCATGCACCCCCCCCACACACACACACACCCGGGGCATGGCCGTGTGTATTTCAATTCCTACAGAAAGCTCACAGAGTTCTAGATAACGTACTAGCAGATTGAGGACACAGATCTCGAAATATCAGCGTCACGGCCCCTCTGGGCCACGGACCAGTCTGTGCACATAGGCAGTGCAGAAGGGCCAGGGCACTAGCCCCACACTCACTCCCACAGGTATCTCCTGCCTGCAGGCCACCGAGCAGCGGCATCGCTCGTGGTAATCACCCCTGGCCGGCAGGCACTCGCAGGCACACTCGGGGAAGCTCCCGAGAAAGCTGGGGGGAAGGGGGAGAGGCGGGCATTTGGGGGCAGCAGCGCGCACCCTGGCGCGGTCTGCGCGCCTCCAACACGGTCCGGGACCCGAACTGGCTCCGGAGCCGCGCGGAGGATCTGCATTATGCCAAGGCGCTGGGCCAACTCACCTCCACGAAATAAAAGCAGGGCAGGAGGGTCACGCTGTCCTTGGTCACTTTGCCCTTTGGCCTCTCCTTCGCCGACATCCCTGCCGCCTGCCCGGGTCTGCGTCCTCCCCGGGGCTAGGTGTGCACAGCGCAGCCGAGGCGAGATGCCTCCTGCAGCCACAAGCGCCCGGCGCTGCTGATGTCACATTCCCCGCGGGCACCGCTGGAGCCAGCGCGGTACAGGCGGCGCCCCCGCCTCTCCCCGCCCCTCTTTGCAGCAACCCAGCGGCTCCCGGAGCGGGCAGGTCCTCTGCCTCCCCTCCTCGGGCTCCCGCCCCCTGTGATTCTCGGCGGAGATGTCCAGCTCCCTCCTCCAAGCTGTTGCTGCAATGGCTTCTCCTCGCTGCCACCCTTCCTCCGCGCTCCACCGCCCTTGCCGGGCTTCGCGGCGGTCGGAGCTTGACGTCAAGAATCGGGAAAGGGGGATGCACCCCCTGGATTCTGCAACAGCGGGGCTGGAGGCGACCAGGCACCCACGCCCCCCGCTGCCCCGCGCCCCCGGAAGCCTCCTGGATCCCTCCAGGAACTCAAATTTCAGTTTTGCTGGCGAGCAGAAGCCCGCTCCTGCGCACTGACCCACAGCGTGAAAGCCGACCTCTACCTGCGCGAAATTAAAACTTGGATCCCATATTGAAAAGTAGGCCGTGGTGGGAACTCGCTGAGAGCTGGCCTCTATCCGGGAATGACCTCCCAGTCTGATGGTTCTCTGCCTAGAAGTCTCCCTGACTCCCTACAGCACTAACTCCCCTGCTGATGAACGCTCACTGTGGCCTGTATGGGAGTGGGGCGGCACCAGTGGAAGCCGACGTGTGGGCATCCTCGCTGAGCCCAAAGCCCAGGTACGCCCTTAGCTCGCAGTCACACCCCGGCACCGCGGCAGTGTTACGGGCATAACCGCAAAACGGGCACTTCCCGGATATTAACCATCTAAATGAAGTCCTTCACTTTCATGATGGTGTTCTTGGCTTGTCTCAGTTTTGTGATTATTTTGGCAACGCAGAAGTGTCAAGTGACAGGAGAAAAACACGCAGCAAACACAAAACACCACGTTATACTAATCGAGATCACCCACTTCCGTGACCACATGCCCTTGGCCGTTTCCAGTATCTCTGAAGTCTCCGTTTCAAGCATCTGAAGGCCAGTTCCCATTCCACTTTTCAACTCACTTCTTTAGTGGCTAGTCTGTCTTAGTCAGCTTGGGCTTCTATCAAAACAGAACAAAACAACCACAGAATAGGGAGCATAAACAACAGACATTTGTTTCTCACTGTCTGGAAGCTGGAATTCCCCGATCAGGGTACCAGCATGGTCAGGTTGCAGTAAGGACGCTCTTCTTGGCTGTATGCTCACACGGAAGAAAAAGAGAGCTAATCCTATCATGAGGGCACCACCCTCATGACCTCACTGAAGCCTAATTACCTCTCAAAGGCCCTCCCTCCGAATACCATCACATTGGTGGTTAGGATTTCAACGTATGAATTTGAGGGGACACAAATACTCAGTCTATCACATACTCCACCAGATCTTTGGCATCCTGGGGACTATCTGATCTACCAATGCTCACATTTTGCTGCCATTACCATGTCCGGCCCTCACTTTCTACTACCAGACTTTGGTTCTAGAGTCTGGCAGTATAATCGCTCATTTCCTGCTCTCTATTCACTACACTTACCTGGCAAAATCCCAGCCCCAGTTAAACCCAATTCCTTGACTTTGCCAGACTAACTGAGGTGGGTAGAGAAAAACACACGGCCACATGGTCTTGTCTCACATTAGACTCATGACCACCAACTTCAAGTGGCCCCCACTCCCTCACATCCTAGTATTTTCCAATAGTCTGTTCACGTTCTCCCTCTCTGAGGATCAACTCATACCTTCTCCAGTTCTTCAAATCCTGGCATTTTCAGATAATGACTTCAACTTTTATTTCATTCAGAGAATGAAAGTAATCAGAAGAGAACTCTGCTGTCTTCCAAAGCTGACTACTTGCCTCCAGCCTCCACCGTCCATAGCTACCACTGTCTCCTTTCTGAACTGGCACAATGGCCTCCTAACTGTTCTTCTAGCTTCCACCCTTGCTACCCCTATAACCTATGAACCACTCCCTATACAAGAGCCAGAATGATCAAATGATCTTTTGAAGAGGAAATCCAATTGTGTCATTCTGCCCAAACCCTCCAAGAGCTTTCCATCACATTCAGGGGAAAATCCAGACTCCCCACCTCTCCCTCAAAGCCCTACCCAAGGACCCTGCCTGAGGATTCATGCACCTCATTCATGTTGCTTTGTGCCTTATTAGTGTGGAAATCTCACTCTCGCTTGCTACTGCCTCAGGGACTTTGCACTTACTGTTCCTTTGTGTAGGGATGCTGTTCTGCCAGCATTACTGAGATTAACCTCTCACTCCATTCATACTTCTGTTCAAATTTAAACTCTTCAGGGAAGGTTTCTTTGACCACTCGCTCCATCTGAGTGGTCACTCCAGGCCTCCATTACTCTTTATTCTTATGAATTATTTTCTTTTTCATCATAGAACTTATCACTGTCTGATAGTTTATCAAGTATTCATCGGCCAATTTTTTTTTATTGCCTTCCTCTCTCACTAGAATGTAAACTCCATAATGCCAAGATGTTCTTTATCGTTATGTGTCTGCCTAGTTATTGAGATTGCTCCTGGCAAATAATAGACATTCAGTAAATATTTGTTAAGGAAATGAATGAATCAATTATATTCAATGATGCATATGGAGTCATGTAACAGAGTTTCTTCCACATACTAAACGTTCAGTAATTGTTAGTTGATTCCGTTTATTATCATGCTATTAATCAATAACTCTACTCTTCACTACTACCAAAGTTACTTCGTGTCTATGACTTTTCTTTTTTAAATTTCTTAGTGTCTCAACAGAATTTACAATTCTTGGTGAAGGTACAAAATAAGTTAAAACTTTTGAATTTATCATCCAGGAAACTCAGCATTTATATATAAAGGGTAGGCAAAAGCTAAGGCTAAAACTATAGCTCCCTAATTTCAATAGCAAGGAGCTGAAAATATGTAATAAAATATTGGAGATTCACACTGGCCACACCGCAATAATTCAAGAAATTATTGAAACATCAGAAAGATACTGTCCTTCCCTCTCCAGGTAGTGTGATCAGCTTGACCCTGACCACATGAAACATTGGGAAATGCTTCAAAATTCACATCCAGTTCCTACTGCAAATCTTTTATCCCTCCCTTGCCCACATTCTCTTTCTTTCTCTCCCTCTTCTTTTAAAATATTCTCTTTCCCATTTAAAATCATTTCACAAAACAATCAAGCTACTTTATGCAATCCCCTAAACATAAAACATGGTCATAATGGCTTCCGTTGGGGTAACAGTTTGATGTGTTTCACCTCTTTGAACTTTTGATGCTCAAAACAATGCAATAAACAGGGCAAATTATTTCTCCATTTTATATAGAAATCTTGTAGACAAGATTCAGAGATGGAAACAAACAATCAGATGGCTGAACAAGAGGAGACTGAGATTTGAAGACCTGAGTCCAAGCTCAGGATTTGCTGTATTGGAAATCTGCCCTTGAGCAAGTGACTTAATAGCCCTCAGGTTCACTTTCCTAACATATAAAATGAGAAAAATATTGGTACCATCTGACAGCAACGTTCTGTAGCTCAAATGTGACAATATGTATGAAAGCACTTGGTAAACTGCCAACTGGTCCACCCATTCATACGTTCCTCCATTCA
Source organism: Camelus ferus (assembly GCF_009834535.1). Classification (NCBI taxonomy): domain Eukaryota; kingdom Metazoa; phylum Chordata; class Mammalia; order Artiodactyla; family Camelidae; genus Camelus; species Camelus ferus. The sequence continues at coordinate 70,722,368 of NC_045704.1, read as the reverse complement.
GCCTACAAATATTGATTGATTCCCCCACTGCATTAGAGGTCCTTTTCTTTCTGGGTACCCACTGGAGAGAAGAGTAGATATGGTTCCTGTCCTCACAGAGCTCACAGTCTAAAGCACGTGGAGAGGGGAGAGACACAGACAATAAAAACCTCAGTCAGAGCAGCAGAGAACACGTACACGATGCTCACTGTGGACAAGGCTCTGTTAAAAATGCTTCGTACGTGGTACCTCATTTGATTCCCACAGCATCCTTAAGAATTAGGGACCACTGTGTCACATTTTTTCAGTTAAGGAAACCGAGAGTCAGAGAGCTTAGTTACGGCACGCAAATGCAACAAGTGTAATTACTATAATTAGTGGAGCTGGGATTCTGAACTTAGTGGGTTGCTGCAAGCTCTGTGATCCTAAGGGCTACAAACACATACTGCCTCTCCGAACAAACATATAATTACATCTTGTGAGATACACTACTAAAGAAAGCATTGGGATGCAGTTGTAATTGCTATGAGAAGCGTGTTAAGTGTGGTGGCCAAGGGAGGCCTTGGGGGGAGTTGACATCCAAGCCCCTTATAGCACTGAGGCTACTCGGGGACATTCCTGAACTAAAAATTACTCCCCATGCCGCCTTCACCAGGTAAGTCCACATTTAGGCCGAGGACAGAGCTTGTGTGTTGAACGTTGCTTCAGGTTGCCAGCTGCAGCTCCTCAGAGCAACAGTGCCACTAAAAGCAATCCAATATGCCTCACAGAACTTGGATGTTTTCCATGAAAATCCTGTTCCAGGGCATTCAAATAAGACATGGCACCCTACTGAAAAAGCGGCCCTCTGACAGTGTACGAGGCAGAGTACCACACGGCACAAACAACCTGGGAAAGCACGCCTGAAAATGCATTGACATCATCGAGAAACCTGTCAGACGCCTGCGATAAGAAGGAAGCAGATTTCCTTTGTGTTGGTTTTGGTCCCACAGTCGAAGACAAACTCTTTTTCAGCTTCCTGGCAACTATTCATCCTCAAGATATTTGTCTGACATTTATCTTTAAGGTCATAAAAAGGTGTATTTAACTTAGTCATGTGCTTCCCAGAAATCAGTCCACTTCACAGCCTTTTGAGGAGACAATATAAGATTTTACTTCGTTTATCTAAGGGAGAGAGATGTGTAAAAGAACCGAATGTGCAGATGTGTGAAGGAGGAAAAGTACCGAAACGAGGAATGTTCTGGAAGATGGTAAAGCGATGTTCTAGGCCTGACCTCACCGTTGACTGTGGCTATGGAGGGGAACATTTTACCTCAGGGACTCAGTTTCCTCATCTAGAAATGGGGTGAGAATGGCAAAGTGGACATCTGTTGTTTCTGCGTGTCCAGGATCCATTGTTCCTTCCTGAGCTGGTTTCTCGAATTTTCCCGATGGACTGTCTCACTCCCCACAGTCAGAGCTGGAGTGAGGGGAACGATGAGCCAAAGTAGACAACTGGACTCCACTCCCAGGAACAGTAATACCGACAGAGAACATTCTTGGTGGTAACTCACGGTGTAAGCAGAGAGAGCAGCGATCAGTGTTGGTCCTTCAGCTCTTAGAACTGCCCTTGCGCCCTTCTGCTTGGTTTGTTGGTTGGCACATCCTGTATCCTTCCAAATAATAAGTTCTTCTCCCTCTTTTTCTCTCCTCTTCTCTCATTCTTTGATTAATTTAGCCAGAGTCCACTTCTGTGACCCAAAATTCCTACCTAATACAAAGGGATCACAAGACACTCATTTGCTAAAGGATTAACTTAAGACCTTAAAAAAACGAAACAAAACAAACAAACAAAAAAAACTAACACCAAACAGTATTCTCTAGGCAGAAGATACAGGAGATATTTGAGATACTTTTTACTCAAATTTTATATTTTCCTACAGTCAGTAACTTTTGCCCACCATCGTCCTCTGTGATCCCCTGCCAGGGCATGGTAGAAGCTGATCTGCACAATTCTAGTGAATGCCATTCCACAGAATATGTCTTTGCTTGGGCAGTGGTGACTATCCCAAGATGTCTCATAGCAGAGACACAGGGAACAAAGCAAAAAATTGCATTACAGAGCTTTGCTGTGGGTGTGCCTTTGTGCATTGGCATATTAATGAGTCGGAAATGGATTACAGCTTTCCGACGAAATATTTATCTCTTCAGGGACCCGGTGTGGTCTGTGCAAGAACTTCAGTGCAGGTTGCCTCTGGTTCCGAGCATCCAGGTTGCTGTGGAGCATCCTCTGACAGCATGGCCAGAGGGCTGCAGGCGAGAAAACGAGAAGAGTAGCATCAGAACTTGCTGCTCCACCCCAGGGTCCCGAACAGAGCCAAGAAGGAGCCCCGCCACCCGGACACCCGCTGAGCAGAACATGAAACCCACTGGACAAACCCCTGGACAGTCAGCTGCAGATTGTGTCACTGGCACAGCCCCAGGTGTGGCATACTGGGGGTGATGAGAGCGCGGCGAGAACCAGCGGTCTCCTCATGGGCACAGCTAAAGCTGGTGGCTAGGACTCCTGTCTTAACTTTGTCCATGGGCTGCTAATGTGTCTTTTAGGGGTGCCTCAGGCAGCCACACAGCAACTTTCCTCAAATACATGCCCATTCTGCAAATAAGAGTATCATTTTCAGGTTGACACGTTTGATGTAAAATTCCTAATTGGATTTCAAAACATCCAAGCTATCACGAAAAAATTTAAAGGTTACTTTTGTCAATGAAAACAGAGCTGTTGGGTTTTTTTCCCATGTAATTTCAAAGGTTGCTATTCTTTCAGTGAGTGTGAAGCAAGGATTTTAGATTTTTCTTAGCTACCATGCAGACAGTTTCTCTTCAATGATGACTATCAAGAAGTTAAAGAGATCAAAATTTTTAATTTCTATCAGAAAATGTATGTAGCCCTTCCTTGTACAAAATCATATTCATGGAAAGTAAGCTCAAGTGTCTCATTAAAAAATTAGACAGATTTTATTTGGAAGTTTTATATTTGAAGTATTTCCTTAAACCTTCGTGTTTATATGCTATAAAAATGGACTTCATTTTTCCCACTAAGTTTTATATAGTTTACTTACCTCAAGGTCCTTTCAGTTTAACCCTCTGTATTAATGCACAATTTCACGTGTGAAAAGGTTGAGAAATACATGAACGTGAACTGTTTGTTTCCTTTCTTTTGGTGCCACATGGTGCAAATGGTTCTCCACTGTCTTACTGGTAAGACACTGAAGCAACTAATTCAAGTGTACGACAGAGCCAACTGTAGAGTCTAAAAATCTTACCATCTTGGATTTATTCACGCCTCTTAGCCCTGATCGTCTCCAAGTCCTTTCGAACTTCCAGTGAAATTTTGCTCTTTCTTATTAGCCTCTTCCCTGTTTCCACCGGCATCAGTTAAGATCTGGTTTCCTGCAAAAGTCAGCCTGTGACCTCCATGCTCTTCTGCTTTACCAACCCCCTCCTTGTCTCAGCTAAACAGCCTTGCTTCCCCCTCTGCACACGGTGTCCTGGCCTCCAATGAGCTTGTGTAAGCCGTACTTGGACCACAGTTCATTCAGTCCCTGCGTCTTCTCACCTGCTGTTCCCTCCCCCTGAAATGCATTAACATCTCACGTTTCTGAATTTCATCCGTGCTGCTCCAACTTTCAGTGACCTCTCTCTGAACACCAGTGGTCCTTATTTTGCACTGCACACTCCAGCACTTGATTATGAACTGCTTTGTTTTATTTGATCTACTCTAAGAAATCTTGTACTCCCAGCTGTAGGAGCAAATTAGGGGAGAGATACTTACCATTTCTCCTCTATCCGTCTCCCTCTCTCTCACCTCTGCTTCCACCATTTTGTTCAATTTTTCATTATCTCTATGATATTGGAATAGCCTCCAGGCCAATTTCCCTGGATTCATCTCTTCATTTTCTGACCAGTTATTTAATTTTGCACCAGGATGCTTCTCCTAAAGTACACCTTTGATCATGCCACTCATTTTCTCAAAAACGCTCCACGGTTTTCCAGGCTCTAGCCTGGCATTTAAGGGCTTCCTTGGCGTGGGCTCCACCAATCTTACCATCTCACCTCCCATCCGCCCTGTACACTTAAGTTGCCCCAGCCTACATGGTACTGCATAAACCATACTCTTCTGCACTGAAGCCTTGTATGTGTACACTTCCTTTTCCCACTCGCAAAATTTGCAGCCAAAAAGCAACTTCCTAATGAAGCTTCCTAGATCTTTTCCATGTCTATGATCCTTTAGGATTCTCCTTGGATGTTGTTTGTAGATCATCTTATATTCTGCATTGATCGTCTTACTTTCCTCAAAGGTACTCTGCTTCTTTAAAGTATGGACTATGTCTAACTCATCCTTCTTTTCTTTTTTTTTTCTCTTGACCTCTCAGCATAGTATTTTGTACATATCAAAAGTTCAGTGAGTATTATTGAATGAGTAAATTCTATAATTTCTACTCCCCTCTCCAGTGGCTAACACAGTATCAGAACAATGTAGATATTCTGAGTACCTCCTGATTAATTTAGGGTTCTGTGCAGGAATAAAGAGTCTCCCCCACTCCCTTGCCTTCCTTCTCTCTATCAACCCTTTGAGAGCACTGACAACTTTCCCAAGATGTGTGAAAAGAGTCTGACACGTACAAATGAGAACTTACTGTAATCAGTCCAGAGTGACTCCTGTTCTCTCAACCCTTTCAAAATTATTCATTGATTGCCAGAGTTTGTGTAATAATTAGTCCAACAAGAGGATGCTGAGTGTCTGTCTGGAGCTACTGAGAAGTGGGCCCAGTCAAGCAGGGCTTCACCCTCCTCCCTCCTCTTCCCAGCGTCTAGCCAACCATGATCGCTCTGCAAAACTGCAGCTCAAATTCTCGGAAGTGATACTGAAGACTCACTTCTCTTATGAAGTCTCCTAGGCTTGTCTTCAGATTCTAACAGCGCTAGAGGTCTTCCATAATCCATGTGCTAGCTGTCCTCTTCTTTCTCTGAGCCCCTGAGCACTTCCGCGGTCCTTGCATACATCCTCTCGACTGTCCTGGTCTCCTTAGCTGTGCAGCTCCTCTGCGGGCTGGGGCTTCTGTTTCATCTGTCGTACTAAACTGGCTTCTCTATGTGCTCTCTGAATTTGACCAATATGATGATGACCATCGTATTTTCTTTTTATTGAGATCTAATTAACATATAACATTATATTGGTATCAGGTGTACAAAATAAATGATTCAATATTTGTATATGTTGTGAAATGATCACCTCAATAAGTGTAGTTAATGTCTGCCTCCATACATAGTTACAAAATTTTTTTCTCATGATGAGAGCTTTTACGATCCACTCTCTTCGCAACTTTCAAAGATACAGTATTTCAAACACTCAATACAGTATTATTAACTGTAGTCACCATGCTTATGTTTTATAACCAATTATAAGAAAAATTAGGGCAAGAGTCCAAATGGTTTTAGAAGGAATTATTGAAAAGAAGCACCTTCCCAGACATGGAAAGCAGCATAAAATGATGTAAAGAAGTGGTTCTTAAACTTTGCCTTCACTCACACCGCTTTTGTTCTTCCAGTATGTTCTAGAAGCACTTATGAAAAGAGCTAAAGCATGATAGTTCTTACAATTAAGATACCTTATAGCTTTAAAATTAAACAGATAGAATTACTGTTTAATTTCATAGTAATAGATAACCTACACAAAAATTACACATTTAAAACAAATTTTTACTCCTATAGCTATACCTTTGATAAAGATTTGTTCACTGATATTTGAAAAATAGCCATATTCATGCTGGACTTTATTCTGATGTACAAAATTAATGCAAATTTGATTTCACACAGGTGTGGAGTCACAAATGGCAGAGGATATCTTTCTGTCTTTGCAAATGTGGAGGAGATGCCCATTTCAACTCTTGAATTCTCAGATTCACTGACTCACTTTATACATGTAATTATATGTTGTTGATTTGTAGTCTAGTGAAATATTATCTCATCAATTTTTTTATCTTTTATAGATTCCAGGCAAAACATGTGCTGCTTTGGTTTAAGCCCACTTTTTTTTCCGAGATAAGACATCTTGTCCAAATACAAAGCAATTCGTGGTTCCAAGGCAGGTGGGCATTTAGTGTCACCAAATTTACCATATTGGTCATGGAGCAAACACAACAACTTAAGTGAGGCCTGTCATATATGGTACCCTTTCCCACGGCCATGAGATTTGTCCAGAGATGGTCATAAAACCAGCAGGAGCTTGTCAGAGTACCCTCCCTGCAGTTTTCTAACTAGAATTAGGAAGGAAGAGTACCCTTCTCTTTTTGGTAGCAAGATTGAACACGTGTGAAGTCCCAAGCTACTTGTGATCATGTTTCCTCTACCAAATGAGGAAAGGCTTACAGTAGTAGAAGAGAATAGAGCTGAATTAAGAGAAAAGAAGAGATAAAAGATACAGAGAGATTCTTGAGAATTTTGTTTTGAGTCTTTGAATTCCATTAACCACAAGACCAGCTGCAAAACAATCTTCTGAGAGATTCAGCTACATGGGTCAGTGATACCTCCTTCCCCAACCCACCTCTGCCTGAGTGTTTTTTTTTTTTTTTTTTGACATCTTGTCACCTATGACCAAAAATCTGTGTGTAATACACACTCTTTAAGAACGATCCTAATGATGTTGTAAGAGTTTTCCTCTGGGAACAAAGTATGAGGTGTTAACAGTCAGCATCAAACTGATTTCAAGCTACAATCCTACTATGCCATCATCCTGAAACATGCCATGATAGACAAAGTAGGACTCAACACAAGTGTAACTCACCACTACAAAATCAGGCGTCCGCCCACAACCTGCAGGAAGGGGTGATAAGGATGTCCATGAACCACTCTTCCAGTAGGGATTCTGTGCTTCTCTACTTGTGGGCACCCATATACCCAAGTACATGACTCACTGGGGTTAACTGAAGTTGGCAAATTTTGATTGGTGAATTGTGCAAGTTGTGTGATGGGCCAGCACTTGTGAGGTGATGTCAGAATAAAGATGAGTGGAGTACTGGCAATTTAAAAGAATTAAAATGTGCTGTGTTCTTTTAATTTGTATTTTGGATAATTTAGCTTTTCTTCTATTTAGAAAACCTAGTCCTTCCAGAAAGAGCTTCTTACATCCCAAGAAAATGAGCTTACACCTGAAGAAGAGCTTCTTTTAAACAGGGATAAATTTTCTTTTTATGACGACAAACTGCAAGTTCATTCTACAGGCAAAGAAAGAAGTCACCTTGGAGCAGATCTTTGCTTTGCAAAGGGTCGACATAGGCAAATGTACATTGAATAGGACCCAACATCCTTAAAGAAGGACATCACACAATTTTTGTAGCCAGAAAAGCTGCTTTTCTGTTTTCTTTAGTGTGTTGAGACATGAACCAGTTCTATAAAAAGCTAGGATCTTTATAGAAGAAAGAGACCCAGACTCTGACCCTTATTTTATTGGATAAAAGTTAAGGGAGACAATCCAGGTGACCTAGGGTAAGCGTAAACAAGAGGTCTCCTGGCAGGAGAAGACATAAAGACTCACAGGAGGAATACACTGGAAGGAAAGAGTTTCTGATTTGATGACCCAAGTCCAAAATAATGGAGTCCAAGAGTTGTCAAGGTTAGGGATAGTTCTGGAGGGATATGTAACTAACATGGTTAGCCCTCTGGACTTGACCCTGACATAGCCTGGTGCTTTGAGGAACAATGGATGAGCATGAGATTGCAAAATAAGAGAACTCTAACCTGGTAGTCCCAAAGTGGGGCGCTTCTGCAGCCTGTGTGGGGTTGCAAACCGTTGAATCGCAGCAGCCTTAGGCTAGCCTGCACTGGGCCGTGAGTGGCCAGGGTGTGGCAGCAAATGGGGACAAAATGCCACTGAAAAAGTAAGGCTCTTTCTTTTTTCAATTGAAGTATAGTCGATTTACAACGTCGTGTTGTCTCTGGTGTACAGCACAGCGATTTAGTTACACACACAAATATACGTATGTGTATTCTTCATGTTCTTTTCCTTTATAAGTTACTACAAGATATTGAATATAGTTCCCTGTGCTAAACGGAATAACTAAGCAGCAAGGCTTTTGATTCTCTCTCATCTGGCACTGGAAGCAGACTGAGCAACAAATCAGCCCCTGGGGTCCTTGGTCTCAGGACAAAATCCAGATCCAGCCCCCTTCTCTAGTGTCACTGAGTCACAACCACACCCCTTCCTTTCTGTGTTGTCTGGGGCTGCTTTGACACTACGAGGCAGAGTCGAATAGTGGGGACATGATTATATTGCTCATAAAACCCAAGATGTTTACGCTTAGGTCCTTTACAGAAAATGCTGGTGACCCCTGATATTCAATAGCTGTCACCAATATTCCTTCACTCCGTCTAGTCTCATTCTCACTAATTCCCAAGTCTAGTCTCTGAGTGTACTCTGAACCCACGGGGCTGCTCTCACTGTCTCCAGAATGGACCATGACTTCATATACCATTTCTCATCCATCTCTCTCAGAGCTGAGTTCTTAAACAACACTCAACCCCACTGCAATATCTAGTGCCTTAACGTCACATTCTAAGGACATGAATTCACTGAGCACAGTGAATTTCTAATGTGACTTTAGACACACAGAAATAATAGGAACACAAAATAGAATCTAAAGTGTATCTTTAAGGATTTGACAGAAATTTAAAATATTTCCTAATATGCCACAAAATACAGTAGAGTAATAGCTTTAATATTACATTTAAATTTCAGGCATCCATTTGCCTTTGCAAATATTATTCAGAGAAAATTTGAAGCCCTAAAGTATTGTAAAATGGCAAAGGCCATGTTAAAGGAATATCTTTAATTTGTTCAGTGTGCTGAGTTCTTTCAGTTATTTAAAATAGCATGCAAATTAGAGTAAATGAACCAATTTTTCAGGAAAAGCAGATGGAATCTTGGTCTTAGTGTCATTTGAACACTGAAAGCAGCAGTTGTATTGATTAGAAAAGAATATGACTAGATTCAGGGAAAAAATGTTATATTCCACTGACCAGTGACTCATTCCCGTCTTACACAATTCAATTTTTTAAAGTGTATATATTGGATATATACCTAGTAAATATATATGTATGAGGAACGTAGCTACATTCTGGCATGTATTTGCCTCTGGCATATATTTGGCATATATTTGCATATATTCATATAAATAATAAAATAAACATTTAATAATTCAACAGATATTCATTGCAGGACTGCTCTGTTCAAGACACTGCACTGAGTACTAAATGTACAGAGATGGATAAGCACATTTCCGTTCTCAGCGAGTTCACTCTAGGCTAAGGGAACTTATGCAAAATCAAATGCTTAGAAAACAGATACCAAGTCCTCAAATTTTTTTCTCATCTACTCCTTAAAATAATACGAAAAAGTCCTTTCCTTGCCCATTTTATGTTAGTATCTTAAATTTCAACATATTTTTAGATTATTGTAAACAATGTAATTTTGGCATGTGGTAAACATTGGCAATATTAGATAAACCTGTTAGCTCACTTTAGAACATGCATCCAATGGAATCTAAATACTATTATGATCTGATACTTACCTTCATTCAGTAACAATGTAAATGAAAAAGAACTGCTTCCAGTAAAGGTGATTTAGGTGTACACTAACACTCTTGCTAAGCAGAGATAAACAAAGTCAGACATAATGCAGAAAACATCCTCTCAACAACATCAAACACACAGTAAGTCAGCGAGGAATAACCAGTTCTAGACGAGTGAGAGTGGACGCCACAAGGAGGTGGACTGGAGTTGCTGACCTCAGGGGCATTTGTCCACGGAGAGAAGGCAACTCCTGCTTAAGTAAGGGGACCGGGGAAACTGAGAGGGAAATCCCAGCAAACAGCTCTGGGGCTGACTCTCCGAGATGCGGGAAAGCGGCCCTGAGCTCTATAACTGCCAAAGGCAGAAACCTAGCATAGCTCAGCCCTGCGATGGGCAAACACCGCAGGGAAACAACACAGGTCGCTCAGAGAACCCTCAGAGCTTGATCCTGTCCTGCAAGTATCCACGGGTGACTGGGAGCAGGAGATAAAATCTTTTCCTGAAGAAGGTAATAGTGCACTGAGTGACAAACTTCTTCTGAAGATTTTTTTTTTTCAAATAAAACTGGCCAGCAAATAATGTAAAATTACAAGGAATATAATAAGATAAATTTATGAGTCAGAATCAGCAGAAGCAATAGAAAGAAAGAGATCCAAACGAACTTCAGACATTGGATTTATCAGACATATGTGAGGCTAAACAAACACTTTTGCTTCTCATGGAGATAAAAGTCAAACTTAAAATTGTCAAGGAACTTAGTTTTGCAGATTGGAAAGGAATTACTAAAAATCATATAATTGAAAAATTATGTAGATAGGTTTAACAGCAGATTAGAGTCATGTAAGTATAAGGATGGAAAAATAAACATGATGAATATAGCATGTAAGTCAAGAAAGGGTCAAATCTACAGTGTTCTAAGGTTCTTCATTGCATTAAAGGAGCGAAAAAGAAGGAAAGAAATATTAGCTGAAGAAAAAATTTTCAGATGGAACAAAAGTGCACATAGGAAAATGGAAGATATAAGCGTGCAATTCATATTGCATAATGTACATAATCCACAATTATAAAAATAATTGCATGACCTACAATTGACTAAGTTATTTAGTTAAAATACGAGAACTAGCATATCAGGTTTGAAAATTAATTATATCCTATTTCCAGAAGACTTTGAAAATTTGAAAGTGCAGAGAAAGGAAATACACCAAATGAAAACTTAGCCAGAAGAAACTGATGTAGCTGTATTAATTTATAATGGAATAAAAAGCTATCAAGTTCCTACAGGAACTAATCTAAGACTTTTCAAGTCTTCTACAGTGAAAGCTAAAAAAAAAAATTAATGGGAGAAATTAAAGGCCTAAATAAATGGCAAGTTATACTCTGTTTAAGAGTGCGACACTCAATAATACAAAATTGTCAATTCTCTCTATAGCCACCTATAAATTCAAGGCAGTCCCAAAGAAAATTCTAAAATATTCCTTAGAGGAACTTGACAATCTGATTAGAAAATTTATGTGAAAGAATTTTGCCTGTCTTGAAAAATGCTTTGTTAATTAGACATTATTGTCATATGTTTTCTCAATTTTTTAGAAGTGTATCAAACTATATTACCAAGACATAGCAAATGACTCTACACCATAACTTATTTATTGATTTAGAAGCACTCTGTTTATCAAGTGAAATTTATTTAAGAGTAAAAAAAAAAAAAACCTATAAAATTAGAAGTTGTTTATTTTTGGAGTTTGAACATTAACTTCAAGTAAAAACTTACATGTTTGTGCTAAATCTATTTCAAATGCCACTCAAACTACTTAATATATGAAACAAACAGAGAAATAAACACAAGAATTATTATGCATAAATTGATCAATCTTTTTATGGTTAATAGTTATTACATTTACAATTAAGAATTTGACCAGCATATCTCCAACTGAGGAGGCTAAGTCAATCCTAATTAATTGAATTCAGTTGCCAAAATTCAGCATATTAAATCCTAGATTGCATTTTTAGGACCTGGTACACTACAACAAGAGTCAAGGTGGGTGAGAATTACATCTGCCTTTTGTAAAAGCAAAAGAATGTCATGTTCTCGTTCTCTTGGAACCTTGGGTAGTAGCGATATAGATGAGCTTGAGTTAGTCGCCTAGCGGATGAGAATCAAAGAGCCCTATTGTGTTCTTGGATGACCAGCCCCCTCCACCAGAAGCAGAGCCACCTAGCTCATTGGCAGCTGATGATAGACCCATGAGAGAGCCGAGTCCAAATTGCCAAATCACAAAACTGTAAGCTAAACAAACAGTTGCCACTAAATTTTTTAATGACTCATTACACAGCAAAAGCTATTTCAACTAGAATGATTTTGCCTGGGATTCTGGCTGCAAAATCTTTCTTTCTTTCTTCTTCCCTAAGCCTAGTTTTCAGCTTATCTGGTTATGCTGAGATTCTTTTGTAAATAAGTTTCTTTTCTGCTTAAATCAGCCTAGAGATGGTTTCTCTTGTTTGCAACTGAGAACTCCGACTGGTATACTTGGAATGAGAGAGAATTTTTATATTCTAACGCAATTTTTATTGCCAATATTTTCTATCAACTCATGATATTTTCTTCTGTTCAAAACAGCTCCTATATTATAGCCTACCTTGTCTGGAGAGCAGGTGAAATATGTGGCAGTGAGCCAAAAACACAGCTCTTGGTATAGAAAAGAAATTTATAATGAGAAAGAAAAAGTGGATCGTTTTCTCTGTGTTCTCTACCACCCTTGGCACCCCCCAACCTTAGAAAAAGATTCCATGGTCTTGGAAGAAGAGACAAAATTAGAAGGGGAGCAAAGGGAGCTTAAAAAAGGTGAGTTTAAAAGTAATAGAGATCTAGGCGATAGAGCTTAGATACAGACAAAGAGATAGATGCAGACGTAAGGCACACATACACAAAGGAGGCTTAAGCAAATCAGGAGTTTACTGTTTTTCAAAAGGCAGTGCCGAAAGTTGATAGTCCAGGGTTGGTACGGAAATTCTGTGAATCTATCAGAGACCTACGTTTCTTTTCTTGTTTTACCCACACACTTACGCTTATTTCGTCACAGATTGGCTTCTCCACCTAAGAGCAGGGCAAAAACTGCACAGGAGTCTGTGCAATTAGTTTTCAAGGTAGGCACATTGTCTTCCTCAACAAAATCATTCGGGAAAGCGAGTAACAGTTTCTGCCAAGTGTTTCTTGTAGGTAATTTGTGAACTCTAACGCAAGAAATAAATGTAAGGCAATAGGTTTATATTTGTAAGGCATCTTTTCTTTGAATCAATTTCAAATTTGTTAACTGTCAATAGGAAATGAAAGGTGGAAGAAAATTTAAATTTTATCTAATGCAATCTAAGAATTTTTTTCTTTAACGTCACTAACAGGTGTTTAGTAGGCTCTGCTTGGTCGCTTCTGACTTCTGGGGTAAAAAAAAAATCATATGGTTAATGAATTACAACAAAAAGCATGTTTTCCAGAAATACGTGAGAAAATTAAAATAAATGATGGAATAATGAAAACATACAACATTGAAAATATTAACAGTCTATTACCGAACCAAACTCAGGTCTGCTTCCCCACGGACGGTCAAGCCAAATCTACTGACGTGGGTTGTGCAGAAGGGAAGTGCAGCGTTTACTGAAGGCCGCCTACAAGGAGTCCGGGACAGCTAGTGCTGAAAAAGCCCCAACTTTCCAGTGGGTTTCAGGAAAGCATTTCTAAGGGCCAGGTGAGGGAGTGGGTCCCAGGGTATGCGATCACCTTGGGCACAATTCTCTGATGGGTTGATGGTGAGGCAGCAGGCAGTGTCTCAGGGATTAACATTATCAGTCCTGAGGCTCCAGTAGGTCTGGGGCTCTGTGCTCATGGTCATCAGGTAGTCAGTGTCTTCCATTTGGTGGGAGTTCTCACATCTGTAAAACAACTCAGGAAATGTGCATCAGAAACTGTTACCTGGGTCCTTCCGAGGGGAGCTACAGCAGAGGGTATAGGGGATGGGTCTGCCCTGGAAAGGCCCCCAGGGCCCTGCTCAGTAACAAATCTTTCATTAGAACCAGGGTGGAATTTTCATTAATTGAGAAATGTAACCAATACCTTATACTTTGTTATAGGAAATCAAGTAAATTCTCTCCTTAAAGAAGACAGAAGGAAATTAATTCCTCTTCAGTTAAACAGCTCTTGGCCCAAGCAATAGTGTTTTACAAGCCAGGAAACTGAGTGGCTATTACTTTTCTTTGAAATTGCTGCTTTTTGTACAACTATCCCCATTTTCCTAACTTCATCTAGAGACTACAACTCCCAAAAAGCAACAGGCAGAGACTTGTAGTGTTGCACCGCATCCTGGGAAATTAATTCCCCAAAGTAAGCAGAAGCAGGGGACAGCTAAAAAGCCTAGATAAGGGGGCATGCCAAGCGCTGCGGTTTTTCCTGGATTCCATTATTTCATTATGGAAGAAAGTCAGATAGCAGGAGTTCAAAAAGTCCCACTTCAGCACAGCAGAAGTGCACAAACTGCATGCCTCATACACAATGAAAACACAGTACGATGGCCATGCACTTATACTGGCTTTCCATTCATTCATTCAGCAAACATTTACTGAACATCAATTACATGCAAGAACAGTCCAGGCATGAGGAATAGAGCAGAAAACAAAAAAGACGGAGTCCGTGCCTTTCGAGGAGCTACATTCTAATGGAGGGAAGCAGACAAATAAAAAACTAAATGTGCATCAGGTGGTAAAGATGATGGAGCGAAAAATAAAAAATAAAGAAAGACAAGGAGGATAGAGTGAGGCGTGGTCACTGTTATATGTATGAAGGCCGGGGAAAACTATTTCATAAAGTGTATTTGGGAAGGTCGTTTACAAGAAGGAAACCAGTCTCCCATGTCAGCTTGTGTGCCCAGAGGAAGCCTGATCGCGCGACACCTGGCACGCTCTTTCCTAAGTTACCTGCATGGTTTCTCCCTCATCTTCTTCAGATGTCAGGAAGGAGGAGCAGATGATCCATGCACAAAGAAGAAGCAGAGCACTGATAATAGACTTCTCAAAAAGAAAGAGAGAATGTCTCATTTCAGTTTTTATTATTTGAGATAATGATGTCTTTATTTCATAAATCACAACCTGAAGCTTTGCAACCAAAAGCACTACTGACTGTTAGGGCTAGGAAGTGGTGGATGCTAAGCCACCATTTGGAGGTCTTTGTAAACCCCCTAAGGCCGGGATGGTTTCCTCATCTAGTGCTGCCATGATGCAAACTGCAGGAGACACTATTCATCGAGTATTTTAGATCCTGATTCGAATTGTACAGTAAGACTACTCTGCCCACTACATTATTATCCAATTGCACAAATAAAGAAAGAAAAAGCCATGGACAATTTGTCCATCGTTTACAGTTTGTCACTCTCTGCCTCTCTTCCCACAGCATTTGGTGTCTATTTTCATAGCTTATTCCAGCACCTGTTTCATTGTTGCACAATTGTTTACATGCATATTGGTACTTCCCGCTAGGCTGTAGGTTACTTGAGGACATACATAGAGTATGAGTCATCTTTGCTTCGTCAGTCTTATATAAATAATTGCTAAATAAGTGATTCGATAAATTTAAAAAAATAGAAATCGTGTTAAGCTTGCATTCTCTTTTTTTGTCTGTGTGTTCTTTTTCTCACATATTTCTGAGTCTAAAGCATGCAACAGAATATAATTTAATTTCAGTTGCCATAAACAGCTTCAGAACAGTTGTGTCCACTTATTTAGGGCATGCTTGTGAACGGCCTTTCATCTGGGTTAAGTAGTCCTTCTTTTAAGAGAAGATGGCATTGTAATCATAACCATACATCTGGCCAGACGCAGACAGTCCATTGTTTTACTAAAGCCAAGTAAAGAGCTTTTCAAGCTGTTTGTCAGAACCATTGGAGGCCGAATGTTTTAATTCAGTTTTAGCAACAGGAGGTATGTGATAAAGAAAATGCACCAAAAATGTTAACAATTCCTTTTCTAGGCATTTTATATTCTTTATTTTAAAAAGTGTTAAATTAATAAATATTTGATACATAAAAATTGCAAATCCAGGAAAGCACACATAAAATCAACTACCCTGTGGTAATTATTAACATTAGCATATGTACTTTGTATATTTTGTTGGACATTTGAGTTGGTATCAAGTTTGTTTTCTCATAAAAAAATTATAATTCTGCTTATTTCTTTCTTAGAATTAACTCCTAGGTAAAGAGAAGAATTTGATTATTTAGTACATTGAAAACTCAACGCTTAGTTTTGGAAAGTCTGATGTGGCCACAAGATTTGGTGAACAAATACTACATGAAGACATCCAGCCTTCTGAAGTCACTCTGGTGACCGGACTCATAAGCAAGCCACTGTTTTTAACAAGCCAAGGCCCTGTGGATCTTAGTAAGCACAGTGCATTCGTGCTGCTACAGCAATAATCACTCAACGTGCACAGCAGGCCATAGCTCCTGTGGAGAGTCCAGCTGAGACAGGAGTTAGGATATCAGAAAATGAAGCATATCATTATATAGGATTTAAAATTTCCCTTCTTGGTACTGGTGGATGGAACCTGTTTTGCTCTCTTTATTTTGATTCTTATCTAGAACTTCAGGCCGAAACTTTATGCTGCAAACACAAATAAAATTTACATGGCCCCCAGAGCCCTACTGCATGAGATTCTAACTTAAATGTGGAGGGCCAGACACAAGGAGTTGGCACTTTGGTTGTGAGTCCAAATTCTGTTCTACATTATCCAGGGTCAAGAAGGGACATTGGAAAGGCTGACTTCTTAAATTCTTGTCCAGAGGCTCTTAAATTCATCATTAGTGGGCTCATGTTGAGCTAGGTTTTTAATTTTATAAGCTCTATTTATGTTTTGTATGTTAGAGACCCAGAGTTTTGTATATTAGTCAGCTTGGGCTGCCATAACAAAAGACCACAAACTGGCTGACTTGAACAGGAGAAATTAATTTTCTCACAGGCTACAAGTTCAAGATCAAGGTCCTCCCCCGAGCTTATAGACAGGTCACCTTATTTCTGTGTCTTCACATGGTGGAGAGAGAGAGAGCACTTTCTAGTATCTCTTCTTATGAGAATACCAGTCCTATAGGGTCAGGGCCCTGCCCTTATGACCTCATTTAACCTTAGTTACTTCCTTATTCTAAATACAGTTGCATTGGTGGTTATGGCTTTACCATAAAAATTTTAGAGAGACACAATTCGGTCTGAAGCATTTGGCTTCTACCACAAAGGGACTTACCAACATCAAAAAGAGAAGGCTTAGAGAGATATCATCTTTTGGACTCAGGGACAGAATTAAGTCAGTGCCATTATTATAATTACTGCCAGACTGATACAGACCTTAAGGAGGCTATAGTTTGGATCGTGTTTGTAGAAATCAAGTTGGCTTAGATTTTCCAAGAGAAACTTGATTGCTTTGGGGAAAAAGTAAATTTTGAAATGATAGCAAGAACTGAAGTGGGAGAATAAAAGATAAAGTATCTTTCTTCCTAAAAGGTTAAACTTGTAGTGACAAGGTTAAGAGTTTGGGAGTGACCAGGCTACACAACAATGAAAAGAAAAGAAGATGGACACAAATCAAGTAGTTCTCAAAAATGACACCTCAAAAAAGAGCAGATTTTGGTCATTAATAATCAGAAAGGATGGCTAGAGCCAAGTATGGTCTAACCTAAGAGAAAAAAGGCAACATTTTAGAGAGTAAATGACTCTCAGGAGGAACCAGATATAGGAAATAACTGGGCGGCTGAACCTTAAAGCTACAGGTGGAGAATCAATGATAAGAATGATGGAGGAATTGCCTTTATATTGGAAAACATAGCTGAGCAAAATTTTATGTGGGAAAAGAACAGTGAATGAATTTTCAGTACAACTGTAGCATGCCTTTGAAGTTAATTTTATTATTTTTTTGCCCAAATATAATTTATGAAATATGTTTAGTCTTCTCAGAAAGACACAGAATTGTTGCATTTAGGGAGTGGGTTTATGAAGATGGAAGCTGATCTGTGCCAATAAATTCCTGATGTGTTTCTCCAGAAGGGCACAGACACTCTCTTTATCAAAATAGATAGATAGATAGATAGATAGATAGATAGATACATAGATACATAGATACATAGATAGATACATAGATAGATAGATACATAGATAGATAGATACATAGATAGATAGATAGACAGACAGACAGACAGACTGACAGAGCACTTTCATGTTTATTTCCCAAAGAATAGCTCCAGTTCTGATACATTTCTCTACTCCTCTGAGTGAGAGCAAACTGACATCTCTGATGAGACAAACAAGAAAACAGTGAGCATGTATTTTTCTCTGTCTCTTTCAGATTTTGTAAGCTCCCTGGGATATGCCTGTAAGCTGTATCCCTGGTTATGCAGCTTTCCTGTCTGTGAATGACTGTGTGGGAGAGAGGGGTGGGAAAATGGAGAAACAGGAAACCCAATATGTCTACACATCTATGTTCTCTGATTCCAGTTTTATCAGCAATAAAGCTAATATTTTTACCTTGAGTTTACTTCTCAATTGATTCAAATCTGAAAGGGGAGCCAGATAGAGCGAACCAACATACTCAAAGCCCCCAGAGTTTGGAAGCATTCGGAATGAAAAGCAGCAATTCTCCCCACTTCAACTGTTGTTTTAATCCTTCTGGAGATTCCTGGCATAACCTGTGCATCTATTTCTTGATTCATCAACTTTAGATAATATTACTGACCCTTGTTCTCTTCTCGTTTTATTATTACATCTACATTTCTCATTCACCTAGTAGTTTTATTTATAAGCTAAATGGCACACTTAAACCTCCATTTCTTGAACCATCAACCTTAGATAGGATGAAATTTCCATATATTCTGATTTCATCTTCCATCTTCTGTACCTCTCTTCCCCCTCCACATTCCGTCAGTTCCATCATTATTATCCCACCTGGGCCTCCAAAACTGTAGGGACAGAAAAGTGTTCCCTTCTTTCCTTCTAGGTTTTTTGACTGATCTAATAATTAAGTTTATATAAGTTAGATTAATAGGAGAAAAACCAACAAAACTTTAATAATATGTATTTTTCCAGTATACATAGGAGACACTCAGGAAAACTGAGAAACTCCCCAAAATGGCCAAAGCCCTCACCAAGAATACCATCTTCAGCTAAAGACAAAAGATGTCGGGGGTTGAAGTTGTTTGAGAGGTTACCAGGAAAAGCACAGTCAACAGGAGTATGGTTGTTATGCAGATTTAAGTTATAGCCTTCTCCACTGATAACAGTTTCTAGAGATTTATCTATCCTTCTCTTCCTGGTACAGCAAGGAAGACACTCTTACAAATGGAGATTTCCCCAATAAATGTGGTTTTTTTTTTTTTTACAAAAGGTAACTTCTACTCAGTTTTCACAGCTTTTCCAATGTCTGCTGTTTCTTAAAAATAATGAACCTAGAATAATCAATATGCCAAAGAGGCATATTTGGGGATGGCATATTTTGCTCCATTTCAGCAGAAGCCCACATTTACAATGTATTTAAAAGTTTGTGGATATTGATATATTATCTTCTAAATTAGCTATTCATAAAAATATTACACAACTTGAAGATTTCTTCCTTTAAATACACATTTATGGAGCACCTTCGTTGTTTCAAGTACTAAGATAGATATGAGAGACTCAGAATTAAAAGAAAATACAGTTTGATAAATGTTATAAATGAGATGTTGATTCAACATATATTAATTTAATATAATGCTCTGTACCTCGAGCTGTATTAAAGATCTTAAAAATATCATCTCATTTAACCTTTAACTCACCCTATGAGGTAGGTTTTATTATTATATCTTTTTTATAGATGCAGAAACTAAGCTTATACACCTGACTCTAAAACTCTCTCTCGCAATCACAAAATCCTAAGAGATGAGGTGAAATTTCCACAGCTCTGTGGATAACGAATGGCATTTGTAACATGTGTTGAAAGTACTAACTTCATTCCTGGCTTAAATTTCCTCACATTGTCTCAATTCTCTTTTCTTATTCTTGTCAACTAAAAAAAAAAACCAAAAAAAAAAAAAAAAAAAAAACCAAACACACACACACACAACATGAGAGTTGTGAGTTAAGTTTTATTTGGGGCAAAATGAGGACTATAGCCCGGGAGGCAGCATTTCAGATAGGTCTGAGGAACTGCTCTGAAGAAGAAAGGGGAAGGTCAGTGTATATGTGATTTTGGTGAAGGGGGTGCGTGCAGTCAAGCACACATTTTTGCAGAAGGTTGCTGTTAGTCTTGTGAAGGTTGCTGCTAGTCATGAGGAGCAGATGTCTCCATTAATGATTTTAGTGCTTTTCTAGACACAAAGAGATGAAAGAATTTTGGGTCATAAAATCTTCTCCTGAAAATATCTAACTATCTGAAGGCCTGTTCTGCCAGTTTTTCCCGGAGTACAGCGTGCCTCCTTCCTGATCTCCACCCTGAACTCACTTTTGGGTTATGTTGAAGGTCAGCGGCTACAGTGGCCCGGGATTTAACCCTTGTAGGGGCAAATGTCAAGTGCCAATTCTTAGTTGGTGTTATAAATAATGTTTTCATGTTTTAGTATGGGTATCATTACAAGCCACATCAAATTTCTTTTTGGAACAAGAGTGAACATAAATAACCATAGTGTCTGATAACAATTGTCTCAATATTTTCAAGCCACGGCCAAGAAAAGAGACTTGCTGGAGGCAAATGATTTCCTTAGGTGACAAATTCATTTCCTTGGTTCTCATTATTTAATCAACTCTGTCCACATAACTCTATTATTATTCGTTTTTATTCTTTGCCATCATTATATCACAAAAGACCATCCAATACTTTGCTGACATCTAAAAAAATTAATTTCTGCAGTTTGCCCTTCATCAACAGCTTTAGATACTCTCTTAAAGAAGAAAAGGTAGTCGTGTTGGATTGCTTGTAATGATTTCACAAAGAAAACAAGCTATTTCTCTTCGTGTTTCTAAGATACACAAACCATCTGCTTGTGTTTTAGAGTTTCTTTCAGAAGCACTCATTTGGAAGATGATATTTTTATTTTCAAAATACATGGTGTTTTGTGCTGCTCTGAACACAATAAACTAGATTATTCTTGCTGGTGAACTTCCCTCGAGGACAGAAAGGGGCACTTTGGGAAGCTCCACTGACTCCCAAGGCACCGCTCCGGAAATTGCTTCTCAGATGCTTGGAAACTTGTAAGCAGGGTGGAACTTACCTACCAGCTCCCTGTGTAGGAGCCAAGCTCCCTGATTTCTAGACCGGACTCTGCCGTTAATTATCTGTTTGCTGTGGCAAATTGTTAACCTTGCTAGTTCTCAATTTCTGCATCTGAAAATAAGAGGGTTGGATTGCGTTATTCCCAGGAGTCCCTTCCTGCTTCAAAAAGCATGATTCAGGAAAAAAGTCTCAGCCTTACTATGTAGCAAAATTAAAGGGTCACATGGCAATGCTGTGAGAATGTCTATGCATATGTGTATATATGTATATACACAATATACATATATATATATTCTCCCCCTAAGGATCTATTTTTACTTTATATATATACCCATAGAGGGAGATTATAAAAAAGAAACATCTTTCAGAGGGTTTGTCTCAAATAATAACCCACAAATTATGACAATTTACTCTGCTATTCGTATATGACGTTATAACATAATATGTATATATAACATACATAAAAACAATATATTATAATATATGTATAATAATAGACTTATGTATAAATATATAGAGCACAAATATTATAGAATACAGAATATGTATTTGTGGGTTATTATTTGAGACAGATCCTCTGAAAGAAGCTCCTTTTTCACAATGTCCCTCCATGGATCTGTTCTCTACTTCTTGCTTCTCCAAAGTCCTTTTTATTAATATCTCTCTTTTTGGCTGCAGTGGTAAAACAACAATCATGTAAGAAAGCACTTACAAAAACCTTTGAAGAAGAAAGTGTTCTTTTTTCATCATGAGTTAGTTTATTCTATTGGTTTTTGTTGATCAAAGACTTGGGAGTGGCAAGTCAGAACAGATTCGAGACCCATGCGATGGGAATAATGTATGTAGAAAAGTGCCACACAGTCAATAAATAATGCTTTAATCTTAACCTACAAAGTAACTTGAGGCTCCTAGGTTCTGAGGACCTGAAGCTGAAGTTCTGAAAAGATTGTCCTCACTAAATTTCGCTGACATCACGGTTTGTCCTGAAACTCTCATCCGGGAAGTTGCTTGCGATGGAGCTTAAGTCGCTTTGCACGTCTGCACTCAGGGGATTCCGTCACTGGCCTCTCGTGCCACGTGTGCTTTGCGTTGGTTTGTCCACCTGCTGTAATACAACCGTCCTTCCCTGGGTGGCTTCCCAGTAATACCAGCTCTGCCTACAAATGTTCTAGGAAGCACTAATATACTGCTCTGTTCTACGGGTTGGCAGAGGTACTTTGCAGAAAAGCTAGACTTGGTTGTTTTTTTTTTTTCCCTATTCTTTCTATCAGTGGGCTAGGACTTCTGAGAATGCCCCAACCAGAGGCGGCTACAAAACTCCTCTTCCCCAAGGGAATGCCAAAGGGTTGAGTCAGTCAAGTCAAGTCAAGAGATTGGCCAATTGGGAAGCTATTTTCCTGATGTCTCACAGATCAACTCGTACTGCATATAAAGGCCCCATGGATTACAAGATGTGGGAAAACATGAAGAGGATAACTCCAGGTGTGACAAAGTGTCTCCTATGCCTAAAAGCTTTATAAAGACAATCAGCAATCACTCAGGCAGATATTTATAATAGAAACATAATAATGATTCTACACTTTAAATTATTACCTGCATTTACTGCTGCTGTTTTTAATATTGAAACAAAAGGTGCTGAAAGTAATTTGCATCAACCATAGCTGAGAATTAACACAGAGGTTAAAATTATATCCTTCTCTAGGAAAAGCTAATATATGCTAGATTTCTTTCAAACCTGGTTTCAAAGAACAATGTATTCTTTACAAATAAATTAAACAAGACGAAATTCTTATTCTGTCATTTATGATTTTGCATTAAAAATATAAGTAAAGGTACCATACAAGCAGAATAGAATTTTAACAACATCCAAGAATTTTGCAGAAAGATACAACTTAGAATAAAATCTATGGTGCTGTGTGGGCATTTATTCCAACAGCATAAACTAATAAGATTCAACAAATGTACGTGCAGCAGGAATTCCATTAACCTCTCCTGGTTTTCATATGAAACTTAAGTTTGTCAAAGGAATGACAATTTATTTCATTGGGTTCTTAATAATAGAAAATACAGGATGGGTCCAAATTAACTCCAATTAGCATTCTGAGAATCCTGATTCAGTATCAGTAGCTTAGTTTCCATTGTAATGAAAGTTACCAAGCATTATATTTGCTGGCAGTGGGTTAATACCGTAATGACACTGGCTATGATGCAGTTTAAGGGAAATTATGGAGTAGAATCTGTCAGAACAAATCTTGAGTAGGAGGAATAAATGTTTCATAGCACACTGTGTGCTTCCACGTCCAACTGGTGTTCTGAAACAAGAAAAGCCAGGGAGGTCTACAAAATGTGCTCGATGGCGCAGTTGAGACAGAAAACCCAAAGATAATGCATGTTCATATTTTTGTCTTATTACAGTGCCTGTTAGCAAAGGACACCAGGCTGAAGAGGCCATAACTTTATTTTGCCTAAAACAGATTTTAGAGATGCTTTCCTTTTCACTTGATGGAGGCAAACATTGTTTCCAGATTCATTTTACATTTTAATTGACAAAAGATTCCAATCTCAAATGAAATTATCGCTCTAAAGATGTCAGGTGACCATTTTTTCATAACCTTTTTTTTAAATGTAAGAATTAAAATCTAAGGCCATTTTACTACTGTCTGTCCCATTTCATCTAAAAGCAGGTGTCAGTGAAAATTAATCAGTTGATCTAACGAAGAAATGGAAAATTTTATTCAAGCCAGATTTGAGGATTATAACCCAGGAAGAGCATTTCAGAAAGCTTCAAGAATGGTTCCATCTTACAGAAGTCAAAGCACAACTGTATAAATTTTTGAGACAGAGGGCTGTACATTAAATGGCGTCAAATGTAAATATGACAGTTTACAAAATCCAGATCTGAGTGTCATCGTAACCCCCTACAAGATCAAGAAGGAGTGTTACCTTTTAAGGAGTTGTTGATCCTGAGACAACTTTGTTCTTTATGGTTGAGTAGGTATTTCTGCTGACGGGGGAGGTTTGGTCAATGGATAATGCAGAGGGACAGTGCACAGCAGGGGAGAGGGAGGAGGCCAAAAGGCAGAGAGACATTTTTATATTTAAATTTTTCTTGTCTTGCCGTGAAATGTGAATTTTATTTCACACAGAATAAAATCTGAAGCTCTTGTTTCCTCTACCAGACAGGTGTCCTCAAGGCTAAAGAATATAGGAATACTCCCAGGTTTTCAATTTACATAAAGCAGTGTGAGGGAGCGCTAGAGACAACAGTGATGCCTGCCACTTTCTCTGAGGAATGCTTTCTCCAGATCCTGCTTCCCGCGACTTTCAGAACTGTACGTTTTCCTTTGTGACTTTTAGAACTATACGTTTTCCTTGATGGGTGTGGAGGTTCTCAAAGCAGTCCACATCCTTTTTCATTTACCACCCATTGATTACATGTCCATTTTGGACAGTGTCTTAAACTTTGTACTGTAGGGGACCAAACTTTGCCACCCCAAAATGTCTCCCTCATGCAGATTATCTCAAGCTGAAAACAAACAAGGCCCAAAAGACTCAGGAAGGAACTTTAACCTTCCTCTAACTGCCTAAAAAAGCTTTAAATAGATGATCTGTTCCTGGAACAGAGCTATCACCAGAGAATGGAAAGAATAGGGACTAGGTGTGGTGGAGGAACTCTTAGAGATCAGAGTCCACTCTGTCCCATTGTCTCTGCATGGCTCAGAAAGCATTTATTTACCAAACATTTGCTTTTCTATCTCCATATCAAGTGCTCCCTCCTTTTTGAGGTCTGAGATACCTATCCCCAGCCTCCTCTTTTGTCTTTAGTTAGTGATGGTATTTAAGGTGAGGGTTTTGGCCATTTTGGCAAGTTACTCAGTTTTCCTGGATCTCTCCCATGTATACATTTTATTAAATTTTTCTTTGATTTTCTCCTGTTAATCTATGTCATGTCAATTTTATTCTTAGACCAGCCAGAAGAAAGGTACGGGAATATTTCTTCCTCCCCTACGCTACTAATGCCAAACAACTACATGGCCAGGCCTATTTAGTATGATTATGCTTGAAGTACTATTATATATGTAATAGCATTATGTCCTATTTAGTATTATTTCATCTGCTCCTAGAAAAGTACCTAGAATATAAGTTAAATAATTTATTTTGTTTAAATGCTTTGAAGCCTATCTGTTGCCTCCTACATAAAAGATATCAACTCTAGGGCACTTCTACTGAAAAAAAAAATTGCTTTTCCTTCTGTTAAATTATTTCTCAGTTAAAAAAAAATTCCTGAAGTTACAGTATTGCTATCCTTTTTTAAGAGTTAGTCTGCTTCAAGGAAATAAACATCATGGAATAGTTTAATAAAAATAACCTTTCCATAGTCTTTGCAAAAATGACACCACTTGTGAGTATAGATCAACCTAATCTCCTTACCAAGAATATTTAGTTACTCTTTATCTCTCTCCCCTTTTCTTCCACCCTGGAAAAGTTTTATAGGCTGTAACTTGTAATTTTTGGATTTTTAAAACATGAGTGAATAATTATTGGATAGAAACTTCAAGATACAACATAACAAGAGCCCTAGAGAGGATCTTCAAGATCTTAGCCTAATGTATTTCTAGCAAGGTCTCTTTTGAAGACAAAAGCCAGAGAGATTAAGTGGCTGGGCAAGGTCACAGGGAAGGTCAATGATGGCTACACAGCTAAGGCAGCAGAATGTATTTTGTAAAATTTGGAAAAGTGTCATAGGTAGAAAATTGAAAGAGATAAGAATAGAGAGGTCTTTTCTTCAATATAACTCAACACTTCTCCCAGAGGAAACAATGTGTGGGAAGAAGAAAAAGTTGCCAGATTAATCCATGTTGATGTGGATTAATCTTTTTTATATTCTGATCATCATCCACTTTATAAATAAGTTCTCCAACTCGGGTATGAATGAGAAATATGAATGTGGAAAGAAGCAGACAGATTGAATCCCAGAGTGGGAGAATATGACTTTGACTTATTCTCAGATCTTGTTATTAAAAAGGTAGTTTTCAGTAGTGTGGATAGTCTTTCATCTGAGCAATTTCAGCAACTAACGTGGATAAAATCTTAGTCTCAAAAGTTATCACAGAATATGAATAGCCTTTATCTGATGACAATACTCATTTACCACTAGCATTCATATGAGTTAACTATACCTCTGGAAACAAGAAAATCTCATTGCTTTTTATTTTGGTTTGGTAAAAAAAAAAATGCTTTTTCCCTCCTGGACTTCAAATCTATCCTCCTCCTGACATTGGAGAAGAAAATATTTCTTTTTTAGATTTCTCAATATGCTGCCATTTTTTATGAAAAGAATATAAAATTAAAACTAATAATCAAAAACGTTTCAGTGTAAAAGACCATAGAAGACATCTTCTCACTCAATTAACATCCAAATGATGCAATCACATGGAGCTTTCCATGTAATTTTCATATGGAAGAGTTTATTCAAACTGATTAGAGAGAATTTCATATAAAATTTGGAGGATTTTCATAACAAAACATTTATTTTGAATAACATGCTAAGAACGTTTTTCTTCATCAGCAGTACTGGTCTTTCAAATGATTCTTTAACTCAAAGTTTTCTTACAAATAGAGAAAATTAATTTTTTAAACCCCACAAGTGGACAGTAATCTCCTTATTACAGCATTATTTTCATGATTTTTTATCTAATGTATGTGAAAATCTTCCCTCCACAGTAATAATATGTATGCATGGCTTCCTTATTGTTGCATTGGGAATAAAATTAAAATGAATATTGTTTCTGTAAAGATATATTTAAGGAAATACAAATGAATAGGGCATTTTGAAATTATTTGGAAATTCAGGAATGTGTGGTTAGGAACAGGTCAGTAGAGAAAACCTCTCTTTGTAAAGTAGATTTCAGATGCTGGCAATTCATAAATACATATCAAGCCAAAACCATTATAATTTTGGATCCCAGATGAAAGTTGTTTATGAACAACTAGAGAACATCCAGCTATTTATAGAACAGAAAATCACTAACACTTGAAAAACAAAAAAGCAATTACTGTATCTCCAACCATGTAATGACCATGTTAGACAGAAGAATCACAAATTTAGCTTCATCATTCTTGAATCAAAAGCTGGATTGTAGAGATTATGGCTGCGTTTGGAAAATTAGAGAAAAATAACACTTTCAGAATTATAACACAAAAAGGCAATTAAAGCTGGTACCATTATTCTCCAGAACAATAAAGTTCCATTTTGGAAAAGATATAAAAGTCATCAGAGGAATATGAAAATAAAATTAATTCAATGACAAAACATTCTTCTCTGTTTCTATCTCTCCTCCCTGAATGGTAGATGTCTTTTATAACCTCCTTTTATTTTTAATTTTCATTTTTCTTCAGAGTCATAATTTCCATCACTTTTTAGTATTCAGTCATTTTTTCTTCATACATTCTTTGTAGTTATCAGGTGATCTTCCATTATACTTTCCCCCTCCATTCCTCCCTTCCTGCCTTTTTTTTACTTTTCGATTTTTTTTCTCTGTGTCTCTGGAAGTACCACCATTGGAAGTTTTGAGGAGGAAGACATTTTCTTCTGCTTTTCTAGGTTCTTCTGGCTGTTCTAAGAATTAAACTGATATGAGACAGATTAACAGAAGAAAATCAAAGAAAAGTTTAATAATATGTATGTATGGGAGAGATCCAGGAGAACTGAGTAACTTGCCAAAATAGCAGAAAACCTCAGGTTAAATACCATCTTCAGCTAAAGATAGAAGAGGAGAGTAGGGGTAGTAGTTTGGGACTTCAGAGGGGAGAAAATCAATTCACATGCAGATGAAAAAGCAAATATTTGGTGAACATGTTTCCTGAGCCATACAGAGACAATGGGGCACAGAATGGACTCTGATCTCCAGACCCTGCTGAGTTTTCCCTGCCACACCTCCCCCACATTCTTTGCATAGATCTTTGGTAATAGCTTAATTTCTGCAACAGGCCCTTTATCTAAATTCTTTTAGGCAGTTAAAGAGGCAACAAGAAAAACTCCCTGAATCTTTTGTTTCTTAAAGATAATCAGCCTAGGTTAATTCTCATGTCAAAGAGACACACTTTGGGGCGACTAATTTTGTTTTCCAATTTTTGGATACAATTTTTCATTCAAAAGAAAGAAGAACTTTCTAAATCTGAGCATTATCTAAAATGGACACAAACAACTTTTCTGGTAATGACCGCCTCACCTTAAGAGATATGTAAGAAGACAGAGAGCTGCTTATCTGAAAAATTGTACAGCAATCTTACATTAAATAGAATATTGAATGAAATGACCTCTAAATTCCCTTTTGTAGACTGAAATAAATGTACAGCCTGAAAGTTGAGAGTTATGTTTTATTTGGCAGACATTAGTGAGGACTCGAACCACTCAGAGCCCGGGATGACAGCCTCTCAGATGGCTCTGAGGGACTGCTCCAAAGGGGCAGGGGAGGAGCTAGGATGTATAGGAATTTTACAACAAAGACCAGGTAGTTGGAACATTAGAAGATTACTTGTTAACTAAAGAAAACCAGGCATCTCAAGTTAAAGAATTTAGCGCTTTTCTATGTATGGGAGGGAGCAAACATTTGGGCTCATTGAATTCATTCCTTTGACAAGCACCTAGCCATCCAGGGCCAGTATCTTGTCGTTTCTTATTCTGAGCCCCCTCAGAGGGCACCACTGTGAGTGGCTGCAGAGGCCGGGCTGCAGGCTTCTCTTCACTGGGGGTGGGGCAGCCGCTGATGACTTGATGACTTCAGCATTCTTTGTTTACTGATATGGTTTGCAATATTTTTTGTTCACACTTTCAGCACTTAGATGATATGTTTCTACAATTCTTTCCTTGGCCAAAGCAGGTCAAAGCACCTCCCAGGATGCTGTCCCACTCAGCAGTGTTCACAGGGGTAGATGCTCATTCATAGCTGTCTCTTCTCTTGCTTAGAAAAGCAGGGAAATCTTCGCCCAAAACTCCTGAACAAGCATGTGATCATGCTCAGGTTAATTCCATTTTCTTTCTGTTCTGCGTTTCCATTTGATCATCCTCTTCGTTCTTTCTCTTGCTTTATTCTCTTTCTTGCCATGTGCCCATCTCCTCTGCCTCCCCTTCTTCTCACTCTGTTCTCCTTTTTATCTTTTTTCCCTTTACTCTTTGTCCCGTCCTTTTCCTTTTCGCATTCCTGTTCTTGCCGATTGTCGCCCAGAGAAGGCTGGTTTTAGGCCTTGCCATTCAGTCCCAAGGCTCAGAAGCAGTTTGTCATTAGAGAAGGAAAGGAGATACTCCGTGGCCTCTTTCAGAAATGAAAATGACTTCTCAAGCTTCCCACGCTCCCTCCTACCATCCCCTTCCCCCTTTAAATATTGATGGCACCACACTAGCCATCTGCTAAGGTGACTCTGGTTGGCACTCTGCAGAGGCCAGGGGAGCGGTAGGTGCAGTCGCAGGTAAGAGACATCAGACATCTTTTCCTTCTATCTGTTACTTGCTCCTCTAGCCCTGCGCGTCAGGCTTGCCAAGGACCGAAAACCCCACGCGCGTGTCCGTAGATCTGCTGCCCAGGGGGAAGTTCCGCTTCCCGCGTGAGCTGTAAATTTGTCTGATGCTGATCAGCACATGCACGGGCTGCAATGGCAGCGGGAGGAAAGGTCGAGCCCGACTCGCCAGGAGGGGCGGCCCGGATTCTAGGTACTGATGTCTCGATGCTTCTGAGTTGGACAAAGAAAACACATTTGGTGTGGGGTCCCCTGCTCCAAACGTTGCTTATTTATACCACATCCTGATGAACTAAAGCTGTGGCTGCCTCGCTCACTGGGCTGATGATGCCCAGAGTCAGGGCAGTGTGCTTTCTGAATTTCAGTGCGGCTCCATCGGGTCCTGGAGAATTATGAAACAGCTGAGTGCTTCAGTGTGTACCACTTAATTATGTGCCACATGTAATTTCAGAGCAGTCCTATTTATAGCAGAACTTTATTTTTAAAAAGCTTATATTTCAGAGTAGGAGGCGATGCAAATCATTTTAGGCCCCGTAATGAGGCTTAAAATGTGACTCAACGGAGCTGTAAAATTGGCCGGCTCTTCAAATGGGTCACATTCAGATCAAGATGGCAAAGAGGACATTCATGGCATAAACACAAGCTCAGGATTTGAAAATTGGAGATTTCTCTTGGGCTGCGCATGTGTGAGTGTGTGCATGTGGGCTGTGGGAGGTGTGGGGGGGTGGGGGGGTGTTTTGTGGACAGGTGGTTATTTATTAGTAGTAAAGATAGAGAAGTCACAAGGAATTCAGGACATATAAATGTCAAACAAGGTCAGATTGGGTCAAATGCATATTCAGAATGCAGATCCATGTGGGAAAGACATAAATGAGAGCAGGGCAGGCGTAGCAAAGATCAGAGAGCTTAAGTGCAGGGGGCGGGGCTTGGCTGGGTGTCAATCATGAGACAGCAAGGGGGTGGGGGAGGGGAGAGCCCGGGTCTCCGTGCTGCAAAGGCCAAAGGGGGGGGGAGAGGGGGGGAGGTGACAGCTGAGTTATTAGAAGGTTTTGGTCTCTTGGAAGCGCAATGACTTAGCTTTCCGGCTTTGGTGTGATGTGAAGTGTGACTGAAATGTCCCTATTTTTTTTTTTCCCGTCACTGAGTGAAGACAAGAATGAAAGAGGCTTGTCAATACTTTGGGGGACCTAGAAGTGTACAAAAAGTGCATCGGCCTGGTCTCAAAATGCCTGCTGACTGATGAAGTACGGTCCTCTCTCCCTTCCCCTTCCCCTTCCCCGTGCCCGCCTGCCCCACAGCCTGCCCACGGACCCTGATCCCAGTCTCTTAACAACTCAGCCAGAAACGCAGAGACCGTGCGGGCCTCAGCTTTGACCGCACACGCACGGGCCTGGCTGACTCGGAGCCCAGGTCTGTGTAGGTGAGCAAAGGTCGCCAGGGAAAGCAGTCCCAGCGGCACGGTCATTAGTGGGTCCAAAGCGCCTCGCTTATCCGGGCCTGGCTGTCGCGCGGAGGAAATACAGCGGCACCGCTTCTCACCTTTCCGTGCTGCTCTCACACTTACGTCCTGCTCCCTTCTGCCCGCGGCCTTGGCCCTCCCGCCTGCTTCCAGGCTCGCGCACGTCTTCTGCCCCAGGCTGCGCTGCAGCCCGCGTCCGACCTGCGCGCCCGCTCCTCGGGCCGCCAGTCTCCCCTCGGCGCCCTCACCCTCCTGTCTGACAAAGCGCATACATGCTCATGGCAGGGGGAAAAAAACCTTTGGCAACCAAACAATAGCCAAAAGATTAAAGAAATCTATTCTCAAGCTCTAGCACAACACACTCTGAAAATAACAATGAAAAGCCTGAATTTAATCCAAGGGTCCACAGCAAAATATCACTTTTTGAAATTAAAAAAAATGCCATTAGATACAGTCTCAAGGCCTAGGGTAGTGCTTTGAAAGGACTGAATTGAATCTTGTGGGTTGTTATTAACTAGTTAGTTCTGATTACTTTTTTTCTGTTACTACTGATGAAAGAGAGTATTAATCTGAATATTAGTGTATAAATTAGATTATTGTCATAAATATCACTATTATCAATAAATGACTGAAATAGTTATGCTGTACACCAGAAATTGACACATTGTAAACTGACTGTATTTCAATTAAAAAAACAAATGAGTGAATAATCGTATGGTCATAACAAGAGTTACCAGTAATAGTGGTAGCATTTTATTTATTTAGGGATTATAAATTCTGTGAGAGCACGGGCCTGTGTGTAATAGGAGCTTAATAAGTATTTATGGAATGCTAGGTGATTTTTCACATATGGGCTCTCCTGGTCCTCTCAACGGTTCAAGGATCATGTCTCATTCATACTTAAATCTTTCATATGCTTGGCGCTGCAACTGGTAAATGGTAGAAATTTAGCAAAGACTTGCTGGCTGACGGATTGGTGGGGCAGGATGTTAACACGTGCTCTGCAAATTCACAACATGCATCTATGGCCTGACCAGCAACTGACTGACCACAACTTTCTGTAGGAAGCAAATATCATCTCTCCTAGAGTGAACAGATCGAAGATTATGTATTTTTGATTGAATATACGTAAACTCTAATCCTAAGCCAATCTCGGACCTCGATATTGACAAGCCTTTATGTGAAGATTGCTGGAAAGGCAGAGTTTTCTTGTACTATTTATGTATTTATGGAACATTGAGATTGGAGAAGCAATAGCTGTATATCAAGAGGCATTTTGCCTAAGGATTGACATCCAACAGATTTGGCATTCACACTTGGAATGGTTAATCAATCTGGCCATGGATTTACTGGGACACTTCTTGGAGTTTTGATGATGTTTGCTAAAGTAAAGAATTCCAAATACATTTGAAGTTATCTAAGCTATTGTGGGTATTTCTGTCATCCTTCAGAGAATTCCCAGAGGAGATGCTAGAACACCTGTAGGAGCAGTGACAAGGACAAACACTTGTGTGAGCAACTTTTTAAGCTCTGATGCCTTCACCAGCAAATCTGAAAAAATAAGACACGCACTACTTACCTCCGATGTCCTTGGGAAGGACAGTGGACGCACTCCATAGATTAGAAAGCACTCTGCAGGCGTAAGCTGCTATTATTATTCTTACCTGTAAAATAGAGGTCACTATTGCTCATCTCTCTTAAAACGTTGGTTTGAGAATTAAATGAGATAGTGTGGGAAAATATTTGAGGAGGACAAGATGCTTTAAGCTGGATAATGAAACTGTTACTCAGATGTCCTCTTCAAGGACATCACTATCTCTTTCTCATGACTAAAAATGTGGTTCATTCTACAGAGATGCAGGGCACTGGCACAAATAAAGTAATTATCACCATTACTGTGCTCTTCGATTGAGTGCTACATGCTGCTTCTTCCATATCAATTCTCTGTGAAGCAATAGATGTGTTACCAAAAATGTCATCAGAGTTATTAAACCCATGTGCCAAATAAGATACCTGTTTGCTCAGCATCACTGATGCTTTTTAAAGAGTTGCTAACTGCAAAAGCTGTCTCTTTAGATCATAAATCATTGTAATTGGAACTTTGGAAACACGCAGGTAGCTAGAATGATGAATAAAGCTCAGCTGGAGAGTTTCAAGTATGGCATTTGTGTTTTCCCTAAAGCCTTTCTTAGGAGAAACTGGGAAGTCAGACAGTATCTACAACACACATATGTCTTAAGAAATCCAACTGCTTATCAGAGATTCTGTTTTTTAGCAACTAGAAAGTTCTTTCATGAATAGATTTCAATTTGCCACAAATGTAGACAACAAACTTGGTTTGATTATATGGTATCCTTCCCAAGTCAGACTGACCCTCCAATTTTGAGAAGCCAATATTTGACACTGTTTGTGTCATCCGTGCCGCCGCCATCCTCACTGGTGCTGAGCCTGCCAGCAGGTTTTTCATTCTGAGGTCTTTGGAAAGAGCAGCGAAAAAGTCAGAACCAGTTTTGTTTGCTTGTTCAGAGATTCGGCAAGGAACAGGAGGAGAAATAAATTCACTTGCGTTACCTTTCTCACGCAGTGTTCCTACCTGTCAGACTTGGCAATAGGAGAGGCTGACCTTCATACTCTCTTCCCGACACACTCAGTTCAGTGGTTAACAACAAAATTCCTGTCGAAAAGGATAAAAATTATGGAGACAAATATGGTGTGATAGACAATGGTGGCAAGTGTCTGAAAACACCTTTTTTTAAACAGAGAGTGTCCACCTCTGCTCCTGGTCTCTTCTAAAAGCATCATTCAAGGGACTGAAAAACACTTTGCCTCTTCAAATCTGAGGAACAAGGCCTGAGTTTTCCTTTCCAATGACTTTTGAAAATCAGCACAATTATATAGTGTGTAGAAGTGACTTTGCAACTGAATTAAGATTCTTTGTGCATAAACTACATGGAAGTAGACAAATTTTAGGTTGACAGCATCACTGGAGTTAGTATCACTAAGTAAGGCTGATTTTCTTTACTCTGTTAGGTAATACCCATCACTGCTTCTTCCCCTGCTCAGGACCCTTTCTGAGTTGGTGCCAGCAATAGGGAAATCTCATAACCTACCCCTGATACCTCTAAGCTGGCTAGTTTTATCTTCAAATCCTTGGTCTAGAGTGTCCTGAAACTTTTACTTTTCTGCAGGCATTTCATTGGACGGGCAAGGTAAACTTTATCAGTTCTTTCTTTTCCTAAGATTCAATACTCCCCCCAGACTCTGTGTTTCCCAGTCTTTCTTTACCCCTTTTTCCCACTGTGCCTCTTTAGGGCCTCTGTTCCGCATCAAGCCACACACTCAGCCTGCTTCCTCCAGTCCAGAGGCTGCTTTTTCGCTTACTGACAATTGCAAAGTGATTCCATTAACATGTAGATGACTCTGGTCAGAGCTGCACACACTAAACGTATATTTGAAGATCAGGGTTAATCAACACATAAGGTACCAACATGTACCACACAGAAGGGAGAACGTTTCTTTCCACTTATTTGTGTCTTCTTTAATTTCTTTCAGGAATATTTTGCAGTTTTTATTGTACAAATCTTTCTCCTCCTTGATTAAATTTATGCCTATATGTTTTACTCTTTTTGATGCTGTTTAAATGGATTGTTTGCTTAATTTCCTTTTAAGATAGTTTGTTGTTAGGGTATATAAATGCAACTGATTTTTGTATGTTGCTTTTACATCCTGCAACTTTGTTGAATTCATTTATTAGTTCTAATGGTTTTGGTGGGGAATCTTTAGGGTTATATCATTTACAAACATAATTTTATTTCTTCTCTGATTTGAATGGTTATTATTTCCTTTTCTTGCCTAATTGCTCTAGCTGGGACTTCCAATATTATGTTGAATAGAAGTGTTGAGAGTCAGCATCCTTGATTTGCTCCTGATCTCAGAGGAAAAACTTTCAGTTTTTCACTGTTGAGTATGATATTAGCTACAGGCTTTTCATAAATAGCTCTTACTATGTTGAGGTAATTTCCTCTATTCCTAGTTTGTTGAATGTTTTCGTCATGAAATAGTGTTGAATTTTGTCAAATGCTTTTTTCTGCATCTATTGAAATGACCATTTTTTATCCTCCATTCTGTTACCGTGGTGTAGCACATTGATTGACTTGCATATGTGAAAATGTCCTTGCATCCCTGTGATAAATTTCACTGGACAGGGTGCATGATCCTTTTAAAATGCTGTTGAATCTTGTTTGCTAGTGTTTTATTAGGGATTTTAACATATATTTTCATCAAGGATATTGGCCTGTAGGTTTGTTTTCTTGTAGTGCCTTCAGCTTTGGGTAATGCTTGCCTCATAAAATGAGGTTGAAAGTACTCCCTCCTTTTCAGTTTTTTGGGATGGGTTTGACAATTATTTAAATGTCCATACTATACCCAAAACAATCTATAGATTCAATGCAATTTCTATAAAAATTCCAACAGCATTTTTTTTCAGAAATAAACAAAAACAATTGTAACATAAACCACAAAGGACCCTGAATAGCAGAACAATTTTGAGAGAAAGAGCAAAGCTAGAGGTCTCTTGCTTGCTGACTTCAAAACATATTACAAAGCTAGAGTAATCAAAGCAGTATAATATCAGTGTAAATAAAATAGAATAGAGATCCCAGAAATAAATCCATGCATATACAGTCAAATGATCTCTGATAAGCATGCCAAAACTACACAACGGGGATAGGATGGTCCTTTCAACAAATGGTGTTGAGAATATCCGCATGCAAAAGTGTGAAACTGGACCCTCATCTTACACCATACACAAAATAAATCCAAGATGGATTAAAGATTTAAGGGTAGGACCTGAAATTATAAAACTAGAAGAAAACATACAGGAAAAACTTGATGACATCGGTCTTGGCAATAATTTCTTGGCTCACACAAGCAACGAAGAGTAAAAATAGGCAAGTGAGACTATAACGAAATAAAAACCTTCTGCATGAAGGAAAAGAAACAATCAACAGAGTTAAAAGGCAGCCTGTAGGATGGGAGAAAATATTTGCAAACCACATATATCTGATAAGGGGTTAATATAAAAAAAATAAGGAATTCTTACAATTTAATAGCAAAAAACCAAATAGCCTGATTTTAAAATGAGCAAAAGACTTGAATAAACATTTCTCAAAGAAGACATACAAGTGGCCACAGGATATATGAAGAGGTGCTCAACGTTACCCGTCATCAGGGAAATGCAAATCAAAACCACGGTCAGATAGTCATCACACCTGTAAGGGCAGCCATTTTCAAAATCATAGAAAATAACAAGTGTTGGAAAGGATGGAGAGAAATTGAAACCCCTGTGCATTGTTGTTAGGAATGTAGTAGCCACCATGGACAACAGTATGGTGTAGCCACCATGGACAACAGTATGAAGGTTGTTAAACAGATTAAAAATAGAACTACCATATGATTCAGAATCCCAATTCAGGGAACATATCAAGGAAAACAACTGAACAGAGGATCTCAGAGAGATGTTTGCATTCCCACTTTCATTGCAGCATTATTTGCAATAGCCAAGAAATGGAAAAAAACTAAATGTCCATTGATGGATGAATGGATAAAGAAAATGTGGTATATACATTAACAAAGTAGAAAATCCTGTCATATTGCTACAGCAGGGAGGAAACTTGAGGACATTATGCTAAGTGAAATTAGCCAGGCACAGAGAGACACATACTGCATGATTACACTTATATGAGGTGTCCAACATAGTCACAGAAGCAGAGAGGAGAATGGTGGTGGCCAGGGGCTGGGGGTGGGGGGGTGGGGAGATGGGCAGTTATGATTTATTGGGTGTAGAGTTTATGTCATGCAGAATGAAAAAGTTACAGCGATCTGCTTACGAACAATATGCATATGGTTAACAATATCGCACTGTACTCTTAAACATTTGTTCTAAGGAGATCTCATATTATGTGTTTTTTTAAAAAATACAATTAAAAGAAATAAGGAGAAGGGAGAAAATTTGTCTCCACATTTGACCGGAGTCACAGATCCAAAACTGGTTGGGGTGCTGGTGCTTGCTGCTGTATTTGTTTTTCTGTTGAGAAATCTGGGATATTATGAGTTACCAAGAATAAAAATCATATTTTCAAACATGTTTTTAACATCAGCAAAGTTTTACTTCAAATTTTTTTTCCAACTCTGGAAAAGCTAACACGCAAGAGGCTAACATGGCTGCCATCTAAAGGCAGCACAGAGGTCACTGAATATTTGTGCATCTTTAGGACAAGAGGAACTGCTCCAAATCTCCCTCACACTGAGGCAAGGGGAAGATGGGGCGAGTGATGAGTAAATAAACATCTTAGCTCTGTCATCGGGGCTGAGGGTTCCCCACTGAAACTCCAACTCCCTAGGCAGTTGATTGGACTCAACCTGTGTTAGGGAAATGTCATCAAAACCAAAACCTTCCTCCAATCCAGAAATCCTCTCCATAAAGATAGCAGAGAAAGAAAACACTTCTATTACTGAATAAGTTATTAAACTGGAATGTGACACACATCACAGTCAATCTGCTAAGAGATTTCAAAGACAGGAAGAAATCTTCCCCCATGCATGCATCACATACATATTTTCAAGATAAACAGTATCTGGTTCTCAAATAAAAAGACTTGATAGCACAATTTGCTATATATAGTTCATCCTAAATTCTCCTCGTAATTGGGGTGTGTTAGCTAATCAAGTTTATCCAGAGGAAAAACAAATCTCATGTTTTATGACTGTAGGTAGTTTGAAACTCTGAGCAAGGCACCCCCTGAAGGTAGACCCCTACCCTTCCACAGAATCAGGGAAAAGGGGGGTCATCTCCCGTGATGTTAATATTTCAAAGAGAGGACTCCCAGGTCCTTGAGAAAGGTGATCCTGGGTCATGAAGCTGGCAAGAGGCCTCTAGCCTTCAAAAGGATTTTTATACATTTCAAAGAGATGAGAAGGTGCGTACAATGATACGTCTTTTAAGATAAACGCTCTAAGAAAAATGAGGGGATGGAAATCTCTCCATTTTCAACAGGGAAAATTAAGCCTCATTTTTAATTTGTATTTGTTCTTACAAGATCTGACAGCCCGGAATACTCAGGGCAACCCGAGCGTGTGTGGCGGTGTGCTGGAGGGACACACTGAGCCTCAGGTTTCAGGAGGGCCATGTGCCTGGCTGGGGTGGGGGCTGGGCGACGTTGCATTCCCAGTCTAGCTCTCAGGAGAGCCGTGCTGGGTCCTGGAGTGGGCGGAGGGGCAGGTCCTCCTTCACAGCCTGCACCTCTCCAAGAGGGCTGTTTTGAGTCTTATATACTGTCAGATGCTGAGGCTTGTCTATATTCAAAGAGCTTTTTAGTTTAAAAATAATAGTTAATGAGATGTGTGTGTGTGTGTGTGTGTGTGTGTGTGTGTGTGTGTGTGTGTGTTTGTGGTTTATTGGGACAAGGCTAGTGCGTCTTTGGAAAGTCTTTTCTATCAACTTTAGCTTTTGATGGATGTGCATTGTGAGTTAATATTTTTATTTCAAAAGGACTAGATTTGAATTCTGCCTGAAGCTATCATTATCAGAAGTTTGCTTTTTTTTTTTTGTCATTTCAAAAAGTGGTATGTCTTCCAACTGATTCTTTTAAACTCAATTTAATGAAGCAGTTGAGTCTTAGCCAGTCAGTTTTTAAGTCACCACTTATTTGACCAAATTCTATTATTTTTTTTTGGTCTATCTGTGAGAATAAACCTAGGTGTCGTTTGAAATGAGGCAAATAGCAGCCCTGCTCAGAGATAACATTCTCTGTTACGCAACACTGCACCACCAGATCGGTGGCTCAGTTAAAGGCATTTAACCCAGACCAACTGGTAATAGCAGGTGTGTATATCATAAAGACAGGCTCAAGTTACATCCCCCCCATCTCACACTCTGCTTTACTTTGGCTCTCGCCACTATCGGTTCTTGATTTTCCACAGATCGAATGAAGGTGAATGACATCTGTGTCGCAGTTACAATGTAAATTGCGCTGTGCAAAGCCTCCCTGAACAGGAAAGGGGACGTGGCTGATGTGAAGGGGACAGCCATCATGAAGGTCTACATTCTGAACTGGTTTACATTTCCTAGTATGAAATAAATACATGTTAGTGTACAAGTGGTTGGGGCCTTAACGACTTTGTGCTATCACATATCGAGTTCATTTAAAAGACAATATTCCATTTCCAAATTACGTTAGGTTGGGCATCAGAAAACGTATTTATATTCCTACGTTATTTCCTGACTCTGACTCTCCTGCATTCTTATTCATTTGTAAAGTGCATCAAATATTTATTTGCATTTGCTTCCTTTTCAAATACTAATTCTCTCTCCTCAATTCCAACTGCACCTTTTAATCAAGATACCTTTGACTTCTCACATCACTGAAGAGAACTTTTTAGCAATTTGTAGTCTTCATACACATTCCTAGTCTTCTTCTGTATTTGATTGCTTACCTGATAGTAAAAATTCATTGTCAGGCACTGAAGCAATAATCTGATGATCCTCAGACAAGAAAGAATAATGCAAAATATGCCTGTTATTATAGGTCACTCTCCACATTTTGTATCTCCAGGTAGATTTTAAATTTCCTAAGAAAGCATCCTTGTTTTTGCCATCTCTCTGTCTCTTACAGTGATTAGTAAAGTGCCTGAAACATGGATTTCCACAGGTAAATGCTCCATAAAAACCATGATGACT
This sequence comes from Camelus ferus, assembly GCF_009834535.1. Taxonomy (NCBI): domain Eukaryota; kingdom Metazoa; phylum Chordata; class Mammalia; order Artiodactyla; family Camelidae; genus Camelus; species Camelus ferus. The sequence goes on along the minus strand of NC_045704.1, from coordinate 70,682,807 downwards.
GGAAGAAAAAATGTACCAGAACCAGATGCCCAGTCTAACCCTGCCTTATGTAGAGGACATGACTCTGAATATCAAGGGAGTTGAGATGGGAATTTTCAAGATAATTAATTCATTAAAATGAATTCAATAAACTTGTTAGAGCCCCTGGCAATGTATTCTATTATGGACCTAATACATTTAGCAAACACATCTATTCTCTAGCTTTCTGGGAAGGACAAGCTTATTTGAATTTTACTCAGCTGATTGCTTATTTCTGACCCTGTGTTAACATGGTACTAGGCAGCTAATTGAAATACTCTCGTGTGTCTTTTGAGGACAGAAACCAGTTTTTAAAAGAGAATTTGTTTTTATTTTTGCTTGGGACTTTTAAATAAAACTCATGTCTTTCTTGCATCCGTGGTATAACAAATCAGCCGATTTCTTCCTCCACATCTCTGTACCAAAGGAAATATCCTCACCATTTATATGTGACATTTTTCTTATTCAGAAAGTAGAAATGAATCTACAAGTCCTTTTAGTTTTCATGAACCTAAAGAAATTGATTTAACTGGTATTTAAGACAGACAGAATGAAAAATGTTTTTCCTAACACCCCTTTGAAATCAATCTCATCCAACCAACATTGTTACCCCATTATTCCAATAAATTAAAGGATTCACTGATATTTCCAAATCTTCACGTTATAATGTATGACTTTAATGTGTTCATTATGATCAGTGAAATGGTAGCTTAAAAGCTGTGTGTATTGGTGAATTCTATGTTCTCTCTTCTCAATAGAGAAGAATCAGTGACCAGTGTCCTGGGTGAAAATCAAGTAGGCAGCTGAGAAAAGAAGGAAGGTAAAGGGCACTAGTATATAGTAGATGCCTCCTGTGTGCTCAACACATTGCCTCATTTAATCCTCCTCATTCAAAACAGGTTTTATTGGCTCTGCTTCACAGTGAGGAAACTGGGACTCTGAAATGATGTCCAAGGCTTCCTAGCTAGGAAAAAGTAGGGGACCCGGGATTAAAAGTGTATTTCTCTGACTCCCAAATATTTCTACTAGCCTATGATAGCGCGAATATGATTCAACTGTAGAAAAGACATAGGATAGGACAGGAATAATTTAGCCTGAAGAAGTGAGTATAATGGGAGAAATTCATGCTTCATCTATACAAAGCATCTTTGCACAGACGATGACAAGATCTCCAAGGGCAGATTGAAGAACATTAAAATAGGAGGTGAAGAATTTTAATTAGATTTATGAAAGAAAGTCTTGCCTGTGAGGGGTGTAAACACTGTAGCAGATCATTGAGAGGAGGCACCACTTTGTTGCAAGCTCTTAGATCAAAAGAGGTTCTCTCCTATTAGGTTATGCTAATAAATGTCAAGGTGCAATCATGAGTCCCTGTGCGTGGCATTTGTTCCTCATCCCTGCAGCTGCCTCGGTTGAACTGTCAGTTGGAATAAAAGAAAAGGACTTGAAATCTGGGACAAAAGTAGAGTCTCCCATTGGTGGAAGGCCAACAGATTAGCTCAAATACACATATGTGACTCTAAATTTGTTAAGATCGAAACAGCCTGAACTTTCCCCAAAGCTTGACTCAACCTTGAAAAGGCTTCTTCCTGACCTGAGGCCCCGGACCTCTCTTTTCTCAGAGTTTTACTAAGTTACTTTAGAAAACATGTAAATTCTTTCTCTTCCCCTTTGAGATGTGAAATTTTAAAAGTCTTTTGCCAGTTTTGCTTCCTAAGACTTCCTCCTCTTAGACCTGAGAGTCAGGCCTTTGAAATGCAATTATCAAAGAAGAGAGCACCCCCATCCCCCATTGCTTCCAGGGGTGGGAGCCTAACCTTAGCAGGTACCTTGCACCAAGCTGCACAACTACCTTCAGTCATGAAGATCAGAGCAAGTTTACTCCTCCTGTAGGTGAAGATAATTAGCAGACACAGATGGCCTACAATTCCCCTTCCAGCTCTTAAAACCTCTCCAGACCTTTGTTTTAGTGGAGTTGAGCTCAGACTGAGTTCTGACTTCTCTCCTCAATTGCAGTAGGTCTGGATATAGTCTTCCTTGCCTGTTTAACTTTGTCCAGCACAATTTTTGCTTTGGTGAATATTATAAACATTTTCTCAGTTACATATGAAGAACTTTTGCAAAACTGAAAAAAAAAAGCAGCAATTTAACATGGATGTTGTTAATTTTCAGTTGATGCAGAAAACATAGTTAAAAATGCTTATTTGATTTCTTGGTCAGTCTTCACTGAGAAATTATATTCTTCATTACCTGTACTTTATTTTTTATTTATATTTTAATCAATTAAATTTATATGTATCTTAAAAATGTTAGCATGTCCTTTTGTCCTGGTTTTATGCTAAAAAGATGCACAATTCTATTTTGCTTAATGTGAGTGGCTTGGTTGAAAAATGATAATTTGTTTGTTTCATGCTTTCAAATGTCTTATATAGTAAGCTGCCTGTTTGGGGGGGAAAATCATCCTAGCAGTTAAGCTCACTTATAATGTTAAATTATTAATTCGTCATTAATCTTTCATATGCTTTACTAATGCAGACATGAGATTAGTTTTGAACTCAGTCAGAGTCTCACTGTGAGCTATATTCAATATGTTACATTGTTTATCCGTTGTCCTGACTTAAAGCAAGGAAGCATAATATACTTAAGAATTCCTGATAGTGTAAAGAATATTTATCAAATATTATTTAGCTAAATGTCTTAAGTTAAATGACACTCAGATTATTATTTAGTTCCTTTGGGTTCTTTTCACTTGGATCTTTAAGAATTCATGTGTATTTGTACCAATATAACATTTTGGAACATCCTTGGTTCCCCAAATAGATGTATGAATAATAGTCCCATTATACTATAGTAGTGTTGTCTTCTTAAATGAGATGGCATTTGTGGGGTTCGAGGACAAGTAAGAGGCCTCATAGAGAGCCACAAGGGCTCCAGTCACAGGATGTCTGCGTGCCCCCAGATCACTCATGTCGTGAAGACATAGACCAGAAAACACAAAGAGCATTCCTTTCTCATCATGTAATTGCTTTAGCCCAACAAACAACCCTGAATCGTGACCTAACAGAGCCCTCCCCCGATATTCCTCCAGCATATGAGACTGCCTACCTCCTCCCGTATGTTCCCCCAGGTATAATACACCAATAGCCCTAGGTAAGGCCTGGCCTCACAGTCATTCAGGCTGGTTTGTTTCAAGTCATGACTTCTCCATGTAGGAGTCATAAATCCCACTGCCCCTTCATGGACTCTAACTTTCTCACCAGCCCACAACCAATCAAAAACTTGTGCACAAGCTGATCAGGCAGCCCTCTGTGTTCACCATCACTTTCCCACTGAAGACTCTAAGCTTTCACCATTGGGGCTCACACAGGCACCCCTTGTCTGTGTGGCCTGCTGTTGTTTGTGACAGTATACCTTATAAACCCCTTTTCTATTTTCACTCTTTGTTTTTGGTAAATTCTCTTACTGCCCTGCGCACCGGCCCACCAGATCCCTTGACAATCTTAGGGTAATTCATCAAATCAAAACTGTCCCCCTAGAATCTTTGGGACCAAGGATAAGATGTAACTAATCCACACCCCCAGCACCTTTCTGTCATGTGTCTATTTCACCATTCATGACAGCTAACTCACTTCTATAAAATAGAAGTTTATTCTAGAACTGATTGTGACTTTAGACTCTGAGCTCCCAGACTGTCTCCTGGTAAGTAACTCTATTCAGATGATTGCATGTAAGTTTAAACAAAAACAATGATGTGTTGGCCAAATTTGGAATGATTAACTCAGTTCAAACCAATCAGATCTCCCTCTCCGAACTTATGCTTCTTTCCTCTGGGTACACCCTAAAACCATGAAGGTTTTAACAGTAATGGGTAGGCATCTCAAGGCTGGGGTGATATTCAGTTTCAGCCGCATGTCATGAAGCCACTCCAGCAGTCCTTGAGGACGTCCACATGGGGGGAACTGAGGCTTCAGTTCCAATTCACGCCAATAGCTACATGAGTCATCTGGGAAGTGGTTTTTTCAGCCCCAGTTAAAACTTCCGATAACTGCACACCCCCCCCCCACCAACATCATGACTGCAACCTTTTGCAGAACCACTGAACCAGAATCACTCCGCTAAGCTCTGTCCCAAATTCCTTACGCATAATACCTGTGAGATAATGATATCTGTTGTTATTTTAAGATGCTGAGTTGACATATAAAAGTTTTGGAGGGATTAATGACTAATACAGAGCCCGTGTGTGTGTTTGTGTGTGAGTGTGTGTGTGTTCTCTCTCCTGTGGTGGGCTGTCTTCACTACTCTCCGGGTTATTTTCCAGTTAACTTCCAGGTTGGAGGTGGGGACTGAGTTCGGGAGAGGAGGGTGGAAGTTGAGATAGCCCAAGGGTTTAGGTTGAACCTGTCACCCAAGCAACACAGAAGGCTACAAATAAGAAGGGTTTATCTGGGGTCTTAGGAATTGCAATTTGGGAGGTACAGATTCAAGCAGCAACTCAAATGTGCCCCGAGGGAAGTAAAATGGTAAAGTTTTATAAAGACAACAGACAAAGACATTCCAGAGAAGTTCCCTAGGTTGTTTTGCTGAACTATGATTGATGCTGGCAGGCATTCAGATACCTGTCAGCAGCAGACTGGTGGCTGAGCTGCATTTTCCCATCTTCAATAAGTTCCAGGTGGCCCATCGTTGGCCAGGTCAGAAGTTTATGTTGCATCGGGGTACGGACATATGTAAGTTCTACTTCCTGAATGGCCTCCTGGCTCCATTTTAGCTCCCTTTGACATAAGTGACTCCATTTTGTTGTTCATGGTCCACAAAGCACATTTCATTGTCATATTGTCACAGAAAATGATACCTCTGAAGAGATGCAAATAATGGTCTCCAATTTAGTAGTTATGACACACTCGAGTTTTTTCTCCATATTGCAGCCGAAAGTCTCTTTCTGAAGGGCAAATCAGCTCTCTAATTCCACTGCTTAAAACCCTTAAACGGTGAAGATCACTACTCCGTAAATGGCTGACAAAGCCTTCCTTAATCTGGGCTCTGCTGAACTCTCCAGCCTCTCCTGCCCACCGACAACTCTCACCCGTAGACATACTGAAAGGTGCTCTCAAATGACCATTGCTGCCCTCCCGTGCCAGGAACTCCCCCTCTGCATGGAATTCCACACTCTTACTCTGCCCTTTTCTTTCACTCCATGAAAGAAATCCAGCCCTTCAATATTTTATTTGATCTTCACAGCATTTTTGATAAGTTTGAAAAAATATTTTAAAAATATAGATTTCTTCTTCTGGAACAATCTGAAGATAAGGCAAGATGGAGTTGTCACCCTGTCCTGGAGACACATGACGTCTCCATCTTCAATAGTATTTTTAAAATACCATTTTTAGCAGGCAGTGTGAGTTAATCTAGATCCTCAGAGAAGCCAAGAAGGAATTAAATACGCAAGGATGTAATTAGGGAGATGCCTGTCTGAAAGGAAATAGGAAAGTGTTTTAAGAATACTTGGCTTCCAGGGGAGAAAGGGGGTGGGAAGGGATCAATTAGGAATTTGAGATTTGCAGATACTAAGTACTATATGTAAAAGAAATAACAAGTTTCTACTGCATAGCACAGGGAACTATATTCAATATCTTGTAGTAACCTATAATGAAAAAGAATATGAAAAGGAGTATACGTGTAAATGTATGACTGAAACATGATGCTGTACACCAGAAACTGACACATCGTAAACCGACTATGATTTTGAAAAAGAGAATACTTGGGATCTGTTTTAATCAGGTGTGGTAAGACACACAGACGTGGAAATAATACTTACAATTCCCTGGAAAGAGGAGGCATGTCACATCACACAGTGAGCACCAGGGTTGGTCAGGACACAAAAGGAGTGGAGGAAGATGTTGGCAAAAGCCTTTATTGCAGTGTCTGTGGGAAGGAATAGACAGAGGCAAGGTAGACAGGTTTAGGGTTGGCTAGTTTGAATAATTTCAGCAGCTCTGGGGCCTAGAGACTGTCTCTAGTTGCCTGGTACCTTGGCCTTGGGATGATTAGGGCGAGTGAATTGTGGCCTATGGGGTAAGAGCCCAATATAGAGGTGGCTGGATATATGGGCTTTGGGTTGGTTGGTTTGCATTTGAAAGAACGGCATGCTTGGGGGCAAGTGTTACCATCTCGTGGAATCTGCTAACCCTGGGAGGGTCCTCCCTTCCAGGCTCAGCAAAGCCCCAGATGTCAAAACATAAGAATACAGGAAATAAAAAAACACACGTGGTTAATACAGAAGGGAGCTAGCAAAGGTGGGGAACAGGCAGACAGCAATGAGAGTATGATCCTGAGAGAAGACAGAGGAGAAAAGGCTGGGTGGAAGCATCCAAGATTGCCAAGCAGTCTGAGGAAGATTCAGCAAGTCTGCTGGGGAGGATTCAAGCCCAAGTTTGCCAGCAAACAGTCCCTGTTTCCCAGAAACAAGACCTGGTACCTGATCCCGTTTGTTCATTGGATGGGGTAGCCCATGGGAGCACGGCCTGGATGCAAACACAGCCACGGGTTTCAGCGCGTAGCAGCCTGGTGTGCGTCCTGTAGCAGGGCGTCTGGGAGGCACATTCCCATGGTAAGCAAATGAAAGAGCTAGAATTCATCATTAAAACCTTTGCTCATGCTCCTGTACGGCACACCTCTTTAACAGGCAGGCTTACCTGTCCATCAGGCAGGGCTTTTAAAAACCTCTTGGAGCCGTGCTGTCCCTGGGAGCCTCAGCCAAGCCCCTTTATCAGTGTCAATAGTCCTTATACTCTTAGTTAGAAACCAGCGGGTTCATCCTGAAGTTGAAAGATACAACTTTGAATGGTGAGTTTCACTTATCAGACATTTAGAATTTAGGTGTTCAGCAGACCCCTGATAACTTTAATACAATAGGTTTAGGAAGTATGTTACTGAAGGGAAAAATCATTATAAACTGTTCTTAATTTGTTTCCATGTTTTTCAACCCTTGACATTAGTGGCCATTGACCTGGAAGCCATACAATCGTGATGGACTCAGGCATGGTTAATATTAGGATGAAGCGCTCAGTTGATTAAGGTTAATGAGGCCAAGGTCATTGGTTTGACCACCTTGAGGTAAGTTAACTTCAGCCCGAAGGCCATAGACTTTGGACTTTTCAGTTACGTCAACTAGGCTGCAAAGTTATGTACAAGAACACCAGCACTTCGTAGCATCGTATCAAGATGGATTCACTATTATTTTCCTTCCCACTCTTACTCACAAGACATAAGCACTGGCCAGATTTATAGATCTCAGTCTATTCCACTGAATGAATTGTACACAAGCCCATTTTATCTGCTGATAAAATATCATCAGACTTTGGTGTGGTAAGCTTTTTCTACAATACTCTGAAAAATGTAAATGACTATGAAAGTAGAAGTTGTGAATGCTGTTGCACGGCTGTAACAATGATAACAATGTTTGTCTTACGATCTAGTGAGTGTTAGTTTGCGTGGTTGGCAGCTTCTAAAAAGACTCCCAATGACGTCTGCCTCGTGGTGTTCACTTATATAACTGTCTCCCTGTGAGTGTGGGCTGGACCTAGTGACTTAATTTTAAGCAAACAGAATAGTGCAAAAGTGATGGGATGTCACTCCCAACATTAGGTCACAAAAAGACTATAATTTCCATCTTGCTTGCCATCCCTCACTCTCCCTGGCGTGGAGACTGCTTTGGGAGAAGCAAGCTGTCCTGTTGTGGAGAAGACCATGTGGGAAGAAAATGATGTCTCCTTCCAAAAGCCAGTGGGGGTGTCGGGCCTGCCAATAGCCACGTGAGTGAGCTTGGAAGTGGACCATCCAAAGCCCCAAAGCTCGCCAACAGTCCTGCAACTGAGCTTGAAAGCAGTTCCGTCCAGGTCAGGCCTTGAGCTGACTGTGGCCCTGGCTTATGCCCTGATTGCCACATGGTGAGACCCTGAGCCAGAGAGCCCCACCAGCCAGGCCCAGCCTCCTGACCCACAGAAACTATGAGATACTGTGTTGTTTTAGGAGATTTTGGAGGTCATTTGTTACACAGCGATCGACAACGAATATACCTGGGAAGGCGCATAAAATATTTTGGATGTGAAGATTTGCCGTAGGTTCATAAAGACCTCGGCTAAATTTTCTATGAAGCTGCCCTTTCTCAGCATCTCCAAAGGATCCGCACAGCCAAACATGTGGGAGCAGATGTTGTTCTTTCTTATGACTTAAAATATTCATCAAGGACTCTCTGAACACTTCATATTAAATTACTCCCGTTGTTATGTAGTCTTACCTCATATCCTAACCTGTTTATGCCAGAATAAACTAGAGAGGGCTGGAAAGGGAAAGCATACTCACGCTCCTCTGGAAATCAATGGAAGTGTGAAGAATAGTTTAGAGTTTCATTCGCCTCTGGAGTGTTCAATAAATATGTTTCATGGGAATATGTTTGTTCTATCCCGAAGCATGGCATGGCATAATGCTATGCAAATACTAAATATAGCACCTTGTAAGACGCCATCAGTGAAATAGCCACTCAAAATTCATTGATTTTAAGATTTATCAATTTGCACATTTAATGACCTGTCCCACATCCCCCTAGGCTCAGGAGAAAACTAGTTTCCACATAGCCATGAAAGCCTAGGAAAATTGTGAACGGTTTTCCTTCAGTAAGGAGGTTTGCAGTGTAAGAAAAGAGGCCGCGGAGTCAGAGAGACATAGATTTAAAGCCTGGATCTTCCATTTGATGAGCTGTGTGACACTGGGCACATCACTCCCTCTCTGAGTCTCAGTTCTGTATTTGTAAAGCAAGGACAATAATTCTGATCTCATGAGGTTGTCAAGAAACTTGAGTGAGATAGTCTTTGTGAAGCCCTGGGCCAGACACAGTGCAAGTATGTAAGAAATGAAAGATGATGATGATGATGATGATGATGATGATGATGATGATATTATGAAAATGCTTCCAAAAATTTTTTGAAAGTTTCATCACAGCAGCTCCATCAGCCCCAAATTTACACCATTCTCTTATTCCTTGGGTTCGCCTTATTGCTTTTTGTCCACAATATTAGCCTCCTTTCCATGTTGTTTTTCTTGTCAAACACAAAGTGAAGGGAATAAAACACCTGTCCAGGCTTGACATTTCCATATGGGCCCAGCCTTTCCCGGGGAGAGCTTCTCTCTCCACCAGAAGGCAGAAAGGAAAGATATCTAGCAGGGTGATTTCTACACACAGGTTTAGAGTAAGATCCAGATACTGTTTTAAATTAGAAGACGTTCACTAATGTACATATGTGTGATCAACTGTCTTTCGCCTCATCTCACTAATTAAGTCTAGTGATGGGCTATACGTTCACATTCATTTGATCCGTGAGAAAGGGTTAGAACTTTAAAATGGCCAAGTCATACTTATGACATACACAAGATTTGAAGGTAATTTTAAGAGTGAAGCCCACACTAGGAGTGTCACGCACAGAAACCATAACTAGGTTATATGTCAACATGAGACATTCCAGCCAGAGTTTTTAAGAAACCTCTTACTGCAAAGATGGATCAGACAAAACTGTAAGCCTCCTCTGACCACGTCCTGCAATCTAAACTCGGCCTTACTGTCATTCTTTGCACTCTGTTTATTGGCACAGCTAGTGGTAGAACTCATAATTTTGTGTTTGGTTATTGATTTATACTTTGAATACTTGCCCTTCCACTAATACACACGAGGCACTTAGGACAACCTCTGACATGGAGTCATGACTCTGTATGTGTTCATTTCTACTGTGTCATCTTTAGTGACTTCAATTTAAAAGATCTCATCAGGCCTTTTCTCTTTGTCTTCAGTTCCAGACAGCCAACATTTTTTCTTAGGGCGGGTTTTCACGGAATACCATGCAATCTGCTGACTGAACTCACTCATTCACGACTTAGACAGATTTCATTTTGTTATCTCCGGGATGAAGGGAAGCAGTCACAATCTGGAAACAGCTTCAATCCAGTCACACTTGAATAAGCATCAGATTTATTTCTAGGATATACTACTGAATACAATTTCTTTTGTAGAAAAAAACAAAGAAGAATTAATTCTAAATAGAACACACACACAGACACATTCATGATCTAATCTTGTTTGAATACTCCTTCAAAAGAAACTTCATGGTACTGGCATAAATGCACTATTTTTTTTTCTTAAAAATCTGGCACTTTAATCTCTCCCAGGGGCAATGTTGCTGTATTTTGACTCCTTGGCAAAACTGTAAAGCATTTCTATTCGGGAGGAGCGATAGGGTTGCCAGATTTAGCAAATAAAACTACAGGACACTCGGTTACATTTGAATTTCAGATAAAGAACGAGTACTTTTTTTGGTTGTAATTATATCCTATGAGATATTTGAGATATATTTATGTAGAAAGTTTAATCGTTATTTATCTGAATTCAAACTTACCTGGGCATCCTGTGCTTTATTTGGCAACCCTGGGGGATCACAGCAGGTCTGTTCTGGGGACGCCTTCACACGTTGTTGGATTCCTTTGTCCTCACTTCCCTCTGCCCTTCCCACTCCGAGTCTTCAGAAATATCCCAAGAAAAGCATTCATGTATAATCGTTTTAAATTTTTAAATTCAATGAAGCGAGTGGTATAGCCACGCCCAGAATCCAATACCATCATACCTGCCACTCTGCTCTGGCCCTTATCTTGATTTCCACCCGAGCCCACCCCATTTCTTCCTGCCCTTTGCTTCCTCTTGGAAGTTCTCTTTTAATGACTGCGTTTCTTCCTTGGACAACATGGTGTCTCCTTTGTTACAATTAGGTGCTGGAGTACAGGGCTAAAAAAACCAATGGGGAAAAAAAAAATACCCTATTGAGCCTAGAAATAATACATCCATTATTTCAACTATTCCTTTGCTATTGTCCTTCTCCTAATTTATCCTCCCATTGTCCCTGACTGATCAGATGCGAGCACTAGATCAATCCAAATGTCCTCTTTTTCTTTCTTCTGGAATCTGAGCACTGGGGCAGGAACCTTTATTATGTGCAGATTGGTGCCACTATAAATTAACAGTTTTCACACAAAAATGCATATTCAGCTTTGTGCAGAAATACTCTATTTTTTTCTCCTAACTAGCTTTCTCTCCCATTGTCCAGATTGGCTATTTCAAAAACATTATTATTTCATTTCAAAACCTTCTAATTAAACCTCCAGGCTTCACCCTTCACTCTTAGTAAATAACCTCACCTTCAACTTGCAGGGAGAACAGAGCCCATCACACAAGATCTTCTGCAGCTTCCTTAATTCACCTATTCGATTTTTTTTCTTTTAATTGAAGTACAGTCAGTTACAATGTGTCAATTTCTGGTGTACAGCACAACGTCCCAGGCATGCATATACATACGTATATTTGTTTTCATATTCTTTTTCATTATACAAAATACTGAATATAGTTCCCTATGCTATGCAGAAGAAACTTTAAAAAAAAATCTATTTCTGTATACAGTGACTACCATTTGTAACCCCTATTCAATTTATCTGTACTCACTCTTCCCTGATGCTTGTGTTTACAACGGAAGAGGTACTATTTCTCTTGCGTAAAGTTTTGTATTATGAACCTGCCTGTTTCCTCAAGGGCTGTGTTTTATCAGTATCTCCTTTTATTTATGTTACTTTTTTTCTTTGCTATTTCAATGGTTGAAGAGGATTTAAACACTTGCTAGTCTTTTCTGTCTTTAACAAGGGAGCAAACATAGTAACCCTGCACATCTCTTTAACTACAGCATTACTCCCTTCCTCCTTTCCAAAATCAAGCATTTGGGAAGAGAGAGCGAGATCTAGAATTACTATCTGTTAAGCCCTCATTTAACCAGTAATCGCTCTGCATGTTAAAATCTGCTTTTTGTCTTTAAAGCTGTTTTTTTTTTTTAAAGTCTCACTGCTGTCTTTGCTCTTAAATCTCATGAAAATCCTTAGTCTTTACCTTGTTTCATCTTTCTCTTACATTTTGTTAATCCCCTCATTGTCTCACAAGGGGTCCCGCAACTCTCAAGAGATTTGCTCCTTTTCTCGTGAGACTTAGCCGACTGCTGGTGAGCATGGTCCCTTCTCTCCCAAAAGGAGTTCACTCCTTTTTGCTTGTAAAACTTCATCCCTCCACCGATGCTTGCCTGCATCCTTCTCCAGCCCAACCCCTTTTTCTTTTCCAAGATGGGTCCCCTTCTGCCACAAGTCTTTTTTTTATCCACTCTCCTGGGACCATCCTCACACTTTCTCCTGGGGGTTCCTCAAGTCTCACAAGATTTTCCTTTTGCATTTCATAGTATAGACCACTTCTTGAAATATTTTTTCTCTTGCATTTCTGTAATACCACGTCTTCCATTTCATTCTTCTTCCTTCTTCCATTTTGCCCATGATTCCCAAATCTACAGCTCCAAAGCCTCTGATTAGTTTCTTATGGCCACTCTAGCAAATTGCTACAAACTTGGTGGCTTAAAACAACAGAAATGTATTCTCTCACAGTTTTGGAGGCTAGAAGTATAAAATCACAGTGTCAGCAGAGCTGCTACCTCCAGAGGACCAAGAGGAGAGTCCATTCCTTGTTTATTCCAGCTTCTGGCGGCTATTGGAATTCTTGGCATGCCGGCTGGTTTTCTTTGTCAGCTTGGCTGGGGCATGGTAGCTGGTGATTTAATCAAGCACGACTCTAGGTGTTGCTGTGAGGGTACTTTGTAGGTGTGGTTAACATCTACAGTTACTCTAAGTAAAGGGGATTATTATGCTGGCTGGCATAAAATTATTTTCAATTAGAAAAAATGTATTGTTAATGTAAGTGGAGCTTGAGAAGAAGGAAACTGAATTCCTAGGTGATGCTAGTTTTCCTGGAGTTCACTGATCCCTCACTGACCGCTGGTCTCCTCCCTGCCCTGAAGTCCTTCTCTGGCTCAGTTCATTAGTGTGCTCTCCGTCTGCGGAGGGCTAGTGCAGCAAGATCTGTACACTGAAAATCCCGAAATACTGCCGGAGAAGGGCCAAATAAACGGACAGACATATCATGCTCATGACTGAGATACCTGCTAATAAAATCCCAATAAAAATTCGTGGATTTTTTGGGTAGATGGATAAGTTGATTTATTCTGAAATCTACACAAAACAGCAATGGATTTTTTTAAAAAATACAATCTTAAAGGAGTAAAATTAAATTGGGAGACTACCAATAATTAAAGATGCAGCTAATAAGACAGTATACTATAGAAGCAAGACTGGACCAAGAGACTAATGGAACAGGAGAGAGAAGACCCAGCTGTAGACTCATATATATCTGGCCACCTGATATAAAACTAAAGCATCAACACGTTCAATTGGAGAAAAGGGTGTTCTTACTGATAAGTAGTGCTGGACCAACTGGATATTTCTATGAGTTAGAAATCAACTTTGATCTTTAATTCATATACCACACTTCAAAATTAACTTGAGATGGATCATGCACTTAACCATAAAAGATAAAACTTTTTTCATTCGTCAAAACCACCATTAAGGGGAAACATTATACCACAGAATGGAAGAAGATATTTGCAACATGTACGTCTGACAAATGTTCAGAATATATAAAGAGGCCCTCAAATCAACAAGCGAAAGACCAACAATGCAAATTTTAAAGTTACAAATAACTTTCACAGGCATTCGGGAAGAAAGGAGATCTAGATAATCAATAAGTCTGTGAAAAGGCGATCAGTACCATCACTCATGGTAGACATGCAAAAATGATTAAAATGTGATACTCCTACCCGTGTCAATATAAAATGATGTAACTGCTTTGAGATATTAGTTGTTTTTGCCAAATCTAAACACAAACATCTTCTTTGACCCAACAGTTTAACTCCTGAGTATATACTTAAGAGATGTTAAGTCCATACACACATACACACAGAGAGACAATAAAACAAGAATGTTGCAAGCAACCTTATTCATAATAGTTTAAAACTGGAAACTCCCAAAAAGCCCATCAATAGAAGAATGGGTAAGTAAACTGGGATGTGTTCATATAATGGAATTTTACCCAACAGTACCCAACAGAAAAAATGAGTGAACTAAAATACATGAAATAATGTGAATGAATCTCGTGGACATTATGTTGACTGCAAAGGCCAGCTGTAAAAGAGTATATGTTGTATAATTCCCTTTACTGTGTGAACTTTGAGAACAGGCAAAACACATCAATGATGACAGGAGTCAGAATATTATTTACTCCTGCACATGGAGGATAGACTGAGCTGAGGCAGATACAACTTGATTTGTATCTTGATCTAAATCATGATTGCATGGGGATATATACATATATACACACATATATATGTCCACAACTTTATCGAGCTTTTCATTTAAGAGTATACACTTTTTATTTATGTTATGTTGTGTTATGACTTAATTAAAAATGTAAATCCAAGCATTAAAAATACTCCAGGTGTTACCTCTTTCCACTGGGTGTCATGTTCCAAATAGACAGCCTTGCCATGCCCACTCTGCACCGCCTTCCCTAATCCCTGCCCCTTCCGTGGCGCCCCACTGCTGCTGGTTTTCCTGGGAAGCACTGTGTCACCCTCTTAGCTAAACAGTATCACCGATTCCACTGAGTGATCCTGGTGATGCACTGGGCAAATAGATTATTAGAGTGAAATGTTTCTTTTACTTCTGACTTACAGTCATCTCCTAGAATTCAAACAGGGACTCAGTTGGAGACAATGCAGAGCATCACAATGTTACACGAAGAAACACTTCCCCACCCGAATGCAAAGCTCAGGTATTGGGTGTGGGTGCCTGGCATTTTTGTCTTCCAGCATGAGTTTCGCTAGGAAGTTTCTCAGTCCTTTATACAATTAAATCTCCAAAGGTTCTGTTTGGCAAATTGACCAGATGTACTTGTTTCTGCCTGAATCCAGCAACGGCTGCAGGTTAGTCTCAAGCCAGGGCTTTTCATTAACTTCTGTGGACTATATGGTTCCTGGGTGAGGTGGTAGCGCTTCTCGAACTTAACTTAGTGTTAGAATCACCTCAGGGGCTTAGAAGGGAACAGAAGAGAAAAGTTTCCTGACCTGGTTTAGGCAAAAAATTCTTAGACATGACACCAAAACACACATTTTTAATTTAAAAAATGACACATGGGACAGAATTAAAAGCTTTTGCTCTGTAAAAGAAAACTCCTGAAAGAATGAAAAGACAAGCTAAAAACTGAGAGAAAATGCAAGTCGTGGATCCAGAACATGTAAAGAACCGTCAACGCCCAACACTAAGAAAAGAAACTAATTTCAAAAATTGGCAAACGTCTGGACAGTCACCAAAGAGGAGGCTATAAAAATGTCAAATCAGCACATTTTTAACATGTTCAACACCATTAGCCGTAAGTGAAATGCAAACCTAAACCACAGTGGGATTCAGCTGCAGACTAAAATGAAAGATACTGACGACATCAAGTGCTGAAAAAGACGCAGAGCAACTGGAACTCTCATGGTTTGCCGTTGGCAGTGAAAATGCAAAAAACACTTCGACAGTTCTTAATAAGGTTGAACACGTACTTACCATATGATTCAGCAACTCCCGCTCTTTGGAGGAATGAAAGCTATGTTCACACACACACACACACAAACCTGTACACAAATGCTTATCTAGCCATCTCTCCCAAACTGGAAACAGCCCAAAGTTTTTCGATGAGTAAATGGATAAATTGTGATCCACCCAAGCAGCGGACTGCTACTCCGCCACAGAAAGGAACAGGCTATTGATCCACGCCGCAATTTGGGTGAATCTCAAATACGTTACACAGAGGGAAAGAAGCCAATTTCAAAAGGATGTATACCATGTGACTCCATTTATATGATCTTCTCAAAAAGATAAATCCATAGACAAGGAAAGCAGATCAATGGTAACCAAGGGTTAAGAGAATGGGGAGGTGTGGCTACAGAGTCATGGCATGAGAGAGTTGTTTGAGGTCACAGAAGGAACTCTTTCCACATCCTAATGATGGTGGTAGGTACTTGAATCTACATAAGTGCTAAAATGCATAGAACTGAATATGAAAAAGTCAACTTGACTACATGATAATATAAAAAGTAAAATTATTAATTAAAAAAAAAGAAGAAGACTTCCCATGCTTACAAGGTACAAGGATCCAGGGGAGTTTGTCAGGATCCAGCTGCCAGAGCTCATTAGACGTGCCATTAGACACAGTTTCTCTTCTGTCTCCACCTCCTGGTTAAAAGTCAGCCAGGCTGCGACGTCTCTAAATGTTAAATCAATGTGTCAAAAATTATTCATGTATAAGGGGATATATTGTCTTTGCTTTAATAATCATTTTAAGACAAGTTCTCCCCACAAGATGGAAAAAATGACCACCAATAATTCCAAGTTTACATTTGCCCCACAAACAAAAAGAAATCTTCACTTTCCCTGAACATAAACAATTTCCATTGACAAAGCTTACATCCTGTGTCCATTCCTGAGTGCATCCTGAATGGCCAGGAGCTGGAACCCTGTCTTTGTCCACGTCTGTTGCTGGACCAGGGATAGGGGCAGCCCCATCCACGCCTAGACAAGAATGAAGTAAGTGTCGTTAACCGAAGGCATGCTGGATAGAGAGAAACATACGTCATGTAAGGTGGATTCAGTCCCGGGAAAGACATTTAACTATTCCTTGTTTCAGTTTGTCCATGAAAAAGAAGGGGATAATAACAGTATCTTCTTAAAGCAATGACAGCATCTCCCCACCAGTGAGCTGGGTCACAGGCTCGCCTCTGTTTCTCCCAGCCATTTACACAGGCTGTTAACTATGGTTAAAGTGAATGGGGAAACAGTGCCACGGTACCTACATTTCATATTTGTGAAAATGCAGGGTGCTGGCACTGGAAGTGTCCACGGGAAGTCATCTCTCCCATCCTTCTGATTTCAGCAAGGCCCATGCTTGTGCATTTCTAAGGGAAATAACATACATGTTTATGACTTTCATGGGATAATATCCTAACACTCAGTAATATGCTACCATCCTCAGGAATCTCAGAAACATCTTAAATTCAACTAAGTATTCCATGCTGTTGCTTTCATGAAATAACATGAAAGCTCAGGCCCCATCAGTATCTTATTTTCTTCATTAATAATTTTTTAAAGGAGTGAAGGAGCTGGTCTTTGCTATTTCAAATGCCATTATATACTCTTGAAAAGTCATTAAGTCATGAAATCCTTCAGCAATCATTTGTTCTTCGTATAGCAAACTCTTGTTCTGCTAAACTTTATCGTTCAGTCTTTAACCCTTTAAATCTTTTTTTTTTTCCTAAAACTTTCAGAATATCTGCACAATCTCCTTCAGGATGAAGGGAGACTGAGCTTTATAGATTTTCTCTATAGAGAAACTGACAACTAAAAAACCCAGAAATGTCTTCAGAAGAGGAAAAAGGAGCACAGAACCCCTAGACGAGGTCATTCCAGGATCCTGAGGGAGTCCCAATACTTTCCAGACCATCTGGTCTGTATCTAATTGCTAATGGATTGAACAGATTTTTTTTTATCCACAAATATAGCCTAAAGGGGAATTAATTGGGATTTTTGAGAAAGCCTGGCACAAAAGAGCTGTTGTCAAAGAAAGCTAAAGAGGATAGTGATAAGTCAGGACATCAAATTGCACAAAATACATATTTTCATTTTCTAATGGGGGAGAAATGTAGGGCTGCTTATATGAAGCATTTTCAAATCTATTCCATCCCCCCTGTAATTCAGCTGCACTAATTAGAATCTACTTAATTTCTCTGACCCCTTCTAAAAAATGAATCCCAGCCAGTACTCCAATTTTTTTCCTTCCTGATACTGTAGCTTTAATTGTGCATGGAGCTAAAAAGGTTGCCATGGAGATGGGAATCTGTGATGGGGCTGCTCTACTTCTCTGGCCTTGTTCTGAGTCTGGAGTGGAAGGTTCTATTGTTAAAAGAACAGAATTTTAATTTCTACCAATAAAACCTGTGTTTACCTTATAATGCAATTTTGTTCCTGTTGCTATCTTTTATTTCACAAAACCAATAAGGATGCTCAAGATGACAATAACGAGAACGTTTTAGACGATTCGGTTTGTGACTGCTGGAGAGCCCAAAAAAGGTGTCCCAACAGGCTCTGACGTTCAGCACACGCTCCTGCCATAGTTTGGAAACGTTTGCCACCTAGTGGCGACAGCTGAGAAATGCCAAATGATAGGACAAACGTTTCACGTTTTTCGTTACTAGGAAGCAGGAAGAAAAGAGAATCATTGTTTCCAAAAATAGATTCTTCAAAGGAATTATTATTCAATAGATTCAGCGGCCACTGTTTATACCTCCTGCCTCTCTGTATGCTGTTGTCTGGAATACATTTAAGACAGCTGAATTGTTCATTACTCAATGAGATCTTCGACAATTCCTTCCTCTGAGGTCTTCTTCAAACCTTCTATTGCACTCCCACTGTATTTTGTTCTTACCCCGATTACAATACTGATCACATTGTATTTAGGGTGTGAGTGTGTGTGTGTGTGTGTGTTTATCTTATGCCAGGTTAAGTAGTTCCATGAAGGAAAAATGCTTTAACATTTTGTGACTTCTCTGTTCCTCTGGCAGCACCAGGGATAGAGCAGGCTCCCAGTAAACGTTTACTAAATTAATTAGTTGCCTTCTACCTTCAGCGTCTTCTTGAAGCACACGCCTCCTTACTCTCTTTATTCCATTGACCTTTTCTAGCTCATTCTCAGCACGCAGCAGCTCCCAACGCAAGACCTTTGCATACAGGTTTCCTTTGCCTGGGGTGATATGCCTCCTTCCTCTTTTCACGTGGTTGATAGCTACTCACCACTTCACTTTCAGAAATTCAGAAATCTCCTCTAATATTCTTAGAGCTTTGCACAGTTGTGATTTTACATTTTGGGGCAACTATTTAATTCCTGTCGGCCTCCCCCAATAGTATGGAAAGCCTTTGAAAGCAGTAACCACACCTGCTTTGGTTCACTGTGGTATCTCTAGTGATGAAAAATTCAGGCTTCATTATTAATTATAATTAAGTAGAATATTTGCTCATGAGTACCTTTTTATATTTATTTTATTGAGGTATAATTGACATATAGTGTTGTGGGAGCCTAAGGTATAAAACATATTGATTTTATGCATTTATGTATTGCAATATGATTACCACCCTGGAGTTAGCTAACACCTCTATCATGTCACGTAATTATCACTTATCTTTTGTGATGGGAGCAGTTAAGATCTAGTCTCTTAGTAGCTTTGCAATTTATAACACTATTGTTGTTTACAGTGACCAAGCTGTGCGTTACATCTCCAAGTTTTATCTACTGGTTGCACATTTTTATCCTTAAAAAACCTCTCTCCAACCCCTACAGCCACCTCCCTGGCCCCTGGGAACCACTTTTCGGCTCTGTGTTTTCAGAGATTCCAGCTTTTTGAGATTTCACATCTAAGTGAGATCATACAGTGTTTTTCTTCTCTGTCACTTATCTCACTTAACGTAATACTCTCGAGGTTCATCCCATGATGACAGGTTTTTAAATGTTTTACAAAAATAATTCTAAAAAAAGAGTTATCGTCAGAGAATGTTTAACCTTGTTGGAAAAAGTGCACAATTTGACCAAGTTTATTTGAAAGATACAATCCTCATTTGAATATTTAGGTTATTGTAGGATGAAAAAATAAATAAACTATCCATCTACCCATCTAAATCTACCTATTTATCTTCAAAACACTCAGGTATGTTTTCCCGTGGGATTTTCACAGGCTCCCTTCACATGTTCAGTCAGTAAACATGCAATCATGAGCATCTGTGCAGGATAGTATAGCAAAAAGAATGCAGACTTTGGAGTTAGATCCAGTTTCAAATGGCTTGGCTATTTCCAGGCTATGAGAGCTTGTTGTTGCAGCCTCTAAGAATTTCAATTTACTCATCTTTTAAATGGGATTAACAAAAACAGCTTTTCAGGACAATTGCAGAGATTAGCATACCCTTATTTTTAAATCATCCTTGTTAATCCTTGCTGACCAAGGTAAGTACCTACTATAAGCTGGGAAAGCAAAAATAAGTAAGATGCTGTCCTGGAACCCCAATGTATAAACCGGTGATTCTGAAGAGGGCTGACAGATCTGTAAATAGTGATTACAGTGAGAGGTAACAGGGAGAGGAAAGGGTGAGTCAGAAGCACACGTGGTGCTGGCACTGAGGGGCCGGGATAGGGGTGGACTTGCCCGTTTCCTCTCACAGTGGAGGTGTTCTGGTTAGCAGTACGCTAGGGCACACTGGCTGAGCCACTAGCTCTGTGGTTTGGGGCATGCTGTTTAATCTCTGCGGCACACCTCAGTTTTGTCCTCTGTAGCAAGAACTTAATAAAGCATTTACTAGGTGCCAGGCATCCTTCTCAATGCTTTGTGTGTCTTAACTCCCATGATGCTTACAACAGCCTCATTTTATAGAAGAGGAACATAGGGTAGATAAAAGTAAGTAATGAATATCTTGCTCAAAGTCATAGAAATAATAAAAATGGCAGAGCTGAGATTCAAATCCAGGCATCTGGTCCAGAGCTCCACACTTAATTGTAACTGACTTTGTAAAGTGCAGTTAATAATAATAACTGCATCTCTAGCACCTTCCACGTTGTCTGGCACGGAGGAAACATTCCATAAATTTTAGCTTTTATTACTATTAGATAATTCTACTTAGTGGAAATACTCATTTAATTCAAAGTGAATTTTAAAATCTAGTTGATTCTAAGGGAAATATTTAAAAATCTTGTTCTTCTAGGTTTTTACCAATAGATGTAGGCAGATCACTAATCACCAGCAGTGTTTTTGCCTTTCAAGAGCCCTCTTGTGGAAAAGCACAATAATTCAGGGTAGCGCTTTTATTTATCTGAGAATTGTTACATATCTGGGAAGAAATACTAAATGTAAAGAAAATCTATTAATATTTTTTAAGTTAGCATCACATTTCATTTCACTGAATGTAGCAAATATATTTCATTATTGATGAAATTAAGTAAGTAAAACCTTGCAATGTTGTAAAAAAATTAAAAAGCCATTTCATGGAAAAATTGGAATCTGACATCACAGGAGAGCAAATCTTCTATGACTTTACAAGTCGTTTCTATTTACCTTTTAAACTGTCAAAAATTTTCTAAGGTAAATATTGCAGATAAAAATCTGCTTATCTAAAGAAAATAATTGCAACATTAGCATCTCATATGAGGTATGTTTTTGTGTCATTTATTCATTTTAAAACAAGCTTGACTAAGAAATTAACTTTGAACAATGAATAACCCTGAGTATGTTTAAATATGCTACAGTGTTTAAAAGGTTCTTAGGGCAATTAAAGGTATGAACTGATTAAATATTAGTGTCTGGATGAGTCATTTATTGGATGGCTCTATTGTGAGAGTTAATGCATGTCTTTATTGGAGAAAATAGTCTCCTGGCAAGGAGTATTTATTTGTCTCTGATGTTCTTGGTTTGTTACTGTAGAGATGTTTATCACAGTGACTTGATCTTTACCTTCATTTATGAAAAGGATGCTGTTATCTGCTCTCAAAGCAGAGAGACACCTGTACTTTCTAACTCGCGTTTCTGAATCATAACGAGTAGTCTTACTGTGTGATTTCTTGGGTTTTTACCATCTCCACTTTGGACATAGAGATGATGTGAAGAACTTACACAGTCTTCTCCAAATGAAAATGCACATGGTCAAATGTGACCTTACTATTTAAGTAATCAACAAGCCTCATCAATTTAACTTATTAGGAAGAGCTCAGTGCTAATGTCTATTGAATTTTCTTCCAACAGAGATGTTTACTGAGCATCTATACTGTACTCAGTTCATATGCTGATGTTTTATGGCCATAATCTCTTATAATCTTCACAATAAGGAAACATCATCAGAGTCATTAAGTTGCTCAGGTTCTGAGAACAAGCAGGTGCAGAGCTGAGACCAGAAACCAAATCTGTCCAACTTAATGGTGTTTTCCTAGACCTTTTGGGTTCTGCACCCAATTCCAGTGTTGAGGGGATGGGTTTCCCCCTACATCACCAAGCAATTCTCAGACACTAACAGAGTGTCTGAGAATTCAGCTCAACTCTGACACTACCTTTCTGGACATAGACTCTGATTTCACAGATGAAGGGCTGAGTCCCACAGAACCGCCCTCAACTGCAGGCATCAGCCGCAAGCTAGGCTGTCGTCTGTGCTTCTGACCCAAGGCCATCCATCAGGGGTTCCCACACCACCTCCTTGGGCTTGACTAACTTGCTAGAGTAGCTCATAGAACTCAGGAAAGCTGTTTACTCATCGATTACCAATTTCTTATATAGGATGCTGAAGGATATGAATCAACAGCCAGATGAAGAAATACACAGGGCGAGGTCTCAAACAAGGGAGGCTGGGGCCCAGCACGGTGGCTTATGGAAGTGTTCTGATTCCTCAGCCTGGAAGTTCTCCAAACCCTCTCCTTTTGGGTTTTTATGGAGGTTCCATTACATGGGCATGATTGGTTAACTCGCTGGCTGTCGGTAATTGATTCAAACCCTATCCCCTCTCCCATCCCTGGAAATCAGGGGGTGGGGCTGAAGGTTACACCCCTCTATTCAAGGCCGGTTCCCTTGTCAACCAGCCGCCATCCTTCAGTGCTTTCCAAAATTCATCTCATTTACGTAGAGCCAGTTGTGACCAAAAAGGGCTTATTGTGAATAACAAGACACCCATTTCACCTTTATGGCTCTGAAATTTGTCAAGAACTGAGAGCAAGAGAATAAATATTATAACAATAGCTGCTCCATGGCTCTTACTGCTCAGCAAATTCCAAAGGTTTGGGGAGCTGGGAGGCAGGAACTGTGGCGTGAGAGCAGCTATCAACTTCTCACTTTGGTCCTCTGCATGGCCAAACACATATTTATTGTAAATCAAAATACTGCACCAGCTATTTCCCAGTGGCCTTCTTGGTGCCATAGCATAACCAGAAGGTGCCTCGGGTGCTGCCAAGTCTGGGGGAGCAGATGTGAAAGGTGTCTGAGCTGGTATGATTTGGGTTTTCTGCATGTCCCAGGGTACCTTCCTTTTTATATATTTTGCATCTTGGAGTTCTCTAAAATATCTTATTTGACAAAAGACTTCTACAACTAAAGACCACTTGCCATAGACGGAATGTTTGCAGTCCCCCAAAATTCATATGTTAAGATATAATCCCTAATGTGAAGGTACTAGAAGGCCGAACCCTCATAGGTGGAATTAATGCCCCATAACAGAGGCTGGAGGACACTCCTTTGCCCCTTTGCTGTATGAGGTTATAGTCAGGAGACAGATGTCGATGAGGAAGGGGCTCTCACCAGACACCAAATCCACCGAAGCCATGATCTCAGACTTCACAGCCTCCAGAAATGTGGCAAATAAATGCTTATTGTTTATAAGCCACACAGTTTATTGGATTTTTGTTTTGGGAGCCTAAATAGATTAAGACTCCAGTCTAGTTACACATGCTGCCTCTTAATTTTTACCCCTCTGAATAGGTAGAAGCTTCCTTCAGTGACTTTGTTAACTACCACCACACATTTCCCCACCAATGTTGACTCATGAAGGCTGTCATTTCATCAGTAGACCAATGGTTTAATGCACGTACAGTGGTTCCTTGCAAGAATTTAAGGGCCTCTGGCAGGAGTGGGTTGTTTGGTCCAAACCAGAGCTTTATCTTTTTATCAAACCAACAATTGTTGAATTTCCAATCTTGCTTTTCCTGTTCTAAGGCCAATTATTGGACTTTTCTAGCCAGTTTTTCTCCCTTGGGAACACAACAAATGTTTGACTGCAACAGGTTCTTTAAGGGCAGCATCCCTTGCAGAAATGTCCGCAAGGCGACCCCCTCAGCTTCCAGGGAGTCAAGTTTAGGATGCCCTGAAATCTTAATAAGAGCTAAAGTGGCAGGTAAAAGTATTGCATCCAATAATTCCTGAACATAAGGGCCATGTTAAATTTTATTGCCACTGGCAGTAAGGGAAGCCATCCACCACATTCCAAACTGACGAGCTCACTCCAGAAGCATATCTGCCACCAGCATAAATATTGGCAGTCTTGCCCTTGGCTAAACTACAAGGGCATATGTTCAGCCTGTCGGGCCAAAGTAGCCATAGGTGAAGCTGCTGCTTCAACAATATAAAAAGAAGTTGCAGTAGGACACCCAGCACAATGGTAGCCTTTACCATCTTCCAAACGAGAACCACCAGTGAACCGTAAGAAGTCAGCATTACTCCAAGGAGTTCCCTCCAGATCATCACCAGGCGTTAGGAGGTGAGTCATCAGTGTTAAAGAGCTGCCACAGACTGTGTCAGAGACGCGGGGAGAAGAGCGGCAAGGCGAAGGCCATTGCAGTGTAACAAGTTACGAGAGGAGCAGTTACCAACAGGACTTCACAAGAGGTGAGGCAGCTGACGGAGAACTGCTGAGTGTGAACACAATTTAGGAGGCACTGCACAAGGCACAAAAGTGGCCGAAGCAGACCCCACAATGGTTATCTTGGTGGTCTTAAACAAAGGGGCAGTGGCTACGATGGCTCTAGGCAAGGGGAGTATCTCCATGTCACATGGTCCAGCTGCTGGCCATCACCTGCAACGGACTGATGGTGGTCCCCATGTTTCGGGTCTTCCCTTCCTTTTCATACACAAAAAGGAAAAAGGAAACTGGATAACTGGGATGCCCAGGGGAAGGTGGGTTTATTAAACTCTCTTTTAAGTCCTTGAAGTCTATGTAGTCTGCTTCTTCTCATAAAATTGGGTCAGGGTTGTTATTCTTAGTAAAACATACAGAAGCTTGGCCATAAGAGAGACGTTTGGAATCCAATTTTGGCAATAATCAACTAGTCTGAGAAAACTGAACAGTTGGCACTTAGTTTTGGGTTTGGGGAAACTTGGGACACCATGGAGCCTGTCCGGATCTCGGTGTAGCCCTTGTTCTGACATCAGACGTCCTAAATATCAAACCCGGGTTTGGGCAAACTACCATTTTTCCTTGTCATCCCATGTCTTTTTAAGGCTAAAAGCTTTAGCAAGTGGATGCCATCTTCCTGTAAGGAGGCTTGAGAAGATCAAAGAAGCTAATAATCTACATTTATTGCAACAAAATAGAACCCCTAGGGAACTTTATATCATCCATATCAGACCAGGATTTGTGAGAAATAAGAAGGGCTCACTAAAATCCTGAGACATTACTGTCCAAGTGAATTGTTTTTCTCCCCAGGAGAAGGTCAACGGTATTGGCTAGCTTCATCAGCTGGAATCCTAAAGAATACGCTGCATACATCCATTACAGTAAAGAGTTTGCTTCGAGGGCATGGAGTTTGTCGTGTATGAGGGTTAGGAACAACAGGTGTCCAGGGATGATGATAATGTTTGTTGCTCAGAGGTCCTGGACAAACTTTCACCCTTGGCCCTAAGGTTTCCTCCTGGGTAAAATGGGGGTATTACAGGGACCAGGACAAGGGACAGTGAGTCAGGAGTGGACAAGATGGTGGAGTAGGGAGTCCCTGAGCTCATCCCCTCCCATGGGCACACCAAAATTACCACTATTTACAGAGCAATGATTGATAAGAATGACCTGAAGACTAGCAGAAAAGATTCTCCACAACTAGAGATATAAAGAAAGAATCAAAAGGAGATGAGTAGGAGGAGCAGAGTCACGGTATAGTCAAGGCACAACCTTGTTCCCAAGAGGAAGGAAAATCCTAAACCCAGCTACTCAATAATGTGGGAATGGAAATTCCGAGAGGCTAAGGGACGTGCTTAGGGCTATCCTCCGAGACACCGGTGTTGCTGAGAAACTCCAGGACCCTCCCACGTTCTTTTCCAGCGCTCTAGTTTACAAACTATGATTCCATGGCTTAGTGCCCAATTATGCTCACAGGAAAACAGCACTGAGGTATAGTTCAGTATTGCCCTAAACACAATAACATTCAAACGCACTTAGAAAGTGCACTGTGTTTCTCTCTTTTGAAAGGAATGGTTGTTTTTGTTATCAGAATCTTGTCACTCCCATCTCATAATCGAGTCCCCAATACATTTTCAAGTAGAATTTCTTTGAAAGAAGCCTTGTGCATGGCAGTTTTATTGCTTGGAAGCTCAATTTGTTCCAAGGATAAATCTGAGTAAAACAAATGATACGTTTTCTGCAAAACCTCACAGCTATGGTGTTTCTTCCTGCTTATGTCAAAAGAGATAAAACTAGAAAAATAAACAGGAATGTAACCTAGTTAAGGTGGCCTGGAAATCTCAACATGCAATGTCATTTACTACTAGCAGATGGGACAAAATACAGTCAAAAATACATTAGGGAGGATTCATTAAATTGAGGGGTGAGATGGTAGGAAGAGATAAAGAAAGAAAGAAGAAAGGAAAGAAGGAAAGGGAAAAGGGAAGAGAAACTCAGTTTTGACATCAAAAGGCTAAGACCTTGCCCCAGATTAGTCCACCAGAAACTCTGAAATTACAGAAGCGAGTATGACTGTAGCTCACTGTTGATAAATGCTAGCTGCTCAGGTCTTTAAATGTGTTAGCTTCAACTCTCGCTACAACATTGCAAGATAATTATCATTAAATCCACTTTATAGATGAGAACACTGAGGCTCACACAGACCAAGTAACTTTCCCCTAGCCTCAGAGCTGGCCAGTGTTGGGAGATGAGAGTCAGTCGTCTTACCTGTTTTTTTCTGGAACCCAAAACTTGTTTTCCTTACGCCGTGCTGCCTCTGGAAACTGCCCCAGATGTGAACATATCTGCTAAAGTCAGCCACAGGAATTTGCCTTTTGTGTCCTAGGTTAAAATACATGAATAAACAGACGATTCACATCCCATCTCCAGGAGATGTCTCTTTTTAGGTTGCTTTTGCGTCTTCACTACCTCTGTCTCTTAAGAGCATCCCTGACCAATGCTGCCATTAGGAGATATAACACGGAACCTTAAATTCAACTATCGCTTTCAAACCCTGGACAGGGAGCTACTTTTTCTTCGGTAAGAAATGCACTGATGTCAGTCATTACCAGGAGAACTACCTGACTCTAGGGAGGCAGACACTTTGCAAAAGGCTTGCGACATCATAGGAGATAGGCTACTGGGTAGAAAACGGTAGCAAGAGAGCTACAACCTCTAACCCTGATCACTTTCCTTGCCAGCATATGTACGTTTCAGAACTGCAGCCTGCACGATTCCTTTGGGGTGGTCAAAATACGATCGTCCACATAAACCACGGATTTGCTGTCTGGAGTGCATTCTCCATATTTGTATTATCCAAGCACAAAACTATTTCTTTGGCAAAATATTTCTGTCCTGTTGCCATAGTCATAATTGCATTTTTTTTCCTTTTATCACCTGTGTGCTTTTTTAAAAAGTTGACCATTTCTGGGATATATTTTAGAAATGAAAAGAAAATTCAAGTTGATATGATATTAGCATCTGATTTTCCAGAATAAGTAGTTAATAGTATTAGCTTTATATTCCCCCCACTTTTTTTTTTTATCCCTTTCATTATTTAGTAAGAGAAGCCCTTTAGGGTATGTTTTGATTTTAAATATTAGGTCAATATATTTTGAATCACATTTCTAAAATCAGCATTTGCATCCCTGAAGTAAATTATCCATTGGAATTGCTAAGGCAAATTCAGCTGTTTCTAATATTAGAAGTAACAATCTAAAGAAAACTACATTAAAATATTTTAATTGGTCAAATATTTTCTATGAAAAGATTTAGTAAAAATATTTGTGAAGCCTGCATTCAGTGGTTTTTAGTTTTTGTTTCAAGCATTGAAACTTTTAAAGCATTGAATTCATTTTATTATTTTCACCAGATAAAGAACAGTTAAAATTTCCAGGCTCTACTGTAGGTAAGTATGAGTCAATACATATCCACCAGAATTTGTCTAAGCATTGTTATTTTTCAAACTAAAAAGATCCTTGTTTGAGGGAAGAAATGAAGCATAGTGGTAGATAAGCATATTTTAGAGACTTCCCTGTCAATGATGTAAGAAAAAGAAAATCTTGGTGTACACTTATACACAAACATGCACTTATACACACTCCTAATTTCTAAAAAAATGAAAATCAACTCAGTTGCCTCTGAAAATGACCAACAAAAATACTTCTCAGTGATTAAAAACAGTAAAAATGAAAATAAGGATATTTGACCACCTAAGCCAGCAATTGTTCAAAGACTGTTTTTGTCTTTTAACAAATTCACTAGGCTATTTGATATTCTGGAGAGACAATAGAAATATCTAGTTTATATTTTAAAATAAGTCCTGTATTTTATATTTTTTCACCTATGTACTCATTTAGACAGAAAACACCTTAACATAAACTTTGCAATATAAAGAATTCAAACATCAAGTTCCAATTATGTAAACACAGACAATTTAACACATTATATATGTGAGAATATTGTCTCTTTGAAAAACATCAAGGTTTCTGGGTCTTTTTGTGTATATGGACTTAATCATTATATAATAAGAGTTGAACTAGTTTTTTTGCCTTTATCTGATAAGTTCCACTGATATGAGTAAGATTTTATCAGCAAAAATTTTTAATAATGCTCTGCTTTGAAATATGAATACATAATAGAAATTCAGTAATAATTATATGTACTTTGATTAGAAGCAACTAGACTTTAGATGTTTAACAAACATTATTTTAATTAATTTTTTTATTGATGTATAGTCAGTTTACAATGTGTCAATTTCTGGTGTACAGCATAATGTTTCAGTCATACATGTATAACATATATTCCTTTTCATAGTCTTTTTAATTATAGGTTACTACAAGATATTGAATATAGTTCCCTGTGTTACACAGTTTAAACTTGTTGTTTATCTATTTTATATACAATAGTTAGTATCTGAAAATCTTGAACTCCTAATTTACCCTCCTACCTACCCCCTTTCCCCTCTGGTAATCATAATTTTTTTTTCTATGACTGAGTCAGTTTCTGTTTTATAAATAGGTTCATCTGTGTCATTTTTTAAGATTCCACATATAAGTGACATCATATGATATTTTTCTTACTCTTTCTGGCTTATTTCACTTAGTATGACAATCCCCAGGTCCATCCATCTTACTGCAAATGGCCTTATTTTATTATTTTTTATGGCTGAGTAGTATTCCATTGTATAAATATACCACAACTTGTTTATCCAGTCATCTACCAATGGACATTTAGGTTGTTTCCATGTCTTGGCTATTGTAAATAGTGCTGCTATGAGCACTGAGGTGTGTGTATCTTTTCAAATTAGAGCTTCCTCCAGTTTTATGGCCAGGAGTGGGATTGTTGGATCATATGGTCTATTTTTAGTTTTTTGAGGACTCTCCATACCGTTTTCCATAATGGCTGCACCAAACTACATTCCCACCAACAGTGTAGGAAGGTCCCCTTTTCTCCACACTCTTTCCAGCATTTATCAAACAAACGTTATTTTAATTTAATCTTCAGAGAAATTTCCCGAGGTAGTTATTAAACTTATTTTATAAACAAGAAAACTAAATGTGCAGAAATTAAGTAACTAGCCATAGTCATGCAATTTGTCAATCAACCCAAGACTGATTTCAAAGCCTGCGTGTTTGCCACTAAACTGTCTTTCCTGAGAGCAAAATGCTTACTTTCTGCCACTGCCAGCTATTTTAGTGTTAATTTTAGGTTACGTTGCATGTGCTTATATTCTCTTCTCTACTTAGATCAGTCGGGAGAAACTAGGATTTTCTGTGGCAACAGTTTTAACTCTGAAATGTCCATGACTTAACCAAGGTTTATTTCTCAGTCACCCACATGCACTGCTGGGTTGGCAGCATGAGCTCGGCTCCATGGGTCATTAACGGTCCCAGTGTGGAGGCTCTACCAATGTGTAATCTCCCAAGTGCCACATAAGCTGGAGAGAGGAACACGACTGTGACACAGTCTTCTCAGTGTCTTAACCTGGAATGACACGGGTCACAGCTGCTCACATTTCATTGACCAGGACTAGTCCTAGGACCCCACCTAACTATGAGTTCAGGGAAGTCCAGCTTTTCTCATGCAGCAGAAACAAGGAAAACTGTTTATTGGTGAACACTAGTAATGTCTACTGTAACCTTCATATTATAATCTAATTTGATTAGCATTAAGAATATTTTTAGCTTTTCATTAATATAATGGGAAAAAAGAATTCCTTCTAGATTATTTAAGGAGAAACATATAAGCCATATGGCAAATGTTAGAATATGAAAAGAGCAGTAAGGAAGCACAAAAACCAACAAATAAGCAAAAAGAAGGGAACAGATGAGGGAAATAAAGCAAATGTAATTGTACAAAAATATGAATTAGAAAGTAACATCAAACCGGAATTAAATGCTAAAAAGGTATGAGCTCAAATTAAAGAGGGAAAAAAGCTACAATCCACACTGTGTGAATGTGTCACACCTAAATCTAGTTAAAGTAGGAGTAATTCTATATGAGCCAAGGACAGACAGAAAGATAGACGGAGATGAAACCAAAGATGCACACAGACTAGCATGTATTATTGTAAAGAGATTTGCCACAATCTATGGAAGAATTAAAATCGGTTAAGCACCCAACCCAAGTAACTAGGAAAGATGACCAAAATATATGTGAAGAAGGCAGAAGGAATGGCTTAATAAAGATATTAATGAATTTTGGAATAAGAGGGAAAGAAAGTGGAATTCGTCACAAACTGCCCCGATGTGGTTCTTGGAAATGGCAGCAGCAGCAGCAACTGGAAGAGTGAGAAGGAATTTGATCATCAAAGGAAAGACAAAAACAAAACCCACACACTCCAAATGCAAAACAAGGAAATTAAGTTAGGAAAGGTATCCGGAAAACTAAAGAGAATTATGCAGTCGTGCTTCTCTCAACTACTGAATAATATCTGACGCCCAGAATGAGATGGTATCAATGACAAAATATGAAGTATGTCATTGGACCCAAGAAGAGAAACATACTTAGAGTCTGATACCTGTTAACAGACTGAGAAAGTTGTCAAGAGATACCCTTGAACAATATTTCAAATCCAGGCAATTTCAGTATGAATTCTTTTAAAATAGCACTAGAAATAGGAACATTCTTTTATTTGAACTGTATCTGCTTTTTAATTTTCTAATGGAGGTCCTGGGGATTGAACCCAGAACCTCCCACATGCTGAGCATTTGCTCTACCTCTGAGCTATATCCACCCCCTATTTGAACTGTATCTGACCTCAGAAGAAAGAAGGAAATCTTTCTGAGTATTTTGTGCATTGAGTTACACATATGTTAAAATCTGACAAAGATAACATCCAATTAAAAAAAAAAACAAATTTGCCTGTGAATATTGGTGCAAAAATATAACAATCTCCCCAGATTGTTAATACACTAAGATAATAAATTTAAAAGTTTTGCATTACGACCAGGTGGAATTATCCTTAGAATAAAGGGGTAGTTCAACATCTGGAATCTGCTGATATGATTAGTTGTAGTAAGAAGTTACAAGGGAAGTCATATGATGGAATCAATAGATACTAAAAAGTATTGGCTAAAACTCAACACCTCTTCCTTTTTAAAAGCTATGAACAAAATAGAAATAGGAGGCTTTCGTATACACGAAAACCACATTATATTAAAAAGATCACTGTATAAATATCAATATAAATTATGATATGCATCTTGTATTTTGCATAAACTATAAAAGTATTCTCTTAAAGTCAGAAATTCAAAACAGAAGGATGTTTACTGCCGTCTGTATTATTCAATAGTGTCATACTTACTTCACTTAGTATGACGATCTCCAGGTCCATCCATGTTGCTGCAAATGGTCTTATTTTATTCTCTTTTATGGCTGAGTAGTATTCCATTGTATAAATATAAAACATGTGAACAATGGGGAAAAAAAATGAAAATACACGAATGGCTGTAAATGATATCATCATATAACTAGAAATGCCAAGAAATTAACTGAAAAATCAATATAAGCAGTAAGAGGGCTCAGTAAGTTGAGTTGCCAAATAACCTAAATAATCTAAATAAATTGTCCAATTATCTAAAAGTCTTCTCATTATACTCAGCTGGAAAGGAAAGGGAAGGAAAACTATGTCACCTATAATAATATAAAGAGAAATTTCCAAGGATAAAACTTAAAATAAATGTATAAATGCATCCATACAGATAAACCATAGATTTTGAGCTATAAAATAAGATCTGAATAAAAATAGATATCCTCTATTCTTCATTTGGGATACTTAAATTGGAAAGATATCGATTGCACTAAATTAATCTAAACATTCAACACAATCTCAACAGGATGTTTGAAATTTTATTAAATGCTTCTAAAGTTCACCTGGAAGAACAATCATGGGGAAATTTTGAAACATTCCACGGGCTGGGTAGCACTAAAGCAGTGTGGTACCAGCCCCGGATGGACAAATCAACAGAACGACCAGGAATAACAGATAAAGCCAAGCCTATATGGGAGAATTGTAACATAAAGTATGTAATAAAAATAGCATTTCAAATCAGTGGCAGAAAGATTATTCAATAAATAGCACTAACCTAATAGGAAAACAAAGTCTCTAATAGCACATACCCAGAGCCTATTAATTTGGCTTCCCAGGTTTCTCTCCAACGCCTCCTCTTCTCCCTTGTTTATTGCTGGTGTATAAGTGAAGCCATCACCACCTCTCTCCTGAACTACTACAATAGTCTTCTGAAAACTCTCCCCAATTCCAGTTTTCTGCATTAATTTTTATTTTAATAAACACCAGAATGAACTATTCAGAATTGGTAAAGATGGAAATTCAGAGTAAGAAAGTTATATTAGTAGGAATTTTTAGGCAAGTTTTCTGAGACATGTTAGTCATTCCATAATTTTGCTTATGGATTGATTTTGAGGACAATATTTTAACAATATCTCATCTATTACATGATTTCAGACCTAGAATGAAAATTTGGAATATGATATGGAAAGGCCTTTGTGTCAAACTACAATCACCCCTTTATTTGTCTCTAATTTCACAATCAGAAGTAACTTTGGTGTGAATCATATATAGCAGGAAATGATACGGAAGCATTTACCTTGGCTTGGAATAAATTATATGATATTCTGGGAAGTAGGTTGTTTTTTTTTTAAATAATCACCTTTTGCAGTATGTTCACATTAAAATGTATAACGTTTCCTGGGAAACGAACTAGACCTTGGAACTGACAAAGTGTGGTCCTCTGACTAACTGTATCATCATTCCCTGGAGACTCGTAGGAAATGCAGACCCTAAGCAACACATCAGACCTATTGAATCAGAATTTGAATTTTTGCAAAATTGTCATGACATTCTTGAGAAGATTAATATTTAAGAGTTAAATATTAATTTCAACTTATAATTAGCTTAATGCAAGATTATTTCCTGGGATAACCCCAGCTCAAATCCACCGTTTGAAATTTCTATTCTACAACACAAAGTCACAGGGAATTCTCAACTCAATCATCTTTCTGTCTGTCTCTTCCTCTCTACTCCTTCACCAGATGTTGAAATTAATATTTATCACAGGAAATGAGAATTGATGGAGAAGCTTCCCCCTCTTTTTCCTTTTCTATTATATCAAGCTTTATCAGACATCAGCTGTAATCACCCCAGATACAAATGTCAATATTGCAAGATGTAGTATATTTTTTCTTCTTTCTAGAAGAAACTAGATTTTGCTTCTAATCATTTCAAGCTATATTTCATTGTTAACTCTAGACTATTTTTTTCATTGCCAATGGTACTTTTTAAAAAGAATTTACAATGGAAACACTGTGCAAGCATGAAAATATTAGAAAAATCTACCTCAGTATGTCTAGAGGGAGGCCAAGATGGTGGAGTAGAAGGACACTCATAGCTCACCCGCTCCCACAAGTACACCAGCATGTCTATGTGTTACTCCGTATCATAACTCCAGTGTCCAGTGGCAACTATAATTTCAGCTTATGAAAGACCTTGAAAGTGGTATAAATTTGAATTGTATGTGCCAAATACTAAGAATATGTGTTTGAACTTGTCTACCATATACATATACATATGTATTTTCTCCCAGAAGAGATGTTTTTTAAAATTTTATCCCTTCAATCAAAGTAACCTTGGAAAATAACTATGGGTGTGCATTTGAAGGATAAGCATTTTCTAATCTTTCAACTGTTGTCACAGAAGGAAATTACTTATTGGTATCATGTATGTCGTTTAAAAGCAGGTGATCTGCTCAGTGAGATAAATCTTGGCCATATGTTAGTAGCCTGAAAAGAAAAAAGGGTTGTAAGCAGAAAATATATTGTGAAAATAAGGCACTTACAAAATTGGTCAAGCCGTCATCATTTTATGGGTTTGGTAAAAGTAAACATAAGATGTATATACGTTGTTCTTCTGGAAGTCGAAGTAAACGATGATTTTTATTTCTTATAACAATATCTCTTTTCAACTACTGGAGAGTTTTCTCAATGTGTTTCTTAGACTATGAAAGAGGGAAGGACATCTTTTTGTTCCAAAGGGAAACTTCAGATTAAATAATTCCTGGATAGGAGGCGTAGGGACTTTATGGAGGGTGGAAAGAACTAGCGTTGCAGGTCTCCCAACCACAGGATGGGGGCACTGGGTGAGCCCAGAGAAGGAAATGGCATCACGTCCAGGCAGTCAATGCTTTGGGGCCACATGGACAATGGGACTCCCACAGTTATACTCCATCTGCATTTACTTGTTCATTCTTTCAGCACCTGTGTACCAAACACCTGCACAATTCTAGGTGCTGTTCCAGGCACTCGAGATGAAGCACTGAACAAGACAGACAAAATTGTCCTCAAGAAGCTGTCATTCTAGTGGAAGGAGACAAACAAAAATAAATCGACAAAACACAAAATACATAGAATATTAGATAATGAGTGCTACGGGGGGAAAGTAAAGCAGGAGAGGAGCACAGGCAGTGGCGGGGGGGTCCTCTTTAAATATGGCGTCTGTTGCTCTTCAAGAACCAGCCGGATGTTGACAACATGAGAGACATAGTTAGAGATTTTGTGTTTTAAGACTAATTTCTTTTTCATTTATTTATCATTCAGCTTTTTAAAAAGTATATTCTTGATTGTATAATGCCTCTCCTCACAATCCTTTAAAGGTTCACTATCTTTCTCAGTATAAAATCCAAATTTTTTACCATGGCCTGCAAAATCACTTCATGATCCGGTCTTACGGTCACTGTCTGGCTTCACCCTCTACCGTTCTCCTGCTCACTCAGCTCCAGCCACCATGGCCTCTCTGCTACTCCTGACACACTCACTCTTGTCTGAGGGCCTTTGCACGGCTGCTCGCTTTACATTGGAGGTTCACCCTCCAGGTCTAAATGCCCTGTTCTCTTGCTTAGTTTTGGTCTGTGAACATTAATAGAAACCTCAACTGACATAGAGTCAGGAGGCCAGAAGGGTGAGCTCTCACACCCTACAAAGATGAAGGGGTCCAACAGGAAGAAGAAACACTTCCTCTTCTTTCCCGGCAACGGCTCAGCCAATGAGAGTGTCACAACTCAGAATGAAAAGCCGCCATACTTTGAACTCTCAATTCCTACAACGGACCCCTTATTTATTGTAGCTCTCCCAGCTGCCTTTTCCCCTTCTGTGAAAGAGTTCTACTCTCCGTGTCCTGTGGGGTTTGCTCATGTTCCACCATGATTGCAGACCCTAAATCACAATTCTTTGCTGATTCCAAATAAACCTATTCTTGCTGGAGAAATAACTAATGGTCCATTTGTTTAAGGTCAACATGTCTTTCTTCAATATGACATATCCTTTACACCTCCTACCTAAAAACAAAACAAAACAAAACAAAAACAAACAAAAACACCTTCCACTCCATTAATTTGTTCTCTTGCTGAAGCTCAATTTTATTAATCAATAGAGACTGAGGATTTACATCCTTACGTTGGACAGTCCATGTAGGACTTCTCTGCGTAGGTGACACTTCAGCTGAGAATCAAATGACAAAGATTGATTCAGCCCTATGAAAAGCAGGAGGAGTGTTTTCTAGGCAAATGGAAATTGGTCTACAAAGTCTAAAGCTTGAGCAGTTTGAATTGCAAAACCATGAATGTGGCTGGAGGAAGGAGGGTGAAGGAGAACTAGTTTTTAGATAAAGTTATGCGATATTGTAATTTATAAGAAATTTATATTTGGTCTTTCAGATGACTAAAATATATTTTTCATATATATCTGGTCTCCTTGCAAGGTTCAGTGATAAGAGCAATGGGAGTATCCTTTGTTAGACTCTTTGGTCTTGTCCTCAGTTCCAGAAATCTGCCTCAGGGCTGTTGATGTGAAACGGGTGTCCTGATATTCATGACAAGTCCATTTCCACCACAAATGAATTTATGTTAATGAGATGAATTTTGGAAAGCATCTAAGGATGGGGGCTGGTTGCCAGGGGAACCAACCTAGAATAAAAGGGTGGAAATTTTAGCCCTAACCTCTGATTTCCTGGGAGAGAGGAGGGGCTGGAGGCTGAATCAATTGCCAATGGACAATGATTTAATCAATTGTGTCTGTATTATGAAGTCTCCATGAAAACCTAAAGGACTAGGTTCAGAGAGCTTCTGGGTTGGTGAGAACATGGAGGTGCTGGGAGAACAGCACTCCTGGAGAGGACATGGATGCTCCATGTCCTTTCCGCACACCTTTCCTATGCATCTCTTCTGTCTGACTGTGCCTGAGTTACATACTTTTTAATAAACTGGTGATCTAATAAGTAAAATATTTCTCTGAATTGTGTGAGAGCCATTCTAGCAAATTAACTGAACCCAAGGAGAAGATCTTGAGAACTTCTGATTTATGGACAGTTGGTCAGAAGTACAAATAACTACATGGATTTGCAACTGGCACCTGAGGTCCGGGGCAGCCTTCTAGGACTGCTTTTTCCTTTTCAAGAAAACAATACCTAGGGTAAAGTGGAGGAAAAGGTAATAGGGCCTGGAGACAGAAAATCAGGGCTTAATTATGGTTATACTGTGTAAAGCCTTGATATTTAGCAAACTATTAACCCCTATAAATCTCATTGTTTTTATTTGCAAAAAGGATCTTAGGTAAACACCTGGTTTATAAGGCTGCCATTATAGCGTTTACAATGAAAACAATGAACAAATGTAAATCATGCTAATTGATGATAAGGACTACCAGACAAAGGGGAGTGAGGTGGTTTGGCTGGGCAGGGCAGTGGAAGGAGGTGTGCCCTTTTACATGTATTGATCTGAGAGGGCCTCTGGAAAAAACCGGCATTTGAGCAGAGACTTGAATGTACCGTTGGACCAAGCCATGCAGTTTTCCATGGGAAATATGCTTCCGGCAAAGGAACAGCAAATACAGAGGTCCTGAGATCACGGTGTAATGGGAGAACAGGAAGGGAAGCCAGAGTGGCTGAAGGAGAAGGACCAAAGCCTGAAAACAGTACCAGCGAGGAAGCTGCCCTGGAGATGAGGAGACAGACAGGGGAGGGTCTCATAAGTTGTGATAAGGACTCTGGATTTTACCACGAGAGATATGAGAAAGCACTGGAAGGTTTTGAGCAGAGAAGTGACATAGATAACCTATTTCTCACAGCGAGGGATCATGAGTAGAAGCGAGGAAATCCGTTGGAAGTTTATTGCTACAGTTCCGCTGAAACAGTGCTGCACTGCAGATTTTACCTGTAAACAGTAATATAAATATTTACTATTATAGTTTCCATTTCCTCCATTCCAGCCAAAGGAACTCATTTTAGCTCTGAGTATTTTTCCCTGTTTCTTGCTAGATCCAGGAAGGGAAGGGGAAGAGAGGCTTGGCTGACAAAATGTAATTCTCATTAAAACTAATTTTTGTGATCGAATCCCCATGATAATCCAGGCTCTGGTCTGCCTTAATAATGATGCATAGTTGTTACTGCTTGAAAATGACTAGGGTGTCAGAAATCACAAGGAGATATTTTGCAATTTGCTTTTTTTACTTCGCAAGTGCAAAGTTTTCCTTCTCAGATAGAGGCAAGTAAGAAACATAAATTCTCCTGGGCCAGATTTCCTTGATGCATGCGCCTGTAATGAAAAGCACCTTGCTGAGGGAGGGCTAGAAAAAAAAGCTGGATTAAAGAATATTTTCTTATAAACTTTATGAAAACATTATCAGGTTAATAAAAAATACAGTATAAACCCATAATTTTTAAATAGCGTATTAGTACTTGCGCTATGTGGCCATAATGGGTGTTGCCATGACACAATTATAGATACATGATAGCCGTAAGCTATCGCGCTGGGGCTGATTAACGTAGTTATTCAAATTTCAAAATATGACAATCTTTGTAAAGTGTTGCCCCGTTTTCTTGTCCCTAAATACTTCTTTTAATGCTCAGTGTTTTGCAAAGGTGAACAATGAGAATATGCTTTAGTTGTTTATTTTTCAATCCTCAACATAAACCTGATTTGGTGCAAAAGCTTTGCTCCAAGACTGGCTTAAGTGCCACATACCGCCCAACCTATGATCTTCTAAAGTCCCAGGTTTAGGGAAAGCAGCAGTGGAAAATATTATTTCAGACACAGTTAAACAAAACAAGACAAAGCAACACACTGCGCCTAGTTCTGTTGTAACAAAACACAGTCACCTTAGTTGCCCTTCATTTTAAGAGGCGGGATTTCAGACATGTCATTTTCCGTAACTGCTCACCGCTCACTGGCACTCTTCCTGCCACCTCCTCTTACAATATTTGCCACCACCACACAGACTTCTGTGTTACAGGAAACCACCCTTCCAAAAAATTACCATTTCCCAAATTTCGCTGAAATGACTCAGATGCTGCCCTATTTTCTCTTTGCTGCCAAACTGCTCTTATTTCTCTACAATTTCCCTTTTTAGAAAGTTTAGAGCTGCAAGTATTCCATTCCTAGCTCTCCTTCTCCTCTAGCAATTCTGTGAATAGGTAAGCTATCACTCCAGGTGCTCCACAGCATTTCGGTCAGTAAAGCCATCGATTATATATGGACAGACACGGGGACGAGGGGGAGTAAGGGTGTGGACCCAGGAGTCAGGACAGAGACAGGGAGAAGCAGAAGAATCAATACAGGTGTGCGGACTTTTATTTCTATATTTCCTACAGAAAAGTTACTGTAGAAAAGGACTCCATTTTCTAATAAACAAAACAGCCAAAACTTGATGCAAAACACAACTGGAAATCCAGGATATACTTTCTGTTCATTGGAAGGTTTTATGGTTAACAAAAGCTGATATTATGTTAAATTATCTTCATGGGCGTAGCCTATGCCTGTTATTGGATCTATTTGCTTGTCCTAATGATTTTTGGGTAGAAAAAAATTATAGGAGGGGAATCCAAAGATAGGAGTTTAAGCTTAGTTGTATGACTTTCATCAGTCATTTAAATTTTTTTTTGCTTCCTGGTTTTCCTTTATTTTTAAACATGTAAAAATTTAATACCATATATGTATATGCTATATATATATTATATGATATAATATATCATATATTTTGTATATCACATACTGTTATATAGATGATATATATATATATAATAGGATTAATATAAAAATTAAATAAATTAAAAATGTAAAGGTCTTTGGAAACCAGCAAAATACTTAATATAAATCCTTGCTTTGTTTATTTTATTTTTACTTCTGGGAAAAAAATTAGCAAGGCCCTCCAGACAGGAAGAGCAGAATTATCAGGATTTAGGAGGACAAAAATGTTACACAGTGTCTTCTGGATTCCATTGTGTACTATGTACACAACTTATTTTAGTTCTTTCTAGTATTTTTCACTTAAAGTAAGCTTTCTTAAACTAAGGCACCTTTTTAAAAAAGAGGTCTATTTGTCTGTTGTGGACAGAATAGGAAAGACAAAAGGCAAGCTATTCTCCACATTAACTGCGTCAGAAGCTGTGCTAGGGCTTCGTATTTCCAGGTGGTACCCACCACTGTTTGACAAGTGCTCCTTCCCCACACCCAAGCCCCCTGTGGGGCTGGGGGATGGCACTTCCTTAACCCCCAGGTGTAGCCCTGGCCGTGATACTTGCTTTGTCCAATAGGTGGGAGCCAGAGTGTGCCCGTTCCAAACTTAGCCCTCAAGAGACAACAGCTCCCCCACTGCTCTTTCTGGGAGCTCGGACCTTCAGCGTGAGAAGAACGCGCCCCAGGTATGTCCTGCTCCTCCTGTCTGGGCCCCAGAAACTGACACGTGAGGCACAGCTCCTTCCCCAGCCTAACCGTGGGTCTGTGAGCCAGAGGCTAAATGACTGATTGGGGGTGTTTGATAGGCTGCATTATTATGTCAAGACCTAATTATTCAAGGCATTTCTATTATGACTTCCTGCTAAAGCTTTCTGAAAGTATGAGACCCAAAGGGTTCTTCTGATTCTTTGTACCCAAATCCAGTGTTTGGAAGAGCCCCCTGAGGGAAATGTGGAGTCTCCAGAGCAGGACACTCATATCCAAATCCCTTATCCTGTGGGGGTGAGGGGACAGGGCTAGAGGCAGAGGGAAGAAAGACCAAAGGCTCCCAGGTTAGAATGTGAGATAGTTGAAATCCACCGAATTGAGGAAAAATACCAGTTAATTCAGTTTAAGCTCTGTGAGGAGGAATCACAGGGTTGAAGCAAGAGGCTATTAGTGTTTAGGGACAATCCTTCTTCCTAAACTAGAAGATCAGAGATGAAAGGTACCCCTACATGCGCGCGCACACACACACATACATGCATGCACTTGACTTACCTATTACACCCATGGCCAAGCAGAGTGTGGCTGCAGCCTTAGGAAAAGGAGGTGAGCAGCTAATCAGGCAATCTTGCTTCTAATGGGGTTCAGGACTTGCTACCCCAACCTGCAGCCCCTTGGCATATTGACTATTTCAAGCTGAAGGCATTCCAGACATAACAGTTGCAGGAAGGATTCTTTTGACTTTCTCTTAAAGCAAGTCATAAGATCCTCATGTGAGAGGTGCCATTCCTATACCTGGAGGAAAGGATATCTTCATCTCCGAAGGTGGCAGGATGCAGAGGGGAATTGGAGAGAACGGACCTTGCCGAGTTTCCCCATTTCATCCTGATGCCTGATGCCCCTTTTCGTCCTAATCACATTTTCCCATGACTCTCCACTCTTCAGCAAAGCTAGCATAAAAGCACTCAGGTTTCTTCATTTCCTTATGAAGTCTTTCCTGTGTCATAAAACTTGTATTAAATAAATATGTATGCTTTTCTCTTGTTAATCTGTCTGTTGTTACAGGGGACCCAGGCAAAAACTTAGAAGGGTAGAGAAAAAAAGATGTTTCTCCTCCCTTATGCGTACATCTTCATAAAACCACCTCACCCCAAACCCAACCATGGACCTTCTCTGGATCTTTCTGGAGGGCAGTAGAGATTTTACCCAGGAAGACTCCGAAACGAGTCCTTATTAGACATTAATTAAATTGAACCCAAGGTAATGCTGTGCTCAAAGCCAAGAGTTTATTTTTAATTTATGTCCCATTTTACACTATGGCTATCCATTTGATCCAATGTAGCGATGAAATTAAGATATTCTGATAATGAATAAAAGCATCCTAGAGTTGAGGCAAAATTTCTACTATAAACCTTGTCAAATTACCAAATTCTCAGGGAGAAACGTGAAATCTCCTTGTAAGTCCAAAGCTAAAGTCTAAAGTAAAGTTAAGGCTGGTATCAGATTTTCTTGTCTAATGAATAAAATGTTCAAAACAATAAAAGCTTCAAATCCATCTTCTAAAATGTCTTATTCTGC
Organism: Camelus ferus; assembly: GCF_009834535.1. Taxonomy (NCBI): domain Eukaryota; kingdom Metazoa; phylum Chordata; class Mammalia; order Artiodactyla; family Camelidae; genus Camelus; species Camelus ferus. The sequence continues at coordinate 70,640,988 of NC_045704.1, read as the reverse complement.
TCAGGCTCAGCTGGGAAAGTTTTCCATGTTGGGTGACATTGGGGTTCCCCACAGTGGACCACCCATTAAGGGAACGGCAGACTATTAAGTTACCTAATCAGAAGTAACTAGTCAGTGACATTACTCTAAAGAAGACCAAAGGATAAGTAGCTGTACTAATACATTCTCACGATTTAAAAGGGAGCAAGTCGCCAGTCCCTCCAGGCAAGGAGCCCTCCAGGGCAGCGTTAGGACACAGGACCCCTCTTGTACCTAGCACTGATCGCGCCAGCAGCTTGTCTCATCGGTATCTGGGGAAAGCAGGAAGTGGATGAAGAAAAATCTTGAGTTTAGCCTAATACCATACTAGTTTGCCAGAATCAATGACCAGTGAACTAAAACTCATTTCGGAGGAATCTCCTGGAAAGAGGTTAACTTTGGCAATTCTCATCTCTAGGAAAATTTAAAAAAAAATTTTTTCTTTTAATTTCCATTTTGCCTTTGAGCACTGAGCTTCTGGCATCGTCATGATGAACTGAGTGTGAGTTCTAGCTGCGCGCCGCATTTGCCACCCTTCGCCATCACGGCTGTGGTTAATGAGTTTTGCCGTGCACTTTCTCAGACCTGTGAATGATCTCTTAGGGAGGTTTTCTCCTCATCCTTGCATTTGTTCAAAAGGAGAAATCCCTTCCACAGAGCCTTGAATTACAGCTGCTGCGGATGCTGCTCCAGCTTGTGTCCCCAAGGGCCGAGACTGGCCAATCCCGCTGCCATATGCCCCACTGACAATACGCAAATTAGATCCGAGGAAACCAAAGCCGCGGTCAGAGCTCGCGTAATTAACGAATTTGGACCAATTAGGGGCCACAGGGCAGGATGTGACTCTGGAGCCTTTGGACCAGGCACACACATTCGAGAGTTGTCTCTCCACAGGGCCATGGATGTAGATGGGATTTGGAGCAATTTTTCTAACGCTACCTCTCTAGGTCTAGCAGTGGTAATTAAAGTCAAAAATTCACTAGTTCACGGGGACATCAGCTGCCTTGCAACCAATAGCAGCAAATATTATGCTGCCCACTGATGCCTGAAAACCGCAGCACCCCATCTCAGCCTCCCCCGAGATGCCTGTAATTGTCCCCAGGTACTTCAAGCTGCAGCAGCCAAGGGCTTAAGAGCTCTGCCTGCCTTTTGGTTAAGCCCACTTGCCTGCCATCCCTCCTGTAAGAGAAGCTACTCACCTCTGGGCAAACCTGACATAGCCTCCAGTGAGCCCGCGAGGTCAAAACCCTGCCTGGTTTAGCTGCCTGATATTTACAGCTCAGGGCTATTGGCTCAGACTGCAGCCATTAATAGCCATGGATACACCTGCAAAAATGTGACATGATGTTCGCCAGCTCCTTGGGTCAAAACCCCACCTGGTCAGCACCTAGTCAAGCCTGAGTGTAGCTATAAGATCCTCACTCTACCTATACCAGAAGTCTGAACTTTTTTAAGCCAAGTGCCAGACTGTGTTGGTCTTTCAGATTCTGGCCCATGTAACAAAACACTGCTTATTTATGAGATCACAGTGGGTTTTCTATTACTAAATATTACCCGCCTCCCTACTCCCCCAAATTAAAAGCCTCATCCATCCAGTCACATTGTCCACATCAGACAAAGGCTGCCTGCTGGAAGGATTTAGTATACACTACAGGTTTATTGCGTGCTTGAGAGTAAACCAGAGGCACCTCCCTGCAGACAAGGCAATTCCAAGGAGAAAGGAGAGAGAAACGGGCGGTGCTAAACTTAATTGTTCCCATCAACCCACTACTGAGAAGAGAAGGTGCTGAGAGGCCAGAGTGCCTAGGAAAACTCAGAGGGATGGGGGAGACGTATCACTGATCCCTCGAGTATGGGTCCAAAGTTATTAATTTTTTTCCAAGCATCTTTTATCAAAAAATATTTGCTGCCACTGACTTGAAGTGCCATTTCTTCAATTACTAAATTTACATTTATTCATGAGCCTGCAATTGTCCATTCATTCACCAATTCCAAACCAGCTGAGTTACAAAAAGGTTAAATACTGTATTTGAAATATTTTACTGGGTTATTCTCCTCTCTTGCTCTTTTCATTGTTTTGATGGATATTGTTAATTTTCCCAGATCAAGAAAAGAAATCATTTTGTGGTCTTCTGCTTGAGATCACTTTGTAGATTTGGCATAGAATTCTGATACAATAATTGAACATTTTTATACAACTTACTTATTTTGAACTTTTTCCTTCAAGTTCTAGATTTTGGGCTCCCAAAAGGCAAGGACCCCTTATTTTCACTTCTGCATTTCATACAGTAGTTTCTACACATGTTAAGTGATAGAAGCAAAGAACGTTTTCCAAATTTTTTTTTTTTTTTACATCGGTGCCTTTTTCCTTTAGAAAAAAATTCCTCTACTTAGATTCTCTTTCCCCACCTTCTCTCTCTGCCGTATTCTGCTTGCTCTTCCTACTTACCTTGAACACAGTCTCCCCTGGGAAGCCTTCACATACACCTGCTCAGGTAGAATCTTCATCTCTCCCCCGTGTTGCTGGTCTACTTCCTATAGGTCTTTCATGTCACTCAGCATCTTCTACTGTGCATGTGTTTCTCTGTCTTCCGAGAAGCACCAAGTTAGAGGGTGCTTCACAGAGGGAATGTGTTAGTCATTTTTTTTCACCCTGCATATTCCTGATATATGACATGGTTTTCAATATGTGCTCAATAAATGAACAAATGCAATAAATGCAATTTGCTTTTGCTTTGTAACATTTATCACAATTGAAAGTAAATAAATCCTTTTGTGTAATTCATTACAGACTCCACTTTTCTTTTAGCAAATGTCTCCCTCATTAGATAGTAAGCTTCATGGTCAGAGATCATGTCAGTCTTGTTTAACACTGTATCTTTAGGGGCCGGCACAGAAGAACTCATTAATAAATATTTATTGAATAAATTAATATCATTTGTATTATAAGTTAATATTATTATTAACTTTAATATTGTGATGAGATGATAGCAAATATTCATATTAATGTTTTGCATGAAAGAATTGCATAGAGAAATATAAAGAACCATTAGATACATAGGGAAAGAAATCATATTGTCTTTAAATATTTTCCAGATTAAAATTCTTTATCTTAAAAGTCATGGAAAGACTGTGACCTGCTAGAACACTCCCTTACACCATACACAAAAATCAACTCAAAATGGATCAAAGACTTAAACATAAGACAAGATACAATAAACCTCCTAGAAGAAAATACAGGCAAAACATTATCTGACATACATCTCAAAAATGTTCTCCTAGAACAGCCTACTCAAGCAACAGAAATAAAAGCAAGAATAAACAAATGGGACCTAATGAAACTTACAAGCTTCTGCACAGCAAAGGAAACCGATAAGCAAAACAAAAAGACAACCTATGGAATGGGAGAAAATCTTTGCAAATGAAACCGACAAAGGATTGATCTCCAGAATATATAAGCAGCTCATACGACTTAATAAGAAACAATCAAACAACCCAATCCAAAAATGGGCAGAAGACCTAAACAAGCAGTTCTCCAAGGAAGACATACAAATGATCAATGGACACATGAAAAAATGCTCAATATCACTAATTATCAGAGAAATGCAAATCAAAACTACAATGAGGTATCACCGTCACACCAGTCAGAATGGCCATCATTCAAAAATCCACAAATGACAAATGCTGGAGAGGCTGTGGAGAAAGGGGAACCCTCCTACACTGCTGGTGGGAATGCAGTTTGGTGCAGCTACTACGGACAATAGTATGGAGATTCCTCAAAAGACTAGGAATAGACTTACCGTATGACCCAGGAATCCCGCTCCTGGGCATATATCCAGAAGGAACCCTACTTCAAAATGACACCTGCACCCCAATGTTCATAGCAGCACTATTTACAATAGCCAAGACATGGAGACAGCCTAAATGGCCATCAACGGATGGCTGGATAAAGAAGAGGTGGTATATTTATACAATGGAATACTACTCAGCCATAAAAACTGACAACATCACACCGTTTGCAGCAACATGGATGCTCCTGGAGAGTGTCATTCTAAGTGAAGTAAGCCAGAAAGAGAAAGGAAAAATACCACATGAGATCGCTCATATGTGGAATCTAAAAAAAAACAAAAACAAAAACAAAACAAAGCATAAATACAAAACAGAAATAGACTCATAGACATAGAATACAAACTTGTGGTTGCCAAGGGGGTGGGGGTTGGGAAGGGATAGACAGGATTTCAAAATGTAGAATAGATAAACAAGATTATACTGTATAGCACAGGGAAATATACACAAGATCTTAAGGTAGCTCACAGAGAAAAAATGTGACAATGAATATATATATGTTCATGTATAACTGAAAAATTGTGCTCTACACTGGAATTTGACACAACATTGTGAAATGATTATAAATCAATAAAAAATGTTAAAAAAAAAAGATGAAGCACAAATTTAAAATGTAAAAAAAAAAAAAAAAAAGACTGTGACCACAGGAAGAGATGTCCTTCGGCAAAGTAATATTTTTATCTTCCTCTAAGTCAAAATAGGATGAGTAATCAACCCATAAAACATTTATATGATGCATATAAATAGGCTGTTAGCAATAGAAACATCAGCCAACAGGTTTACCCTGTCAACAGCAATTTATTAACACGACAAATAGATGAAGTAACATATCACGTGAGCCATAATCCTGCTTCATTCTCATTTCAGTGGCCACTTCCAGAAGAAATTTTATCATCATTGCATTTAAATGTTTCCTTATTGAATATTTAGAGTAGTTTTTAACAAGAGTTTTCAGAGTGATCAAGAGTATTTTAAGCAGAATTCCAGTGGAATGTATCCAGAGTAGCACTTTTTTGAAGGGAAAATAATTCTGAAAATATAGAAATTACAACTCCTCCATGAACGTGACAGGAAAGATAGAGATGTCATTGCTGAATAAGGGACTACCCATAAGTCACCAGTAAGTCACTGTTGTTAATATATTATCTACTGTATTTAATCTATGATCATATACAATATAATAGAATGAATAACTGCAAATGCAGATCCTAATAATAACCTCCCGGTAAACATTTAATATAAAATAAATCTTTCTAGATCCTATTAAGAATAAATTTTAAAACTAAATTGTAGACCCTCTTTGGAAAATTTGTTAAGATTATTAGTTCTAATAATAGCTAATATTTTTTTGAGAATTCACTATGCCTCGGCCACTGTTTTAAGCAATTTACACACATTGCTTCATTATTTGATCTATACAATGACCTATGAAGTAGGTACTATTATTACTTAGCATTTGATTAAAAAGATCTAAGGCTGACAGCGGTCAGTGATGCAGCCTGGGTGACCAAAGCCAGCAGTGGCAGAGCTGGAACTTGAAATCAGTTTTGTCTGGCATGGTGGATGTTAACCACTGTGCTCTATTCTGTAGAACTGACGCGGGAAAACCGGTGTGGGGCAGGAGAAAGGCCATGTCCCAGGCGTCGGTTGGGCCCCTGGGACGTGCCCCGCCAAGTGTGGGTCCTTGGCTTCGCACAGGAAAGAATTCAAGAGCGAGCAATAGTTAAGTAAAGGTAGATTTATTCAGAGAGGTACATTGAAAGGCAAGAGAAAGGCCACGAGGTGTGGGGGTCGGGCGCTCAGATTAAAAGTAGGTACACACTCCATAGACAAGAGTGCGGGCCGTCTCTGAACGGAGAGACAGGGAAAGGCCGCTGGGAGGCACCGAGGCACCACGTTGCTGGTTTTTTTGAGCTTGGTGGCTTCATATGCTAATAAGTGGAAGGACCGGTCTAAGTAGCCTGGGGAAGAGGCTGGGATTCCCAGGAAGTTGGCCGTTTCCCACTCTTGACCTTTTGTGGCCAGCCTTGGGACTGCCATGGTGCCTGTGGGCATGTTATTCACCATGTTAATATATTACAGTGAGCGTATAATGAAGCTCAAAGTCTACTAGAAGTTAAATCTCTTATCATCCTGAGCCTCAAGGCCTCCTGGGGGTTGAATCTTTCACCATTTTGATGTTAATTGCTGTAGCATTCCTTGAATGGCTGTGCCCTGCCCTCTTCCATCCTGTCTAGGAACAAGCTGGCAGTGTAAGGAACAGGGTCTGGCTGAAATCTTGGTCAGGAGGCTATTACAAATATATCTGAATTTGAATGTATTGAATATACTTTGGCATGGGGCATCGCTTTACAGCTCTTTGCATCTTTGCGTTTCTCATTACTCTTTATTGCCTGATTACCCAGCTTACTACCGTTAGTTGATCTCCCTGGTCACAGAAGACACTTGATTCTGAGACTCCTGTTTTATCACATCTAAGATATACAATAAAATAGTAAATGTGGGAGTCTGGGGTGAAGAAGAGAGAGCCCAGGAGCAATAAGGTGAGTTGAAGGTCCAGCTAAAGTGCTCTCGTCCAGCCCTAAATGATGCCTGTGTCTGTATTTCTCTGTATCCAGCAACCTCTCCATCTAAATTGGCTTTTAGTGCGAACCTCATTCAGTTTTGACATCATGTATGTAGCGATTTTTATATGCAGATACTTCAATTTGGGTTTACAAAAAATGGAGCTGATTTAGAGGACACAGATCTTGCCCAGAGGCATTTTGCTGTCTAGATTAGGGGACATCTGGTAGTAAGTAACTGAATAAAAGCACTATAATAAGAAATGTGAGTATAATCTGAGGATACAGAGCTTTGTAATAGAAAAAACCCAGGCTCTGGTGTCAATGACCTGAATAAAAATCCCAGCGTTTCTATTTAAAACTCTCACCTCTGGAAAATACCTTAACCATTCTGTTTTTGTTACGGAAACGACAGGCCAGTCAAGAAACAAGCACCACTCGGAGGGTTGGAGGACTCAGATGTATTACGCCGGCGGGCTCAGAGGGGCTTCTGCTCCGAAGCTCTGAGCACCTTCAAGATGTGCACATGAGGTTTTATAGGGTAAAGTACAAGCTTGGGGTATTCGGCCAATAGGTATGGAACAGCTTTAGCAGCATCATCATCACAAAAGTGGAGGCAGGGAGGCAGCAAACCAACATTCCAAAGCCAGATATGTATCTTTGAAAATCCAGCTGGCTAGCAAAAAACATAAACAGCAAACCAACACTAATTAACCTAGATTTACAAGTCAGTCCAGCAGAACTCAGATCAGTATTCCAATACTTAGACTTGTTAGCCCAGCCCAGCCTCTCCTTCACATTCCTAGACTTATGAATTATCTTGTCAGACCAGCCCGGTTTTTCCTTCACATTTTACTTTTGGCCTGTCTGGGGATGAGAGTGGCAATGTATTCCTTCCCTCCCAGGAAGAGCTCATGAAGCTCTGAAATGAGTTCACTTAACTTTTTTGTACCTTTACTTTCTGATGGGTGCAAAAACTGTGATTTTTCTATAGTTCATGGTCTTTTCTTTTGAAATGTCCTTTCCGCTTTTAGGAACATGAAATGACTTTCATTTTTAATATCGTATTTTGGGGTTCTAGAATTTTCTTTTCTTTTTTTTTTTTTTTTTGCTAACATTTCCTGTCTGTTCATGCCTATTATACACCTTTTATACTGAATATGTTAATATTTTTATAACAGTTATTTTAAAATTCGTGTCTGTTACTTCTAATCTCTGGAACATCTTTGAACCTGTTTCTATTGACCATTCTTTCTTTTCAGAATAGGTCACATTTTTGTGCTTCTTTGCCTGCCTTGTAACTTGTATTCTGGATATTGGTATAAAAGAATAATGGCTATTGAAGTAAATGATATTTATCACCATTAAAGGGCATGTTCTTTCCTATAATTTATAGTTGAACTAAATCCAGAAGTGGTTATAGTTTGGGTAAATTTCAGAAGACCATTGGTTCCAAATAATTTGAGAGTCTAATTAAGACTGTCCTTTAAGCAGGATTTGGGATTTAAGCACCAATAAAAATCTTGAGACATCTCAGTGCTTTATAGACCTGCTTGTTAGGGCACCAGAAAGCTCTTTCTGCACTGCAGCCCTTCTCCCAGCTTTCATCACTCCAGAGATCTCTGTCTGTCCTCTGTCTCTGCACTTACCCCTCGGTGAGCTCTGCCACACACACACAGCACAGCCTCCATAAACTTTGTGGGGCGTCCTTCAGTCTCCGGCGGTTTCCCAGCCTTTATCCTGAGTACCAGCAAAGACCCCATGGAGAAGAATTGGGAGGTGGGTGACTTGCTCTGCACTTGGAGGTCCTCAGGATTCTAATCTGCTGTATCAACCTACACGATGCCTTTAAAAGTTCGGCTGGTTTCTCCTTACCCTGCAAACTCACCATCAATGTTGGGCTTGCATTGTCTTCGCATAGCAGGAGACCTAGGAGGCCCATGAAAAACTCTGAAGTTAAGTTCCATTTTTTTTTTTTTTTGTGCACCGCACCTCTCTGATGGATGTAAAAAAACTCTAATCTCTGTAGTTTATCCATCCTTTTAGCTGTTCTTTTGGGAGCAATAATCACTTGTGACTTCGTATGTTCTACCTGCGTGAGGAAATCTTACCTTAACCATTCTTAGTTACTACTTTGTCACCTCTGAAAAGGGGAATTTTGTGAAGATTTAAGATAGCATATGAAGATTACTTAGCATGGTGCCTGACATTGTTAGGGCTTGATAATTATTAATGTCCTTTCTCCATTAGGTTGGGATGTCAAGTTAAAAAATAAATAGATAAACAGCTGTGTGGGCTTTGCCTGAATATCATTTGGAAGGTGTTAGTGTTTGAAGACATAGAGCACAGATTGGCAGAAAGGAATGAGAAAACGAGTCTTTGCTTCGTTTATTTCTTTTAACCAGTGTTTATACAATGTTCATTTATCAACTGTGCTTATGATAGGATTTGTTCTTAAGGAGACTTCTTAACCAGAGATCTTGTGCTCACCTATTAATTTTTTAATCCTGTTAATGTATCCACTACATTCTACAGAAACAAAGACCGTTAGTTGCCCTTAGAGGGTTGTTTAAAAGGAAATGGGAGATGAAGTGGAAGCTGTGGAAACAAAACGGAAACTGATAAAAGGAAAATTAAACTAAGGAGCAAAACAAGCACAATGGGAAGCAATTGAGAAGAGGGAAGACTCTCCACAATCAAGGACAGCAGACAATGGCTGACAATGTTTCTGTCTTAAGGAAGGAAATGAATTTATAAACATCTCCTGGATGTATACCAGCGGAGAGTTATAGATCATTAATAGGATTCACACCTGGAAGAATGAATTGGCTTACTGAGGAGTGGGGAAAAGATCAAAAGAGAAGCTACATTGTCAGTTACACTTAACCCTGCTTGAGTTTCCTCTTGATGGTTTGCATTTACTCAGACCAAAAACAGTCTTTTTGTTCAAACTGCTTTTCTCTCACCAGGATAGCCAGATGGGTGACCCCAGTAGGAAGATAAAGTAACCCTTTATGTATTAAGGGATTTTTGTTGCACAAAATAATTACGTTTTGGGGTATGTGAATTTTCATAGCTTCCAATTTCATTGTAAATACATGATTGACAGAAACAAGAGAAAGACAGGAAATTAAAAAGCAAAGCAAAAAACAAGAAGAGAGTCTCTTGATCATTTTATTTGAGTCAGTAACAAACGAAAACCTCCATGAATTGAAATCCCATGGGAGTGCGAGCGGGAGTGAATTTATCCATTTGTAATCTTGACCTATCAGCTATTACATGAGGCTTCCCAGCTGCTGGCAAAATCAGTCCTTGCTCTCTGGAGGCAGCTGCTGGGCTCTCATCATCCCGTCTACAATTTTATGCTCAATCTGGGAGCATTTGACTTAAAGAAACAAATCAAAACAAAACAAAAAACAAAACAAAAAACCTCACAAACCTTGAAGTGTATATAGAGACCGGGTATTTTATTTATCCAAAAGGCACTTTCTTTCATGCATGAGAATTATGCTGTGCCATCAGGCATGGCAACCATTTTACATCTCTTCCTTCTTCCTTCATTTCCTGAATCTCCATGGGCGGAAACATTCCATCAGAAGTCTGTATCTCTATATAATTCCCTAAAATTGGGAATTAAGCCTTTGATGATATGCTTTTCTTTGCTGAATATCACACCATATGTATATATTTTTAAGTTACACTAATTATTTCTTGCTATTTTGTTTATGGTAATCACTACACTAGGAAATAAAAATATACCCTGAGTGGTTTGTCACCAGCTTTGCTAACTATTTCATAACTTACCCACCTCAGGCTATTTGAAACCAAAACCATGGTCCTGTTGAGACAGGAGGGAAGGGGTCAAGGCACAATCATTAAGAGAATGACATAGCTGTTGAGGAAAGGACATAAACTGGTTAGAACCAATGAAGGCCAAGACTGGTGGAAAATCGGACTTCCAGTAGACCTTGAGCTTCACTGTAGGCTCACTGTAATGTATTTGCATGCTAAATGATATACCCACAGGTGCCCTGACAGTTCCCAGGCTGACCATAAAAGGCCAAAAGTGGGTTGTGGGCCCGATTCCTGGAAATCTTTGCCCCTTCCCTAAAACAGTTGGAATAATCATCACAGTTGTTAGCACATGAAATTACCCAGCCCATAAAAACTAACCACCCCCACACCCTGGGGCTGCTCTCCCTGCTAAGATGACTGCATTCTGTCTAGTGGAATCGTGCATCACTCTAAGTAAACTTGCTTTCACTTTACTATGGCTAGCTCTTGAATTCTTTCCTGTGTGAGACAAGAACCTACTCACCAGTAACACCTGGCTTACCTGCATCCCAACACTTAGCACACTGTATTTTAATTGCGAGATGTGACCATATAGTAAAAAATACATGGGCCTTGATATCAGAACACCAGCTCAACTATTTGTTGTTTGACATTAGGCAAGTCACTCTAAAATTCATTCCATTTACTTATAAAATGGGCACAGTGATAACAAGTTTTCTGTTGTACGTTTTCAGCCCTGGGTAGAATGGAGTTAGTGCCAAGCACAAGCAGGTGGCACTAGACTGGCTGCTTTAAGATTTTTTTCTGTTCACCTTGATTCAGATTCTTTCCCATATCAATTCATCAATTTCTAAGCTTTTGGGATCAAACAGGGCTGACTAGACCTTCTTCCAAAAAGTAGCAGCACTGGCCGTACTTCTATCCCACCTCCAGGGAAGAGCTACATTTAAAAAGAGATTTGGTGCCCCACGTTTAATCTGTTTCTCCTTTGAAAAAAATTCTACATATTATATAGTATATCTTTATTTTTTATTCTACATCATCTATTTTGTCTACAATCGCTTTTATTTCTGTGTTCTAGGAAAGCATGTCAAATTTTTCTCAGCCATTGACTTGCCTTCCTGTAGGTTCATTTCAGTGGCTTGTGAGCTCAACTATAAATTTAAATTGTTCATATTTCATCTGAAGTTTTCTAGTATTTTAAAGTTATTTCAGCCTGTTTATGTTTACTTAGAAGTCATCCTTGAAATTCTCAGTTATTTTACTGAACTGATACTGGTTCTTGACCAATTCTAATTGTGAGATTAAGAAGTAATTATGGTAGACAATTATTTAAAATTTAATGTTCACAAATTAATGTTACTTGAGAAAGTTACAATATATAATTTTCAACGTTTATGTGGACAAAAGGGGGTATTGTAATTTATACACCTTGTTGTCTTAAAATGATGTTTTTATGGTACAAAAATACTAAATGAGATAAAAGAAAATCTCCCAGAATATAAAGCACAAAGACAAAAGTATAAAAAATATAAGAGAGTGATGAGACATAGAAAATCAAATAAGGAGGTCAAACATATATTTAAAAATATTTTCAGGGAAAGATAGGTGAGGCATTAGTCAAAAACATAATACAAGAGATTTTACTAGAGATAAGGAAAAATGTAAGTATTGAGATTAAAAGTGTCAAGTAATATAAGTAAAGAAAACCCACACCTAGGCATACACTCCTAATTTTTTTTCAAACCAGGAATAAAGAGAAGATTCTAAAAGCTTATAAAAGGAGAAAAAAATAAAACCAATTATCTATAAAAAAAAGTGAGATATGGAATTACACCATGTTTTTCAACAGCAACACTGGCTGATAAAAGACAACGAGACATGCTTCACTGAAAAAGTTTTAGAATATTAGGAAAATGAAACTTAAACAAGAATGGGCACAAAATTATAACACCTTACTTAGCTACGCATGAGCTTCAAGGAGATGTTTACGGCCAAGTTCCCACCTAACAATTGACTTTCCTGTTAAAAGGTGGAAAATAAAACTCCCTCATTTACTTGAGAATGTCAGAGAGAATGCAGATATATAGATATATACAGATTGCATCTCAGCCAGAAGATGGACACCTTCACACAAAGAACTCTGATCAAAAGGGAGAAAGACCGAGAGTTGCTATATCATGAGACCTATTCTCAGTTAAGTATAAATCAAATGTTGGGGGAAAGCAAATCTTTTCAGACTCTCTGTATGGAACTCATCACAAATGTATAAGAAAAGTCGTAAAAGTGTTAATCATCCCAAGGGACCTTAAAAGGTGACATACAGCATGAGATGGTTAGACACGAGACTGTGATGGAGCACATGAGAAGAACAAGAAAACCAGAGCATCTCTAAGTTTCGAGGATCCCAAGTAATCTGTATAGAGTTTCCCCTAGAACTCTGAGTAACATAGTAGATGCTAAATAATTCAAGCTTAAGATAATGTATAATAAACTTATTAGATCATAGTGTGTATTTGAAGAAGCCCGGAAGAATATATGCCAGAAAGCTATAAGTTATCTTTAAACTGTAAGCTTATGAACTATTTTTACTTTCTTCTTTGCATGTATTTATAAGGAGAATTAAATGCCTTTATATTCAGGAAAAATAAAGCAACTTTTTCAATGGATATAATAGAAATTAGAACTGTTTTAATGATGACAAGACTATGCTATGTAAATTCAGGCTGCCATGATTATATATGGCTTAATATAGCTGGAAGAGCTAAGTCTCGTCCAACTTAGTCGAAAAGAAAGCCGAAGTGATCAGTAGCAACCTGCAGTTTTTTTTTTGTTTTATCTTTACCAAGTGACAGAGATAAGTTTACCTTACAGATTCTGTTCCTATTGAGAAAAAAAATGCTGTGACAGGGTTTATGTGACCACAGCTCTGAAATGTGTAGTGAGACTCTCTGATTCACTGGAAAGCACCCAGTGCACACTGCCAGACATCAGCCACGTTATTCCACTGTTAAGTTCGGGCTATTGGATATCACACGGAGCCTGAAGACGTGGCTAGTTTCTAACGTGCTATTTGCAGGAGTCCCAGGTTCACAGGTTCACAGGTTCACATGTTCTGAACCAACATCTGCAAAGAAAAAACAATCCATCTTTTCATTCAGGCAGAAGTTACAGGTCCCCCAACTTCTTCCATAGGTAAGTAGAAGTTTCAGCAGGGCACATTTCCCAGACTCCCACGCGGCTAGCTGTGGCCTTTTTTATGATGTTCTGGTCAATACAGAAGTGATGTGCACACTCTGGGAGAGAACATGTTCTCCGTCTATTCCTTTTCTCCTTTCTGTTTCCTGGAAGGCTGACATAGCAAAAATGAGCCATGTTGGACTAAACAAATGAGGGAAATGCCTGGGACCGCCGAGCAACATGATGGAAGGAGCCTGGGTTTTCAACACGAGGCAGCTGCCTCGTCAGCAACACACTGTGTATGCCCAGACTATTACTTAAGTGGGAAATATATTTTTGTTTGATTGTTAAAGCTACTGTGATTTATTCCTCTATTACAGCATCTTACAAGTATTCTAAATAACACAATTTCAGAATTGATGGAATAAGAAAGGAATTGCCTTTTTGTGGGATGGTCAGTTTATACACATTTTCAAGGACTCACTATGAAGTCAGTAGCGTGTTACATGCTGCTCCCTCACCTGCCAGAAAGCTGCCACATTCACTCATTATTTTAAAGCCTCGCAAACTTCATCATTTAAACATCAAGATTAGAGCTTGACAAAGAGGAGGCTTTTTTATATTCATCTGTTATTTTTCCTCTCTCTTTCTTCAAGAAAATGCATATAAGCTACCAGTTGAATTATTATGGATTGGTGAAAAGATAATCTAACCAAATATTCCCTGAAATGAGACACAACCCATTAGGACATTACCCTAGGGCACCAAAGGTCATTGGCATTATAGAAGATTTTAATATCATTTTGTAGAAAAATTCTTCAATAGAAGCTGCAATCAATAGTCAATGCAGTTATTTTCTTGTAGAGGGTGAGTTCATATTCATGCACTCACTGCTTGAGGCACAAGGGAACTATTAATGTAAATCAATTAATACAAAATAAGGGATTAAAACAATATATAAATGGTAATAAAATGTAGAGTCATATTGTGGGGATCTCTGGCAGTAACAGAATAGCATTGGTGCAATTTAGTTTTATTAGTTTTGTTTTGAAAGTATTAGCTGACGTTTTCTGCAGATATTTACATACATCAAGAACAGAATGATTACAAAAATAGCAATAATGTCCAGTCCTCTCTCAATTTTTTTGCACTGATGAGGAATAGATGTAGCAGTGTTAAGCCAACATTTCTGATTGTCTTTAAATCATTTCTAATGGGATACATTATTTGGTTTCAGGGATTAAAAAGTACAACAGATTTACCTTCCTAATTATGTTTTTCTGAGACTAATATTAACATTAATTAGCATTCCATTTGCACCCACCAGGAAAATTACTCTAGAATTTAAATTTGCCACTTTTAAGCTATATTCAGATTGAGTAGATTTTTCTGTTTATATTAAAATTTTTAAATTTCCTCTGAGAGGGGGAAAAAAAATCTTCCAAAATAACTTACATTTGAATAATTCAAATTTTCAGTCTCTTTTATAGCAATGTAGAAAATTTTTCTAGGATTTTACAGCTAGTGATGGTTCTTAAGACCCTTTCCCCTTCAAAAAGATCTAATAATCTCTTCTCACCACAAAATTTCTATTCAGTTCCTAGCTGGTCCCAAGTATATATAGCTAGATAATAACTGAATTTAAAATAACATAGGAGACCCCACTCTAACACCTTAGTAACTATTACTTAGTATGTTATCTCACTAGGGCCGGGTGGCTCAACAACAGAAGCTTATTTTCTCACACTCCTGGGGGCTGGAAGTCTGAGATGGAGGTGCTGGCAGGGATGCTGTCTTCCAGGGCCCCTCTTCTTGGCTTGATGGCTGTCCTCCTCCTCTGTCTTCACATGTTCTTTCCACATGTGTCTGTGTCCCTGTCTCCTCTTCTTATAAGAATTCCAGCCATGTTGGATTAGGCTCTACCCTATAATGTTATTTTATTACCTTTTTAAAGGCTTTATCTCCAAATATAATCACATTCTGAGGTACTGGGAGGTCAGGACGTCAACATATGAAATTGGGAGATACTACTCTGGTCATAACACCTAGAAAATATAATCTCCTTTCTTTTTTTTTCCTATCACAAAGATCCCAAATACAGCTTCATAGACAGAAGAGTACAAACTATCTGTTGGGTTGGACTTGAGGTCTGTAGTACCAGGCCCCATATTCAGAGCCTGTCTGGAGTGGACGCTTATGAAGTCGTCTCATACACAATATTTCATGTGATATTTCATTTGATCCTCAAAACAAACTTGTGTGGTAGGTATTATTATTACCCTTGTGGAATAGATGAAGAAACAGGATCATCAGGGTCAACGGCTTTCACAATGTTACACTGACGGACAAAGCCAGGACTCAGCAGAATCCTCAGACCACACCTCCTGCTTGGAATTACTAACCAAATTCTTTCCTTCCCCCTTCCCTCCCTTTTGCTCTACTTCTCTTCATTTTTCTTTCTTTCTTTTTTTTTTTTTTTGTTTGTTTGTTTTAGGCTGCTCTATTTAATTTTTTTCAAATGCTATAATGTCAACAAGGATTGGTTTTTAAGATACACACACATATATATATAAATTTATGTATATACAAGATAATATATTTTTAACATTATGTATAAAAATCAAATATACAAAATATATGTTAAACCAAATGAAATAGCTTATATTCAACCAGCTTTGACCTACAAAAGTGGCAATTTCATGTGATTCAATCAAGAGATAACACACAGTGAACACCTGTTTTCTTATTTGCATATCCCTTGAATTCTTTCCCTTGAGATTTACTCCCACTTCTGTCACTCATCTGACCCCATCCTAAAGCTAGCCACATGTCAGCTGGTTGTTCCCGCCACGATACCAATCTGGGAGCAAATTGGAAAGGTTAGGGCAGATACGGTGATGTGTCTCTTGAAAAGTGAATAAGTGAGTGCGTCATGAGCAAAAACTGAAATAAAATAACCACTTCTGAGAGTAGCTTCTTATGACTCTATTCCACTAAGAATTTAACATGAGTCGGTATTTACTATAAGGTATTCCTTTCCCCAGGATGGTTAATACTTCTTTATAAAGAACCTCCCCCAGAACAAACAACAGCCCGTCATGGTGACTGTTGTTACCTAGTAAGTACATGAATCACAGTTAGTACTTGTAATAATTACCTATTGTTGTGTAAAAAATTACCCTCAAATTCGGTGGCTTATGACAACACCAAGTTATTATGTCACAGTTTGGGGCAGGGAATCTGGGAGTGGTTTAGTTGGGTGGATCTGGTTCAGGATCTCTCTGGTGCTGCTGTCAGGACGTGGCAGGAGCTGCAGTTATACGAAGGTTTGGCTGAGGATGGAGGACCCATTTCCAAGATGCCTCACTCACAGGGCAACTGGCAGGAGGCATCAGTTCCCCAACTGGCTTTTGGCAGGAGGCCAGCACTCCTGACACATGGGTCTCTCCTCACAGCATGGAGCTAACAGGCTCCAGACCCAGCAACCTACGAGCAAGCCAGCCAATGGGAGGACACAGTGCTTCTAATGACCAAGTCTCTGCGGTCACAGGCCATCACTTCCGCTCGATCCCATTCACTAGAAGCAAGTCACTGCATCCAGGCGAGGGAGATTAGGCTCCACCTCTTAAAAGGAGGAGCATCAAGGAGGTTGCAGACACGTTCTAAAGCTGCTAAGCTGCATCAATGTTGTGCCAAGAAGCACTCAAATTAAGAGTCCGTGGCTCCCAAACAGTATTGAAGATCAAGTTGAGGAAGATTTTTGGCCTTCGTCTTGTACATATAGGATAGGATGCATTAAATGAGTTAAGTAAGCATCAAACACTTCTGAAAAATAGTTTAACATAGCTGAACATAGCAGCAGAAAAGCTGTCTTGGTTTATTTAAAAGATCCAAATATTTTGTTTCTTAAGCATTGTGTCCATGATGCAACCAAGGCTGTTTCTTCACGGTCAGCTCACCTGCCCATGCCGGACTGGAGTTCTACCTAGCTGCTGATATTTAAATCCCAAATAATCGATAACTTGTAGAGAATTCAAAGACAATTAACTGAAATGCATTTATTTTATAATGATATGACAAATTGGGCTATCAATGTTATCCAAAGTTCTTCCTTATCTTTGCTCCTGGTGTGAGGGAGGGAGAGAGGGAGAGGGAGAGGGGGAGGGAGGGAGGGAGGGAGGGACGGAGGGAGAGAGACAGACAGACAGACAGACGGACAGACGCACGGAGCTGGAGAATCACGTCTTCACTTCAAAATGAAGACTCTGGAGACTTACACCAAGATGGAGGATGTTGAAAACGATGCTGGCAATATGCTATTGTAGTATTAATCATTATTTTCCTTCTAGTTTAATAAAGACCACATTTCCTTTGTCATCACTCATTCATTATACACATTAAATTTCATGAAAGATTACATGATGTTATATTTGGAGAGCGGAGGGAGACTAGTGGGAGCACGGCTGCCCTGGGGCACCCTGTCTGGCTGACGTTACTTGCAGCCCGCGGAGGTCTAAGGGGGCTCCACGGTGCACAACTGAGACAAGACCCAGGCATCAGCCATTGGCTTCTCTCTCTCTCTCTCTCTCATTCTCATCTTAAATTTGGGGGAAATCTCATTTAATTTGTTTTTCATCATTGCCCATTAGGATTAGTCTTTTGTGGCAGAATTAATTCACAGTCGGTTTTGATTTTTCTCCCTGAGATTCTTCGAAATTTCTTTGCTGGGAAGCTCAGAACCCCCTCCCCCTCTTCCACACGCGCTCAGCTCTCCCGCAGAAGTGTTCCTCCCTGCACTGTCCTGATGCTTGGATTTCCTAGCCCAGCAAGGTGCTTTTCTTGAGTGTGGTGCTGGCAAGAAACCCCAAAGCCCAGCTACCTTCTCTTGTGTCAGCTCCACGCATGGGAAAATGATGCATCCTCTCTCCATCAAAAAGAGGGGGTGCAGGCTGCTTTGCAGCAACCCCTAGTCCTCAGTTCTGCCACTTTGCAAGACTGTATTGAAGGTGTTGAGTAAAATTGAAAGACGTGTGCACACAAAAAAATAAGTGAATAATTTGAATATACAATTGTCAACACACAGATTTCTTATTATGCTCAAAAATTAAATTATATATATATAGAAAGAGATGTACGTTAGATAAATGGAAGTAAAATGAAACATTTTAAAATAAACTTTATTAATGAAATTCAACAAGATCACTGCATGTCATGAATCTCTGCTAACTTAATCCATACAATGAAAATCTTTTAAACTATGTGCAGTGGGAAACAATCTTTGGTGAACAGAATGCTCCACCTAGTAAAATTTTTGTAATTTGTGAAACAACGTGTTTATTTTACATGAGCATACCTATCCGTAATATTTTCTTAAATTGTCACACAACTTCTTGTATTTTTTTTACCATCATAACTAAGCTACTGCTGACATATTTCAAGTGGGTGTAAGCCAGTGGGGCATTAGAAAGTGGGGCAGGATCATATAGTAATTCTGTTTTTAGTTCTTAAAGAGATCCCCACGCAGTTCCCCATAATGGCCGCACCCATTTACATTCCCACCAACAACAGTGTAGGAGGGTTCCTTTTCTCCACAGCCTCTCCAGCATTTTTACTTACAGAATTTTTAATGATGGCCATTCTGACCAGTGAGAGGTGAATACCTCACTGTGGTTTTGATTTGCGTTTCTCTGATAATTAGTGCTGTGGAGCATCTTTTCATGTGCCTATTAGCCATCTGCATGCCTTCTTTGGAGAAATGTCTCTTTAAGTCTTCCACCCATTTTTTGACTGGGTTGTTTTGTGTTTTTTGTTATTGAGTTGAATGAGCTATTTGTATATTTTGGGAATTAAGCCCTTGTTGATCACATCACTTGTGAATATTTTCTCCCAGTCTGTAGGTTGTCTTTTCATTTTGTTAATGGTTTCTTTTGCTGTGTAAAAGCTTACAAGTTTGATTAGGTCCCATTTGTTTATTTTTGTTTTATTTCTTT
Organism: Camelus ferus; assembly: GCF_009834535.1. Lineage (NCBI taxonomy): Eukaryota > Metazoa > Chordata > Mammalia > Artiodactyla > Camelidae > Camelus > Camelus ferus. Next base: position 70,621,595 of record NC_045704.1, on the reverse strand, counting down.
TGCCTTGGAAGACTGATCTAAGAAATTACTGCTACTATTTATTGTAGAGAATGTTTTGTTTATCTTTCTTCTAGGAGTTTTATGATATCATGTCTTATATTTAACTCTTTAAGCCATTTATAGGATCCAGCAGTCCCACTCCTGGGCATATATCTGGAAAAGACAAAAACTCTAATTTGAAGAGATACATGCACACCAATGCTCACAGCAGCACTATTAACAATAGCCAAGACATGGACGCAACCTAAGTGTCCATCAACAGATGAATGGGTAAAGAAGAAGATGTGGGTTTATACACACACACACACACACACACACACACACACACATACATACACAATAGAGTGTTATTCAGCCAGAAAAAGAATGAAATACTACCATTTGCAGCAACATGGATGAACCTAGAGATCATCATACTGAGTGAAGCAAGACAGAGAAAGACAAATATATGGTATCACTTATTTTTGGAATCTAAAAAATAATACAAATGAACTTACTTACAAAACAGAAATAGATTCACAGACATAGAAAGCAAACTTATGGTTACCAAAGGGGAAAGTGGCGGGGAGGGGTAAAGCAGGAATGTGGGATTGACAGGTACACACTACTATATATAAAATATATAAAAAGTAGGGGAGGACACGGGAACAATTTTTCATTGTGTATAGAACTATTCTGTGCACTACAGAGCACATAGCATCCTTGTTCTTTGTCCTTAAATGTCAGTAGAAGGTCCAACCCATTACAATGGCTTAACTCCCATATACAATTTCCAAATATCTCCTGCAGTGAGGCATTCTACTGAAAACTACTGAACTATGGGGAGACAATGGGAGAGGCTGGACTGGTTTGGCTCCTTCAATAAGGAGGCAGACCCCAATTGCTACCAGCAATTGAACTTAGAAAATGAGCCACATCACCTTTTGGGCCTGGTCATGATATCACAACACAGGGGGGTAAAAAAAGCCACGCTCTATCACCACTTCAGCTTCATCTACAGGTGAACATAGAAATTTAGATATTTCTTCTGTCTTTAATGAGTTGCTTACATGCACGTATATTTCTACATAGCATTCTCTGCTGTTCTAAACATTTAATTTAGGCTCTAAGGTTTTGATTCTGCAAGACTTTGCCTCCTTGACTAGCTGAAGGGGCTTAAACTATTTATTTATTTTCATAAGGATCATAATCAAAATATATTAAATGTTAATAATTCTGCATACACTTTTCCACTACTTGGACTCATGCTTACCTAGTCAAGTGGTTTTTACATTAAGAATATTTTATTTTGTAAATTTTCCAAACTAAGTGGTGGGGGTAATAGGGAATGTCCTTGGAATTTGAGTTCCTGCTGCAGATCAGAGTTCAGGACAGTCCTTCTCTTTCATCATATTCCTCCGGTCAGAAGTTCCTTGTCAGGTTTCTGACAAGAGTTTATTGACAGAGAACATCTAAAGAAATGTTTAATATTATGACGGGATTGGGAGGTGGGGGAGCAGGCACAGAGCTGCAGGAGGAGTTGTGGCTATGGTACCCACTGAACTGTGATGTTCTAGTTTCCATAGTCATAACACCTCTCTCTGGGACAGATATAGTCAGCCATTGGCTATCTGGTTGTGCCTGCATCAGGGTGGAAGTGGCAATGTTTGATAACCTCTCTCGAGCCAGAGGTAGCATTTAAAAAAGAAAGGTCCCTGTGGATGCTAGGTGCAATACAAGTGAAAAAAAAAATGATGTTTCTGACATTCCAAACAATAACTCAGGGTGCAAGATGTCAATTTCTGGTAAAGACAAAGTTAGCTTTGTGATGAGAATGTGTGGCGCTTCCACAGAGCACACAGTCATGAACAAGCTGATTTCAAAATCATTTATTCTTTCTCCCTATCCCAACAGGAAAACATGTTTCCAAATCATCGAAGCCAAGAGTTCAGGAGCTACACGATTTTCCCCTGCTTCATCTTTGTAGAGGTAAGAAAATTTTGGAAATTCACCCTTAGAATATGTATTATGCAAAGGAAATATGCTACCCCTTTAAAAATGACTCCAAATACCCTCCTCTGTGTACCCTGAAGCTGTAACTGTAGCAATCTGTAATGCCGTGGGCTTGTTTTCATCGGAAACGTTTTGTGGTCATGGTGATTATGAACATGTGTGCCATATTTGTGTGCCTCTCCAGATCTAGAGTGATAGTCTCATTATTTCATCAATGCACTTCCTTCTCTCTGCTTCCACTTTCTAATATCTACCCTTCTCCCCACAAGCTCTTCCCTATCTCAGGAACTCTCAGCGCCATAGTGTTGGCTTCACTTGATTAATATAGCCAGACCTGCCCCTAAATTAGCCAGCAAACCCTGAGGTCAATGCCATGCATTTCAGGATCTTCTGCCTCTCTTACTGGACCATCACCAATCACCTGTTTTGGTTCCCTCCACCTCATTTTGCTTTTCTCACCTTCTTTTCCATCCCATGCTCTTCATTCAGACTCATTATGCTTATCAAGGATTTTAAGGAATTTGGGCTGATAGGAAGTTAGGGTACATCTGCAAGATTTTGGTATCACACAGGCCAATCGTGTACTCCCGTGAAAGAGTTCATGGGAGAGTTAACGTGCATCTGGACAAACCGTTTCTCGTATTGGCCTTTTTAGATTGTGTGTGTATAAACAATATACTCTTAATACATCAACAACACTGGTGAAGGGACACCCCATTGAAACCTGTCTGGCCAGCCCAAACTCCTGCTGTACATTTACTTTTTCATGAAGTATATATACAATATTAGAGATACCACAAATACATTTTACCATGATATCTTTATCACATGTATATTATTTCCATGTTATAAGGGATAAAAATAATAATCTTAACCAAGCCAGAAATGCTTAATTGGTAATTGCTTCTTGCAATGGTGGCTTTAACAAGATTATAGCTTAGTACTCAGACATTACAATTGCTTTCTTGGAGTCAACCCCCCATTTTCATGACTGCGATGCAGTTTTCTAGTACCCTTCTAAAAATGATTCAGGGCAGTCCTATGTATTGGGAGACAAGGGTATCAGGATATTTAGGGGAGGGAAAATGATGACATAATCTGGCAAATGGGTTTTTTTCCAATCTTTCAAACTTTTCAGTCGTCTGAATTGAAGAGAAATTTGCAAGCTTCAACTATTTTCTGTCTCTGCTTAACTCTCTGTTTTCCTGGACGTACTCTGCAGATAACTTAGCAACTGTCCCCAACTCACCCTAAAGCATTTGTGTGGCAAGAAGTATTTTCAGTATAAGTCCTGTGTGTTTCCTGCTTAAAATTTTAAAATTTTATTCCCTCTCTGTTTAGAGGGCTACCTCTTTATTTTCTTCATTTGTATAACCAAGCTTCTGGCTCTTTCTGGAAAAGCATGGTATTTCAAAAACAACTTTTTAATTAATGACTTAACACTTTGTATGTTCATATGAATGAAATGCCCATGTGCTTTTATTTTTTTTCTTTTCTGGAATTTCGACTTTATCATGTGGTAGTGATCTGACTATTGTAGCATAGACACATAGTGTGGGATAATCCCCAAACTGAGATATGTATATTTTATAAGGTTTTTAATTGATAATTTTTAACTTGTCTTTTTTTTCTATTTCAACATGGGTAAAACTGATAAATAATATTAATCATTTGAACCTGATAGTTTCTCTCCTTGACCAAACTGTACTCAGGCTCCCTTGAGCCCCTTTTCAACGAGCCCTTGACTTTTGACTTGGTGTTCACCTCTGCACTTTTCAACTTTAGCACGAGTCCTGCAAGTCAGTTTAAGCAGAATCCCGCATCCTCCGTATCTGGTCACCATTGATGTACAGTCAGTCTGCTCATCCTCTTCCGTCTCCCAGGTGGTGTCTGAGCACCCCGGCCTGCTTTCAGCGAGAGTCCCGTTGGGTGGGTTGAGCCAGAATCTCCCCTTACCCTTGATGTTTCCTCTTAGTAATTTTCCGTTCACTGATCTCCACCCTCTTCCTTGGCTATAAATTCCCACTTTCCCATGCGTGTTCAGTGTTGCAAACTGAACTCAGTCTCTCTCCCCAACTGCAAGATCCCATCGCAGTGGTTTCTATACCTATTGCAATACTCAAAGTCCTCCTTGTGCTCCCCAACAAATATAATGAGTAATTTTTTTCTTTAACAAGTCTTATGCCCAAGTTTTATTAGCCCCATGTAACTTATATTTGTGGAATGAACAGATGACTGTACCTAAATGTCCTGGAGACTGTAGATTAGTGAATCATCACCCCACAGTCACTCAGTATCAGCGATGAGCATGACCGGAACACTCACTCACGCCCGGTCCTGTGCTAGACTCTAGGGGTACGGGCAGATATAAGAGCTCTCCACGGCAAGTCAAAGATGACAGTTGTTTAGAAGGAAAAATAGATGCCCAAAATGGCAAATAACTATTTATGGCTGCTTTAGGTCAATTTGTTCATTTCAAGGCTTATGTTAAATCCCGATCTTCTCTTTAAAATTGAGCTTTATCTAAAATTGTCTCCATAAGTCCCCCAGGGAAATCTTATATACCTCTACTTCTTCAAAATTGTCAGGACAGAGAAATTTGTAAGCAGATAAAATAAATGAGGAAATGGAACAACATTGCCAAGTGACTCCTTTTATGTAGTTGAATTTCTTATATTTACACAACTTACTGGGTAACAAGCATGCATCCTGTCTTAAAAATTCACCATGGAAAGTAGATAATGTTTTCTGTTCTAATTTACTGTAGACTAATAGGATTTTTATCTAATTCATATTCCATTTGACACATTTAAACTCAGCTGGCTCTAAAATTTTTGTGACTCCTGCTGATTCGTCACCTCTCTCTCTCATGCTCCCTTTTATCTTCTGAGAGGCACATTTTTAAAGAGCTCCTTCTAAAGGAACAAAGAGCAGTGTTGTTGCTGCAGACAATACTCTTTGCATCAGACAATTTCAATTGCTTTGATAACCTGGCAATTTACATTCACTCCCTTCAGGTAGCATTCAGACTCCACAAAAGCACCTTCACTGGCAGTTTTATTGTGTTCCCATGCCTAGGGGTCTTGTGCTGAGACAACTTTAGACACAGCCCTTCCATCCAATCACAACTCCTGGACTCAGTAACCCCCTGCTGGGATTCTTAAATCCATTGCAAGGTGGTTTGATGATTGACATTGTCAACTTTCTACAGGAATCATAAGAGCACAAATGTTTAGAGGATTTGACATTTTAAGTCTCTTTAAGAATTGGCCCATTAAAAATAACTACAAAAAACACCTTCCAAACAAAAGCTTTTCTCTATACAATGAAGGGCTTAATGGCCCACTTTATAAAATCTGCATCACCAAAGAAAGACAACCCGCCAAGCCCTGTAGAAGTAGCTGTAGGAAGATACTCTCACAAATGCTTGGGTTTTTTTTTTTGTCACTTGGCTCATTTTTAAGCAGAAAAAAAAAATGCTGTACTTTAACTGAGGCTTCTAAATACTGATAGAAATGATGGCCAGGCAACGTGGTAGGAAGTCCTCTCTACTGAGACGCCCGTGATCCCTGGGGAACCTGGGATCCCTTGGTGCAGAGTAAATTTTGTCTGGTGGACAATCACATTGTGGAGTCGATCCATCTCTTAGTAGTAGAAGCTTTGGAAGTTACTTTAATCTCTCTCTGAGACTCAGTTTCCACATTTGTAAAATGGAAATAATTAAAGTGGGTTGTTCACAGGATTTTCACAAGGAATCAATAAATCATTTTACATAATATGTTTAGCACAATACCTAGCACATATTTGGCTCTCAATAATGTTAGGTAATGTGTTTTATTTATTCAACAAATGTCTATTGTCCTAGACCTTTTTGAAGATTCCAAACTGAGTATTCTTGCCCTTAAGGACCACGCAATTTAATACAAGAGAAAACCTCATAGTCTAGTCATTTAAACTAGCAGAATTTACTGTGGCCAACGCAGGAAGCCACATTTTCTTTCAGTAATTCGCTCTTCTGACCAGTTGATTATACTGGGAGTTGATATCCGATTCAAGGTGAACCTGTCAGTTCATGACACTGAGGAATTTGGAACGGATTTTAAGAAATACAAATCAGTCTCTGAAATTTGCCTGAATTGAGGACAAGCATATCCAGGAATTATGGAAATCACGGTCAAGTGTTTCCAAAACAAATCAGAGAAATCGGATATGCTGGGGAAAAAAAAAAGACTAAGCCTATAGCTGGCTTCCTTTCTGGTGGTTTTCCAATTTCTGATTCCATGTCTTGTGGAAGCAAGCTGCACTTTCTGCCTATGGGTTACACTAAAAACCTGTATCTTTATAATTAATTTTCCTTTTTGTTTAAGTTTGTATGACTTAAATTGTTACTTAAAACCAAAGTGCTTTAACTAAGACCCACGATTTGATAGGCCTGAACTGCTGTTTAAAGATCTGGAAACAAAGTCAGATCTGATAAAGGATTTGTTGTCAGCTACAGCAACGAGAGGAGCAATGGAAAGAAAAGGCTGAAAGATGAATCAAAACTGAGTCGCAAGGGTGGTGTGTACCCAGAGTCCAGACCTAACTCTGTCGAATGTGTTACAGCAGACTTTTATTCTCAGCCATTCTGCTATGAAAATCTGAGCCCAGGGTACCTTTACGAAAGGCATTGTAGGGTTTCTTACAATAATTGTCAAAGCCCATGGATACTATAATTTGCAAATGATACTTAATATCATTTTGCTAATGATAGAAACCCCTGTCCCAGTATTCTGTGTCCTAGCAATGCCTAGTATAGTGTTCTAATCTACTTTTTGCATGGAATATAGTAGTGAATATATGCTAATTACCTAATAAAATATATACTTCGCATAATTAATAAGTACTGAGTTTCAAGAAAATGTTTGATTGAATTTATGGTAATACTTTATGATAATGATATACACTAATTAACCAAAATAAAATATGTAAGTTATCTTCTGATATTCTCTAGTTATTAGTTACTGTCATGGATTTGAGACTTTGATTTTGTTAATTAAAAAATAATAAACAAATAATCTATAGGTGATTTTGAGATTTAGGGAGATTTCTTCAGTAATAAAGATAATTTTATATAAATATATCTTTTATTCTGACTCTTATGTGTTGTTTGAATATCAGAAATACTTAACTTCTCATATTGCAGCTTATTTTCTGAAAAACTAAAGCACTGACTCCAAAGGAAAAGAGATCTAAATTTAGTCCTCTAGATATGGATTGAATGAGAACCTCCAAATTTGTACCTAAAAACCTTAAAAATCAGGAAAAATGTCAAATTCTTTACCATGTAACAATTTATTTTCCAAAAAAGGATTCTGTCCTTTAAGAAATATCTGCTAATGTATTTATGTACTTAAAAATATGTATTATATTTATTTCAAAATTCTTGCTCAGGGCTTTGTATCAGCCCAAGATGGAGGGACAAGAACTGTATTTACACCCCCACCTGAAACAACTTTAAGTGGTAGACACTGTACATCAAACAACAGCTGTCCAGTTGTTAGGCATCAGGCAGTGCAGGGAAACGAACGTGAGACAGAAGAACAATTAGAGTGGTCTGACTCTTGGCCCGGCCTTCCCAGAGACAGCTTCCAGGACACAGGCCAGGGAGGAGGGAGCCAAGCAGAGCCCAGGGTTTTCCCTGAGTTGAGATAATAAAGTTGGGAGTCCAGGAACAGAGTACTGCTTAAGAGAGAGAGAGAAGGAGAAAGAAGGAAGGAGAGAGAGAGAGAAGTGAATGATAAGCAAATTGTTGCACATCCATATCCATATACCATAGGATCCTCAGCAATAAAAAGGAATAAATTATGAATGCAGCAACACAGATAATTTCAATTACAACAAGTGGAAGAAGTCACAGCCTTGAAAAGGGCTACATCCTCTATGATTTTATTTATACACATATTTCTAAAATATGAAAAGTAGTATATAGTGAAATAATATACAGCAGATCAGTCTTTGAGGGTGGGAGAGGAAGGTGGCAAGATGAAGAAGTGATGTATAAAGAACAGAGAAAGCTTTTGATCTGATGGATTTGTTCATCATCTTGATTATGGTGATGCTTTCATGGGTGTATATATTGTCAAACTTACCAAATATGAGCAGTATACTGTGTACATGTATTTACACGCAATATATTGTATACGTGCAGTCAAACTGTATACGTGTATCAATTTTATCTAATAAAACTGAAAAATGATTTTTAAAAGCAAAAAAGAGCTTTTAAAAATATGAGCAGTTTAGCATTTTAAAATTTTCAATTAAATAAAACTAATCTAGGCCAATTTACATTAAAACACCTATAAACAATCTTGAATGTCCTTAGATGGAATGAAAATAGGAGTTATGTCATTAATTATTTATCAATATTGTTTCAGGATAATTATCTCTAGACCTAATAAATCATTATAATGTTTATCATTTAAATCTGTGTTCCTTGTTTCTTTATTCATTTATCTATGAAGTATGTTATTTTTAATTAAAAACTGATCCAAATAGCCAAGGCATTAGATAAAGGCAAAAACGTATTTTATTAATATGCCATTTACTGATGAGATTATCCATTTATACATAAGCTATTAGAGGCAAACACTTCCTTTGTCTTTTTTTAATCAGACAAATTTAAGTAATTTACTAATTTTATGAATATTTATGAATGGAGAAACAAAACTTAGTCCATTTCCTTATCATTTCCCATTAAAAACCTGTTGTAGGAAATACATAGCACTCAGCTTGATACAGTGAACAGGGCCCTCCACATGGGGGACAGTTTTATTTAAGTTCCTTAATTGATAAACTATCATGTGACCACAGAGCGGAATGCTGCTCAGCCATAAAAACTACTGATACATCCAGTAACGTGGATGAATCTCAAAGATGTGCTGAGTGAGTAAGCAGTCTCAGTAGATCACATAGAGTGCGATTCCATTTATATGGCATTCTGAAAAAGGCAGACGATTAGGCCAGAATACAGATCAGTGGTAACCAGAAGTTAGGGATGGGGAGGGTCTGACTACAAAGGGTCAGCAGGAGGGAAATCTTTGGGGTGTTGGAATTCTTCTGTATCTTGTCTGTGTTCACAGAAAGCTTTCTTTTAAAGGTCTCATGTCTCAAATCAGCAAGGTTGAAAACATGCTGACTTTATTATTATTCAATTTATGATTTAAGAGAACCATTTTTCAAATTAATAAAGTGCCTCAGAAGGCTGTACTTAGCTAACAAAGAACCTTGCCTTTATATTGGTAGCATGAAAATTCTAGTGATTTACGGTGAAAAGGTTCTCAATTGAATTCTTCTGCAAGTTTTCGGTGATCATTAACTCTACTGTGACATTTTGTCAACATGTCCAGGCTTTGCCCTTTGTGGATGATACAAACTGCATTCTCTCAACCTGTCAATGTATTTAGATTTTAGAGCTATTATTCAAAAAGATTCATTCCATGTTATCTTGAGGTGGTAGCAGCTTGTAAATGGTTATCTGTGGGGAAAGGTTTTTTTTTTATTGAAGTATGATTGATTTACAATGTTGTGTTAGTTTCAGGTGTATAGCATAGTGATCCAATTATACATATATATGTATTATTTTTTAGATTCTTTTCCATTATAGGTTATTACAAGATATTGAATATAGTTTACAGGAAAGATCCTTCTCCGAATGCCCTAGCAGCCATCTCTGAAAATGAAGCAGTCATCAAAAAGCTGGAGTAAAAGGAAAGCTAATAGTTAATAAATAACAAAATGTGAAATATGGACTTTTTAAGGATATAAATACTCACATATATATAATATATGTAACTATGTATCTACACGGGTGTAGACAAACGCAGGACACTGTGTAGAGCACGGAGCTACTCTGTACAGACATTAAGAAACTAAAGACTTCCTGATCTTGTATTTGAGAAAGTACCATGATTTTAAGTAATTAATAAAACACAATGAGTCATTTGCTAATGTAAAACATAGTACAGTCTCTTCAACAAGGCGAGAACTAAATCTTGTTAATGAAATTGTCTAAAGAGTACTACTTAGCTATCTCTGCACACGGCTGAAAGCAGGAAGAGCCTTGATGGTAGTCATCAAACTGGGGTCATCCCAACGTATATCCATGACATCAAGTCCACTTTCTTGGGGGAAAAATAGGCATTTTACTAAAATGGTACTTAAACCTAGAAAGGAAAATGAATTTCAGCCAACTCAGCACCAGTCTACTGGCAGTGGCTGCCTGGAGCATGGTGCGGAGAAGAAATCTGAAGCCAAGATTGGGTTCAACAAGAAAGAACAAGGTTCCTGTTTACCAACCTCTGCACTGGCTGAGCAGGCGAAGTGAAGGGTCACACACTGTGCATATGCCCGTCCTGGACTGAACTTTAAAAGATGAAGGGATTCATATACAAACGTCTGAGCCTCCTTAAGGAACTCAAGGGAACTGTCTTCAGTCTGCTTTAACCTTTTTTGTGTAGCCCCTGTCACCATTTTCCTGTGTAGATTTGCACTGGAATAAAATACTCTTGCAGAAAATATCTTCTTACTTCTTGCAGACAGTTTTTGGTCTTAGCTTATGTATTTGCTACAATAGACCTTTTCCCCCCAAATTTTTGTCTTCCTAGTTTCTGATCTCCTTTTCTATGCTGTGTGGATTCCCTAGACTGTGTGCACAAGTCTTGGTCTTTACAGGAGATGGAGCCTGTTTCCCATTTTAGAAGGTTACAAGACTAGATGCCCATTATCCCAGATTCTTGTAGCACGGGCATGTGAAGGTTCCCTAGGCTCAGCCAGCCCAATACTACAGGCGCTCAGACAGGAGCTAGGGATCGGCGGAAGCACATACAGAGGTTGTGCTAGAAGCAGGGATGGAGGTTGTGACAGCGGCAGCGACAGAAGTAGCAGCGCATTTCCAAGATCAGCTGTGGCAGCAGTTCCAGGGGCCGCACGAGGGCCCAGTGCTGGCCCTGGGGCAGGGGCAGCTGGAAGGCGTGCTGCGGCACCCGGTAACCGGCGGGGGCGCCAGCAGTGTCTTTGCTGGACCTGCTCTGTGATGGATTCAGGGTCCTTGCTACTTACTGCCTAGCTTCCTTTGCGTCTGCACATTTTTAAGTCTATTTCTCCAGCCTTGGAAATAGTCCAGTATACTTTCTGTAAGTTCTTTTTCTGCTTAAATGAATCAGAGTAGTTTTCTCTTGGCTGCAGCTAAGTTCACTGTCTAACAGATTGTTGCAGAGTCTTTTATTAGTGATCAAACTAAGTAAGTTTTGCCTCTCTCCACTTTGCTCTGAAGATGCTAGTTAGCTTTGCTACTTGGTAAACCTCAAAAAGGGGTTTTCTGTCTCCTTGTTGCAATTTGCTCCTTTATATTAGCTCTCTCTATATGTTACATGCTGTGATTTCGGCTGCACTGAAGCAACGGAGCTGACAAATTTTGTACTCTGACAAAAGTGGTAACTTTACTTTAAAAGTAAAGGCTAAAAGTAGAAAATTCAGTTTCAGAAAATAGATACCGCAGCTATTTTGCCATCATTTCGAATGATGACAGCAACATATTCTAAATTCAACCAATTACCACATCTCCATTCTAACATTATCAGCATCATTTCTCCCCAGATGACTCAACAGCCAAATAACCGGTCCCTGGTTCCTCTCCTGCCCACTCGACCACCTCTCATATATACAGGTTATCTTCCAAATAAAACTTTTAATGGCATCTCAGCATGACTTAGGAAAAAATCCAGAATTTTCACCATGGTTTCCAAAGATCTACATTATTTTGCTCTTGGTTACTCTCTGACTTCATGTCCTTCTACTTCCCATCTTGCCAAACTGGACTTTTTGCCTTCCCTCTACCAAGCCAGCAGCGCTCCCAACTCGGCACCTTTGCACTTGCGTTCTCTCCGACTTGATGATGCCTTTCCCAGAGACTCACAGAACGCATCTGCTCACTTAGTTCGGACCTCTGTTACACCACCATCTCCACAGAAAGGACTTGACTCACCATTGTTTCTAAAAGACCACACCTGTCACTCTTTGATCCCTGTCCTATTTTATTTTCCCCTCATAATCCTTATTACACCTGACATTATACAATTTAATTATTTATGTATTTATTTTACTCCTCCCCACCCCCCACCATGAGAATGTGATCTTCATGGGGAGGCAGACTCTAATATATTTTTTATAGCTATATTACAAGTGCTTGGTTGAGTGCCTGACACACAATATTAAAGACAGAATGAACCAAAACGGTTCAGAGTTGGGTGTTGGGTGAGTGAAGAAAAGTGTTGTATAGAACCTTTCTTTCTTACTATTGTAACAACTTGCTTTGTTGGAGCTGGACTCAAACATAAAGTCTTTAATATAAGCATAAGCCTAGCACCTGACAAACTCTAAAATATCTATGCATGAGTGACTGACCACATAAATTAAGCGGTGACAAAAACAGTCAATGAACCTAATGCATTTAAATAATGATCACAGGATTAAGTAAACAAGGGAGCAGATATTAACTGGGTAAATAAGTGAGCAGGTATTAACTGGACAGCCAACTTGGAATCTTTATAGGCATTAGGAAGTGTTTTTGGTGGCCTCATTCCTAAATTCTCTAGTTTTCCCATTAGTTTGCAGTTCATATTTGTACCACTGGCATGATAAATTTTCTTGAGACTTTATGTTAAATCAGCACAGCATGCGCAATTTGAATTATTTGTTAAGCTATAGTTACTGTTTGGTTGGTATCTGTGGCTTTTACAGGAATTATCTACATAGTTCATTGGTCATCATTTATCATGAGTGTCCAGCTCAATATTATTTACTCCATTTCGAGAATATGGTGCTATCCGGTGCTTGCTTCAAGTCAATTAAATTTGGAGCACAGTTCTAGGAAATGTGGAAGTTCTTGAAAGAAAATGACATATTTGCTACCTTCAAAGAGCCTGTCAGTTCTGACATTAGTACAAATCGGGTCTCTTTCTGGGTATGACACTTAGTCTGTAGAGAATAGTGAGGTAATGTTTAGAGTTTGAATTTGTTAGTAAGGTACAAGTTAGGTCAGTACATTCTAGAACGTTTTAGTTGTGTGAAACAACAAATGAAGAAATTAAAGTTTTTTCTAATACCTATTAGAGCTAGAATGTCTGTTAGAGCTGGAATCCTAACAATTCTAACAGAAACAACTAATGTAGTGATTTTCAAACTTTTAAAAATCAGGATCACGTTTAAATGAAATTTTAAGCTGATGCATGAGTGCTTAAAGTTGTTAAAAGTGGAACTATGCCTGTATCCTGCTTAAACAGAACTTGACATCTCCAAGACCCACCTCCTGGGAATCTGTCACAAGACACAACAGCCTGACAGGTTTACGGGCACTTGCACTAATTCAGCTACAGTTTTCCCTCTGGCACCGTTAGACAGAGATTATTCATTTCCAGGGCAGCAGTGCAATTTGCTCCAGCACATAGAGATAAGACGAGGAAATGCAGTCGTCTTGGATGTAAGCGCTCTACTCCTCAGCTCACCAATCTCCTCTCATTATTTTGAACTATAACCAGCCTTCCTTAATTCATGGTCTCTCATCCCTGTATCTGTGATCCCGCCTGAAAAATTAGGGATCTATCTGTACCCAACACTTGCCCCAGATATGATTATATGTCCCCCAGATTTCTGTATACATGCACACACTCACACACACACACACAGTCTGATCCCATTCAAATTGGTGGTCACAACCCAAAGTAGACGTGCCCTTATCTGTTCTATCTACCAAGACAGTGTTGGCAGGGGCCTTGTGGATCTTGTTCACATTGTATCCCAAACACCCATCACACTGCTGTAACCGAGCAGGACCCTACTGTCGCTGGTGATCACCTGATATCCGCAGTGGTGTCTGTAACTGCTTAACTATGTAGTTCAATGGTTTAAAGGGATTTTCCCATGCTCTTGCTGACCAGGGTTAGGCTGGGAAGGAGGGAGGCTTGGGTGGTGCTGGTGCTGCATGCAGGGGTCATGCTCAGCGCCCTGCTTTTGTCCCAAGTGCCCTGCTCCTGACCCCAGTGCCCTCCTCTTGACCCCTTGTAATTTCCTTGTATCCTGTTGTTTGAGATGCAGGCCTCAGCCTGCAGCAGGAGGTCCCAGGCCTTAGCCTGCTTAAAAAGCTAAAAGCATTTATCAACCTGACTTTAAACTGCACAAGTTTTTCCTCAGAGCTCTTTTCCATGGAGCCCCTTCCTATGCATCCTTTGTTCTAGGTACAAGAATATTAACAGAGTCCCAAAGCTGGAGGTGAACTTCATACCCAGCAGAGGGAAGGGGGCCACTGCATCTGCAAAACCAAGAACAATTTGCAGCAACTTGTTACCCTGTATGTGATCTCTATGGAAACTAGCCCTGCCCCTTAAACTCATGAACTCTAACTATAAAACCCCTGCCTTCTCTCCCCAGTAGGCTTGCCATCTTAGAGGCATCAGCCCACTGTGACCTTCTTTGCCTGGCAAAGAAATAAAGCTGCCTTTTCTACTTCATCCAAAACTCCATCCTCGAGTCTCAATTTGGTAAGCAGGCTACGGAGGCCTTGGTTCAGCAACACTGCCTGCATTCATATATGCAAGCACTTATTTATTCAGTGCTTAGTTAACTACATGCATGCTTCCTCTGTACCTAACACTGTTCTTAACACAGAGAAACAACGCTGAGAGAATTTGTTCCTGCCTTCATGCATCTTACCATCCTACGTGTGGGTGGTACTCTATAGATAGTGTTTCAATGAACAGGAACAGCTTCCTCCTAGCAAACAAAGCAGCAGCCATGATTGGACAATAAACAAAGTTTTCAGAGCAGCTTTAGGTTCACAGCAAAACTGAGCAGAAAGCTCAAGAGTTCCAATACATGCCCCGTCCCTCCCACAACAGCCTTCCCCCCCCCCTTAAAAGCTGGGGTGGTGCATTTGTTATAATTGAGCAGTCGGCACTGTCTCTTAGTTGCCACCCAAAGTCCACAGCTTACGTTAGGGTTCTCAGTGAGTACATTCTATGAGTTTGGACAAATGTCTAACGACATGTGTCTGCCATTTTAGTATCATACAGAGTAAATTCACTGCCCTCAAACTCTGGCTAGACTTCTAAAATTCTATTTCAGAACTGAAAGAAATTAGATTGAGCAGCATCTCTTTTCAGATTTTCTAGGTGGAGGGTATAGCTCAGTGGTAGAGTGCATGCCTAGCATGCCCGAGGTCCTGGGTTCAATCCCCAGAACTACCACTAAATAAGCTAATTACCACCCACCCCCACCCCCCAAAAAGACCCCACATTTCAGATTTTCTGATCCAAAGTTCTGGCTGAGATGCTATCTGGTTTTCTGAGGAACCCACCCATTCTGGCTGAAACATGCTTTCGGATCAGGTGACCTCACAAACGGGTAAAGGATCTAGCTTCTCATCCTCTCCTAGAAAAGTAGTTTCTGGAGAAGTTTCCCAAATGAGGCAGTACATGGAATGAAAAAAAAAAAATATCTCTGACTTTATCATCACTCAGCATGAATATCACTTTGACAGTCTTTTGTGTAACCTTTCTTTTTCTTCTGGAAAAGGAGCCTCCGTTGGCTGATTTCATTTTCAGAAACCCACATAATCTAGAGGGGCTTCTTCATAAATTAAGAATTGTCTGGCACGAACCCCTCTCCCGTCATGTCACGCTCATTAAGCTGAACGGACTTGCCAATCACGCTTGCCTTTGCACTTGACCGCTCACAGGTGGGCTATAGGCTCAGAACTTAGAGTCTCAGACACCAGAAAACAGGACCAGGTGAGCACAGGTCACCTGCCCCAGTGATTCCTGAGGCACCAAACACATATCGAAAGTCGTATTTCTAACTCCCTCAAATGTAGAGGAGGAAAGTTACCTACTTGCTTCGGGTCAAATAGTCTAAGAGTAGGGGAGACTGTTGTGCTAGAAAAACGGGATCTGGAACACGCATTCCAAATTTATTTCTGCTGCTCTGTGTTAGTGATGTATTTTCTGATGCACTGACTTTCATCAGTCAAAACCAACTAACCATAAACCAAGGTTTAATAGAATTTTGCATGAAGCTAATATTTCTGATTTAGCAGAACATTTTGTAGCAAAATGAGTTAAATTTTTCATATTGAGGGAACAGTTCTCTGAAAGCAGAAACACGATGTTTGTGTACCCAGGAATGTGTCCTTGTCCTCGAAATGTTCAAGGCGTTTTTTGATGACACTCCTCTTTCCTTTCTGAATTCTATGTGCAGGGCCGTGGATTTCTTCAAACTCTTATCATTTTCCTGCATCATTTAAGCTTAAGTATAAATCTAACCAACACAACTCTGCAACGACTGAAATCAGAAGGGAAGGAATGACTTCAGCAGGCGAAATCCCCAGGGACCCTTAAGCAAGTCAAGTAAAATGATTCCGTTGGAAGCTGGCCCTGGCGTGAGAACAGCCACCATCACCCCAGGGAGAACTGCATGGCATTTTTAGTAAGAAGATACGGTAAAACATCAGTTTCTTCCTTCAAAAAAATTATCACATTTAAATCCTTTGAGAATAGTGCAAGAGCTCACCACTGCTTCCATCTGATTATCAAATTCTAGGGAATTTTCCCTGAAATATACAGAAGCTGACAAATTCATTGAGCAATGGGCTACAGCATCTCTCAGGGTTTCACTTAAGTACCCGTAACAGATGGATGTCTAGACTGGTTTTGAACACCCCAGGGTCGAAATTCTAGTTTTAATTATGAAAATCATGTATATAATACATTAGTTTGCTTGCACACGATCTGCCTACTTTATACAGCGATAGTGAGGATAAAATGAGATGACATATGCAAAATATTAAACACAAAGGCTGGAGCATTATAGAGTCTAATACTATTTATTTGCATTTCCTTGTCTGTCTCCAAAAGTAAACAAAAAATAAATTCCAAAGACAGTAAGCTAACTGCATGTGCATTTTCTTCCAATAGACTGTAAGTAATTAGAGCGGAATCCTATGGTACTACTGGACTCTCCTTGCCTCGTTCAGTGCATTGCTGAAGAGTAGGAAAGAGTATGAAATGAAGGGAGAGGAAGGGTTGGGAGGGAGGGAAAGCGGCAGGAAGGGAGGGAGGGAGGGAGTGAGGGAGAGGGGAAAATAAACAGGAAGGGAGGGGGTAGGGGATAGCAGGCAGTCAGACAGGCTTCTATCTCACCATCATTCCCTGCCACTTTCAGTTCAGACATCCAGCTACTTAGCTTGGTTTACGAGACAGTTCTGGCTTGGCCCCGGCAACCTCCGGAACCTCTATAAATACAGTTCATGTTCAGATTCAGTCACACCCAATTAGGAGCATTTCTTCAAATACGCTCTTACAACAACAGCCCCGAGCTTTTGCAGGTTGCACTTCTAACTAGAACCTGTCTCCTCTTTATTTCTATCCCTTTTTATCAGCCTAGCTAACGTCTCACCTTTTAAAGCCCCAGGGAATGCATTTCATATAATTACAGTAAGTAAAAAATTTTTCATTCTTTTCCATTCCATCACTTCCTGTTTCAATAAGATGCTTTGTCATTTTTTTCCTTTTTCAAGTGCTCATACATGATAGCATATTTGCTTTCTCAGTATGCACCGCAAATATTTTTGTTTCCCACCCAATCCATTTTATTTACACCAAATCCACATATAAATTTCTTTATCCATGACTTGTGCAGTCTTCTTTCCCTGAATGTTATTTGTTCCCACGAACTCTTTCCCTGCTATGCATGCAGGAACCAGTGTGGCGCTCTCCTCCCTTAAGCATTTGATCTCTTTTTGCTAGAACTCTGGAATATTCTGTAAGAGTGCTTTTTTTTTTTTTTTTTAACTCCAGTCCTACTTAAAAGATAGTAGGATCCCAAAGCAACTCTTATTTATGTCACTTTGATAGGAAGTTATATTTTATATATGAACTTAATTTCCCAGAAATTTTGAGTTATTCTTACCTAGAAAAATGTTATGGAATAACTATTTTTTTTCCCTAAAGCTACTTTTAAAAAGATTATTTTTTTATTGAGGTATAGTTGATTTACAAATCTATGTTTCAGGTATACAACATAGTGATTCACAATTTTTAAAGATTATACTCCATTTATAGTTATTATAAAACATTGGCTATATTCCTTGTGATGCACTATATATCCTTGTGGCTTATTTATTTTATATAGTAGTTTGTACCTCTTAATATCCTACCCTTTATCTTGCCTCTTTCCCTTCCCTCTTCCCACTGATAACCACTAGTTTGTTTCTATATCTGTGTGTCTATTCCTTGTTTTGTCATGTTCACGAGTTTGTTGTCCTTTTCAGGTTCCACATACAAGTGATAACACATTATTTGTCTTTCTCTGTCTGACTTAATTCACGAGGCAGAATGCCCTCCAAGTGCATGACAATTATTTTAAAATGCTTTGAAAGAAAGAAAACTTCAATGACCAAAGAAACTCAAAACTATTTTCACAAATATGGTAGAATTATGGTCAACCCTCTCCTAAAGTAGCTTAAGAACTGAACCAGTCCTTATACAGGGTGGCCAAAGCGATTAATGTTTCTGGGAACTTGCTGATCATGGCACCATGTCAAAGGCTAATTCGTTCAGCCGAAAGTGATGGGATTGGACCTGCAGCTGTGCTCATGGGAATAGCCATTGACTCAGCAAATAAAGAGCAATAAGAATGTCCTAGTGAGCCAATTTAATTCCCATGTATATGTGTCTATAAAAACATAGTTTTCTGTGTCAGCAGTTAATGGGGTATTGAAGTGTTGTCTCCAAGTCCCTTTAAGCCTCATGATTTTGTGCTCAGTTTCTGTAGAATTATAATCCATGTAGCAGGAATCTCAGATTAAGTCGCTACCTTTGCACTGTCCAATGCCGGGGTTCAGGCATGGTTAGGTAAGTTGAGGAATAAATCTGCAAGAGTGTCTTAGTGACTGAGAAGCTTTCTGCAAATGAACGTAAACCATGTCCATTGCTGAACTTAAAGCATATCTGATCATGCCTGATGAACTGGTAAGTTGGCTCCAAAAAAAACCTAATTGTGAGAAAGAGATTAAGAAATACATAAAGAGAGTTGATTCCAAAGAAGAAGAAACCAGGGAAATGGTTTAGATCCAGTAACAAAGACTTTTGTCATCAGAGGAGAAGGAAGTCAGTACAGTGTCTTGGTCGATGCATGGCCTCATTCTAGGCTCAGCTTCAAGGACCTATAAATTCAAACAGAAAGACTTCTTTTGCTAAACACTGCAATGCTTTGTGATACCGCAACACTGTTTCACCAATGTAATAAAATTTCTTTAAAAATATTCAGAAGGGAAGAAGACTGCTCGCAAATCCTTGCATAGACCAAAGAGAGCTTCATTATGACTGAGGGCTCCTAGTGGACACTCAGAGGTCTCGGGTACCCAGGAAAGCAGCAGGAGAGACTCGCACAACCACTGTCGCTGTGTGGTGGTCAGCAGCCTCTGCGTTCTCAAGCCTGGCAATTGTTTGTTAGTGGAGCACCACACAGAGCATCTGCTGTCAGTGGAGCAGCATGGATGCTGTAAGTTAGGTCTTCCCCCTGACTTACTTTGGCTGGGTGTGAGGAGTTGGAAGGAGGGAAGGAGATGGTGCAATGCTCGGAGAAGAAACCTTTTGCAAAGATTGGATTTTTCTATATTGAGTAGGTCAAGGTCAGAGCCAGGATAATATAATAATTTACAGTAGGATAAACATTGTAATTTTTTTCTAAAATTGAGGGTTTTATTGGCTGCAAAAGTCCAACCATCCATTCATATAGACAAGGCTGTGGGGACATCCATTCAGAGGAAGAACTGGCAGAGTATCAGAGCTGCCCGAAGACCCACCTCTGCCCTTCTGGGCCTCCTGAGTCAGTAGCAAACAGTTCAGTTTTTGCACCCAGAAAGTTCTGACAAAGCTTAGAATAAACCGTTAATTGATACAACTCACATAGTACAATATAGTCATGGCCAAAAACACATTCCCTGTTCAATTTCTACCCTCAAACTATACCCAGCTACATTGTCAAATGCTTCTTATTAGAAACAATGTAGCAAATCCATACAAAACACAAGCACCTTCCACAATACAGGTTTAACTTCACAGGACATCACACATTTGCACAACATAAAATTCTTCTATAATTATATTTTCAGAGAGAAATTAATGACCACAAGAAAAATCTGACTCAAGTTAATCAAGGAAAGCAAAAGTCCAGAGTCTTTCCTATTCAATATGTTTTTCTTCCAATTTCCGACAAGAAGGCTCTCAGTCACACACAGTCTGGCTTCCTTCAGGAACAGGTTCGCCTTTTTCTATGGGAACAGGTGTAGCCCCTTCAACAACTTCAAATTTTAATGACTCCAATTTTAAGTCACACTCTTGTGTGACATGTCATCAAAGAGTCCAGCATCTACAGGACACATGAGATGATCTCAGCTATAGCCTTCGCTCATAAAATTTGGAAAAGACAAGATAATTTCAATCCTCCCACGTTGGTTATCCCCATACATAATATGATGTCACAGTGCAATTGTCAGCCCTGAATCATAGCAGAAAAAAATAGAATAGATTTGATTTCAGTCTTGCCAGAGTTCCCAAGAGTCTAGGCCAGTTTATTTTGAGTCCTTAAACCATGAACTTGAATTCAGTTATGAGAACACTTCCATTAAGGGGTTAATGATGACGTTGTTTCTCACGTTGATATATTTCTACATTTGGCAAAAATTACAGATTTGCCGGGAAGGCCTCGTCAGCCTCTGGGCTTGATTCGAAGCTCTCGTCTTTCACTTCATGTTCGTTTCCCATCTTTTCACTCCCACATCTCCTTTGAACCACACTCTTCTGGCATGATTGCGGCATGTGGATGCTCAGGGATGAGCATGCCGCCTGGGGGCACAACCCCCACTCCCCCTGGAGAGCTGGGTGCCCTACATTTAAGAAGAGTCAACATGCCAGGGTTCATTGCATCACACTCTCCACCACGTCAGTCTTCTGCTCTTTTTCTAGATTTCTTCGACCTCAGAAATATCTCAAGGAATTTTTAGCAGTGTGCCATTGGCTGCTGCTGCCTCTTCTTCTAGAATTCCTGGGGCCTAAGAATCCTGTGTCTTGGGGCGATCTTTCCCTCATCTTCACATTTGCCTCAGCAGGAGATTTGCCTTCAATATGTTATTGACCTGAAGCTGCTATTGATTTTTCCACTGTTTGTGCCTTTTTGTGGATTAAGAGAGGTTAAATATGGCCTCTCCGCGTGCACTCTGCCCAACTCTGCATTCCCAGAGCGTTAAGAGTCAGTAGAGTTTGAATCCCTTATGTTCCTTCCAAGCATCCCAAACACTGCTTCTGCGGTCTCTTATCTTGCAGGTTTCCGTTTGCCTTCAGTTCTGTTTCTCTCTGTTGTTCTAGTCTTTCAGCTTTTAAAATTTTACTCAAGTCTTAAATATTTCTCCTTCCTGTCTCTAAAGCAACAGCCATAGTATTAATGATAACAACCAACATTTACTGAGTATTTATGGGGGGTGGTTATATCCTATGCCAGGAGATTTAAAGGTAGGCATGTTTATTTCCCAGTTACCAAAAATGATTCTGAGGATTAATGTGGTTAAGATATATTCTCAAGTTTACAAAATGGGTTAAACTAAAAAAGAGAGAGAGAGACAGAGGGAGAGAGAGAGAGGAGAGAGGTAAATGACCCATTATCCACATTTAAATAGAACACCTCTATCCCTAAAAATATGCCCAAAGTTCTTCATTTCACCAGCCAGTTAAATCGAATCTCCTCCAATAGAGAAGGGCAAATGAGAGGCTGGAGACAGTATCAGGAAGTATTTACTCCAGGGCTGGAGAAAGGGAGCATTTTCTTGTGGTTAAGGGTCCAAAGTCCCTAACTGAGTTGTGGTAGAGACTAAACGGTTTCATGTAAGTTACTCTCATTAATAAAATCAGTAAGTGTTGATCCTTCCTCAAGTGTGTTACAAAACCCCCTTCCCTCTGTAGAGCTGAGGAAAGAGGGAATAACTGTTTTCTCCAATAATATCCAAATTCAGGACACTCAGCCAAGGGTGTGACTACTCGCGGCCATGGTGGAGGGAGAACTTGCTGATTCACTCGTGTCGTGTTTCTCTCTGTCTCACACATGGGGGAAGAGTGTTCAGATTAGTACTGAACTTGTGGGGATTATGTACTTCCTATGTTTTACGATACTGGTGCTTGATAATTTATTTATTCACAGTGCTATATGTAAACTTGAAGGATTTTTTTTTCCTAAAAATAGCTTGACTTAAAAAAAAATTATAAATATAAAGCAGGTCATTGCAAATACGTTATACAATACTTAAACAGGGTAAAGAAAGTGAAAATCACTGGTTATTCTACTTCCGAAAGCCATTGCTGTCAATATTTTCATGGTAACCCTTCAGGGATTTTTCTGTTCCTATAAACACACATAAACTTAAAATGATAACGTGGGGGGTCCATTATGCAAATGCCCACTAATTTGTAAGAATGTATTTTTCTCCCTTAATAATACATCATTGGTGGAAGGGGATCAAGATGGCAGAGCAGAAAGACCCTGAGCTCAGCTTCCACCATGAACACATCAAAACTACAACTACATATATGGCAACGCTCATGAGAATGACCTGAAGATTGGCAGGTCATTCTACAACCAAAAGCTGTAAGGAAAGAACAACGTGGAGCCTGGTAGGAAGGGAAAGGAAGTGATTTCATTGGGATCCACACCTCTACTGGGTGACCCAGAAGAGACGGGGGATATCACAGGCTTGGGGATCCCCCCTAAGAAGTGAGGGATATGAGCCCCATGTTAGGCGTCCCAGCCTCAGGGTCCAGCACTGGGAAGATAAGCCCCCTTAACTAGTTTGAAAACTAGTGGGCTTACTGGAGGGCTGTAAGAAACTGAGCCTCCACTCTTGAAGCGCACATGCACGAACTAGCTTGTTCCCAGTTCCAGCCCAGGGGCAGCAGATTGAAGGCTGCCTGGTGCTCTGCTGGCCTGCCAGGACCGCCCCAGCACCCCCGACCCCACCCACACAAGCCTCCTGCTCCAGCCCATCCTGCTCTGACACGGCTCCCTGCTAAGGTAGAGACCACCATTGTTTGCAGCAGGGAAAAGCGGAGCCAGCTCAGAAGAGCTGTTCCAGCCCTCTGGGCCTCGGGCACAGCCCTGACCAAGGCAGAGGTCACCATCACCATCACCATCACCATCACATGCAGGCGCTTGAGGTAGAACCAGCTCAGAGGAGCAGCTCTAGCGCCTTGGGTCCCACACCCGCCCCCAGGGAAAGCAGAGACTGCCATGGCTACCAGGGAAGCCCAACTCCTTCCCTTCAGGGCTCCTGCTCCAGCCCCCGGGGACCCCAACCCCACCTTCTGACAGCGAGGCAACAGCCACTGAGCCTGGGAGAAGCCCCAACTTGCCTGTGGCTTTGGCTTTAGCCCCTCCCACTCCCAGGCTCACCTCCCACCAAGGCAGCAGCCACCAGCGCATGACGGAAGACACAGCGCATGCTCACGCAGATTCACTCTTCATCAAAGCCACGGGGCACTCAGCAACTGCATGGGGACACTCCCAAACAAGAACTCCAAACATGGACGAAGCCCACTGTGACAAATGGCAACAAAGACATGATTCCTTAATTGTGCACTCAATCAGTGTAGATTATTTGCAAATGAGTGCTAAGTTTACACCCTCATATGCCTTATTTCCAATAACTGATGCAATCTTTCTTTAAAACCAACTTCCTGTCACTCTCTCCAACAATGCTGGGGAGCAGGGGAAATATAATTTAGTTGAACCCAGTAACCTATATTGATCCAATAATTTAAAGTTTTTCTTTAGATATGGTCTTATTCAAGTAAATTCTCCATCTTCGAGGTCCTCTGTTCTTGCCCTGATATATCCAAGACTGTCTCAAGTTGCAAGATGTAAAGGGCTACATAACCCATGGTGACTGAGAGGACGGGAGGGACAGGTCTGCAAACAGGTCCTTAGATGCCCGGCTGGCATACTGTGCTGAAGTTTGTGACTGGAGAATTTGTTGCTTCCCTTTTGGTTTGATCAGAACCTGGAGGTCCTCCCCTCCTGACTCAGTCTTCCCTTCACGTGCGGTGCGGAGAGGTCCTATGTGTGGCTGCAGGCTTCTGTACTTGGTTGTTCTTGGCCATAGTAATTCAACCCCTGCCAGGCCTCTACGGTATCTCTGGCAGGTACCATAGCTGGACTCCCAACTAATCCTACATCCACACATCAGCTTCACTCTGAGGACATGTGGTACTTTCCTGGTCTTTTTCACAACACATAAGAGTTAAGAGTTCCATGAAGTAAGCCAGAAAGAGAAAGAAAAATACCATGATATCACTGATATGTGGAATCTAAAAAAATAAATAAATAAATAAATAAATAACAACCAGACTTAGTTACAAAATAGAAACAGACTCACAGACATAGAAAACAAGCTTATAGTTACCAGTGGGGGAAGAGGATGGGATGGGATAAATTGGGAGTTTGAGATTTGCAGATACTAACTACTATATATAAAATAGATAAACAAGGTCCTACTGTACAGCATAGGGAACTATATTCAATATCTTGCAGTAACTTATGGTGAAAAAGAATATGAAAATGAATATATGTGTGTTCATGGATGACTGAAGCATTGTACTGTACCCCAGAAATTGACACAATGTTGTAAACTGACTATACTTCAACAAAAATATATATTAAAGAAAGAGTTAACAGTTGCATAGGAGTTTTGTCTAAGGCTCTCATTCTGCCTAAAGACTCCAAAAGGAGAGCAGAAGAGCTGCTCTCTGCAGTTATGTCCTTTTCAAGGCAGACTTGTTCAGACAGTTCTTGATCCAGGACTCGGTGCCAGCTGATCCATCTCTCCATCTTACCATGAATGGTTCCTGTTTGGTGTGGCACATACACATGTATACATGTCAGGTATAACACAAACCTTATATTCCCAGCCTGTGTCAAAAATATTTTTGATTTTTCTTGGTGTTTTTCAATTTAAAAATTGACCTAGCTTAGTAGGGTATGTAGGAGAGACGATCTTAAGTCACAGCTCATAAAGCAGAATTGCCACCATCAAGTAACTACAAACAACATTTGATTGGGGCGGATGGGAAGGTTGAGACAAACAAACCTAACAGAGTTATATCCTCTGGCAGGTGAAGAGGTGTCGGGGTCAGCATGCCACTGTAAAAATGGTTTCCAGTACTCTTTTATCTTCTCAAGTCATTTGCAATTTTAGAGATGCCCAGTTTGTACTAAGGCGTAACGAGCCCCCTGAGATTTTAGCGTTGTCGGCCCAGTTTTAAAACGTGGTTAACTGAGCGGTTAATGTAGGGTGAGTTCTTGGGACTGCGTTAGGCCAATGCGTCTAATTAGGTTGAATGCCCACTGGGCACGGCCTGTGAGTGCCTTACTAAGGTTTTCTTAAAGGCTTAGCACCTTTTTTGTCTCAATGAATTTCTTTTGCACTAAATCTCACAAAATGGTATGCAAATCACCTCTTAAACATTATAAAAATAAAACCCCATAATTTATGGAACTAATACTTTCACTCAATTTGAAACCTGGCCTCTGATTTTACAAACGTACTTTGATACTGTTACATCACTTTTTTCCCAAAACAGTGAAGGGAAAAATCCACTGACTGATGTATATTTTAGGTAGTGTTAGGCTACTGGCATCCTGTAGGATTCTATAATTCTGTGTCTATATGAAGGAATTTTTAAAAATTATTCTGTATTATTTCCACCCAAGGTTTCTAGACTGATTTATTAGTTGTTCAGTTATTAAATCAGTAGCTCAAAACCTCATAAGTTTCCATTTTTTCTGATATTATCAGTGGCTTATGTAAACATTACTTTTGTATTTCACTGACAACTAACTTTTAAAACTTTATCAGAACCCACCTTTTTCTACTGTCCACAGCTATTTTATTACAGATGTACTCAGAGTTAAAATATCTTTCACGAGAAACTTGCTCATCATACATCCATACCACAGTATTTAGACTGTAAGATCCATGAAGGCACATCGAGGTCTTGTCCGTCTTTAGTTTACAACACAGAGTCTGGCACATGATAAGGACACAACCAAATATGAATGAATAAATACCTTATTGAAACCTCTTGGCAATAAGGGACACTCAATCATGTGTTCATGGGATACCACCTCAGGAAAGAGAAAGAACAGTGACTCTGGGAGACTCTGCTCACAAATACTCAGGGGACTCATGAGAACTTCATTCAGGGGGAGACTCATTCAAGATGGAAAGGTCCGTGTAGGCGGATATTTACAGGGAAAATAAGGGACAGAAAAAACTATGATAAATGATACCTAAAGAAAATAATCATCAAAATCCAGTCTTGGGAAACCATATAGAATAATGGAATTAAAAGTCAGGTTTCTTCAATAAAAAGATGGAGAGAGAGAGGAGAGAGAAAAAGAGAGAGAGATCTGGGGACTACAAGATACTTAAAAGACGTATCAAGTTATATAAGAATGCCTGTATTTCAGAAGTACTTAGAGATAAAATGATATGCTGTCTAAGATTTCTTTCAAAGTAATCCAACAGTAAAAGATGTAACTGGAGATCTATGTTTGCACCTGGGTAATAGGTACACATGGAAGTTTATTACACTATCTTACTTCTGTATATGTTTAATTTTTTCTAAAATTAGTAAGCTAAAAATGATACAATAGGAACAGAGCATTTCTCAGAGAAATTATTATTTTACTCTTAGATCTCTTAATTATTAAACAAGATATAAAATAACCATCCAGTTCAAGAACTTCAAAAAGAATAACAAAGCAAACTCAAGGAATATAAAAGTAAATTAAAAATTAAAGCAGATATTAAAAATTTCAGACTACAATGACTTCTATGTCATAAAAATTCTTCAGTGCAGTAACTGATTCCTAATTTCCTACGTGAGGGCATTTAAATCAAGCAGTCTTAAAATCTAGCTTAATAACAAAAATTCCTTCTAATGGAATTCAGTCGGAATAGCATCCTTTCTCTTCATCTAATTGCCGTAGAACATATAGACTTCTTATGAGTCGTGGTGTCACAGAATCGATAAAAGTGATGGAAGTGATTTCTTTTAAAACAGTATTAGAACGCTGGTCTGCTTCTGGGACCTCATAGGTATCATCCTAGGAAGGTTGACTCTCCTCTGCCTTGAACTCTTGCTAATAATCCAAGTGATAACCCCAAATCACTAGCAACACGCCAAATTCTTCAAGGAGTTTTCCAGTCATGCTGCAAACAGCTGACTACGCTGCCTTCCCTCCTGTAGATCGCTGCCCCTCTGCCTCCTTCCCCGGTGCCTCCCTTCGCTACTTCTACACGGGGCACAAATGTCGGCAAGGCAAGCTTTCCATATGATAATTTCTCCTACTCAGTCAAGATAGATTCCAAAATCCAAATCATTAAATAAACATCGGAGATGGTAGACTCTCTTCCATTAATAAGGGACACTGGTATTCAGCTGGTTAAGTCTCTGATGTTGAAAGTCACTTTATAACACACTCCATAAGTAAATAATAAATATCTAGCCACAGTTTATGATATACATTTCCAATATGAAATATCACTTTTTCTGTAAAATGTTCTCCATAAACTGAATTGGAATAGCTCATGTAGGCATTATTTTATGTATCTATGGAGCTATCTAATTATTTTTGCTTAAGAATCTATGCAATATTGGGAAAATACTTTCGTTTCTGTGAGGCTGAATTTCTTCATAGATAACATTAAATAGTAACACTAATTTATATTGATGTTGTACAAATTAAATAACAATGTATGTGTTCAACATAGTGCCTGACTCATGATACATACATTGTATGCCTTAGAATTCTCTGAACAAATTCAAAAGGACAAACATTTAAACACTAAACATACATTCCTTATGAGTTGTATATTATTATGCGATTCCAGTGTCAATACTAAGATATTTGGGCAATAACTCTTGTGTATTTCAGTCATGACATTCTTTCCACTCACCATTTAGAAGAAATTTTTAGAGAAAATCATTTATAAAGAAATACAATTCGTATTTTTTCTCACAACTTGATGACAAAGAAATTGTGAACGACATGCTCCTAATAGAAAAAAAAAAAGTCATGAAAAGAAAATTAAAATGAAACTATTCCTGGTGGCTTATTCATGAGCTGTTGATTATGCTGATTTAATCACACACAGTTACAAGATTTTAGAACTGAAAAAAAAAAGTTGAAGATATCAAGTACGATCCTGAGCAGCTCATCTTCTATACTTGGGGGTGTTACTCATCTCTTTAAGGAGAATATAAATCCCAATAAATCAAAAACAAATATATTCTTCCCATGCTAAATCATTTAGGGACATATATTTGGCAAAAGTTTTTAAAAATTTAGGGAGAAATCTTTTGCTTTCTCTATCCCTTTAATTCCTTTAATGGAATAGGGTAAGTGTGGAAGGGTGGGGCAAGGAAAGATAGAAACAATGGTATAATTTTGGTTTATTATAAGGCCTAAATTAATATTATTTCTGTTCTCCACTGTATCAAACAGAAAAGGGAAAGAAAGCACTTATTTTCAAATATTAAGTTGAAGAAAAATAAACCTACTAGAATTCATCTTTGATCATACGGCTGCTAAATCAATCTCATTTTCTACTGATTTATTTTGCTTCCTTCAGGGAAATCTAAATATTGAAATCTTGCCTAAACAGATAAAGATTATTTTTAGCCTTTTTCAATTTTAGATTAGATCTTAAATTTGGTGGTTTTTTCAATTCCAGAAAATGTTTGAGTTCTAGGTGCACAAGAGGTACCTCCAAAAGAGTTCTTTGTCAGATCAAAATTCACGATTTTTTTTCATGTGTTACGTAAGACAGCAGTCAAAGGTCACCCAAATCTGGTCCCTTCCAATAGCTTTCTCCCCCTTCCTCCTTTTGATCAGCACTTATCCCTTCCGATTCCATCAAAATACATCTACATAGTATACAGACTAATAAGACCCCTTTATTTGATCATTTCTGTGATTCTTTACCCACTTAAGACTTATTTTTCCATAACTTTCTGCTATTGGGAGAGACTGTTCAAACATTTTGGCTATTTAAGGTCTATGCAAACCCAGGATCCATCTCAAATCCATCTTCTGCCAAGAAACCATATTTAATTTCTCTATTTGTAATTACTATCTCTCCAATTTAATTACTTATGAGACCCCGAACCTTGGTTAAATTAAATTTTCTGACTTTCATCCTGCTCCAAGCATCTGAACTTGGTTAGAAGACAGCAATGTTGATCAGTATAATTTTAAATTCATCTGTACTGACTTTAAGTTACAAGCAATTCAACCACATTCCTCAGTTAGCTTTCTAAGTCTCACAGGTAAAGGTTTCACGTTTCCTCCTCTCTCTCAAAACTCCGATGCCTCTATCCTTCTCTCATTTGATTTCCTGAATTCTTAGGTCATTGGGAAAACATGGGTAACGCATGCTCTTCCTGCCAGATTTACCAATTTACTTGCATCTGTATTCATATAACCAGTCTATGACAATAGCTAACTAATGGTGCCACTGTCTCTGAACAAACTCTTCCTTTGTGCACAAAATTCATTCCTCTCACTCACTCTAGGGTATTACTCCTGCAGTCAGTCCGTTCTCTCCTGCATTGCCATTTTTATCCTCTTTTATTACATAATTCTATCAGCATAAAAACAGTTCCAATATCTCTCATATTAAGAAAAAGCCTTTCTTCACCTCACATCCCCTTCCAGCTACTATTCTAATTTTCTGTCCCTCTTTACAGCAGAATTCCACAAAAGAGTTATCCATCCTCCTACCCTCCATTTGTCCTTTTATTCTCTCTTGAATCCAAGAGAGTCATCAGGAAATTGGTTGGCTTTACCTTCAAAAGATATCCGAATGTTGGCAACGTTCCCCCATCTTCACCTCGTCTAGAGAAGCATCATTTCTCACCTGAACTAGTGCGTCAGCCTCCCAACTGGACTTCCTGCTTCCTTCACCGTCCCCACCCGTGCATTCTGAGTGGTACTTTTAAAACATAAATTAGTTAGCTCATGACACTCTTCTGCCCAAAACCCACTGGGGTTTTGCATCAAGCTCAGAATACAATTCAAATCTGCAGCACGCTTTGCAAAGCTCCCATGATCCTGCACTCCACTAACTCTATGATGTCATCCACTGCTAATTTCTCATTCTGACCTCACCTCATCTCAGTTATTCTGCTCCAGCCCCCGTGTCCTACATGGAGACCCTCAAGCATGTCGAGCACACTCTGCCTCAGAACTTGGCACTCGCTGTCCCCTTGTCTGAGGAGGTCCTCCCCCTCATACCCACATGCTGCCCCTCACTTCCTTTAGTCTCTGCTCAAATGCCACTTCCTTATCCGAGAGGCCTCACCTAATCACGCGATATTATGCCTCTCTCCCCCTCACTCTGCCTTATTTCCCTGCATAGCTTTTATCACTACCTAAATATCACATGGGTGTTTGTTTATCAACAGCTTTCCTTGCTAGAACATAATCTACATGAGAGATTTTTTTTCACTTCTCTCCGTCCAGCATCCAGAACTGTATCTTTCAGGTAACTGCTCTCAATAAATATTTGTTGGCTCAATGATAATATCACATGTTTGATCTTCCATTATGTCATTTACTAGAACTTATTTGCATTATGTGCCTAACACATATGCATCTTCTGGTCCATATATATATTTTCTTCAGAGCAACCGGTAATGCTAACAATACACTTGCATTTTGCACACATTATCTGTTTTAACTCTGATAACAAATCTGAGATAAGGGTTATATTATTCTCATTTTATAGATACGGAAACAAATCCAAAGAGATCAAAACTGTTGCACACGGTTATCATTCACAAACCTCATTCCTGACCTCCCAAACTGAAAGCTTTCCCTATAACTTTACGTTTGAATTTGCATTTCTAACATTTAGTCCAAACTATGCTATTTATTGGAAATTTAATTAAATTACATAACAAATGAATTAAATGCAAGTATCACTTATATACACCTTTGAAACTTGGATCTATAGAAATGGCAGTTGAATTAACTACTTCTCAAGACCTGTTTTCCCATTTGCCTTCATTTTCCTCCATGCTCATTAATGAAAGCGCGCTTAAGTACCAGGAAACAACAGAGCTGCCTAAACCACTGGGCACGAATAGCTGGAAAAACACACTGTTTCAGCTCAGTGAGACACTGAAATTTCTATTTTTAGAAATACTTTTGGAGAGAGTGAGGCTCGATGAAGTATATGAAAACCTAAACTGTCATGTTTTATTTATTGACCTAAATTGTTTAAATAACCCAATCTTTATACTTTTCAGATTTAATTATTTTTATGCCATTAATTTTCTATGATTTTCTAATCATGCTCCCATATTCCCTCCCCGAGGCCTTTATATTTCTAATTCTTACAGATACAATATAGGCTGGAACAAACTGATGAGAAAAAAAGAAAAAAGTAGAAATTTGCCTGACGACATCCTTTCTGTCATTTTCTAGCTGTGCTTCCCTTGCTCCCAAATTAGCTGCAGTTCCGGAAGGAATGCTGCTATGGCTCCAGAGCGAGTGTGTGAAGGTCCAGGCCTGTGAAAGACGCTGGACTTTCCACAGAGAATCTCCCCTGCCTGCTGCCCCTCCCCGTCTTGTTCACCCCCCCGCCCCAGGGCGCGATGTCTATTTCCGCGATGCCTGGAAGTCACCCTGGGTGTCTCTTTTCCCTCTCTACGCTTTCTGTCCTGCATCAAATCCATCACTGAATCCTGTTGACTTTATGCTCCAAGAGCTCTCTAATCTCTGAACTTCTCTCCCTCTTGATTGTCACAGCCCTGGTCCAAGCCTCTGGCTTATGGCAATAGCTTTCATGCACGTCTTCCAGCTTTCAAACTCTTTTTGATGAACAGCCACTGTGATTTATTTTAAACACGAATCAATTCACATCTGTGTAAAACCCTTCAATGTCTTCCCATTGCGGTTAGGAAACAAGTCAACTCCTTTCCATAAACTTCAGTGTTCTTTATGATTTAGCCCAGCTAATGCCACTGTCTCAGTACCTACCGTCCTATGCAGGTAACTCCAGTGGGACGTTTTCAGACAGTCTCCCCTCCACCTGGGGTGCTCTTCCCCAGATTCTGCAAGGCTGGATGCTTCTCGCTTTTGGGTCTCCGTTTAAAGGACTTTTCTTCAGAGAGGCTCTCCCTGACCACCCAAAGTCAAGCCATTGTTCTCATCGCATTCCATGTCAAACAACTTGGTTCAGTCTCTCTGTAATACGTTTTGCATTCACAGTGACATGTTTACTTGTTGATTGTATGTGTCTCTCATTAGACTGTAGACTTCAAGGGAACGGAGTCAGTATCTCTACTGGTCTCCAGGACCTCACACAGTGCCAAGCATGTGGTAGTTACTCAGTAAATAATTGATGAGGGAATGAATGAGTGAATGAATAAATGAAAACTGAATGAATTTTTTGATTAATTTAGTAAACTAAAATTATTTGGTTCAGATTATCTTCCAAGATGTTCAAGCCAAATAAGCTTAATTATAGACAAAATAAAAACATACCTAGTCATATTTTCACAATAGTGTTTTGCATTTTAATAGTATAAGAGTAAATTTGTCTTTGTGGAAACATCCATTTTATCAACAAAACATTAATTATCAGACAAACTATAAACACGGGACTTAATTAAAATGAAGGCATATCTGACTGAGCACTGCAGGTGCCTTGTTCTCACAAAGTCCCTCACGAAAGCGTCTCCTGGTGTTTATGCCTCTTATCCCTCTTCCCGGGGCCAAGATTTATTTATGTTGTAGTTTTGCTCTGGGACAAGGACACAGCACTGCTCACTTTCATTGCCTCAAACTCTGCCTCATTCAAATCAACTTATGCAAATAGGCGTCTGAGAGCAGGCTTCTTTGTCTCTACCAACTCAACAGATGTATGTGTATCTTTGTTTAGGGTCAATACATATCACGTGTACAAGCACATGGCATGAAAAATATTTTTTTTAATTTTAAAGGAAAATCCTTAATGTCAAAACTTAAGCTAAAAGCGCAGAATATAAAATAATGTAGGATAGAAATTATAGGAAATTTGGCTATAGATATCATATGTAAAGTTATGTTATAATGCAAAAAAATTCATTACAGTAGAGATGAGAATACATTGCCATATCATCTACTGACTTTTCCAAAATACTGGACTGAATTCTGGGACAAACGTGTGGAAAATAATAGCAATTAAACATTCTGAACCCTTAATTTTTGGAAGCACTTTATGTACATCAGGTAATTTATGCCCCACAAAAATTCAGTGAGGTAGGGAGTAGTAGGAGGTAGGAGGTAAATAAATACTAAGTAACTTGTACAAAGTCACACAGCTAGAAGGTGGCACGGATAAGACTTGAATCTACTGGTAAATATTGCTTTGTTCTCTACATCTGGGGGTGGTTTCTTTTTCGTTATATTCATCAGTTTGTCTTGTTTATTTCGACTCAAGTCATTTCTGCTGCTTACATTTTCTTGATCAGAACCAGTCATATGACCTGCATGCAAATCCAAGAGAAGTTGGGAAATGCTGTTTTCCTGTGGGCCCATAAAATGAGAATAATACAACAAACAAAAAGCACTATATCTGCTCCAGATGCAGGATTTCTTTCCGTCAGAGGTCAGACATGATTGAGAAGGGTCATTCACAATCTTCCTACTAGCACAGGCTCATGCATTCAGCACAAAATGAGAATGAACAGGATTTGCAATAACAAAGACGTGCTTTGTAAGCACTTGTATTTTTAAAAAAATAACTCAAATGTTATTCTAACAGTAAAACTAAGTTGGGTACAAATACTGACATACAAAAGAACAGAGCTTTGTTTAATCATACCTGGAAAGATGCAACCTAAGTCTAGCCGAGGATCAGCTTCTTCTCTGTGTGTGTATATTATCCAGAACAAAAGGGGGAGATTCTGAAGCTTTGTCAGGGGACTTGGAAAAGAAGCATTCGACATCTCCCTAGGCAAAGCCCTAACAAGATTTAAACTGTTTGCTTCCAGGAAACATGCTGTATGTGATGTTATTAGGCTGAAGTAACCAAGAGCAGAGAAAACAATAAAAAATAATACAGTTTTTCACTTGTGTACCTTTTGAAAATTAGGCAAAGAGGATTCACTCAAGGACAGACTAGCTATATAAAACATGACACATGGACCCAGTTAGGGGGCACTTGCATGTTTAGATTCCTCAGTCTCTGTTTACAGAAAGCTGGGCAGAGGAAGGTTGACTTGCTTCATCTCTCTCGTAAAGGGAAGGGTGATAGGCAGATGTTGGCCCCCTGTCCTACCACGTGCAGGGGTGTCAGGAATGAGTAGACTGAGTATCAAGGATGACAGAATATCACAATTTTCTACACAAAATTTGAAAAAAATTTACTTTGGGATTTTTAGCATAGGATGGTAATGGATGGATTTTGGTGCAAATTATAATGTGTTATAATTTAAAGCCACCTCTATATTCTAGAAGGCACTCCAGGTTCAAAGGAAATTCCAACAGCAAATAAAAATAGTGTAAACGTTCTTTGGGATTACATTTTTGTGACTTCGTTGTTTGGTGGAAACTTCTGATGTGAGAAGCCAAATTATTCACTGAGGATAGACAGTGACAGGTGGAATCTACAAGAGGTAGACTATTTCAAGTAGGGTTTCAAGGTTAGAACAGAGAGGGTAGCAACCTATACGCGTAAGAAAGCAAGCTAGGTTTTCTGTCTTAAAAAAAATAACAACAACAACAAAAACCAAACAGAAACCATACAATCAGTGAAGCCCCTGCTGTAGACAATGAGGGACCTTTAAACAGCAGGAGAAAACTTCACGACTGCCTTCAGGGGACAAAGATATCACATGATGAGCACTGGTATTTGTCAGTGCTGAGAACCCCATGAGCAGACGGAGGACTGGAGACTAACCTGCAATAATCAGAGATATAAACTAGGGTTGAGTGAAGTACTAAATTGATGGTTTTCATTTTCATATTACAGAATTTTGGAGAAACAGGGTTTCTGTAAATACTGGGTTAGATAGGAAAATAGCAAGAGAAAAGTGAGGCTGGAGTTGAAGCTTAAGTGAAGGGAAGAAAGGATATGGAACAGAAGAGGGCAGAGCACCCCGAGACAGGGACTGGTGTGAACTAAGGACACGGAAAGAAGATGACAGAACTTGAGAGTCAGCATCAGGGTGGAGTGGGAAGTTGCTTGAGGGAACTTAAGGAGGACCAGATAGTGACCAAAAATTATGGAATTGGTATGTTTAGCAGAGAACTCATTGAAAGTCATTTTTTAAAAAGTGTGATGTGATAATTTTGGTCACTGTCTTCTAAAGAATATTCTGGAAAGACGAAAAAAGATGAGTAGGAAGATGAGACGTGAAGTCAGGGAGACCACTGACTGCTAATTCAAGCATGAGATGATACGGGGCCAGGAACACTCGATGTTCTACAAAGAGCAACAGATGGTCGTCCTTGACTACTAAAATTAACCCACCCACGATGATGCTCCCGAATCCTCTTCCTGTATTGCTTTTTCATAGCCTTCCCAACCATTTTATTTTTATGTATTGTCTACCGCTCTCCTACAGTAAGTAAGCTTTTATGTTTTGTCTTGTTTTGTTTCATTGTTGTATCTCTACAGCCTATGGAGCACCATAGGCACTCCATAGATTTTTTTTTAATAAATTAATGAATAAATATTGCAAAACTTCTGCAGAAAGATCCTTAGTAGCAGACTGAATATAAAGAATGAGGAGAAAGAAGAAACTGAAATAATGATTCCAGAGAATACAGCCTAAAATTATTTTTTAAGTGATGGGAACAACTGAAGAGTTTTTATCCAGTGAGGGTAGTTTGGAGACAGTTTTAGATTGGAACCTAAATAATATGAGGAAAATATCATTTGGTTAGCACCGTCTTTCCCACACTTAACAGAGTACCTACAAAGTATGTGTTCTGTAAGTTGGTTTTCAAAGAATACATTCTATATTGAGTTTGAGGATTAGTGAATGTGTTCTGTTTGGAGTTGGAAAGGTTGAAGACCAGGGAGAAATGGAAAGGTAGATTAGAGAGGCTTCAACACGGAAGCTGGGTAATCTGGTGTGGCAGATGGATTTTCAGAGGTTAGAAATGCATAATGTGTTTGTGAGACTAATTTTGTGTAAGAACAGTTACTCTCATTTGACTAAAACCTGTTTTAGCAAATTCAGTTATTAATTCGAGAAATTTGCAACGTGGAGGCAAAGCACACAAGCGCTAAACTTTGGAATTAATTTTATGCACACGTGTCTTTTATTCATTAGGTAAATTTCCAAAACGTTATGTGCAAATCAAATAAGGGCAAATCTAATTACACTGACTTACATTAGAGGAGCTATTTTATCTGCATTTCTGATTGGTTTGCAATTGGCAGTCCTTCATAACACCTTCATCATTTCTTTGCCCTTCAAGAATCGCTGTCAATTAGCTGATGAACTGTCAGCATTTAAATTCATCAGGAGCTTACTATTTAAAGAATGCCTGTAGTAAATGCTTCAGTTATAGGAGAAAAACCTACGTGGATATACTGAGTTCTGTAGAGAGCAAGGACCACGCATCATGGCATCTCAGAGAAGTCTTGGTATCCTAAGTGCGCACAAAGCATAGAATATGAGATACCAGTTGTTTAAGACGCAGCAAATGTGGATGCAGGTTAGTTCGTTAAAGCGTCAAAGGAAGGTATATAATATTTTTAATCAGTGTGAAAATGTGACCAGCTGCTATCTCTGAATCTCCGAATTCAAATTTTCTAAGACTGGGGATTTGATATCAAAACTTGAAAATGCTATGGATTTTCTTCTATTTCATTCTCTTTGGTCTTCAGACGAGCTTAGTATCTTTACTGTGGGGATATTTTAGTTCTGTGTGTCCGTGTGGGTAAGTGTGTATGCAGGATGTAGTACACACCTATCCATAAATCTGAATCAATTTATCTTACTTTTTTCCTTCTCCTTGGAACACATAAAGTGCATAGCTTCAGTCCACTTGAACCAATTTCCATCTTCAAGAAAGTATTTTTTTGCACCAAATACATGAAATTTGAATAAAGTTTTAACCTGACTCGAAGAGTCCTAATATCCGTGATCTGAAACCGAGAAACCCGGAGAGGGCAGGAGTCCTGTCCAGTCCTCGCTCTCAGGTCCCCACGGCACTAATTAAAGCTGTGCGGTTGGTACTCGAAAATAACGTGTCCTCTGCTCTGAGCACAGTCAGATGTATTGCATTGCATTTGATACACTTCCTCCCTCTCTCTGTCTTCTGCAAAAGGCAGATGACAGTATGAGCAACATGAGCCTGTCAGGCCTTGGGCACCAACTCTTTCCTGGAGTAAATCTCTTTCAAGCCAAATGCCCTTCTCATCTTCTTCCTCACTCACTCTCAGCCTAGTCTTTTTTTTTTTTTTTTCCACCCAAATTTATGATTTTGATGCTGACGGTATCAATTTCTTTCCCTAGACATTCCTGCTAAATGTACAGGCAGAACTGGCATGATCATCATGCTATAATATTGTTCACAGCTTCAATCTTTCCAATGGTTAAATATAACTGAGAATGAGAGTAAATTCTACAGGAAGATACCACTGTGTAATTCTCACATGCAAACATACTCTGAGTATTATTCAAGATACACTTACATATGTTGCAGTAACAACAACAACAACAAAAAACAAACAAACTAAAATCTCAGTGGCTTTCAGCATCAAAAGTTTTGGATTTAGTGTTTGTTTTGTCTTCCTTGTTCCTGCAACATACCCACCTCAGGTCGGTCGTGAGCCCTGTTCTTGCTGTCTTCACTCGGGGGTGTGAGTCAATATGGCTTCATGTCAAGGGAAACCAGCTCTGTCTTCTAAAGACTTCCACCTAGAAGTCCAGCTTACCTTCACCATGCTTTGACCAAAGCCTGTCACACGTGTACGCCCAGCCTCAAGGGGACGGAGAGCGCGTCCCATCAGGCGCCTGGAAGGAGGAAAATTACAAATCACAATTGCCCTTAAAACTCCTCGCCCCGAGATGAGCAAGCATAACACGTATATACTTTCTTTATAACTATAAAATCTCAGTTTCAACACGTTCAAATGCATTTTGGAAAGAATAAAGCATTACACACATATTGTTATTATTATTAACATATTTTAGGCAACATATGATCATTAGAATGGAGAATTTGGTAATTATAATCAGTGACTAATTTTAAAGTTTCCCTTGACAATTTTCCTCCATTCATAAAGAATTTACTGAGTGCCTCTGATTTTTCTGGTACTGAGCACACAGGGATAAATGAGACAGACAGCCTCCTAACCAAGGAAATCACCATCCATAGAAAAGAGTCACTAATAAATCAACAGTGATGACAGATTACACTAAACACGATGACAGAAACAGATAAGGGATGCAAAGAGAAACTTCACAAAGCGAGGTCAGGATGGTTCTGCTTTGCCCAGATGGATTTCCAAGAGTGGGTGGCTTTGAGATGAGTCTTAAATACTGAATAGAAATTATTATAGGATGGATAAGAATAGTTTGGACGAAGGAAATACCATCTCCTAAAGCATCGAAACATCAGAGTTTATACAATGGTGAGAAATTGCAAGGAGTCCTAAGGCTAGAGAATAGATTTACGGGGGCAAGTGGTCCACAAAGTAAAATGTAAGTTGAGCGAGGCAGGCAGATACATGTGTGTCATGTTAACAATATTTCAACTTTATCTGAAAGACAATGGTGAAGTTCAGTAGATTTTCTGTAGCAGAAAAGAACATTCTGTTGGTAGGTGAGGACCATCTCCTCACTGCATTGTACAATACCTGGCATATAGCTGGCACTCAACAAACGTTGCTGGATGAGTCAGTGAGTGAGTGAACAATGGCACAGAGGCTTAAGGTGAGATGGCCTCACTACAATACATTACCCAATTTTTCTGAAATTTGGAAGTATCATACATTCAAAACGTAGGTAATGTTTATGACAAGTATTTCTGAACAAAGTAATGATTCAGAAACGCAGCTATTAATTTATTCATTCAAGTATTCATCTACTGATTGTCTACATTCATGTAACGGATTTTTCTTCTGTGCAAAGCACTATATTAAATGCCGTGAGAAGCAAAGATGCCTACCATATAGATTAACTTTTTTCCTGCAAGCACTCTAGAGTCCAACAGCAACAAAAAAATAAGGGCCATACACAGATAATTGCTTCAATGTGGTATGTGCTGAAAGGAATTAAAAAAACAGATTGGTGCTTACTCTAAGCCAGTGGTTGTAAACGGTTTCTGGAATAGGTTATCATTCAGGCTGGCCTTTGACAGATTTATCTTAGACTTTCAGAGATAGTCCAGGTAGAGGTAAATAAAGTAAGCAGCAATGCCTGTTTCACACAACCTGTTCAGTTTTGTTTTTATTGTCATTGTTGACTTTAATCCGTCAAAATTATGAGTCAGACTAATTTTTAACTAAGTAGCTGATTCAAGCAAAACAGTCAGTTAGATAACCCTGAATTTATTTTGCATACAAATGAGCTACTCAAATTTAGTTACCTTTTCTGACTTGTGGAACGAGTACTGACAGTTTGTTCACCAATATTTCCAGAAAATTAAAATTTATCAGTATTTCAAACAGTTCTCAGATTTTATCCTTTAGAAAAGAAGTGGTAACAGATTGATTAGCGCATATGCAAATTTTGCAGAAAATATGTTACATTTTATAACCTGGTAGTTGATAAAATGCTTTCATTATACTATTGTATTTCACTACTTTATTAACTATTTGAGTATCTATTATGTTCTAGAAAATGTACCAAATGAGTAATACTATCAGATTCATTAAGCCTACTGATTTGCCAGGCACTGAACTGTTTGCTTTGCACACCTGGTTCATTTAATCCTAAAAATGACAATATAAGTATTATTCTTCTCATTTTACAAGTGAAAAAAATTTAAGTGTGGAGAGATTAAGTAACCTTCCCAAAGTCACGTAAACAATATATGGGGATCCAAGATTCAAAGCCAGATCTGTCTTTTCCAAATCATACTCTTAATGGCTATACAAATTGAGGAAATAGTGAAAAAAAAATCTGACTCATCCTTAACGTCAACCCAGGCTAACCAACACGTACAGAAACCGCAGTGCTGTAATGCAAGTGCTGAAGCTGGACTGCAAGCTCTGAACGGCAGAGGCTGCTTTTCCCTCGTGAGATCCCAACGTCTCACCTTGTTTGTTGGTGTTTGGTTACTGCTTACGATGCATTTGTTGGATGAACTAATAAATAAACAACTACTGGAGAAACTGGAGCATCAGGAAACTTTTCTTTCTGCATAAGAAGAAATTGAGAGGCTCACTGTCTGCCCGAAGCCGAGCTCCTCTTCTAATCAAAGCTTTTTGGGCTGGAGCCCACATCATCTAATTCCAGCTCTGTTTTCTCTCATGGCACCACGGCTGCCTGCCTTTGGCACTGTTTCAGGAAGGCAGCATACAAACACAGGGTGACACTTGTCCTTTGCTAAGACAACAATAGCCTTGAACTCAGGTTTTGACCATTTACTCTAAAGCTCCCGTTCGCTACTGTGTCACCAGGGCCCGGTATGTAGCGATGAGCATGTGAGCTCTTGGGCCAGGAGAGCAGGTTCACATTTAGGCTCCGCTCTTTATGAGCTGTGTGATCTCAGGCAACTTGCTTAACCTCACTGGACCCCAGTGTGATCATTTATAAAATGGACACGATGGGCCTGATCCCTGGAACTGTGAGGACTGAACATGAGAACTCATGAAAAGTGCTTGGCACAGTGTGTAAGGCACATGACAGAGTCCGAAAGAGCTGGCTACTGCTTTATATTGCCAGATGGATTCGCTTCCTAGAACTGCAGTAACAAAGCACCAAAAACTAGATGACTTAAAACAACAGGGATTTATCGTCTCCCAGTTTTGGAAGCCACAACCCCAAAATCAAGGGGGTTGGCAAGGCCATGTTCTCTCTGATGGCTCTGGGGGGATCCTTCCTTGCCTCTTCTAGCTTCTGGTGTTTGATGACAAATCTTTGGCATCCTCAGGCACATGGCCATCTGCTCCTTGGGAGTCTTCCAAACATCTTCTCTCTGCACACATCTGTCATTGCATCCAAATTCCCCCTTTTTATAAGGATACCAGTCATATGGGATTTGAGCCCACCCTACTGACATCATCTTAAATTGAATAACTCTGTCAAGATACGATTTCTAAATAAGGTCACAGGCTGAAGTCCTGGGGATTGGAACTTCAATATATCTTTTGGAGGAGACAAAATTTTACCTGTATCACCAGGCATCTGCTTTTAATACTGCTCCTTCAAGGAGTCATGTAACTTCAAGTCTGCCAACCCAGAAGAGCTGTGCAGGAAACACTTATCTGAGAACTGTCTCTTGTGCGTCCTACTTTTCTTTACCTCGCTTCTCAGCCATCTCCTGACAGCCTCAATTGAGACTGCCTCTTGGGTCTGGCTTAG
The DNA here is from genome assembly GCF_009834535.1 of Camelus ferus. Classification (NCBI taxonomy): domain Eukaryota; kingdom Metazoa; phylum Chordata; class Mammalia; order Artiodactyla; family Camelidae; genus Camelus; species Camelus ferus. The sequence goes on along the minus strand of NC_045704.1, from coordinate 70,579,926 downwards.
CTGTCACTTCTGGTCTAATTAAGGGGGCCACTTGCTGCCCTGCAGCTTCTGTTCCCAGTGGCCCCCGAGTTCTGTTCTTCCTGCAACAGCACCTGCCTCTGGTGGTAAGATCTCCTCCCCTGGAGGCCGACCTTGTCCTCATTTTACCTTCGTTCATCCTCTATTGACATAGATGACAGTAGTAACGGCTCATATTTATTGAAAACTCTTATGAGCCAGGAGTTACATTAAACCCCCTACAGGCATTGCCTCATTTAATCCCCACAACAGCCCTTCAGAGTTCACAGATGAACGATGAAATAACTTCCAAGGTTCCAGTGTGGTGCCTGATGGATGATGCAAAGTGCTGCTTTCCACTGAAATAGGGAACGAGAAGGAAAAGCAGGTGTGGAGAAGGCGGGAGGCAATCCTGGCTTTAATTCTGAAGATGTTGAGTGTGAGGTGATCTAGGTTATGTAAGTGAAGGAATTTTAGAACCAGAGAAAGGAAAGACCAAAGAGGTCAATTCTTCACTTTGAATTGAAATGTCAGTATGAATTCATGGCGTATTTTCTCTAAAAGAAAAAAAAAAAAAAAGCTCTATTCATTGAAAAGACCTAGAACCAATGACCAAACTGGTGGCAATAAAGCAACCGCTATTGATAAGATTTTGGTCTGTAAATACCACCTTCCCCTAAAAGGAACCAAAGTACTTTGGAAAAAATAGCTCGTTCTAGGTCTGGGGCAAAACACGTATCAGATGATTCTGAAACATCTTCTACCAGAAGCAAGGAAACCAAACACCAGAAAGGCCCAGGAAACCAACGTGAAGACACTCTCTGGCCAAAAGTAGGATAACTGGAGTATAAATAAGGATAACCGCCTAATGGCTTGAAGCACATCAAATACTTTTAAATCCGTAAGTTTATAATTATATACATAAATAAGCTTTTCTAAATGTTTTGAAATGTTTCATGATAATAATGCAAAAAATAAGGTGATTCGTATAATGCCTACTTTTATGTCATAAAAGACATAAGTTGGGTTTTGTATTTTTTATTATCACATCCTGAAAGTAGCTAGCATCTTCCTTTTTTTATTGTTTTTTTTATTATTGAGTATAGTCAGTTTACAATGTTGTGTTAATTTGCTAGTGTACAGCATAATGTTTTAGTCATACATACACATACATATATTCGTTTTCATATTCTTTTTCATTATAGGTAACTACAAGATACTGACTATAGTTCCCTGTGCCATACAAAAGAAATGTGTTGTTTATCTATTTTATATATGGTCATTAGTATCTACAAATCTCAAACGCCTAATTTATCCCTCCATCACCCCCTTCCCCACTGGTAACCATAAGTTTGTTTTCTATGTGTGTGAGTCTGTTTCTGTTTTGTAAATGAGTTCATTTGTGTCTTTTTTGCTAGCATCTTTCTGTAACTCATTTTATTCTTGCTTTCATGTTAAGAAGTTCATTTTCAATTGATACTAACTAGCTGATTCAAGGGAAACCTTTGAATTATCTTATTCCTCTCGGTCCTCCTTTTTTAAAAATGAGAACAAATGAAAATTGAAAATAACATTTTTTTCTGAGCTTCAAGTTATGAAGAAAATCATTGTAATGTAATGATTTTATATGTCACCTACATTGCCCCATCGACCACATTGCTTTTGGCCTTTGAAATTTAATAGAAAACTGTTCTACTCCACATTTTGAAATGTTTTCATCTTTCTCGTAAGAGGGGGAGGTGCATCACACACTACTGATTTTCACTGACAAGTGCTAGACCATGTGAAAACTCTCACGAGGCCAATTCTCTGTTTTTCACTTTTCCCCATGCCCTGCTGATTCGGTGTTTCCCATGATTTAGTTCAGCCTCAAAACATGGCACCGGATCAGTCAGTGGGTTTGGCACAACTTTAGTTGCTCTGATGTAGGATTCATTAGAAGGGAGTCATATTCATAAGATATTTTAACTGATAAAAGAGAAAAGTAAAAGTGTTTTCTGTCCTTGCTACTTTTTCCCAAGGGGAAGAGAGCGGTGTTGGTGGGATAAAAAGAGTCAAGGGAGTAGGGGCCATGTTTCTCGGATGCAGGAATCTTAAGGTCTGCCTTTCAACTTCAGGACTAAGCTTTGATCTCATAGGGGTGTGAGTTTCCAAACTGGTATGCCCACGTCCCTTCGTACATAAATATTCTTCTAAACCTCTGCTTTTTTTTCAATTGGGTTACTGTATTCTATTTTAGCACACGTCTCACTTACTCGATAATCTGAAAGAGAGACGTTGATACCAGAGCTAAACGAAAGAGGAAACAGTGCTTGTTTTCAGATAAAGTGAGAGCCATCAGCCTTCTTGAGAACATTATGTTTTGACTGATAGACTTTCTCGTTGGCTCTTTTCTCTCAACTTGCCCTTGGCAGAGGACCTCACCCACTTCTCTGTTCTGTCTGTGAGGGCTGCTGACCCACCTCCACCACCAGTCTCAGCGAAGGAAGATGGCTCCACGAAGGCTGACTCCATTGCCCCTCTCACCTTCCCCCTCTCTCCTGTCTCTTTCAAAATCAGAAACGAGTTCTTCCTCTCTGGCCTTTTCATTCACTCATATTTCTACCAGTCCTTATTTTTTAAATTGAAGTACAATCAGTTACAATGTGTTGATTTCTGGTGCACAGCACAATGTCCCAGCCATGCACATATATGCACATATTTGTTTTCATATTCTTTTTCATTAAAGGTTATTATAAGATATTGAATATAGTTCCCTGTGCTGTACAGTAGGGCCTTGTCATTTATCTATTTTATATACATTAGTTAGTATCTGCAAATCTCCAACTCCCAGTTTATCCCTCCCCACCCCCTTCCCCCGGGGAACCGTAAGTTTGTTTTCGGTGTCTGTGAGTTTGTTTTTGTTTTGTAATTAAGTTCATTTCTGTCTTTTTTAGATTCCACATATAAGTACTTAATCATCAAAGGTGTGTGCTGATTGTTCCTTTCTTGGGAAAACAGATGAGAACAAAAAGTCTTTTCCTTGCGACCTCCTCCAGCCACTGTTCTAGCCCCCTCACATTACTGACTCTCAAGCCACAAGAACAAATCACCGGGATCCAATTGCTTCTGCTTCCTTGCTGCCTTCTGAAATCTGGCTTCCTCTTTGACCACTTTATGTCGAATGAAATTCCACAGGTGGCCAGGTACCTAATCTCCACATCCAGTGGCTCAGACTCTGTCTTACTTCCCCTGTCTGCTTGGCAGATTTGATCTGTGTTCCCCTCACACGTCCTTTGTGAACTCTCCCTCCGAGATCTACTTGACACTGGAAAATCCTTGAAAATCTTCAAACATTTTCAACAATTACTTCTCTGTCTTCCTGGCTGCTCCATTTTTCCTTCACTCTTGACCTTTTCTTTCTAAAACCCTCTAGAGTATCGGGGCTGTCGGAGGCTAATACATAGCATCACTTGATTCTCCTGCCTAGTTTTGAACCAAGGGAAGAACCAGACATGGGAGATCAGCAAATGGATATTAACTGTTTCCTTAGATCCATGTCCCAAAAGGGATGCTAATATTCATTATGTCTCCACTTATCTCAAGCCCAGAGATTGCAGGAACCTATTCAAGGAAACCGAGAGGATTTGTAAGGCAAAAATACTTACCCAGAATGGCTGCCTCCCACACAAAGGGGGAGGTGAATCTCCAGATCTTTCCGTCTTTAAATAGAGAAGACTTACCCAGTGGAAAACGTGAGCCAGTGAATGTCACTGCACTCCCAGTCAGATAAATCACTGCCCCCGCCTTGGGAAGAAGTGAGTAAGGCGCATCGTGAGTGTTACTCTCTTGCAAGTTTCTCCACAAGGAAATACGAATACGTCGTGTGGGATATACTTCATTCTTAGGTTAATCATCATCTTCATATAGACAATTCCCAGATCTGACTTCTGAGTCTGATGTGCGTCTAACTTCACAACGGAAACCTACTTGCTATCCGCACCCCGTGTTCTTCTCCGTTATGGTCAATGGCACTGCCACTCCCAGTCATCCAGACAAAAATCTTTGCCATCATTTTTAATTCATCACTCTCCTTTCTTCCTATTGGTTTTTCTTTTAAACTGTCTCTTCTATTCATCCTTTCTCTTCAGTTTGTACTTCTACCACCGTCTTCCATTCCCTACTTATCATCCATGCATTTAACAACTATTTATTAAGGACGTACCAGGTGCTAGGATATTTTTTAGGCAGTGAAGATATAAAAGAAAGGTAGACCATTGATTTAGCCCCCATGGGGCTGAGAAGAGTGGACAAAGGGTTATCAAACAGTAACTTAAACAAATATATAATCTTAACATAGATAACTGCAATACCTAAAAGGCACTTGGTGCCGTGGGAGCCTTTAATAGGAGGATTAGGGAGGTCGGGGATGGCGGGTCTGGGAAGCGACATTCAAATTGAGATCTAACATAGGAGCAGGAGTTAATCAGGCGAAGAGGGCAGGAAGGAGCACTGCAGGCAGCACTCTCCATGTGCAAATGCCTTGTGACTGGAGGCAGCATGGTGAGTAAAAGTTGCAAGAAGCGGAGACAGATTTAGAGAGAGTGTGGTACAGAGTAGGGCAGCTGGAGAAGCAGGTAGGGGCCATGCCATGTAGGGCTTTGTACACCATGTTAAAGAGTATTTTCTTTCTTTGAGATCAAAGAAAGTCACTGAAGTATTTAAACAACAGGGTGACATTATTAGCATCAAATTTTGAAAAGATCATTCTTGCATTTTTGGATCATTGTCTCTGCTTCCCAACTGATCCATTGTGTATGTGTCCCCAGCTTGCAAATTATTACACAAACCCATGTCCAAATAACCCTCACGGATGTGCTTTTTTCTATTAATAAAAATACTTATTTCCTGGTCTATTAGTTTGGATGACTCCCCAGTATTTTAGGATAAAACTCAAACTGTTAGATTTGTTTTGCTAAGGCTGGCTATCTGGGTTCAGTCTACCTGTCTAAAATCATTTCCAAATTCTCCCCAACACTGAACCTCTTCTCTGGCTAACCCAATCTTCCATCTGCCTCTAAAACAAGCCACCTTCACTCGTGCTCTCCATTTCTTTGTTCAAAACCTTGAAGCTTCTAAACATCGTGCCAAAATTTTTCCTCTTATTTGGGACTAATACACATTACTATACATAAAATAAACAAGGATCTACTGTATAGCACAGGGAACTATATTCAACTTCTTGTAATGAGCCGCAATGGAAAAGAAACTTAAAAATATATATGTATGTATGTATGTATATGTACAACTGAATCGCTTTGCTGCACACCTGAAACTAACATTGCAAACTGACTACACTTCAATAAAAAATAAGAATTAAAAAAATTTTTCCTCTTACTAAAATCCACAGTCCAGGATCCACTCAAACCCGCCTCCTCTGTGAAATGGCTGCCAAGCACCCCCGACCACAGCGTGAACTCACTTGCACGAAACTGATTCGTGTCGCCGTGGCAGAGCTTAACAAGCACGGGCGCTGCGCAGGCGGGTTTCCTTCGCGGGACACACTTTACTTCCCATTTTAGGTGCATCACCTTGGCTTTCTGTTGCCAATTTAGACCTAGATTACGGCCTTCTCAGTGATAGCATTTTTGTTTTGTTTTTTTTCATTATGAATGCGATAGGTTCCCAATAAAGTTTTAGAAATAGAGAAGCGTAATAGAAGAATCTAATTCTTCCAACAAAATATTTTCAGGGTTCTTAAAAAGCATTTGGTGAACATTTTCACTTGCGGCATGATACACTATTGAGTTCGTATTTCATAATTTACTCAAACATGCCCTGTTGCTGGACGTTTGAATCTTTTCATTTCATTATGTTATAAACAGTGTGGTTAAACCTGAGTTTCTTTTCTAAGTTGCAACTATTTTCTTAGGATTGATCTAAAAGTCCTGGGTCAGGGAGCCAGTTTCTACTACGTATACACCCGAAAGACTTCCAAGCGACGTATGAGAACGTTCATCTCAATGTATTCTCACTAGGATGGGTTTTCATCATTGCACATATCCTTAGTGATTCAATATCTTAAAAAATAGTATGATGTTGATTTGAATGTCTGTAGGTAATGAGGTCTAACACTTGTCTCTGTATTATCTGGGGGAGTGACTATTGGGGAAATTAGCTCAAAAAGGGTGCCATTGAACCTCAACAGTTGGAAGACTTTTTGATTTGAGGTTAGATTCCTTCACTTATTCTACAAATATGCATGGCGTGCCAGCCGTGTATTCAGCACCAGCACTGTGCTGTGTCAGACTGGCCCTAAATTAGCGGTTCCCAAATTCTGTTCATATCGGGATCTGGGATTATTAAAAAAGAAAAAACAAACAAACAAAAACAAACAACTACCGCCTGGCTTCCACCGCCAACATTCTGATTTAACTGTTATGGGGTGTGACTTGGGCAGCAAGGGTTTTCAAAGGTTTCTAGGGACTCCCACGTGCAGGAAAGACTGGGAACCCTGTCCGAGCAAAGAAGGATGGAGTCACAGAATACCGTCAGGGGTGCTGCGGCTCTGAGGCATATTAAAAAGACACACATGCACGCGCACACACAGAAAAAACCACAGCTTCCTTTGCCTTCATTAGGTTACCACAGACAGCAGCTTTGAACAATCCTGCCCGGATGGGTCCGAAAGGACAAGGCTAAGCTTTGGCAGAACAAGGCACCGATGATAAACCAAATAACTATTGACTGTCTCAGTCTGAATCTTAGTTTTGATCTGAGAAGCCTGGGAGCCACAGATGCATGTAATATCCGCACTGTCACTTGTCAGTCAGCTGGGTGGAGAGTTCTGCCGAGAAAGCCACCGTTAAAGCAGAAGTCAAGCCTTTACCCAGGATGCCTGGTAGCAGACATTAGTGTCATATAAATATACTTAGTATTTTGATATATCTGAATCGTTTTATTTTAAAATAGTGTATGCTTCCTTATTTTTCCTCTGAATCGCTCGTTAGAGTCTCTCTTTCCTAGCAGATATACGTAGGGTGGGTGCAAAAGTTTTTACCCATCTCCTTTTGACTCAGTTATCAGAACATTCAGCAGCTGCTAGGGCAGAAGCCCCCAGTCTTAGAGAGGCTTCCTTCACTGCACTGCCAGTCTGCACAGCATTAGTGCAATTCAGATGGAAATCCTGTAGAAAAGCAATATTGCTAACAGACTGCACTTTCCCAGAAAATCTGACCTCCCAAATTTGATTTATTTAACATATTTGCATGTTAATGGATTTTTCTGAAAAGGGTAATCTCATCAAGATGGGCTGCTGTGGTTTTACTGAGTAATTCACAATCTTCCGCTCATTTATATGTATTTATTAACATGCAGAATGAATATTTGCACAACGCACGGGCACATATGGAGGACGACCACCTGAGATGCACGTTTACAAATTTCAAAGACTGAGCACTTGGTATTCTGACTCCTTTACAGATGTTCCTCCTCTAGTTTAATATAGTCCACTGAGTCAGTCTCCGGTTTTAAGGTGAACGACAACCAACACATCTGCGGTACCCTACAGCTTACAGTGCACGCTTTTCACATGCATTAACTCATTTAATAACATGCCTGACATCTTGGGAAACTCAATAACCTTCTGAGGCTACAAGAGGACCATCTGAAGGACCAGTTCCTCCCTCCCCAGACTGTGTCACTAACCTTCAGTGATGCAAGTTCCTAAACCAGTCCTGACTAAGCTGTCACATTTAGGTATGGCCATGGACATGGTCAGTGGGTGTGGCCAGAGGGGGACCCACTACCTGATATAACCAGATTAAATTCCGGCCCTCTCTCCATCCACCAGCCCGAGCCTCCTTCCAAACTCCATCCTCCAGCCTCAGGTGGCACAAACGTGTTATTTTCCAATGTCTCTTTCCTAGTTCTCTAGTCCGTCACAGGAATGGCATGCTTTCCCCTAACCACTGGGACAGGCTGCCTGTTTCTGCCCACTGCTACCTTGAGAAGGGGCCCTAGCAGAAGTCAGTTTATCTACATTCTCTGCAGCTATCGGATGGGAGGTTTCTATTAATATGCTGAATTCTTGTTTGAAATGTTCACAATATTCCTTAGGATAACATACACACACACACACACACACACACCCCAACTTCAAAAGAATGTTGCAGGTATGTTTCAGTGTTCTTTATTCCTAAGCATTGTATTCTATCATCTTTCAAATGCACATAAGGCAGAATTTATACCATTCCTTATGGGATTAAAAAACTCTCACAAAGTGTCACCTTTATGTGTAAGAACAAAACTATAAAAATTTCAAAACTCCTATTAGTACAGTGATGACTTTTCTACAATTGTCTAACACTTCAAATATTTCCTTTTTTATTTTTTATTGATGTTTTGTGTACAGTTCTATGAATTATGACCCATGTGTATTTCAGATAACCGTCACAGCAGGTAGGCTGCAGGCAGCCCCACCAGCCCAAAGAACGCTCTTGTGCTATTTCTTCATAGTCACACCACACACCCACTCCTAGCCTGTGGTAACCACTGATCTGTTCTCTATCACGGTTGATGTGTCTTTTCAAGAATGACATAAAAATGGAATTGTACAGTATATAACCTTTTGAGACTGGCTTCTGTCATTTGGCATGAATTTGAGATTCATCCAAGTTACGGAGTTTGATTCTGTTTGACTCCTGAGTAGTATTCCTTAATATGGATATACCACAGCTTGTTATCTATTCAAGTGTACCTTTTAATATATTTGTATTAAATACAAATGGCAGCTGTAGAATTGGCACAACATATTAAAACTGTCAATAGGATACAACAGAAGTTTCCTGGGAACCAGCCAGATCTAGATTCAAAAATTAGTTCTGTGACGTATTAATCGTGGGCCAGTAGGAAAGTCTGTCTGAGATTCAGATTTGGCAAAGTGAGGGGTAATGGAACTGATCTTGTAGGGTTCTAAAAATAATTAAATACTACTAAAACATGTGAAGTGTCTGGCACATAGTAAACAGACAAATGTGCCTGTATTACCTCCCATCTGCCACTAAGTTAAGGTAGCATAGTATATATTTTTGGAAGTTTTTAGCCTCCTGATCCTCAGGTGTGGAAACTCATAATACTGACTTTATTATCATCTGTTTTGTGAGCAGATGGGAGGTAATCTAGCCTTACTATGGCTGGTTCAGATCTTCACAGAGTGTAAATTCTTAATAAATATGTCTTTAAACAAATGTAAACCACGAGTTTGCATGCTTTTCTAGCACAAGGTTATTTTATGGAATAATTTTCTAGAGGCCAGAATCTGGTAAGCTTGTTTAGAGCAGCCCCAGCAGAACAGGGGGTCCCTGTCACCTGACGACGCCATACAACAGATGCATATATTATCTGCTCCTTGTCACGCGGTCCTAGCCAGCCAGAGGGAAGGAGGCAACATTTAAACACACAGGCGGCTTGGGTGATTCAGACAGCCCTGGTAAAGCCTCTGATGAAGCTGATTTGTAAGCATTCTTATCTCACTTGATACTGGACTCCATTACTTGCCAGTAATTGATTTGTTGCAATTCCTGGAGCGTAGCATCTGGCTTTCTTATCAATACGAGCAAGAAGCAGCAATTAAATTTCTGACCCAAAGGTAAAAAAAAAATACATGTGTGCGCTTAGCCCAAACTGCCCATGTTTTATTCATTTTCTACTTCTGGCTGCATAACTGAGTAAGACTGTCCTTCGGATACCGGCATTTATAATCTGAAAATCACGTTGAGGAGGATTTTAGAGCAGTTGTATTGCCAAGGAAATCGTTAAAGTTATGTGCATTGATTCCATTTTAACTCATGCTTTCTGACTTTAACAACGAGGTAATAAAAATTTACGTGGTCTCAAACAAAGAGTTCAGCTGGAAATCTATCAGATTGGGAGGCACGCACATCATTAAAAAGTGAGTAAATATAACTTTTTTCCTAATGTTACAATTTATGAGATAACCACCTGCATATCTTGGCAATCAAGCATATCTGTACTGATGCTGTACAGGCTGATCCGTTTGAAGTTGCCAATAACCAACTATTTTTCAGCCGCAGAAATAGCAATTTCGTGTGGTTCAGCGTAATTAAATATTCTAATATAATGAATTGGGAGAGCAATGGGATGCTGCTATGAACTGAATTATGTCCTCCCACCACTCATACGTTGAGGCTCTAACCTCCAATGTGACTGTACTTGGAGACAGGGCCTTAAGAGGGATAACTAAGGTTAAATGAGGTCGGAAGGCTGGGACCCCAATCTGATGGAACTGGCGTCTGTGTGAGAAGAGGAAGCGCTACCTCTCCACGCGAGGACAGAGGGAAGACAACGTGGAGATGAGGTGGGGAGGTGCCGTCTACAAGCCAGAAAGAGAGGTCTCGCAGGAAACCAACCCTGATGGCACCTTCCTCTTGAACTTCCAGCCACCATAACTGTAAAAATACGAATTCTGCTGTTTAAGCCACCCAGTGTGGTATTTTGTTATGATCACTCACGCAGACTGATACCAGTGTCAATCCCCAGTCCTGAATCTTCCACTCTTGGTTCAGTAGCTAAACTGGATTATCTGACCTTAAAAAGACAGGGGGCATCTACCTCTCAAGCCTATGGTCTCATTTCCAGGCCCCTCAACACCAAAATGACTGTGTCACTCCAGAGCAGCCTGTTTTATGCTGCTGCAGAATTCCAAACAGCTGTCTTGATTACTAAAAACCTGATGCACTCCAATGGGACCTCACATACACTGGAAGCCTCCGTTAAGTGGACTAGTTTCAGTGGCAGCATTGTGCACACCACTTTCTGGAAAGCAGGTAAACCAAGACTGATGCTGTCACATCTCTCCAGTAAACGGGGGACGGTGGGTGGTTGTAAGGATCAGAGATGTGTGAGTAACAGCTCTCCTGTTTCAGCATGTGGTAGTCAATCAATAAACAGTATTGCGGTTTCAGGTAAATAAAAATATATTTCAGGTATTTTTTCCACAAAATGTCCAGTGTATCCTACCATCAACACCTACAAAAATCAGTCTCCTATGTCTGGAACCACTATGGTAACGCACAGTAAGAACTGAGCTTCAAAATAATGGCCCTATGTCAGATCATCATAGAAAAATGTGGTATGTTCAGCACTTTGATGACTAATTTAAGAGTTTTGACAAAAAACGTACAGGGTTTCTATTAATAAAAGCAGTAGTTCCCAAGGATACCCTATTTTATGAGACTTTTATGAAGTTAATTAAGATTTTACTATTCAGGTTCTTCTGTTTTTACTGGAGAGCCACATGAGCCAAAAGAAGTATTAAAGCAAGTCGTCAGAAGTGGAAAACAAAGGACAATTTTTTATCCTTATCAACGACATTAAATTGAAGACGTCATTACACACTGAAGCATTGATTAGAATAATATGATTGATATAATAATGAAATACGATTAATTATACCCGATTTAATAAGAAAGTAATAATCACGAGAGTAAACAAGACAACACGCACTGTGATTGCTCTCTTCCGAATACTTCCCCACTTCCTTCCAAAGTGACACGATCTCTAAACATTTACATGGTAATGCTCATTTTTCTACTACATCTCCCAATTCAGCAACCAAGACATTCTTTCTTTTCTTAACCAAAAAATTACTTTCCTTGCTGATAGTTGTAAATTTGTATGCGGGAAAAAGCCCAGTAATTTAATAATCCATTCAAGGATGATGAAATTTAGGGCAGATATTCATCACGCCAGAAGCTTTTGTGCCCTCACTAAAATAACGTTCTGAAAAAGCCGTCTGATTCTAAACGAATAGTTGATTATGGCCCATGCGTGAACATCAGTAACTGTTTTGAGTGTCTGGTTTCTGTTATATCTTTGTTTCAGTCATTACCTAGTGCATTGAAGGACAACCAAACAGATGCAGATTACCATTCACAAGCCGCATCTTTGACAAAGGACCCGCAGCTGTCATCAGCATAGTTTGCCCCACACGCTCCACATCATGGCTAAAGAAATTTTGTTTCTCAAAGTGATGGCAGGATTTGTGATTTTGTTTAGGACGGTTTTCATTTATCATAGGGCACATAATGACTTTCAGGTGTCTTCAAGTAACGTGAAGTGACAAAGACAGTTCAGCAGAATTTTATGCAGGCACATTTCCAAATATATCAATAAAAGTTTTGCTGATCCAGCAGAGGCAGGATTAATTATACCAGAAGAGTAACAATAGCCATAATGATCATTTATGGTGGTGAATGGCCAATGTTGTACACCACATCTTGGTGAAGCAGGCAACATTAGCCTCATTTTAGGACACGACAGAAACTGAGAAATTAAGATGACTTGGCCAAGGTCCCTCAATTATGAATTTACAGGGCAAAGACACAAACTCAGTCTTGTGGAGTCCTCAGTCCTTGGGCTTACCCATCATACTTAACTGACACACTTCTATGTTCTTATCCTTAACAGCTGTTTAAATTCATTCTTAGGGAACTAGAATATTTTGAAACTTCCTCTGATGTTATGGATCCATAGATTTATACTTAACAAAACAATGTTTTTTTTTATCATTGAAATATATGGTAAACAATTCAATGTTCACATACATGGTAACAGACCACACAGCAGTTAATCTAAGGTTTTAAGGTTTTGTGAGTTGGAACTCAGTCAGTGACGGGGACAAAATCCAGGACCCACACAGATTAGGTATTCTCTCTTCCTAATTATAATACGTTTTCTAATGCAGATTGTCCAGTGCTTTACTATTAATGAAGTGTTTTATAAATATAAGCCTTTCATTAACCCAGTTTTACAGATGAGCAAACTGAAATTCAGAGAGGCTGTGTCATGCCCACACAGTTTAAGTATTAGCAGCATGTTCCTATTAACTTCTGCTGAATTAAGAATTTAAAATTTTAATACAGGAAATAATTTTAAATAACAGCACATTAGTTAAAATTTTCTGTTCTTTCCCAGCTTTAACATTTTACAGTTTTTGGCTCTTTTACTTGGTCCATCAATTTCACGCCTGTGCCTTTGGTGAAATGTAAATAACTGGGTTTTCTAGTAAAATACGTGCTTCATTTGTGATCACTGTTTCGAAAGTGAAAATTTTAAATATTGGAAACGTAGAGGAATAGAATAGCTGTAATACAGTCCCAGAGTTGGGCACTTTAAAAATATCTTAGTGGTTCTAGCTGAAGAAAAGTACCATTTATCCAGGTCAGAAGCATCTTGCTTTTGAGATAAACATCCCATTACAGCTGGAAACTCAAAGACAGACATACAAATTACTATCTCAGCTCTATTTCTTCCTGTTTTCTTGAGAAAGCAGTTACCTCCTAAATTAAGCACTGATGATCATACTGTGAGAATGCAGATGCTATGACGTCAAAAATAAAGAGATCAAAGGTGTAATCCCAAATGTTCCTAGATCTCTTTCGTTTGCCTTTCAGGATGTTGTATCTTTGAATGTATATGAATGTGTTTAAGCACAACATTTCTCGAATTAACCAGTCCTACATATTAATTCTTATTCAAGCTTCAGGCGTGTTCTCCATATCAAATTGTCTGGAAGTTAGTAAACTAGTTAGTGTATTTGTTCATTCTCTAGATTCAAGTCAATAAAGATCTGTTAAGATATTGCCTTTTGCAGTTCCATAATTATTAGAATGAATTAGCAGATGCCCTTACTTATTCCGAATGCAGTTATCGGGCCTTAAGAAAAGCCTTTTTTCCAAATCTATTTCCACCACATCTTCTACCAATCTATATGTTAATATTTAAAGTTCCTCATTGGTACAAAGTCATGCAACTTGTCACACCCATGAATCTCCTTAAACATCTCTAGCTCGGGTTGAGCATTACAAAAACAGATTTTTGTTGTTTTTAAAAAAGGATTCTATTCTTCTTTGGGGGAGCTTCTCTAGTCCATCTTACGTAAAGCCTTCTGAATTCTTTATACCTCACCATCTCAGCTACTCATTGAAAGTAATGTTACTTATCTCTGTTTTTGCACATGGAATGAGAAAATTTCAGGAAAATGCCTGGGTTTACCTCTGAGTTACCTGAAACGCATATACACCAATGTTTATAATTCTGTATCTTCTTTGGTCCTTGGAAATGCTCGGGCATCTCTGCCACAAACATTCTGTCTACAAACTACTGAGGGCCAAATCCTCAAACCTTAACAGAAAATCTCAATCCGGCTCCCCATACTCACAGATTTGTTGTTCAGAACCCAATTGGTCATAATCTTGAGAAGCCAGGTTCACCTCCTGTTCCCTTCTAGCAGACACCTTAGGTTCTTAAAGTTAAAGAAGGTCATACATTCACTCAACTAGCCATCCACAGATATTCGATGCTTGGCTTCCAACGACTATTCAGTTGGTCTCTGTACTTGCTACCAACATAAAGGGTCCCCTCCACCCTGGCTTTTTGTACATCTGTCTGCTAGCTATAAAAGTTATAAACCATATAGACATAGACAAGGACCACATCTTCCTATGCCCATGTGGCTTCTTATTCTTACTAGGGCATGAATATCCCGGTGGAGAGATGGGAGGCTTTGGAACTGATAAGTGATTCCCCTAATATCTGCCCCAGTATTTATCACAGCTCATGTTTTATAGGTGGAGAGACATGGTGGGATGGAGTGGTTGTTAAGTTGTGCGCAAGTAAATATACTATGAATCCCTGGAAGTTGGAAGATAAAATAGTTATAAATACCACATTTTGGACCTAGATTATCCACTTTGGTAGGAGCTGAGATGGGGAGAATTTGAAGGACAGGACAGTGTTTTGTCAGGAAAGACCGACCGCTATCATACATTTGAAAGTACAATGATATGCCTAAGAATTAAACTAAATTAAGTGTTTGGGCAGGACTCCAGAGGATTAAACATGAGTAATGCCATCTTAAATCTAGAAACAGAAAGTTAAATTAAGAATTGAGGCAGGGTTCCAAAGGAATCTTTGAGGTTGAAAATACGTATTTAGGAAAAGAATTGGCTTAAATGATTTATAAGAAAATAAAGCGAGGAAACACCCGAAGTATGTACCTTCTTTGTGCCAGGCACCTTACATACTCTCATTCAATTGTCAAAATAAGCCCAGAGATAAGAAAACTTAGTTCACTGTGTCCCCAAAGAAGCTCAACTCAGAAACGTAAAGTAACCAGCCAAGGGCACATAGCTCATGCTCCTTCAACCACCTTGCAGCATTTCTGCAAGGAACCAATCTGCTCAAATACTCATGGAAGGTTAATTTAATGTTGCTATCTTTATAATGTGAGTTAGGATTCAATATTAACTTTGAATTTCAGCACTGGGTGGTTAGTCAGCCATGCGTGAGTCAACAACACTATCTGACCATCTAACATGTGTAAATGACGGGGATATTAAGAATTCTGAAGGGAAATAATATCTTATTCTTGAGATAGATACTATCTGGGAGAGAAGACAGAATGTGCCCCAATCTAGGGGAAAATATATACTCCTACAGAAATATGGATACACCCAGAATCATTTTGTAAGCAATAAAATGAAAAAGAATTGATTGGTGGTGGGTGTTAGAATGACCTGAGTTAAGGCAGGCTAGATACATGTGTGACCAGAAGTTACTTTTAATGGAATTTAAACAGAATGTTCCAGACATAATGAAACGAGCATCAATAATTCTCATACCAACCCTGTAAAGTCAGTACTAGCATTATCCCAATTTTTCCTGGTGATGAAACTAAGGCAGAAAGAGGTCAAGCACGTGGCCCAGGTTTCCAGAACTGGTAAGTGGCAGGGCTGGGATGTGAACTGAGGCAGGATCAGAGTCGCTGCCCTTACATCACCCTTACACCGTCAATGTCAGCGTGCCGAGTGAGTGCACAGGCTGTGTTTATCTTGGGCCATAGACTGTGCTTCCCTCCCCTTGACACAAAGCTGATATGTGAAGACACTTCCCTGTGTTCTTAGAGGAGTAAGTTCCTTAAGTTATTCAAAGGTAAATACCTACAATGTGCCATACAGGGCTCACGCTGGGGTCAGCAGTCAACAGGACAGCCAAGGGCCCTGTTTCGTTACACACACAGTAATAGGCGTTCATTACACCCTAACAATGCATGACCATGCATTTTAATTTTGAAAATAATATACATATTCAATAGTTTGAATAAATTACCTACATTAGACTCTCCTTAATCCAGAGTTACCCTTAAAAACTACCCTTTAAAATTAACACCATTTTTTCCAAAAATTCTATTAAGTAGGAAGGTTTGAGGCATTTCTATTTAGAATCAGAGTTGCAGTTTAAATACCCTTACAGTCTTAGAAAGATTTTCTGAATGTAGCACAACACCATGTATCTTTGTGGTAGTTACATTTTCATAATTTAAGCCTTTCTTGTCCATTTAGGAACAGTTTACTCCCACTGCCCAAAATTGCTTATTATGTAGGTTGTTCAGCGTTGTTTACCTGGTAAGCACTAAGTAATTCGTTATTAAATGATGTCTGTAATAACGTGGAGAGTAAAACATTCTACATTAAAGAAATTCACACTGCCATTATTATCTCATCCCTAAACTACCAGTCATCTGCCTAATTTAAACAGCCTTTTAGCCTAAAAATGTTTTTTTTCCCTGATGATGAAGACCTGCCTCTAAAAATCATAAAGCTACAACTCATAAAAATGAACAAATCTAGAAATCTGCTAAGGTGAGAAGGGCAGGGCTCTAGTAAGCATTTTCACCTCCTCGCCTTGTGCACACGCTTCCTTACCTGCCCTCTGGGGTGGAGGGTGTGGGCAATGTCCGGCTCCACTAAGCTCCCCCAGCCCACACCCCCTCAGTCGCTGCCTAAGCTTGAGGGCAGGGACCCAAACGGCATCACGAAGCCGGCTCCCTACGTACATGCTACTTACATACCCAAGCACACGCGTGCATGCCCAACACATGGGTGTGTTGTGTATGCGTGCGAGGTGAGCCCTCTTTGTCTCCCTCTCCTGTCACTTGACCCCTGGGGAATTCCCGCGGTACCTGGGAAATCAGGGAATGGCGAATGAGGCAAATGGACCTTCTCCCTTCCCTGGTGGCTGCCACCGCGCGGTCCCCGGAACCTGCAGTGCCTCCTCTCACAAGCAGCTAATAGAGGGAAACTGAGATGAGCGAGGGAATACGTGAACGACGAAGGGGCCGTTATACAAGAGAGCTCTGATTTCCGTTTTTACATACAAAGCCCTAGGCAGCTGGAAGGGAGGCAAAGAAACTCCGAGTGCAAAATCCTCTAAAATGATTTTTCTAATCGCGCCTGGAAACCAGCGCTGGGCGCGCCTCCTGCGCGGGGTTAAGAAATTCAGGGCTGCAGCCCGCCGGGCGGCCCCGGCACCTCGCGCTCCGTGGGGCTGCGCTCGGCAGACGCGTGCACGCAGTTTCCCCAGGCGCTGTGCGGGTTTCCTAAACCGCCCAGCTGCTGCCTCAGAAGGGAGTTTCTAGAAGCAGCTCGTTCGCTACTGCCTCCCCTCCCCCCGCTTTTTGGTTTTTACCCCTGCCGGGAGCTTCTCCCGCTCCACTGCGTCCGCCCTCCGAGGGGTACAGGTGCCGCCGTCCCGGCCGCCGCAGCCCGGCCCGTCCCTCCTCCGGGCGGGCCCGGGGGCTCGGCCCCGCGCAGCTGCATCGCCCACGGTCTCTGGTCGGGGCGCCGCGGCCGCTTCCCGCCGCCCGGGACTCCCCGCCCTCCCGCGCGACCCCGCGCCCGGGCGGGCGGCGCTTGCGGCGGGCAGAGGGCGGGGAGGGGAGCGGGGGCTCGAACGGGGGTAGCCGCCTCCTCCGCAGCCTGCCGGCGCCTCGACACCCGGACTGCCTCCGCCTCGTCCTGCAGCGGCTCCATCCCGCCTCCCGCGCCTCGTCCTCCCGCCGCTCCCGCCGCCCCCGCCGCCGCCGCCGCGCCCCCGGCGGCTGCCTCGGCGGACCCGGGAGGGGGCCCGTCCGCCACCCGCTCGGCTCGCCCGGCCCGGGAGGCGTGCATGCCCCTGCTGCCCGCGGCGCTCACCAGCAGCATGCTCTATTTCCAGATGGTGATCATGGCAGGGACGGTGATGCTGGCGTACTACTTCGAGTACACGGACACGTTCACCGTGAACGTGCAGGGCTTCTTCTGCCACGACAGCGCCTACCGCAAGCCCTACCCGGGACCGGAGGACAGTAGCGCCGTGCCCCCCGTGCTCCTCTACTCGCTGGCCGCCGGGGTCCCCGTGCTCGTGGTAAGCCCAGAGGCTCTCGCCCTCGCCCCGACTCCCTTTCCCTACCCCTGGCTTTCCAGGTTGAGGCCCCTCGGAGGTCGGGGCGCGGCAGCCTTTGCCTTCTAAGTTCCTCCAACTTGCGGGCAGCCCCTGACCCCAGAGGACATTCTTCTAGGGTGCGTCGGGGGTGGGTGCGAAGGAAGCCCCTAGTGTCCCCACCTGCCACCCCCGCACCCTCCGCGGTGGCTGTACTGTAGGGGGACAAGGAGGGGGATGGGAGGGAAGGGGGCCGCAGGAGGTCATGGGTGGGAGTCGGGGCTGGGGAGGAGGTGAGCTATCAGGTTGAATCTTGACTTCATCTAGTCTGTACCCTTGCGCCGCTGGCCGCCGCCTCCGATTGCGCCTGGAAGGCGAGCAGCTGCTGAGCCCGTGGGAGGGAGACGGTGATCGAGGCTGGGGTGTGGAAGGGACCCCTACTTCCAGAGTCGGGGCGCGTATTCCCGTTCTACCGCCTCCTTCGCTTTCGAAAGGAAGTGCCAATAGGACTAAGCTGACTGGGGAACACATATCAAAAAAAGAAAAGAAAAGAAAAGAAAATATATGAGAACTCCTAAATGAAGAGGCTCCAGCAGCGGTGCTCGCTGAAAAGCAGGAGCTGCGCTTAAATTACAAGATGTATTTAAAGGCTGTTCCACTCCCCAGGCAGCTTAAATCCTGTTCTCTTAGAGCCTCTCTGAAGATGCCTTTTGGATTTATGAACTGTGTGTGTGTGTGTGGTGTGTGTGTATGGACACACGCACACACACATATATATATACACATACAGTTATACAGAGGTAATTATTAGGGTAATAATCAGATAACACTTTACATATGTGAATATGGTGCGAAGTTATCAGGAGAATTGGTGGTGTTTGTTCGGAAAACAATATATGGTTCCCTTAATATTGTCGAAGTGTTGGAGGTTCCCTTCCTGTGGTACTGCTTCTCTCTCTTCTCCCTCTTTGGCTCCTTCTCAACAGATAACAAATAGGAAATTAAAAAATGAAGAGGGGAAGGAAAGGGATGTGTTTTCTCCCCCAGTGGTTGAATGTGTAAATTGCAACACTGAATGTTCAGAACATCTGCTTTAGTTATTAGGTTTGGGTATTCATGGTTTCTTTGATTTTAGGCAAAATGACTTAATAATATACAAAATAATGAAAAGTTCCTAACACACATAATGGAATTCCACAAACAAACCAAGGAACTTCTTGTTCCTTCAAAATAACTTTATCACAGCTACTGTGATAGTTGACTTTAAATCCATCTCCAGCATTCTGGTTAGAGAAGTGTTAGATGGTGCACCAAAAAATGTTTCGTTTTGTTTTTTCAATTGTAATTTGCTAAAAATAGGTCAGAACCCCCAAACCCAGCTTCATGGGTGTGTTGTCTCTCCCTTATTTGAAAAGCTGTAAGAGAGAGAAAAAAAAAATTGGTCATTCTTGCACCTTTTTGCTTTCTGCAGATGTTGAGTTTCCAGGCTTGTGTTTTCCAGGAGACTAAATAGCTCAGGGATTTGTTTTCAAGGATTATTTTTTTTTTCTTTTAAGAAAAAACCTGTCACCTTCAGGACACTGGTTTGTGTACAACTAAAATCAATAATGCCTATAACTCGTCCCTTGGTTATTACCATTCTGTGTCTTATTTAAATGAGATAGCACTTTTCAGATCCTAGCCAACCATCCCTGGTGGTAGGGTCCAGTTAGAGATATTAACATATTAGCCCAAAGAATTTGCTTATTCTCTGCTTAGAGGGAACCACAGAGGGGAAGGGGAATTAATTAGTCATTACTGAGCGCCTGCTCTGTGCTGGGCGGTGAATAGTCTTGGCTGCATATACTTCATACACTTCCAGGAGGTATTGTCTCCAATTAATATTTGAGGACCCTGAGGTCAGCTAATAAACTAGAAACACCGGAAAACAAGAATGGTGGGTGTGCTGTTTGTATGCCCATGGGACTGATGCCAAATGCCATACTGCTTCTCCTACTTTCAAAGAACATGTTCTCTGAAAGAAGATGAGAGATGGCAGCTGGCATAGGGATCTAGAATATACTTGAGAGATTTGAAGAGGGTCCAACTTGATTTCCATATTTTGATTTTCAGTTCTTTAGTTACAAGAGAGAGAATTTGAGAGTCAGTCTGAAGAGAAGGAAGTGTTGGGTTTTGGAGGCCAGCTGAGCTGGTGGCATGTGTTTTCCCTTCTGCCCTTCCAAATAGCATACTCTCACAGTGTGGAAAGTTGGGAACAGTAATGGAAGCCCTGCCTTCCCATCCCTCCCAAGAACACTGGCTTAGCACAGTCGCTTTGCATGAAAACAGTATTATTACTCATGATGTTAACAGTGCCCATCATTTGTTGGGTTATGTACCCTATGTCTGCCTAACATTTGCATCGTCTACAAAAGCAGTTATTAGTGTTTCCACCTAACCTTTGAGAAAACAGAGACTTAGAAAGATTAAGTAACTTGCCCAAGGCCCAAGGCTAAAAATGTTATACCCAGAATTTTAACCCTACTGTGTCAAGCTCCCAAGCCTGTGCCTTTTCTATTACAATGTGTAAATTGAGTTTACCCATAAATCATTCTTCTAAATATATGCGTCAATGGCATCTCTCTCCATCTTTGACATTTCTTGGGTTGTAGTGATAGAGATACTTCAAAATACATCTTTTAACCTTCAACACTCACTTCTCATCCTTAAAATTAATTTTGAGAAGTAGCTCTCCTGACTACCACAATCTGTGGTTTTGTTTCAGATTTGCTAAATGTATTTATCAAAAAGTGAAAAGCAACACATCTTTCAATTTTTATCACTTTTACCTAGTGTTGATGGGGGCACCTGTTTGGAGGCTAACCAGTTTGGATTCAGACTCAAAGTGCATCCTGCTGTCACGTTAAGTGTCGGGGCTTCTGCTTAACTGTGTAACCTTGAACAACTTACTTAAAGCTCCTTAAGCCTTAACTTTCTAAGTCATAGGATTTTGGATATTAAATGAAATGTAAAATGTAAATGTCATCCTTGGCCCATAGTTGATACTCCATAAGAGATCACTGTATCATTAACATTATTAATAAAATAGTAACTCAAAAATGTTTCTTGAATTCCTGTGTTGCAAGCCATGTTAGCCAGAGTAGTGGTTATAAAAGCAATTTCAGAAGTAAACCATGGTCACTGATTCCAAAGAGTTTACAGCCTAATTTGGAAAATTAGGAAGTCATGCCAAAAGCCATAATATAAATCATCGTAATAAAAATGTTATATCTGCATATCTACGTATATTTACATATCTACATATATATACCCACCTCAAACGACGTCTCGTGAGTCAAAGAGGACGAGATCATTTTTATTTGGAGAGGAGAGGAAAGGCTTCATGAAGAAAATGGTGGCACTTGAAACAGTGATTGGTTTGTCTTGTTTTAAGTGTGATGTGCAGGAACGCAGGGGTATGTGTCTGAAAAGGAAGACCAGAGTCTCATTACTGAATCCTGGACTGTCAGGCTGAATTTTTCTCAATTTGTTGGAAGCTGAGTAAGACATTGCTTCGATGGGGTGGTGTTTTAGGACATTTTGGGGACAGTAGTATAGGGCTCTTCTGTTATTAAAATATCTATATAAGAAAATTTTAAACTCTTTATCCCCAAGTCTACTTTGTGTTGTGAAGTATTATTATTTTAATTGTATTTTCAGAAAACACCTGTAGTTTGGGCTTATTTCCAGATTTGACATGGTTTATAAACTCTTTGAAAACAGATCCTGTTCAGTTTGATAGCATTTACCAAAGCACCACCTACCGAATTTACAAAAATAAACTTAGTGATCTTTGGTTTTCATTGATTAAAAGACCCAGCAATGACAATGGTTTTGTTCCCTGAATTTGGATACACTGGCCACTAGCCACTACTGTTCCTTAGATCTGTGAGCAGCACAGATGATTGAAGGAGACCAAACTAGACCATCCATTTTCATAGAGCCAGAACCAAGACAGAGAAACCAGCCCCGAGCAGGTCAGGTTTGAGGGCTGGGGAACACCTTTGATTCTTTATGCCCAGCATCTCCAGGAAAGTCCCTGTGGGCTCTGAGACCCCGAGGCACGGAGCTGCGGCTGCTGTCCCAAGGGTGTTGTGTCACTAAATGCAGTGGAAGTAGATGGTGACAGAGAGGCATCTCACATCCAGAGCTCCATCTCGTTAAATCAAAGTGCCTAACGCTTTCCCACAGATCTCTCCATCCTTGAGCCTTGCCTGGGGTGCCCGCTTTACCGCCACCCATCTCCGCCCTGGGAACACACTCCTATGGTGTGGTGCAGGAGGGAAAACACAGGTATTGGTGTCCGGCAAGTCTGGATCCTTATCTTACTTTTTCTCACTATTCTTGTGAGTTTGGGAAATTTTTCTTATTCATAAACTGGAGATTTAAATACCTACCTCCTGAGAGACAGTGCATGTATAGGTTAAGATCACAATTCTGGAGTCAGACAGTTTGGGTTAGAAGCCCAGGTTTTGCCACTTCCCAGCTGTGTGAGCTTGAGCCAGTCTCTCTATGCCTCAGTTTCTTTGGCTGTAATATGGAGATCCTATGGCTATGAAATGAGTTAACATATGTAAGTATCAGAGTAGTGCCCAGCTATATATGTGTTACTTACCATTAGCCATCCCAAGATTGTGATGATTAATCAAGGTGATCTGTTTAAGGCACTTAGCAAAACACCTTTGTTAGCGGGTTCCAGGGTTCTGGATAAAATATTCGAGGCAGGCAGAAGCCACCAAGTTCAAGCCATCACCTGCAAAAACCGGTGAGTCTAGATAGCGAGAATAATAAAACTCAGTCAAAACTCTGTTCTTGGAATCGAGTCAGTGACTTTGGCTTTGGCGACTCCTCCATTTCTTCAGCGGCTTAACACTAGCTAATATTTCCTGCGTGCAGACACGGTGTATCGTACGTTTAATGCATTCCTTCATTTAATGCTCACCATGGCAGTACTTTCTGTAAATATAGGCACTATCATTAAGCCCACTTTATAAAGGAGAAATAGGCTGTGTAGTGAGATTAGGTGTCAGACTTGTATTACATTTTTTCAATCCCATTAATATAATTAATTTTCACAATAAACTTATGAAGGAGACTTGGATGTAAAAAGGTGAGCTGGCCAGTCCAGAGTCCCAGAGTGACATTGCTGGAATCGCCAACGCATGTGCATCCCGTTCTTTTATTATACACCTTTATCCTACCACATTTAACACATCTTTAAAGCTGTTTAGTCATAGGGATTCGAATACTAGAAGGGTCACATTTTTCTCAAACCTTGTAACTTCAGTTTCATTTTTTTCTGGTTTGATGGGAAGCTTGGCGTTCCGGTGTAGATAATGGTTTCGATGTGTGGTGTCGGAAGCTGTTTTGTTTCCTATTAAGCTTGAAATGTTGTGGAGAGGTGGGTGGCAGCAGGAGGGACGCAGAGATGTTTCTGTTGTTCTGACGTGAAGCCGTGTTTCTTAGCTCTGTGGCACACACCGGTACAGGGCTGCAGGCACCTGCCTTTGTGTGAAACCACCCTTGGGTTCTAGATCTGCAAACTGCGGTGCGCGGAGGGGGCCTCTGTTTCTAAGGCGCGTTCCTTACAATGGGACGTAGCACTGGATTTGGGGGCGCAGTAAAAACACTGCAATTGTGTGCAGAATACCGTACGTGTGTATGTAGGCATGCGTTTTTCTAGTAAGAGCCTCCTGTGGCTTTATCAGATCGTCAGGAATGTCCAAGATTCCTAAAAGTTAAGAGCTACAGTTTGGGGGTTTATGGATCTGTTTTAAGCTCCTTCTGTCTCCTGGGCCCTTGCTTTACTTAAATGCTCTCATTCATATTCATTCATTCATACTCACCCTCCTTCTTTCCCTTCCTCCCTCCCTGTATTCCTTTCAGTGTTTTGTTTTTTTTTCTTCACTATCCACTCTCCTTTGCATGCTGAGAAGGAGGTTGTGATTCCTGGGGGAGCAAGGGCCCAGGCATCTGAAACCCAGCTAGCTCTTCCTTTCCCTCCCCTCCTCCCTGTCTCCCCTCCTCTCCCACTGTCCCCTCTCCTCCCCTCCCTCTTCTTTCTTTTCCTCTCCCTGCCTCCCTCTCTGCCTCCCTCCCCTGTCACTCATTATCCCTGTGGCTTCTTCAGCCAGTTGCCTTATCTGGACAATGTTGACTTATTCCTTCCTACCTTTCAGAGCTGCTTTGAGAATCAAATGGATGTAAATGCACTTTGGAGACAATAAATCACTTCACGCATAAGAGGAAGACATAATGTGAGCAGATTACATGGGTTGTGTAGCTCCCTGGTCACTGGAGATGGTCCCGACTGCTCAGAGCACGGCTTTGCCAGCCTAATACGCATACTCTGTGGTGTGGTGTAGAAAAATGAATAAGGTTTTTATACTTCTTTTCTTATTTTCTTGTGGAAGGAATAACAAAAATAAAATAAAAAGCCAACAGTATGAAATGGCCTAACTAATCATTACAAACTATTACTCTAATACCCACTCTAATACCCATTTCAAAATATTTCAATAAGCTCTGAGTATTGTCAACATTATTATAAAAAATCATCCCATTCACTTGTGTGATTTGAAAGGAATAGTGTTTCCAGGGAGCGAGGTTGACACCATCTGTTAAGCATGCATTGTGTCATATTAATTTTTAAAATTTTACTGGGCCAAAAAGTTATTGTTGGTAAAAGTTTTGAATGATGATCATGAATCTACTGTGTGCTGGGCACAGTGCTGTTACTTGTACAGTGAGGGAGGCACATTCACTGCCCTTCAAGAGTTCAGACGCTGTGCGTGAAATTCCACGTCCAAGCCTCCGTTTTCTTGTCTGTAAGGTTGACACGGTGGTACTTAACATCGTTCTTAATAATTAAATGTAAGCATGCATTAAGTACTCAGTAAGTGATAGCCACTCTTTTAACATAAAAACCAATAACATTTATTGATAGTATGCAGCAAAAGGGCCTCAGGTGCCCTGAGCCGTTTCTGTTGAATGGATGTGGTAAACCATTTACTCATCACAGTAACTCCTTCAGATAGCGTGTGTGCTAACGCAGCTAGGGAGCCTAAGCCATCTGCTCCACTCGGTAAGTGACATCTAGGCTCTGAATCCATTACCTCAATCCGATGCTCTGTCGGCTCCCTGCCATGGCCCACTAATTTGATTTACAGTGTACATGGTGGCATTCCTAGAAGACAGGAGAGAGTTCAAGCATATTGATTATATATCACTGTGCTCTTTGCAATATCCATGTGCCTGTAAACATATAGGCTCAGGTACAGCCAGACATGAAAAGGGGAATTCAAAATCTATGTTCAGGGGAAGGAAGGTGGAGCTCAGTGGTAGAGCTCATGTTCAGCGTGCGTGAGGTCCTGGGTTCAATCCCCAGTACCTCCATTGAGGGAAGAAAAAAAAAAAAAAAAAAAGAAAATCTATGTTCAAAGCAAAGCTTCATTCATTCCCAAGACCAGCGGAATGGGCAGTAGAACTTGCTTTTCCCAGCTCAACGTTTCCATCCATCCAGGTCGAGGGGACAAGTTCTGATGTCACAGCGCTTAACCTGTCATTATGAATATCTTTCTAACAGACTTTGGAAAATCACAGGAATATTATTTTGACTGGAGATATTTTAAAATACGTGAAATGGAGTTCTATATTCAGTATTATCTGAACTATTTCTGAGAATGCCAGTTTTCACTCAGCAGGCTGGTTACTTTTTCAGTCTTATTATGACAGATGTAGTTTCAGAATTAGTGTCAGTAAAAGCATCATGGTTGGGGGAGGGGAAAAACAGAACCCTAGAGAAATTTTTTGCAGATCAGTTGCATTTAAAACGCTAAAGACAGTCTTTTGGTAGACGTTTCTCACTGAGAGAACATGGTTGAGTAGAACTATGTATTTTGGGTATTTAATAAATCTATAATTTCTTGTATGAACTCAGTTTTATCTCCCTTGCTTCTAACCTTTATAGTGCTCCCCCACCCTTCTCCTCAGGAAAAAAAGAAATCTTTCTGGAACATTCTGCTGTATCCTTTGAGACCTGGAACCAGCTCTTCTGAGCAGATCTTTTTCCCCAGTTGAGATAGCTACATTCTCCTCTTTGGTTCCCTCACCTCTTTGGCACATTATGGCATTGAAATAATCTTATGTTGTGCTTTATGTTGTATTTATTTTTATTCATGCTTCATCACTAGTCTTGAGCATCTCAAAATCAGGGTTTTGTAACCCAACCCAAGCCAATTCTCATCATACCCAAATCTTCGGTTGTTTTTGGTAGATAAATTATCCAAGGACTAACTGAACTTTGGCATGATGACAGTTACTTAGTAACCATTCATTAAAATAGCCAAAATAGGCTATACACCCTCCTCTGTAAGTTTAATGAGCTGGCAGCCTTCTGAGGTGTTCTGAGTGTATAAACCCTGTATAAAAGGTTCAGCAGAACCAAGGTGCAATTCTGTGTCCTCAGATTGACGTACTTCGAACAAAAATCCCCTAAATGTCTGGATTCTAGATCCACTGAGAATAAGTCATTGGGGTACAGGGTACAGGCCTCACTGGAGTCTTACACTCTGTTCATTTAAGGGTAGAAATTATCTCCAAATTACTCTGGTCAATCTACATAGCTTGAACGTCACCAATTAGGAGTCCTTTTTTTTTTTTTTTTTTTTTTTTTAGCATTTATCGTGCCAATAAAAGTCACTGCTTTCATTGATAAAAAAAATCGTTTTAATGTCCACAATATGAATTTAGTTGTTAATCAACATATAATAGTGAAAAGGCAAAAGCAGCCTCTTCGGAGCGTGACCTTTCTGATGCAGTGCTGTGACTATCGGGACTGCCTCGCTGCCTCCCTTCCTCCTTCCTTCTTTCCCTGAGCAAATATTTGTTGAGTCCCTTCCATGTGTAGCATGCCTTGAAAATAAGGCTTACTGGGGCTACTTGACTTGCTCCAAATCTTAAAACCAGATTTAGAGCCGATCTTCCCCCTTCTCCAGATCTTTCAAAGCAGTATCAGAAAATAAAAGACTCATGAAATCATGGGGCGGTTAAATAAAGACAAAGTAACGTAGTCCTGACACATCTACACGTTACGGAAATAACTTAGCGGCATTTCCTCTCTAAGAGAAGCAGGATTTGTGTTGATGTGACCAGAACCCCTGTGCTGCGGAAAGTGTGTATGGTGTTTCCAGCATAATGACCCCTTTTGTGAAGGATGCTTTCAGCAGTGTCGGCAAAAACCGTGCTTTTCTATTGAGATTTCTTTTTTTTTTTAACCGAGATTTCAGATTGAGCTTTTTCGCACATTGGGGTGCACAGAAGCACTCTTGACGCTGGAAGCATCTTGTATTTCCAGAGATCTCATCAAAGCAGAATGCCATGTTCTCCCAGACGTCAAAATTGAGCAGTCTTGGATAAAGGCAGTGCACCTGGGGCCTCATCTTGTAATTTAAAACGAGCTGCTGATATTTCCAGTTAAACAGCAAAGCACTATCTTTGGGTTGGTGACAATGACCTCTTCCTTCACACGTGCCTTTCCAGTGTGGGCTCTGCTCAGTTACTGTAACGGATGAAGAGCCTTAGTCAAAACTACGTGACAACCCTTTTGGTCTTCCACGAAGAGACCTCTGTTTCTTCTTCTCGCTGGCTCCATCACATGGCTCCTTCGGGTCCCCTGTTCTTTTCTCCTGGGGCTCAGTCTAGAGTACAGGTAGAGGGATCCAGTAGACACTTTACTGAGGCCGCACTGGCAGGCTTTTTCTGCCGGTCCATTTTTGGGAAAGATCTGTGGATCCATTGTGAGAGAGATTGTGCTTCTTTGTAGCCGGACTTTTTAGTCATGAAAGAGGCCTTAGAGATCATTTAGTTTCATCTCTTAACTTTCAAATGAATGGTCAGAGAGATTAAATGACTAGCCCAAGGCCATGCAGCTAATGAGAAATTACACCAATAGCTAACATACGTGGTCACTTGGTGTCACTTGGTATGCATCGCTCTTTGCTGTCGGTACTTTCCGTGTATTAATTAATTTAACCCTAACAGCGTTGGAGATAGGCACTGTTCTTCTCTCAGTTTACAGATGAAGACACTGAGGCACAGAAAAATTAAGCAACTGGTCCCTGGGCAGAACAACTCCACAGGAGCTTTGAACACAGTGGTGGTTCTCCTCCCCAGGGCCAAACTTTTTGTCATCTCCCGGGCCACTTATGACCGCCTGCAGCGAATCGCTCTGCGTCACAGTGTTAGTTGGGACATAGAGGTGAAGCGTGTGTGATTATTATGATAGCTTTTTTTCTTGTCACTTTATAGTGCTGACTGAAAATATTTTCCTGAATATGATATTTATAATGAACACTTCATCGGTGGTAGTGAAGAGGTAGTGGCAGATAAGGAAGAAGAGCATTTAATTCCCGGATTACTTGGTCCTATGATGCCTTCTTTTATGTTGCTGACTTCAAATCTTTTCAAACAAGAAGTAAAAGTACATTTGCAAGTCACTAAAAGTGGATATAACAAAAATCTACCAATTTTTGATACGCAGATTTTAAATTCTTATAATGTGATTTTAACATAACATAATATAATTATCACATTATATGTAATTAATATATAGCTTATCTGCTGCATTTAAGGCATAGTTATTATGTTTGGCATTACTAGTTTGGCATAAGTTTGGCAACAAGTTAGAGGCATAAAAGAACTATTCGGTGGTGTAAATATATTTCAGGGAAAAGGGTAGACATTTATATATTTATGTATTTTGAAGTCTTTTTTTCGAAGAGATATTTTTAAGAGATATTCTCAAAACTTGGTCTAATCCTGCAGTGCCATGTCCTGTAAAACAGCAGTGACCCGAGCAAGCACATTGCTCTGCTCTGCTGTGCTTTGTATAATTCACCCCATTCTCTGTTTCCATCTATTTTAATAATCTCTATTCTTTAATTTGGACAACTCCAATCCCGCCTCTTTCAGAATTCTTTCCTTGATGCGTCTAGTCAGCTGTAATCTATCTTCCCTATAAACTCCATTTTTAGTAAGTCTTTCCCCTTATCTTATATACTTTCCATAAGACAGAAGAGGGGTTGCAGGTGTGGGATGGGGAGCCAGAGAGGAAGCAAGACAGAAGAAAAGGAACGGTAGCAATAATGTGCTATTTTAGGGAAACAGTGAATGCAGACACTTGGTAATAAATTTTGTATATACAGGTTTCATGATGATCTGAAATTAAAATAAACAGAAGGTGCAGTGACTCACGGGGCTGACAGGCAGCAGACCTGGGCTGTCCCTGCTCTGCTGCTTACTACCTTCGAGACCTTGAGAAAGTCCCATAGCTTTCTGACACCTGGTTTGAAAGGGTCTGCACTCCACCCAAGGCAGAAAACTGGCTCACGGCTCCCAGGGCAGCCTTTCTGCACATGAAGCAAGTCTGACTATGAGGACCCTCTGCCTTACAGCCAAAGTCTGTCTCCCTGTCTTTTGCTCATTGGTCTCTCTCACCTTTGGAAACCATATAGAACCACCTTGGTGCTTTCCCAGTGTATGAAGTTATCTCTCGGTTCTCTGACTCTTCCTTTATGGAGACTTGTAGCCCTCATCTTGACCTGGCATGAATTTGAGCCCATTTTACCATTCTGGCTGCTCACGTCGGACCTCACTTCAGATGTCCCGCGTCTTTAAGGTGTGGAACCAGCACGGAATGATGTATTTCAGATGTACTTTCACTCCTGGCAAAGAGAGCAGGAATTTTGCATATTAGTTTTCCTCTAATACATTAGCCTTGGGGTCAATATAAAGTCACCTTATGGTTAGTTATCTCTATAAAGGGAATAGGTTAAACTTTTCGTCAAGTGGGCAAAAGCACTGTGTGATCATGTACATTGTTCTCCCATGATCACAGCAGACACTGCTAAGAGATTGTGGCATTTTTCTCTCCAACTGAGACTGATCTGGGCTTTCTTAAGACATAACTCCAGGCAACCTCTTCTAATTGAATTTACCGTCTTGGAAATCAAATGACTATTAAAATGCTTCCAATTGTGTGTTTCCATATACATTGTAGTATATACTACATGGCTGTGCATTATAGTTAATAACAGAGAAATATTATGGCCATCAATGATAAATTCCTATAGAGGAGCAAATATGTCTTGTATGTATTTGACTTGCTCACGTGTCATACCTTTCAAATGGTAGCTGTACGTAATTTGTATTTTAAGAGAAGAGAATTAGAGAAGCATAAATTAAAGTTATTTTGGATACACATTCACAGATACATCAATCATAAAGTCCAAATTATTTTACCAAAATCCCTCTTTAGTCTCTTACTTTCTTTGCCAGTCATCCCTAACTTCAAATGTTCTCCCCATACACACTCTCAATGTTTTTCATTTATTCAAAGTTATATATAATGTAGTTCAAAATAAATCTGATTTACTTCATATGGAGAATATTTCAAACCCCTATTATTTTGCTTTAAAAACTTTAACATCATCATATTCTGCCTCTCTAACCAGTGTTTCATTTTCCTATGTCTTTAATTGACCATCGCACATATTTGATAACTTGGAATTGTCACTACTTAAACATTTATGTAGCATATGCTCTTTCTTCATCAAGTGTGACATTTTTTTCTATTTCAGTACTTTTTTTTTTCTTATTTTCCCCAAAACAAATTGGTTGATTTAAAGTGCATATCATCTTCCATTCTATTTTGTAAATTAAACCACTGGTACATTTTTACATGGGAAATTTGCATATATGGCGAATTAAAAAACCTTTTTGGTGTTCTGTTGTATTATTCAGTGAGCTGGCAGGGCTTCTAAGTGAGATGAGTCATGATTTTATTGTCACTCAGGGTCTCTGAATCGTACTCTGTACATTTTCATTAGTAATCATAGATTAAGAGTTGAAACATTTGACTCAATACATGGAACTGTTTCTGAGAAGAGTTCCTTTCCTCAGAGAGTGATAAAAATTAGTGGTGCTTTAGAGAATGACATTAAAAAGTAAAGAAAGAGTCATTGTTTCTGGGGAAGGCAAATTGCTTACAGCTTCAATTAACTTCAGGAGGAACCAGGAAAATGAAATTAGGATGTCATTGTTTGTGGATACTTTTCATTGAAATTCGGGATTTTACAATTAGAGTGAAATATCAAACAAGAGCAAATTAGTTCCTTCTCCTTTCAAATGGGTGCAAATGCAGTAGCCTTCTAGCAGTCACATTAAAGCACAATGATCTGGTACTCAGTAGTTCATCCCTTTATTTATTCTTTTTTTTTTTTTTAGATCCTCACTACAACCCAGACCCATGCAAGCCCCCCATTTACTCCTTAGAAAACATTGACCAGGTCTCCCTGGCCAAGGCTTTGTGTGTGTAAGGGGTTCTCCATAGTCACAGATGGAAGAAAGGATGGCTGTCCTCAAGGAACTCAAAGTCCCACGTAGGTGAAGAGTTAAGATATACTAATCCTGGTAACTGACCGTGGGCTGGGGTGAGGAAAAGGAGAGAAGGAATGAAAGAGATTTCTGAGAAGAGGTGATGTTAGCTAGCCAGGGACGAGAGAGGCAAGGGAGCTCCAAGCCAAGAGCAAAAAACACAAAGTCATGTAGGCTGGAGAAACCCTCTCGTTTGAAGGAACTCGAAGAATGTCTGGAATGGCAAGGTGTGCGGCACAGAGGCAGTTAGGTTCAGAACATAAGGATGTTTGGTAAAAAGTACATTACAGTAGTACTCAGAGTTTGAAGTCTAAATTCCCTTATCAGCTTGAAGCGGTAAACCTGTGTGACGCATTCTAACCTCTTAGCCTCGCTTGATCTATCCAGAGTGGGGCATCTAAATCTGCCTGTTTCACAGAGTAACTTCGTTCCTGTGGCTGATTTTAATTTAGTAAACTAAAGGAAATACAGTAGAACACTTTTTAGAATTTTAAGAAATCTAAGGCTGTATTCATCACATGGGTCCCGGCTGGCAGGTGTCTTCTGGAGTACTTATATTTTCCTACATTTAAATAAAAATACCACTGTGAAATAAACTTTTAATTAGATAGTCACTAAGAAGTTACCCCCTCTGACACACATATGAGATGATTTTAAGTCATTATTTGCAACATGGACAATGCTGGAAGATCAATATTTGTACCATTATGAAAGCTTAGGTTAGTATGCACAATTAAAATTTAAATCGGCTAGGATATTTTTGTTACTATTGCTATGTTTTATTCCTATAATTAGGTCATTTTGACTTGTGTTTTGTAAGTTATGTAACAGGTGTGCTCACCTGTTTAGTAAATGTCTCCAATCTTCTCATTTTACATTGGAAATTAAAGTGGAAAAATACGCATCTACACGTTGCTCTGGAAATGTGAGGATAGTATAGTGCAGTTCTTTTAGAAAGCGTGGATTGAAATTTCTGTGTCATGGAACTGTCCTATTCTTGGTAGGTAAAACTCAGATTTTTCCAGTTTATGGTATTAAGGATTAAATGTGCTTGGTTTTCTTGCAAGATGCTCTGTCCTTCTAAATTTAGTCATCTAATTAAGATTTCCATTCATGGGAAATGACTTTAAAGAGCACATACGACAGGCTTTTACACAAACAAGCTTTGATTGGATTAATTGGATTTGCATAAATTTTATGATGTGAGTGTGCTGGAGTCTTGGCCTCATTCGCTTCGAAGGGAGAACTTAAAGGGATCTGTGAAGAGGAAACACATTAAAGGTTGCAAAGAAAGCTTGTAAAGGCAGCCAGGTTAATGGCACGGCAGAAACAAAGCAGTCAAAGCTGTGGCAATATTTAAGCTCGCCAAGTAGGGAAAAGCTGGGCGTGGGCAAAAAGAGATGGACGATTCAGACAGACCACAAGATTTTGGTGTGAGTATTTTTTTTTCCCCAAAAGGAAAGGGATGCAGAGCAGCCGCGACACCTGATGTGGGTCTGCTGGCAGAGGCTGGGGGAGCTGGTGGCACATTTAGGGCTGAGGTGGCCACGGCAAGGATGGCAGCTTGGATGGCAGGCAAGCATGCTTCCTGCAGGCAGTTCTAGTAGAGGGTCGTTTGGTCATCAGAGACCAGTGCTGATTCAGGGGCACCGAAAAGGTGGCAGCCTGGAACTGGGCTGCTGAGAAGTAGGACAGAACAGGACGGCATGGAGGAAGCAAGGAGGTGGGGAAGCGGGGAAGCTCCTGTGAGTAAGACAAGGCCAGAGGGGCCAAGGGACAGAACAGGGAGCTGGGATGAGGCCCCAGGCACACGGTCTGGGGCACTGGGGCTTGGCAGCCCACATTAGGATCACCAGTCGTGGAGACCAGGAACCCTTCCCAGCAGGTGGCCATCAGGGGCTCAGAACTGATTCTGAGCAAAGTCTAAACAACAGATGTGAGGTAATAGAATTAAGAAAGCCTTGACCTGGAACCAGACTTCAGATCTTACAGCTGTTAGTGCAGAAGTGTCCGCGGAACATTGATTCTGGCACTTGTGGATTACATGGTAACAATGTGATGCCAATAATAGCAACATTATGACCCCTTAGCATTTGTATAAAACTCCTTCACAGAATGGCTCACAATAACCATGTGACGCGATCTTACAATCATTCAAAGATGATAAAACCCCAGACTCAGGAAAATTAGATCTTCTCACAGTCTTGCAGTCAAAACAGTGGCAGAGTTTAGATTAGAACCTGTCCCTGGTGTTTTAAACCTTTGTTTTTGACATGCTTTGTGGTGAGTAAAGAGGGCAGCTGGTATGAAGATAAAGGAGAAGGGCTCTCCTGCCCTCAGGAAGCTCACAGTCCAGGCGAGGATCCAGGCTCACGCAGAAAGAACCTTAACGTTCCGAAAACTCATCCCAGCCCTAGAAGGGAGCCTAGGACTTGGGAGGGATCCAGCCACTGTTTGATGTATTAATGCACATCGAGTGAAGTGCTGTGGTAGCCCAGGGAAGCAAATAATCAGGCTGAACTCAGGCTATAGAGAAGGCTTCTCTGAGAACATGGCATTTTAGCTACTAAGAGAAAGGGCGCTACCTTGAGGGACAGGGGTGTTTGGATTTGGTTGGAAGGGAAGGAGAACTAATACTTAGCGAGGTAGATTTAGAATCAGACATGCCTGGGCTTGGACACCGGATCTACTGCTAGTTAGTGTAACATGGGGCCAGTAACCTGCCCTCGTGGATTCTCAGTTTTCTTATAGCACATGCTCATCATAAAGAAGCTAGTGCTTGGGAACGTGTTAATGAGGGAGGGGGGTATAATTTAATTTTCACGAAGGATCTGTCATTTCGTATTATCACCCTTTTGCGAAAAAAGAAGCTGAGACTCAAAAAATGTTAAGTAACTTGCATGAAGTTAAGTAATTTGAAACCAGAAGGTCTTCCTGGTTCCAAAACTCATTCT
Organism: Camelus ferus; assembly: GCF_009834535.1. Lineage (NCBI taxonomy): Eukaryota > Metazoa > Chordata > Mammalia > Artiodactyla > Camelidae > Camelus > Camelus ferus. Next base: position 70,545,241 of record NC_045704.1, on the reverse strand, counting down.
TTTCCCACCACCCTCCAGTGGCATGCAAGGGATGTATCGCGAGGATCCAGGGGCAGCTTTGAAAAGAAGGTGTCTGCTTCTCCCGTTTAGTCCATTCGATTGTCTTAGGGAATTTGTCGATGGAGAGAGAGGGTTAGAAATAAGAGAGAGAGCACTAATTTATGTGTAATTGGAACAAGTCTAAATGCAACATTGACCCATCACTGATGGAGAAAAGAGGTTTAGAGGATGGGGTAAAAATCCCATATGAACATCAGAGACCTGAGATGCCAGCTGAAAATGTAGCACTTATAAAGCAAGATGAAGTGGTTTTAAAGATATAAGTATATTCAATAAGTGAATGAAGACAATGTTGAATTAAACAACCAGAAGAGTTTATGTCTTAGGTGTGTTTTGAATTAAGAGAAAACAGCTAAACCATAAGAAGACTAAATAGGATGGTGATGAAAAAAAAAAAAGATTAGTCTCTTCCTAGAGTATTATCTAGGATCTGTTTGCATTTAGCTACCTTTTCACATCTCCTTTGGCAATTCTGCTTTTTCCAAATTATTCTCAATCGATGCAGGATCCCAGATGAGCAGATATGACAAAAATGTAAATAGTGAGGGCTTGTGGGTTCTCATAGCACCATAAAAAGGAAGCTGTCTTGCTACTGGACACGTGGTATGAATAAATAATTTTTAGTATGTTAAAGTATTGACAAAGGCATAAGTCCTGACCACAGAGATTGTCTGTATGTGAGCGTGTGGATGGGTGATGCAACCTTGACACCAAGGCATACATACGGACAGGTGTCGCAGTCAGATGCTACCATTGTCACAGCTGACGCCATTCATTCAGATGCAGCTATTCAGTTTGTGATTCAGTCAAGCCAAACCTCTTCATTCTTCCTGTATCTCTCTTCCTTCCTCTCTCCCTTTCTCCTCTCCTCTCTTCCTTCCTCCCTTCTTCAGCAAACATTCATATTTTGTCTTCTCTGTGCCAGGACCTGGGCAAGGCTCTGGTACTACAGAGATAAAGAGTCAGAAGTCATGATTGAGACTTGACCATGGCAGACATTAGAGGCATTAAAACTCATTCCTGCATTTCGGCTTTTGCTTTTGACGGACAGAAGTTTGGAACTGTCAAAAGATTTTGCAGCTTTTGTGTAAAGTGACATTCCACGTGGTCTAGCACAGAGCTGGAACACCACAGGTAGCTGCACGGGCATTCTGAAAGAGTTACATTCTTGCTGGTCCCCCATCTCCTTTTCATTTGTCACCTTTGGTTACCGGTTGACTGACAGGCACTTTCCCAAAGCTCCGTCGACTGTAGTGTGTAAGTATATACTATATATGATGGGGATGTTCTGTAAGAGCTTTTCCTAGGTAAGAGGCCAGTTCCCAACCTGAGAATAAGCCATCCTTCCTTAGCAGATATTAGCAAGTTTTAGCCACATACAGGGAAACTGACCTGATGAAAAATACACCAGGAAAAAGGTATATTTAAATAATGCCAAGGTGAGGAACTAAGTAAGGGGAAGGGCTTGCTCACTTAGGAGAGTTTCTTGAGCTTGCTGCATTTAAACAGATGGTGTCTAAAAAAGATTACTTAAGAATCCTAGTTGGCAAAAGTTCATAGTCAAGAAAAATCAAGTTAAATTCTAGGTACATTAGCAGTCTGTAGGAACGGTAATAACACTGCTTTCAGGAAGGAAGGTAGGAAAAAAAAATCAATGAGGCACAAAGTTTGTGAGTTGACTCCTCTATGATCTGTTTTAGACTATGTGGGAATAATGGATGGTGAGTTGATTGTTGCAGGTCAGACCCTGAGATGTGATTGATAAGTCAGAGCTGGATCTAATTCAGGAACACGACAGATGTCAGGACAGTTGATTAAATGCCCATCCACCACCCTAGAGCTTCACCTGTATTCATTTAATCCATTCACAAATGTGTGCTCTGCTATTTGGTGGGGTTCTTATCACAGAGCATTTTGTCTTTTAAAGATCAAGACCCTATAATAAAGAAACATGGAGAAAGGTTTTCTAAAAGCTCTCCTCATATTTAATTTTGTATTTCCACCTTAGGAAATCAGTCAGACGAAATAAATTCTTAAAACTCTGTATCCGTGATGCCCTTGCAACTCTTCCCTCTGCTCCGGCTCCTCTGAAAACCCCGGACCGACTGAGCCATTTGCAATTATGATGGACCAAGGGATGTAAAATAGGATCTAGCCCCATGCTATCTCATAGAAATATAACACAAATCGTATTTTAAATTTTCTAGTAACTCTTTTTAATTTAAAAAAATTAATGAATAATGAATTAAAAAGAAAGTAGGTGAAAGTAATTTTAATAATATATATATTACTTAACCCTATATATCCAAAATATTATTTCACCAGGTAATCAATATAAAAATGTATTAATAAGTTATTTTCCATTGCTTTCTTTTTAACATTTTTTTATTAAGTAATAGTCATTTTATAATTTCCACTGCTTTTTGTACAAAGTCTTGGAAATCGGTGTGTGTTTTGCACTTACAGCGCATCTCAGTTTGGAGCAGCCACCTTGCGAGAGTTCAGTAGCCAAGTAAATGGCAGCTGAATTGGACAGGGCAGATCTTAAAGAAACTTAGTGGTTTCCTAGTCTATTTTTTCTCTGATCTTAGGAAATACTTTTGACTTGATAGGTACCATTTTGATCTGTCCTTTAGAAGACACACCTGGATAGATTTTTTTAAACTTTTCTCAAATTAACAAAGACTTGGTTTATTGGAACTGTTTCACATAGAATCTTTAAAACACTTTTAAAAATAAAATACTCTTTTTCATCAACGTTAAGAAATAGAGGAGGATGTGAAAATATTAGGACACTTTTGAAGCTTAAACATGGATGAGGGCATATTACAGATTTCCCTTCCGTGAATCTTGCTGTGGAAGGAAAAAAAGTTCATTGCTATGTGTGGATTCTCCCCAGGATTGCCTTTGCCTTTTGCCAGCTCTTAGTATATGTTAAAGACGTTGTGGAGGAAGGTTATTCAAGGCAACATTTAGGCATCCTTGCTTGTTTTAGAAAATGCTAGGATTTTGTCTTCAGCACATGTGATGGAACAAGTTGCCTAAAGACAGCAGTTCTAACACAGCCATGTGTATCTCTTTTTTGTTTGTTTCATTCATTCATTCATTCATTTGTTCATACAACTCTTTGTGAATATCTGTTACATGCCAGGCAACTTGCTGGGCATGGAGGTTAAAGATGGAAAAAGGTTTCATGATGTAGTGAGAAAATTGTGTAAAAAAACTACAAATAGTAGTGTATGATGTCCTTCACCACCCTCAAGAGGACATATTGTTTATTCTTTGTTGCTGTGATGGAGCTTGGGCCCAGATGCCTTGGAAATGGGGATGTGTTTCTTCCTTTCGCTTTATTAACAGTGCCAATTATGTCAATGCTCCTGGGTTCCAGCCAATCCTTTTTCCAAGCAGATACCCCTATCAAGAAAGGCTGATGTTCATGTTTGTGTTCAATTATTAGAGGCATCAAATCAGGCTGGATAAATAGCGAACGAAGTTAATACGTTACTACTTGAAAATTAAACATCAGCTGTATTCGTACTTTTAATTCAAGTTCTGTCACCAAAATACCACCGTTGACAATGTTATTCATACTGAAAATACAGACAAAAAAATATACTGCTGCAGCTTTCAGTTCACCTGTACGTGTGGGTCAGAGCTTCTCACACTTCCCGTGCATTTCCAAGTACATGAAACACATGCCATGATTTTGGTTACTGGAGGGGAACAATGCAGAATCTGTTTCCCTCTGGTTCCAATTTACAGATGTTCCCACTCGCCTGGATACTCTTTGCCAAGATGAGATTGGATACAAACCTACTGCGGTGCACCAGGGCAGGGGAGGCAGAGACCCACTCTGCAACCCAGTGGAACGTATTAAGTCAGGAATGGCTGGGGCATGGAAACAATCGAGGAATGGACGCAGAAGGGTGGACTACCCTAGAGGTGCTCTGGGCATTAAGGAGAATTCCACTGCCTGGAAAACAGAGAGGGACTGACAGCCTCATGCATCGAGGGCTGTGCTGCTAAACAGGTGACCAGAGCGGAGACTCAGGCACTGGGATCAGTTAGCAGAAATCAGACACCAAGTAGAAACTGCATTTCAGAAACAATGTATAAACCTGGTTATCAAATATAGGCCAGAACGTTCAGCCTGAATCAGCGGCAGAGACGGGATGCCGCGTCCCAGCGTCTGCGCCGTGGCTGTGCAGACGTGTCCCGCCGGAGGTCAGGGTTTTCCGAGGTCAGGGAGAGCTGAGTGTAAAGGTTGGAGACAAACGAGAAAGAAGTCTATTTAAGTGACCCTGGCTTTGTGAAGAAGGTGGGGGTTGGGAGGTACGGAGCTAGGAATGGAGTGGGATGAGACACCCGTAGTCTACTTCAGAGTCCCGCCTTCAGCTCCTCACCCAACCGATTTCATTTTTAAGTCAAACCCATTGTCAGGTCAGGTCATCTACAGTTAGACTCGGGAGTTGCTCCGTTGATTCAACTAACAAGGGTCTGTGAAAGGCCAAGGCAATGTGAAGAAGTTTTCTGTTTTCATCACTGCCTGACTCTTTCTTGGAGGTCACCAACCACAACCTTCTTGCTTGGACATTAACTTCCCCTGCTTCTTTGCAACACTGAACGCAGCTGATCAAGGACCTTCCTGACCGCTGAAATTCTCTCCTCTCCTGGTTTCCTTGATGTGATCATTTCCTTCCATCTCGAGGCCACTCCTGCTCTGTGTCCTTTATTTTTGCCTCTCTTTTATTTCCCACTTCCAAATTCTAATGATCTCAAAATTTACCTGTAAGCCTTTCCTTCGCCTTCTCTCCCCTCTCTGTTTCTTGCATGTGCCCGTGTGCCCACTGCGATAAGCCCGGCTCATTATCTGGAAGGCTTACTGCGGCAGCTACTTAACCTGGCTTCTCGCTTCTCTCACCAGTACCCTCGGCTTCCGGATTGATTTTCCTGAAGCATAGGTCTGATCACACCAGTCCTCCTGCCCAGAAATGTGATAGCCTCCAACTGTGAACAAAATTAAGTACCAACTTATCACTTGGATCTCAAGGCATTTACATCACAGTCCTAAAATAATCTCCCATCAGGACCCCATATCTAGTCTGCATTCCTGCCAAATGAGCCCACTACTGCTTCTCAAGGATATTTTATACCTTTCCCCTCGGAGAATTTATGTGTGTTCTCCTCCTGACCTATAATTGTGGTAATCGTATGTCTTGGCTTGTCTGGGTCGTGCTAGTTTATTCCTGTTGTCTTGATACCACTATCGCTAAGCTCCCATTTCACACTCAAAAGTGGAGTCGTCTGAATGATAAATTATATGGTCAGCCTACCTGTAAAGCTCTTTTTCCTGATCCTCCTCTCAGTCTTATTCTGCAGCCTGCACGCTATTTAACTTTGCTTCTGATTAGCGTAGTCATATTCTTTTAAGCCATGTGCTGTGTAAAAAAACATCAGCTTTCATGGCATTTTCTTTCACTCTCCACTCTAGCATCACCCGTTTAATGTACTCTCTTATTCTTTTTCAACCTCTACTTTTACCAACATAGTACTGTAGTTGTTTGTATTTAAATGTACTTATTTGTGTATCTAAAATTTTACCCTCCATAGTACATCGCAAGTTCAGGGCCTCATTTTTTGTATCAGTTAGATTGCGTTCATCTGTAAATAACTCTGACTTAACCATTTGACAATAAGGAGTTTTGATTATATCACATAACAGAGTGTGCGAAGTTAGGTTGGCTCAAAAATGACTGATTCGGTAACTGAATGAAAGACCCAGGTTTCTCTTCTCTTTCCACTCGGACATAAGTGGTGTCCGCTCTGCTCTTGCTGGCTCCCCTCATGATACCCCTGTGGGCACCCTTGTTCTGGAAGTCACATGCAAACGTGATGATGTCTAGAAGTAGAATGTTTCTTTTGTGAATCTCTGAGCAAGAATCCCTGTTACAGAAGCACCCATGCCCAGCAGGAGTCGCCTTATCGCCCCTTGGGCAGAATTTCATTACCTGCCCAGGTCTGAAATCGTTACACACCAAGACATCAGGACTTGACACTTCATTCATCACTTGAGGCCAGGGGTGGCCCTGATTCCCCCGCAGATCATGGCCATGCGTGAAGGTTGTTAACTGAGCAAAATCAAGGCTCTATGAGAAAGAGGGGTAGTTAACACTGATTAGGCAGACAACAGTGTCTGCTCCATATAAGTTTGGGTTCAATCAGTGTTTATTAAATAGGGTTTTCGTTTTATTTCAAGGTATGAAGAATTTTAATTTACTTGGATATTCTAATGCTGTAATGAATTATAAACGCTGATATTAAATAAACCTTTAAAATGATGAGCACGGCATATAACAGGTTCATTTCAACACTATTTGCTTAAGTTCACATGGAGAGATTATAATTAAGATTTTGAAAGAAAACTTGATTGAGATTTTAATAGCTGTCTAAAACTGTTGGCCAGAAAACTGTGCTGAGAAGTGCTCATTAAGTAGAATTGTTTCTTGTTGCTTTTTGTGGGAATGTGTTTCTGAGTATTTGAGTGCTGTATTCATAGGACTCAAATGTTCCAAGGATTTCAATGATCTGTTACAAATTTACCTTTTGGCACTGAATTGCAGAATTCTCAAAATGCCTGCCAACTGTGCAATGCAATAAACAATAGGTCAGAAAAGCATGATTTTGCAGGGCCCTATAGCACCAGGGGGAGCTGGGAGGAGGCTCTGAATGAGGGGCCTCCTCTCGTGCCGGAGAGAGGACTCCTGCTCTTTCCACCCAGTGTCTGTTCAGGTCCAGATCCTCTGCGGGGGTCAGTCAGAGGTGGGAGCCAGAGAATCTGGAGATCCTTCCGCAGTAGTTAGTACCAGACTCGGTAACGGGGCTTTCTTCAACCTTCTGAAGTCTGATCACCAGTCTGCAGCACAGATGATCCCAGTGGGGAGACTAGGGGGCCAGCACCCCTGGGGTCGACATGAGAAGGAATCAGCACTGTGAACGCGAAAATACTCCACGCGAGAAAAGGGATCATAAGGGCTCGTTTTGTTTCTGAATGGAACAGAGAGGCCAGGACAGAGGAAAACTGCTCCTAAATCTTTCATTGCATCTTACAGCTCAGTTGCGGACCTGGGTGCCAGAGGACTTGGAGCTGGCATTGAATGTTTTCAGCCGCACTCTCGCTAACCACAGAGATGTGATGACTCTAAATATTTTGACAGCCTGCAGTAGGACTCAGCAGAGAAGCAGAATCTAAGATTATGCATAGTTTGGTGGACATTCAAACATGTTTTCTGGAGGATAAAGGGGCTGCATAAGGTTGAATTCTTCCCAAGTGTAAAAGGCAAGGATTCTTATCTGAGGGCAGTTTCTTTACATGCATGTTCAAGTACATGTAAAGGTTCATTTGAACCTTGCAGCAGTGATCATGGGAGAGTAGCATAGCAGCTGAGTCAGCTGAGTAGGGAAGGCATAGTGGACTTCAAAGCCATCGTTTCTTTTCCTTAACAAATCGAATGAATAGGAATGTTTTCACATCGGTTCCATAGGCGTCTGCTATTCTAATCAACTTCTGCAAATAAATATTTAATCATTATTCTGTTGAGAAATAATATTAATTTATAATTTTTCTTCAAAGATTTTTTTTTTTTAATGAACTTCCTGTTGAGATTATCTGAACCTCCCACCAAACTGCCCCGTCACCAGTAACTTCAAAGTGACATTTCAGGGTAACAGGCTGGTTCTGAAAATAAGACACAGGAGGCTGAGGAGACATTGCAGAAATTAATTATTCCCAGCCCCACAGCGCCCTGCCCACCCATGCGGACTCTGCAGTCTACTCTTGGTTTGAATAAATGTAAGGGTTTGTGAGAGAATCTTATCCGTAAGCCTCATTGAGCTTTTTTTTTTTTTTTTAAGAACAGATTCCAGTATTAGTGCTTTATACTAATTGGGGGAAGTTGTATTCCTAAGTGCAGAAGTTCAGCTGAAAAACTTTAACTGCTAGACTTTTCTTCCCAAAATAAAGCAAAATAACAAAATCTTACAAAGTCAAGTTTGACACTGAATGATAAAGTAGGTTAATATGGGTTTTATAAAGCGCTTGGACTCTGTTCCTGCAAAAAGTCTTCCATGATGAATATAACATTAAAGTTGGAGTTACACTGCCTGGATTTGAATCTCAGGTCTGCCATTAGCTACGAGACCTTTGGAAAATTGCTTAACCTCTTTGTGCCCCAGTTTCCTTATCTGTGAAAAAGAGATAACACCTCCCTCACTGGTTAGTTGTGAGAATCGTATCAAATTGATACATGTGAAGTGTTAGAACAGTACCTGGTCCTTGGTGAGTGCTATACGTCACTTTTTAAAATGACAAGGAAGGGAATGTATTTATGAATTTATATAAAAATATGTAGCATAAGCTTAACTTAATGCATTTGGGATTATAAATAATCAGTTTCCTAAAATGTATTTCCCATTATAATTTGGAAACTCTTAAATTGGCTTGCTTAAAAAATTCAACCAAATCACAGTTGTTAGGGTTTCACGTTGAAATCATAATTACACCTTTTCATAATACACCACGAACAGTACGCTGGAAAGTTGCACATATACCAAATGCAAATGACACCAGACTACAAAATGAGCTTATGTTCCAAGATTCATCTCCTTCATTTATTTTTGGGTTTCAATCATGCTTTTCTTTGTACATTCTCATCAACATTTTTAATGGCTTGGTAAAGGAGAACAATCTCCTGTGTAATCAACATTGACTCTTCCTGCAAAAGTGTTTTAAAAATAAAGTCCTTCAAATGTCTGGTCGTTTTTTTTGTTGTTTTTTTTTTTTTTTTTTTTCAGTAAAAATGAATGGCCTTGGAAGACATTTGTCCTGGCAGTCCGTTTAAAGACGAGAGAAATGAAAGCCATGAAAACCAGAAGAAGGTGTCCCCAAGGGAAAGATCTGTATGATGAATTTGAAACTGTGGCAAGCACTATTTCTGCTTTCCCAGGCAGAGCTGTCACCTCAAAAGCCTATGTTCATGAAAAGGAGAGTGTTACCCAGAGTATTAGAGCTTAGGCTGTTGAACACGTGTTCCCTTAATGCGGGCAGGGCACTTGAAGGTGGTCACTAATAATTCAGTCTTGTTGTACAACAGAAACTTGTGTCTTGGTACAGGAGAAATCTCAGCCAAACAGCAACATAGATTTTCTGAACTAGCCAGAAAAAAAAGAGATAGAAAAAGAAAAGGTGGTGGAATTACGGTCCAGTACAAGACAGTAATGAAGGGTTATTACATTCGCTCAGGCCCCTCAATAATTCTCCCCAGATTCAGCTGCCAGTGGACACTCCGAGTCCAGTGGGGAGTATGGCTCTCCTGCGCTATCGGAAAGAAATGTCATTCTTTCTTAGCCATCGCTAGGGAAGGTCAGGAAAATCCCACTAGTCTACCCTGGCCACATTCTGCTGCACTAATGGCGTCTCAAAACTCTACTTAAACTTCCCACCTGCATCATTTTTTTAGAAAAATGTTTTCCTCTCTCATTGTGTGAATTAACACTTGGTCTCTTCTGTTTTAAACCTTTGTGTCTCTTCCTGATAACTAGGGAAGTGGTGAGTGAGCTCATCATTGCTTTATAATGTTAGCATTTCTCAGCTTGACTTTTTCTTTTTAAAGAGTCCTAATTCTTTTATCCAATTACCATAAATTATAGCTATACTGGCTAATCCTTCCTAAATGTGAACATCTCTCCTCTTAAAAAAAAGAAAAGAAAAGAAAAGAAGAAGAAGAAGAAAAAAAGGAAGAAAAGCACTTTGCTTTGACTTACTCTGCCCAGTGTTTCTGGGATGCAGGCTCTACCAGATACTTCGGATTGTCCCTGGAACATGGGTTGTTGCCGAGATCAAATAAAGTAGGGAAACACTGGGCAATAAAGTCAACAGTTTTCTTTAACAGGTTGTTATGCTTTTGGTCATGCAGAAAAGCTAATTGGGAGAAAATTACACTTTTAAATGCAGAAAGTTCAGATAAGTTTTCACTGCAAGAATTTTCTTCCTAAAAGAAAGCAGAATAATGAAACATTACAATGTCAAGCTGAACTCCAGAACTGGACTGCACGGAGTTGAGTGAGTCCAGGCTTCATGACTTACTACCTTAGGTATGTCACGTAACCTCTCCACGCCTTAGTGTCATCATCTGTACCATGAGGACAGGAAAGTAATACCATCATGGGGCAGCTAGAAGTTGTGAGTTGTGATGTGCTAATAATGCGCATTGTGAATCTCTGGGAAGGGTTAGAGTTTGTAGCTTTTAGCTGACTTTTTTTCTTGTTGTTGTCCAGGAGTCTCCTCCCAACCCCCCTTTTAAAAACCCAGTTAACATCCTATTGAACTTAGTGTTAGAAGCACTGACATAGGGACATTTAGTTATTGCTTGTGCTTCAAAGGTGGATTTCTAAAAACTCCATTATCTCCAAGTTCCAAAAAAATCTAAATTTTATCATGTTCCTTTTATACTGTTGATAAGAACAGGAGAAATTAATTCAAACGTGTACTTTACAAGAAGAGCTTGAAAGCAAGCTGATAACCTGCATACGATTTTTTTTATTAATTGTGAGTTAGCTCTTTTGAGGAATGACGGGTACATTATAACAGTGCTGGCCTACAGATTTGTGGACATGCAGAATTCAACCTTATATATTAAACATTAAAATAAACACTATGGGTATGCAAAATTAATTTGTATTTCAGTGCTCTTATAATTCATTTTCCTCATAGCTTAGTTCATTTATATGAATGGTTGGGCAAAGTATGAATATCACGTGAAGTTTAATTAGCAGCTTTTATTTTAACTGGAAAAGAAGGTTGTTAATGGTTTCACAAGCTTCTAGTCATTAAAAGAAAGAATGAGCATAGCTTGTAAATCTGTGTCTTGTTAGGCAGACGACGTTTCCTTTTTCTGTGGCCCAAGTTCAGGTGATGATGGCTGAGATGTGCGCAGTGCTTGTTTGTGCTGGCACCTGTTCTAAGAATTTCGTAACAGTTAACTCCTGTATTCTTTACCACTGCCCATGACGGCATTCTTTCAACCATCTTCATTTTAATGAAGAGTCTGAGGCAAAGAGAAGTTTCTTGACTTACCTAAGGTCATTCAGCTAAGGGGTAAAGGCAGGACTCAACCCCACTCACTCGACGGTCAGGCTCTGGAGCATGTTCCTGCCCTGCCTTGGAGACACAAGCATGCCTTTCCAGGGCTTCTTGCAAACATTCCAGGCAGTGTTGTTCCGTCCTCTGCTCGCTGGTCCCAGGCCCTGGAGAGTTGATGTTGACCACTCAGCTTCGTTGGGAGTTGGAACAAGACTCTGCAAGAGTGTGGGGTCACTGGCACACCCAGTCCTCACCCAGCCCTCAATCAGCGCTTACTCCTTATCGCCTCCCTTCTTTATTCCCTCGCTGCTATTTCTCATGTATGTGCCGGTGCTGGCGGGGAAGTTGTGAGTTGCTCTGACGGGCCCCTGCGTTTCCCCACAGTGAGACAGGCGGCAAGCGGACTCCCGGCAGAGGACGAGCGTGACCCGCGGGGGTGCCGAGCGCCGGTGGCTTGTCAGGCTGCGTCACCTCTCCACGGCTCTCTTAAAACCTCTGGAAAGTGAGAGCGCTCAGCTTCTTTCTGTTTCAGGTTTCATTTACCCTCTCCTACCATCCCGCCCTTCACTACAACGCCTAGAATAGCTCTCTGCACAGAATAAGTACATAGCCATCATTTGTTCAAATAAATATCTAGAAATTCCTTTGAAAATATCCCCAATGCATTTAAAACACGTGGTAGTCAGGAGTTCTCGACCCCCTTGAAATTTCCTGTGGAGAGCTCAGAGGGCTTAGGAAAACATTCGTGGCTGTTCCCCGGGCTCAGAGTTTCTGAGTCAGGAGGTGTGGGGCAAAGCCTGAGAATCTGCATTTCCATCAAGCTCCCAGGGGCTGCTGCTGCTGCTGGTGTGGGGACCACATCTGAGAACCACAGCCCACAGAGTGCTCTCAAAATGGACACCCCCCCCCCCTTTCCGCTGGTTTCCCAATTTAAAAAGATTGGATCAGGCGGTCCCGCCCATCAGTTAGTATGACAGTTTCATGTTATCCCCGCTGCCTGCGTTTTAACAGCAGTCTCTTTTTAAAGGCTACAAACCTTAACTCATGAGAGCAGATCTAGTGCTTGGCCTCGCATCCTTTTATCCGAGCTGCCTCTGACCCACCATTTCCCCGAAGCTGTCCTCTCCCTGGGATGCTGGGGCCTCCCAGTGGCCACGTGCCCGCAATCTTAACCACTGCTGGTGACATGGAAGGGTTAAGAGCGTGGGCTCAGATGTTGGCTCCTCACTATATACCCAACCCTGGCAGTCTACCTCCTCTGTGCTTTGTATTCTTTATCTGTAATTGGATTTCAGTAACAATACCTACCTCATAGGGTTGTTTTAAATACTAAATTGGCAAATATCTGCAAAGTGCTGAGAACAGGTCCTAAAACCTAGTACATGCCGTGTCATTTTTTTTGAAATCTATTTTCCCCAACTTCATGGCAATATAACTGACATGTGACATTGTGGAAGTTTCAGGGTACAGTGTGTTGGTTTGATACATTTTATATTGCAAAATGATTCCTGCCGTAGCATGAGCTACAGCTCCATCCCATCACACACTTACCATTTTGTGTGTGGTGAGAGTGTTTATCTACTCTTTTTGCAACATTCAAGTATATAATACAGTATTTTTAGCTGTAATCACCATGCTGTACATTAGACTCCCGGAAGCTGTTACTCTTATAACTGGAAGTTTGTGCCCTCTGACCAATATTCCTCCACCTCCCCAAGCCCCCAGTCCCTGGTAACCAAACCACCATTCTGCCCTGTTTCTGTGAGTTTTACTTCCCTTTTTTTTTTTTTTTTTTAAGATTCCATTTATAAGTGATCCCATACAGTATTGGTCTGTCTTTGTCTGATTTATTTCAGTTAGCATAAGGCCTTCAGGGTTCATTCAAGTTGTCACCAGCTGTAGGGGCTACCCTCTTTCTCATGGCTGAATAGCAGCATTCCATTGTATATGTATGTAGCACATCTTTAAGTTTAATCCATTCATCTATAAATGGACACGTATGTTCTTTTATGTTTTCTAATTTTTTTAAACAGTTTTCATGATAACGGTTTATTTTTAATTAAGATGGAAAGGAGTTACACTGTATTTACTTCTCCATGTTATGCAATGATAGGCAGTTTTTCTGCTTTTTACATTTTTACTTTTCATTTGAGCAATTAATAAACTTTCATCATTTTTATAATCTGATAATTGTTACAAAAAAGAAAAAACTGAACAAGTTGAATAATCAGCTTACAAAGGAGGAACTAGTTCATAAAACTTAAATATTTAAACACGCTACACAGTAAATAAGTTCTTTCCACATATATACGAACATCAGCAGACGAAATTTGAAGTAACCGTTTCCACATCTGAGATGTTGTGAATGATGCCACCGTGAACATAGGAGTGCAGTTATCTCTCTGATAACCTGATTTCAGTTCCTTTAAATACCCCCTCAGGAGTGGAATTGCTGGATTATATGGTAATTCTATTTTTAATCTTATAAGAAACCTCCGTACTGTTTTCCACAGTGGTTGTACCGATTTGCGTTCCTACCCACAGTGCACAAGGGTTTCCTTTTCTGCAGATCCTCGCCGACACTAGTCATCCCTTATCTTTTTGATGACAGCCGTCCTGACAAGGGTGGTTTTGATCTGCATGTCCCTGAGGATCAGTGAGCTTGAGCACCTTTTCATGTCTCTGTTGGCCATTTGTATATCTTCTTTGGAAAACTGTCTGTTCAGCTCCTTTGTTTGTTTTTTTCCTGCTGTTGAGATGTGTGAAATCCTTAAATATTTTGAATGTTAATCCCTTATCAGATACATAATTTGTGTATATTTTCTCCTGTTCCATAGGTTGCATTTTAATTTTGTTGATTGCTTCTTTGGCTGTGCAGAAGCTTTAAGCTAGCTTTTATTATATGTTCAATGTTTCCCAAATTTGTCTCTCATGGTATCACCTTCATGATTTCTCTCATGCCTGCATATCACCTCAACTGTCATTCATTTTTTTCTTTAAATCAACTTACTTTACTAAGAAGTTATTATAAAAGAAAACTTATTACTATAAATGGAATGCCATTATCACTTGATAAATAGAAGGTAATCATAAAATAAATACAATAAAAACAATTTTTTTATGCTAGCCAGTTATTTTCTGCTGGACACTCTGAGCCTGAGACTTATTCCCTCTCTGTGAAAAACAGGGAAATCTGCAAATTCTAGCTGCTATGACAAATAAGCCCCCGCATTCCGCTGGCTTCACACTAGAGGGTGTCACTCACTCATGTCCCAGTCCAGTGCAGGGCCACTGACTCAGGGGCTTGGACTCCTTTCCTCTAGTGACACCAACAACTGCTGGGCCCAGAAATCTCTCTGCTTCCAGGCAGCAGACGGGTGGAGAGAACGTGGAGGAAACACGTGGTTCTTTTGCATTTTTGGTCTGAAACGGACACGTGTAATTTATCTTTTGATGTAAGTCACCTAGAGGCAGATGTGCAGAGAATCTTGGTCCAGGCTAGGTAGCCACTTACCACAGCAACTTTAGAGTATGAAAGTTAGAACACAAGTTTTTGGTGGTCAGATTATGAAATATGGACAGTTATACCAAGACGTAGCCATAGTTTCTTACTTCCTGGGAGGGAGTCTGCAAACTTTCACATCACTAACTATATCACTTCTTTAGTTCAGTTAATTCTCCTCTCTCCCAACCTCAGTGTCACTTAGAAACTGTTCCAAGAAGTTAGCAACTGCCTTACTTAGCAAGGGTGAGTTTCATCTATACACAGAGGAAACCGCAGTTTCTCTGTATCAGAACACAAAGTTAGTGAGGCGGTGCCCAGTAAAGCTCTTTACCTCTTAGTATAACTTAGACCTTGCCTTGGCCAGATGGGAAGTGAGCTCGCTCTCTGTGTGAGTCTGTATTACAACCAAGAATGAATAATATGTTTGATAAGAACCTGCGTATAAACCCAGTACCCTCTAACATTTTAAAACTTAAGTGTGCGCCATTACTACACTTCCATGATTAAAGTTGCTTTTTAGATATTATTTGACATATATCTGAAATGTGTGAGACACATGCCAAGTACCGCCACACAGGTTGCATGCTTTCTGCTGCTGTAATACATCGGAAACGTTTTTCTTGTACTAATTTCAAAGCAATGAAGAGCATGGATACCTCTGAGTGACCACCCGTTGAAGGGGAGAGGAATTTCTAATTGGGTATTTTTAACTGAAAACATAAAGCTATTGGGGGTTTGACATTTGATGAAAGTCTGCTATGATGTTATCTTCCCGGAAAACCTTAGTTCAGTCTTTTGTCATTAAGAATTATAGATAACAGAGGATCAGCCTCTGGGAATTGAGATATGAGAGCAACATTATGTGCTCATAGCAGAGACGTTTATACTTGGTGATTTATGGTTCACACCTGCATTTTTGTGGGTTGCTGTATTCATCAGCAGGATGGGGCATTTTATTCACTGACAAACAGGGTAAAGAAAAGGGACCAGATACCAGATCTGTCCTCCCACACGAGACAGAGACATCGATGGGTCATTTAGGAAAGGGGGGTTGTCTAGGTCTGGCTTGGTAAGCAAGGGAGGGTTCAAGGAACTTCGCAGTGTCAACGCTTGAGATAAACAAAGCATGATGCAGTGTCATGGTTAGAGGATGGTGTATAACGGGGAACAGAGCGCTCCAATTTGGGCTGCTCTGTGGAATGCAGGGCTTCCCTTTGTCACTCTGGGTGAGGTCCAGGAGCACCACTCTCTCCTCTAGAGAGGCAGGATGTTGGGGTGCAGTGGGGAGGGGCTGGGGCCTGGGGAACAGCACGGGTGCTTGGACCCAGCTCCGTGAGGCAGTGGGGGCCCCTGGGTACCAGCTCCAGAGCCCTTGGTGGGCATCTTAACCACATTCCAGATCAGATTGTCATGGAGCACAAATGCCAGCAGCCTCCCGTGGAGGTTGTCTGAGGGCTTCCTATAGAACGGGGCACAGCGGAACTTTGCGTCTTCTTGGCAGAGGAGAGGTGGTGGGATAAGGGAGCTGGGAGGCAGATGCAAGAAATGAAATGAGGGCTGACCGCTGTGCTCTTACCGTGCCAGCCTCCACCCCCTCTACCAGGAAAATCTTTTTCACCCATTTTCTTTTATGTCCCAATGAATGGGGGGGGGTGGTTTGCTGAGGTGGGGGAGGAATGCGCCGTGTGAACAGCTGGCCCATGGACGGCCAGTTGATTGTCCTCACGAGGGACTCAGGTGTCCTTCCCGAGGTCCTGCTGCTTTCTCTCTCTCTGAGGACAGCCGGAGCCTGTGGCAGGAGGAGGGGCCCTGCTCCTTCTCAGCTGAGCTCAGTTAACACTGTTCATCACCTCGACTCTCTCTGGAAACAGCTTTCATTTATTCGTTCACACAGGAAAGGAAATTGTATCAAGGGATACCACAGAGTGACGGAGTGACAAAGCTTTTAGTATTTCCATCTCTGGCTTCTGTGCCTCTGTCCTGCCAGGTTTCTCCGCCTCCCACTCAGAGGAGAAAAAGCAAACAATTCTGGTCTTTTCCCAAAGGTTGCTCTGGGAATTTAATGAAAATGGCAGCCAGTGACCCCATATTAAGAACCCCTTCTTAACAGTGGTAAGAAAATGACCGAACCACCAGGTCTTCAGTTACACTTAAGAAGCAAGGGCACGTGGAAGAAACATGAAGAAATTTTGCTGAAGACCGAATCTCACAAAACAAACTAACAGACAAACAGACAAAAAACCAGAGTTCGAAAGAGGGCGTGAAGCTCTCTTGGTCTTCGTTGTAATGCTGGTGTGTGTATTAAAAAGATCAGGAAAGTCTTTCTCTATATCCAGTTCTCTTATACCTGGGCACCCCAGGAGTTGTAAAGCTCCTTATGAGGTGCTCTGTGCCCCAACACCTTTCCCTTAAAGCTGTAGAAATGCTGGGAAAATGGTGGAGCTCCAGATGTGACCTGAGCCTTGAGAGGTGTGGGTGGCGGGCAGGGGGCTGACCTGGCTTAACCTGGAAAAGTTGGAAGAAGAATTTACACAATCCTAGCGAGAGGCTGTGCTCAAATAGTTCTAAACTTGGATTCAGATTCTGGCTGTGCCAGTAACAGACTGTGTTTAAATTCTTGGTTTCTCTCTGGGTAGGTATCCTTATCTATAAAGGGAAATGAAGCTAGATTTCACTCGTTCATGCAGCCATTTATATTTATTGCTAGGAATTGTGCTTTAATATGGGAATATAAAGATAAACATTATACAGTCCCTGTCTCAGAGAAGCTCTCAATTAAGTGGAGGAGACAGATGTTACTGATCCCTATACAGAGATGCGTAAAGTACCGTAATAAACGTACAAAATGCCACTGGAACGCAGAGACGGAGGGATGGGCTGTGCCAGAAATAGACTTGCAGTAGAGCAGGCAATATTTAAATCACGTCTTAAGCACAGTTCTGCTTGTCTAAGTTAGGTCCCCTGCCTGTCTTAAGCATGGGCCAAGTATAAAAGCCAGGATGTTTGGCAATGCCTGGAATGCTGGGAGTGAGCGTGTTTAGCTGTGACTAGAACACAGCATGTCTGGAGGCTGGTAAGAGTTGTAGAAGCTGAAAAAGATGGGTTCAGGCTCACCTGTAAGCAGTCTCTTATGACAATTTCTGTTACTCCACTGGCTATGAAGACACATTGGAAATTGTAAATAGGAAATGTGGATTGCTCAAAATTTCAGCAGGGAAAATGGAAGTTCAGAAGTGAGTTCTGAGGATGCTATAATGCAGGAAAGAAGTGATAAGGGACTGAATTTTTAAATGGCAATAGTGATAAAAATAGATGTATTTGAAGTATAATTAAAATATAAAAGCAATAAAATTTAGCAATTGATTTAGACAGACAAATGAGGGGAGTGAAGTTTCAGCCTGGTGTGTAAGAGTGTCAGAGTTGTAGCCTGAGTGTCCGAGTTGGAGGGTGGTGGGTGAACTGCGGTGGTGACATGGAGGACGGAAGGCTTAAGGTGAGAGACAGGAATTTCATTTTGGATGGAAAGGTTTGAGAACGTCAATATGCAGATCAGAGCATATTGAGACGTTGCTGTCTAACAGGTAGTTGAAGACCTGCACCCGGAGCTCAGGGGACAGAGAAGTATTTAGGATTCGTCACAGTTCAGGGGTTGGTAAAGTCTAAGGAGGAAGTCCTCTAGAAAGGGCTTCCACAGGACAAGAGGATAAGAACGGAAAAAAAAAAAAAAATCAGGACACATAGAATTGAGATCTTCAATTCACTGACCAGAGCCTCTTCCTCCAAGACAAACTCAATCCACTTTAGTCTCTGTTCAGATCAAGTTGAGAGCTATCTCCTTTCCTTTCTTAACCCTGCCTTCCCAGTAAGGTTTGCATCCAAATCCTCTACCTCTGTATCATAACTACCCTTCCTTGAAAAGTAGTCATGATCACTCCCTGTCTTGCTTTGATGGCATGTTAATGTGGGTTCTCCTAGAAGTAGGTCCCAACTGTGATTAGACATACAAGGGATTTATCAAGGGAAACACTTGTGAAAGAGAAAAGTTGAGGGGTGGTAAGCCAGAGAAGGCAAAGAAAGCCTTCAGACTATGATGGAGGTCTGACCTTTGTGAAGGAGAGAGGGAAGGAAGAAGGACTGGGTAAGGAGCACCTCAGAGTACAGCACAATTCTAAGAAAGATTTGGCCAGATTCATGGGGGGGGGATTTAAACCAAGATTGCCCGTTAGATGTGTCCCCCATCTCAGAGGAATGGGCTCACCCAGATTCCCCCACCATGCCTACTCATTGCTAGAAGGAACCTGCAGGAAGTATCTTTTTTTCGTTTTGTCACTTATTCTTTCTTCTAGATTTGTAAAAACTGTTCTTAGCTCACGCATGTAGTATGTGACCCAGCAGGGAGTCAGTAGTTGATTCAGAGGAGTGACAGCTGGGGCCATCAGACCAAAAGCCTCCCCAGAGCAGGAGATCCTAGTGGCACATTTCATGGCCATCACAGATGCCCTCAGTGACTCAGTGACACTTCCTAAATGTTCTACTGGCACTTTCTATTCAAACCAGTCAAAACTCAGAATGTACAGCCTTGTACCATTATTAATTATTCCACTCTGTGTCCAACCAACTAGGTTATAAACCCTTCTTTAAAGACCAGTACCTGACACTGTTTCCTTAACTCAGAAGCATCTGGATATTCGCTGTAGTTAACAACTGTGTTATTTTCATTACTTGAATTTATCTGAGAGTTATAACAGTGGGAGTTTTGGCTTAGGAAGTTGGGATGGGGGAAGTTAAGAAAGAATATGATTTGGATGTGGAGTTCTGTAGATGCCACAGTGAGGAAGGGAGACCTGGAGCATGGGAGGTGGACACATCCACTGAAGGAAGGCAGACACGAGGGCCTGGGCACATACATTTGGTGAGATGAAGTCCAAGTAGGCAGACAGAACACAGTATCCAGATAACATGGCGGAAAGAGCCAATCTAGGGCAAGAACTAGCATGGGCGGCGGTCCAGCAAGATGTAATGGATAGGAGTTTGGAGCAGACATCATTGCACCTCTGTTTGAGAACTAACCTTTCTACCCACAGAGGCAATTTTCACACACCCTGTCACACCTTCTTAACCTTGGTTAATTGGACTGGAAGAGACATCTGTCTCAAGCTGAACCTCCTGGGAATTTTGAATTGGGGCTCAGTAAATCTAATTAGTTGGGTTTTCCTTGAAGTGAACTGACATGTTCAGACAGGAGTCGTGCAGGCTGCTAGGGCAGTCATGTACACTAGGAACCAGGAGAAGTGGCTTGCAGAAAGACAGGAATGAGTCAGGCAGTCAGAGAGGAGCTGAGATGAGAGAGAGTGTGACTCCAGAGAAAGAGAATGAGACTCAGAGAGTAGTTGCTTGAACTCCTGAGACATTTCCATTCCTGGATCTAACCCTTGTGTCTTATCATGCTAGGTTCTGAGATAACCCACCAACACTAGAATAAATTCTCTCTTATTCTTAAGCCAATTTGCATGGGTTTATTTTAGTAGGAGCCAAATGATACTGACTGAGACAATGACAGATATGCTCAAGACACCAACAGAAAACTTATAAACATGCAAAGTGCTGAGATGCAGGCAGGCAAAGAGGTTAGCATCAGGAAGACTGGAAAGAGTAGACCAGACGAGGCAGCTGTTAGTCTGGTAGGAACCTGGTAACTAAATGGGTAATCAAGTCAGAGACTAAGCGACTGGTTATAGGAATTAGGGTGTAGGGTAGAGCCTTCATCACCGGAACAAGGCAGAAAAAGTTGGTTACTAAGAGTCAGGCAAAAGGTCAGAGGCAGACTAAGACCTTCTGATCTGTTGAGGATGGAATTCATTCATGTGTTCAGTAAGAATTCTTGGGTATCTACTCCAGTCTGGGGGGTTTGGTGTGTTAACAGGCTGAGTTGGGGGTTCAAGTTATACCAGAGAGTGGAGCCAGCCTGAGTGTGGAGACCCCCTGATACCTGCTGTGGAGAAGCGAAGGATCAGAGGGCGGAATCAGCGGGGAGCCAGCCAGCTCGTGTTGTGTCGTGGATGACTGAATGTTAGAATTTGGAGCATTCTGGGGCAAAACAGGCCTGGAAGAAGTTGAAACTGAAAACTCAGAAAGTAACTTCTTTCAAGGAGCAGCAGAGAGACGGTGGGGCTTGATAAGAGTGATTCAGAATGGGGAGATAAAATGATGTCAAACACACAGCCTGTCTGCTTGTCGGCTTCTCCTAGCGCCCTGGTGGCAGCTGAAGAACCTGTAAGAAATACCTCTTGTGCCTTTTTGGGCTGCATGAACTGTTTCATCACACACTTGCCCTACTTTACCAAAGTTAAAACTTTCAGGAGGATGTGGAAAGCTATAAATTCTGACCTTGCCTAATTCAATTCAGATAGGCAAGACTAGATGCCTTTAACGTATTTCAGCTCAACATCTTCTGGTTAAACCTTGGACCCTGACCTACTTAGAAGAAGAAATACAGTAAGACAAGAGAAAAAGGAGGTAGAAAGAAGGATAAAAATTAAGAGATGTCTCATAATCTGTTACACATATTAGGGTAAAGTTAGGTCAGACAATCTCCTGTGACCTCTTTCTCTACCTGCCACTTATGGTTTTGAATTTCTTATAATCAAAGGTAGTACTTTTCATGAAGACCCCAAGAGCACTCCTCTGGGGAATGCCAGGGACTCCCTAAGTAGTCCGTTATTTAACCTTGACAAGATGAACTAAAAACTGACCTTAACAGTGACAAAATTAGGAGACATGCTATCGGATCTGGTTTCTTTCCTCACAACCTTATTTCTAGTGCTATTGTTCATGGTATTAAATAGAGTCAAAAGGTCTAGAGCTGAGTCAGAAATTACTGCTTGGCTTCTGACTGGCCTGATGGGGAGCAAATTACGTAACCTCCCCAAGCTCTCCTTTCCTTATCCGTAAAATGGTACTGTGATACATCACTTGTTCTGGTACCCTGCTGGGCGATTTTAAAGACCGTGTATGAAAGCTAGTGAAATGATATGAGCACCCATGGAAGGCGGGCAGGTCCTTTCATAACTCAGCATATTTGAGCAAGGAATCTGTTACCAGAACCTGATTTTTTTTCCTCATTAGCTCTGTTGCCTTTGTCAATTCATTTGAGTTCCAAGTCTGGGTTTTTCCCCTTGTGAAAGAAGTACTCTGTGTTTCATACAGTTTTTAATGCATATGAAAATGACGTGGGTATACGAAGGTATAAAGACTATATGAATTATAATTCTTAACAATGTCCCAGAACAGAATACTTATATTATTGTTATAAATGTATTAATATAATTTTAAATTAGTATACCTATATCAGATCCTTTTAAGAATATTTTCATAGAGAATTGTTCTGATTTCTATGGCAGAATCAAATTTAAACCAGACATAATCACTTAAAAATGAAACATGAAACTAAAGTACACATAAAAAAATAACTGAGCGCTCCCTTAAAGCAAAGATCTTTCATATACTTCATCTACAATGGAGTCTTTTAGAAAACAAAAATGTTATAGTCAATTTTTGTCTGTAATTTATTAGTTTAATACTTTCTTGAATTTTGAGAAATATGGGTTTTGTACATATATATGGATAAGGTTATAAAAGAGTTTAGTTAAGCATGTTTGGTTCAGTTTTATATTGAGATTATTACCATTTGTTTGCATTTTTAAAAAAATAAAAATATTCTCCTTTATACTGGTTATATTCTAATGTTCTTTAATTTTTCATTTCCTTGCAAGATAATAGTTGGAGAAACTGCTGTGTTTTGCCTACAACTGGCCACAAGGGATTTTGAAAACCAAGAGAAAACTATTTTAACTGGAGATTGTTGCTATATAAACCCACTGGTGAGGAGAACTGTACGATTTCTTGGTATGTGTTCATTGAATTGTTTTTATTATTGCTGAAACAATGTTTATGTATAAGCTAATCTTTAAAATGACCAGTATTTTAACTGTATGCAAATATTAGGTTATATTTTCTTTGAAATGTTTCAATTTGGTTTTAAAAATAAACACTGCATACTATTTTCTCTCTTGCTTTGCAAGACTCCATGGTGTCAGTTCCATATTATTTTAAGGGAAAAAAAAAACCCCACCACATTTGGATATTTAATATTCCTAAAGAAACTAAAAATTACATAATTAAAAGAAGTGATTTACTGTGTCTATTAAATTTCGGAAACAATGCCTAGGGAGAAATGATAAGGTAGGTTGTTGATCATGAAGGACAAGAAAAATAATTTGACAAATAAAAGAAATGTTGTATTTGTTAATTTTCATATATAGAACTCCATGAACTATTTTTGAGCTGTTTTTTCCTATGCCAACAAAAATATATTGGTGATTTTATTAGAGGACAAGATTTACTGATACTTTGTCTCAAATTCTAGCACTAATACATACGAACATTGGCAAATTACTGAAAATCATTTCAGTAGACACTTGGCCAACACAGGTTTTTGAACTGACACAATAAAATTTAACATAGGTTATTTTTTCCTGGCTTTATCAGATTAAAAAAAAAGTATGTATATACTATATAACATTTAAGACAAATTCTGATCAGTATTAAGATTGTTACTGTAACTCTTCAATATATTTCTCATATTGATAGGATCAAGATGAAGACTTTGGATATATTATGCGTAGATCACCTAATCTATCAATCAGCCCACTAAAGACTAATCAAATGTCATCAGACCTTTAAATTACTCTGAAGACAAAACGTCTTCCTATCTAAAACTTTTCTTTTTATTTTCATCAACTTAACACATCTCCACAGCCCTCATTTATACTGTTAAAGGGATAACTTTTATATGAAACTTTAAAACTTTTATTTTTCGCATGGATCAGTACTGCGTTCTTGACCTATTTATCCTTGCATGAGTCATTTAATAACAAAATAAACAACACTATACTCAGAACTAAAGCAAGAACCTTCCTAAATATTGCTAAATTATATTATGCCTACTTAAGTAAAATATTTTTATGCATTTATACACGTACTTCTAAAGAATATCCAAGCATATCTCTGAGATCCTGCAAGCTCATTTCCAGGCTACCACGGTTAAGTGAATATCACAGTAAAGCAAGTCACATGAATTTTTTTGGTTTCCCAGTGCATATAGAAGTTATGTTTACAATATATTGTAATCTATTAAGTGTACAATAGCATTACGTCTAAAAAATGTACATGCCTCAATTAAAGAAAACTTTATCGCTAAAAACTGCTAATCATCGCCTGAGCCTTTAGTGAGTCGTAATCGTTTTTCTGGTGGAGGGTTTTGGCTCAGTGTTGCAAACTTCTGACTAATCAGAATGGTGGTTGCTGAAGGTTGGGAGGGGCTGTGGAAATTTCTTAAAATAAGACAGCAATGAAGTTTGCCACATTGTTTGACTCTTCCTTTCACAAATGACTTCTCTGTAGCGTGCAGTGCTGTTTGCTAGCGTTTTACCCACAACGGAACTTCTTTCAAAGTTGGAGTCAGTCTTCCCAAACTCTGCTGCTGCTTTATCAAGTTTATGTGATTTTCTAAATCCTTTGCTGTCCTTTGGACAGTCTTCACAGCATCTTCACCAGGAGTTGATTCCATCTCAAGAAACCACTTTCTTTGCTCATCCACGCAAAGCAGCTCCTCATCCACTCAGGTCTGACCATGAGATGGCAGCCCTTCAGCCCCACCTTCAGGCTCCGCCTCTAATCCTGGTTCTTCTGCTGAGTCCACCACATCTGCAGTTACTTCTTCCACTATGTCTAGAACCCCTCAGAGCCATCTGTAAGAGTTGGAATCTTCTTTCCAACTCCTGTTAATGCTAATATTTTGACCTCTTCCCAGGGATCACAAATGTTTTTAATGGCGTCTAGAATGGTGAATCCTGTCTAGAAGATTTTCAAGCTTGCTTTGCCCAGATCCATCAGCGGAATCACTATCTATGGCAGCTATAACGTTAAGAAATGTAATTCTCAAATCATACCACTTGAAAGCCAAAATTAGTCCTTGATCATGGGCGGCAGAATGGACGTTGCGTGAGCAGGCGTGAAAACAACCTTAAGCTCATTGTACGTCTCCACCAGAGCTCTCGGGTGACCAGGTGCGTCGTCAATGAGCAGTCGTATTTTGAAGGGATCTTTTTTTTTTTTTTTTTTCCTGAGCAGTGGGTCTCAACAGTGGGCTTAAAATATTTAATAAGCCATTTTGTAAATAAACATGCTGTCATCGAGGCTTTGTGGTTCCATTTATAGAGCACAGGCAGAGTATATTTAGCATCGTTCTTGAGGGCCCTAGGATTGTCAGGATGCTAAATGAGCATTGGCTCCAACTTAAAGTCACCAGCTGCATTAGCCCCTAGCAAGTGAGTCAGCCTGTCTTTTGAAGCTTTGACGGCAGGCATCGACTCCTTCTCTCAGCTAGGAAAGTCCTAGACGGCATCCTGTTCCAGCATAAGACTGTTCTGTCCCCACTGAAAATCTGTCGTGTATGTGGCACCTTCGCCGGATCTTCCGGGATACTTACTGCAGCATCTACATCAGCGCTCGCTGCATCACCCTGCACTTCCAGGTTTTGGGGATGGCTTCTTTCCTGAAAGCTCATGAACCAGCCTCTGCTGGCTTCAGACTTTTCTTCAGCAGCTTCCTCACCTCTCTCAGCTTCTGGAGAGCTGGAGAGAGGTAGGGCCTCACGCTGGCTTAGGTTTTGGCTGGAGGGAATATTGCGGCCGGTTTGACCGTCTCTCTGGACCACTAACGCTTTCTGCAAATCAGCAATAAGGCTCTTCCACTCTCTTATCATTTGTGTCTTCACTGGAGCAGAACTTGTAATTTCTTTCAAGAACTTTCCCTTTGTATTCACAACTTGGCTGTTTGGCACCAGAGTCCTAGCTTTGGGCTTATCTTGGCTTTTGATGTGCCTTCCCCACCAAGCTTAATCATTTCTGTCTTTTGATTTAAAGTGAGAGGTGTGTGATTTTTTTCACTTGAACACTTAGCAGCTGTTAGAGGATTTGCACAGGATTAATTGCTTAATTTCAGTAACGTTGTGTCTCAGGACGTAGGGAAGCCCGAGGAAAGGGAGAGACACGGGGGTTACGGCTGGTTGGTGGTGCGGTCAGAGAACACACATTTATCGATTCAGTTCTTTGTCTTATGCAGGTGCAGTTTGTGGTACCCTCAAACCATCACCATAGTAACATCAAAGAGCACTGATCACACATCAGCAATAGCAAATATAATAGTGAGAAACTTTGAAATATTGTAAGAATTACTAAAATGTGACACAGAGACACAAAGTGAGCAAATGTTATTGGCTCCAAAAATGGCGCCAATAGACTTACTCAACACAGGGTTGCCACATGCCTTCAATTTGTAAAAAATGCGCTGCCTGCAAAACTCAACACAGCGAAGCTCAGTAAAGCGAGGTATGGTATATGGCACAAAGGAAAGCGTGCTTTTAAGTCTCTGTGTGTTTCTTACTTCTCATACGATTTTAGAAAATATTTAGGAGTGCTTGATTTGTTTACTTTTTCCTTGCTTATCATGATTTGGGTGTTTCCGGTCTGTTATGATAAAATGGGAAGCTTGTGAGCAAAGCATTACTGCATAATAGAACGTCACTCTTTATAGCGACATTATTCTGGAGGTCAGCGCAGTGGATACACTCATGGGATCTCACTTAAATAAATATCTTCATAGTCGGCTGCAATATTGGCCTTGGGCCTGATGTGCTGACATTTTAATTCCAAAGCATATTTGGAAACTTTACAAGTATCAAGAGACATTTCCTTATCCTTATCAAATATTCCTCTTTCCTTTAAACAGGAAAACTTACTACACCAGATCAAAAGAATGGTTTGGTTAAATAAAATGAATACATCTCAGCCGAGGTCACAAGAGAGGAGAGAGAAAGACTTACCATTTAGGTTCCCAGGCTGGGCCATGAGATTTGGAAGGAAGAGGCTGTGTACAGTAACATTTTATTAAGCTTCGTTCTCTTCCATTCCTCTGCCTCTGCTGAATTTCTGATTTAATAACATTTACTTGCATGGCTCATGGAATGCTGGTAAGATGTAAAGAAAGCTTTTTATTGCTTTGAAATTTTTTTGAGAAAGAGAGCACTAATGTCCTTCTTTCATTGCCATTTGTACACACGTAGAGTTTCACGATGTGCAGGTCTGTGTGCATGAACCTTTTATAACCTTACATAGTATTTTGAAAATGAAAATGAGAGTCATGCATCTAATGCTGCAAAATTATTTCTGTGATCCTGGTGATTTCCTACACAGCAGCCACTAATTATGTAAAGGCTTGGGAAACAAACAGTTCAGAAATATATGACTAAGAAAAAAAATCTAATTATTATAATGGAATTTTATGACTTTTTAATGAACTGACTATTTTGGAAGTGTTATTTTGTTATAGTCTTAAAATGTGCTGATGGATTTTATTATCCAAAACTATTTTTAAAAATGGGTTTCTTTACATTGGTACCACGTCCTTGAAGACTGTATCTATAAGTTTAACTGAAAATGATGCCAAAGTATTTACTTTGCCTACCCTACCTAATAAAGATAAGTTTTGGCAGTAACGATCAATGACATTGAATTTAGAAAATATTTTTGGTATTTGAGTAAATTGGCATGTTTCTGACAAAGGAAGGGGGAACTTAGGTACTTAATTCTATGCCTTCAGGTAAACAAAACAAATCATAAATTTCCATGCTGCGAAGATGATTTTAAAACTATAATCTAATTGTTTTATTATTGACTAAATTGTCCCAAATGGTGACAAATTAAAACTCAATCCCAAAAAGATAATGTGGGTCTTAGTTACCCGCTGTTATGGGACTTTTAAAAATGTCTCTGAAGGCAGCATAGAGATTAATCTGAGAACGTTCTGCTTGACTCCTGATTTTCCGTGATATTTAAGTGAAGGCTGGTGGCACTGCATCTTACCTCGAATTGGCGCCTCCAGTAGAGTTAACACCAGTTTGCATGGGTTTAAGAGGCACAGTCAAAGGGAGACAACTGCTCTGCTTTGTGTTGGGAAGATTAAAAAAATATATTTTCAAAAACAGGGAGAAAATTAGGATTGCTAACATTAGTGGAAGGTGATAGACCAAACTGCCTCAAGCGAAATGTGTCTCCATTTAAAAAAAAATCACATCACCCAAACACAGCCTTAGAATAGACTTTCTTCTTTTATCTTGCGTCTTATAAACCTGGCATGCATAGAGATGTAGCCAGTGGTAGACAGCTCAGTATGTTAAATAATTTAACACTCCCACCGCTTCGGAAAGCACAGGGAGGCACTGGAGGGAGGGCAATGGAAGGAACCATATGATGTAAAAATGGATGGATGGTGAACTCTTTTAGAGTTTCTGAACTATTGCCGTGTTGGTTTATTGTAAACTGAAACATACACACACACACACACCAAAAAACCCCAAAGTTAACATGGTTTGTTTTCTTCCTCAGGAATTTATACATTTGGACTGTTCGCTACAGATATCTTTGTAAATGCTGGACAAGTAGTCACAGGAAATCTGGCTCCACATTTTCTGGCCCTGTGCAAACCCAACTACACGGCCCTCGGATGCCAGCAGTATACGCAGTTCATCAGTGGGGAAGAGGCCTGCACGGGGAACCCGGATCTCATCATGAGAGCAAGGAAGACGTTTCCGTCCAAAGAAGCGGCCCTCAGTGTCTACGCAGCGATGTATCTGACAGTAAGTAAGAGTCAGAAACCTTTCTTAGTCTGTCTTTCTGTGAATTCTCCCGAAGTGGAAATTATTCCTCCCTGCCATAGTGGAAGTCACATTAAAAGCTTTCTGCAGGCCATTTAATTTATTTTTAATAATAGCTGTTTGTGCTGTGGATAAAATTAAGTCAGTTGGCTCTCATGAGATTATGTGTGGGCAGTTGGTTGCATTAAAAAATACAGCCATTAGCATTTCTATTTGAGAATATGTTTGTCTTTATATTAAGTAGAGCTTAATGGAAATGAATTTGTCCTATAGCAGTCCCCATAAACGTTTAATGGTGCAATTAGAAGGACTACCCAGGCCTCTTAGATACCTACTCAAGCTCTGATGTTCTCTGGTGAAGGGGGGCCAAGAGGCACTCTTTTTCTAGAAAGTTCTTTCATTATTGGTTAACTACATTATCGTAATATCTCAACCAGTGTTTTAATATTTTCTGGTAGAACTAACCAAAATGCTGTTGTAAATTATATATATATATATATTCTTTATTCTTGGGTATTTGCCATCATTTTGGTGGTGAGAACCAGGCCCTAAGTGCAGCTGTCTTCGGACAGCCACGTGTAGGTGGAAGTAAGTGGTCACGCTGAGTGCATTTCTGATCTGCAGGAGGAGAAGGCAGGGCAGCTCTTGGTCCCTGTATTTGTGTCCATCGGCCTTCCCCTCTGCACCAGAATCTGCCTTGAAGCCATGGAGTCGGACTCCAAAACATGCCTCGTAGGCTTTTCCACAGCTACAGCAGGGCGTTCAGAGAATTTTTTCTTTGGGGGTCCTCCTTGCCAGTGGTGCCAATATCTACTTCTTTCTGATTTCAGCTCAATGACAAGAGATCTCAGGACCAGTCTGAACCCAAATTCGATCATTTCTAATTACATGAAAAAATTCGGAATTATTTTTACCCTCTAAGAACTATTTGATTATGGAAATGTTTCTAATGTTCCTAACGTATTCTTGTCAGTTTATCTCTGAAAGCAGAGAGAATAACTCCTGCGACACCCCTACTTGAGACTGGAAATAATAATCACCAAGTAAAGGACAATTTGAGAGGGGGAACTATGGCATCGTACCTAACATTCACAATGGCAGGATGATTTCGGAGGTCATAAGGTTATGCATTTTAACATTTTTAAAGTTTTTAAGCCAAGTTAATTCTACCACTCACTGTCTGGAATTTTTTTAAAATTCCAATGAGAAAAATTTTTATAGAGTTAAGGATTAAATCCTATCCCATCCATTTTCTCTTCTGATTTCTGTATAATTCCCCAGTTACAATGCCCTTCTTGTCCTCACTCTGCTCCCAACTCTGTTCCTCTAATTTCCCCCGATTCTTTAGCGCATCACTTGTGCTTTCTGCTGCACATTCTAAGGTACTTCTAGACTTCACGTGAAATCTTCTAATCCATGCATGTTCTTTCCTGTTCACTAAATTTCTTGGCTGAACATTCTACCTCTCCTAGAAGATGGAGTATTCAGCCTTAATATGAAGATCTAAAACTTGAGTGAATCAGGAGTCAGAAATTACGTTTCACTCCTGATCATGGCATCTAACTCTGATGCTTGCATTTGTGTCTGAGTATACAGATCTGCATAGACATATGATGAAGCCAATGACTTGAGACAAATTCCGGAATACTCTCTGACCCCAGATACTGTTACATGATTATCTTAGCACTGATGCAGATGATGGGTTCTGCTGTGTGATCAGGGTGTGCCAATGGTGGTGAATGTGCTAGCAGAGTGGAATACTTGGTCTTTATGTTTTCTGCCCAAATGGTGTTTCCGAAGGCATTGCTATGGGAGAAGGTGCTATCCGTTTATGTACTGTAAAAATGTCTTAGCATCTTGTCTTGCCCTGGTCTGCTGGCATTTGTTTTAGCAACTTCTTATCTGATTTGTTTTAGGAGCTTACTCAAAGGCATTTATTTAAGCAACTTCTGGATTATAAGCCATATTCTTCTAGTCTGTAATAAAAACTTGGAGCTGTTTTAATAATATTAATTATTGTTATTAGCAAATATTTTTGACCATTTACTATACGTCAGGCACTAGGGCTTCACTTTTACTAATTTATTTAATATATTACTAATTCTTATTTATCTGTTATTAAAATTATTATTATTATTGTTATCATTGATTATTTACACTAACTTATTGAATCCTTACAACAGCTCCTTGAAGGATGTACTATTATTATGCCCATTTTACAGATGAGGACACTCAGCAGGTGAAGTCACTTGCCCAGACTCATAGAACCACCTATTTTCCTGGCTACAGTGATTCTGAATGTTCCAGAGAGGGAGTCATTAAATAATATTAGCCTTCACGGGTGTCTGGTTAGCTGAATTCCCTCCTGCTCCTGCATACTCCCCAGTGCTCATAAAAGTCAAAACCAAAGGTTCAGATGATAGATATGTTTAGAGAAAAAAAAAATTTAATAACACTCCAGCACTCAGGAACCTTCTATCATTAAACAGCGGTTCAGACTAAAAGTCAGGATTCCTGCTTGTAATTACATTGACGGGTCCCACTGTCTTTGTAACAATAGATCCTGTTCTCCGCTAGCTGCTCTTCCCCCTTCCCTGCCACCCCTGTGCGTGAGGAGTGGGTGGCTGCCATGGCAACTCCGAATATAACTCCGGCTGCACGTGGAGGCCTTACAGTCAGGATTTGCCGTTGTATTTGAACCCGTATACATACATATTTTTTCCTAGCTTCACTAGAGACATCTTGGAAAACTTTGTAATAGAAATGTTGGGATGTTTTAAACTAACACAGCCTCATAAAATGCTTGCCAGATTCTGACATGTAGGTAAATAGGGGAAAACAGCCATATTATTCAATATTCTCTGTGGAACTAGGCTGATTGCCTGCTATATTTAGGTCGAGATATATTTGTTTAATGTGGCATAGGGGTTACACATGTATATAAACACGTAAATAAAAGTTAATGAGCCCTGTTATGAAGCATGTGAATCAGAACGGAAGAATATTTTTATGAACTTGAACTCTCCCTTAGCATTTGACTTTAATGAAGACTTTGGGGGTAATTTGATCACCGAGTTGTTCTCTTTTGCTTTGCTGAGAACTTTCAGGGAAAAAAAAAAAAATTCTACGCCTGTTTTTGCAAATGCTGTCGGTTTCCCAGGAAATAATTCTAAAGGTTATTTAACCCTCATTAAATTTATAATTCAGTGTTAAGTTGCATTAGAATAATATTTAAATTTAGCTTCGTGGTATTTCTTTTCATATAAAAATGGGTAAAGTTTTGTTTTTGTTTTTGTTTTTGTTTTTTAATTAAAGTCAGGTGAAACTCCAAGGTTGAGAATGAGGCATACAGTTTGGTGACTTTCCAGTTGACCTCGTAAACCGTTGAAGCCAAAAGTCATAGAATGGCCTCTTTAGGTCTTCTAATTCTGACCTTAGATTTTCTGAAAATCTTAAAAAAATAAAGGAAGAGTCAGCTACATTTACTGACCTTTTCCCATTATCTGCTGCCTCATAACAACCCACCCTAAACCTCAAAACAACAAGAATTTATGAGCCTCAGGATGCTGCAGGCTGACCTGTGGTTTTCTTGGTGGTCAATCTTTGTTGCATCTCTCATGAGTCGTGTTCAGCTGACCAGTCAGCTGGGGGTGGAGGAACTGGGACAGCCCGGAGAGCCGGGCTCTCATGTTCTCAAGACGTCTTTATCATGGGTTGTTTTCCCTGCCACAGTCTTAGAGCAGCCTTCCAAGAGGGCAGAGGCCCAAGCTGCAAGGCATCTTGGGGCACAGGCTCCAAAACTTGTTCAGCACCCCCATGGCTGCACTTTCTCGGTCCAGGCAAACCATAAGGCCAGCCCAGATGGATGGGGGTGAGGAAGAGTCTCTACCTAGAGATGGGAGGCCCAGCAAAGTCAGACTGTGAAGAGGTGAAAGGACCGGGAAAGGAGGAATCTGTGGACATTAAACAGTTCACTGCAGGTGCTCCCAAAACACTAGCGGAAAGCCCTGGAGTAGCATTTTCCTGTCTTCTTCCACCTCGTTGGTGGCAGGTCATTCGTGTCATCCTGCTCTCACTGCCCACATGGCCCTATCTTTTATGAAAAGCTCACAAGGTCCCACGTGCAGGAGTGACTGCCCACAGGCTGCCAAGACAAGAGTCAAATGAACACAGCCCACTGGTGTCTGTCTGCCCCTCCGTTTGTGACGTTTTACCTAATTCTGCAGAGGGACATGAGCAGGCTGTCATTCTGGGGCACAGGAATTGGGGAAGCATGCCAGGTTACTCACAGCTGACTCCATGAGACTGACTGGTCAGGGACTGGGTTTGGAGAAGAAGGATTGGGGTGGGTAAGAAGGAAGGCTCTGGGCTACCTTCAAGAGTTTGTCTTCACTGGCTGGTGAGACCTGGCTTCCATCGGAAGGCCATTCCTCTAAATCTTCCCTGCTCAGGAGTAATTCAGTGCAGAAATGGATACAGTCCCTGTGCTCTGGATTTCAATTGAGCAAATTTGTGTCTACTAGATAATGTACCAAAAAGCATTTATTGGGCACGCACGCGTAATGTGGCTGCTCTTGTCTGCTTGTCTACTGGTGCTGTGACCCTGCGAGTAGTCGACTGAGTTTCTGCTGCCAGCCTTCAGCGAAGTGTTATTGGTAGCGGGTGGGGGAAGGTACAGAAGATCTGCAGAGTACCCATTGGGTTCCACTGTTTTCACTACCACAGACCCCTTTTATAGCTCACCTCTTCCCATTCCCCCCAGTCCTCCATGCACTCCAAGTCTTTATCTTCTGTTGAACAGATTAACACTTTTGCATCCCAACTTGGGCCCAGATATTAAACAATGGTCCATAATAATAAAAATATAATACGCTGTTTTGAAACTGCATAATGCAATTATTAAAATGGCACACGTACAATTATCAAATAATAAGCAGTAAATGATTAAAGACACATGGATACCCTGCATCTTGACTTGAATTTTACCTGGCGTCCATACGTGACACTTACATTTGGGGATGCTGTGATTGGCCCGTGGCTTTATAGTGGTATCTGGTTCTCTAGTCACATCACAACAATTCCCGTGTCTCCCGCAGCGTATCGGATCCACTCAGCAGCGTGTGCTCACCATTGTCGCCAACTGACTCACTGTAGTTCCAGCCCAAAGCAAAGAGTACTGACTTTTTAGTTACTGCACTTTTGCCTACGATGGATAGATACAATATCCCACTAGGCTCCTTGAAATATTGAAGAATATGTCGTAGAACTCCATTAAGACGTCAGGAGGTTAGGTGTGAGCGGTCTCCAGCCTGGGGATGGCTGGCAGCACCTACACATTCTAATTGGGAAAACAGGACTGACTGTCACAGGGCAGTGGGAGGTGGTCAGGGCTGCGCTGTGACTTTCGTGGGGCCGAGGTACTCATGTGTGCCTTCATGGCCCCCCTCCGCCTTTAAATATAAATATAAATGCAAATATAAATATAAATATATAAATATGTATATATTAGAACCTCATTGTTGTAAGAACGCATTTATAAATAATATATGTTAAACATTTTCTTCAACCTAAATGCTCACTTTTTCCTTCTGATTTTAAGAGATTAAGACGATTTCATGGGTCCCTAGAAGTACCATCAGCCCTAGAAGTATTGCAGTGCCTACTGGATAAGTTTGTCCTGGGGATGGTACATAATAAAGTTCTAAGTGAAATATAATCATTAGCGTATCTGGTAACAACCATGGGAGCCACTCTGTGCCCAGGAGGGAAGAGGCCACTATTGGTAAGCATCAGGGAGCAGTACTTCAGAAATAAGTGGTTCTTGGGATAGGGTTGGAGATGGATATGATTTGAACAGGGAAAGAAGAAGCAATTCCAGGTCAGGGGACAGAGGGGGCAAAGACACGGAGCAAGAAGCAGTAGATGCAGTTAGGGGCCAGTGACAGGCACACCGCAGATGGGGAGCAGAAGGGGTGGCTGGTGGTGGGCAGGGGGAGGAACTGTGGGATTTAAGGATTAGCAAGAATAAATCAATCGGAAAGACCTTGTAAACCAATCTGAGGCTTCATGCTTGAGTTAATAAGCAAGACAGAGTTGAAAAATGACGTGATAGAAGCAGTTCTTTAGAAGGGTTTTATTTATTTATTTCAATCCCATAAATATATATTGAATACCTAGAATGCGTCAAGCTGGTGCATTCTGATACAGTCCTTCTGAAGTTTAAAATGGTCTGATGGAGAGTAAAGAGGGATTTTAAAAGGAAAAGACAAAACTTAAAAGTAAAGAATATTTGAAAGAGATTGTCAGTCTCAGATGTGAAATGATAAGGATTTGAATTCAGTTGGTTTCCTTAAAATTGAAAGCTGTGGTGCTGATGAGACCAGAGTCCAATGATACGAGACGTACAGATTTGAACAACTGGGGGTCTCTGAGCATCTTCTCTTTGAGCACAGGAGTAGGAAAGTCAGACCAGACCCAGAGCCAGCAGTCTGGTGTGCAGCTCGGGTTTCACACACCATCACCAGCTTAGATGCTATGGCTACATGGAGCCAAATCCCTGGGCCCAATTTTAGCATTTTTTACTGCTTCCTTGTTTCCAATCTCTATTCCCCAGCTTCCATTTATCGAAAGGAAACAGTCTAGCATCATACTAAGCCCTCTGTACGCCGTAATCTTCACAAAGGCTGCGATGAAGGTCTGGCTGTCTTCCTTTCCCAGGTAACAACACTGAGGCCACAAGAGGCTAATGAAGTTGCCCAGAGTCACTCAGCTAGTATTAGAGTCGGGAATGTGACTCCAGGTCAGTGTGACTCCAAAGCCAGCATTTGGTCTCTTACATCACACTGCCTCCTGAGATGTGCCCCTGTGAAGAGAAGGCAGCTCCGTTCTGAGTTATCTTCAGAGCCTAGTGCCTTACCCATAGTAGCTGAAGAAAACTAGTTAGGTGATTTTAATTGAAATGTTGTATGATATGAATTAGAAAGGATGTGGGGGAAAAATGTGCATTCCATAAGTTCCTGTTTCACGTCCTGTTTTTCAGGCAGCCAAGTAGCTCAAACACTAAAAGAAATATGAATGGTCATGATTGTCAAGTTTTTAATTGTACTTTGATTTTAAGTGGATGCATATTTTATTCTTATGACCCTTAAGTTTGAATATCTTATGTTCTGCACGTTGTTTGCAATGTTAAAGAACTTTAATTGCTTCTAAAATGACAACTTCGAAGTTATCTTTAACTTCTTTACAATGTACAATAACTGGCTACATAATAACCTCACCAGCCTCGGCCGTGCTAACTGCTGACTGGATCTCTGTGGTAAGCAGTTTCGCTTTGATGGGGTCCAGCAGAACCCGAATTATAACGGGCAGCTCTGAACGTGCGGTCATTTGATACCCCGGGGTCAAACAGTCCATCTCTGCTGGGCCCACTGACACACTCACACGTCTCCTTTTTAAAAGACACCCCATTCCCTGCTGCCAATGTCGTGGCCTTGCAGGAGCCAGCACCGTGATTCTCGCACTTACTGCCATAAGCCCCAGGCTGTGTGCTTCCCACCGCTGGCGCTCGAGCACCGTAGGGTCTGCTGGATCGTGTGGCCCAGGTGACAGATTGTACTTATGGCAGAGCCCTTCCTGCTGCCGCCCCAGCTTTTCGTGTCACCTGGTACCTGGGCCAGAACGGTATTCATAAGCGTAGGATGTGTTTCCTTAAGAACGCAAAGCGATCTAAAGGTGCCGTGCTTCCCTTCTTTGCGGTGGGAACACAAGGTGCAGTCGTTTGTACTTGACTTTGGAGGGCATGTCTAGCACGGCCCTGATCAGTGGGTCCCTGAGAGCTTTACTGATGTCCCAGGTCCCTGAATCTTATACAGTTTACCTCCCAAGGTCTGGAATGCGTGTGTCTTCCCCAAGACCCCAGTGAGCTAACCACCTCTTGTTTATCTTGCCTGATCAGAATGACATTTTTGATGTAAAGGATCCATATGGCAGCCTGTGAGATGTCCAGAATGTCCACCTCACTGCAGACTGTGATATGGCAAAGAGCAGGAGAGTGAACGTCGCCCTGACATAAACTGGGGTGTGAGGAGCTGCCTGTTCCACGTGAATGTGAGCTGTTTCTCATCCTCTTTCTTGAATGAGAGAGAAAAGAACGCATTTGACAAATCAATGGCCGCTACTCCTCGGTTGATGATTCAGTAGTCTATGGTCATTCTCCAGGATCTGTCTAGACTGGTGAACTGAATGGAGATAGGAGAAGAACTACCACACCCGCATTCTTGAGATCTTAAGTGGTGGCATCAAATCTTCAACATCCCCCCTTCCCTAACACAGTATTATGTTTGATGTACTATCCTGCAGGAGTGGGAGAATACAGTTTCATAAGCTTCCGGTTGAGTTCCCCCAGGGCTCCACCCTCCCAGGGGAACACGACCACTGGGTGTGCTCTCATACCGAGGAAGTCCACTGTGAGCCAGACTTTGGCTTGGACTCACTTGTTATCTAGTCCCCGTGTGACCCTGCTCTGACATGAGGCCATGGTGATGTTAATTCAGGTGTCTGGGAACCAGTGCCCACTGGGACTATGTCCAATAGTCCTCAAAATATCTAGGTGCTCTCTTTTCCCCAGTGTATCGCCGCTGACTAAATGATCACGGGTCCTTTTGGAGAAGGACCCGGGAAATCATTACAACACATACTTTCTGTTGTGCTGCAGGGTCCTTCCCTTGGGGACCAGCTGCCTCTTCAGTCAGTGAGTTTCATCCAGGTTAGAGAACTGCAGAAAGAATTAAAATATTATATTGGGGCATCTACTCTCAGCTCTGCAGCCTTGCTTTCTTGTGATTGTATATTAATTGTGAGCCTCATTGGCTCCCCATATGTTTTGCCCCTAGAAAATGCTGCCATTTATAAATCATCTTCAGAACTGCTGGCTGGGCAAGTCCCCTTGGCTGTCCCTCAGGCCTTCAGCATCACCGTAACAATTACGATACTCCCTCCCACCCCATCCCTGCTTCTGATGGTTCAGCACTGATACCTGGCTTCTGTTTCTTCGGGTCCCTCATAATCCACATGGACATCAAGGAGCCCAGCTCTGTGGGAGCCTCTCCTCCCATCACCCTCGCCTGCACCGGGGCAGCACTGCCAAACTTGCGCGTCATGCCGTGCCCCTCTCACCAGCGGTGCGTCCACTAGGTCCTCCCAGGGTGCCTAATCCTCTGGGGGGCCTTGGAGACTCCTCTCCTGCGTCCATCCCAGGAATGCCCACTTCTCTGAGGCTTTTCATTCCTTCCCCCATCTGCCAAGGCAATGCAGGCACATCAGCTTCATTAAGAGAAGGCAGTCGTTTTCTCTAGGCTTGTAGTAGCCAGCCCAGCAAGGTATTTCTATGGTTCCCTGGGGCCTGGTGAAAGTGTTAAATCCCACATCCCCAGGGAGAGTGTCCTCATGTCAACAAATGCTCCCTTATCCTGTTTCTGTTTCACCGTCGTTGATAAAACCCCCTTCTGAATCCAGCCGCAGAGGTCTGCCCTGGCTCTGGGAGGCGTGTGCCGGCTAATTCTTGCAGCAGTTTGGGGGAGGAGTCTGTCCGCTTCTCAGTAGGTTCGTCACATCCCGGGCACCAGTCACCACTGGTGGCTTTGAGCAATTGCATTGCTGCCTGGCGGACTGTCTGTGCATAGGTTGGGATCCTTATTTCCAGGCAAGATATGTTGCCAAACCCATCTGACCACCTGCTTTCTTAGACTAGCCCTGGTACCAATTACGCTTCTCCAAAAAGTGGACAAGATTTATTGGAGGATTGGAGGGGGGCAATATTTGCAAAAGTTAGAGGAAAGAAGCAAGATTGGATGGGGGAGTCTCAGCCAGTCTTGAGCAGGGGTAGAAGAGCCCCATGTTGGGCATAAATGGCCAAGCCTTAGTACCCCTGCCATGCTCAGTCACTGGTCAGGGGCTGGCCAGCAAGCTTGTGGCCTCTGCTCAAACACTGTGGAATCTAGATGCACGGCAAGTGGAGACTCTCAGCTCACTGCTCTCCTAAGAGGAGAACAGCTTGCTCTTTCCTGAAGGGAGGGCAGAGCACTTGCCTCTGTGGCTGCCCCGCGGCTCTCATCTGTCAGGTAACGCACAGCAAGGGGTTAACAGTGCGGCATGTTATCTTCTGTGAGCCTCCCTGTGTCAAATATATTTGCCCTTGAAGTGCCTTAATGTACAGGAAAAAAATTTCTGTAAACTTCTGAAAAAAGCACTGTAATTTCAATCATCAAACTCCCAACTTGAAGATATAGTTCAAGTCAAAGAGATTTCTTGCCACCTCTTCCACTGCAGTAGAAAAGAGATGACCTTCTGTGAACACAGTCTGCTTTGAGCCTTTTGTTTGTCTGTGCCATTTAAAGAAACTCTTGGAAGGAGAACATAGGACTTCAAATAACAAATAGAAATCACTCTATAATAATATAGAAATTTCGAGTATAAAAATAACTTATTATTGACAGCTTACTGGGCTAAGCACCTTGCACGCAGTAGATTTAGTGCTTTCTTTCCTTTGTCAAACATCTTAATCAGGCATCTTTCTCTATATAGGGATGTGTGCTTTTAGCTTTTACACAATGTAGGGAAATATGATTTCCTGAGACATGCTGAAATTTCCATTATCAAAAAATAAAACCAACGTTCGCACAGAAACTATCCATTAATTTGAGCTACCATCCCATTTCTGAAAGAAACTTCTGGGAAGATAAGTTCATACTGCTTCACCTTTGAAACTATTCAGAATGTGGGTTTTGCCCCTCCCCATCCTGCCCACACTCTACCTAAACTACTCAGAATTCATCCACCAGAGAGCTTATCAAAAGCCTCTTCAGATCCTCGGCTTGCTGGCCGTCTCAGTGACATGGAGCTCCTGATCACCGCCTCCTGTCTGAGCTTCTCTTTCTTCAGACTTTGAGAACATTGTATTTTCCAAATTTACCTCTTCCCTCATGAAGTGCTTTCCTGCAATGTCAGAAAAATCATCTATGAGCATTTACCAGGTTTCTGTTCCTGACCTCCTTTCCTTCCGTTATCCCTCCCAAGGGTGATCTCATTCACTGCCACTCCCACGTCTTTTCAACCCCCCAAACTCCTTCACTGGCCTCAGCCTCTCTCCTGAACTCCAGAGTTTACTCCTAACTTGAACATAAATATGTTGTGTTTCACCAGCTCCTTAAACTCAGCATCTCAGAAATGAAAACCATGACCTCGCTCCATCGTAGCCCTGGCTTCTGTGTCTTCTGATTTGCTTGTCGGCATTCCCACCCTCCCAGCTACCCAAGTGAAAGGTCTGAGTCATCCTCAGCTCCTCCCACTTCCACGCCCCCACATCCAGATGTCTGATAATTTTGTTGGTTCCACATTTGAAGTATCTCTCAAATCCAGACTCTGCTTCTCCACCCCCCCCCCACTTCTGCTAGAACATGGCTCCTTTAAATCATTCACCTTCACTACTGTAGGAGCCTCCCAAAGAAGCATCCTAAGAAAATGCTTGACTCACCGCATCTGTTTTACCCTGTGCACCCGAGTAACCCCCCTAAAGCCTGAGCTTCAGCAAGTCTGTCTTTGCACGGAGGCTCTTTGCGGCCTCCCCTCATGGACCTGCAGGGGTCACACTCCTATCTGTGGCACCTGAGACCCTCTTTGTTCTGGCTAAAACGTCTTCCTTTCTGCTGTGGACTGAATTGTGTCCCCTGCAAAATTCGTATACTGAAGCCCTGACCTCCAATTGACGGTGCTCAGAAGTGGGGCGTTTGGGAGGTAGTTCAGTCTAGAAGAGGTCCTCACGAGGGCATTAGAGCGCTTAGAAGAAAAGACGCCAGAGAGCTTGCTCTCGCCCAGCAAGAAGGCAGCGACCTGCAAACCAGGAAGGGAGCTCTCCCACCAGAACCCCTCCATGCTGGCCCCTGGCCTCAGACCGCCAGCCTGCCCGGCTGTGAGAAGATCAGTGTCTGTTGGTCAAGGTGCCCCGTCTGTGGGCTTCGGTTACGGCAGCTTGAGCTGAGACACCGCCCTTGGCTCACAGCGCCTTACGAGCTCAGTTCCCAGGTCATGTGAACGCAGTTCACTCTGGGTCATTACCAGTTACCACAGTGTTCCTTTTTCTATTTCTATACTTTTACTTTTGGTGTCCTCTCAGCCTCCAGTATCTGCAGTACCTCCTACCTCCATACTCATCTAATCAAAATTCCGTTCGCCTTTTCACGTGTCGGTCAGAGTCGTCTACTACCAATCACGGGAGGTGACGCTGGCCAAATATAGTGATTTAGACCAAATGAGGTGAAGGGTCAAGCTGAAGAACCAGGCCCAGGGGTGAGCAGGAGCCGACGGAAGCCCAGAACCCCAGCCAGAGTCCGACCACAGGGAGGGTGTGGAGAGGATGCAATGCTGTGACCGCAGGACCCTGGGTACCACACGGCCACCGTCTTGTGCTGCCCCCACCAGCACCGTTGCCATGGCAGCAGCTGGTGGAATGGCTGTCCCACTGGATCTACTTCTCTGCATCGCTTGCAGGCATGTCTGAGTGACCGAGTGTAGGTCGTGTGCCAGCAGCCTGCTCGCCGGGACTTTGAAGAAGGCAGCACCAACTCTTGTTGGCTTTAGTGGTGGGACAGCGTATTGCTTCTCCTGTGGGAGGCATACTGTGAGGAGGGGGGTTCAAATGTGCTGTAGTGGAAAAAAATGCTCTCTACCTTTATAACACAGACAAGGTTGACCTCCTCTTTGAAATTTAATCTCATCTTTTCATTGAAGTTAATCTACCCACTTACAGTGGCCCACCTAGATATTTGACACCAAAGCAAATCGTTTTTTAGCATCCCTTCTTCTTACGGAAAAAGTACTTTCAAAAATAGTTATATGATTTGACACAACATTGTAAAATGACTGTAACTCATTAAAAATGTGGAAAAAAGTAGTTATATGATAAAAGTAGTAATTATTTTATCAATTCATTTTGCAGTTTCACAATAAACAAATAAGAGTGTTTTTGAAGGCTTAAGATTTCAGGAAAATATTTCATGTATGAACTAAAATTAACACTTACCCTTACAAAAATACTATACTTTGCCTTTACAGCATTACATCATTTCATTAAGTTAAACATAAAAACTCCAAGTAGTCACATATGTTGGCAGAATCAAAAGAATTCAAGTTGTCTTTCATCATCTTTACGATTCCTACGGTATCCTGTTTTTTTCCCTCTCAAATCAACTGTCTGAATGTAACACGATAGGGGCTGGAGGCACTCCGTGGCCAGAGTGTGTCTGACTGGTTCCCAACCTCTTACAAACTTACTCTCCAGATGAGTATGTGTAGCTGAGTCCACGTGCCAGAAGTCAAAAGTATAGCTGGGAGTTCTTGAAATTAACTTCTGTGTACAGTACAACATTTATTAGAGATTATGTAACAAAATCTGAAAAATGGGTTGATTTGAAGATCATGTATGTTAAGTAACAGCAGCAATTACGTCAGCTTAGCCCAGCGGTCCCCTTACTGTTGCCCCTCCACAGCCCATCCCAAACTGGGTGGCATAAAACGGCTCACTGTGCTCACAGATTCTGTAAGTCACATATTTGAGAAAGGCACAGCATGGCTGTCTTGTCTCTGCTGCGTGATGTTTCTGGCCTCAGTTGAGAAGACTCAAAGGCTGACTCCAAGGGCACCTTGATCTCTGGCACATGGAGTCATCTGAGGGATTGCTCGTTCCGATGCTGCGTCAGGGCTGGGAGGACTTGAAGACTAGGGCTGCCCATACGTGGCTTCTCTGTGTGTCTTGGCTTCCTCACAGCATGGCAGCCTCAGGTGGTCAGCTTTCCTACGAGACTCTAAGCACGCATATCCCAGTGAACAAAGCAGAAGTTCATTGGCTTTTATGAGTTTGTGGTGTCACATCTGCTGCGTTTTGTTGGTTACAAGCAAATCACAAGACTGACCAGATTCAAAGGGAGGAGAATTTGACTTCACCTCTTAGTGGGGGAGCCACAGGGGAGCAAGGGGTTAGGGGACTATTGCAGCCATCTTTGAAGAATGCAATCTACCCAACCAACAAAAGCTCCCGGGGGCCAGGAGCATGTTACCAGTGACACTGTTTAGAATTGCTTGGCAGGGGGAGGGTGTAGCTCAGTGGTAGAATACATGCTTAGCATGCACAAGATCCTGGGTTCAATCTCCAGCCTAAGACATAAACTCTTCTGGTTGTTTAGTTCAACTTAAAAAAGGTAAAGATTAGCCCAGTTTTTATTATTATTATTATTATTATTATTATTATTATTATTATTATTATTATTATTATTATTATTATTTCTATATTTCTGCCTCCAGTAGATTATAAATTCACTGAGGTGAGAAACCATTTCTTTATAGCCAACACAATGCTAGCAGTAGCATGAATATAATACAGACTAGAAAAGCATGTTGATCAGTTCAGACAACTACAACCTATCTTTAATGCTCATTATTTGTAAGAAGGAGGTTTAAATAGGTGCTTTGCCTTTGCCCCCTAATAAATCTGTAATCTCAAAGTACAATGATGGAGAAAATGATACTCAGAGGTCGGGCCTGTACAAAGCACTGGATCCATTCTTCTGAATAAATGGGTCTAGTTCCTTAAATAAGTTAAACATTTGCATTTTTATGGCAATCTTATTAGAGCCAAGGGAGGTAATGGGGATACACCCTGGCATTTATGTAAGTCCCGTCCCATGGGGCCTCTTGGCCGCTCTACCTCAACTGGGAAAACCTGTCATCAACCCCATAGCCGGGGATGATGCCTGTACGGGACCCATGTCCATCTAGAGGGTGGGGAGGTCCTTTTGTACACCCTTGAATCATCCTACGTGCTTGTGATTGCCTGCGGATATGGAGGCAGCCGAGTTGGATTCACAGGGAGGCTGGTTGGTTGGGTCCCCTTCCCTGGCTGAGTCTGTGGCTACTCATGGCCATGTCTTCAGCATCCTGTCCAGCTCCGCCTTGGACCTTCCTGCAGTCAACTTCAGAATACTCCTTATCCACTCAAAAAAGCCCCAAAACTTCAGGTCCTTTTGACTCTTACTTTCCCTAAAAAAGGGGGCCACTGTATTTGCGTGAAGAGCCGAACAACAGGCGATCTGCTTTTCCTGTGCGTGCCAGCCCCGTGCTAAGTGCTTTGCATGGATCATCTCGATCCAGCCTCACACTTGGAAACCATCGGTACTAGCCTAATTCCCAAATGAAAGACGAGAAAACTGAGGCTCAGAGAAATTGAACAACTTGCCCCGAGTCCCACAGCGGGTGTATGCTGGAGCCAGAGTCTGAATCCAGAATGCTTCCCAGGTGCACTTTCCGAGCCCCTCCCTTGCTCTGCCTCCCCCTTGCAGCCCAGAAATTAAGGTGCACACCCTGCAGTGCTGACAGTGCAGAATTCCAGGTCCCTCCCCTGGGGCCCTTTGTTCTGGGTGGCAAACGTCTCTGTAGTTTCCCCGGAGTGGAGCTTTGGCTCACATGACAGTGGCAGGATGTGGTATTCTAGCACGGCTGGCATCTCAGGGCGAGCCAGAAATCATTGTGCACTTGGCAGATAAAGAACGCTGAAGATTAGCCGCTGCGCATAAATCAGGCGTAGTGCTTTTATTTAAGTGTTCTTAATGGCCCCGGTGTGCTCGTATATTCATTGCTATTAAGTTTAACTAACTTACGATGACACCCACTGATTCAGCTGGGGCCATTTTGAACAGAGAATCTCAGGGTCTTTTTAACTCATTCTGTAATTGATTCTCCTTATTCCGTAAAGTTTTCTTACTGGATATTTTTATTTCATGAAGGCCTATGGTGTTCAGATTATAGCTTTGGGGTTATTTATAAGTAGAATTAAAATATGGAAAATTAAATGGTAAAGGGGAACGGTCAGCGAAGCTATTACTGCAGCATGATGAAATTCACTCCCACCTGCAAACAGGGTTTAGGCTCCCATCGTCGCTTGCCTGGATTACCAGTAACATTTTTTTTAACAGCCCCTCCTCCTGCCCATTGT
The DNA here is from genome assembly GCF_009834535.1 of Camelus ferus. NCBI lineage: Eukaryota > Metazoa > Chordata > Mammalia > Artiodactyla > Camelidae > Camelus > Camelus ferus. Next base: position 70,500,726 of record NC_045704.1, on the reverse strand, counting down.
AACCCACTTATTCTTCATGTGATTTTCCTGGTGACTCTCCAAAATGGGACTCCCAACATGCAGGTCCAGCTTCACTGGGTGTATAAGCTGCGATGTCACCCAGGGCCTGTGCTCAGGAGGGCCCCACGTGTCGTTATTTTTTTTTTCACTTATTTTTTATTCTTTTTGGTGGGAGGGGTTAATTAGGTTTTTATTTATTTATTTTAGTGGAGGTACTGGGGATTGAACCCAGGACCTCGTGCGTGCTGGGCATGTGCTGTACCACTGAGCTACACCCTTCCGCCCCCACGCGTGGTGTTGATGCTCCTCCCTCACCATCTTGACGTTCCTGATGACTTCTCAACAAGGGGCCTCTCATTTTCATTTTGCACTGGACCCTGCCAGTTCAGTAACCAGTCCTGGTAACATAATAATCATGTAATCCACCCCCCCACCTCCTCGTACGTGCTCTAGAAGCCCCTCTTTCAACTTCTTAAGAATTCGTGGGATTTAGTTTAGAAGCATCTGGATTTTCTGTAAACTTCCTTCTTTTGCAGTCTTGTAGTTCCATGACCATAAAATGCTTTACAAATGTAATTATTAAGGAATGTCAGAGATCTAATGTTTATACAAGTACCTTAAAAACTGATCCAGTGCTGATAAACGGAAGATGGCACTAGTTTCTGTTGATTTGTTTTGGTTTCTCTGTTTGCGTGTTGTATCAGACCCGTCCCACTGTTGCCTTGTATTGACTTCATGGTCACAGAATTCCCAGGATTTTTCTTTAGCAGCGACCTTATCTTTTTCCTTAAATTCGCAGATCTTGAAGTATTTCAGTAATTTTCAATGTCATCAATTATCTTAGTGTCTGATAAGAAATATCTAAAGGGGCTGAAAGTAAAATAATCTTGATTCAGTATATTTTTATATCCATTTACAGCACGTGTACCACATTTCAAAAAAGAAATTTAGATTTTTTTAAAAAATCAAACAATTATTAGTTGGTTTAATTCCAAAACACTGAAAACAACCATTGATTCAGTTATGTATGAATTAATTTGATAAAAAAAATAACTTCTGAGCACATGTGATGTTCTGAGGATTCAGAGACAAACATTCAGCCCTTGATCTCAGGGTGCTTAACGCTCCCATGTGGCTGGGAGATGGCGGGCCCTATTAATCTGCTAGGGCTGCCATGGTGAAATAGCACAGGGTGGGTGGCTTAAGCCACAGAGACTTATTCTGTCACAGTTTGGAGGCTTGAAATCCCAGGTTTAGGTGCCGCCAGGGTTGCCGCCTGGTGCCGCCTTTCTCCTTGGGTTCCAGTCTAGTATTCCAATTTATTTGTTCAAACTGTTACCTGACAGCAGGCACGTCATACATGGAGCTTTGGTACCTAGCTCAGCCTTCAAAAGCCCGTTTAACTCATTAATGTTCATGCGCATAACATATGTTAGTAATAGTGCTACAGGACCACCATGAAGTGCAGTGTTCCCGTGAGAAAATGGTAGCGTGTCTTGATTCTTGGTGTATGTGAGAAGTATCGTCCCTTTAGATGCGAGTATAGATCACTCGCTAGAAGCTTCCTCTGAGGCCTGGGTCTGGTTGTGCTTTACTCCTCGTTCACCTTACTTTCCTCCCCCACTGGTCTCCACTCGGTTCAGGCGCATCACTCACACACACACACACACACACGCGCGCGCGCGCGTGCATAGCCAATGAACGACCAAGTCTTACCAATTCAACTCCCTAAATATTTACTTAATCGGTTCGTAATTACAGCTGTTACTCCAGTTCAGGACATGACGATCCAACACCTGGAACCACTTCAGCCAGAGGGATATTTTAAAACTCAGATCTGCAGCTGTCATCTCCTTGTGTCCCTTAAGTGGCTTTCCGTCATTCTTTTTTTTTATTTATTTATTTATGTATTATGTATTTATGTATTTATTTATTTATTTATTTATTTAAAAAAAATTTTATCTTTTTAATAAAAATTCAAACTCCTCCACTTGACACACAACCTTTTTGCTTGCTTTTTTTTTCCTTTTTAAAGACATTTTTATTTCTTTGTTTTTGTGAACGGACATAAGCTAATTTTTTATTGAAGTTGATTTATAATACTTAGTTCCATGTATACAGCATAGTGATTCAGTATTATTATAGATTAGACTCCATTATTATAAGAGAATGGCTCTAATTCCCTGTGCTGTGCTATATACCCTTGGTGATTATTTTTTACATAGTAATTTGTACCTCTTAATCCCATAGCCCTATTTCACCCCTCCCGGCTTCCGTCTCCCCACTGGTAACCACTAGTTTGTTTTCTATATCTGTGAGTTCGTTTCTGTTTTGCTATATACTTTCATTTGTTTTATTATTTTAGATTCCACATGTAAGTGATATCATATAGCGTTTGTCTTTCTCTCTCTGACTCATTTCACTAAGCAGACTATTCTCTAGGTCCCTGGACACACAGAGCCTTTGAAAACATGGTCCCTGTCAACCTCTCCAGCCTGGTTTCCTGCCACTGCCCTCTCTGCAGGTACCTCCCAGCGCTCACCCTCACCCCACCCACGCAACCTGCAGTCTGACACGCCGAGTTATTTTCGGTTCCCCCAGTTTCTCCTTTGTGCATGCTCCCACCTCTGCTGGAAGACCTCCTCAAGCCATGCCCCCATCCGAGACTGAGGTAGAGGCTTCTCTGCTGCATCTGGCGTGGTGGTGGTCAGAGCCTGCCAGCTGACTGCTTGAATTTGGAGTCCTGCCTTACCGCTATTAGCTTCGTGGGCTGAGGGGTGGAAGCGGGTGGGTGTGAAAGGAGAGATGCCAGCCACAGGGTTCACCCTCTCCATTTACCCCTTCTGCGAACAAGTGAGGTGAGAGCTGGAATTCGGAAGGGGGCACAATGGAGATGAATCTAGGAAGCTTTTAGTTGAATGAAAATTAAGGGGTGGGGCAGGGGAATCTCAAGCCATGAGATGGGCAGGAAAGAAGGTACCTCCTAAGACCCCTGGGTGCCCAAGCAGGAAAATTTCTCCCCAACCCCTGTGACTTAGCCACAGGTGAGGGTTAGGAGTGACGTCAGCAATACCCTAAAACCACACTCTGGAATTTGGAGACATCCCTTAAGATCTCACATTGTTATATTTAATATTAGTATGAAATTGATAAAGCACTTTGTTGCTAGTTGCAAAACTGTGTATACTGTCTATTCACATATACTCACAGTAACTATGAGACTCTGTGTGTGTGTGTGTGTGTGTGTGTGTGTGTGCGCGCGCGCGCGTTGCACTTTGTGGTGCGCATTTATTTTCCTTATTGCAATACTACATTTTCTTTTTAAAGTATAATTTGATTCTTTTCCTGTTATTGTATAATTTAAGAGAGTATCTCAAGATCTGGAATCCAGTTCTTAATACTTAATTTTTTAATGATTCTATAGGATATATAGATTATTAGGTGTCGTGTGTATCATACAGATATCATGTAAATGGATAGTCACATATCCATTAATTACAGTTTCTTTCCTTAATTAAAGAAAATCTGAGAAATATTGTGATTCCTAAGATTTAACTGCAAATTCAAACAGTTTTGAGGGTTAGTCAGAGATATGTGAGGTGTGCTTTTGCCATTTTTACCACTGACTTTTTATCCCTGGTATTAAATTTAAATGTTTCATTTGCATATTTTAATAGTTTTTGCAGGTTCTACTTTCTTCATTTGCCTTGAAGTTAAACTAAAACTAATTCCTCAAGTCATCTAACCGTCTAGTGCGCATTTTGTAATGTTTAAAGGTCTCCAGAGTGGCCTTTTGCATATTAATTTCAGTCTCTTACTCTCTAGTTTAATGAATTTTGAATTTTAGAGATGGTGGCGTTCTCAGAATTGCAGGACTCAAATAATCTCTTGCTTGCATGTAACTCCTCACCTGTCACATAGCTTTCTTTTCCTTGTACCACAATCAGAAATAAAACAGAAGCCTATCTTTATCTAAATATTACCTTCCTTTTTCTATCTTTATCTAAATATTACCTTCCTTTTTATCTGTGAGTGGAAGACAGCTATTAGATGATGGAAATGTGTGGTTCTCGATGTTACAGATGGCAGAGAAAATGTTAAGTAAAAGCATTTTTTGTTCTTCTGGCTGATGGACGAAGTGCCTTGTGTACAATATATTTACCAGGGGGGTCATACTGGAGAGAAATGGCCTCCGTGTAATACCAGCCACGGCTGCACTTCAGGGATAAGGTAAATGTGTCAGTGATGAAGGGGCTGTTATTCCCAACCAAGCCATCAATCGGCCATTGTGCCGGGGGCAGCTGAGTCCCTGAGCATATTCTGATCTTAACTGCACGTACCAGCTGGTCCTGAACACTGAGCTTGTTGTTAATTTACATCACATTTGTGACTCCCTAGTGTTGCCCATTCAGGGACATCAACTACATGATAAATTCTGTGTCCCTGATTATGTAATTTTTTGTTAGGGACCCATTAAGTATATTGTAAAGAAAATGGATGGTCACTCTTGGTTTTTCAAATGCAATATGTGTAAGGAACTTTATTCCCATGGCTGTAAATTAGGCAATTTATTACTTCTTCCAGCAAATGTAGTTTTAATGCAAATACATGATTTTAATCCTTCAGGTTTATTCCAGGCACAAAGCAAACAAAAATCTTCATGCTGCCTTGTGACAGTAGTATAACTTTTGCACTCCCTGTGTGGCCACTGTGCTAAATCGTACAAACTATTATTGTCATTTTACAAATAATGTAACTAAGATTGGGAGAAGTTAAGTAATCTGTCTAAGGGCACAGATCTAATCAGTGGTGGACTGACATTTTAACCCAGGTTATAAACTCCTGTAAGTTAAGCTTTTCCTCCTGGTTTACACTGACCAAATATCGAATCCACTAAGTATCTGAAGGGCATCAAGAAATACAAAATAATTGATTAACTCTGAAGAAGCAAAATATTTTTAAAACAGCTATTATGATAATCAGAACCTGAAAAAAATAGGTTTAATGGGATAGTTTAACTCTGAAAATTCAAGATAACTCCATAATATCATTTTATTATGTTATGTGCTGCTTGAAACAGTAATATGTTAATAGACAGAAAAATTAGATACAGATGGAAGATACAGATAAGTATGTCTGATGGAGCACAAGTGCCCTAAAAATGGTTTTAGATTCAGTACCCAACTCCAACCAATACAATAAATAAAAATAATAAGGTAACAAATGTTGAAATTGGAACAATATTTTTGAATATTAACTGATACATTTTTCGTTTCCCTTGAATCTTAAGGCTCTTGTCTAAGTCTTTATTGTCCAGCAGAAATAAAACATGAAACCACATGCATAATTATTAATTTTCTAGTAGTCATATTTTAAAAAGCCAAAGCAAATGTTAAATTGATTTTTAAAATATATTTTATTTAGCCAATTATGTACAAGTTTTAATGTTTCAACATGTAGCATTGTAAAAATTATGAATGAAATATTTTGCATTCCTCTTTTTGCTAAGTTTTCAAAATTCAGCGTCTTTTTGACTCTTGCGATGCATCTCAGTTCCAATACTACATTTTCATCCCAAGCATTTGATTTGCATTTAGGTTTCATAAAATGTACAGTATAAAAGTAGATGCACATTTGTTCCAAAATATTTAGAAGTTTTCTAATAATCAAATCAATTACCAGTTATGAGACTTAACTAAAATTAAAGATTTCCTTTTCTCCACATCCGCTTTAGCATTTATCATTCATGGTCTTTTTAGTGATGGCCATTTTGACCGATGTGAGGTGATGCCTCGGTGTAGTTTTGATTTGCATTTCTCTGACAATTAGCGATATTGAGCATTTTTTCATGTGCCTACCGGCCATCTGCATGTCTTCATTGGAGAGGTTTGTTTAGGTCCTCTGCCCATTTTTAGATTGGGTTGTGTTTTTTTGTTATTGAGTTATATGAGCTGTTTGTATATTCTGGAGATTAAGCCCTTGTCAGTCACATTATTTGCAAATATTTGAAATCAGTTTAAAGAATCCAGTCCTAACCTGATTGTGACATGCAGATCCGTAAGTAAGACTATAGGGTGCGACCCAGGAAAGTTACAACCGTGCTCTGGGTGGTCAGAGCAGGTGTGCACTGGGGGGTGATGTGGGACAAGCACTGGAATGGCCAGCTTGTGGAGGGATCTGGCCCCTGAGCTATGTCCTGCCGAGTGGGTGGAATCAAGGCCTTTTATTCTGTGGGAAAGAAGAGGCAGAGGGTAACAGAGTTCATGCTAATCACCTGCAAGTAAGTCATGAGCAGATATTTTGAGGCAGAGAACCTAAAGGGAGGAAAATGGCAAAATAGCCTAAGGAAAAAGTGAAAGAAGCATGAGAACAAGAGAAGCTGCCAAGTTTTCCACAAGCTCAGCCATGAAGCTGCCATAAGCCTGACGATCGCCGCTCGCCAGCACTGCCCACAGCCTCACACAGCACGGTTAGGTCCTGGTCTTGTGGTCTCTGGCCTGGCCCCGACTTATCCCCCTGCAGTTGCTGAGGACCTACTGTGTGCCAAACTCTGTGCTCAGGACTTTACCTATGTCATGTCATTTCACCCTTTCCGCACTGCATGGTAATATTTTTATTATCACTTGCATTTTATACGTTAAGGAGACCAAAGCTGAGACCAGCTGAATAATCCATGTAAGACAGTGGCGGAGCCAGGACTCAGACCCAGACTGGTTCCAGAACAGGTGCTCTGATCACTACCGTTATCGCCCATGGATCATTTTTACAAATTTCAGTCCATTCATTCACATGTTAAGCAAATATTAATTGATTATAAGTTTTCTCTGGACACCATGAGAGAGTACCACAAACTTAGTGACTTAAAACAGCCCAGATGTGTTACCCTAGAGTTCCATAGGTCTGAAGTCCAGCACGGGCTCACTGGGCTAAAATTGAGGTGTCAGCCCAGCCACATCCCTTCAGAAGGCTCTAGAGGAGAATCCATTTCTTGCCTTTTCCCGCTTCCAGAGGCTGTCTGAGTTCCTTGGTTGGTGGGTCCCTTTCTCCATCTTCAAAGAGCAGCATGGCATCTTCAGATCTCTTTCTGACTACAGCTTGAGAAGGTTACCTACTTTTAAGCTCAGGTGATAAGTGACATCTCCACAAGTTCCTAGGACTGGCCCACAGGCACCCTTCGGGGGCTGGTAGTCTTTCTATCCCGGGTGCCTACCTTGTGCTAGGTTTTGATCCAGGCAGTATGAGATGGACAAGGAGGAAGAAAGACAACAGCATGTAAACAAATGCATATGCAAGACAGTTTCAGGTAGTGATGTGTGCTTTCTGACAATAAAGGAGTTCAGGGGGCTGAAACCTGGGCGCCTCCAAGATGCCAGCTTACCACTCTTCCCTCACGGACCCTGACACTAAACTCACTGGAAGCATGGCACCGCTGCCTATCAGCAGTCAGTTCTAGAGGAGCCCCTAGAGGAGCAGAAGGTACAGATACTGTGCATGAAGCCATCTATTACTTCAAGGCCAAAGTCATCTTCAGAAACTATGAAATCAAGAATGAAGCTAGTAGGACCTGGATATATATGACTCTCTAATTTCTGAATGTCTAGAGAAACTCCGAAAGTGTAATTCTAAAAGCCAAGGCGAGAAAGAAATGTATATACTGGGAATCGCTAATTTTCCCATTCCCAGAGAGCCTGGATTCCCACTTAATGTAATTTGCGCCAAACCAGCAAACCAACAGGAAAATGAAGTAATGAGGGCCTGTTTACAACAGCTGAGGCAAGAGACTGGACGGAGACCTTGTGAGAAAGTTTTTGATCCTGAGAATGAGAAACCCAGCAAGTGGTGGACTTGCTTTGTGAAGAGACCGTCTATGAACAAGAGTCTTTCGGGACTTGGACAGTGAGGGAAGCCTTGGGCAGACACTGTCTCCACAGCCGTGGAAGCATTTTACAGCCAGATGGACATAGTTCTTTGGCTTTATTTCATAAAGTTTTATACAGAGGAGAGAAGCAAGCATATCTTTACTTAAAGAGCTCTTTATCAAGAATTTGGGGTAAGAGATGGGGTAGAATGGGTTGTTGATGGGTGATTTGAAACTTTCTGTAGTATTAAGCTGGTGCTTAATAAGTAATAGTAAAGAAATTTCTAACACTTCATGTCAGAATAAAAAAGAGTTCAGAAATTCATTTTTCCTCAAGCATGCCTTTTATGCAATCGTTAATTCAACATTGTTTGAACACCCACTATGTAAAAAGTGTTCTATGCATTTCAGGTAGAACAGAGAATGGACAGAGGTTTTATTCTAATGGAATATTCTAGAGGAGGGAACGGATAAATGCATATACACAGGAATGGAGAACATGATTTTAGCTAGTGACAAATGCTACAAAGAAAATACTCCACACTCTCATTTCTCCTGTACCTTTGCATTTTTCATTTGTTCATTCTTTTCCTTAGTAAGTCTAATAAGTCTTTCCAGTGCTTACTGAGTTTCAGGCAAAGTGCTAACTAAACACAGGGCTTACAGTGCAGAACCCATACTTGGCATCTGTGTCCTCAGTGTAGTGAAGGAAGCAACTAAAATTCGTGTGAAGCAGATATTCTGGTAAGGATTCTGGGAGAGGACGACCCAGGTACTTGGGGAGCACGGCTCGGTTAGGGATGCTATCCCCGTGTCTAGGATGCTTTGTACCCACCCCTTCCCCTTTCCTGGGAACTCACATTCATCCTTCAGGATCAAACCTTAGATGTCTCATCTTTGACTAACAATTTCAGGTGTATAGTAAGTGCTTAACACAAACATTTGTGTTTTTATTTTTGTTTGATAATTTGTAAAGCAAATAATTTTGTTCTAGAATTGTTTTAAAATGGTACAGTGCTTTAATGTACCCAAGAGAGAGGTGGTTATTATCGCAAGTGAGTCAGTTCACCTTAGTGAATAATGTGGGCATTGTGATTACATTTTAGTAACAGCAAACTGGGAAGCAAAACCCCTTTACGTGTGTGTCAGTTATTGTAGGTGCCGTATAAGCAAGGAGAAGAGTGTGGAAGAATGTGTACCAGGCTGTTAGTAGGTAGCACATGGCCAGCGTGGGCTTTCTGCATCTTTGTGCCAATGGATATTCATGGGATGGATGAATAAGAACTGCCCCATAATGGTGAGACGGGTTGGCCTGTACGGTCATGAGCATTCACTAAACCTTGAGGACCGAGTAGGTACCTTCTTGCTCAAATCATAAACCCTTCTGTTTGTGTTTTATTTTAGCTACATTTTGACATCTGGTTAACCTAGATGGTTTCATAAGTGAATTAAAAACCAAGAGAGCATAAATAATCAATTCCTGTCCTGTATCCAACTTGCTTAATAGATTCTTCTGCCATAATTTCCTCTTCTGCAAATTGGGAATAGTAGGCTTTCTGTGAGGTTAACGCAATTAGACTGGTTAAAAGATACTTACATGCAGAAAGTGCCACAGAGTTTCCCAGTACATATGAGCGAAAACTCAAGTTTGTCTTTTGTGACATCCACGCCAGTTGGTTATGCTACGGAAAGTTCTGTGCATTATGAAGCAATACTTTGATCCACCTCCAAGTTGAAAATATCTGAACAAATGTCACCCTTCTCCCAGAACCCTTAAGACTGAATTTTCTTCCACTCTGGTTCTGGGTGTTAAGTGGGGATCTGGTGGAGGGAGAGCCAAATCCCGGGCTATTCCTAGTACAGAAGCTTTCTCAAGAGTTTGCACGGTGGCCAGGCTGTATCTTGGGACTCCTTGTAAACCACGCGTGAGTCAGAGCAACTCAGGAACAAACTCAAATTCGAGCGAAACCTCTGAGGGTTGTAGCCCAAGCTCACAGGTCAGGATAAGTCTACACAACTCGGACAAGTGAGGGCTGAGCTCTACCTGAGATGGCCTCTGGGGGTGAGGGAGAAGGCAGATGTTCTTCAAAGCCATATTCGATTCTGTAGGAGATTCTCCACACAAAACAGTCTTAACACTACTTCTCACTTCTCCCTGATAGAGGATGGGTGTCGCCTCACCCCGTATACTGTGGGGGCCTCTCTCTCCTGTCTTTAATTGTATTTATTTTGCATTACCTGATACTTAGCTGATGTCCATTGACCATTTCCTTCAGGCAAGAAATCAAGAAAGAAAGGAAGACACGAAGGTATGAGGCACCGAAGTCCTTTGCCCATGCTTCCCCCTGAAGTCTCTCCTTTCTCAAAAGTGCCACTCCCGGGAGTCAAGTTGTGCATTCTTCATAATAAGATTTATCCTGAGTCAATTTTGTCATCTATAAAATGAATTTAACGATGCTATCTTACTAATATGGTTATTTTGAGGACTTAATAAGATAATTAAAGTAAAGTGCATAGAACATTGCCTTGAAGAGCCATTGCTCATTAAATCATCGCTCTAATGATTATTATCAGTGTTAATACTATTCAGTTGTCATTTCCCATTTATTTTGTCTTAGTAAGGATAGGATGGCTTTAGCATTCTGACACATGTGAAGAAATGCCAAGGTAAGAAGTCATGCACCAGGCAGACAGCTGTGTTAAAGAGCATCTCACAAGCAGCTCAAGTTTCACTCCCTGTTTATATGCACTGCTCAGGTGAGGAATTACTCTATTAGATGCATCACTGGAAACCTGAAGTGGTGCGGTGTTCTTACCTTGTCATTCATGCGGGCAAAATTCTTTAGCGTTCTCCAAATGGCAGAAGCATCATTTGCTTTCTCATCTCTTCCTGTTCCCCTCTCATACATACGTACTCTCCCTGACTGAGTTTATTCAGCTCTTCCAAGCACAGGCTTAGCGTACACAGTCGTAGCTCTGAAGGTCGTAGGGCCCAAGATGGAGAGAATCCAGCTTTCTTCTTTTATTCCTAGAGTATTGGGATAAATTGCAAAAGGCTAGAACTTGGCTACATAGAAGCCCTGTATCACATCACATGAGATGTTTAAATATTCATGCAGTGTGTACTGGCAGCCAACAGGGCTGCAAACTTTTCCCAGGGAAAGAGAAAAGAGAATTTCTGAATTTCACAGCATTCCAAAGTGGCTGCCACAGACTGAAACCTTAAGTGCTGACTTTGGTTTTATCTCTTAGGCACATGTATTTTTTATTCAACTGAGGGCAGTAGGCAAATAGTTGTATGCATTTCCAAGTACCCTTCTGACTATATTATCAGTATCAGATTCTGACATTAATATAAAAATTGATTGTACTGTCAAAGCCATCTCCTTAACAATTACTAATGGCTTGTGACAGTAACTGACACAGTCCCTTCGCAGTCAACAGATTCACTTTCATAGGAAGATGTGGTTTAAGATATATGAGCATTTGAGCTATAGAATAAATCAGACTGGAGGAAGGACTGAGTTTCTTGAGCACAGTGGCTGCAACTTGAAGTCATTTCACTCAGTGAAATCAACTGACGCCACTGTCTTCATTAGCTTAAGTGAAGATGCCAGAAATGTAGGTGTTTGTTAATTGCTTTGTTTTGGTTTTAGCTGACACATTTCCCCCATCATAATTAAGTTTTTTGTTGTCCTAATTCAGACTGATGAATTTTAGTTAAAACACAGTAATTTTGACATTTCAGATAACAACATAAAAGCAAACCTTGGTGCTGTATTGAACCTTAAATTCTTTCTTCAAATTAGTATCTATTTTGTGGAACTCTACTCCAGTTTGTTTTTTATAACTATATTCACAAATTCTGATTTTATAAAGTATGAATCCTCTCAATTTGGCATACAAAAATATAATCCTTAAAGGCATTCATTTATCAATTTTCCCTTTCTAACAGTATTGATCTAAAATGTAAATTTAGATAAAGCAAGAATCGGTACATTAGAAGTTAAATAAAAGGTCACTTGGAATGTCTGTACTCAGTGTTCTTAGATGATTGATATTACATAAGAATTGGCCATTAGTCTAGACTCACAGACATAGAATGCAAACTTGTGGTTGCCAAGGGGGCGGAGGGTGGGAAGGGATAGACGGGATTTCAAAACTGTAGAGTAGATAAACAAGATTATACTGTATAGCACAGGGAAATATACACAAGATCTTATGGTAGCTCACAGAGAAAAAAATGTGACAATGAGTATATGTATGTTCATGTATAACTGAAAAATTGTGCTGTACGCTGGAATTTGACACAACATTGTAAAATGATTATAAATCAATAAAAAATGTTAAAAAAAAAAAAAGAATTGGCCATCAGTCAATATAAGGTAAGTAAAATTAACTAATCACTACTCTTAAACTCTACTTATAAGAAATTTCTTTCGAAAAGTGCATAAACCACCGTTAGTTACTTGAATGATACAGGCATATACGTGTCCATAAATATGTATGTGTACTGACACATACGTAAGGCGTATATCAAGGAAATACATTCATAGAAAGTCATGTCTTTTTTTTCATATTTCAGATGTACATTACCAACACCATCAAAGCCAAAGGAACAAGGCTTGCCAAGCCCGTTCTCTGCCTGGGCTTAATGTGTTTGGCCTTTCTCACCGGGCTCAACAGAGTGGCAGAATATCGAAATCATTGGTCGGATGTGATAGCAGGCTTTCTGGTTGGAATATCTATAGCAGTATTTCTGGTAAGTACAAATTTATGTATTTAGATATAATTTGTTTTTTTTAATCAACTTGTATAACTACCTATTAGAAAATACATGTGTGAATCACTGGGTTCAGTTGTCCAACGGCGGTATATCAAACGGAATGGAAGACTTTTAGTCACTCATTTTTCTTCCTCCTCCCTCATTTGTTCTGCCTAAAGTCTGGTTTGGGGATGAAAAAAAAAATGTATATTCTACATTTAAAGGTAAAGAAGAAAATATTTTCATATAAAATGGAATGAGGCTAAAAGCATTCATTTCTCTCCAGGTGGTTTTTTAGACTGGGTTGTTTGAATATTTTAAAAATTTCCTCACGGCACTTTTGCATCCTGGAGTGTGTAGAGCATCCCAAAGCTCCCTAGTGCCTCAGCGCAGGGCCGTCCCTGAGCCGCCATGTCATAGCGCTCGCTAGCAGGGGAACCTCGCTTGGGAGGTGAACCAGTTACCTGCAGTAACTAAAAATCCCTGGGTTGTTGCCAAGACAATGTCATCTCAACTCAGATTTTGCCAAGTCGTGAAGAGCATACGTAGTGACTTCTCATGAAGTGAGCATGCCATCTCTCCTCCTATTATATAAAATGTCCTTGGAACATTTCTGTAGGTTTTAGTTGTTGGAAAATATACTTCAGTCTGGCTTTAGAATTAACCAGTCCATTATAAGTATGGAAATATAACAGTTACCCAAGCGGAAAAACGTGTAGACAACCATATAAATCAAAACATATTTTTGCATTGACATATTATAAGAAACACTTTATTTTCAGTTTAGTTACATTTAAATTGTTTCTCCAGGGTAACTTTCCTTCTTCAGTTTCTTTTCACTAGTTCATAACCAGTAAGCAACAACTTTTATGAACCTTTCCAACTACCAGAGATTTGAGCACTGTTTATCTGCCAGGCACTTTATACAGGCTGTTTCTTCTAGAACTTCCTGTGGTAACGTGGAGACCATGCCCTGATCCCTCTCCAGACCCTGTGATGATTTTTCTGCCCGATGTCGCTCCCTCCACATCCAGGGTCCCTGGGAGACTCAGGCTCGTCCCTGTGTCTCTTCCCCGGAGATTTTCTATAACCTCAGGAAAACCGGGGCCCAGGCTTGTGCCAGAACCTTTCCCTTGCTTTCACTCATCACGGTTGAAACAGTCTAGCTTTTTATAAAATAAAACAAGACAAAAACTTACAGAAATCCTAAGAAAGTAATGACAGGCAAGGCAAAGAGCATTCCACATGTCCAAGTTTTAGAGCACTGGTGTTGGAGGGAACTGCATTTCAGCTCCACGGATCCAGAACATCTTTGCTGGCATCCCGTCGGGCTTCGTCTCAGCTTCCTGGGGCTGTTGCCCTTCTTCCGTTTCCTGCCAGTGGACATCTTGACACCTCGCAAGGCTAAATCTAGAGCTGTCGGGTTTTCCCTGTCACTTCCTCGTCTGAGAACCGGGTGGTGAATGATGAATTGGACTGTGGGCCCCCCTTGGGCTGAAGACCTTCCTACTGCACATACTCAAGAACATACCGTAGGGCCCTTCACACATTCCCACATACCCAGGAGAGTGACCTTATAAACAGGCCATGTGAAAACGCTTTAATCATGTGATAACTCAGCCAGCATCTCTGCATTCATTCACAACCATTTATTAATGTGAGTGCCTACAGGTGCCAGGCAAGGTGCCAAGAACCGGGGCGGCAAGGAGGTTCAGATAAACTTGACCTGTCTTCTGTGGGAGCTTGGTTCGGGGGTCAGACAGTAATAGTCAGGTTATCCCCCAAAACATTCCCTCACATTCTTCCTTCATAAAAATAAACATCCACTGAGATCCAGGCACTGTGCTTGATCGTGGGAGTAAATACATGAAAAAGATGCAGTCCAGGTACTTAATTAGACCACAGTCAGGTGGGACACAGTGGACACAGAGAGTTCTGTAGAGGGTCAAAGGCAATGGTAGAGGTGTGTATACCCAAGAGATCTACTCTGTTGGGATTAGGGACAAATCAGAAAGAGGAGATGGCATATAAACTTGAAATGTTTGTAAAGCAGGTAGGTCTAGCCTGGGGCATAAGGAATGAGAGGGAAAGAGCACAGGGCACAGAGGCAATTGGAATATTTCATCAAATAAGCATGTATGAGGCCCCTGCTGTATTCCAGGCCCGAGGACGCGATGTGCGTATGAGAGAACGTGGCATCCGGGAATGGCACCGGTCACCCAGCACGAGTGGCGAGAAGGGGCAGTGCAAAAGCCCCCAGAGGGAATATCCTGAATGGCCTTGTATGTTATGAGAAAACCTGGGGATTTTGTTTAGAAATATAGCTGACTTGGGAGCCTCCGTCAGGGTCTGAGTTGAAACAGGAAAACAGCCTGGTTGAATCCCAACTGCTTTATGGTGCTCAGTTTGTGCCATTGGACAACTTCCCTGGCCGCAGTTTTTTCCTCTTCAGATGAGGCTATTCACAGCCTCTTGGAAGGATTATTGTGAGGGTTTATAAAGGTTTAACAAAATGGCCTGCCTGTTCAACGAATGGCCACATGGATGATGGAAATAATTCCCAAAAATGAGAGTTGATTTCCTTTTGGTCCCTTTCACTCTGTGATAAAATTTGTGCTTTGAAATACGTTTTCTGGAAAATAAAGCTCCAGGTGAGGATAGAGGAGACAAGTTATGCAGAGCCAGGGAAATAAGACGGTGCAAACCGGGCGCCGGTGGGCACAGAGAGAAGGGAGGCTATCCGGGAGGTGAACAGCGTGGAGCCTGGTGGAACACTGGGGATGCGGGGACGGAGGTGCAGAGCAGTCTTTGACGGTTCTCGGCTTTCTTATTTGGGCAACCAAGTAGAATGTTTATTTGAAGCAGTGACTACTGCTCTGGCCTGCCATGTCCTGGGGTGTTTCCAGTTATCCTGCAGTGTGTGCAGATCTCTAAAGGGATTCCAAACTAAAATGAACACTAACCTACTCCAAGCATCTGTGTGTCGGGTAGGCACTCGCGTGTCCCGTCACCCACACCCTATGTCTAGCGTTTGCCTTTGACTCACTCTCCTCGTTCGTCCCCCCACCTGGTGACTCATCTAGTGCCAGCTCATTTCCACTACAAAACATTTCTCCCGCGTCTGGTTTCTTTGCTGTTCTGACCATAGCCTCCCAATTGTGGAGATCAATACTTCTTACCGCTATCATGTCTGTCGGTTCCAAATACCTCCCATTCTGCTTCTATACACATGATAACAGAATTCACTGCTCGTAACAAAACCAGACAAACAAACGAGAAACAAACCTCTTTCCTGCTACCTTAAATCAGACACTTCCACCGTACTTCTGGGAACCTCCCTGATCAGGCTGATTTTGCCTTTTTTTTTTTTTTTTTTTTTTTTTTTTTTGTCCCTTTTGCTGGATGTGTCATTGAACAAGTCACTTAGACCCTCAGTATTCCTAAAATAGTGAGGCCTCCCCTGAGCTGCATTTAAAATAATTACCCCTCTCCCAGGACTCCATTCCTCATTTCCTATTCACTTTCCTCCTGACTCAACTTTTAATATGCCACATACAGTATTTTTGGTTTTGTTTTTTTGCTGTCAAACCCACTAGAATGTAAGCCAGTCATGGAGAAGGTGTTTGTTTTCATCCTGTGCATTCCCAGTACCCTGGGTCTGGTCCATAGGAGGTTCTCAGGAAATATTTGATGAATGAATGAATGATTTGCTTCCCAGAGCTCTTTTGAGGGTTAAGTGAAATTACATATGTAGTCAGTGCAGCAGAATGCGTGGTGCAGAGAAGGCTCTGGATGTCATGGTCTTGACCTTTGATGACTGTATTCAGGTCCTTTATGCACCTGACATTTTTCTCAGACAAATCCCAGCTTCCCCAGGAAGTGGCCCTGATTACTTGATTCTCCCATTTTTCCTGAATTTCCACTGCACTTGAAGTCTGTCTTGTTACAATCAAAGAATTACCTTCTGTACTAAATTTATCACTCTCGTGTGCCATTTCTTCAAAGTTGGAGAACACAGTCCCTGTGCTTAGGAAAATGCAAAACAAATACTCGTTGAACAATACTTGTAGATTGATTCATATTATTTTACAAAAATGTATGCCTCAAAGCACTTACAAGAAAGATGTACATTACAGTGTCAGACAGAATAGTTCAAGTTCACTGAGTGAAGGCAAGAGCTTGTCAGGTTATCATATGTAACACCATCATCATCATAATTCGGAGTTATCTGAGTGCTCTGTGCTACATTAACTCAATCCTCACACAGCATGTTGAGATGTGGTTATTATTGTCCTCATTTTGCTGATAAGACAAACGGGTCTAGATATATCAAGTAACTTGCCCAGGCTGACAAAGCTAGTAAGTAAAAGAGCACAGGGTTAAGCCCCAGCCCTGTTTGACCTCAAAGCCCATACACTTAAATAAAACAGAGATGTCTTATTTGCCAAAATGAAGAGGGGAAATGGGCACGCGTGGATCAGATTACTTTATTATCGCTACTGGGAAAGGAAAACACAGATCTGTGTGTAAGGGTGACTTACTAGTGTCTTTTTTTGGAGGAGAGGATAGAATTACACTCATGGAAACCACTAATGTAAAAACAGGATGTTTACAGAGAAAGTCACTTTACATTATATAGTAACGTCAGAAAATTTGAGAAATTGTAGCCTGGATACATGCTCATTCATTTAATCTGTTCATTTGCTGTAGCACTGAGAATTCAATGGTGGTCAAAATAATTTAAAAAAAAAAAACAAAAAGCATGTCTGCTTCCATGGAGCTGATAACCTTGGAAGAGACTCACATCAACCAAAATATTTTGCTAACTGATGGATGACGTCATATAGAGGTTGGTGTTTTGATGAAAATAATCACAGGTCCTCATGAGCAAACAAACAAACAAAGACAGCCTGGGGTCAGGGAAGACTAGTGAGGAAGTGATGCCGAGATGAGGCGCCACAGAGCTCAGTAAGAGATGGTGCCCAAAGACAGTGGACATGGGTATTCCAAACAAAAGGGAGGGAAAGAGAATAGAAGGTGTTTGGAAAACAGAGAAGAAAAGCTGAAAGGTGGACCAGAGTTTACACTTTAAGAGAAATGAGACGCCAAGCCACAAAGTGGTTTTAAGAAGGTTAACATGATACAATTTGCATTTTAGGAAGATCGTTTTCACATCATTGTAGAAATGGGTCAGAGGGAGCCAAGATTAGATTTAGGGAGACTTTAGAATGCCATGCGTGAATTCAGGCAAGCAGGTGGTGATTGCTTCGTCTTTGGAGTTGGTGATGGAGGTAGAACAAAGAAGATACAAGAAATCAAAATCTTCAGGAAGGAAAAATGGCGCAAATGGCTTGAGTGGTTGAGTCTAGGAGCTGTCCACGTTTTCAGCCTTTTGTAACTGCATTAAAGGAGTGAGATTGTGGGGGTTCTTGCCTTTCCCTGAGAGGGTCCAGAAAAAGACCAAGTTTTGGAGTAGGGCCAGGGGATAGGCAAATCTTGGGTTTTCTTTTGAACATATGTTGAATTTTTCATACCTTTGCCAACCAAAGAAATGGAGCTAACTTGCTAATCTGTTGCAGTCTTTTCACTTTCAAACTGAGAAAACTGAGACCCAGAGGACTGTCCCAGAAAGTACAAACTGAGGACCAAAAACCACATCTGTCGCTATTTCCTATGAGCACTTTTCTAATAGGAAATCAGTTTCACACTTGTGCATGTTACCAGATAATACTTACTAAATATTTGAGCAGGATTCTAAGGAAGACTTGGTAATTTCCTTCAATATAATTTAAATAATGACAGTAATGAAGAATAATCATTATGCTAATAGATACCATCTAATGAATATCTACTATGCGTTAGATATTTAAATATTTCACATGTGACTTCTTAGCTGCTTCAGTGGTATTGTCCTGACCCTCAATTAAGGCACAGAGGTAACTGATAATACCTTTTAAATGTTTTTCCAACCTAAGTAGTATAAAAAGCAATTACTCTAATTTCAGGAGCCCCTATGAAGTCTAGATGAATGTTTCTTCATCTAATGACGTCCATTTGTCTATGTACCTCGTTATTTATTTCGGCAAGATTTAATTGAGAAGAATTTGTAGCAGTTTTTTTTGCCTATGTCAATTTTCTGTTAATTTATAATATTAATAAAAAGGGAAATGTGAGTGTGTGTGTGTGTGTGTGTGTGTATTTTTCATGAAATGGGTGTGAAACTGCTGTTTGTTATGTTGTTTGTTGGCTAAAATTGTTGATTCTCTCCTTTGCTCTCTAGGCAGTGGTCAGTTGGTGAACTACAGCCCGTAGGGAAAATTTGGCCTGCTGCTTATTTTTGTAATTAAGAAATGTTGTATTGGAACACTGACATGCCCATTTACGTGTGGATTGTCCATGGATGCTTTCACACGAGAGCTGAGTACTTGCTTGCACAGATTGCCTGCAAAGCCAAAATATATATTATCTGCCCATTACAGACAGAATTTGCTGACCTCTGGTTGAGGGTAATTACTGTCTATTGGTCCTTTGCAGGGTCATCATTTGATGGAAGTTTTATCAAGTAGCCATCTCCAAGCCTTTACTATCCCTTGCTTTAAAGATCATGATGGCAGTGATGAAGTTGAAGCATACAAATTATCAGGCTTTGATCTGTGCTTTTGATCTGTGATTATTCAAGGAGGTGGAAAGATGATAAGTAGATAGCAATTTGTAAGGAATTTTGTTTTCTGAGATAAAGTCTCAAAGTATGTGATATTTTGTAGATTTGTAAATTTTAATTATAAAGCTGGAGAACAACCAGGATCTAATTGGCCTTTGAAAATATAATGAGCCCTACTAAAGGAAATGCTTTCCAAAGGGAGATTTGTGAAAAATGTACAATGTAAGTGTGTAATTATGTATTAAGCGTTTTTAAACTGAATGTGAGGTTATAGCTGCAAGTAAGTTCTATATTTTGGTTTGATAATTGAATAAAATAATCCAGCAAAAAAGGCTCAAGAATGTCTTACCCACTAGTTCATTATAAGCAAATAATAACAAATAATTTTCCTGTATGGTTTCATTTACTATTTCTTAAAGTTTGATCCATCTGCATCAGAAGCTTCCAGAGTGCATTTTAAAAGGGGCGACTCCTAGACACCATCCTTTATGTATGAAGTCAGAATTTTTAGGGGAGAGCTTAATAATGTGCGTTTTTAACAGTGCCAGAACGTTGTTTTTATGCACACGAGGGTAGGGGAACTTCTGGTTTAGTTCAACTCCTGTCACCTATGGGCTTTAAGTAATTGAAACGAGGGTCAGTTTCCTCTGTGTAGAAGGTCTTCTCTTTCAGCACTAGCCCTCGTGTGCTGCGGCTGAAACACCAAGTGTGTACGGGATGCAGTGATAGACAATAAGCTGGGTTAATTAAAGGGACACCACTAAATTAGAAAGCGCCTATTGTACAAGGTTTATTATGAATGTAATGATCTTGACGCAAAGGGAAATAATTAGCATTTAAATTAAGTTGTAGGTTAGCCACATTAAGGAAAGGTTAGCTCATTGTGAATTTTTATAAGGCTATAATGTTATTTTTGGATTGATTTGAGCATTGACTGTAACCTTATTTAATGGAAGCTTTGGAATAATAAAATCATCATTATTAACTGAGCTAGGTGTTAATTGATGAATGTTCTTGAACAAACTTACACTGGAATAACTATTAAAATTTACACAAGTTAAATCTGGATGTAAAGTTATAGACGTGTAATGTTTAAATAATTTCAAAATTTTATTACTATGATTAGATTTATAAGGCTACTCACAAGGGTCATAGTCATAGGCAGCATGGCTTTGCTTTAACTGTATTTTTTTCCTGAAATTTTAGGTGGTGTGTGTGGTAAATAATTTCAAAGGAAGACAACCAGAAAATGACCATATACACACAGATAATCTGGCACAGATGCCAACGATCAGCATTCCTCGTGTAGAAAGCCCTTTGGAAAAGGTAACATCTGTACAGGTGATTCATAATTTAAATCCTAAAATGTGGTTGTTATCTAGAGCAAATGAATGATTACTCCTGAGGGTTCCTGCACATTTTTGATTTACTGAAACAAGCTCAGAGTCTAATGTGGTATTTAGCAAGAATTTAGTCACCGAAGACGTCATCTTAGGAAGATACATAGCACGTGGAAAATTTTTCTTTGAATTCCTCATGCTAAAAGCTGAGCGCCTGTACATGGAATATGTTCTGTACTTTGCCATAGCTTCAAGATAAGGAACACTGTGCAGTGGTCTGAAACATGAGCAGAATAATAAGATAGTTTTACTTGAGAATATATGCAGTTTTCCATAATATTCCATTTCTTCCATGCTTCATTTATATGAGGAACTGCTTAGTATAACAACTGATGCATAATCAGGACTCAGTAAATATTTATTGAATCCAAGTGTATGAAGTTCCAGCAGCAGAGAAGCACCAGTCGTGTTCTCCTAATTGGGATGGCACTGAGGATCGGGTTGAGTTAAATGGAGCCAAGCTAGGTAGCACTTTGATTGGCAGGTCAAAGCCTCACTGGGCATGTCAGTGAACAGAGAAACCAGGTATACAACTGTAAGTTTCCTTGAGAATTCTGTGAGCTGGATAGGGTAGTATTTCTTAAATAATGATGCAGTTATGCACGTTTGTAACTGGTTACATGACCGCACAGAGGTTTACTAATGGCTTCTCCTCAGCCCTGTCCATCTCCAGATCTTGGTCAATATCTTAGAGGAAGAGTTCAGTTACATACTAACTGGGGGTTTATATGGTGTGACTCTGTAAGGGTTCATTATAATACGTTGGATGAAAGAATAAAAATTCTTGAAAAATTACAATAAAGATACAACTGACAATTAACTGGAAATAAAGAAAATGTTTTAGATTTGGATTTCAAAAAAAGTTCGTGTAGGGTAGGTTACATCTAAGTAAACTGTACAAAGGAAAAGGCTCAGAGGGTGTGGGAGTCCACCGTCCAGCATGTGTCAACAGGATCACATGGCTGCCAAGAGTTAATATGATTTTTAAGTCCCATGCACGGAAAATTATATCCTAAATGAGGCGACCGATGGTTTGCTTGGCTCAGACCAACTGGAGTACTGTGCACTGCCCTTGGCGACGTAGTTTTAAGGTAGACGTTGACAGAATAGTTGACACTCAATAAATATTTGTTAAGTGAGCAAATATGTGACCAATGTGGTGAGTGGACCCAAAGTCATGGATTATAGAAAACTGGAAGAAACAAAAATAATTCATTTAGAGTAAAAGAAAATCCAAGAAAGATGCAGTAGATCCCCATAAATATCTGAGGGACTGTTGCACGGCAGGGGGGTGCAGCGTGTTCTGCAGGGCCTCGGAGATCATAGCTGGGATGAGAGAAGAGAAAGCGTAAGAAGATAAGTAATGTCTGGAAAGTAGTAAAAACTTTCCACCTTAAAAGTCATGAAGTTTCTTTTTACTGTAAGGATTTCAGAGTAGCTAAGTAAGCACTCGTCCATGACACTGTGGAAGGAACTCAAGCATTCAGATGAGACACTAGACGATGAAGGTGATGATGGTGATGATGGTGACGATAAAGTAGCAACTCCCATTTGGTCATCATTCCGTGTGTGTCAAATACTATGATGTTTGCTTACGTAAATTCCACAAAAACACTTCAGTGCTCTCCAAGTGTAATTTTATTCATCGCAACAGTTTTTGAAGCTGGGTATCATTAGAGTGGCAAAGACTGCTAATAGTCGACCTGGCATTCCTTCTCCCAGTCTTCCTTTTAGTAACTGAATTTCCCGGTCCAGTTTTAGCTACACCCGTGGCTGCCCAGCCATAGCCTGTTGCATATTTCCCAGCTTAACTGCAGTTAGGTGTGACCATGCAACCAAGGTTAGACCAATGCAGTGTAAGCAGAAGGGCAGTTGCAACAACCTCTGGTTCACCTCTTTGAAGACTCTTGTCCTGGACGTTCTCTGCCTCTTCTCGCCAAATGGAACAGGTAAATGACTGCAATGATCTTTAATGTTTGAAGAGGACTGATCCTCCTTGACAGCCGAGCTTCTGGAGGAGCTCATGGAGCAGTCCACATACGCACCCTAGATGGTTCTGAAAAAGAAATAAGCCCCTTTTCCCTCTGAGTCATTGTTTTCATCTCTTTTCTCAGTTAATGCTCTCTTACAATAAATTTCCCCATTATATAGTTAAGAAAACCGAACTTCTAAATGGTAAAGCAGTGTACAAATGAACACATCATTGATAAACAGCAAAGAAAAACTACACAGTGTATTCCAGATACATGCCTATGTGATAAAATATATATTTTAAATGAATGATACGTACAAAATTAGATCTTGTTTAACTTAAAAATTAAAGGTGGAAAACAGAATTCAGGAAGAGGTCTTAAACATATTTTGAAACATATTTTGGAGAAAATGGTGAGGATAACAGAGTCTTTATTTTGTATACCTCTGAAATTATCTTGAACAATAATCACAGTCTCCTGCTTTTTAACATCTTTATTTGCATAAGAGTTCTTTAGTAGCCTCCTCACATTGCCAGCTATCCTTGTCTACCATTATATCATTCTGTATTTTAAATGATCAAAAAAATTCCTGTTCTTAATTTTATGTTAATTCATTTTTATGTACAGTGATTTTTAAAATATTAGACGGTGAAAACAAAAATATTCTGTTAGAGTCTCTGGATTGCAAGAGATCGGTGTTTATTAACTTTTTTCTTTTGTTAATTTTTTTGTTTGTGACAAGTTCACGTGCTTTGTTTTCCGCTCTGGTAGTCAGGCAAGAAAGATCATTGGAACCTGATCCGATCTCCCCCTTACCCATCATGTGCACGGGCGCACTCCCGGCTGAGCTCCAACTTCCCCCTGCGCTCTTTTCATTCCTGTCTCCAGGCAGAATGCTGTCTGCACGGTGCGTGGTCTGCTGCCCGCACTCACACAGACCACGGGAAGAGCGCGAGTGCAGGTGCTGAGGCATTCATCTCAGGCCTCCCCCTGGAGCTCTGAGGCTGGGAGGGCATGTGTCTGTGCTCATCAGCCAGAAGGGGAGGAAGGCCATCACTTCAGGGAAGCCCACAGTAGCTTTCTCTGCTTTTTGCGATAAGGATGTATCTCTTTTCATCAGAGTTCACGCAAAATGTAACCCTAGTAGGTTGATCTTAATTGATAGTGGGACAGTGACATTACATCCTCAAAGTCTGCCCTCCGAGGAGAGAAAGGGGACCCTGGTGTTACAGTTAGCTCTGCAGGCATGGCCTGTTGTTTTAGCATTATTCTGCCAGGCTGTCATTTCCTGGTTGTCAGCTTTGTGTGGAGAAGGCGAAGGGTTTCTTTTAGAACTTACGTACTTACATAACCTCTCATGTTCAAAGTACGTGTCTAATAAACAGTAAGCTACAGAGTAATTGTAGCGTGCAAGCATTCTTGCTTATAAAATGCGAGCAGTTTATCCCTTAATTATAGGGAGTTTGTCATGTAGTTAATTACCACCGTCTGTGAGGAAAAGTCATGATTTTTCTGAAAGCTAAGTAAATCTGAACATTCATCACATTCAGTTTTATGAAAAGAATTAATCATGTGTGGAAACTAGCGCATCATAGCTCAATGTCCACCGAATATGTAAGCCACCAGTCACTTTATTACAGCTGTTTGTAATAGCAAGTCATGAAAGGTCTAATTGTGTATCATTCGGGAAGTATTAAGTCGGCTGAGGTACATTCCTGCAATGGGATCCAGCTCATTAGAGTGGGATGTTTCTGCTTGCAGGTTCTAGGGGTCAGCTGACTGGCAAGTTTGGACAACTTGGACCTTGGGCGGCGTGCTTAGGCACTCTGTAACTCAGTTTCCTCATTCATAGAATGAGTCATACAATGATAGCTATATGAGTTCAACAAGATAATAGTCAGGCACTTGGAAGTGTCTGGCACCCAGGAAGCCCTTAATTATTACCAATTATAATTATTACTGCTATTAAGCATTGAAATGGATGAGGTAAATCAAGTTGTGGCAAGTTCTCCGATATATTGTAAAATATTTTAAGTTGATATATATATAAGGTGTCTGTATATGATGAAGCCGGTTATGCAAAATACCACACAAGATATTTCTAGTTGGATAGGAGGGAGCACAGTAGATGAGAGAGAGGAAGGGGAGAGGTACCTGCAGACACCAGTGTGAGAGCAGCTGACATAGTGGACCTGGTTTTCTCTCCCGCTCTCTCCCTCTCTTTCTCTTTTTCTCTCCTTTTCTTCCTTCTTTCCTTCCTTTCTTCCTTTTCTCTCCTTTTCTTCCTATAACGAGGCTATACTCATGAGAAATTGTGTAACTAAATCATTATAATGTTTTAAAATGGTTCAGTGGTTTTCAGCTGCTCTCCAAGGAGACCTTTGGTCATGCTTCCTTGTATTGACTGCCGATATGTTCAGATTGACCGATGTCTCTTGGAGAAATTTCCCCAGAGTAATTTCAGTCCCTGTGCCCTTTCCTTCTGACTCACACAAACCTTTTGAGAGTGTTTGGTTTATTTTCTCTGCACGGAGACCTTGGTTGTGGCTCACATGCCTTTATTTATGCCTCATGCCCTGGGTCCTGCTTCCCTTGGCACCCCTGTGGTCATCTCCTTTTCAGGTCCTGTCTGTCCTGGGGCCCTGACACGAGCTGTGGGCAGGTGGCTCTCGTTTACAGGATCCACAGTCCCACCCACAGAAAACCCCAGGGAGCCAACTTTCTTCTTCAGCACCATCACTCCTCCTTTCCAAACTCATCCTTTCCTGCTTCCTACCTTCAGGAGCCCAAGCATCTCAAACAGAATCTTCAGTGGTGCTGGTTTCAGGAGGTCTCCAAACACGCAAAGACACTATTCATTACTTTTGAGGGTCCGAGAAAACAGAGGTCTGCCTCTCCTTCTAGGAAATGGAGATGGAAACATTTACATATTCATTAGCTTTACTCTCCTTTATTGGCAGCAGTAAAGTAGAATTAATGGCTTAACAGCTGTGTCACTGAGAGTGAAAACTAGATACAGTAACATTTTAGGCATGTCTACTAGATATAGTATAAATAGATCCAGTTTGAAGGATGTCACCAAAGGACAATAAAAATTTTTCTTTGCCAATAAAAAGTTCAATGGTGCAGAAGTGGCTAAAATCTTATATGATCCCAGTAATATCCCCAAATTTCGAAGAGTGAGGATAAGAGATAGGAGCAACCTCTGTTAGAACAAGGAGTCTATTCTATTTAGAGCTCAATTCAGCACCTTGGACCATCAGGATTAGCAAATAGGCAAATACACACCAAAAGAAAGCCTTCAGAAGAGAGCAACAGACTCTCCTCTGATCAGGCTTCTCATTAATATGGGTATGCGTCAGGTGAAGGAACCCTTTTCTCAGCTGAATGAGTATCATAAACGGGATGAGGAGTTACCTTTATTTTAGAGAATAAAAAAGTCTGCCTGCAAGGACTACACCATTTTCTTGCAGTAGACGTTAAGCTGAACAGAATAGCAATCCTGATATTTCAACAACCTTAGAAATGAAACTGTGCAGAAATAAAGTGGTCTTCCTGGAAATGCCCATGGCCTCAGCTACTGCCCCCACTCGCCACTCAGGCTGGTAAATCATCCAAACAAGATTATAAAACTACATCCTCCAGCTCTTCAGCTCCAGAGCCAAGTGAAGGATTCCCTGACGATTCCTGCAAGCGGTGAGGGGATCTTTGACGACTCTTCCCCAACTCCTTTTAGGAAGATAAACTGAGCTGAATCTACTCTGATTCAAGTATAAATAATCTGGACAATTACTTAAATCCTTTAAAATGATTTCAGGACACGTTAAGAGAGACATATTTTAAGAGTCAGAATCTGTTTTTGAGGGGAAAAGAAGATTAACTACAAGAATTTGATTAAATTTATGATAGCATCTCCTTTCCACTGTCAAGGAAATGAAAGAAGATGTGTGAAATGAGAGATGAAAGCGAGCTGGAGCAATGGCACAATTAGGAAACTAATGTAAGATAGCAAATAATGTCATGGCAAGATGAAAGCCAATACTAGAAACCATAAAGAACTAAGTCCACAGTGGGGAAAGTCAAACCAGTCATGGTAAGGACAGGTTCCAGCATATATAGTAAAAGAACAAGAGAATAAAACTGATCTGAGTAAAGATGACAGATACAAAGAACATACTGCAGAAATCTAACATGCAAATCATTGTAGATCCTAAAAAGAGAACAAGTGGAGCTTTGGCAATATTCAGGTAAATTCCATAAATATCTGAATCTTTAGGCTAGAAGGGTTAAGAGAATACCAGGTAAAATTAAAGTATATGCTAGAATTTAGATACATACTTCTCAGTGAAATTTTCTAATTTCAATACTGCAAGAAAGAACTCTACAAATATTGTGGTTGGTGCTATTAATGCTCCCAGTTATTAACCACTCCCTTCCTTAGGCCGAGTGTCCCTCCTGCTCCAGGTACTTCGGGCTTGGCCAGTGACACATGAATGAACCTGACATACAGCCCATCAACTGGAAACTCGTAGAGTCATCCGGAGCTTCTGCCAACCCTGTTGCTCTTGAGAAGAAGAAGAAGAAGAGAGAAGGCCACGTTCCAGAAGGGGGCTTCTCTGCCAGCCCAGGGTCCCCAAATGGGAAGCTGTGGGAAGCAAACCAACACCCAGACTGTAGCCTGGAGCAGATTCATGGAACCTGACAACCACCACGGAGCATGAGGGAGGAACACACATTTGTTGTTGGGATCCAGCGGAGCTTCTGAGGTTGTAACATAGTATACCTGGTGGAAGCTAATACACACAAAACTTACACCCCAAGACTAACAGCATGCTAGCCTGAGACTTCTCCCTCAACAGCATGAGATGCCAGAACAGAGTGGAGTAACGTCTTCCGAATTTTCAGTGAAAATTTTTGTGACGTAAGAATTCTCTTCCCACCCAAAAGGTCATTTAAGTATTAAGATAACCATAAAATACTGTACATGTAAGAGTTCAGGAATTATATTACTCATGAAAGGTACCAGAAGATGTTTACCAACTAACTGAGTAAATCGCCAACGTCTAGAGCTCTGACATTGAGAAGAGTCATCATATAAGTGGATTGGCAGGAGGTACAGGAACTATTTAAATATAGAATTAATTAGAATTGACTGTGGTAAATAAAGTAGCGGGAACAGTGCAAAATTATAAAATTCATTTGAAGAGAAGATACATAACAAAGCAAATTAACACAACAGTGGCAGGATGGAAGAGAAATCTTAGACAATATCAACAAAATTACCCAAGTATGGTAATGTGGAGATTTTTGTAAAGGAGGAACTCAATATTACTATTTCATTCTTGCACTGCTAACTAGAAAAAGTTAGGTTCAAGCATTTTTGAAAAATAAAAGTTATCAGGAGTACTTTAAAATAATTTTAAAAGGCCAATGACAAAATGTAAGATTTAAATGACACACTTGCCAATGGGCCGATGTCTGTTAAAAATCCTCATTGAAAAATGGGCAAGGTTCCTGAATAGGCAAGTCATTAGAGATCAAATGTAAATGAAGAGGAAGTATATAGAAAAGTGTTCTCTGCCATGTTTGATGAAAATGCACGAAGTGTCTTTTATGCAACACTGTGAAGTTGGTTCTTACCCTGTAAGCAAGGGGGAGCCTTTAAGGAGTGTAAGGAAGGAGATGGCATGTTTAGAATGGAGAATAAATTGCAGCAAAACAAGACAAAACAAAAGCCAATCTGAGAGGCCGCTGTAAAACTCCAGGTAAATGGTAACAGTGACTTGGACTGGACCACAGTGCAGCCATGTTACGCCACTGTCACTGATCAGATGCTGATTCTGAGCAGAGGAGTTGTCCGTCCAGGCTGCTACGACAGAATACTGCAGACTGAGTGGCTTAGAAATAGCCTCGGAGGCTGGGATACCCAAGATCGAGGCGCTGGCGGATTCAGTCTGTAGCGAGGGCCCGCTTCCTGGTTGTAGATGGCCACCTTCTCCCTGTGTCCTCACACGGCAGCAGGGGTGAGGGAGCTCTCTAGAGTCTTTCTTGTAAGAACACTTATCCCATTCATTGAAGGACTCTGCCATCATGATCCGATCACCTCCCCAAAGCCCCATTTCCTAATATCATCACACTGAGGGCTAGGTTTCAACAAGTGGACCTGCGGGGGACACCCGCACTCAGTCTATGCCGGGGCTCCCTAGCCCAGTGCTTTACAGTGGAAAAGGGCCGACCGCTGGCCAGCAGGTCAGTAAGACAGCCGTCCCTCTGCCCCACCCACCTCAGGAGACACGCTGACCTTTCATCTGGGGCGCTTTCCTGTCCTCTCTTCAGAGACTTCTCTTGTCCATAAGTAAAGGAAAGGGATTGCGCTGACTTCCTTCCCGGGACCCTCCTGGGTCCAGCTGCCTTCATCCCAGCAGCAAAGCACTGACTAGTTTTGTTTTTTCTCTCTTTCTTGCCCCCTGCTTGTTCTTGCTCCGAGGCGGAAAGCTGCCATTCCGATCTGCACATGCAGATGATGCACACAGACGCCTCGTCAGTCTTAACTGATGCCGAACAGAAAATCTAGGGAAAGGGACACTATCTGGCAAGGGAACAAAAGTGTTTAAAAATAAACATAAGGATGGGCGGCGTTGGATAGAAAATGGAATATTTCCAGTAGATCTAACAGGAGTTGTTACCTGCCTAGTTTTATTAAGGCGATTAGAACTGGCCACTGTGGGCACTTATGGCTGGCTGATTTGAAGTGACTTTGAAATAACTTAGTGGACAGAGCCAGGTATAAGAAATGCTGTTTGAGATTTTTTTTTCCCCCCGTCTGAGCCGAGGCATTGTTTTTTAAGTTTCTGTGATCTAATCATTTAAACCAAAGGTAATACCTTCTTGCCAATGAGAAATGGAAGGTAACGCTAGGAATAATTTACAAGATTACAGTTTTGCACGTCAGGTCAGGGACTTCCCACCAACCTACACTATCCAAGGAGCTCATGGTGTGAAAGCACTCCCTGATTCACACAAGTATCTCCTGAACGAACGTGGTAAGCAATGAAGACAATTATAAAAATCTAAAAATGTCATAAGGAGTGTGTACTATTACAGATGGAAATGACCGTGTTTTGTTTAATTCCCATGGCAACTGTAAAGGAAAATTATATGGATAGGAAAATTCTAAGGGAATTCACGGTGACCCAGGGAAGCACATGCATTGACATTTACCTCGATGGTTTTGCAGATTATAAAATCACAGACATCAAGGTGAAGCCTGAGCTGAAATTTAGGCATAATGGGAGGGATAGGGGGATGTCCGGGATGGAGGACCGGACTTCTGCAGCTGGCAATCCTGAATTTGGAGCTTGTTTTGGCTATATTATAACTAGGTGGGACTAGACAAATTACTCCTCGTCTCCTTACCTGAAAAGTTGATAGAATCATGATTTCCTTCTAGAGTAATAGGTGGGATTAATAAATCTCAGATAAACCACTTAGCACATGGTAGGTGCTTCACACAAGTTAATTTCCTCCTGCAACAATAATGACTCCCATCGTAGGATTTTAATTTTATTTCGGGATGGGGTACCTCTACAGATACATTTCACAGATTTAAAAGCTTGTACAGATTGTCTATGTCATGCATAGCACATGTGGCAGGAAATATTATAGTATAAAAGGCTGCATACATTAGTGTCAAAGCAACAGCAAAACAATCCAGTGTTTCCTTGCCAAGGCAAAGATGATTATACATCACGCTGCTCTCTGTGATAAATTCCTTTGAGGTTTCAGAACGCCGTGCACAAATAACTCTGGCAATCTATTTAAGAGTCAGTTGCTTTTCTATAATGCAAATCTTTGTTTTACAGAGCTGTTGGACTGTAATGTAAATGTTATATAGGACCTTGTCAAAACAACTTTATTAGTGAACAGAGATTGGAATAGTTAGTGGAACTAAATCTATTTGTATTTTAGGCTCTTTTTTTTTTTCTCAATCCAAGCTTTGAACACTTATGAAAAATATTTGAAGTAAATCAGTGTTTACATACTGTACTCTGTTCCCATTTGTTAAATTTAATTTGGCTTAGAAAGGCAGTTGAAAATGAAAGCTTAAAATTCCGATAGGCCTCAGCGTTTTAAGTTAGAAGAACTCACATATACTCTCATTACTTTGCCATATGTCGTTTTTCTTATTTGTGCTGCCATATAGCCATTATTTCCCCACGCTATTTCTATATCATAGTATACTACACAAAGAAGAAAAGCCAGATTTTTTTTGTCTACCAGGCCTTTTATAAAAACATCTTTTCAGTAAATTACTTTTGAATATAGACAAGCTCTCTCATCTCATTTTATGAATAAATGTAGAGTTGATGACTGCATTTTAAGTTATATGATTCCTACAGTCGTTAGTTAAGGAGAGAACAGAACAACGATGGATTAAAAAAAAAATCATTCTCAGTGTACACATCCTTAGTTACACATGGAAAACGGCTCACACCCGTTCACCCCCCTCTTCTCTCAGCTCAGTTTCCTTTGGGTGGACCATCCCAGAGGCATTGTCAAGGCCTTCAGAATCAGTCCAGAGCACCATGACACAATGAACTTTTTTTTTTGTAAAGAAAACGTAAAGTTTTCATTTGACTAAAACTAGGAAAATAAGCAATGACAGTCTTGTGAAACAATCACTCTCGTTTGTTGTTTCTGTTTAAGGGACAACACGTGATTCATGAATATTGTTTAATATTTGAAAATCTGGCTAGCTAGGCAAAACAAAAATGAATAGCATCCTACCACAGAAATCATTGGAAATATTGTCTTAAAATAGCCTCTGAGGCCCCATGGGTGTGTGTGGGGGGGATTGTGTGAGGTACAGGGTCCCCTGGACGTTCCTTCCTATAGCCTGCATTTGTCACTTCACAGTATATCATGGACACGGTCACAGATCAGTGAATCCGTAATCATCTCAACCATGACTATAAAAGCTAACCTTCAGTGAGAGCTTCTTATGCATCTGGAATTATGCAAAGAACGTCACACATAAGACACCACTTTAGTTTTTGCAGAAATCACTCAAATGTATCTTATCATTCCTATTTTATAGAGAAAGAGACATAAAAAGGTTAAGTAATTTGTCCAAAGGCACACAACCTGTCTGTGTTCTGAAATTGGAATACAGAGCTGTATTTTCCAGTTTTTATTTGTATTCCATGTTTATCACTTCAGAGCTCAAAATTTTAATTGCTATATATATTAGAGAATTACGTTGAAAACATTTTAATCCCTGTAAATGAACCATTACCTGAGCTATTCCTAGAGGACTGCTTCCACTTCCAGTTTCCCGTACTTATAAACAATACTAGGGTCGACATCTCTAAAATAGATTTGTAAGTTCAGTCAATAATGTACTTAAGATATATTCAAAGAAGTGGAAATGCTGGGGAGAAAAAGAGAGGACAAGTACTCTTAAGGTTTTCAGTTTGATTCATATTCTGAATTATTTCCAACAGTGGAGAATATTGTTCTTAATAATCTGCACCAATTTCATAGGTCAAAACTAAATGAAGTACCTTATTTTAATTTGTATTTTTGAATACTTTCCCATACATTTATTTTGTATTTTTCTTTCTGTGACTGAGACAATCAGATATTGAAACAGTGATTCAATAAAAGACAAATCAAATTCTAGGCACCACTTGGTGTTTAGACTTGATTCATGGAGTGGCTAATGGTCCTTTTTGTTTTAATTAGGGCTTATTAAAGGCATAATTTCCATTATATAAAATTCCCTTTTAGCATATAGTTTTATGAGTTTTGACAAATACCTACCGTCATGTAATCATCACCAAAGTCAAGTTATAAAACATTTCTATGATCCTGAAAGTTTCCACCTTTCCCCTTTGTAGTCAACCCCTGCTTTAGTCCCCAACCCCTGGCAACCACTAGTCTATTTTCTGTTTGTATGGTTTTATCTTTCCTAAGATGTCATATAAATGGATTCATACAGTGTGTAGCCTTTTGAGTTGGACTTCTTTCAGACTTGTTTCTTTGTATAATGCATTTGAGATTCATTCATGTTATTACCTGCATTATAGTTTTCTTTTTTCTTGCTGAGTAGTATTCCATTGTATGGATATACCACTTTTTTTAAATCCATTTACCAACTGAAGGATATTTGGGTTGCTTCCAGTTTTTCCTAATTATGAATAAAGCTGATATAAAATTTTATGCACAGGCTTTTGTGTGAATATATATTTTTCTATCTCTTGGATAAATACCTAGGAATGGGATTGCTGGGTTGTGTGGTAAGTGTATGTTTACCTTTACATTTTTTTCTGAAATACCTGTGTCATGCCTAATGGCCCTTATGGTTTTGAGTGGTTGTGAACTGAATCTTGATGTGGCTCATCCAGATTTTTATTGATTAGTTCTTCTTTCTTAAAATAGGCCAGTTTCTAAATAAGGAGTTTTAATCAGCTCCCAGTTATACAAGAGCTCACCATGCACTTGGTATATTACTTACATCCTCTGATTCTTCTCTGTCAAGCATTGGGCTGCTTAGCAAATCTAATACATTCTAAAAAGTTAAATAAATAAGAAGCCAATTAGATAGATGAAAATGCTAGTATCAAACAAGGCATGAGTACAATTTATGGATGAGTTACCTTTCTTGTCATCACTTGTTATGTACAGTAAAATTTTATTTGTTATTAGATTTATGGGATACATGGAAGATGTAACAGATATCAAATAAGAAGCACTGTGGTACATTCCCCAGGACTCAAGATCTTGTTTACAGTTTCAGGAGTCTGTACTTTTATAGATTTTAAATAGACAATTTTATAAGCAAGTTCAGAACAGGGTGATGATAGTTATGCTAGAAGAGCAATAAAGGAGGACCTTTCCAAACTCAGCAATGCTTGCAACATCCTCTGAGTAAAGACCTGAAAGACTGTTAGCCAAGGGAGGAGGAGAGAGAAGAATGCTCAGGTAGAGGAACCAGCTTGCAACAAGATTTTGTTCGACAGGTGAGATAGGAGCACAGAGGCAAAAGACCTGCACTGCCATTAAAGAGTATTCGGGTGGGATCCAGAATCAGTGTAATATAAATAGAATAGGGAAGAAACAAGATGGACTGGGGCAGATGAACAAATATTGGTTGGGAAATTTCCACAATGGCCAAGGAAACTCTACAGCATGAGGAAGGTAGAACAGGAGGTAAACTGGTAAGTTGGGTTGGTGATTGAGAATATAGTTGGGAATATGGGCTAAAAGCATGTTGGACAAGTCATTAGAGTTAGGGAAGTTAAGAAACTCTGATAGAGTACAGGGACACCTGCATCCGCCAAGTATCATAACCACAGGGGTATTAAAACAGTCTTGACTGGAGTTTCACGTCAGTGCGTTGGGAAACACTGAGTTAAAGTGAAACATGGGGGTTTGTTGTAGGTCTTCTCAACACCTCATGCACCATGAAACTCTAAGCAAGGAATATAATGTGCAGCTCTTCCCAACAGCATTTGAACACAGAGATTTTTTTTTTTTTTTGAGAATCATTCAGGATTACTGCTTTTTTAAGCAAAGCTCTATTTACCAGAGAAATGAGAGTTTTTTAAAATTTTAATTTAATTATTTTGGGGGGGAGTTAATTAGGTTTATTTTTTTTTTAATTTTATTATTTTTATTGGAGGTACTGGGGATCGAACCCAGGACCTCGTGCATGCTAAGCATGCACTCTACCACTAGTTATATGCCATCCCCCTCAAAATGATCGTTTTAAGGGAAGAATTGATTGTGTGTACCCGACAATGCTTACATTGCTAACTAATCACTTTCTACCTTCTTGGCAGTGGTTCTCAGACTGGTGTAAAATGGAATCCATCACTTGCAGGACTTGCAAAAAAGGCAAACTTCTGGAATGCGTGCTCAAGAACCTGATTCAGTAGGCCTGGGCTTGAGCCAGGCTCTGCAGTGTGTCAGGCACCTAGGTGACTGGGATGTGGCACTGGCAGTTGGCCTGGATCCAGCTGGGCCTGCAGAGCTTCTGAAACAGTGATTTTTAATATTGGCTACACAGTAGAAATAATCTGGAGAGCCTTTAAAATGCCCACTGATCAGGCCGCACCTCAGAGCAATTAAATTCCAATTTCTAGGGCTGCAGCAGTAATCTTTCCAACCTGCAGCCAAACTGAGAAGCCGCGCCCCTCAAGGGCCAGCGTGGAAAGCCGTAGGCTTATTCGGCTCCTCGGGACTTGGAAATACTTCCTAAGCTCTAGAGCTCGCGCTCCGGTGAAGGCTCTCCTGCCTCTGGTTTAATTAGCTTATCAGAGAAGGCCACCCAGAGATTCCTCCTTTCTCCAGGGAGAAATGATTCTCTCCGAAAGTAGCTTTCAGCCTTTCTCCAAATAGAGCAGAAAGGGAATTCCTGAGAAGAAACAAAATTCTGAGCTGATATAAAACTCTCAGTTGAAACAGAACCACTGGAAACTGGTTCCAAAAATGTCATCTCTCCTGAGGCAGCTCTGGTTCTATCTTATTTAGCTTTTATGTCTTCACATCCCCAACTTTTTTAAACAAGAAATGGCTTAGCATGAGGTCTGCAGTGTGTCACAGTCTCAAGTTAGAGGTGTTCTAATAATTTCTTCTTAGATGGACCTAATATCATTTCTTTTTTCCTAAAATGCTCACCAACCTCACAACGTACCAGGAGGAAAACTTCATGTGATGAAGTAGAGTCTTGGAGCGCACACTTCATACGCTACAGCTTTTCTTTCTTCTTTCTTCTCCTGCCCACTTTGCCCTCATCAAAAGACATAGTGAAGGCAGGAAGGAAGCAGATAGCAAAATAAAGACGGCCAGTGTTTGGGAGTAGGACATCCATCTACCTGCCGCCCCCTGATAAAATGTAGGCTGCATCCATATTGCATCAGAGTTGTTGATTATTAAGGACCGCAATTCCTTATCCTCAATCATTAGTGCTAGGTGTTTTTCAGGATTGAGGTATTTTATGTTTTACGGAAAGATCCTGTATATTCTGTTCCATAAGCAGAATCTTGGGCAGCGCTTTATAATCAAAGATGGATATTTCTGCAGCACAAACCAGAATACCAATTGCCTCACAGCAATTCAGGTTTGTTGTTTTGCCACCAAATGAGTTTGCACCAATCTTTTGGGAAATACTTGGGTTTTAAAGTTTGTTTGGATATTAAGATTGTAGACTACAGCATTATAAAATCCCAACCAATTATTTTTAAAACTTCTGGATTTCTTTTTTATTTTTTCTTTCTCTCTTTTCTTTCACTTTTTATCTTGTTTCTCTGGCTTTTATAGACAACTGTAATGGTGTGTTTGAGTAGAGACAAGGATCTCTGCATATCATCTCATTTAATTTTAATAAAAATCCGTTCAAATAGGTATTATTATTTCCATTTCACAGATGGGAAAGCTAGGTCTCTGAAAGGTTAAATTGTATGTGAAAATTTCAGTTGTTACGGTGCTCACCTTCAAACATTTGACATTCACACTACCCTACTGTGAAGTCCACGCTGCCACACAGCTTCCTGCCCAACAAAGCTGAAGACATATATCATTGAATTCATGACTTGCACAGATCCCACTTGGACATAAAAACTGATTGCTGATAACCTCCTGTTAAAAAACAAAAGCTGTCTATAACCATCCTGAAAGAAAGAAACTAGAACACAATTCAACCTTGGCACCAGGTCCGTCTAACAATCTAACAGCATAGAGCTTTAAATAGCCTAGTACTTTATCCAAGTAAGTAAGTCAATATTTAAATAAACACTGAAATAATGTGTAAAATACATTTTGTAGGTGTCCCGAATCCAACCCATTGAGAATGGTCAAGAAGAAAATTCACAGGGAACGTCCTTTAAAGACTGTCTTGCAAGGCTCTTCAGCTGGATAATGGGACTCAGCCACTGTGAACACCTTCAATTAAGGCAATAAACGTATGTGCGCTCGAGCGCACTGGGGTTGGAGTTGGGTTGCAAATCTAAGGCAAATATAAAAAAAAAAAAAACAATGCGTCCTTCTCTGCAGGTTTCCATTACAACCAAAAGGGATCCAGATACTTGGTGGTTTTGGTTGTCATTGTTATTTTTATTATTTAGCATTCAAATATATATTGTTTTTTCACTGATTTTTTTTACCCATTAATGGGAATTTAGCATTCCTCAACCAAATAGCCCTTAATTTTAGTGACTTTTTTGTTTTCTTCCCTGAAGTGCTCTTTTTGCATTTCTCTCTATTTTTTCAGAGAAGTAGCAGATCTTGTTAGGTGGCAAGTTGTCACCAAATTGTCATGTCATAAATAAATGACAGTTTTTAAGTAACTTTTTAAAATTACAAAGTGTCATTTTATACAAATGGAGGTTTAGAATAAATAGTAAAATGGAGATTTTCACATAGAACTTAAAGCTTCAAAAATTGGCGTAGAGACTTAGTGTTTGCCGAAACTGCTTTTCAGAAACACATGCTTACGGTTCCATGGGACCTCTGCACTCAAGGACTGGATTCAGTATTTTGCTCACTGGTTTGCTGTGGACTTGAATGAACAATTTCTAATGGATGTAGCATAGTCTGATCTTCAACTCTTTGGACTCAAGCTCTGTTATCTCCACTATGAGCCTCTGCATGCAATCGCACTGATAAATTATATGACCACTTTTTTCTTGTGACTCGGAATTAAGCTTTTATGCATGAGTTTTGGTTTGCTTACTGAGTGTTTGCACTATCGTCTACTAATAAGATTTATTTAGTGTTGCATATTAGGAAATCAGCCAGATTCAAAGAAAACCTTTGTCACCGAATTTGCTTCATAAGGAGTCCATTTCTCAAGACAGGTGATCTGAAAAATACCAAGTGCAATTCTAGTTTGGTTTTTTTTTTTTGTATTACTGAGAAAAATGTCAATGGGGACGTGAGCAACATCATAACTTCCTGCAC
Organism: Camelus ferus; assembly: GCF_009834535.1. NCBI lineage: Eukaryota > Metazoa > Chordata > Mammalia > Artiodactyla > Camelidae > Camelus > Camelus ferus. Next base: position 70,463,108 of record NC_045704.1, on the reverse strand, counting down.
TGGGATTTGAATATTTCAAATCATTGCATTTACATTCAGGTAATTGTTATAATATAGAATCACAGAGTCTTATAGATGGTAAGGACCTTCTTATCCTTTCTCTAGATTCTTTCAGGGGAAAACACCCCTGTACTAGACGAGAATTCAACTTACTTCTTAAAGCCTGCTGAGATTAATAATCCATCTCTTTCCCTCTGTGGTGTGGGTTCATTTGCTCTCAGTGACATTAAAGAGTAGATGGCCCCTGTGCTCTCTGTGTTTCTTTCATTTACTTAGAAACTACTATTAAACCTCCCTTTAATTGTCTCTTCCCTATGCACAGTCACTTCAGTGTTTTATTTCATCTGTTTCTCTCTCAACGACCACCTTTAAATGATAAGCCCTGAGCAGAACGCTTCTAATTCCAGTCAGATAGGAAAAATCATCTTAGAACTTCAGTGTGATGTGAAAACAAAAGGGTGCTAATTGGGAAAAAGCAGGAATTTCCCCAGAGCCCTGGGATCTAAAAGTGGAGTCAGCCTGGAAACAAACTGTTACCCTCGGAATTTAACCTGGTAATGACTTTGCATAAAGAAAAGGGCAATACTATTTGGAATTTACGGACAGTGAAGGGAAGATCCAGGCCACTGAAATGTGCTTTTAAATGCCAAGACTGAACCCAGAGTTTCCTGGATCTCAACAGCACACAGAGTCATCTGTCCAATGCTTTCTAAGGGGCCCTTGTCTCGCTGTGTGGGAAGCCCCGGTTTAAGCCTCCTGTTCTTGTAGAGATGACGAGCACCCCATTGCCCTCATCATGCCCAGGCTTAGGTGGTAATTTGTGTGGTCTCCCTACAGCCACTGCACGTTTCTTTGTCACTCTCTCCAGCTTGTGCCTGTCACTTAGTTTTCCGTCTGCGTCTGTTCTCCCTTGCTTTGATTATTGGTGATTTGTTCCTTTGTTTCTTTGCTTTATTAAGGTCTTTTAATATTTCAGTTCTCCTGCCAAGGTGATGGTTGTCCCCTTCACTCAGGATCATCTTAGCAAATGTAATGAGCCTTGTGGACACATTATTTAGGTTAAGGGAACAGTGATACTTAGGCCAGTGGCCTTTGAAGCACGATTCATTTTCTCTCTTTTTTAAAATCTCCCTTCCTTTCTTTCTACTGTCACTTCTTCACTCTTTTTCTACCCACCGGTCACCACTGACTGATTAATCTTCAGTTTATGTCTTAACATCTTCCCAGCAATTCCTAGGTGCTCGATCCTGCCCAGAGGAGTGACAATTTTGTCAGTTTTACACTGAAACACTGTATATCACATTGTATTTTCTCAGTTCCCAGATTTCAAGTCCCCATGGGGCCACTGGAAATAAAACTATGATGTTCTGTCTCCACCATTCTTAGGCCTTTCATTCAGTCACAGTAGGTTACGTAACTCTGACAAATCTTTTTTTGTCCTGAAGTCACACTTGTGCTTTTGTAAGGAAAACTCAAGAAAACTTGGAGATGGGCTGCTGAATTCATCAACATTTTCATCATGCAGTTTTTAAATGGGAACTTAAAGTTTCTAAGGTTGGATCAGGAGTTAGTGAAGAAGTCAGCGTGCTCTGCTCCCTACTAATTCTTACCAATATTGTTTTTTCTCTGGGTTTAAGTGGGCCCAGCCTAGAAAATAATGCCATAAGCAGTCATCAGTGATAGCCTTCTAGTTGTGGTTAATATGCCTCAATTCAGTGAAAATGAATTTTAATTTATTCACACACATTTTAAAAATGTTTTAGCTATTTAAGACACTTTAACTTGAAAAGAGCTTCATATACATGGAAGAAATCTCATGGCCTGCATTCATTCCATGAAATTTTATTTATGACGTCTTTAAAGAGTCAAAACTACTCTGAAAAATATTCAAAACAGAGAATACGCTGTTTTAAAAAACCCTTTGTAATGCTGCTGTTACTGGTTGGGGCTGACACTTACGCTAGCTCTTGACATGACCTACATGTGACATGATTAATTATGTCATTGATTTTCTGCTGCAGTATTTCAGCAGCCCTGGTATGGCCGATTGCATGTCTGAAACCATTTAAATATTAGCCGTCCCATATGGTTTCTTTGTACACAATTCTGTTGCTTAAAAAAAAAAAAAAAAAGTCAAAAGTCTCTGAGAAGAATTCCCTGGTTGAGGTAAACACAGAGATTGCGGTCTGCAGTCTGGAGTCATGCATCAGAAATGAAGTGTTTGAGTAGATCTTTGTCAACCAGCAAATGCCATTTCAGTCTGAACATTTCACCACTCATCTCTGCCATCTGTCTCACAGGGAGCAATTAATCTGAAACTCCAACGTGCAGCAATCAAATTCCATGAACACTGAACAGAATATTAACGTGCCCAGCTTTGCCGCTGTCATCTCTCCACATTTCAGTGTTAATTTTGACTAAGGCAAATGTAACATTATAATCTATTTGGTTAATTAAGAACCTTGAATAAACTATATAATGAGCAGCTTAATTTATGGACTCATACATGCAACTCATTCTACTAAAGCTGTATTTTTATTTTTATTTATTTATTTATTTATTTTTGCAATTTAAACCTCTATGAGCTAGTTTTATCTCCGGCTAATGATTATTTGTAAAAGCACTAAAACTTTGATGAGGCCAGTTTTCCCAGGGCTCTGACTCTGCAATTCCCTTCTCTCTGTGCAGAACCACATCACCGCCTTCGCAGAAGTCACATGATATTGAAGGAGATGGTCCTTCACTGCACTGGACGTCATCCCTCTTCACCGTCCATTCATAACACCCGAAGTGTGTTTGATTACAGAAGCCGTTTCTAAAGTTGTCCGATCGTTTTTATAATTTAAAAATCAGTGTCAACGTCTCTGTTTCCCCCGCTAGACTGTGAGCTCCTCAAGGGCAGGACCGTGTCTTTTCTCTTCTCTGTGTCCCCAGCACTTAGAGCAACGCCTCACACAAAGTAGGTGTTCAGCAAAACGTGATGACCGATGAACAAATTCATTCTGAAATAAAACGTTCACTTTAGTTTCTCACAGAATCCCTGGGCTCTGTGAAAAGAAACCTCTACACGAGTCATCTTTGTGTAAGAAATCCCTCCACTGGGGGCTAGTTAGCTTTTTAATTTTTCATATCTCTTCTTATTTGGCAGTAGACCATGTTTCATTTGAAGTGGACTTTGAACGTCATGGGGGTTTTTATCTTATGATTTAGCATGACCTTGTTTCCGTTCTAACAGATTTCAGTGTGTGAAATTACTTTTAGAAAGTATGTTCTGTACTAAAATAATGTTTGCACATTATATTATGCTCTATTTCACTTAAAATACCATTCATACTATAAATTCTAAGACTGGTGCTTCTGCTTTTGAAGGGGAAAATGCCAATTTTTACTGTAATAAGTAATGTATCATAATTAAAAATTATTTATTTGGATTTTTGTTCCTGAGAATTGTGGCTTAATTGTTAACTTGTAGTTTTTGAACTTGGGGAGTGTGTAGAATAGTCTGAGTGAGTAAATCCAGCAAAGGTACCTATTTATTGAGCAATTTTCCACTGATAACAGTGTCTAAAGAGGTCAAAGTCTCCATTCTTAGGCTGTTTACTAGTCAAGTTTCCACATAATTTAAATAGGAAAGAATCACACCCTGACAACGTAATTTAAATTATATAAATGCAAGAAATGTACCTAACGAATTTTACTTCGCTGTATGTGTGCTACTTTATAGTTACAAAATACATTATCATTTTTTTATTTCATTTAATCCTCACAATAACCTTGGGTGAACATTAAAAGGATGACTTTAGTTTTACAGGTGAGAAAAATGAAGACAAGGCGGGGTAAATAATGTGCCCAGTTCCACACACCTGGTAAGAGGCGGTTAAAATTTAAATTCTGATGTTCTGACCCTGAACCAGTATTCTTTTTAAATACACCACAGCTGACATATCATTCTGGACACGTCGAGGCCTTTCAGAGGTCAGTGGAGTCTTGGGCAACTACCCATGTTTTTGAAAAATCAAGAAATGCCAAAATAGAGTTACAGAAGTTCTGCTGTACTTTGAACATTTGTGTTTTAAGAATGAACACTTTTCAAAACACAACAACATACTAACCAGGTTATAATCCTATTTAAAAAGAATGTCAAGAGTATAGGTGTGAGGTCTTTTGTGAAGTCAAAACCTGAATCTCATGTCTCTCCTGCAACCTTCACCCCCATGCCCTGGTCCCCACTCGTCAGGAGAGGCCCCGAGGGACACACTTTACATTCAGCATGTAGAATTAAGGACAAAAATCATGACACTATAATGAAGATGAACTGGCCTATGAGAAAACCACTCAATGTACTCTTCCACAATAACGTCATAATTTTTAAAGCTGCATAGAGTAGCTTTGTCTTTTAAGAGAAGTCGTTAGTTGCTGAAAATATTCTTCCTAACCTTGACAGAACTAAAGGAAATAAACTTTTAATTTTCTCTGTAATTCCGACAGAAATCAGAAAATAAACATAACCAAAGACGTGCCCATTATTCCCAAAATAGACATCACTTACTCTTTTTCATCACTGTGGGAGTTAAAATGCTTTTAGAAGGGCCAAAAAAAAAAAAAAAAGATTCCTATTTCTACCTTTTAGAATCCTATAGCAAATTCAATTCTGGTGGAAATTTAGAACGCAAAAAAGCTTAGAATGCCTTGACCCTCTTTAAAGACTTTGTAGGCAATAACAGTGATGGGGCATTCACTTACGGGAAACAAAAGTGGAAGGGAGGCAGGATTACCAGTAAGACTTAAAGACTTAGATGAGATCTCTCGGTCTGGCCTCAGCTTTCAAGGACCCAATTAGTCACGGTTTTCCTGTTGGAAACCTTACCTGTACATGCATACAGATGTCGTCTCTTTGTACCATGCTTTATAAACCTGGTCTGAATTCAGGAGTTAGAAATTCCTCAGAAATCCAGATGTAAACCAGGATCAGAATAAGGCCATCTGCAACATTTAAATGTCATGGACCCAAGATTGTGCAATGAATGATCTTGCCATGAAGGAAATTCAAAAGAATAAGAAGATACACACGCATAAGGCAAAAAGGCAGCAAAGGGCCCTTACCCACAATGCCATTACTGAGAATAATGAAAAACGCGTTCAAGAAAATGTCAACTTGTAAATATGTACATATACAGTCTAGTAAAAGCAGGCAAACACGTATCTTTCTGATAAAGACATCTTTTTGTTCTCCTTACTGGGGGCCCAGGTCAGTATAAATTGGTCAGTCTGAAAATTCCAGTAGTCTCTGTTTGCATGGCAGAAATCCTGCACATGTTTTATCTGATTCCAAAGATTACTTAAAAGGCTCTTTTATGTTAAAAAGAGAGGTGAACCTTCTTCGGCAGACTCTGTCTATTCCACTTCCAGCGGGGCCTCTCTTTTCTCAGGATCTATCCTAGCCAAATACCTCGCTTACATTTACCACACGGGTTCCTTTGGGAGAGAATTCTCTGCTGTGCATTGTATTTTTCAAATAAAATTTTAAAAACTAAATTTAAAAAAATTAAGTTTGATTTTCTTCCCCCATGTATTAATTCTTTCTCGGGGACAGAGGAATAAAGAATGTCTGCTACTGTGCTGGAAGTCAGATTGTCAGGGGGACTGGAGAATGTTTAGAAGGGGGTCCCGGTGGGTCAGACTGGACCAGTTCCTTGGGCGGCTCAGTGACCCTCTGCATCCCACAGGCCATCCTGGGGTCTTACCAACCTCCTTACTGATGAATCACACCGCCCTGGAGACGACCTGGGATACTGAGCGGGTACCCAGTCTGTTCCGTTATCTGCCTCCATGTATGAACAAGGTGCTAACAAATTGATGCAAATGACCTTGTTCCTGCCTCTAGGGCCCCACTTATTAAATGTTTATTGCCTGCTCTAGAAACGTGCCCTGGACGAACACCAAGTCGTTCTATTTATGCCTTGCAAACACTGACCTCCTATTTGGCAGGCATGGTCTTTCTAATGAATTTTGTGAGTGTTGATTCTTTTAAAATAACAATTAGGGACATTTCTTCCCCATTTTAGGTGAATGATTCTCTTCTAAAAAGAAAATATAAGAGTTTTCAAATTCTTCTTTCCTGTCCCCTTCACTTCAGAGTCCAGCTGACAGAGCCTCGGTACATGGTCGAGTTGTAATAAAAATTGTTTGCTCTCCTTGCCCCAAGAGTTGTAAGCCATGGATAGAATGTAGGCTCTAAATTCTAAACTCAGGCTGCCATGTTCAAGTCTGGGGACTTACAAGGACCTCCAGATTAAAAAAAAAAAAAAAAAATATATATATATATATATATATATACACACACACACACACATATATATATTTTATATATAGATGGATGGGCACACGACGACCTCCAACATTCAGACAGAAACTCAAAATTCACACCTCAAAGATGTCAGTGTTAACGAGGGTGATTCTTACAACACTATCCTTTGGCCTGTTCATCTTCATATTATTGCCTTTATAAATACATTTCTATTTTCATTTTGCACTGAAACACTATCACTTGTAGAAAAAGGGAATTCTTTTTTCTTCCCAGGAGGGAAGAAAGTGCATTTTTAATTTGATATTTAAAAAAAAAGGAAAACCTTCCCAAACTTTGAGATACTTTGAATATTAATCATTCCCCTAGAGGCATTGCTCTTGCTCAAGAAGCAAGAGCTTTCAGCCTTGCTTTCAGCCTTCATTCATCCAGCAAATATTTATAGAGTGATTCTGTACACCAGGTAACTTGCCACGTGCGGACTGATCAGTGGTTAGAAAGAGAGACGTGGTCCCTACTTCTCCAGACTGGGTATTTCAGCAGCCCTGACACTGGTGGTGCTCTAAGAGGTCTGTTTAAAGTTAAGGTGGGAGAATTGGCTTGGAGTTTGACTCTCAAGACTAAGCAAAGGACATTTTTATTGATTACAACAGCTAAAGTTAAAAAAAAAAAAACCTCTCTCTATAAACATCATTGTATAATTCAACTATTGTTAAGCTTTAAAAAGAAGTCCTAAATATTATAATAATAAGTACCCACTACTCCTCACAAACCTATGATTTACCCGAGCCATTATTCTAGTCTAAGCTGAGTTCACTCACGCATCCCTGACCACAGACTTCGTGCAGCTAAACTTAAAAATGTTCAGGCAGTGCCCAACTGAGCTGAGTTCCTCAGTGTGCTGAGTGTGGGTTTCTCCTGCTTATCAACAGGAGATGACAACAAACAGCAGGCTCATTGTATCTGAGCCAGAAGAGCCTCCCCAGTCTCCAGCTGTACCCCAAAGCGCCTTTGAGATAAACTGGCTTGTGAACTGCACATCCGGTACTCAACTGAGAGCAACGGGGAGTTCACTGAAGCTCTCCTCGGTTCTCCCAGAAAAAGCCTTCTAGGTCTTCTGTAAGCACTAAAGGGGGGGCGGGGAGAGAAGGAGAAAAAACATCTGTGCAAAAAGAGGAGGAAATAGATCACAGCAAAAGAATAACCCCCCCAAAAAAGAAAAAGAATAATTGAAATATAAGACCAGCTTATGATACATTGATGTGTGTGTGTGTTGTGTGTGTGCTCCTTTTGTGCAACTCTGATTTTCAGAACTCCAATTACCACGATGCTATGGACTAAATATTCACGCCCCCCCCCACACAAAATTCGTATGTTAAAGCCTGAACCCCCTGTGTGACGGTATTTGGAGATGGGGGCTTTGGGAGCTAATCAGGTCACACGGTGGAGCCCTCTTGTTGTTGGTGCCCTTATGAGAGAGCTCGCTGCCTGGATCGCTGCTCTCCACCGGGTGAGGATAGAAGATGGCTGTCTGCAAACCAGGAAGATGGCTCTCGTCAGACACCAGATCTGCGGGCACCTTGATCTTGGACTTCACAGCCTCTGGTCCTGTGAGAAATAAATATTCATTGTTAATGTTTGTTATTACCCAGTCTGCAGTATTCTGTTAGAGCAGCTCAAACTATCTAAGAGACATGGTTTAGTTTAACAACACCACTCCCTCAACAACAGGGTTCAAATTTTACTGGTATAACTGAGTAATTGCACAAAGTACAATGTTACTGACAGTTCTTCAGTTCGTAAATCACTCAGTAAACAGCACACACACATAATGATCAGTGACCCATCATGTCACTTTTTTTGAGTCGGCCAGTGGTCACTGCCCACGTGTCATTCTGTTGTCACACAGACAACAAAGCACACCGTTGTGTTGATCTCTTGCCTCCCAGGGAGAAATCCATGTGACATTTTAAAAAAAATACACAATTGAAAAAGGGAACAAGCTAACAAAGATGGAAGTGCAGCAAAGAAGAAAATATGGTAACACAGAAAGTGAAATTCCAATCAAACGTAGATGGGACAATAGAAGACAGCTGACCGCAGGAATGCTGACACCAGCACCCTGTCTGGGAGCCTCCAGAAATGCAGCGAGAGGAATTGAGTACATGTGAGTGTATTGATAAAAATGAGGAAAGCGACTGTTAGGAAAGTGACGGTATCCCAGAGGAAGTGATTCTGGCAGAAAAACTTTACATTAAAGGAACTCTGAGAGATATTTCACAGCATTGAAAGTGCAAAGGATAAAATATTAGTAAGCTTAGAAAGGTGTAGGACACTTAGCCAAGGCAGAGAGAAAACAGTCACCGTGCATTCAGGTATATGACAGGAGGAAGGCAGCGAGCCGGTTCAAACTGCACTGGATAAATTTTTTACAAAGAAATAAAACATTTAATTCTCAATATTCCTAATATTTTAAGTCACTGTGTACTAAATAAATACTAGTTTTGCTAATTTTTTCGTTTCCCTACACATTTTTAAATTCTTATTTTTTATTTATGTGTAGTCAATTTACAGTGTTAGTTTCAGCTGTACAGCAAAGCGATTCCGTTATACCTGTACATACATATATACATACAGATTTTTCTCAGGTTCTTTTGCCTTACAGCTCATCACAAGAAATTGAATACAGTTCCCTGTGCGATACAGTAGGTCCTTATTTTTTATCTATTGTATATATAATAGTGTATATCTGTTAATCCCAAACTCCTAATCTATTTAAAATTGTCAGTAAGAGAGTTCTAAATGTTTTGGGGAAAAAAAAAAAAGGTAACAGATTAATTGCACTATTTCCCATTGTTTATTAAGATCTTTTTGCAGGGATTCCGTTTATGTGGTCATTCTTGTAGTCCCACCCTACTGTACAAAGTAAAGACTGCCTGTCTATATGGATATGGAGATACACAAATACACACACACACACACCTACCTCTGTATACAACGAGACACCTAAAGAGATCTATATATAAACATATAGAGACATATCTAAAATCTCTAATGTAAATATAATAAAGCTTTATTTTCAAAAGAAACATCTATAATTTATATCAATACATAAGAACTTCATAATCTCATAGTTGCTCATTATTAGATCTTTTTATTGCGGTTGTTCCAACACTTATTTTTATATGATCAAATTAAGAAGTACTGGTCTGTCAGTTACAACATGTCCGTTTCTGGTGTACAGCACAATGTCCCAGCCGTGCATATACATCCTTCACTGAACCACACACAGAAAAACTGGTCCCATCAATGGAGAGAAATGCAATTGTGTTCGCGTGCTACTCTCGGCCATTCAGACTATTCAGCAGAAGAGAGATCAAGAAAAGTGATTTTTTTCCAAACCACTCAAGCTTGGTACTTGGGATCATCTTTGTAAATTATATTGTGCACATCCTGGCTCACTACATAAATATACATAATTTAACCTACCCAGCCTGTGGAACATGAATCACTTTTTGGTGCTCTAATAAAATAAAGCTCTTGAGTGTTATGAAGAGCTATACAAACTTTCCCTTGATCTTAAGAATTTCAGAAGCTATAACTGTTTATTTGATTTTTTTTCCTATGCACCTTCTATGGCTTTCTCTGCCCTCTGCTGCTAATTCTTATTATTTCTTGCTTTGAATTTCTCTCTCTCAGCAACCTTCTCAACCAGCTTCCTGTCTGCTATTGTTCTGCAGCTCAGGCTGCCATAACAGAATTCCGCAGGTGGGTGGCTTAAACCACAGAAATGCATGTTCTCACAGTTCTGGAGCCTGGAAGTTCAAGATCAAGGTGCCAGGAAGAGCTCTGGTGAGCTCTTCCTTGGGTTGCAGACGGCTGTCTTCTCTCTGTGACTTCACATGGCCTTCCCGTCCTGCACACCTAGGGAAAGAGAGAGATGGGATTTCTCTTCTTCTTCTCACAAAGACACCAGTTGTCTCAGCTTACAGCCCACTCTTATGACCGCATTTAACCTTCATTAGCTCCCAATAGACCCTATAGCCAAATAGTCACATTGGAGGTTAGGGCTTCAACATATGAATTTGGGGTGGGGATGGGTAACACAATTTAATCTGTAACAGCTACCCACTGCCTCAAGTTTTCATCTTCTACAGTTATGTCCTACAGAAGAATAGATGAATGCCAACAGAACAAAGATAACCAAAAATTAATTTTATTAAATGTAAAATTAAATCAATGGGGCTGAAGTGGACTCTACTCCCTTATGAAATCAAAAGTATGGGTTTGTGACAGACGTTCTCACTGTTGTAACTCTGACTTGTTTGCTGTGCCACCGATTTCACATGGCCCTTTATGGTTTCAGTTTAAGTCATCTGATCATCAAAAGTGGGGCCATGAATTATATACATGTTGTGGATAAGTGCATCTTAAATTAGGGTATTTTTTTCTCACTACTGAAAAGTGAAAAGTGTAACATGAGATTTCTGGATGTTGAGGCATAATCTGCAAGAACTCAGATGTCAAATCATTATGTTTGCTCTCTGAAAATTCTTTTAGCATATGATTCAATATTAATACAGTTTAGTTATAAATGAAACTTAAACCTTGGAGAATCTAAATTGCAATGATCGAACGTGAAACTTCATCACTATGAAAATTTCAATCACTCTTAGCTAGCTGGCTTTAGTCGTGATTAGCACTTTGTGCTAGGAGATCAACTTGTATATTATACCAGATAAGCCAAATGATAGAGATCTGGTATTTTTTAAAATAGGAAATTCATAAGACATATGGTGACAGCATCTGGGATCATATCCAGACCGTTTTAGATGCCTTTATATATTTACTCTGAATACTTGGTCCTGATTTTGAAATGCTAAAGACATATGGACATACCAGCTGGGCCACCATTAATTGAGATCCTAACACTGTTTTCTTTATAATTTAAAAGGATAACACTGCAATTTTTTTTTTTTTTATTGGCTCTTTCTCATTCAACGGATTTCCAGGAACAGAGTAAGGATAACAGAAGCAATAGTGAAGTGAGTTCTCTTCTGCCCAGATTAATCCAGAGGAAGTCATAGACTTGTTATACACTGTTTATACCCTCATGTAAGTTCATGGTATTTACTTTTGAATTGTGTCCCCCTAAAATTAATATGTTGATGTCCTAACCCCAAATATCTCAGAATGTGACCTTATTTGGAAATAGAGCAGTTGCAGATACAATCGGTTAAGAGGAGGTCAAACTGGAGTGGAGTGGGTCCCCAATCCAATAAGACTGGTGCCCTTATAGGAAGGGGACATTTGGACACAGTGACACCCAGTGAGAATGCCATGTTAGGATAAAAGCAGAGATTCAGGCAATGCTTCTGCATGCCAGGAAACTCCAAACATTTTCAGCAAACTGATAGAAGCTGGAGAGAGACATGGGACAAATTCTCCCTCACAGCTTTCAGAAGGAACCAACTCTGCTGACACCTTGATTTCAGATTTCTAGCCCCTAGAACAGTAAAACAGCATGTTTTTCTTATTTATACCACGCAGTCTATAACACAGCCCTAAAAAACTAATACATCTATTTATTGCCAATGGTGCTCCAGAATAGTGGACACAGCACAGGCAGGATGGAGTGTGAATCTTGGCTTCTCCACTGTCAGTCCTGTGATTTAGACCACGTTATTTAAGCCTACTAACCTTTTTATCAGTCAGGTTACACTAAATTTTACTACAGTAATAATCAACCCTCACATCTCAGCACAGAGGAATTACTGTTTAATTCTGGTTCATATAATAGGTCTACCAAGGGTAACTTAGAGGATCTAATCTCTTTAATAGCCATCATAAATTAAGATACAGGCTGTCAGAGGAAACACTATTTGGAACAAAGGCATTGACTCTGGCAGAGGGGACAGAGTCCAGTGGTGAGTATGCCTGGCTCTTAAAGAGTCTACCCAAAAAACATTACTCTGCTCATTTTCTATTGGCCAAAGCAAATAGACTATGCTTGAATGTGGGAGGGACCCAGAAAGGAAAAGACAGCACCAAATATCTCTAAACTGTCTCCAGCTCCAGCCATCAGTTGACCTGATCATGAACTGAGACTAATTAATTAAAGGCTTCATATTTTCATTCAACTGTGCTCACCTAGGCTCTGCTGTGTGCCAAGCACTGTCCCACATAGCGAGTTTTCATTTTATTGGAGGAGTTAGTAAAGTAAAGAAGGTAGACATGTAGTATCATTTCGGATACCTGCAGTGTTATGAAGAAGAGTGAAGCAGGGGAGGGATACTGGGAGACCCTGGAGCGGTGAGGCATAGCTGGGGCCAGCGTCTTAGGCAATGAGCACAGTGCCTAGCATGGTGCCCAGCGAGCGTAGACACCCAAGAAATCTTTCCTCCCTCTCCCCAGCACCCTGGGTCCTTTGCATCAACAACAGAAAACAAAGTGAATTTTGTGACTATTAAATTAGAAAACATAGAAAAAAAAGATTAAAATGCCCAATTCTGGCAAGGATGTAATCTAACTGATACAAGCATATATTTCTGCTGGCAGTGTAAATCCATTTGGAGAGCAATTTGGCAACCCATTTCATGATCCACTAAAATGCTCATAACCCTGACTCAGTCATTTCATTCCTGTGAATCTGTCTCCAAAAGTAATAAAATTTAATAATCACAAAGATGCTTGTTGCAGTGTTATTTGTGATATCAGAAGCAACCCGAATATATATCAAATAGATGAATGGTTAAATGGATTATGGCTTAACTACTATATAGAATATAATGTAGTCATTAAAATGATAATTATGCACATTATGTGGCAACAGGAAAAATGCTTATAGTATAATTTTAAGTTTAAAAGGATGCAAATTATACCCTATAATTACTGTGAGGTAAAAAATCATCTATGTAAATGCATAAGATTTAAAAGAGAATATGGAAAAGTGAAATCTAGAATGTGCCAATTTTTAGCAATTAAAAAATACACTTCAGTCATTTTGTTACCTTTATCAAATGTTTAACAAGCACCTCCACAGTAGTTTTGTTTATATAATGGATTAAAAATTATAATTAAAAGGTCCGTGGAGAACATTACCCTCCATCAATGGATCTGATCTTGATTGAAATCCTAATATGTATGTGCTCTAATCGGACTAAATGTTATCCTATCCCAATTTATAATCCTCAAATTAGCATTTCTATGATTTGTAATATTAAATTACTACTATAAATGATATCTTATATAGTAAACAAACAAACAAAAAAAACCCCTGAAATTTAGTGAGTGATATAATCTGCCAGAATTTATTTCTCATCCTTTACAATAAAATGTGGGTGATTGTTGTTTTCGTTATTGTTGTTTGTGGCACAATTTATTACTGATATCATATTTGGGTACATCAAAGTATTGATTCAACCCCATTGTGACCTCTGTTGAGGTCAAAGCAACCCAAAAAGAAAGCTTCAAAATGTGCAAAAGTAATAAAGATCAAACTTTGCTGATTGAAAATGTATAAATATAAAATATCAGTTATTTCTGAAACATCTCAAGAAAATCCAGCAACTACATGTCCATGTGGTAGGTGTCTGGCATTGATGGTGCTAACCTTCAAAACATAATTACTCCCACGGATTTTAAACTTTAAGATATTTGATGTGTTAATTACTGAAGTTTGGAGGGAAGGAAGTGTCTTTACTGCTTAAAAGGAAACTACGAACTAAAGTCAGTAGTTCTTTAACAAAGGGTCAATTTTGTCTCCTAGAGAACATTCTACAGATGAAATAATTTAGCTTCCTCAATCAGTTGTCTGTGTTGTCCTGTATCTTGAACTTCTCCACTGTCTTTGTATCCTTGCCTTTAGCTACAAACATTCCCAGGATCCTTTGGTGACCATCCAGTCGCCACCTCAAGTTCCCACTTCCCTTCTACCATTTTTCACTTGTTACTGCCAATTTCTCACCTCCCAGTCACTCCACTGCCAACTGGCATATAACCCATCCATTTTTCTTCACTGCAACTGCTCAGATTAACCTCAACCTCCCTTCTGGCTTTCCAGTAGCTAAAGAGACTAGCCTAGAAGCAGTGACACCACAAGAACAGCAAGCACACTCAGTGCCTGCATCTTGGTATTAACATCATTCCCCAGTAAAAGAAACCAACATTCCTCAGAGGAAAGGCTGATTCTAGGACTAGGGTAGGAAATATGCAAGATGAGCTTGGGATATCTTATAGTGCCAGAAGGAAAGGAAGTGATTACACATACACACACGCACACACATACATGCACACACAGAGTGATGGGAGTATGCTGAAGAAAAACAAGGGTGTACTAAAAGAGCTCCCAATGTCTAAAGCTGAAACAATTTAAGCAATAAAAAAAGCAACATTGGATTATAACCCAAAGTATAAAATAATACCAATAACTCCAGGCTGATATAAATAAATGATTGAATAAATAAATGGAGGAGAATAGACAAATCTGTGCAACATAAGTGCAAATAATTTAGGTAGATACCTAAACCTCAGGCGGATGGGGTATAACTCCCCACTCCTTAAGTAGAGACTGAGCTCGGTGACTTCCATCCTAAGAGGAGAGTGGGGAGCTCATACCACTCAGAAACGGAAAAACAAGCAACCCAATCAAAAAATGGACAGAAGACCTAAACAAACATTTCTCCAGTGAAGACATACAAATGGCCAATAGGCACATACGAAAAAGTGTTCAGTATTGCTAATTATCAGAGAAACATAAATCAAAACTGCAATGCGGTATCACCTCATACCAGTCAGAATGGCCATCGTTAAAATGTCCACAAATGAGAAATGCTGGAGAGGCTGTGGAGAAAAGGGAATTCTCTAACACCATTGGTGGGAATTTAGTTTGATGAAGCCATCATGGAAAACAGTATGGAAATTCCTTAAAAAATGAAAAATAGTCTTACCCTATGATCCAGCAATCCCACTCATGGGCATACATCCAGAGGAAACTCTAATTTGAAAAGATACATGCATCCCAGTGTTCATAGTAGCACTATTTACAATAGCCAGGACATGGAAGCAGCCTCAATGTCCATCAACAGATGACTGGACACACACACACACACACACACACAATGGAATACTACTCAGCCACAAAAAGGAAAAAATAATGCTATTTGCAGCAGCATAGATGGACCTGGGGATTGTCATACTAAGTGAAGTAAGCCAGAAAGAGAAATAAAAATGCCATATATCACTTATATGTGGAATCTAAAAAAATGACACAAATGAACTTATTTACAAAACAGAAACAGACTTATGGATATAGAAAACTTATGGTTACCAGAGGAGAAAGGGCCGGGGGTGGAGAGATAAATTGGGAGTTTGAGATTTGCAGATATTAACTGCTATAAATAAAATAGTTAAATGACAAGGTCTTACCCACAGCACAGGAAACTATATGTGATAGCCTACAATGAAAAAGACTATGAAAAGGAATATAAATACATGTATAACTGAATTACTATGCTGTACACCAGAAATTAATATAACATTGTATACTGACTATACTTCAATTAAAAAAAAAAAAGAGGACAGCATGGAAAGAGAGGAAGAGGGATGATTTTACAGTGAAGAAACCTATCAAATACCACCTCAGCCAGTTGATCAAAATTAATATCAATAGTCGTAAACCATGTTTACAGTGTGTATCTGCGTATGATGTGATGAGAATCGCATCACCTCTGTGGTCTTCCTGAAACTCATAAACCCAGTCTAATTATGAGAAAAATATCAAACAAATCTCCGCTGAGAGACTTTCTACAAAATACCTAATCAATACTCCTTCACAGCGATCAAGATCATCAAAAATAAGGCAAGTGTGCAAAATAATCACAGCCATAATTTTCTGTAAACCTAAGTATTTTGAAATAAAGTTTACTTTAAAATAAGGCTTATTGAAACCAAAAAAAACTGTTCTCAGAGATTAGTCAGTGCATCGTCTACTTTGCTGAACCACGAAAGTCACGAGATAGGCAAAGTCAACGTTCTTTCCTGCCAAGACTTCAATTTCATCTACTACCTGTGACAAGTTACACATAAATACGCCTCACATCTACTTGGAATCCTCTCTATAAGCATTAGCTTATATATCAATTAAGAATTAGAGGTATTTGGTGAAAAAAGGAACGTTGAAGGGAAATAAGTCTCATGCTTCTTGTCTGGATCTGAACTGGTTCTAGAGAACGGAGTGGAGCAGAGTATGGGGAGGGGATTAAGAAGGTCACGCTACCTTGAGGAGGGGTTGGAGAAAATAATGGCAACTAAATGGCTCTTGGTTTTATTGGTGACTCACCAGGTGCCAGCATTGTACACGTGTAAGTCTGCAGGCTCTCTACAAACCACCTTCATTATTAATATTATTATCCCCCATTTGACAAAGAAGGAAAGCATAGCACATATTTAGTAACTTACTCGAGGTGACACAGATAACAAGGTACAAAGCTGAAACTCAAACCCAAGCTGGATTCTCTGGTCTCAGCACCATGAAAACCCTACACCAAAAGCAGACAAAGCCTAACAAAGTAAATTTAAAAAGTGGGCCCATTTTTTTAAGTGATCAATGTGGTGCCTGTTTAAGCAATTGAGTCTGTTTATAAGTGTAAGAAGCACATTGTACAGAGTCAATATAATCAGCATTTGCAGGAGACAAGTGAAAAAGGTGTACAGGGACGTGGGGAGGGGAGTGTCAGAGGATGGAGTGGGCAAGATAAAAAGCCTTGGCATTTACATCATGTAAATCAATTATCTGCTTCAAAATCTTGCTGATGACTGTGAAAGGCAGAGGATATTAAATAAACTGCAATGTAAGTCAGATACATACAGCAGCCTGGAAATAAAATAGTCTAAACAAAAAGTCAATTTTTACAGCAGGAATTTTGAAAATCGTTCAGATAAAATGCACGTCCATATAGATATTATTCAAACTTCTTTTTGGTTCTCAACTAATAACATCACCTGGAAGAGGGAAAGAGCTTTTTAATAGTAAAATATTAACTAATCCCAAACTGATGAACTCAAAATACCACATAGTAGAACATCCCCTTTAACCAAGAACCAAAAGTGTCATCATTTTTAGGCACTTCATTCAAGGGTCTCAGAGACGCACGGAGGGCAGGGCCATGAAGCTCAGGAGATGGCCTGTGTCCTGACTTCTTGT
Source organism: Camelus ferus (assembly GCF_009834535.1). NCBI lineage: Eukaryota > Metazoa > Chordata > Mammalia > Artiodactyla > Camelidae > Camelus > Camelus ferus. Next base: position 70,445,601 of record NC_045704.1, on the reverse strand, counting down.
ATCTTTGTCCGTGAACTTCAGCCCTTCCCAGTCTCTCTTTTAGCCCCAGAGCTGAGCTATTACCCTCACTTTTTGAACTTGGTGTGAAATTGTGCTGTCTCAGAATCTGGTCTCAGGCAGTGAAATGTCAAATTAGTTTCCAATCAATACTAATACCTGCTGCCTGGGTTGCTCAGTGGAGACTGACGGTGACAATGCCTCCAGGCTGCCAGTGGGAAAGAAGCCAGTGACCGATCAGCAATGTCTGCCATGATTGCTGAGGGGCAAATTGTGGGGAAATGCGCCACATTCGGCATCTGTGTCCCCTTGAGCCTCTGTTTCCAGCACTGCCTAAGTGCTATTTGTGTGATTTCCATCCACCTACACAGAAAACAATGAAAGAGTGAACCAACCCTCTGCAAGACCAGGAAGTTGCTCTCCTGTGCAGACTGGGGGTTCTTCCACAGCTGCTAGTGGGCAGAATTTGAACACAACTCCTCCCAGCCCTGGGGGGCCAACCCTGACTCCCGTTTGCTTCTCTCCATGTGATAAGCCGACCCCAAGATCTGCCAAGAGTGTCCGGGACACTGGCCTGGGCGCTTGCCTGATTCTTGCCTACTCTTTCCCTAAACATAGAAGCCACGCCTTTCCTAAAGGGAGCATGATGATAAGTTACTCTTGGTCTGTTTTGCCAAGACTTATCTCCCCAACCCCCACTGTCCATGGCAGACATTGCTAATCCATCACTGACTCTGTTCTCCCTGAACCTGTGTGCAGCTTCAGAATCAGTCTTAACCCAGCGACCCACAGTAGACAGGGAAGGAGCAACCCACTCACAGCTAGGAATCAGGTGGATCTAGCTACCCCATCACCAGGGCAACAGGAATCTGTGTGAAGTATGATTTACTCTAATGAAATTATGTCTGCACTAGGAGAGGTAAATTTACTTCTAGAGTCAGAGAGTATCAAAGCCAGTATATTCTGAGCTATAGCCAGGGCTGAGCATAGACAAAATTATGATGGAGACTAAATTCAGTTTTAAGTTTAACACATGTCCCTCTTTTAATTTCTTCACAATCCAGCCTGCCTAGAGTCCCTCACCACAGTTCCTCCCCTGCCCAAATTCCTTTTCCTTCCGAAGACTTCTTCCACCTCAAACTTAGTAACTCACTATCTCATTCCTTCAAAACTGAGCTTTCAGCTTGAGTACATCCTGGGTATTTAAGAGCTACTGACTGTCTAATTGGGGGGGGGGGGATGTCTAGAAAAATATGACCATTAGATAACAGGGGTTCTTCCTGATAGGTAATAAAATATACTGGGTCTTGTAAATTTTTGTAGGGCAACACACTGCGGATTGTGACTGCTTGGGTGAAACTTACATGTTATGGGTATGAAATGGTTAAATGGAAAGTCTCAGCAAGGTGGCGCTGTGTTTTAAGTAAATAATTTTAAACCCAACTACAGTAAGTCCGCTGGGAAGTTGGCTACACAGAAAATGGCTTCCAAATAGTAAGGGCAATTAATCATGCTGTAGAGCATCATCAAAGCAAATGAAGTTTTATGGGCATAAGGTTGCCAGATTTAGCAAACTAAAATACAGATACCCAGCTAGCTTTGCGTTTGAGACAAACAATGGATAATTTTTAGTGTAAGTATGCCCTATGCAATGTTTGGGACATACTTATACTAAAAAAATTGTTAATTGTTTATCTGAGATTTAAAGTTAACTGCGCATCATGTGTTTTATCTGGTAACTCTATATGAATACTTCCTCTATATCGGGCACAGCATTAAGCATTATATGTACATTTTCTTTTCTCTCGTTCCTACATTCAGATCCTCAGTCACTGGCTATCCAGCTCCTAAGTTTCTCTGTAGCTCTTCAGAGTGTATTTCACACATGCTAACAGTCAGATTCTCCATCACACAGTGTCACTCCTGTCTTTTTTTCTCTGTCTCTCTGCTTTCCTCTTCTACCGAGATAGTCTGGCCACATCAAGCAATAACGCTGGATATTGCCACTCCTGCTGGGTACCACAGCATCTCCTGGGTACGGTACTGCTCCCTAGGAGGCTCTGGCATCAGCGGGCATCTGGCTCTTCCTGTGTTGCTTCAGCTGAGCAGCACCATTCCCTGTGGGCACCACTTATTTTCAGGCACTACTGCAGCCTCTGCTAAGGAGAGCCACGTTCTCCAGGAACGATCTCATCCACTCGACTTTGCCACTCCTTGCCTGGGGAGTGCCGTCTCGGGCCAGGTGTGCTGCCACTTCCTTAAGCCAAAGCACAAAAGCCAGCTGTGTTCTCTGCAGAAACAGAAGAATCCTGCAAACCAATGTGACTTGTCCTTTCTGATGTGAACCCTGAAGAATTTTTGCTTGTTTTCCAGCTTCCTGAAGGGCTTTAAGTGAAAGTAGGTAGCACTTACAACTTTTTATTTCCAGCTCACTCTGTCCTATTGACATGGAGCAGGACCCTCTGGGGCCCTCCCAGGACAGACACCCCTCCCCCATGTCCTCTGCCCGCCTCTTGTCTGTAGAAAAAGTTTAGTCAAAGAATAAGTTTAATCAGAGAAATAAGAAAATACAGAAACAAAGGGAAACAGTCAAGCAAAACAAACTAATGCTAGTTTAGTCATTAAACAAAGTCAACGACCTGTATTTCCTCCTCACAGCCTACGGATAATACTCTGAGCCGTGTCCTTTGAGCTGCCCTGTAGACGCTGAAGCCCCCGCCAGGTGGAAGAAGTGACCTGCGTGACGACAGACTGAGCCACGACGGAAGCAGAACTGGCCTCAGAGAAATGGGAACAAACCGACCCGGGAGCTGAAGACTAACCGCACTGACAACAACCACGATGATGCTGGTCAGACCACATATGACTGACTTCAAGCTGACGGTCAGAGCTGACTGCACTGTTCTGCGCGTAGCCCCCTCCCTCCGCCCGCACACCCCTGAAACCCCCCTTTAAAAGCTCTTGCCCACTCATCAGCCAGGTGGGAGGGGAGCTGGCCTTTGGACAGGAGTCTGCCCTGCCCACCCCAAGCCCCGTGGCCAGCCTCCAGATTAAAGAAAACTTTCCCTTCTACCAATATGTGCCTCTCTTTGCGTTGGCTTCTTCTCACCCAGCAGCAACTTCATTCCACACAGCCCACAGTAGTCAGGCGTGAACTGGTATGGGACCGAGTCTGACATCCCCCTACTCTGCCGAGAACCCTTTCTCTTCTCTTATGAAGGAGGCATTTGTTCCTGAGTGAAGCGCATTTGCTTGCTTATTCCTCACCCTACGATTAATTTTCTCCCAGGAAGTCCCATGATCATCCGGAAATGACCCCAACAGGTGAATATCCAACCCTTGATTATATTTAATCCTTGTGCAACCCAGTTTCTCCTCTATTTTGCAGTAAGGACTCCAGACTGGCAAGTAACTTCCAGACATGAGAAACACGCCTCGATCATCGGCACCTGCTGCTCTCTTCCTCGTTGGCTTTGACTCTGCGTCTAGACCCTGTCAAGGGGCTTCTTGCCTTCACCTTTGCTGCTTCCACTGTCCAGAAAACGACCACCCCCTAGGCTGACTCCTCATCATTCAGTTTTAGTTCAAACACCACTCTTCAGGGATTCCTTCCCTGACCTGCCTTTCTATAGCAAGTTTCACAGCCATTAGTCATTTTCCATTCCGATAATCTTTTTATTCATCATAGCTCTTATCAAAATGCAAAATCATTTATTTGTTTACTATTGTTATTTGTCTATTATCTGTCTTCCCACTGGAATTTCAGCTCCAAAAAGCAAAGAACCTTGAACCTGCTTTATCCCCAGGGGCTAAATAAATATTTGTTGAAAGAATAAATGGATCTAAAACCCAAGGCTTTGATAGTATCCTGTGATTAAAGCCAGTGATAATTATAAAATCCTCTTCTTGTTAGCTACTGAGAATATTTTATAAGACACTTCATAAATATAAATATATAAATACACTCAAGTATTTTACAGAAGGCTTTCGTAAAGACCAAAGAATCTGGTGATAAACTCCAATGTTGAAGAGACAGATAGGACAATGGGAGAGGTGGTTTTTTTGACCCAAAATAAAATTTGGCCACTTGATTATATTTCTCTAGATAGATCCTCATTAGAAAATTTGTTTAATCTAATGCAATTGAGAGCCTCTTTTTTAGGTGTCAGCCTTCATGCTGAAGACATTTCCGGAAATACTTTATTATATTTTTTTCAAAATCAATAATCCCAACTCCTTTAGCGTTCCTTAGGGGTCCTGCTGCTTTCTCTCCCTTCTATCCAGTTATGAAATACTCTGGCCCTTAAGACTCCACTTGCAGCTTAAAGCAGGGACCATGAACTCAAATGTCTACAAGGCCAGGATGTAAATAAAAATGAGTGATCCTAAGGGTGGGAATATAGCTCATGTGCTTAGCATGCAACTTTGGTCCTGGGTTCAAGCCCCAGTACCTCCATTAAAAAAAAAAAAAAAAATGAGTAATCCTTGTCTTCTTTTTTTTCAACAATTTTTTTTTATTGAGTTATAGTCAGTTTACAATGTTGTGTCAAATTCCAGTGTAGAGCACAATTTTTCAGTTATACATGAACATACATATATTCATCGTCACATTCTTTTTCGCTGTGAGCTACCACAAGATCTTGTATACATTTCCCTGTGCCCTACAGTATAATCTTGTTTATCTATTCTGCACATGCCTGTCAGTATCTACAAATTTCAAATTCTCAGTAATCCTTGTCTTTATGTGAATGTGTTTACGTTGTATAAGTGAGGGGTGCGTGACTTTTGGGTCGGTGGCTGCAATGTGCAGTGCCTCACAGTTGTTGCCATTGACCGTGAGCCTCTGGACTTCTAATATTTCAAGAGAAGCAGAAGATCTGATTTTTATGAAAAAAATCACTAACTTTTAGCTTATAAACCGCTTTAGGCTATATAAGTACGTCTGTGCACCCAGTGAAACATGCCGAGCAGTCGGTGTGCAACTCTTAAGATGCTGATTCTCTGGTTATTCTTCTCAGGACACACACAACCTTCTCTAAGGCCTTGGACTCTGTGTGTTCCAACACATGAATCTACCAGACTGCATGGGGCAAGCAGCGTGTCCTGTGGCACCCTTGATTAATACAGGTGATAGCCTTTCCTCGCAGCTCATGTAAGCACTGAAGGCTGTCCTGGCTATCGAGAGAACTGAATGATCTTAAGATAACCTTGCCTTTCTTCTGGGTCATACATTTGTTTTTTATATTGGGATTTTTTGTGTTTATCCTTTTTTACAGACCTCTTTGCTTTCTTTTCTAGGTTGTTGGCATTTGAGCCACAGATACAGATCAGTCATATCATCAAATGATAATGATTCTCAGTTGCTTAATGTGTAGAATGTTTTTTTCTTTTTTCCTTCAGGGTTCTTTCTTAGCTAGTAATCTAATGTATTGTGTTTAATTCGGTCCATTGTCTTTACTCAAACAGCATGCTATGTATTCCACACTTGGGCTATTGATTATATATTAGAATTATCTCATATGTCCAGCCCTGTCTCTTCACCAAATCAATTCCTGTCAGTTTAATTCTGCCTTTTCCATTACAATAGGTTTCCAATTGTTTCCTGACCGCAAGTCTCATCCCCGTTTTTCCAGTTGTACACACTGCTGCCTGAATAAATATTCTAAGGTCACACTTTTACCACAACCAGGTAAATATTCATAGCTAATTACCTATAAGATAAAGTCTAAGAATCAGAGCACACAATGTTACCAGATCCCAATATATATTTAAAATAGCATTTTTTGGTATTCTCCCAAACCCCCTAATATTTTATTCCAATTCTGCAGAGACCACTTTGCCTTCAACCCTCACTGCACTTTGCCAGGTCCACACTGTGTCCATGGTATGGAAACGGCACATCCTTGATCATCATTTTCTGCTCTCCAGACTCACTGTAGCTTTCAGACTGTGACCAAACATCAGCTCTGTTTGACCGTTTCCTCTACAACCCCAGGTAGTAGATCCCTGCCTGGCCTGTGCTATGCATGTATCTGTTACAACATACAGCTTACATTTCTTGGTTTGGGGTTTTTCTCACCTGTTTCTGGGATCTTAAGGTGGACAGGGACCATGTGTTTTTCACTTATAGAGAATCACTACTCAAGGACTGAAACTACAACATAGTAGGCATTCATTAAAATATTTCAATCTAAATAAATGAATTATTGCAAAATTCATTAGCAATATAGCACAATGGCTAAGAGCTAGGATTTGGAAAATGAAAATTCCAGATCTAACATTTATTAGCCAGGTACTTTAAAGCAAGTCACATTACTTGTCTTGGCCTCAGTTTGCTCTTTGAAAGACGTCATTAAGAAAATGAGGGGGCAATCCAGGGACTGAGAGAAAATAAGTGAAACACATGCATGAGACAAAGGACTTACATGCAAAATACAGAAAGACCCCTGATAGCTGAATATAATGCAAAGACAAACAGCCCAGTTGAAAACGGGCGAAAGATTTGAACAGATACTTCGCACAAAAACATATATGACTTGCAAATAAGGATGGGAGTAAGTGTCTAACATCTTTAGATGCTATAAAAATGCAAATTAAAACCACAATGAGGTAGATACTACTACATACCTAATAGAATGGCTAAAATGATAAAATAATTAAAAGTCTAACCATATCATATGTTGCTGAGTATGTAGAGTAAGGAAACACTCTTTCACTACCGCTGAGAATATAATATGGCAGCACAACTTCAGCATAGATTTTGGCAGTTTTGTAAAACATTAAGCGTGTATTCACTATACACCCAGCAATTCCATTCGCAGATTCTTACCCAAGAAGAATAAAAACATATGTCCACTCCCGTGTTTGTGCATGAACAGTCAGAGAAGTTTTATTTGTAATAGTCAAAAATCGGACACAATCCAAATGTTCATCAACAGTTAAATAAACCAATTGCAGGAGAGCCATACAATGGAAAATTACTCAGTAACAAAAAATGTAAAGAATTATTGATAGAGGCAGCAACAGATATAAAACTGAAAAATCATTATGCTGAGTGAAAGAAGCCAAGTGGAAGAAGTACACTGTTGTAATTTCATTTATATAAAACGCTAGAAAATGCGAACTCATCTATAGTGACAGAAAGTAAACAAGTGACTTCCTGGGTATGGGAGTGGATGAGGGAACTTTTAGGTTTGACGGGTATAGCTACTGTTATCATTGTGATGGTGGTTTCACAAGGGTATTCAGAAGTTAAAACTTACCAAGTTATATGCTTTCTACATGTGTACTTGTACTTCAATCTTATATTAATAAAGTTGTTTAAAAAAGAGTTACTGTCATTAACTAAAACATTAAAAGGAAATTAAAGCTGATAAATTTAAAAGAGTTGACAGAAAAGAATTATTTTCAAATTACTTCCTCTTTTTAATTATTTTCTTCCCCAATTACTTACGACAAATGGAGAAATAAATGGCTGTCTGTGCCAAACAGAATGAATTAATGACATAATGTGCAAAATATTGAAGAGACTGGCACAACATCCTTTACAAGTGAAGACTTTTAGCATGCCACATGCATTGGATAGTTCTTTTGGTCATGAAGGATTTTCTACAGATCTCATGCAAAACCAACTGAGTACAGTTCTGAGGGTAAGAATGATGTCTATGGTCAGGCAACCAAGGAAAAGAAACTAGTTAGGCTATAAAGGAACTAAGGGTTACAACCAAGTTTGCCATCCAGCCCTCTGGCCATACATACACTCTGCTGGAGAACACTCTGCATATTGAACTTGTGAAAAATACCACTAGACGTGCTTGAGTGAGAGACAGAGTAAGGGAGACAGAGAGAAGCAGCAAATAGAGCAAAGAGACTACAACTTACTAGTCTATAGGAAAAAAAAAAAGATGGAGAAAAACCGAGTCTACCACAAAGCACACTCCACAAAGAAAGTACAAGATAGGTGTCAAGGTGGGTCTGATGTCTCTTCAGTTAGCATTAGTCTCTTCTCCCAGTGTAAGTGCTCAGTGGGGTCTAGTGCTTAAGGATATAAGTTTTATTTTAACATCACCAACTTCTTCATCTGGTGTTTAAAGAAACTGAGCAAATATCTTTTGAACTTTCTGAAAGACGGTATGTGAATATCCATTCCAAGGGGTTTTCAATCATAATTCTGAGTATAAGCAGTTGCTGTCTTAGATGTCAACTTTAGAACGTACCCTCTCCACACACACACACACATCACCACCACCATTACTATTATCAGCACTTAAAATGTGATTTCACTATATTAATTACTCATAATATCTGTGACACATTTTCCCAGGACTGAAAAAAGCGTGCCATTTAAAATTTTTCTCCATAAGGAAAAACTTAAAACTATTGAAAATGTTTAAAAATAACAAAATTATGGTTTAATTCCTGATTGAGAGGCTAGTATTAGATTTACTCTCATGTAATAAAAAACTATAATACTGGAGAAAAAAAGGTTTTTAAACTGTTTTCAAACATCAAAAAATGAACAGTACAAAGCTGTGAGCCTTGAAAGAAAGAAAGCTCATGAGGTTAATTTTCCATTCATGCTGGCTTTCTGTCTGGGAGAGCATTCCAAACTATTTCTCATAAGACTGAACAAGCCAAAGGAGCTATGTGACTGGATACAGAAAAAGGTAAGTGGGTGAAAGAAATGGTTATTAGACTTTGGGGATTTTAAGTCATCTGGAGTTGTTAGGGCAAGGACCTGGAGAAAGGAAACCACCAAAAAGAAGTCTGAGAAATTGGCATAAAGACTCCCCTCAAGTTGTTGGCTAAATTCTAAGTTGTGCGTGTGTGGGACATGAGTCTGCCAGGACAAGCAAAAAATAGCTGCTGGAGGACTGAGGGGTGAACAGAGCTTCCAGAGTCCTTACAGTGCTGGGGAAATATTGGCCAAGTGGATGTTGAGAACCTGATGAACGACTTGAGCATCAGTTGAGAACTTAGAAAGCCTGTGGCTTAGGGTCAGGAATGCAGCCTAGGGCCTTACTCTTGTAACACATTAGAACTAAGAGCAAATGAGAGCAAAGTCACCTGCTGAAATTTAACTGTTTGTCAGGACCAAACCCCCTCTTTAAAGTGATGTAATCCAGAAGCTCTACAATTCATCGTTCACGGTGTTCAGCATAAAATAAAATTACTAGATATACCAAAAGATGAGACTTGAGACCCATCTCAACAGAAAATTGGCTAATAGAAGACCCATAAGTGATCCCAATGTTGGAATTGGCAGTGAGGGACTTAAAGGAGCTATTATAAATACATCAAATAGTTTAGAAAACATGGACAAGAGGTATGAACAGATGGAGAATTTTGGCAAATAGTCGAAATTCTAAGAAAAGGACCAAATGGGAACTGAAAAGAAAACCTCTCTGAAACAAAGAATTTATTGAGATACTTAATAGACTTGAAAAAAGCAGAAAATGTTTTAGTAATTGCAAAGTCAGATCAATAGGAATGATCTAACCTGATACACAGAGGAAAAGTAAAAGAATGAAAAATGCAGGCCAAAGTTCCCGTGTAGTATGGACTGATGTCAAACAGTTGAACACATGTGCAACTAGAATACAGGAGAGAAGAGAGAAAATGGGGCAGAATACAAAATATTTGAAAGGGTGGGCCAAACATTTTCCAAATTTGATTAAAAGTATTAATCCACAGATGAAAGAAACTCAGCAAATTTCAGGAGAATGGATAAATATGAAGACCACACTGAGGCACATAAAAGTGAAAACTGAAGCCCAGCAAAGACAAAGAGAAAAATCTTCAAACCAGGAAGTGGAAAAGCACGCATTATATTTAGGAGTAGAATCATAAAAATGATGGCTGTCTTCTCAACGGAAAGAAATAGAAGCCAGACGAGAATGTCATGGCATGTTTAACACTTAGAAAGGGGAAGCCTATTAACCCAGAATCATACAACCAATAAAAAATATCCACCCAGAAATGAAAGCAAAATGAAGACATTTCTGAGAAACAAGGGTTTGGTGTGTTCAGCCTTGGCAAACCCACACTGCACAAGTACAAGGGAAGCTCTCGGGTGGAGGAGAAATGGCCCTGCACTGAAAATGGTAAATACGACGGTAAGTGTAAAAAATCGTTTTTTAATTTTCCCTTCAAGAACACAAATAACAGATGGACGTAGACAAAACGAAGAGCAAGATGATAAGCTTAAACCCAACCATATCACTAATTACAATAAACCAATGTAGACTGAACCACTCTATTTAAAAGACAGTGATTTCCAGACTGGAAACAAAAAAAGACACAACTAAATGCTGTTTACAAGGGATCTATTTTAAATATAAGGGCACAGATACATTGAAAGTAAAAGGACAGGAATTAAAAGCATGCAAACACTGATTTAAATAAAAAATCCAGTGTGTCTATATTGATATTAGATAAAGCAGATGCTTGATGGTTTAAAGATAAGATTATTAACAGAGATAAAGAGGGAGAATTCATAATGATAAAAGGGTCAATTCATTAGAAAGTTATAACGACCTTAAATATATTTAACTGAACAACACATTTTCAAAGTACCTGGAAAAATGGAGAAAAAAGGAAAAGAAAAAAACAGGTAAGTCCACAAATAAGTACTTGGAAGTTTTCACACTTTGTTCTCAGTAATTAATAGCTGAAGCTGACCGAAACAATTCAGTGAAGACATAGAAGATTGGAAGAGAACTATTAACCAACTTGACCTAAGTGACATTTATAGGGCACTGTGCCCAACAACCACAGAAAATACATTATTTTCAAGTGGATGTGGAACATTGACCAAAACAGACCATTTGCTGGGCAGTGAAAATGAGTCTTAGTAAATTTTAAAAGCTGAGCTCACACAGAGCATGTTTCTTAAGCACAACGGAATTAAAACTAGAAATCAATTTAGAGAAACAGAAAATCTCCTAATAAACAAAACTTGAATAACACACGTCTAAATAACCTAGAATAAACCTGGATCAAAGAATAAATTATAACAGAAATGAGAAGATACTCAGCATCTCTCTGACTGCTGTGTAAGAACAGACGGGGGGAGAGGGCAAGGGGCGAGGGCAGCAACAAGGAGACCGTCAGGTGGTTATTACATTTATTCAGGTGAGAGATGATGGCAGTAGCGAGAGTGGTAACCAGACAGAGCGGGAGAATTGGTTATGTTCTGGATGTGAATGAAGATGCCCAATGGGGTTTAGGGATAGGGACACATAAAGTTTGAAAGAAAGAGCGGTCTCAAGGGTTAATTTGAAATTTTGGCAAAACGATGGAGCTGCCATTGACTGAAACAAGGAAAATTGAAAGAGAAACAGGTTTGTTTGTTTTTTTTTAACAATCTGATGAATTTTGATAGATGTAAACACCAGTGAAGCCACCACCACAATCAAGACAGCTAACATTCGTATTCTCTATTGTCTGTGAGTCTGTTTCTGTTTTCTAAATAAGTTCATTTGTGACCTTTTTTTTAGATTCCACATATAAGCGATATCATATGGTATTTTTCTTTCTGTTTCCGACTTGCTTCACTTAAAGCAAAACAGATTTTGAGGAGAAGGAGCATGACCTGAATTTTGACCACAGACTCTAGTTTCAGAAGCTTGTTATCTACTTAAGAGCTGTCCGCTTGACAGCTGGATGTGTAAGTCTGTTATTCAAGGGAGAGGCTGGAACTAAGATACAAGTCTTATTTATATATATTCATATATGTGATTATATTTATTTATATACATCATTTATACCTGAAATAAATTCAATACTCTATACTTACATACTGAGATCACCGACAGAGTAAGCTTTATCGCTGAGGCACTCCAACGATAAGTGGCCAGGGAGAGGGGAAAGAAAGGATCATCAAAGGAAACTGCAGGGAAGCAGGAAAACCAAGACAATGATGCTCTGGAAACCAAGTCAGCGTGTTTCAAGGAGGAGAGAATGATCAGATCTGTCAACTTCTACCTGAAGGTTAAGTAAGACGAGAACTGTACATTGATCTTTGTCTAGAACAGGCAAGTCAGCTGATGACCTGGGGAGGACTGGCTGTGGTGGAGTGACAGGAGAGACAGCCTGACTAGAGTGAATTCAATCCAGAGTGAACCAGTGTGGAGAGACAACTGTTTTTGGCAGAGTTGTTCTCAGACAAGAAAAAAATAGAATAGTAGCTGAAGGGCAAAGTTGGGTTAAGAGAGGATTTCTTTAAGATGGAAGAAATGGTAGCACTCTTGTATACCAATGAAGAGAATCTGATGGAGAAAATTACTATTAGTTTGGATGTAAAAGGAGAGGATTGGTTGAAGCCATGTCCTTGAATGAGCAAAAGCTGATGGGATCCAGCACAAAAGAGAGAGAGGCTGGCCCCACCGCAGAGCACAGGCAATTCTTCCACTGTAACACAAGGAAATACAGAGTACACAGACGTGGCAAGAACTTGGGGTCTCCTTTTCTCACTGCTTCATCAGGAAGGTGAGGAAGATGTGAGAGATTAGAAGTGTGAAAAATGAGGTATAAAGTAGTTATTTACGAGAACTGGAAAATGAATGGAGAAGGAGATACAGTATTACTGTTGAGCAGTGTTAAAAGCCCAATTAAAGTCATTGATTGTGAACTGAAGTGAGACCAGTCATCAAGGTTGCTTGTTTTTCTCCATTTCCACCTGAGCAGGGACAGGGATAAGGGAGGCAGAGATTTAGATCTAATCAGGTTCAGGGCTTTGCCAAATAAGTATGAGAAAGGTAAAGGTGTATTTAAAGAAATTATTCTGACTGATAGTGCAAATTAAGGAAGGAAGGAAGGACATGAGAATAAAAAGGTGGCAGAATCCGTGGATTTTAACTCTGAAAGGGCATTGAAATAGAAGTCTGAGCAATAGTATGAGTGAGCAGAAGAGCTAAGGGATGCTGTTCAAAAACTAGGATACTTGGATTGAAGATTATGAAGAGATTTCAGTATCGGGAGTATCAGTGGAAATGGTATGTGAGGTGTTTTAGAAGAAAAAAGTCATTGGAGGAGAGCAGTTCAACTGAGATTTTAGGGGTTGGGAAAAATGACTTAAGTGAATATTGAAATTATCCACTGTTATGATTGTAGTGCTGGAGAGATGACAGTAAGCCAGGAGCTAACATCTTCAAGGAGTGAGGAGGTGTTGGTTTGGCAGATGGGTTGGTAGATGGGCTGCAGTCAGTGTTATCTGTCAGCTTAGAGAGGAAGGAGCAGGGTCCAGCAGGGACAGTGGGGTCAAGCGTGACGCCTGCCTCACCCCTGGTACCTTACGGACTACGAGTGCAGGAGGGGAACAGCCAGCCCAACAGAGACGCCCAGGGAAGGGACCGTCTTCAGAAGGACTCTGGTTTCAAATGTGTCCGTAATGACAAAACAATCCTGGTCTCTAGAAATAGCCTAGGAGAGAATGACTGTCACTAAATCCGCTTTCCTGGCTGCTGAAGTGTCTGCTCCATCTTGACACTTCCTTTGCTGCCACCAGAAAGTGTTACTGCTGCGTCTCTGGCAGCCTCCACCAACCCCCAAGCCACTGACAACTCTGAAGATCTCACGCCTATTGATGCTAAAATTAGTTTCCATGTGATGAGACAGAGGTTTCTCTCACGCTCTCTCTCCCCCTCCCTCTCTGCACCCCCCTCACTTCTCCCTCACTCTGTCTTTTGGAGGGGGAGGAAACATGAAGAGATGATGGGACAGTTTAAAGCACTTTTGGCTACTGTTAGAAGCAGAAGGTAGGAAAACGACACTGTCAGAAAACACTAAATATAAAAGCGAAGTATGCAATTTGTTAATACGCTGTAACACCCCACGTGGGACGTGGTGGATTCCGAAAGCCACCAGAGTGTTCTGAAAGGTGAATCTTCCAAGCTGGGAAAATGTCAGAAGCCTGTATTAAAGAAGAAAAACTATCAATGGCCAGATTCTCATCTCTCTGATACTTTTACAAACATTTCTTCCTTTGAGGCTGGTTTTTCAGCAGAGGAAAACTGTTCTGGGAGTTAACGTGCTAGATCATTAGACTACAAGTCAGGAATCAATTCCCAACATTTATCTGATGAAATGAAGTGAAATAACTTATAGTGGCTCATACAGTAGATTTTCTTTCCTCACCTGACTTGGATTAGAGATGTGATTACTGAAACTCAAGTCAGAGTATTGGAGTTCCAACGCTGATTCTGCTGTGGGTTGGACCTCTTACTTATGTCTGGGAAAAAGCTCGTAATTGCCTTCTATTGATTCATGCTAAGAGACTACATAGCTGATTTTATAAAGATCATTCTTTCAATCTCACAGTCAGTCAACATTTAACCACACCAAGAAAACACTTACTTACATACACCTTCATGGTAGACAGGTGCCACTTACGCGGCAGCCAAGCTCCAAGGAGTTCGCAAAGAGTCTCCCTTCTTTGTATTTCTGCCCGTGGGTCGTCCCCTCCCGTGATGATTCATGGCTGGCCTGGGTGGCCAGTTGGACACTGTGGAAAGTACAGCAACAGGTGCTAACCAGAGGCCAACTGCACAGCGCTGGGTCTCACTGGTCCAGGAGGCCTCCTGAGTAGAAGGATGATGTTTTTTCTTTTCTCCAGAAATTGGTGGGTCTTTTTGATACCAAAATGTTCACTTGTGTACTTCATATCTCAGAGGACTATTTCCTAATTTGTTCTAGGAGAACTCCTAAAGCACACTTAGGTCTTCCCAGGCTGCGCATCAGTCCTGTTAGCTCTTGTGCATGAGGGTCTCCTTTCCTGAATGCTGCCAGCTTCCCTGCCCTGGAAAGAGCAGATGTTGTCAGAACGCTTTAATAGACCATTAGTATACCATTTCTCAAATTTCTTAACTTCAGAAGCTTGGGGCTTAGAGTATATAAAGCATCTTAATAGCTTAGAAATGCATCGTTGATGCAAAGCAATGTTGCGTCGAATAACAATTAATTTGCCTACAGTGTTGTATGCTGTGTCATTTAACACAGAGCCAGAATTGATTCACTGAAAGTCATGCTGAGGATCTAAAAAAATCAATAGTTTTTCTAACAGCCAAACTTTATCCCTAGGTGGAATAAATTAGTTAATTAAATACAACTGAAGTATTTATTTATTGCACAGTGTTTGAAAAATGGCAGATATTTGTACTTTATTAGCTATTTAAAATACAGGATTAAAATGTAGTATCAAGAAAATTCCTAAAATGTGGTATCAAGGAGTCCAGCGGTATACAGCAAAAAGAACTTTGCACTAGGCCGGTGTAAGTGAGACAACATGCCATCAGAGCAGGGATCTTATTTGTTTAGTTGATTGCTAACCCCTCCCTCCCCAGCCTGAAAGAGTGCTGGCACCCAGGAGATGTTGAGTGACTATGTGTTCACTGAGTGAATCCCTGAATATCTGTTATGATTTAAATTTTCCCTCCAAAATCCATTATGTTGAAGTCCTAACCCCAAGTCCTTCAGAACGTGACCTATTCAGACATAGAGTCTTTAGAAAGGTAATCAAGTTAAAATGAGGTCCTGAGGGTGGGCTCTAATCCAGTAAGACTGAAATCCTTACAGAAAGAGGAAATGAGACAGATATGCACACAGTGAGAACTCTGTGTGAAGATGAAGGCAGAGATTAAAGTCACGCTTCTACAAGCCAAGGCCCACGGAAGATTGACAGCCAGCCGCCGGAAGCTGGGTGAGAGGCATGGAACTCGCTCTCTCTCACAGCTCTCAGAAGGCACCAACCATGCTGACAGGTAATCCCAGGTTTATAGCCTCCAGAACTGTGCAGCAACCCATCTCTGGGATTTAAGCCACCCAATTGTTTAAGCCCTAGCAAACCAATGCAGTGTCTTTCTAGTCAAGTCTTATATATCCAAGTTACAGGTTTTCTTGATTTTAATGTTTCACTATGACTTGCTTAAGGTCTTCAGTTCTGTTTATATCAGCATTTGGCTACCTAGCCACTCTGTACAATAGTAAATAAACAACTTTCTCTGGATTTCACTTATCGTAAAACTGTGCACAGTGTGAGTGCTCAAGTGATGCTTAAGTGTACACAAGCCATAAAATAGTCTTGTCTCTTCTGTTGTTAAGTAACTTTTACATATGCTTGTTGGAGGATTAAATGGGATGATTTGTGCAACATACAAAGATGGCCCAGAGAAAGCCATCAATAAATGAAATTGGTAAAGATAACAGTTTAGTTTGATGTGAAAGAAATGTTTTGAAATGAAATCATACGGGTTTAAAGTTTTACTAATTGTGTCACCTTCAGCAAGTTGCACAATCCCTCTGTGTCCGTGGAGAGGTTATATATTTTCATATTCCCTTGGAATAATTTTGTAATATAATGTAAAGGTGATTGTGATAATAAACGAAAATCTCTTAGCATAGTGATGCCCAGAAAGCAAGAACTCAGTAAGAGAGAGTTTCATTATTACCCATTGAGTATGAAAACCCTGTGCTAGATACTGAGTGGGAATTGGGAACATAAGAAATTTCAAAGATGAACAAGACAGTTTTACTTCTTAGTAAATTCATAGAAGCATATTGAACTATTATAGTTAAGAAATGTTAGCTGCTGTAACAAATAAACCACCCAATTTCAATGACTAACCCCAACAGAAGTTCATTTCCCACTTATGTAGAAGACCAAGGTTTTGGCAGGTGTGACGTGCCTTTATGCAGGGATCCTGGGAACCAGGCTCCTTTTGCCTGTGGCTCTGGATTCTGTGTTAGGAATTCTGTGTTGTCAGCCTGAAGCCAGCAGAAGGGGAAAGGGTGTGAGTATGAGAGACACTGGAGAAGGCATAGCTGCTTTTTAAAAACCCGGGTCCAAAAGTGTCCACCCCACTTCAGTTCATGTTCCATAGATGAAAATCATTTAACCTGGATGCAAACAGTCTAGGAAATGTTGTCTCTGGCTTAATAAAACTCCAAGTAACAATTCACACTATGGAAGTGGGAGGTACAGCTTAGCTCTGTCTGTCACAGAGGTGTGGTATACACAATGGCAAAATGGAGGGAGCCCAGGATGGAGAAGTATGGAGTGTAGTCTGGATGTGAAACCAGCCATTCTCAAGGCTCCAGATTGGGACTCTGGAGCTCTGAGCCACTTTCAAACCCACTGTCTGTTGTATAATCAACAGAAGAAAATCCTATTTAGTAGTAGGGGCAGGAGAGAAGTGAGAGTGACGGGAACACTGTTAAGACCTATTTCAGGACCATGATTAATGTTACGGGATTCTGGAGTGAAATTCTAAAGAAAGAATTTAAGCTTATGGTCAAAGAGTTTTGACCTAATTTTATCTCTGCTCGTCCCTGATAGTTTGAGGCTATAAACGAGATAGAATATAATTACTTGCTGCAGCCATTCTTCAGTCACACATATGAATTCCTATGTATGTTGGGTCTGATCTCATAGGTATGACTGCGTTTTCTGATTTTTGTTATTTTGCTTACTAGAAGGTTATTAAAACAAAGGCAGCATTCAGTTAGCAGCACATAGCTTTTCAGAAGACCTCTCCCCTAAACGAGCTAGGTCAGCAGCGCTTCTGTACAGTTTGCTGTTGCACAGTAAGAGATTCCAGATTCCAGTGCTGAGGATGCTATTCACTGAGATGCCATGCATGGTGTGCAGATATATTAGAAACCTCCCAGGTTGTTAAAGCATTTTCTAAGAACTAATAAACCCAACCAAATGGCTATGGCTGGTATCAGGCTGGGGGGAAAAAAAAAGGTTATCTGAAGGGAAATGTGCACTGACCAGCATTAATTTATCTGTGAGTCAGCTCTTCTATACTAAAGGGATTCAATAGAAAATGCTTTGCTAAAGCACTTAGACTGGCATTCAATTCAAAAATCACTCATTGCATTATTTTATTAAGAATTAAGTCCACAGCAGAAAGGAAAGTTTACTCTTATTCCATGAGTAAATTCTTAAAATTACATGATTTAACAATATACAGGTGTTTCTTTTAAAATATCTTTAACAAGTGATGAAGTCACAGGCTGGCATACACTTGCTATGGGTAAAGTGTTTTTCACTTGTATTCTTTAAAGCATTTTTTGGAGTAATGATTTTAAAAAGGATATCTTTAATTTTATCAGCAAATATTAAGTCCAGGAGTCAAATTACACTCAAAAAAACACATGAAACTTCTGCATATTCCTTTTGCTTTACAAAATATTTTCTTATTTAATGGTAGGCATCCTTGATATATGCGATACTGATTCCCATTCTAAAGCTATTTAAATATTCCATTAAAGTTCATCAAAGAAAAATATGAGCACTATAATTTAGTACAAAAAGGTAGCTAGTAATACATAAGAATTAGCATATTAAGATAATTGTAGTGAGACATTTGTTTATTGGAGATAATGTTTTATAAGTTGCAGCAAATAGCTAGCTCTTCCATTTGTTAGGTCAAAAGAGATGCATCCAATTTATTTAGTGTTCTTTACCTCTTATGCAACTAAAGGCTTAAATATTTAGGAAGATACAGGTTCAAGCAATAAAGCAGGATCATACCCAAATGGGCCCGGACATTTAGTGAAAAGCTACCATGTCCATGGCAGAAAAAAAGAAGAGATTTTATCAATAGGGAAAATCTACGTGATAGTTTATAAATTACAAGAAAGAAAACTTAAGGTCTGGGAATGATTCATTTGTCCAGTAGTAAAAGGAGAAACAAAACAAACAAAAGTTATTATCACCGTCAGGAGAACGTTAACCAGTAATTTATCCTAAGAGATCCAAATATTCAAAATATTTGGTTCCTGGGGGCTAGTAACTAAAAATAATACCAAAAAATGTGTATGATTGTTCATGGTCATCATACTATAGTACTGAATTTCCAAATTTCCTAATTTTTTATAGCAGTAGAGTTCAATGAAAAAGGGATTGAGTGCTGATCTGGAGGCATATGCCATGTGACTTTAGAAAAGACATTAATGCACTCTTGGCCTCCATTACCTGAGTGGTGAAACAAAAGCTTTAAGTTGAATTACTCTAAGAATCTTTCTTTTGCTCCAGTGTTCCGAGCCTCTTTATTTCATTATTCTAATGCTGGGGCTCCCAGTTCAAAGACATAAAGAGGGAGATGGCACCTCTTTCAAGCTAGGGTTGGTCCAGCTGTCGAGATTTCCCAAAGATGCTACATTTATGGTCCAGAAATGAAAGAGAAGGAACATCAGCTGGCAGCAAAGTCATCACTAAAGCAGAGCCTTTTAAAAACCATGTGGTACCCGAAGCCCAACTTCGAAAGCAGCAAGATGACATTATTGGATGTGGCTGCTACTCCCATATATCATTCTGTGGTTTGGATTCAAGACAGACTTTGTAGACCAGAGGAAGAAAAATTAACCAAATGTTGAAAGGAAACCATTTATTACTGGGAACAGATGATGCTTTTTACAGAGCTGACTGACTGGCTTATATGACATCTCATTTACTTTTGCACACAATCATAAAATATCAGTTTTCCTACATATTTCCAGTGTGTAAGCCATTAGTTTCCAACTAACCCAGGAGACCTGTTTGAAAAATGAGTCTGAGAAAAATCATTTGAGGTTGTATCAATTTTTTCTTGCACAATAGAGTAATATGGCTTCATATTTACCCGATGCATTGTCATGTCAGAGCCAAGAGAACTAAACAAACAGTTATTCTACTACAAAATTCAGCTTGAATGAAGGAATCCAGTTGGCCTTAAATAAACATTTTCTCAGGCCACATTCCAAAATCAATGGTGAAGTTTAAGATAGAGACAAAGCTTATGTAGGGGGAGGGTATAGCTCAAGCGGTAGAGTGCATTCTTAGCATGCATGAGGTCCTGGGTTCAATCCCCAGGATCTCCTCTAAAAATAAATAAACATATAAACCCAATTACCCACCCCCAAATTAAAAGAAAATTTTAAAAATACTAAGCTTATAGATCCCACACCTCTTTCCCAATTCAACATGTTTCAAGAGGCTGAAGCAAATAAACTGAATGAAAACTGCACATCTGTGGCACTCATCGGCTCTGCTGGCACTCAGCCCATGGCCTGTTATGTGATGAGATGGATTTTGCAGAGCCAATAAAAAAATTTGCAAATGTGTCAGGAAGCTCAGCTTTTTCTCTTAAGCTTGACTGGTCGACACTACATTATTGAGTTCTCTGTCCAATCACAAGCATTCTTAGCGATTACCAGCCAAGCCTCAGGGCTACTTTCTTTCCTGCAGAAGAGCCTTGATGCCCCTTTCAAGTTCACAGAACCAGAGTCTGGCCATTCCAGCTTAGGCAACTTCCTCTCGCTCCCTAGAGATGGGAATTAAAGGTGACTGATAAATGAATGGATTCATCATGAGTGGATATATGAATGAATAAAAACAAATCTCCTTCCTTAAGTCCTCTGAATCTTCAATAGCTCTGTTTTCACCTAACCCTGCTCCTATATAGATGAGCTAACAAGTCATTTGTATTTCCATCCCTGAGAAGTTGTTGAACCAAAAAGGACATATTTGTATTAATTCCTCCCAAATCCTGACCACCCATCCCCAACTACTGAATTGATAGGGGTATTGATTAGGTGAAACTATTTAAGAGAGATTATATGAGAACAACAACTTTGATCTCAACTTATAGATAAAATCGAAATTTCTCAAAAATATTGTCCACTCAGGCTAGAATGTGCTGGATCTCAATGGATCTCAACTCTTCAGATCAAACAAAACAAAACAATAAATGTGTTTTATTCATTTATTTTCTTTTCATCAGTGGCTATTTAAAAAAAAATGAATGGACATTTCTGTGGAGGGTTGTGCTCTATGTCCCTTCTCCTTGAATCTGAGTAAGCTTGTGACTCATTGGTAACTAACAGAAGGCAGAAGTGACTCTGTATGACATCCAAGTCTGAATCAGAAAAGGTAACACAGCTTCTGTCTTGTTCACCGGTACGCTCGCGTTTGGAGCTTTGAGCAGCTGTATAAGAAATCCTATTACCCTTAGATCTGTGCTGGAGAGGCCCTTGTAGACGCTGGCTGACAGCCGGGAGAGGTCCCAGCAAGCAGTCAACAATTTACACTCATATGAGTGAATCACTGGACACCAAGCCCAGGTGGTCCCTCAGACGACTGCAAACCCAGCCCACCTCTGACTGCAGCCACATCAGACACCCAAGCAAGAAGTGCCCAGATGAGTCCTCCTCAAAGCCATGGCCCACAAAATTATGACCAAGAAGAAAATGGTTGTTTTAGTACAGAAATTTGGGGGGTAATTTGTTACGCAGCATTTTTGACCAGAAGATATCTTTCCTGAAAAGGTTTAAGACGATTTACAACAGTATAAAGACAATAGGTGTCATATTGCCATGCTTCTCTTTCTTGAATTTAATCTTCAAATGACTTAGAAATTTGAATGAGAAGATTTTGCTTGTTATTGAATATCAATAAAGTAATATATAATATATATTACATACATAATACATAACTTAGCAAAATATATTTATTGCCTAATTTGTTTGCATATATATTGGATGACAAATGTAAAGATACATTCTTTTAAATGAAGTTATGATCTTCATATTAATCTTTTAACTGGGGTAAAATTTTTATTCAGTGATCTTGTATAAATTTGATCAGGATAGGACAAATGAGACATCCTTATAACAATAGGCCAATGACGATATGAAATATTTCTATCACTCCAGAAAGTTACCTGTGCCCACTTTTGGTCAAACCCTACTCACCACAGGAAAACATTATTTTGATTTTTATCATCATATAGGTTAATTTTGCCTGTTCAAGAACTTCTGTAACTTGAGTTCTACTGTCTGTTTTACTGTAGCTGGATAGCACATGTTCTCGGTAGAGGTGATGTCACCCTGAAAGGGGTAAAAACTGGTTCTTGGTAATGCGTAAAAAAAAGAAAAAAAATCTATGTCATTACAATGATGTATGGCATTCCAAAATGCAATCTTACCTGACAAAATCTTACTACTTACAATGACTTAAGATGTACAGTAAATCTTTTAAAGTCACACAGCCTGAGTCTTGCAAATTTGTTCTTTTGCAAGATTCTTTTGGCTATTCTAAGTCCTATTTATTTTCTTGTATAATTTAGAATCATCTCAAATATTACTTAGAAAAAGGTAATCTGGGGATTTTGTTTGGAATTACAGTGAGTTGGTGGATCAGCTGAGAGAACTGACTCCTAAACCATATCAAGTCTTTCATTCCATGAACACAGTATCTTTCCATCTAAGTCTCCAATTTCTCACAGCAATGTTTTGTAGTTTCCAGTGTAGAAGACTTGGATCTATTCCTTTAAAATTATACCTATGTATTCTATGTTGTGAGAAACTATTGTAAATGGTGTTTTTA
Source organism: Camelus ferus (assembly GCF_009834535.1). Lineage (NCBI taxonomy): Eukaryota > Metazoa > Chordata > Mammalia > Artiodactyla > Camelidae > Camelus > Camelus ferus. Next base: position 70,423,235 of record NC_045704.1, on the reverse strand, counting down.
CGTTTCATTTTCTAATTGATTTCTGCTAGTCCATAGAAATAAAGAGCATTTTTGTAAATTGACTTCACTTTTTGGTTCTAGTCAGTGTATGTGTTTGTGCATGTGTAAACGTGTTTGTGTCTAAAATGCAGTTTAGGGTTTTCTATATAATCAATTATATTTATTGGGAATAAAGCTAGCATTACTCACTCCTTTTCAATCTTTATGGTTGTATTTCTTTTTCATGCCTTTTTATATTGACTAGAGCCCCCCAGTACAATGTTAAATAGAAGTGCATTTTTTTCCCCAATTTTAAGAGAGAATACTTTTATTGTTCTTCATTAAGTATAAAATTAGTTGTGGAGTTTTCATATATTTCCTTTATCAGATTAAGAAAATTCTTTTCTATTCCTTATTTGCTGAGAATTTTTTAAAAATCATGAATTGGTGTTGAATTTTTCAAAAATTTTTTTCTGTATCTATTGAAATGATTATAAGATTTTTTTTATTTGTTTTGTTAATATGGTGAAATATATTGATTAGTTTTTTAAAATGTAATCTAACCTTACATTCCTGGAATAAACCTCAGTTTTTTGTGATGTATTACCTCTTATAAACACTGTTGGATTTAATTTTCTAATATGTTGATAAGAAATTTTGTACATATACCTATAAGGAATATTATAGTAATTGATCCATAAATTATTTAGAAGTTAGCTCTTCAGTTTACAAATATTTAGGGGCTTTTCTAGATGCCTTATCATTATTGATTTTAATTTAATTCTATTGATGTCAGAAAACACATCCTGTAAGATTTCAATTGTTTGAAATTTATTTAGACTTATTTATGGTCCAGCAGATGGTCTATCTTGGTGAATATTCCATGTGCATTTGAAAGGACTTGGTATTCTGCAGCTGCTGCTGTAATGTTCCATAAATATTAATTGGGTTATGTTACTCGTCTTCTATGTTCCTACTGAATTTTTAGTCTACTTGTTCGTCAATTATCGCTAAGTCTCCATCTGTAATTGTGGATTTGTCTTTCTTCTTGCAGTTTGATCCTTTTTGCTTCATTTGTTTTGAAGTTTTATTAGGTGCTTAGAAATTCCAGTGCTTCAGACCAAAAACTTGAAGTCATCTTAGGCTAATATGGTTATCTCATACCACACATCCAAATTGTCAATTCTGTTTATTCTAACTTCAAAATAAAGCCAGGGTCCAGTGATGTCTCAGCGCCTTCACTATTATCAATGTGATCTGAATCACAGTATCTCTCACTTGGATCATTGTAAAGACTTCTCTTGACCCTTCGTTTTCTGTCTTGGCCACCTTACCGTCTATTCTGTACACAGTAATCCTTTAAAAATGAAAATCAGACCTTTTTACTCCCCTATTCAAAATATTTATCTCAATTTTCATCTTTCTTATATAAAATCCAAATTCCTTACAAGCCCTACGTGGTCTGTGCCCTCTTCCTTCTTCATCTTGTGTTTCTCTTGCCCTCACTGCATCAGCTCTAACAGCCTCCTTGCTGTTCCTGAAGTACACCGGGCACACTTCCCTCAAAGCTTTTGCATTTGACTTTCTTTCTATCCAGAAGCTCTATTCAAAAATAACATCTCAATCGCTTTTTCTCTCCCTCCCCACCTCTCTCTCTCCAAAGGCATCTCCTTAGTGTCTTCGTTAGAATTCCACTTTATTTAAAATTGCAATAATTATCTCCTTTTCTTTTCCTCTCCTTTGTTTCTTTTTTTTTTTCATTTTACTTATAACCATATTCAACATCTTATGTGTTTGTTATTTGTTTCTTGCACTTGAAGTTACATACAACGGGCACAGATATTTTTGTGGTATTCACTGTTTAGCAATTAAAACAGCACTTGACGCATAACAAGCATTCAATAAATATTTGTAAAATGAACAAATGTACTCTTCTCTTATAGTATAGTGATTCTCAAACTGGTTCCACATAGAAATATTTGGGGACCTTTTAAAAAATATTTTTACCATACTAAGTCTGACTCTCTAAGGCTGTAGCCAGGCTATAGGTAAAATTTAAAACCTTCTCAAGTGATTCTGATATGTGGCAAGGGGTGAAAATACTGACCTAAGACGATGCCTAGGCCATGTTAACTGTTCAGTAGACAAATTAAATACTGACTTGAGTCTATGCACAGGGTCTCCCAGTAAATTTATTTAGAAAGAATCTGAGCCTCAGTTTCTCTGTAAAATAAAAACATTACATCTCTCCTACCTGAAAGGGTTACATAAGATAAATTTTAAAACTGTTTTTAAATTGTAAAGCATCCCTAAAAGGCAAATTATTTGATTAACTGTTACTTTATTTCTTGAATTAATTTGAGCTGAGTGTCAAGGAGACCAAGATTCCATTCTTGCCTTTCATCTGGCTATGTGATTTTGGACAAAGCATTCACTTTTCTGGGTCTCTGTTTCTTCACTGGGAAGAGTGAGAAGATTGAATTTGAAGATCTATAAGGTGTACCAGGTCCTTCTGGTCTAGATACTCTGTGATTCTATGATATATCAGTTGAATATTTCAGCATCCTAATCTTACTTGTCTCAGTTTGGTTGATAAAACTTCATTTAGAATTTTCTGACACATGTCTATAAAGTCCATGCAGCTGAGAAAGCATGCCACACTGGATGAAAAACAACAACAACAACAAAAACACAGGGGGGAAAAGTGGCTAAAAGAGGGTATAAAGCCCTGTTGCAAACCTTCAAGTTGATATGCATGGTGTTAGTAAAATACTGTGCACTAGTCAAAAATGTTTAGAGGCTTTTCAGTATGCTGTGCTTTATTTCTCAAGTCAGGTAAAAATATACTGCTCTTGTGCATAAATTACACCAAATATTTGTTTTGTCAGATCATATTCCCTTACAAACAGCATGAAGAGGGAGATCCAGTTAGAAGCTGAGAAACATTTGCCCTCATTCATTTCCAAGTCCACAAATTTCAGGTGGAACCCAATTTTGATTAGCAAAGGTCAACATTTGTGAATACTGGTTGCTATCAACAGAACATTTCCCTTGCCATGGCATCATTCTCTGAGGGAAAATGCCAGGTAGTGTCTTGCTAAAACTCTTCTTAGCTAGAATCAGGACACAGCTTTTATAAACTGCTGTGATTCGTGACTCTCAGTTAAAAAATAACACTGAATGTTTATTTTATAACACATCCTCTCATTCATTCCCTCATTTGATCTTAGATTTTAATGATAGCTTTTTATAGCGATGGATTTTAGCCTCTACGTTGACAAGCTCAAGGTCCCAACTGATCACATACATACCTTCTAAATACTTTAATGCACACTTGTATTTTTCAATCCTTCTATTGATTTTCTTTTCTGGTCTTAACTCTTTCACACTCATAAACGTTCGTATTTATGATATACCAATCATGCTTTTGCACAAGAGAAACAATTCTAATAAATACTCCTAAGTTTTTCAAAGTAATGATTTTTTTGGCTGATAATAAAAATAAATGAACTTTTTTTTTAAATTTGAGAACACAAATGTATAGAAGAAGTGAATAAAAATGGCATAAAACAATTCTGCAGAGATTAACAGTATGATGGTGCAATTTCAACTTTTTTTTTTAAGTAATATATTTTATTGTAGATAGCTCCTCACAGGTTAACCTTTTCTTTAATGCATAAACAAATGCTTATCTTTAACAAGTTCACAGTTTTGACTCATTTTATTCATTTTTTATTTTTAGGTATAATTTACATACAATGAAATACACAATTTTAAGCCTGCAGTTTGTTGAATTTTGATAAATGTATTATATTCTTGTCATCACTATCCCAAACAAGATGCAGAATATTTCTGTCACCCTAGATCATACTTCCCTACTTCTTTCCAGTAAATTCACTCCCATCCGCAATGGTAACCACTGCTCTAATTTTTATCACCAGAGCTTCATACTTAGTATGTGTTTAAATTGTTTAGCTAAGTAGGGTGGCTTAAATGACTTTGGCCAAGTATCAAATTATGTACTTCTCTGGGTCTCTTCATTCATTAGAGAAGAAAAAGAAGAAGGTGAAGTTGAAGGAATGGGGAGGGAAGGGGTGGGAGAGAATGAGGAGGAGGAGAAGGGGAGGGGGGAGGGAAGGGTCTTGAGGATAATGTCCCTCCCAGTTTACAGTTGACTATTTCAGCATTCTGTTCTTACTTGCTTCAGTTTGATTGGTAAGACCTGATTTAGAATTTTCTGACACACACCTGTAGAGTCTTTTTGTGTCCAACTTCATTTAATCAGCATAACATTTTGAGATTCATTCACCTAAATTGTGGAGAGAACCAGTAGTTCATTCCTTTTCATTGGTGTGCTGTATGACACATTATGAATTTTTCTATAAAATGGTATTTGGATTGTTTCTAGTTTTTTTAATACTGCCATGAATATTTGTACACTTGTCTTTTTGTAGACATGCACCTTGAATTATCTTGGAAAAATATCTGAAATGAAATTTCTAGATCGTAAGGTAGGTGTTTGTTTAATTTTACAAGAAATGTTCAACTGTTTTCTCAAATGGCTGTGTTATTTTATCTACCACCATGTATGAAGGCTTCAGTTGCTCCACATACTTGCCAACGTTTGGTATTGTCAGCCTTTTTTATTTTAGACATTCTAAGCGGTGTGTGGTGGTGCCTAATTGTTATTTTAATTTACATTACCTTATGGGTAAAGATTCTGGGCATATTTTCACGTGTTCATTGGTCATTCACATAACTTTTGTGTGTGTGTGTGTGTGAAAGTTCTGTTCAAGTTTTTTTGTCCACTCTTTGTTGACTTCTTAGTCTTTTATCATCAAATTGTAAAAGTTCTTTAAATATTCTGGATACCAATACAATGTCAAATAGTCATATTGTGAATATTTCTTCTCAATCTCAAGGTTGTCTTTCATTTTCTGAATAGTGACTTTAGAGAGCAGAGTCTTTAGTTTTATTAAGTCAAATTAGTGATTTTTGTGGCATAAGCAATCTTTGCCTCAAAGTTGTGAAGAAATTTTCTAATATATTCTTCTTAAAGTTGTATAAATTTTGCTTTTATGTTTGGGTATATTGTACATTCTGAATTAATTTTTGTGAGTCGTGTGAAATACGGGTCAAGGTCAATTTTTTTTCATTTATATCTAATTGTTCTAACAATATTTGGAATCCTCCCCAGTGAATTACCTTGGCACTTTTGTAAATAACCGTATATGAGTGGATCTATTTCTGAAATCTCTTTGCTGTCACATTTATTAATTATTTGTTTGCTTACATACTTATTTATTTGTTTTATTTTACCTTTAAACTAGTACTATAATGGAAACTCTTGAAATCAAATAGCATTGCCCTCTAACTTTATTTTTGACTTTCAAGATTGTTTTGGTTGGTTTAGGTTCTTCGCATTTTCATACAAATTTTAGAATCAAGTAGTCCATTTGTTTTTTTAAAAAAATCCTGCTTTGATTTTAAGTGTTTGGCATTGAATCTGTAGCTCAATATAAAAATAACTGACACCAATATTAAGTCTTCTAATCCAATGAATAAATATATTATTCCATTCATTTAAATTTTCTTTAATTTCTCTTCGTTGTAGAGATCTTGAAGATTTTTAAATTAAATTTATTCCTAATACTTTATAGATTTTGGTAGTATTGAAAATGGCATTGCTTGATTTTATTTTATATTTCACTTGTACAAAGTACAAGAATCTAATAGATTTTTACACTGACTTTGTTAAATTCATTTGTTGTTCTGTAAATATTTGAGACAATTGGATCTGGCTTTTACATCCAGTCTAATAATTAGCTGAAGTATTTGCTCCATTTCCACGTAATGTGACTTTGTATTTAGGAACTGTTGATATTTGTTTGTATTTGTCCCCTCTCTTCTTTATCTTTTTCTTCTTATTTTCCTGGCTTTTTTGTTATTGTAAATTGATTTTTTTTTAAATTTCATTTCATTCTCTTCCCTCTATCAGTTTTGTAACTATACTCATTTTTTTCAATGGTTGTTCTAAGGATTTCAGTAGATATCCTTAACATAACCTAATACTGTAACAGTTCATTTATGATGTAAGAACTTTACAAGAGTATAATTTCATTTAACTGCTCTCATTTTAGTACTATTCTTGCCACATATATTACTTCTACCTATGCCATAAACCCACAATGTATTATTATTTTTGCATTTAATTACTTTTAAATAATGTAAGAAAATTAGTCTTTGATATTTACCACTTCTTTCACAGCACATTTTTGGTGGGGGTCGAGGTGGGTAGGTAATTAGGTTTGTTTCTTTAATTTTTTTTTTTTTAATGGAGGCACTGGGGATTGCACTCAGGACCTCCTGCACACTCAACCTGCGCTCCACCACTGAGCTGTACCCTACCCCCGATATTTACCACTTCTGATTCTTTTCACTTATTCTCATGGATCCAGATTTCCAGCTGATGTCATCTGTCTCAGTCTAAAGAACTTCCTTTAGCATTTGTTGTATTATGGATGCTAGTGACAAATTTGTATAGCTCTTGTTATGTTGTCTTCATTTTAAAATACGTTTTTACTGGGTACAGAATTCTAGGTTGACAGATTTGGTTTTCTCTCTCCCATCTTTTAAACGATATTATCTCATTGTCTTCTGGTGTCTATTGTTTCTGATGAAAATTCAGCCTTTTCCTCCTCTGGCTGCTTTTAAATTTCTCTCTGTCTTTTTGCTTTTTAGCAGTTTAACTTTGAAATGCCTAAACATGACGTTCTTTCTGTATTTATCTTAGCTTCCTGATTTTGTAGGTTTGTTTGTTTATTTTTTCCTTAATAATCAAATGTCGACATTTGTTACCTAATATTTTCTGCTTCAGCTAGTTTTTCTGCTCCTTTCTTCCTCTCCATTCCTTCTGGATGACAAGTACATTATGAAGCTTGATGCTGTCCACAGGTCTTTAAGGCTCCTTTCATTTTTTTTCTATATTTTTTCTGTCTGTTTTCACTTCAATGATTTCCATTGATCTATCTACAGGTTTACTTATACTTTTGTCTGTTTTCTTTCAGTGTACTGTTAATTCCAGGCAATGGATTTTTTTCTTTAGATATTGTATTTTTTCAGTCCTGAGATTTTCATTTAGCTCTTTTTTTATAGTTCTGTGTCCTCTGATATTTTTCATTTCTTCATTAGTTATACCTTTTTCTGTAGGTTCTTTAAGACAGTTATCATAATTATTTTAAAGTCCTTGTCTGCTAATTTCACCATCTGTGGGTTTATTTCTATTGATTGAATTTTGTCTTTATTATGTGTTATATTTTTCTGTTCTTTTCCATGTTTACATTTTTTTAAATGTGAGATTGGACACTGCAGATGATACCTGTGGAGAGTGTGAGTTCTGATATACAACTATTTGTTAATAAATAGTTTTGAGATTTGTCTGGGAACACAGTTAAATTACTGCCAGATTACCTTGATCAAATGAAGGCTCACTTTGCACTTTGCTAGCGAGGAACTATGTTAGTTTTGCCTTAAAGCTTGTGAGTAATCCCTTAGTTCTGGTCATGTTCTTTTCTTGAAACCCATGGCCTCTCTGCATTCAGTGGAAATCCCAAGGTGTTTAACAAGACTGTCAGGAATCCAAGCGTGGCTCAAGGTCTCTGATGAGGTGGCTTTTAGCCAAAAATGAGGTCTCATTGGAAGGTTCAGCTGGGTGGGTGTGGGGGCATCCGTTTCCAAACTCACTTACATGATTATTGTCAGAGCTTGGTTCCTCACCACATGGGCCTCTGCACAGAGCTGCCTCGTCACGTGACAGCTGCATCCCCCAGGGTCAGGAATTCAAGGGAGAGTGTGAGAGGGAGCCAAGCCCCAATACAGACGTCCCGGTATCTTTCAACTTGATTTTGGATATGACATCCCATCGTTTCTGCCATATTCTGTCTTTACAAGTGAGTCAATTAATCCAGGCCATCCTTCAGAAGAAGACAGTTACACAAGGGAGTGAATACCAGGAAGCGGGAATCTTTTGGGGCCATCTTAGTGCTTGGCTACCACACCATATAAGCTTTTGTAATTAATAAAACGTATAGTAACATTTTGGCATTGAGTAATCATTTTCAGTTTGTTGGCCTCAGACATCCTTATCCTCACAATAATCTTATCGGGACGGCGAAACTTGCCTCAGAAAAGAGAAAATCAAAACACAAAGAGCTTACACGAATTGTCAGCTGAAATCACAGCTTTGATGTCCTAAATTCTTTACTGTGGAATCAAAGAGTGGCACATTCAGCGGTCGACTTCTGCTCCTTTTTCAGATCTCAGCGTAATCATCATTTTCTCCGGAAAGTTTCCCCAATTCTCCAAGGCTAAAGTTGGTATACACTCTGGTACTATTTAGGTCTCCACTGTTGCCTTGTTACAGTCCTTGCTACTGTGTGTTGTAACTGAAGTTGTACTTGTCTGTATAATAACCATGATACCAGCTCTTAGAGGGCAGATATGATGCTTTAGTCATGGTTGCATGCCCATTTTTTTTCCCTAGCAGTCCACTGGAAAGTACCTACCTCTGAATCAGAAATAATTGATTTCCATCTTTTTTTTTTAAGTGAGGAACAGATATTAACTTTAAGAGGGGAAACAGAGCAAGGGCTGGAGGAGAAACTAAAGGGGTTCCAGGTCCATCCCATGACTGTGGGCCCCATGCAGAGGAGGAGGCTCTGAGAGCATTCTACTTACTTATTAATATAAAAATTAAAAATTACATTGAGGTTTTTTGAAAGAGTGGGAAAAAAAAACTTTTATACTGAGAGGTATAAAAAGAAGTAAGAAAAAGACAGGAAAAAAAAGAAGGCAATTCTTTTCTTTGTAACACTCTGGTTACCAGATTTGCTCACTCACTCTCCGGAGGATTATTTAGTCTTAAAAATACATCTCCAAAATGAAATGGAAACAAAAATGCTGGGGACAGCTTGCACGTTAGCAGGGCAGCGAATCAGTGCGCTGAGGTCTCTCCTCAGTTCCCGGGCCTTCCTGCTGCGTAATTTGAGAAGCCGTGACAGGCATTGTCGGAGCCTCAAAGAAGGTCATTTTTGACAGTCAGTTGTTAATTTTCTGACTTATGAAACTTACGGGTATTTTTTTTCTTCTTAATTTGGAGATGATGATTCTTCTGTGTACTTCTTCTGTCATTAGATTCTCCAAGGTTGCCAGGGAGGAGTGTAGAAGGGCTTTTGATGACAACGTTTCAGCACTTTTTCTGGGCATTGGAGACTGTTGCCGGGGCTTTGGGAGGATGGGTTGGTTCCCTTCCTGGCAGGTAGTGTGGCCTCCACAGGGCTCATTAGGCCTTCTGTTGGGAAGATCTAAAGTGCACAGTTGAATACTGTCACAAAAAACGAAGTAGTTTGGGTCTAATTCCTTATGGAGCTGCAAAGACTACAGCTCCTTTTTGATCTTTGAATCCCAAAGTAAGCTTTTTATAGTTGTCATATTACTGACTGCTTGTTCCAGAGGCACGATTCTTTTTCTTTCTAAATCTTTTACGCTCAGAATGTCATTCTGATGCTTGGTGAACACGAGCAGATTTGGCGCCCTTGTATATTTAATAATATCAACATTTCCTTCTAACTGGCTGTGTGTGTCTGTTGGTGTGTATTTCTCACAAAAGAGCTCTTCTTTGCAGGACCTAGTATGTCCAAATTAAGCAATCATACATCAACTTCAATTGTCTTTTCTATTCCTTATGTGACCATCACATTATAATATACCTTACAGGTAACTACCATAGAAATTTTAATGTATAATGTTCTTTCGGTGATTTGGGATGGAGAGAAGAATTTACCATTTTTGGTATAAAGGTAATTTGCAAATTTTCTTGAGACTAAAGCTTCAGGGCGATCTCATGTTCTGGGTGATGCAGGACTACACTGTTGCCTGAAGGTGAAGATCTGTATGTGGACAAGAGAGCAGCAAAAAAATGAGAAACTCGCTTTACATGTAAAGCTTTTATTTACTTCCCATTATAACTATTTCATGCAGTTCTAGAAAAATATAATTGCAAGAAAAATAGTTTTATTCTACTTATCAATAAATCATGCGTCTATTATTAATTTTTTCTCAGTTCCAAATAACCAATAGTAGATAGTCATTGAACACTGTATAACATGAGTTTAAGGTTTATAATCACAAAACATTATAATTTGTCTGTGTAACATATTAGTAAGTGCATAAACATTATAAAATGTAAAAATATGGCATATGGAAGAATTTTTAAAATAATATCAATACATTATTTAGTATTTCATTGGATTAATAGATATGAATGTGACTATTTCTCTTTCCTTTTCATTAATAAATACCTCTCTTAGTGCCTTCCAATCTTGTAATGTATCTGAATATCTATAATCCATAGCTTATTTTTGTTTAAAATTGTTAAAAATTAGGCTTTCCTGGATTTAATAGTTTGTCATAACATGAATGAAGAATATTAGCTTTTTAATGAGAAGATAAAGGTAGTATGAACTAAATGCCTGTACTGGGAACATGGAATTCTGTAGAAATTCCAGAGACGTCACACCCATTCCTGTAAAGTAATCTCAGGCTGTGTTCACATTTCCAGGATAATCTTTCTGTCTTACAATGACACAAGAATATATTTTCTCGTCTTTAAAAAAGAAGAATGACAATGCTACAACAGTTTTGAATATAATTTTGTAAAAAGAAGAATAGTCACCCATAACCCCAAGCCCTAACTAGCTGTTTTAATTTCTGCAGTGTTAGATTCTAATCCTTATCTTTCTGCCTCTATATTTTTATATAATGTATATTCCACTGAAAATTATGTCCTATACACTTCTCCATGTTTTTGAATAATCTCTTAAATTACCATTTTCCAGTAAGTATAACTTTTCAAAGAAGACTACTATTTATTTTGATAGCTAAGGGATTTGTGTTTCCTTTTCGAATACTTAAAGAAATGTACAGTCATTGCCAATTAGCTACCAAATGAATGATGCAGGCCTGCCAGAATGATGAAGACTTAGGCAGGTGGAATTTAAAATTCTGAGTTGTGTGGGCAGAATTGGAACTTCTTTCAATCAGTACCTGTAATTACAGATGCCACACTCCTGTCTTCTCAGGGGTCCCTAAAAGTAAATATTGCAATGTAAACCCAAGCCCAGTGAAGATCAAAGGAGATCCTATTACGTAAAGTCTCTTCATAATCTTTCAATATTTATGAAATGCTTTGAATACATGTTTTGAATTACAATGTTGCTGATAAGAATTATTTTGTCAACAGCTGAGGTATGAATCAGTAACAACAACAAAAAAGCAAAGCTTTCCTTGAACATGTTTCCTTAAAACATCAAATGTAGAAGCACTTTGAATGGTTGAGTATTGTCAAAAACTTCTCGACACAAAAATGTGTAGGTTTTGTAACTGACTTTATAAATATTTCAAAATTAAAATAATTTCTTGTATTCTACTGATTGTGAAACATAATGTTGGCCTTTTAAACCCAGCCCTAACTAGAATAAAAGCATCAAAAAATTAGCTATTTAGCAATAGAGGTCTACAGAAGATAAAAAATAAAATAAAATCAGTGTAAACCAGTCATTCATATATTTACTCCATGAATATTTACCGAACACTTTCTTTGTATGTAGTGAAACTATTAAAAAAAAAAAAAAAAAAAAAGACCAAAACTGTCTGAATCCTTGCCATCATGAAGCTTACATTTTCAAATTGAAACTCTTTCGACATTGAAAGCTGTTAGGGGTATCGGCAGTCATATTGCTCTGTTATTTATTTTAGATTTTAGGTGGGAAAAAGGAAGAAATACAATACATATTTAATTTCCTTGTTTTCTTGTACAAAGCTCAGTCCTTCTTTCTAAGGCCTGCCTGGAAAATTAAGAGCTTGGAGTGTAAACATGTAAATGGATTATCCTCCTCAGTGGGACTGGATAGTCTTAATTTAACAAGAAGTTCAACTCTGGGGTGGTGCTCAGCTCCCACTGAGGTACTCGTTTCTGTGCCAGAGCGATCAGCTCTGACTACGCAAGCACGATGTGGCTCCATATCGGGCAGATGGTGAGTGTATCTCGTCTGCAGGTATGTGTGTAAAAAGGCTGCTTTGCACTATATGTGAAAGTAGGTTTTCGAAAAGTTTCTTGTGTACAGCACAGGGAACTGTTCAATACCTTACAATAGCCTTTAATGAAAGAGACTATGAAAACGAATATATGTATGAATCATGCATGACTGGGACATTGTGCTGTGCGCCAGAAACTGCCACGTTGTAAGTGACTGTACTTCAATTAAAAAAAGAGGCTGCTTTGCTAGCACGCCACATTTAATGCTTTGCAATTTTAACAGATATTCACCTATGGATGTATCAATGTTGACCCTCCAACTATGAGCAAGAACGGTCCATATCTGTAGTAAAGATGGAGTCAATAATATCTTCTTTTGAGATGTTGGCATCTTCTGCTTTGAGGTCTGGGAATCAGAATACACATGTTTTCTTTCCCCATTCATGTCAAAAGATACTGTGCTATTTGCAGTGTTTCCTATAATAAATATGCTCCGTTTCCTTTCAAATATGTACACTTTTGGTCTGTCTTCAAAGGAAGAACCTAATACACTTATTTTGAGTATTTTTTCTTGACAGATTAGTAGCTTACAGAGGCAATCACATGAAAATCTTCCTCCAAGCAAAATCACTGTTGGGGACCCCTTCATCCACTTAATCCATTTTATTGTTATTTTTCTTCTTGCTGGTAAGACATTCAACTGTAAATACGTTCCAAAGCAGTGTTACAAGATGAGGAATTGCTGGATAGATCATCTGAGAGATAGATGTGCTTGTAATAATAATGATTCCAAATTTGTTTTATTTAGATGTCACATTGTACTTGTGTTTTCAAATTAATATTTATCGCATATCTAGAACTCCAGATAGAAATAAAATGAAGTATAAAATAAACTCAAATTTTAGTTGAAAGAAGGATAGATACACATCTCTCCAGGTGTCCTATTTAAATCCAAATTGCAAGTTTAGTTATCTGCTGTCTTGATGGGTTGAAAACATGTAGTTGGTCATGATTTCTTTGAGTTAGAAACCCCAGTGGAGTTGAGTTCTAGATGAGGCAGGTGGAAGATATCTCTAAAGCTATCTTCTAACCTCTCCGATTGCTCTGACATTACCTTTCGACCAAATGCTGCGCATTCTTACTGGGATTATTATGATCAGCATCTGATTTTCTGCTTCTAAATCCATCCATTTCCATTCTGAATATGATCTCTCCACACTGAAGCTAACACAGTCTTTCTAAAATACTTCTGATTCTTGCATTCCCCTGCTTTAAAGTGTCAGTGAATTTCATTGTTCTTATAATAAAGTCACAGGCTTCTGAATGATCTGGGCACTGTCTGTATCTCAGCTCATCCCTACTCAGTCCCCTTTTACAGTCTACCAGTCAAACAGAAAGGAAGACTTGGCAGTTCTCTGAACGCATCATGCTCACTTTTGTACTTGAACCATTGGCTTCCCATATGCCCTTGCCTCTGCCCTGACACGTCCCACCCTCAGTTCTCCTCCTACCTGGCTGATGCTGATTAATTACTTGGAACTCAGTTTAGACATCTCTTCATTCAGAAAAGACTTGAGTTAGGTAATCTTGTGTGTGGCTATAACCTCTGTACTTACTAAGCAGTGCATGTCTCACTTTCTATCTTAATTTTCTATTTACCTGCCTACAAGTCTCTAAGCTGTATTCAAGAAAGGTGTCTGGATAGAATGATACCATACAGGAAGTGTAGCCCAGCTGATGAACTGTATGGTTGACCTTAGAGATTGTGAGTGATGAGGGTACCTGAAGTTCTGTCCTATAAGAAAGAATGAAAAGGGGAAAGAAAGGAAGAAGGAAGAAGAGAAGAAAGAAAGAAAGGAAAGAAAGAAAGAAAGAAAGAAAGAAAGAAAGGAAGCAAAAGAAGAAGAAAGAAGAAGAGAAGAAAGAAAGAAAGAACAGAAAGAAAGAAGAAGAAGAAGAAAGAGAAAGAAAAGAAGAAAGGAGGGAGGGAAGGAAGGAAGGAAGGAATGAAGGAAGTGAGGAAGAAAAAAGAAAAGAATCAAAGGCTCTGGGAAATTTAGCCAGTTAAAAAATTTAAAAACTTTGGGAGTAGCATGTAGAAGGCTGCTGCGTCCAGTGCAGCTCGGGACTGTGTCTGAGGACGGGCAACGTAAGACTTAAGAAACAAAGAGACAAAGTAAAGAGCAAAGATGGGACCAGGGGACTCAAGATCTCATGGTTGACATCATGTTTATTAGGATTATACAACTCAGAAAAAAATGCCATCAAAGAGGTGGGGCTTTAGATATTCCATGCGATAAGCACTAAGTTCTGCTTGCTGATTCACTGATTAATTTCAGGCTTCTCCCTTCCAGGAGCGATCACCCTCCTCGGGGTATGCAAAATTTCTAAGTCTATCCTGTTATTGCTCCGGGACATTTCCCCTGGGTTATACCGCATGCTTTCACGCCAGAACAAAATTCTGTTAATGGATGATCTGGCTTTCCAGGACTGTCCATTGTTTTACCCTAAGGAAATATCTGCCCTTCTTCGTGCCCTTGTGGTCAATCTCAGGACTGCCCCTCACAAATTTTCTTTAGCACAATACGTGTTATAGGTCATCTACTGCGTAAAACATTAACACAAAGCAAGCATGTGCCTTTTAAGCAAGTAAGTGTGAATATAGTATCTTGGGTTCATGGAAATTTAGGTGCGGCTTATTTTCCAGTGGCTTGTTTTCCAGCAGCTTGTTTCCCAGCAGAAGGCAACACAGAGTTGACCAAACATCCACGTGCTCTCCTAAATTACCCAGAGTCCCTTGCAGTTAGGTGATGGTCACATGACTAGTTCTCGTCAGTAGAGTGAGGGACTTGAGTCACTTCAGTCGCTTTGCTGCTTCCAAATCTCTTTTCCTCTGACAAAGTGACCCCGAAAGTGGCATATCCCAGAGAGCATAGCTACAAGACTCAGAAAGGTGTTCCGACCCACATGAGAAAGAAAGAAGCCTTCACTGTGTT
Organism: Camelus ferus; assembly: GCF_009834535.1. Taxonomy (NCBI): domain Eukaryota; kingdom Metazoa; phylum Chordata; class Mammalia; order Artiodactyla; family Camelidae; genus Camelus; species Camelus ferus. The sequence continues at coordinate 70,408,166 of NC_045704.1, read as the reverse complement.
ATGCTACCAGGATTTCAGGGTTTAGCTGATAAGGCCACTAGAGTTAATTACCCTGACTAGTCCAGGGACTGCCTTTAAGTATTTAGAGAATCTAGTCATGTGAAAAAGTAACAAGTCCCTAACGAATAGAATTAAAACCAAGTACAAAACATTTAGAAACAAATTTTTTTTAATTAAAAAAAGTATTTAACAATCAGAACTACACAAAGTTGAATTTGGCTCTCTTAAAACAAGCACTGCTGGTTTTTTGGACACTGTAGGAACATTGGAGAGGGGGTCGGAGCATTTCACAGAAGACTGACCAGAACTCCTGCAGAGAGCCACACTGCTCTGGAAGAAGCAATAGTTTTTAAGAAGGGGAATGACCCCTGGCGAGGCTGCCCGGGAAGGCCTGTGTTACTGCTTTATAAAGGCAGCAAGAATATGCATATGAGCCACTTCTCTGGGAAGCTGCCGCGACCAAGCTGTTTAACTGTCATTTCATCGCTTCCTTTGATGAACTGGTAGACCTCCGCAGTGCCCCAAAGAGCCCTCCAATCACCCCTTCACCAGTGCTCGTGGCTCCTAATTTTGGCCTTTCTAATCAGCACCTGGTCTCTTTCTACATTTCTGCCATCCTTGGATCCCATCCCTCATTATCTTGGATTTCCCAGTCGCAAACCTTGGACCTTTACCAATGTGACCTTGTATCTCAGAGCCTCAAACTCAGATGAACTTGGGCACTGCCTGACAGAAGCAGCAAAGGAGATGGTTCCGTGCTTCTGTTTGATTCGTTTTTAACCCACTGTATGCTGCAGTGACAAGGGAAGACCTGTTCCCAGGTAAATCTGCAGCTACCCTTCCAGCTGACATCTTCTTGAGAAAGCAGGCTCAGTTCTTGCCAATTTGACTGATCCTTAATTCAGTAAATACACTTTAAAATGGATGGGCTGGAAAAGTAAATAAATAAACAGAATGGACGGGCTCGATAGGCAGCAAGACGACAATCATTCAGCTATTCAAAATGCATTTACTGAGCACCTGTTATGTACCAGGTAGGCTGGACGTATGTCTGCACAGAAGGAATAGAGTTCTCCCCTTCTGAGAACTCACTTTCTAATGGGACTATGGAAAATAAGTAAGTAGGGGAAATATATAATAAGTAAGTATTGATAAGCAAGTGCAGGAGATGTACAGAATTTTATAGTAGAATCTGAAGTATCTAGTTTATTCTGGGTGGGTTACTAATATCCTGGATTAGGCTATTTGATTTAGCCAGGGAGATTAGAAATTAAACTCTTCATATCCCCCAGAATCTGTCTCACAAGCTAACATATTTCATCAGACAGTTACCACCAAAACCCCAAAAGTAGTCATGCATTTTGCTGGCTCACAGTCAACAAGGACAGCAGTCTGGAAAGCAAGAGAAGGTGCAACATCCCTCTCGAAAGAGGAAAGCAGAACTCTTGCCAAGGCAACGGCCAAGATTGCAAAATTCAAGAAACTTTCAGAAAAGGAAGGACAAAACAGAGCTGTTCAACCATAACAGCTTATCCCAGGCAGAGAAAGGACACAGATGGACAGGGGATTACTGCCGTGTGCCGCCCAGTGCCACCACCAGGCCAGGGCTCAGCGGTGCTCTGGGCCGGCGTGCCGAACACCAAGCGCCATACGCCATGGGCCACCATATGCAAGCCCCACTGAAAGGCCGGCTGGTTGTCTCTTTACTTTTTAAAACTGGCATTTAAATTGCTCTGGCAGATGGAAGAAAAGTATGTAATAAAAGTTGACATTTCATTTTACTCTGTATGTTTGTTAAGTTAATTCTATTATCATTCGCTGGGAGATCAGTACTGAATGATAATCAGACGGTGGCAGCTTGCAGCTAATGTAAAGAGGAGGTGGTTTCTAAGGGCCAAATAGATACTAAACAACAAGTAACACTTCATCACAAGCATGTCATTACCTTTGGAGGGTCCAGGGTGACATAAAAAGTAAAGATAGAGATGGCTAAGTCTATATTTGGTCATATGTATTTTTCAACAATATTCTCTTTGAATTATACATTCTAAGGAAGGAAGGAAAGGGCGGGGGAGATAATTTCTGTTCAATTTTGCTTTTTCATTTTTTTCCAGAACTCTCATCTCTCTTCTGTAGTAAACCAGCATTCTCTTTTCTAATGCCTTTTCTGTTTCGTTTAAAGAGGTGCTTTTAAGCAGACGACTCTCAGCCGAAGTCTATTACACCTGCAGGGAAAGTATAATCTTACTTTTACTTTATAAATTCTTTGCTTCGTTTTTTTTTTTTGTTTATTTCCATATGTGTTGCAAATGAGGGCCCAGAGGACTTGAGGATGTCTTTACGCCTTGGCCACAGCACGCTTGGCCACACTACAGATGGCTACACCAATGTGATCCACTTAAAAACCATTGGAATCCACATAAAAAGGGATGTTCTGGGGGAAAAACAAAGTATTGCCAATGGATATGATAGACACTAGGTTAATAGTACTAATGTACAAAGAACATACATAAATCAATAAAAAGTCAAACATGCAGATTTAAAAATAGGCAAAAAAGAACTCACAGATGGCTCATACAGGAACATTTTCTCAACAATATCCATTGTAGCAGGCTGTTTTTTTCCAAGAATGGCTGTAACAGTATTTCCCTGCCCACATGCTCTTCAAGTAATATGACCTTGACACTCCCCAACCAATGGACTTCAGTTGAAGGGTTGCTATGTGATTTCTGAGACCAAGTCATAAAAATGCCCTTCACTTCCACCTTGCTGTCTTGGAAAGCTCAACCTGGGAACGCAGCCACCACAACGTGAGGAAGTCCAAGAAATGCATGGGAAGACACCCATGTGATGAGGAGTCAAGGCCCTTGACCAAAAGCCCTGGTTGAATTTCAGTCGATAGATTCTAGGGAGTGAACCCTCCTAAAAATGGATCATCCAGGCCACAAGCATGTTGTCCCGTTTGACTCTGTGTCAAGCAAAAAATGAGCTGTCCCTACAGAGCCCTGCCCATACAGCTGGGGTTATGAACAAAATAAGTGAAGGTTACTGTTTTAATCTACTATGATTTGGAGGGATTTGTTTTATAATAATAGACACCAGCTACGTAATTTGATGTCCCAAAATGGGTGACATCATAACAGAAAGCTAAAGTATTTGGTACTGGTTTAGGGCTACAGCAGTGGGTAGAAGCTGGGAGGAGCTGGAGAAGACTATTAGTGAAGTCTGAAAGGAACTTGAGGAGAGTGTTAGATATGCAAAGGGCCTCAAAGCCCAAAGGCTGTCAGTGAGAGCTTAAGGGAAAATAAGAAAAATGTTATTGGAATCTACAGGAATGGGTTTCTTGCAGAGGCAGAAAGCTTGGCAGCACTCTTGCCCACTGTAATGTGAAAAACAGAAAATATGCCTCATGAAAATAATGCCACAGCTAAGGAGATTTCCAGGCAAAATATTAAGAATTGCCACCTGGCTTCTTCTCTTAGGCTTCGATAAAACGTGAAAGGAACAATTTGAGCTAAAGACAAAACTGTTAAATATCAGAGTTGGAACTTGCTGGGCTCAAAACTATTTCTCATTTCTAGTCTCTCCAGATGGCAAATGATTCTCAAATTATTGTCACACCAAAGATCAAATCCTGGATGGGATTATAAACTCTTTTGTTGACTTTATAAAGTTCTGATATAAGTGCCTTATAAAAAACTTCCAGATAAATGAAAGGCACTTTAAAGCTATTAAGAGAATGCCTTGCAGATTCCACAAAAAATGGGGCTTGTAAGGATATTAAGTGTTTTGTCATTTAGCTTCCTTTCAGAAAACCCAAGACAGAAAAGGGCCAGTCTTAAAGATACTTGTACTTTTGTGCTTGTACTTATGCTTTTGTCTATGGGCATGAACGCCAGTAAGATCCATAGAAAAGTCACAACATTTTTAAGAGAATTATTTTGGCACAAGCATTGCTATCATAGATTGAAAGGGGCAGAAATAATACAAAATGAAAAGAGATCTTTGCACCTACAACATTTTACAGGCAGGAAGCAGACTAAGCCTTCTCAACTGAAACCACAGGCCTTTTCTTGGGGGAAAGGAGGAACTCAGAGGACAGAACCAAGTAGAACTGAGACATTCCACAGAGTGAGGTTGAGTCCCAATCAAGGAACTGGAGAAATGCGTCTTACTGGACTTCAGAACTGCTATGAGCCAGTGAACGTGTGTTTTACCTATGATCCCATTTTTGAGCCATTATCTTATTCCTATAGCAGAATTGTATGTTTAGGGGAGAAGGAGTTAAAAGACAGATAATTTATGTCTTTTAGTGTATAAGTCTTTGGATTGGGAGGAAGTGTACTGAAGTTGCTGTGCTTGAGGAAATGCTCAGGGGGAAACTAAACCTTATTTAAATGATGAAATCCTCAGCTTTAAGCAGATGCTGTAATGGGATGAAACTTTGAAAATCCTGAGGCAGGAGTAGACATAATTTGCATGTGAAAGCAATGTGAATTGTTTTAGCCTGAGAATGGACTGTGGCAAATTGTATTTTGCAAAGATGGCCACCATCAGTATCTCTTGTCCCACATGGTCTTCCTACAGTGTCATCTTGATGCTCCTCTCATTGAGTGGTGAGATTTATGTCTCCTCTGTGGACCTGGGCAGACCTTTGGGATTGCCTCAACCCACTGAGTATGGTGGAAGTGACACTACGTGACTTCCAAATCTAGGTGATAAAAATCTTTCTAAAGAAAAAAATGTGTTAAAAGAAGTGAAGATACCTTCAAGGGTCACCAAAAAAATGGAAAGCAGAAATGAGTTTGTATATTCTAGAAATTAAAGCCCTTGTCAGTCACATCATTTTCAAATGTTTTCTCCCAGTCTGTTGGTTGCCTTTTCATCTTGTTTATGGTTTCCTTTGCTGTCCAAACGCTTACAAGTTTAATTAGGTCCCATTTGTACATTTTTGATTTTATTTCTATTGCCTTAGTAGACTGACCTGTGAAAACATTGCTACGATTTATGTCAGAGAATGTTTTGCTTATGTTCTCTTCTAGGAGATTTAGGGTGTCCTGTCTTATGCTTAAGTCTTTAAGCTATTTTGAGTTTATTTTTGTGTATGGTGTGAGGGAATGTTCCAAGTGCACTGACTTAAAAGCTGCTGTCCTGGTTTCCCAACACCACTTGCCAAAAAGACTATCTTTTCTCCATTGTATATTCTTGCCTCCTTTGTCGAGTTTGGGATTTGCATATACAAGCTACTGTATATAAAATAGATGAACAACAAGGTCCTACTGTACAGCACAGGGAACTATATTCAGTATCTTGTAATAACCTATAATAAAAAAAATGGAGTGTATATATATATATGAATAACCAAATGACTATGCTGTACACCCGAAACTAACACAATATTGTAAATCAACTATACTTCAATAAAAGAAAAAAATTACCCTATGCCAGACACATTAAAAAAAAGAAAAAGAAAAAAAATGAATTTGGCAGAATTTCTCCGTCACTTTCTAAAGAAAAACCGATATGAAATCTCACAAACACATTTCTTACTCACTGAAGAGGGGGAACCTATTATGAAGCAGGGAAGGTTCACAGCACCTCACCATGAATCAGAAAAACCATCCTCAAAATGTCCCACTTCTCTTTTCTCTGATTCTGTGCCTGCCAAAGAACATTCCAATTGCCAATTTAATAACCCCAGATTCTATTACTGTGGAGGAATTGATTTGGGTAGAAGAAGGTTTGTTTGGTTTCTGGAAATGAAAATCCCTCAGTGTCAGGTAGTAAAATAGCCATTCAGTTTACTTAAATTTCGTTAGTATGAGTTAGTCGTCATGACCAATCAAACTATAATTATGTCATTGAGTTACTAGACCTCCAAAGGTAAGGAAAATACTAGAATGTGGGGGAAAAGCATCTGGGAAACCAAATCTGTCTTCCCTTTCCATCTTTTCGTTTAAACATTATTCAATGTTTAGACTTCATGAAATGGGTTTAGAAAATGTCGTGTTTATGGAACAGGCTGAGTGAGATGATGGGCAGAGGTAGATACAAGCCAACGAACAGACATCCATGATATTAGAGACCTTAAATAGTGGTTTAAATATTTTCTCCAAAGGCTTTTGCAATAAAAATAAGCATCTAAGTATGTAAATTGTATTTGTTACATTCATCACCAAAAACCTGTCAGATTTATCATCCCAGTACCCTTTTGGTTGAACATTTCCCACAGTCTTTGGCATGTAAAAATTGTCTTTGAACATCTGCTAGGGAAAAAAAAATTAATTAAAACCATATGGTCTGAAATCCCATGAAAATTTTTAAGATTTAGAAAACAGCACCTGAATCTAATAAATTTATCTCTGTAATTTTTCTTTTATCATTTTGTGATCCTACTCTTCTTTGCCTCATCTGCCCTCCTTAAACTTTTATATAGCCGTATGTTAGTCAATGGTCATTAAATATGTTCAAAAACTTTCCAATTCAACGCCAGGACCAGATACGCAGTAACAATACTTGACAGAGGAAAATCACAGATTTGCATATCAGCAAAGGAGGGACACATTTCGAGCGTCATCTATGGCCCTGCCCCCACGCATGCGTCATAGCGGACACCACCACCCATCAAAGACGCCAACCTGTCTTCCTTTGTGCCAGAGAAAACGCTGGTGCCTCATAGTCCACTTAATAATTATTCTTCCCAAAGGGGATAACCTTAAACATATTTTGTGGAAAATTCCCATTTACAGGTGAATATCTGGTTTTCTTTTCCTTATCTTCCAAAGTGAAATAATATACTTTAAGAACTAGCCAAAGAATTGCCATCTGTATTTAAACATCATGAAAACATCATGACACCACTCCCCGAATCTCAAGATGAAAATAATTCTTTTTTTTAATCTATAACCATAAATCCCTTAAACTCTTATCAGAGCATCCGTAAGATTTCATTGCTGTTTATTAATTCCTTCCTGTATTCTAGCCAAAAAGTAAGCAGTGCTGGCTTAAAATAGTTTTTGCTTTGAGCCAATATGGAATACGATGTCAGTTTCCAGAATACCCCAGAGAAATGGCCACGGTGAACGTCGGACGGCCTCTGGGTCACTCAGAATTGTTTTCACTCTGGATTCTCTTACAGTTGTTTTCAGTCTGGACTACTGACTAGGCCTAATCTGAACACCATCCAAGAATGGGAATTTCCAACTGAATCCGGTTCAGGTGAAATCTTAAGGTGAAAGAATTAATGTTATTTAATAAAGAATAATTAACCCCTACTATGTGGGAGGCGCTGTAGAGAAGCCCAGGTAGAATAGAGAGGATGAGCCCCAGGCCCTTCTCGCTCTTAGGTGTGGCCTGGAATTGTTGGCTTAACGAGCAGATTAGGAAAGGAACGGAAGAGCCGGCATCTCATTCTCCCCATCCTCTTAGCCCCAAGAGCCTGCCGTTGGAAACTTACGAGTTACTCAGACAGAGGTCTGTCAGAAGACTTGGGGTCCTCAAACAGGGGTGAGACTCGTGCATTTGCCACTCAGGCGCCAGACTGCAGTTTATTTGAAAGAAACTACTTTCTGTTTCTTAAGTCACAAAAATTACCCAACAACTTTCAAAGAAAACAAAACACAAATCTGTACTTGAATGCCCTAGAATGGATTACAAATCACACTGTATTTTTCTCATCAAATACAGGTTCTGAGCATTACATAAGAAAGCAAGAAGCCCCAGATTACCGTACAGCAATCGAAGACTTCCAATTCACAGCAGCTCTTCTAAGACCAAGTCCGTGCTTAGGAAACTGCAAAGGACTGAAGGTCAGTCCCTTCGTTTTTCAGCTTCCGGTCTGGCGTGGAATTTTCTTCTAAGTGGTGAAGGGCTTGCCTGTGTCCTAGTTTATGTGTTTAGAGAACAAGAGAGCAGACACACACAAACATAAAAAATAAAAGCCTTCTGGAAGAATTTAATATTTCAGAAGGTATCAGAGTTGTCACCAGCACACTGATGGGCTTTGCCACATGTATTTTAATGACCACTATTGCTTTCACTTTGAATTACCATGCTTTGAAATCTTCGAGATCTCAGTTGGACCCCGGGTAGTTAAGGAAACAGAGCCTTGTTTCCCCATCTGTAAAGAGAATAGACTTTGACACACTCGAGGCTGAGTGTCTAGCCTGCTCCATCCAGCTCCTCTGAGCTGGCTCCTGCTGTGAACTACCCTTTGAGATCTATCTGACCTGTGGCCCCACCTCCTGTTCCACCTTATCCCCACAGGGCATCTCAGTTTCCCTGCTCCCTACTCCCATTCCGTGTACCTCCAGGGATTTTCAACTAAAGTGCAGAGATTCTAGTAAACAGCTGGATCTGCCAGAAGTAGGGAAAAACGTGAGATCCAAGGCTGAGGATGAAAACTGGGGGCGACGTAATGACCTCTCTGCAAGTAAAGAGGAAGTTGGGAGGGAGGGAGGGGGGAGAGAGAGAGACTAAAGAAAACTAAAAGCTAGGAAAAACATACAGAACAAGAGGGCAGTGGAGAGATGTGTGGGTTACCAAGGTCTTTCCTGTTGCATTTGAATACATTCGGAGACCGAGCCAACGCCCTGCCCTTCGGTTATGTTAGAACTCCTTTCTCCTTGTAACAAGTCTCTCTTTACTTAATCTAGCTTGAGTACATCAGGTCTCTTGCTACCAAACAGTCCCTAATTAGAGCAGGATGAAAAAGTACCTGCTAAGCACACAGTTATGAGACTCTAAGGAAATAATGCATGGTAAAAGATCAAGCACTCCTGAAAATGTTATTAAACATTTTCATTATTAACTATTATTATAGTATCATTTCCTGCTCAGTGTCACCTCTTTTTAAAAAACTAAAATAGTGGATTTCTACTGATACTGTTATTGTTCCTATGTAATTAGTCGATCCTATCAAGAAGAGGAGGGTGCCTACGCTTTCATTAAAAAAAACAGGTGCGTGACTATATACAAACACAAACACCCTCTTTAGTTTAATCCCATCCATGGCTGGAGACCCAAGAAAGGGCCTTCTTAAGTGAGACAGTGTCATGAAACCAGAATACTGAAACCACATTGAATAGGTCATTCGTTTTCTTCTTTTCTTGTTAAACAAAGCTTCACTTAGCCAGCAAAAAAAAAAAAAAAAAAAAGTTTTACAGTTTTAGGAATATAAGAATCCCATAATTTCTTTTTTAAGCATCTCCAGAGTAGATGAGGCCATAATATTTCTTAATAAAGGTTTAAGATTCTTATATTAGATCAACATCTCTCAACCATGTGTAAAAAACACTTTTATTCTATTGTCATCAATGCCATCAGTTCATGCCTACATTTTCTGTCATTTCCAGGAGAGATTGAGTGTAAGTTATAACATCCATGAAATTTAAATTCAAATGCCAACATAATAATGTTCTTTCTTTCTCTCCTTCCCTTTTTCTTTTATCTTTGTGCGTGTTGTGTGTGTGTGTGTGTGTGTGTGTGTGTGTCAAAGCCTTTCATTGGAATCATTGAAAATTCCAATGGTCCAAATGATTCAAATCCTTTATAATTCTCACTTGCCAATTCTCTGTTCATATCTATGAACTGTACCATTGAACTGACCATTATTTCTCAAACTGCCCACTTGTGTCAGATTCAAGGTCAGAGCATGCTTTCATTTTAGGTCACAAGCAGAGTGGAAAACAGGGGTGCCCTCGAAAGGATGCTCACAACACCCTCTACAACAAGGGGCCAAAAGACAGAGTGCATAAACATTTTGAAAAATAAGGCAAACTTATCTTGAATGGAACCCAGAGGAATATCTCAGAGAAGGAGCAGACACATAGGTGTGCCAGAGCCAGAGCTGAACGATTGGAATAACTAATGATCTTGAATGGAGACCTTATAAGATGTTAGAAAGTTTAAGATCTACAGCCAGGACACACCTTATTTACGCTTTCATTTTTCTAAGCATAGTCAATATTCTTTTATTTTCCCAACATATTAAACATGCTCATTTAAAATTCTGACTCTTATTATTTTAGCATTATCTGGGCCTCTCACTATGTAGACTACAGTTTCTGCTGTCTCCCAATCATGGTGACTTGATTCCTTGCATGTTTAGGGGAACTTTACCATGACAACACTTTGAGGTGTTTCTGTGCAGAGAAATTTATGTTTTCCTCTGCCAAATGCCTGGGGCGATGCCAACCATGGCCACTTTAAAATAAGTCTTGCTTTAGTATTTGGGGAGTCATACAAGAGAGGTCCTCACACTGAATCCAGGCTTGTGGTTAAGGATTCTTGAGGGAAACTTCTCTTCCAATGCACCGAGAGATTAAGTTCATTCCCTCAAGACTTTGCACCAGCCGTTTCCTCTGCTTTAGATCTTCATGTGTGGTCAATTTTTATCCTTCACATCTTAGGTCAAAAGTCACTTCCTGGAACTCCAATTAGAAAAGATACATGCACCCCAATGTTCACAGCAGCACTATTTACAGTAGCCAAGACATGGAAACAACCTAAATGTCCATTGACAGATGACTAGATAAAGAAGTTGTGGTGTATTTACACAATGGAATACTACTCAGCCATAAAAAGAATTTTTAAAAAAAGACACAAATGAACTTATTTACAAAACAGAAACAGACTCACAGACATACAAAACAAACTTATGGTTACCAGGGGGAAAATGAGGTGGGAAAGGGTAAACTGGGAGTTCGAGATTTGCAGATACTAACTACTATATAAAAAAATAGATAAACAGCAAGTTTTTACTGTATAGCTCAGGGAAATGCACTCAATATCTTGTAGTAACTTATAATGAAAAAGAATATAAAAGCAAACATATGTATATACATGTATGACTGAAACTTGATGCTGTACACCAGAAACTGACACAACATTGTAAACTGACTGTACTTCAATTAAGAAACAAAGATTGTTACGAAAAAGGGAAAACAAAGTCACCTCCTCAGAGGCAGTTCCCTAGCACCTGGCTGAACTGACTTCCCCACTCTGGTCCCTCTGTGAATCCATAAAAGCATGCAGTGTAGGTCCTCAGAACACATTTGTTTGGTCCTTCAAACCAAACTTAAGAAACAAAATTTCTGTCTGTGATCACATCCCTTAAAAACAGTCACGGGGGCTTCCAGCGACTTCGGAGGACGTGTTAAAGAGGAGGACGTCACGGCGCGTGCCGGAAGCAGAATGATCCTTGCGGAGTGCAGCGTTGCTGTCTTTCCCACTTAGCTTCCCCTCTCCCTTCATCTAGGATTGACTATCAGCATCTCTGCTTCCAGACACCTGAAATGATTTATTTCACATCAAACTTAAAATTAAAAGCAAAGGCAGTTTATCTAACTCCACAGTAGAAAGACTTGAACTTCCTGCCAGGGCCACCCCTAGGCATATGCCAGCCAGGCTAATGGTTTCAGGTACAACTAAGGAGAATTTCAAAAATATTTGCCCAATAATTATTTATTGAAGAAAAAAAGGCCTTTTGATACCTCATTAATTACATTTAAGGTAATTCAATCACATGCACTCAATGTAATATAATATTCTAACTTAATTTGGAATCCTCTTATACAGTTTTTCCTCACTTAGAGTTTACATGCACCAATATAAAAATAACTTATATGTACAAGGTCCTGTTCAAAAAATCAATGAAAGTTGTGTTTGGTTTTTTTTCCTGTCCTTTATGTCATCAAGGTATTTTCACCTTCTCAGTAGCTCTTTGTCACTTTTTAGTTGATCTCACAATTTTCTCATTCAGAAAACATGATAGGTATATTAAGGGTTAAAATTTGGGCGGGGCGGGGCGGGGGCGGTGATTTCAAATTCTCACTGAGCAGCCCTATGACACGCATTTTTCAGTTTCAGCTCTGACTGCTGACTTCAGACAGCTGTCAGTTGGCTGTTCTCAGAGTGGTTGTCACATGCTGAAAAAATTTTCAGGAGAGATCCATCAGTGGTGGCAAAGAAGGTTTTGTTTTGTTTTCATTTTTACTCCAAGGTGCAGTTTGGCAGAAGTCAAGCTCCTAAAAAGGTCAACTGCAAAAGGGGTTGTGTGCAGAAACCTGAATTAACCGGCACAGCCTCTTCAATTCACCACAGTTGTTTTAGAGTCCCTGGTACATCTTTCTGTGTGGCCCCGACCATCAGCCCTTGACCTTGGGTCCATAAGTGTCCAGAGATTATCTTTCTAGCCTGACGGTATCCTGATGCTTGAGTTTCTCCGGAATCTGAGCAATGCATTTAGCCACTGTCGACGATGTAAGTGGCGACAACATGCATTTGCGTACTTAATGCCTGGTTGACTTGAAGTTGGGTCTGGTGGCATGGAAAGGGAGAAGTAAGAGTGGATAAAGGGAAAAGGGTCTATGCCCAAAGAAGGGAGAGAAAGGGTTACACTTAAGTGAAAGTTTGAAACCTATCCTCTGATAAGTTCCAGATCGTGGCGCCAAGCTACAGTTCGGTGGTCTGACCCCCTCTGCCCCTCTCTGCCCCAACACTCCCTCACCCTTTGCACTAGTTTGGTTCATTTATTGACAGCCTATCATGTGCCAGGCACTGGGCTTTATTCGCATAAGCTCATTTTAAAATGTGGTATCAAAAAATATAGATTTTTATTCCCATTTTAAGGATGAGGAAACTAATGCTTAGAAAGATTCTTTCTTAAAATGTCCCATCTAGCTGGTCGTCAACTCCAGAAATATTTAGTCATACTCTAAGACTAAGAGTATGAAGATCAGAGACGTTGAACCCAAAATCTATCATCTTAAAATGACTGAGGTGAACTTATCATCAGAATCAAAGTTGTAAGTAGGTGGAATGTGAGTTCAATGGAATTGAGAAGACTCCCTTACTTGTCTGATAAAAAGTCCTACGGCCAGTGAGATGTAGGATGGTGTTTACCAGGCGCTGGCGAGTGGACCCAGTGGGGGAGATGCTGGCCAAGGGACAAACTTCTTTAGTAACAATTCTGTATTACACACTAAAAAATTGCTAAAAGAGTAAATCTCAAATGTTCTCCCCACAAAAGGAAAAAAAAAAGGGTAATTATGTGGGGTGATGGAGGGGTTAACTAACCCTATTATAGTAATCATTTCACAATATTTTTGTGTCTCTGTCATGTACACCTTAAAGTTTACACAGTTATATGTCAATTATATCTCAAAAAACCTGGAAACAAAAAGAGGTCATTAAACTGAGGTTTAACAAAGTTAAATAAACTCCCCAAGGTCATCGCGTTGCTAAATGTTAGAACCAGGACTCTAACCCGAGTCTGTACAACTCCAGACCTAGTGCTTCAAGCTCGCAGGCTAACCTACTTCTAGACGGAGAACTAATGACTAGCATAGGTGACCTGTGTCATCACCTCCCTCAGCTGGAAGCCAGGCTCTACAGAAGAGGACTCCCAGGATAAAGTGAATACCTAAGAGATCAGATAATAATATCAAAAATAAATAACGTTCGTGGAGCAGCACCAAGCACGGAGGGCGTAGCTCAGTGGTAGAGCACATGCTTTGTGTGCATGAGGTCCTACGTTCAATCCCCAGTACCTCCATTAAAAATAAACAAACTGATTAGGTTTATTTACTTACCTAAATAACAGTTCCCCCCCTCCCCCGCAAAAAAATAAAAGCTGTACCAGACATTAAGCTAAATGCTTTATCTGGACCTTTTTTTTTCTTCACTTTTTGCTCACAACAAATCTAAGGGATAGATACTAATATTATCCTCATACTAAAGTTGAGGAAACTGAGACTTAGAGAAATTCAGTGTTTTGCCAGGACTTAAATTCTAGACTCTAGGAACTGTACACTCTTAGTCACTTCAGCCGTAGGCTGAGAGTTTTAATTCCATCTTTTCTAATTCTAGCTCCTTAGTTCCCGGGAACCTGAAGCCCTTCACATCTGGACCAGTCTTGGGTGATGTTAAGCAAAGTGGATGGAGTAGCCTCCAGCGCCTCCTAGTGGCTACAGTGGCCATTAACATTTACTAAAGGGTCCAAGTATTGTGAACCAAGGCTAACCAGCTTGTGGGCTTATCTGAAGGCCTGGCAAGCGTTAAACACCTGCAGTCAAACCCACCCTGAGCCTCAGAGGCCTCAGTAAGTCTGACATCTGGTGTACACCAGGGTACTTTAGCAACTGGGGAAGAGCGTCATGCAGGTTAAAATGATAAAATTACCCCCAAATTAGTTTGGCAGATGTGGAGCAGAGGCATCGAGTTTTGTTCTTCAGCTTCTTCCTTGCATTCCACTACAATAAATATCAACGCTTGTTATCCCAGCTAATTACACAGTTCTCCAGCACCAAGGAAACTCCATTTTCCTTTCATTTCTGACACACAGCGTTTAGATGCATCCCCTCTAATGACCTGCTTCCTCCTCTTTTAAGAACAGTGCTGCAGCCATCCAGCCAGTAATTCGAAACTGAAAGCAAACTCATCCTCCAACGCTTGCTCTTTTTAGGGTTCATTTTTAAGGCATACCCTAATTACAGGAATTGACAGTCTTTAAAAAGTGGCTATTTTCAGACCTGTTTACAAGACCGCAGCCTGAAATGTAAGTCCAAAGCAGCTTGAGCTGATTGCATCCTCCTCTGGAACAGACCATCTAGCGGCGCAACATCCATTTGTAGCTGGTCTGTCTGCCCCGTAACTAAGGTTGCAGCCCTGCTCCAAACCCATCTCTGCAAGGGGACATCTGAGATCCCCTAGATGAGATGCCAGAATATGTGCTCCTGGAACTGCATCCAGTTTGTTGGTTAACATTATCATGGCCAATTTAGTGCTGAATTTAAATCACCAGCAAAGTTGGTGATAGGGCAACGTATAGCCACAGTGGCTCTTGTAAAGTCAGTAGTGACTGCCTTGCTCTCCCAGGCACCACTTGAAAATCCTCGTCGTAAGACCCATTCAAAGCTCAGTGAAGGAAACATCTTGCTGTTGAATGAAAAAAAAAAATGACTCATTATGTATATCAACTCTGTATCTTAAAAGCTGTAGGAACCAACCTTTCCGAATCACAAGTAATTTTTAACCAGGAGTTCATTCTTGTGCCATCATCCCCACAGACAGACGATGTCATATGCATTTTAGAAATGGGAAATCAACTTTATAAATCAAGTGAGTCAAGGATAAGGACAGTGTGGCCCAAAGGTCTCAGTGCCTCCTCTCAGACTGAAGCGAGATTCTCAAACAATGAGAACATCAGTATCAAGGACAAACCTTGAAAACAATTTTTTTCTTCCTAAAGTAAGTTCTATGAAAACAAAAGCAGCAAGTGTTTTCAGAGGCTGGTACACTTATATCATGGAAACCATATATCGTTAATATGTCTTTATGTTCTTTTTCTCCAAAAGTGTATTTATTAAACAGGCTCAAAGGATTCCTTAAAGAATATAGAATATGATATCAGACTGACGAGTATTTGCTACAACTTACCGTCTGCAAAACACTGTTTTGCTCTGAGGTGCACAGCGGTGTTGAAAATTTGGCACTAACCACCTGCCCCTCCTTTTGTGGCTGGATCTCATCCTAGCCCTCAGGGACATGTTTGTGCATGCGTGCACACGTACACACACACACACACACACCCACACCAGATTTTATGGCATCATCCCAAAAGCCATCTTTTAAGATAATCAGAATAATTAGCTTCTCCTTTTAGCTCCCTCTCTTGAAAAATATTTTAGGACCCCAGCCCTACCCAAAAGCTCTTTGTTTTCTCGCAAATACAGAGCCTGTGAATGAGCATGCTTTCAAGTCAATAAAACATACATAATTTATAAGGGGATTTTTAAAGACTCATGCATTTCCAAACACAGTTGTTAAGGTGACAGCAAGTAATAAAAATGCAGGGAGCATCTTGCAGTAGAGACAGGCATTGGAAACCCACTACTGGCTTAGCCAGAGGAAAACAACCCCACAGGTTCACTCAGCAACAGCTGTGGGATCCAGATGACAAGTTCCTCCCGAGGCAGGATGAATGTGGGCTTGAAATATTCATCTCTCCTTCCAATACAAATTTGCCAATGCTGCGCTGTCTAAATCCTAAATTCTTAGGAAATAAAGTGCACGATGCTCAAGAGGGCACGTATGAACAGATTCTCCTTTGGAATCTCAAAGTCAGTTGGCGGTTGGGAGCAAGACAGAACAGAGATGAAAATCAAAGATTCTATCACATTTTAGGTCCTTGAATCTCAAGAAGTAAACATATTTGTAGTTGGATTCGTACTCTCCTTTCGGAAACCATCTCCAGCAAAATGCAAGCACATTATTCCATAATTCAGAAGAGTATCATATGTGTTGATTTATAAATATCACTACAGAATTGGAGGGAAACTTCCAGAATAAACTATATCAAATCCAAATTCACAGTGACTGGAAAATGCCTAGTGTAGATGGAAGGTAAAATTCTGAACTGCTGGCCTTACCTAAGATTTTAATAGAAGAATTGCGAGTTTAAACATAGTGAATTAGCCAGATTTTTATTCTAATTTCAGTGCAACAAGTAGTGGCTATATTCTATGTTCCTGATCTTACACCAAGTCCCCAAAATACAAAGATGAAAGATACATGCCCTGCCAACAGGAAGCACACAGTCTAATGGAAAACACCCATGCGTTAGAGTCTAGTAATGACTCCAACAAAAAAGTCTGAGTACAGTAAGGACTTCTAGGCTGTAGGCAAAGGAATTTACTTGTTAGCGCATTAGCCACGTTTTTATAGCCATAAATAGGTAATCATCACAACTGTCATCTCTGTGTTAACGATTTCTTGCATTTTATTAACAATGTCCTTTAATGTGAACTATCTTATGTCTCCTTCACAACAGTTCTATCAAATAAGCAGGTGATAAGAAAACTAATGCTGCAGTGTATCTCAGTCTGGGAAGTCATGGGGAAGATCTGTAAAGGTCATATGTGGGTCGTGAGCACACCTGGTGTTACATCGGGAAGGATTCCAAGCTCGTGTTGGGTCTCACGGGAAGGGTCCGCAACTGACTGAGAATGTCTGTTAGGGCTCATGGGAAATGGAGTCGCGGAACCAATGTCCTGTTGATGAATCATTTTCTATCCTATTCACAGCTGCTTTTAAAAGACTCGTGGTGGGACTGACTCCTCCGTAGCTCCCTGCTATATTCTCAGTGCTGAAGGCTAAGTGGTCTTTCGTACGTCTTTTCATCCGGGTAATTCCAGGACTTTACTCCAGCATAAGGCATAGCATTTTTTCTTAGCTCTATCATGCCCTTCTCTAAATAAGCATACATCGTTTCACCAATTGCATGGCGTCACCCAAATTCTCTGAGTTTTTCAAAGTGAATGATCCATTTTTACGCATTTTTAAACATTTCACAACAGTGAGCCAAGGGGGCCTCAGTGTAAGTTGTGTTTGTCTTTTGACTGATGTTAATACGACATTATTACCGATAATGTGTGTGTTCAGCCAGGGTTTTCATTTGCCTCTGACCACTCTTTTCTCTCTTCTTGTATCTTTTACTATTTGGTTCATACTTGCCTACCCAAAACCACTAATGATTTCTCAGGTATTTCCAACAGCATACTTTCCCATAAAGTGTTTTTATAATAAAATGTAAGGTTTAGTATTTAAAAAAAAGTCTTATTTAATATCAAGTGAAAAACAAGATACATGACTTTATATAGTATTATCATAACATATAAACGTGATTTTTCATAAAAAGGTAAATTATGCTAGATATGAATAGCCGTTGTAACTATGCAGTATACGTAAAACCGGTATTTGTAGATTTTTCTATAAGAAGTACGAATTGCTTTCTTAATGAGAAAAATGTTTCCACATAAAGTTTTAAACTTCCCAAAGAATAATTTCTCTGGTAAGAAGCACGGAATAAACGATTCCAGTGCTGAACAGCTAGCTGCACAATACAGTCTGACTGGTGAGTCGTCGCGGAGAGGGCGCTGCTTCTGCTGGCTTCCGGGGCTGAGACCCGGAGGGACCGGATATGTTATGCCAGTAACATACCTAGTTGTTGGCAAAACAGCAGCTCCAACAGAAGCATTCCATTTTGGAAACTCAGAATGATGAAAATATTTATATAGAAAGATATTTAGTCAATAATTTATGTCAGAGAATGAGATAATAATCATGTCAAAGAAAAATGCATATTTTTTTTACTTTGCTACTGCAACACCTCATCTTTCAAGACAGCGCACTCCTAATTGGAGGGTTAACAGGGACGGCTGAGGGGTAGAAAAAGGTGTGCCTTCCTAAGGGTGCTTACTTACTAACTGCTTTATTGATGTAAAATTAGCATCAACAAACATCACCTATTTATACAATGTGATGAATTTTGACATAAGTATGCACGCATGAAACATTCATACAAGCAAAGCAATGAACACGTCCATCATTCTCAAAGATTTCCTTAATGTTTAAAATAAATCCTCTTTCCCACCTCCCCTCACTCCACCCACGTACCCTGTCCCTAAATTAGTTTGTCGCTGTACATTATAGACTTATCTGTCACTCTGGATTGGTTTCTACTTCCTTGAATTTGATATAAATAGAATTATATTGAGTACTCTTATTTTTTACTTGCTTCATTCACTCAGTATAAATTATTTGGAGGGTAATTCATGCTGTGGAATGTCTCAACAGTTCATTCATTTCTATTGGTGAACGGAATTCCATTATATAAATTATTCCAAAGAATAATTATATACATGCATAAAATTATATTAATTTTATTATATAAATAATACTTCTATAAAACAGTTTATTATGTAAAAATATATTATATACATATACGAAATACAAAAGCTTATCAACTTACTTGCTCAATTTGTTTAGAGATTTTGGCAATCAAAAATAAAGCTTTTTATGAATAGTCCTGCACTAGTCTTTGTATGTGCATAGACTTTTATTTCCCTGGAGTAAATACCTAGGGGTGGAATGTCTAGATCACGGTAGGGGTGTGTGTAACTGTTTAAGAAACTGCCAAACTCTTTCTCCAAGTAGCTGTGCAGTTTTATGCTTTCTTCAGCGTTATATGAGGGTTTCAGTTATTCCAAACCTCAGGGATTGTCAGCGCTTGGGATGGTCAGTGTTTTAGAACGTAGCCATCCTCTTAGGTGTGTGGTGGGATCTCAGTGCAGTTTTAACTTGAATTTCTCTAATGACGAGCTGTGCTGTGCATTGTTTCATTTGCTTCTTTGCCACAGCAGTACATCTTTTTTGGCCTATTTAATCTTTTGCTCATTTTTTTTTAATGAGTTGTTCGCTTTTTATTGAGTTTTGGGAGGTTGTTGTATATTCTGGATATAAATTCTTCATCATATGCATGATTTAAGAACTTTCTCTTTCTCATTAGTTTTCAGCAGTTGGATCATTACGTGAACTGCAATTTTGTCTTCTGGTTTCTTGCACTTGGGATTCATTGAGATTGTTGGTCTGCGGATTTATAGATTTCATCAATTTTGGAATTTCTTTTAGATTTTTACTTCTTTAAATGTTTTCGTCTTTCCCTGTTCCCTTTCTTTGAGCACTCTGATTACAAGTATATTAGTCGCTTGAAATTTTTCCATATTTCACTGATTCTTTGTTTATGTTTTAAAATTCTCCTTTATCTCTGTTTTATCTTAATAGTGTCTATTCCCAAGGCTTTATGCTTACTAATTTTTACAGCTGCAATGTTGACTTCACGAATCCCATCCAGTGTACTATTCATGTCAAACATTTTAGTTTGCATTTCTTTTTTTTTTTTTAATTATTTTTTGGGGGAGGTAATCAGGTTTATTTATTTATTTTATTATTTTTTTTTTAAATGGGGGTACTGGGGATTGAACCCAGGATCTCATGCATGCTAAGCATGCGCTCTACCACTGGGCTATACCCTCCCCCCTGCATTTCTAGAAATGCAATTTTTGTCTTTTTTTTTATATCTTCCATGGCTAGACTTAATTTTTGAACACATAAAATAGGATCTGACAACTACTTTAACGTTTTTATTGGCTAATTCTAACACCTCTGTCCGCTCTGGCTTGCAATTTATTGCTTTTCCCTCTCATTATGAGTCATGCTTTTCTGCTACTTGTTTGATCGTTTTGTATTGAATCCCAGACATCATGAACTTCATTTTGCTAGATGCTGGATATTTTCATATTGTCATAAATATTCTTGAGTTTGTTTGGGGTCACAGTTAATTTATTTGGATATTGTTTGATCTTGCTTTTAAGATTTGTCAGACAAGACTGGAGATGTGTTTAAGACCAATTATTTCCGTGAGTGATGAAGACACTTCACTGAGCGCCACCTGATGTTCTGTGAATCAGGGGATTTTCCATCTGGCTGGTAGGGAGAGAGGCTATTTTCAGCCCTGTGTCACTGCCATCCACTGTCTCCTTTAATCCATTCAGGTAGTTCCTTCTCTGGCCTTGGGTTTCCTCACCCCCATCCACTCATCAGCGCTCTGTTAAAGAGAAGAAGGAAGCAGCTCAGATCTCTGCACAGATCTGTGTGCTGCCCTGTCCCCTGAAGCATTCTGGGGAGGTCAACTCTAGGCAGCTTTTTGTCCTCAAACTCTCAACTCTCTCCCGGCAACTCAGGGTGTTGGCCAGGCTCTGCCTGGGTTCTGTCTCCATATTTAATGGCCTGGAAACCTTTTCAACACAGAAATCTAGGGAAATCATTGGGTACACATTTCTCCCCATCTTTTGGGGATTACTCTCCTATATTCCTTGATGCCAGTGTCTTGATAACTCTTATTCCATATATTTTGTCCATTTTTTTTCTGAGTTCAGTGAAATTCTATTCCCAGTCACTCCATCTTAGTTGGAAATGGCTATCTATCCCTAAAGTGTATTCATTCTCATCCTAAATGGCAACCTGTAAGTCTCAGCATTCTTGAGTAGTAAATAATCAACTGGAACATGTGTGCAATCATGGAGTCTCAGCTATTCCTCTGTGAAATAACCCACACAAAAGAAAAAAAAAGACGGCTTTAACCTGACTGTTGTTGTTTAATGCGCATTGCTTTCAGTAAATATTTTGCACTTTATATTTTTAACAACTGCTTTTTTAGATGAATATTTTATAGTATTCTTGGGTAGTAATATTTGTTAAAGTGCCATATGTTAATCTTGTTTTTCACTGCCAAATTAAAACCCTTTTCAATAGACTATAGAGAGAAATCTAGAAATTATTTATTTCTTTTTTAAATCAGGATGTTTCCATGTAAACTTAATTTTAGAAGAATATACAGGTAAAAATGTAATAAAAACAATAGGGGTATTTTTTAATAAACAAAACATAATTTTTGTGTAGATAAAACACAGCTACTTATGGAACTTCAGATCAAATGCTTAGACTTTACCTACAGGTTAAATCACTTTAACCGCTTTGCCTGAGCTGATTGCTTGGTTGTTTCAAAGTCCCCGGCAATTCAGTTAAATTGGCTGGACCATTACATAGTATGAAACTGACAGGTTGTTTCACTGAACTGACTCATGGAGTCAATCAAAAATAGTTGAACTTGTATATGGAGCCATGGACAATCTGGGAACAGTCTCCTGTTGGGTGCCATGGGTTTTGGAGAGCACTAGAAAACACTTGTGAATCATTTCTTTTCCTCCTAATATTTTTATCAAAGGATTTTGAGCATTCAACAATATTAAAGTCCCTGAGAGCTGAGGTGTCTTTGTTACTGGAGGAAATACAGTCATAATTGCGAATAGTCTATGCCATGCATTTTTGTGTAATAGTGCTGGGTGAGGAAATCATGGCTAGAATTTAGAATAACCCCCTGTCGGCATCATAAACAGAATACTCATATTAACTAAATTAAACATACAGTAGTAAAGAGGGGAGGGTATAGCTCATGGGTAGAGTGCATGCTTAGTATGCATGAGGTCCTGGGTTCAATCCCTAGGACCTCCATCAAAATAAATAAATAAACCTAATTACCTTCCCTCAGTGAAAAACACAAAAACAAAAAAGCATACACTAATAAGGAACTGGTCTAATATTTACCAAGTGACTGCTGCAAAGCTGAAGTAGAAACCTCGAATGATATTCAATAAATAGATCAGTACATTTACGCTGGATTTACAAAGTATATCTTGGCATTCCTTGTTATGAAATGCCAGTTAAGCGTTACAGTATCAACAGACCTGCTTCAGACTTCTTCCTAATAGCCAGAATTGAGGTTTTTTCTTAGCATGTTATTTTGTGGATTAAGAGACTTCAATAAAGACTAACTCGGAAGAACAGCAGTTTCGTTGAAATCTTGCCGTTTAGAGTGGCATTGACAACTGCACCTTCCGTGTCCCAGTGTCCCCCTAACTCTGCGTGTTTTTGTTAAGAAAGAAACAATACAGACGGAACTGAGTATTAGAATGGAAATAATATGGTCTAAGACGGGGGCTGGGGTAAAGGTAAGAAGAAATTACAATCTAAATGCCGTGTTTCTCAGACTCACACAATCTAAGAAAATACTTGAACAGCCGGCTATTACATCCCCTAGTCGTACAAATATTCTAGGAAGTGAAGTGACTTCCCGCAGAGACAAGATAAAAGCCGATCCAGGCAGGTCTGTTGTTAGTTCTCAGTCTGACTAACCTGGTAGATCACCAAATTGGCTGCCACTGAGATCACTGTCCCTCCGCTGCTCAGCAGGGTTCCAAGGGGGAGAGACACTCGCTGTGGCATCAGCACTACCTCCTCCACTCCCTGCATGACACTCTGTCCTTTTCCAGGGGACTTTGCTGGGACAACTCCACTGCCCGTCACCACTGTAGAGCCAGTGCTTCAGGGAAATGCAGAGTGACTTGTGCTCATCAAAAACAAACTATATTCAATACCTTGTAATAGCCTATGATGAAAAAGAATATGAAAAGGAATACATACATGTGTGTATAAATGAATCACGATGCTGTACACCAGACATTAACACAACACTGTAAACCGACTATAATTCAAAAAAAAAAAAAAAAGGCCCGGAGTTCTTAGCTGGGGAGGGCACCTTAGGGGAGCGGTTAAGAGCACAGGCTGTGGTGTGAGTCATACTGATGGTTGTGTGAGCGCTTCACTTCTCCGAGCCTTCCTTACCTTATCTGAAAAAAAAAAAAAAGTAATAATTGTTTCGGTCTCATAATATTAAGTAAAGATTTTACACGTGTAAATTGCTTGACATGTCACCTGTTAAAAAAAAATATTCTGCGGGGGATGTAACTCAGTGATGGAGCACATGCTTAGCCCAAGGTCCTGGGTTCAAGCCTCAGTACTTCCAGTAAATAAATAAATAAACCTAATTACCCCAAAAAATTAAGTAAAAAAAAGTATTATCCATTATTACTATGTAATCAAATAGGATTACCCAACCCTAATGTTTCTTTTCCTGGAAAAGCACTGTGATTTGGTAGCTTTTTCTCTTTCTCAAGATTCACAATAGGAAAAAAAAGGGATATTTTTATAGTATACAAATTTGGTGAGGCCACCATGTTTTCATGCATCAAATGCAATACATTTAAAGCACATCACATCAGAATCAATACCATATTGTTACCCCAAGGTCTGTATCAGATTTATCTGGGGCCACAGGCTCCTCCAAGAATCATGGGCTTAAAAATGCAGCAGCAGTGGCCTTCCACTGCCAGTGTACTGGTGATGGCAGCGACGCGTAGGAATCTGGAGTTAGCGAGATGGCTTTCTCCACCTCTTCAACCCTCTCTCTCTGTACACTATGTTGTTTGTTTCTTTGTTTATTTTTTCAGGCAAGCCAGATTCAAAGGACTCGGAGCCACGTACTCAGTTGATAACAGCTCCTGAAAGCTCAATGTAGCAGTTGAATCAGGGAACGTGAGGTGGTGACAGAGAAAAGTCTGTTAATCACTGAACCAGTCAATGTCAAGTGTCTCTGCTTCCTGTACTGGAACCAGAGAAATGTATGTTGGAATAGTATATAAATAAATTATTTTTCTTTCATGCATTTTGAAAGATCTTTTGATGAATGAATTATTAAGTTACTGAATGAAGGTAAGGAAGATGGAACAAACTTAGTCTTCTCTGTAAGATTTGTTTGGACATGCTGCAGAATGAATGGCTCTCAGGCTTCAGAAAAGTGTGTTCTTCCCGCACAGTGTGCCTCTCTTTTCTGCGATGCCACATGTGACACAAAAACACAATTAGCCTTTCAGTTGGGCTTTGCATTTTTCTGATCTTCTAACAACTGGGTGTCACGTATCTCAATGCATAACCACCCACTCACAACAAGATTATACATTAGACTCTGTGCTATCTACTTTTATGAAAGATTTCTGAAAACTAAAAGGAATAAATTAATTCTGCTAGATCTGTGATAAAATTTCTTTCTCTATCTGATGGTTAATAATATTTTCATGATTGTACAGTTAACACCCATCAAGGACAGGACCACTACATCATCCTAAAAGGATGACACTGAAAGTTACATAAGTTACATTTGATTCTTGGAGCTGTATAGTTATATTTGCTCTTGGCTAAATATTATGGTAGTATCTAAGAGCAAGCTGCAAAATACCTATTAAAGTAAATATTTTTGAGTGTAATGTAAACACAAACCAAAATGCAAAATCAAATATCACATTTTTATTTAAATTTCTCAGATCTTAATATCTCACGCCTGTTTTTCTCTGAGGTGTATTTTAGTGTTAACACTTCTGTGTCCATTTTTGTATTCCATATACGAATGAAATCATGCAGTAATTGTCTTTTTCCATCTGACTTATTTCACTTAGCATAATACCTTCAAGGTCCATCCATGTTATGATACAAAGATTTCATCTTTATATATAGATATATATATAATCTTTATCCATTCATTTCATAATGGGCATTTAGGTTACTTCCGTATCTTGGCGATTGTAGATACTGGGTTGATGAACATGGGGTGCAGATCTCTTTTCAGATTAGTGTTTTCATATTCTTTGGATAAATGCCCAGGAGTGGGATAGCTGGATCACAGGGTAGTTCTACTCTAGGAATAAATATTAAGGAGGTGAAAGACTGGTACACTGAATATTATAAGGCATTGATAAAGGACATTGAAGAAGACACAAAGAAATGGAAAGATACTCTACGCCTGTGGATTGGAAGAATCAACGTTGTCAAACGTCCATGTTACCTAAAGCGATACACTGATTCAGTGAAACCCCTATCCAAACCCCAAAGACATTTTTCACATAAACAGAACAAAAAATTTTAAAATGTATATGATTTTAAATTACAAAGCCATATTTATCAAAACAACATATTGACAGAAAAACATATACATAAACCAATGGAAGAGAATAGACAGCCCAGAAATAAACCCACCCATGTATATATGGCTAATTTTTGAGAAAGGGGTCAAGGCTATACAATGGGAAAAGGATATCCTCCCCAATAAATGGTGTTGGGAAAACTAGACAGCTACATGCAAAAGAAGGACACTGGACCCCATCCTACCCCATGCACAAAAAACCAACTCAAAATAGATCAAGGAGTTGAACATAAGACCTGAGGCAGTAAAACTCAGAAGAAAACACACGGGATAATTTTCTTGCTATTGGTCTTGGCGATGACTTTTTGCATCTGACATCAAAAGCAAAGATGACAAAAGCAAAAATAAACAAATTGGATTATATCAAACTAAAAAGTATCTGCACCTCAAAGTAAACCACAAAATGAAAAGACAACCTAATAAGGGGAAATATTTGCAAACCACATATCTGATAAGGTGTTAATATCCAAAATACATAAGAAACCCATATGATTCAATAGCCAAAAAACAGACAAGCTGATTTAAAAATGGGCAAAGTCTAGAACTGTGCCACTAAAGAAAGGAAATCCTATCTAAGAAGGTGCATTTCTGTGCTGGAGCTGTGTCATAACCATCCTTTGGGCCCTCTGCTGGAAAAGTAGAATCAAGTCCCAAATAATGCCTTTGTAATTCTATCCTCTAGTATTATAGATGTAGGACAGTACCGTATCATACCTCTGTGAATGTAAAATATCTTGCACCTGCTTTGTGATGTGTAGTAGTGACCATGCTTTACCAGAGCTGTTTTTAATGATGTTATTCTAGAATGTTTTCTTTCCAGATGATGACTGAGAAGCTAATAAAAAAATGGTGCCAGGTACCACAACAGTAACAGAATTTTGCTATTTTCTGGGGTTTTGTTTATTACCTTTTTTTTTTTTTTTAATGGAGTGTGCTAGATGTCTCTATAATTTTGTTCAGATGCCTGCAGAACTGGAAAGGCTGTTGCTGCTTTTGGTGCATGACATACTGCTACTGGTCTTTTCATGTAAATAAAATAAATCTAAAAAAAAAAGAAAAAAAAAGGACCTGAGTAGAAATATTTCCAAAGAAGACACATAGATGAACAGCAGGTATATGAAAGGATGCTCAGCATCACTAATTATCAGGGAAAAGCAAATGAAAAGCACGATGAGATATTACTTCACATCTGCTGAGTTACCTAATCCAAAAGACAGGAGATAACAAATGCTGGCAAGGATGTGGAGAAAAGGGAATGTTTGTGCTGTTGGTGGGAACATAAACTGATACAGCCACAATGAAAAACAGTGTGGAAGTTCCCCCAAAAATCAAAAATAGAACTAGCATATGATCCAGCAATCCCACCTCTAGGTATATATCCAAAGGAAGCAAAATCATTATCTGGAAGAGACATTCGCACCCCTCTGTTCATTGCAGCATTACTCACAACAGTCAATACATGGAAACAACCTAACTGTCCATCAACAGATGAATGGACATACAATAGAATATTATTCAGCCTTTAAAAAATAGGAAATCCTGCTATTTGTGAAAACATGGATGAAGCGCGAGGGTATTCTGCTAAGTGAAGTAAGCCAGACAGAGAAAGACAAACATTGTATCCCTTACATGTGAAATCTGAAAAAGCTGAGCCCATAGAAATAGAGTGGAAAGTAGTTGCCGAGCCTGAAGGGTGGGGGAAACAGGGAGAGGTTAACAAAAGGGAACAAACTTTCAGTGATAAGTCAAATAAGGTTTGGTGGTATAATGTATAATGTGGTGACTATAGCTGATAACATTATATTGTATAATTGAAATTTGCTAAGAGAGTAGAACTTAAATGTTCTTACCCCCTCCTCAAAAGAAAAGAAAAAAGAAAAGGAAAGAAAAGAAAAAGGTAAATATGTGAGATGATGGTTGTGTTATTAACTCGACCAGGGAACCCTTTCAGTTGTACACACATATCAAAATCATCATATACACATTAAATATCTAACAATTTTATGTGTAAATTATACCTTAATAGAGCTGAAAAAATTTAATGAAGAAATAAACTTAGCTATAATGTGTCATGGGAGGACAGAGAGAAGAGTGACTCTTGGGGATAATAGGAAAATAGGATAATAGGAGAATGTATTAAAGATTGGGTAACATAAAGGTCAGTCATAAAGGATGAGCATGAGTTTGAACGGCGGAAGGGAAGAACTCATCAGTAGAGAGGAAGACGAGCATAATTGCAGAGGCATTGATGTGCACCAGTGTTAGGAGAATGCAAAGCAAGTCCATGTGATTGGAATTTCGAATGAACAAAAGCATGGAAGGTCGTGGAGGCCAGCTGGCTTCAAACTAGCCTGTGGCTACAGAAGGAACTTCTCCAAAGGTGCACTTGCATGAGTGATCCTTTTGTTAATCCATTTCTAGATACTTAACTCCTAAACATACTCCTTTCTAAAACACTCTGTGAATGTTTCTGTTTTCTAGAAGTCATGTCCAATTTTCTTTCTCATCTTCCTTTCATGATAGACCTTGTCCCATGTTACAAAGAGAGGCATATCTCTTATACAACTGGAATTTTGCTATGGCTCTCTGCCCAGGGGTACAAATCCACTGATCAGTAAAGAGACTATATATATATATATAGCGTGTGTATGTGTGTGTGTAATTAAAAATGCTATATTCTTGTCAATGCTGAGATGTTCAGAATTTTGGGTGAGGTAAGATTACTTAATTTTTATTTAATGACCTCATCTTATCCACCTCTGGACAATCATGAAAGAAGGCATTGCTCCAGTGACTGTGTCTCATGAGAGCAAAGCAAAGAGTTTATTATAAGAAATACTGAATCTTGTGATGCTTTATTTTTTCCGAGTGACAAACTGGTAGCAAGACTGGTCTGCCTATCTATCTGTGCACCCATCCTTCCATCTACCACTTATCTCTCATGTAACTACCTTAGAATTCAGAAAGGAGAGGATTGTCATAAAAATATGAATTTATATGTT
This sequence comes from Camelus ferus, assembly GCF_009834535.1. NCBI lineage: Eukaryota > Metazoa > Chordata > Mammalia > Artiodactyla > Camelidae > Camelus > Camelus ferus. Next base: position 70,379,891 of record NC_045704.1, on the reverse strand, counting down.
TAATTGAATTGAAAAAAAAAAAGACAGGATTCCTTACAGAAAGTCTAACTGATTTGACTATGAGGGCTGGCTTTGCCAATCAGGTCATATGATAGACATTTTCCAAAAATTGAATGAGCTAAGTCTGTAACTCCAAAGTTTTGACAAAATTATATTTAAAATACATAAGATGAAAAGTACTTTATCAAAATGTATTAAAAGGGCTGAGTTTTATTAAAGTTAGAAATATTTAAAATTTTCCAAAACTTTTCTGTCTAACAGGCATCCTCTAAGAACTAGTAATTGCCATGGAGTAAGTTTTGGTAAAATCTATTTTCTATACATTCCAGAAATTGAAAAGTAAAGAAAGATGCCATGGGGCAGCTCCGTGGACAGCAGCTAACCGTGCTGCTAGACCTGCTCCCAAGAGCAGACCTGTGTGAGAAGTGGCGTCGGCACACGCCTCCAGCTGCCACATCTCTGGTTCCACCGCGATGTGACATGGAGGTCGTGGTTCCCCTGGGCTGTGCACAGCTGGTGACTGAGCCTGGCAGAGGGAATGGAGACGGGACATCTCTGCTGATAGGAGGCTCTTCCAGGAAATGTCTTTGCTCTGGGGCTCCCTTCTGGCCTCAGACTTGTTCAGGGTTGTGCTGTACCCCCTGGCCCTTCAAACCCACCGTCCGTTCCTTCCATCTCTTATGTTCATATCTGCACTGGAGTCTGAAGCCTGTCTCTGTTCCTTGCCCCTCTATCTCTTATAGGTGTATCCTCTGTAAATCTTTCACGCGTCTAATGTTGTCTTGGTGTCTGCATCCCTACTTGACATACTCTCATACTGGGGCATCCAATCCTTTTTTGATTCTTTGCTTTCAAAAAAACAAAAAGCGAAAGAACTAATCAAATGGTCCCCTCCCAAATAATTAAAAAATAAATTTTGGTGATAAATCCAGAAGTGGGCTCAAGGCCCACTTTATGACTGAAACATTGTGCTGTACACCAGAAACTGACACATTGTAACTGACTATACTTCAATTAAAAAAAAAAAGAGTTGGTGGGAAATTTGGAGGAAAGGGCAGGATGGAGATGGGGTAGGAACTGTCTGGGGTAAGGAACCCCCCCAGCCAGTACATTTCAAGATGATAGTTTTAGTGAAGATAATGATGTGATGATAATGATAATGATAGTGATGATAATGTTGACAATAATACTAGTAACTACTTAGCACCCAACACTGACTAGGTACCCAGCACTCAGACCAAGGGACTGAGGCTCAGAGAGGTTCAGTTCTTATCTAAGGCCTCATACCCGGTAAAGAGAAAAGCAGAGCTAGGAGTTAAGAGTAATCTCATTCCTCTTGTTTGGGATGAGTTCGGGAACTTCGACTGAGGCCAGTTGCTGCGTAACTAAACAACACACAGGGGTTGGTTCAGGATGGGCATACGTTCCAATCTGGAGAAATGATTCACAAGGAGAAGCTGGCTGGGTAATCTGGGAAAGAGTTTTCCTATTCTTAAAAATAGATGTAACCCCTGGAAGACAGCTTCTAGTGTCCTCTGGATCCTGTGTATGTGGGTTATGAAATCAAAAGCCATCATTGTCATAGTGTGAGGAGAGCAAGCAGAGGAGAGGCCAGCAAGCAAAGTGCTCACGGACAAAGTGAGTCCCAGCGGGGCACAGGTGGGGCGATCTGATTAGGCTGATCCTAAAGCCCTTCCCTTCTTCTGGACCTCCTAGCTAAGTGGTGATGTATTTCCTTTCTCCTTGAATCTGTTGGGGTCAGTTCCCTATTTATTACCGCCAGATGCCTCCTACTTCCTTTGTCAACATTGGCCTCCCGTTCCTCTACTTAGTCAGAACCTGTCCTGCGTCCAACTTGGGCCGGCTCCCTCCTGCCTGGATTGAATCCTGTCCCTCATCCCTGGGCTGCTCTCCTGGAACTGGCATGCAGTAAGTTTTCTAGCTCCTGGGCATTGCCTCTTTCTGAAGCCTCCCACTTCTAATTTTGCTCCATGGGGTAAGGCCAGCTTGCATGCAGATACCAGCCTGAATCAAGGCCGACTGAGTCATCGTCTGCTGGATTTTCTGCTGCCGAGTTCGTTTCCCAGCTGCAACTTCTCCGTCAACCAACACCTCGAGTTTCCTTGGATGGTTAAGATTTCTGAGATTCTGGCTACAGCAGACATATAAAATAAATAACGTTTACGCTCATTCTCTCAGTTACTGAATTTGCACAAATAAATGCATGTGTATAAACACATTCACACTACATATTGTGCACCTGCACACATACACACACATAAATCTGTGTCTCTCCGTTTATCACATGTGAACCTTTCTCACTATGACATGCCCAGTACGTTGTGGGTAGACCAGTCCGAATGGAGAACAGCAAGCAATAGAGTGGGTGCAGGTAACTTCCAGGCCCCAAGCTATCCCTTGAGCTAACTCCTCATTTCTGAAACTTGGGGGGCAGTCCAAGAAAGGTTCCAAGAGAGGGGCCAGCAAGGTGATTGGAAAGCCTAGAGGAGTGGCTATTTACCAATTGTTATCAAAGTGTTCACATATTATAATGGCCAGTATGGCTGGATTAGGTCAGATTGTCCCAAACATCAACACGGGTTATGACAATTTGCAGCCTGTTTCCTCAAGTTGTGAACAATTCCACTGATGTTCTTATTTATACTTCAGCCTTTGCCTTCTCCCTGTTCTTCTGCTGTTCCTGGCCTGCAAATATCCTCGTGTCCCCACCTTTTTCACTTCCTATCAAGGAAGTCACAAAACTGTACTGATTGCATCCCTAAGTTCATGCTATCTCACTTCAGTCATTTCTGGTAATTGCTCAAAATTCCTTAAAAAAATAGGATGAAGTTAAGCAACGTATCTGAGGGCCCCTTTTGTCTCATTCATCACACGGCAGACAAGCTGTGTTTCACTTCTTTTAATGCATCAAGCTCTCCCCACCTCAGGACCTTTGCATGTGCTATTTCACTTCATCCCCATCTACTCCCCCTTGCCTATTTGGTTAAATCTTATTTTCTGGGTCCTCAGTAGTCCTTCTCTGTTTACTCAGCTTAAAATAGATGTTCCATATTATTCTCTCCGTGAGCGTTCAGATTACATCATAGCACTTGTCACAGTTTGTAATTGTGCATTGTTAGGGGTTGAATTGTGTCCCCCCCAACCCCCACCAAAGAAGGTATGTTCAAGTCCTAATCCCCAGTACCTCAGACTGTGCCCTTATTTTAAAATAGGGTCTTTGTAGAAGTAATCAAGTTAAAATGAGTTCGCGAGGGCGAGCCCTAATCCATTACATCTAGCGTCCTTGTGAAAAGAGAAAATTTGGACACACAGACACTAATGAGGGAAAGTAGTGTGAAGACACACGAAGAGAAGATAGCCATGGGCCTGGAGAGGTGAGTCTTCAGTCCAGGGAACACCAACGACTGCCAGCAGACACCAGAAGCTATATGCTCCCCTAGAGCCCTCCGAGAGAGGTCGGCCCTGGTGACACGGTGCTTTCCGTCTTCTGCCCGCCAGAACTGAAAGACAATGAATTTCTGTTGTTTTAAGTCACTTAGTTTTTGGTACTTTATTCTGGCAGCTCTAGAGACTAAAACATACATTAAATTGAGATTTAACTTTTATTTATGTACGATATCTGTCTCCTCATTAGACATTCAGCTTCCTGAGGGCAGGTTATGTTTATTTTATTTACCACGACCATTTACAACAGCACAGATGATGGTATCTGGTGCCTATTCGTAGTGGAATATTTGTGGAATTAGTGAATTGCTGAATGAGTGGATGTGTGGATGATGGATATTTGAATGCAAAGTGTTTCAAAAGATTTTAGAATCTCAGATTGCTTAAATAAACCACTTAAAAGCTATAATAATTTAATCTTAAAACTGGCAATCATAATACTTCAAGTAGGAAGAGAAAATTGTTTATCCATAATTAACAAATGCCTCATTTAACCAGCTCTGATTAGCTATTTAATTGCATGTTCTGGGATGATTTCCCTTAAAATGAGAAAGCATTGTTTTCCGATCTTACCAAAAGATTACCCTAACTGTCATGTTGAGAATAAAAAATAGAAACAATCTCTTCAATCTGGTGACTTACATTAAGGGAAATATAAACAGGAACTGTGGAAGTTCAAGTTTTCTGCTTTGAACATACGTAATTATAGCCTTAAAGAATTGCAGGAGCCACAGTGGTGGGAAACACATGCAAAACAGCTGCCCCATTGTAAAGGATCTCATTGCACAAAACCTTACGAACATGAACATAAACACATTTTCAAACCTGGGGAATTTGTAATACATGAAAAGTAGAGAGAAAGGTAAGTCACAGTATGCAGGCAGTTGGCTTCTGCTCCAACGATTTTTAGTTCATATGTCTTCCCACTACATACTATGCACTATGCACTATACACACACCAAACGTGCGTGTACACACCCATACGTTCACACACACATTGTCTACATAAATATGAACTCAAATGTGCATCTGTATCTATTCATATTCACACACATGCATCATATTCTGAACCTTTCTTTAGGTAACATGCCTTAGTAACTCTGATTATCAGCTTGCTTTATCTCAGGATACCCTGAATTCATTGGATGGACTGGAAGTTTCAAGTATTTAGGGGAGTAGCAAGGGAAAGCTGATGTAGAATTTAATCATTTTTTTAAGTAAGTAGTCAAAGTCAGCTGTGTAAAATTTATTCTTGTCCTTCCCAGAGATGTAGTTCTGGCAGGCTAATTCCCCCTTTCCACAGATGGGAAATTGGGGCCTAGAATACTTAACCAACAAGCTTAGAATTTTAAATGTTAAAATGCCTCGTTTTTTTTTTTTTTTTTTTTTTTTTTAACAGTATACCCAGAACTTAATTCTCCCTCTAACAACTCTAGGAGTTTTCCAAAGCCATTATTAAACACACGGGAACATTATTTCTACATTTATAAGCTAGATGTCAGAATTGGGCTGCCAGAAAAAAAACTGTTTCCAGACAGCTTTTATTTCTCTCCGAAGTTAGGCTGCTCACCGTTCACGTTTTAATCCTACATCTGGTTTTTTAAAAAGCTAGAAATTAGGAAAAATTTTTTTTCATCATTATATTACCTATGAGTTGATCAGTACCTAATAGGGGCATGTTTCTGGTTCAGATTATGCAGCAATCATAGGAAGAAGTCTTAGGAAGAAGTCTATGACGGCAGGTAGGTCTCTCTGGGAAAGCTCCTCCTAAGATCCTGTTTTTATCTTTTATGTTTAACCTGTGTCCTTAATATGTACAGACCTCGCCATACATTATTTTACATAGCACTACATTAATTAAACGCTATTATTAGCTTTTTTTATAAAACAGGTAACGCAGGGTGGAGGAGGGCAGAATCTGGACTTCTGCTTTTCAGCCCCAGTATAATTTCAAAAGAAATATGGGGAGGAGAATTGATGGTGCGTTAGCCAGGATTTTCCAGAGAAACAAAACCAATAGGATGTGCGTGTGTGTGTATAATTAATTGTATATAAATAATATACACAATAAATGTTATATATAGTAGAATAGATATTATATATAATGAATACACAACTTATTATAAGGAACTGGCTCAGATAATTATGGAGGCTGCCAAGTGCCAAGGTGTTCGGCCAGCAACCTGGAGACCCAGGAGAACTGATGGTGTGGTTCCAGTCCGAAGGCCAGCAGGCTCAAGCCCACCAGTCCCGAGACCCGCAGCTGGCAAGCCGTAGACCCAGGGGGAGCCGGTGCTTCAGTTCAAGGGCAAAGGCAGGAAACAAGCCAATAGTTCAAAGGCAGTGAGGCAGCAGGAGTTTCCTCTTACTCAGCCTTTTTGTTCTATCCAGGCATTCAACGGATTGGATGAGTCCACCCACATGGGGTGGGGGGCTGGGTGGCAACTGCTTTACTCCGTGTATGGGTTTAAATGCTGATCTCACCCTATACACCCTCATGAAAGCACTCAGAATAATGTCGGACCAAATATCTGGGCACCCCGTGGCCCAGTCAAATTACACATTAAATTAAATTTTTATTGTAGTAAGTAGGGAATCACAATTATCATTACCTCATAAAGGAAGAAACACATATGTGACTTTAAAAATGACATGATTTCAAAACAATTCATAAAGAGAATTAAGTTTGGCTATATATATATAAAAAAATCTAGAGTACATTATCCTTCATCTTCTCCTTTTAATGTGGAGCAAATAAAACTCTGCCAAGATGAAATGAGTCAGAAAATTGAGGTTTGGAGGCCACAGGGAGAGACTCTGCAAGGGAGTGAAATATTGAGGGGGGAGTCTCTGCTGAAATCCAGGGCTGGTGTGACAGAGCCCAGCTTTTCTGCCGGCGAGAGGATGAAGCAGAGTGACAAAAAGGAGAGGGCAACCAACTAAGGGTCCTTACGTCCCTCTGAGCTTTTCTCGTATGACAAAGGCTGATGGAGATAACATTAAGAACTGGTTGTCAAATGGCATGATTCTAGATGTTCAGCCTAATTAGATCTGTGAAATGACAGAACTAAAACAATCTGTCAAGAGCTTAAATCTCAGAGATTGGGCAAAATACGGTGCTGTGGACAGAAAATCAGAAAGTTACAGCACGCCTGCCAGGTTGCGCCAGTCCTTCTGCAGGTGTAAGAAACTCGTGATTTGTTCCTTTCCGGAAGGAAAAAAAGGACTAATCCTATTTAAAAACAAAGCAACGTAAAATAAAACAGCAAAGCAAGTCCTTTGTAAAACACCTGCGGAGAACAAACGAACACGATACTGTTGCTTTGACTGAATGCTTTTTAGGGACTGCATGAAGGTGGAAGTTTCATTTGACGTGTTAGGGAAAAACAGTTGCTTTTCAAATGGACAAAAGTTCATTCTCTGTCACAGGCTGCCAGAATTAAGAGGTACATTGCAAAAGGGGGCCAAAACATTACATGGTAGAGGAGTCCGGAACAGGCTGATTAATTACAAGGTTAATTATGGGCAAATGCCACTATTCAGGTGCTAACCTGGCTTAAGAGACCTGGAAATCTCCACATCACAGACTAATTTCATTATTCTTAACTTTCAAATCTTCATGAAACAGTGAGAATATTGAACTTGATCTTTAATGAAATGGGGTGTAGCAGCCCCTCATTACTCCATTCACATTAAGATAATCATGTAGTTGGTTGAATTTATAAAGGAAAAGATCACAGCTTTGTCATTCAATGTGTATTTCACATCACTGTGCTTTCATAGGATTTCAGTGTCATATTTCAGTACAGGAATATATTTTATACACTGTGCTCAATCAAATCCAATGTAAAGGTTCTATTTGCAATACAGATGACCGCACTAACAAGTCTGATTTCACAGTCTTGTGCTATTTCTTAGCCGGTAAAATGATGATTGACGTCCTATGTAATTGTATGTGCTGGACTAACGGTTTATTTGTCCTTGTAATTGCTAATCCATGTTCCTTGAGGAGCTATTTTTACATGAGTCCTTTCTTATTGAAGAGCTTTAGGCATAAGAACATAATATTGTTCATTATTTAAGTGTATAGAACTCACGCAAGTCTAAATGAATACAAAGGTATGCTCTCTTTTAAATTACAGTATGGACATAATGTATTACCTTGTCTTCCCCCAAACGCTTCCTCCTTCTGCGCAGAGCAGCCCTCTTCTCTGGGAGGGTGAACATCCAACGTGGGGTCTGAATGAAAAGCTGCTGTCTTCCTTTGGCCATAACCTCCCTGCCTGCTGTGATTTCTATAAAAGTGAGAAGTTGACCGAGGCTGCGTTGATGATAGCACCCTGCCTCCTGGCCACAAAGACTGGCCTGGGGCAGGGACATGGGGAAGGGGGAAGAGTTGGCTGTATCCCAAGCCAGTGCTTGCCTGGGGATTTTCAACTGAATTGAAGCTGGAAGGGAAAGCTTCTTCCTTCCTAGCAGCAAAGCTGGGAACTCGTGAACCAGGAGTTCCTAGGAGACATTAACCTAGGATTTCCAAACCTCAGCGATCTTGGCATTTTGGGTCAGACTAGTTCTTTGTTGTGCTGGGCTGTTCATTGCAAGATGTTTGGGAGCATCCCTGACCTCTGTCAACTAGATGCTGGTAGCACCCTCCTCCCACAGTGTGGCTTTCAAAAGTATCTCCTGACTCTGTTAAATGGCCTTCATTTGAGAACCACAGAATGAGCCTCATGTAAGGGCAGGAACGGAGGAAGTAAGGTCAACCCATCTGAGCAAAGTAAGAAAAAAAAAAAAAAGAGAAATATACTTGTTCAGAACCAGCTATGCCCAAACACCCTTTTCCTTTCAGGGTTATTTACACCCATGATTTCCGTTTTTCCTAAGGTAGTTTCATTCTTTGGTCAGGTGGAATGATAAGAACTCTCAAACAGTATCAGAAAAAGACAGAAGGGGAAACTGAGCCAAAGGCAATAAAAAAATCAGTAATAGTGTTTGATCAAGGCGCAGATTCAACTGTTAAAAAAATATAAGAATTTATAAACCTGTTCCAAGTGAAGAAAAGATAAAGAAATTGATCATGAAATAGATGGTCAACTCCATAAGTAGACTCCTAAGAGGTTCCAGAGCAATATAAAACCATCTTCAAGGCAGCAGTCTTGGGATGGGGCATAAGAAAAGGGAGGAAACCAGACTCTTATTTGTCTCTTCTTGGCATTGTACACATCTTCACTGATGATTTCCCATTTAAAATGTGTGTCTGTGTGTCTGCCGTTCTCTAAAAAGGAACAATGCTTCCTATTCAATCAACTGCCAGTAATAAAAAAGAGAAGGGGAAGTACAAACTGTGAACCAGACAACTTAAGTGAAACCCCCAAATCAGATCTTACACCTGAGCCCACTGACTATAAAATTCACAAGAGTCAACCTCCGTGGTGATGACTTTCTTTCAAATACAACCTCATTTCCCATAGACACAGGAGATAAGTTTCTTTCTTCCTGGGGTTTCAGGTCAAACCAACAGAGAAATTCATCATTAACGTTTCTGCTTAAAACAGCCAATTGCAGTAAAAAGGTTTTTAATTTCCCTCCAGGTAACTGGAATGAAAGGAGGGAGTGGAATCCTTAGAAAGAAAGAAATAGTATTAACTGGTTAGAAGTAATTGTCCATTTTCAAAATGTGCTAAGTCTATCATCAATTCCACAGAACAGCTACTGGCCTGTCCCACTTAAAATCCTTGTCTTTTTTTGAAGGCTATGCATTTGGGGGAAAAGTAACTGAACAGCAGGAAACCTGTGTTTTGGGAAGCAGTTATTGAAAGAAGGCAAGTGTTGAACGAAAAGTACCTGCAAACTTTAGGGAAGATCTTTCCTTTAAGTAAGAGTCAAACATGCTATTTTGTTGTTGTTAAAACGTCTTTTTTTATGGAGGGAGGATATAGCTCAAGCGGTAGAGCGCATGCTTAGCATATACAAGGTCCTGGGTTCAACCCCCAGTGCCTTCTCTAAAAATAAATAAACCTAACTACCTTTTCCCCAAAAAACAAAATAAAACAAAAATTTGTTAGGAAGCATCCAGTAATCATATTTCCATATTACTAACAGCCACCAGCACAGCACACATCACAACCACCAGTTCAAGAAAGGTACACCGGGACTTCCACTTCCAGGATGACAACACAAGGAACTCCGAGGACCCGTTCCCAGGAGTGAAAATTATAAAACATAGTCTCTTCAACAAATAGTGCCGAGACAACTGGATAGTCTCATGTAAAAGAATGAAATTGGGCCCTTCCCACACATCACATAGGGGAATTGACTCAAGGAAGACGTCAAAGGCCTAGAACTAAAAAGTTAAAACTCTTAGAAGAAAACATTGGGGCTGATCTGCCTAACCTCTGATTTGCCAGTGGCTTCCTAGACACGTCACCAAAAAGATATGCAACAAAAGAAAAAATACATTGAACTTCACCAAAATTTCAAACTTCTGTGCTTCAAAGTGTATTATCAAGAAAAGTAAAAATTGTATTTGGAAATCATAATCTGATAAGGGATTTGCATCTAGACCATATAAATAACTTTTACTACTCAATAATTAAAAATGGGCAAAGGATTTGAGCAGACTTTTCTCCAAAGAATATATACAAATGGCCAACAAGCACACAAGAAAAGATGCAACAGGAAAAGCAAATCAAAACAAGATACCGCTTCACCCACGAGGATGGCTGTAATAAAACACAATTAAAAATTAAAAAAATAACAAGTGCTGGTGAGGATGTGAAGAAATCAGAATCCTCATACACTGCTAGCAGGAATGTAAAACGGTGCAGCCACTTTGGAAAGCAGTCTGGCAGCTCCTTAAATGGTCAAATATAGCTGTGATTCGACCCAGTAATTCTAACCCTAGGTAGAGGCCCAAGAGAAATGAAAACACATGTTCACACAAAAACTTATAGTCCAGTTTTCGTAGCAGCATTATTTGTAATAGGCAAAGCAGAAAACCACCCAAATGTCTATCAATGAAAGAATAAACAAATATAACAAATAAGCAAAATGTGGAAGATACACACACACACACACACACACACACACACACACACACACACACACAGGAATATTTTTGGTTGTAAAAGGGAATAAAGTACTAACAAATGCTACAACATGAGTGAACCCTGAAAACATTATGTTAAGTGACAGAAGCCAGGCACGAAGATCACGAATTCTATGATTCCATTAATATGAAATATCTAGAATAGGCAAATCTATAGAGCTGGAAATTAGCTTCATGGTTCCTTAGCCTGGGGAAATGGGGGAAGGGGTTGTGGGTACGGAGTGTTAACCAAAAGGCACGGGGCTTCTTTCTGAGCGATGAAAAACTAAAAGCAAAGTCAATATCTATAAATAAGGAAATGGATGCACAAATTACTACAGATTTGCAACGTGAAGAATTGTGCAGCCATTTAAAAAGTGTGTAAGAGCTATTCTTGACTTTGAAGGATTTCCACAAGGTATCGTGAATGGGGAAACGAGGGAAGTGGGGATGGGGAATTCGGTGAAGGCGGTCAAAAGGTACAAACTTCCAGCTTGGGATGTCATCTACAACGTGATGACGACAGTTAATGCTGTGTTGTCTATTTGGAAGTTGACAAAGAGAGTGGATCTTAAAAGTTCTAACTAAGGTTTTGGTTGTAACTATGAGGTGATCAGTGTTAACTAATCTTAATGTGATAATCACTTGGCAATGCAGAAATAGATCATTATGTCGTACACCTTAAACTTATACATCAAATATATGTCAATAAAACTTTAGCTTTGCATGCCTCTCCTCCTTTCTCACCTACTTTCTGTCCACAGCTGTCATCACACATCCACACCACACACACCCACACAGGTAACACATATTAACTAGTATGTCTTACATTGCTCTGTGCTCATAGCATCCTGTGCAGATTTACACATACACAGAGTCCCTCACACACAGTTTTTAGCTCTATTTTATAAAAACATTAGAATCTGCTTCAGAGGCTGGAGCTACGAGTAGAAAAAGAAAACACAATAGTCACTCATTTAATATTAAACTTTTTATTAAAACTGAGTCTTTACAATATATTTAAAATGACATGTTCCACGGACAAATATTTAAGAAAAAAACTTCCTATGTATAATTATCGGCATAAAAATTTAAGAACATAGTCAAAATTAAGCTAAATATTTAAATGTATATATATGTATATGTATATGTATATGTATCCAAATTCAAATCAATGATCTGGAATACCTGAGTTTCAAGCTGATGGTTTTCCAGATAGCGTGAAACATCTTTTATCCACGTTATAAAGGACACAGCCCATCCAGAAAGAGTAACTTTGGTTAATAGACGCTATCTCCCAAAGATCACACAGAAGTCTTCCAGGCGACTAAAACTGATCTTCAGAGGCTTCTTCCAGGTGGTGACCTGTCTGTGATGTCAGGAAGGACTCCCACGTGGCAAGGCACTGAACAATGGAAACACACCACGAGGAGATCAACGGGGGTTCACTTTCACTGTCAGAAGGAGTAATAAATCCTTACCTATCTGTTCCCACGGCAACCTGCCCTACTCTCCCATCAGCTTGCCAAAATCCCTGCCATTTTCCACGCGTTTTAATTCTTAATGAGGGAAATTCTTGCTAAACAAGGGGAAAACATATTAAAGGTTAAAAAAGTAGTGTGGATTAATTTGCTGAAAGGATCGCCATTCCCCCATTTTTGACAGGGAAGAAAAGAGCTCTAAGTTGTAGAGGAAAAGATGGGCCATTTGGATCTGAGGAGGCAGGTGTTAAGCATGTAGACAGAGGGGTGATGATACACACACAGCTCAATCAGATCTGAATCCTGCTGTATCAAGTGTGAGTCTGTGCAAGTGGATTAATCTCTATTACAGTTCTTCAGCCATAAATGAGGTTGATGAGAATACTGACCACTGAAGCAATCGTGAAAATTAAATCTACATAATCTGCATAAATCTGTATAAATCTCTATGCATAATACCTGGCTTAAGGTAAGGATGCACACACACACAAAAGTCAGCTATTATTATACTGTGATGGGCTGCTGGTACTAGGTTGTGAGGCAGTCATCAATAGGCCCCAGGAAATGAATCAAGGTGATCTATAACTGATAACTATAGAACAAGAGAACGTATTTTTTCTATGCGCACGTAACACATTTACCAAAAGAGACCAAATTCCAGGCTATACAAGAAATCTCAATACATTAAAAAGAATCAAGTCATATGAAGTTTGTTCTCTGAACCCAATGAAATTGAATTAGAAATCAGCAAATGAAAGATAACTGAAAAACCCCTAAGAAGAAATCAAAAGTTAACCTACAAAGTATTTTAAACTGAATGAAAATAAAAATTCAACATACAAACATTTTTGGAATGTCAGTAAAGCATGACATAAAGAGAAATTTACAGCACTACACACCTACATTAGAAAAGAAGGGTCTTAAATAAATGACTTCAGTTTCCAACTTAAAAACCAGAAAAGAACAAATTATACCCAATGTAAGCAGAGGAAGAAAAAAAACGGTAAAGACAGAAGTGTGAATCAATGAAAGAGAAAAACAATATAAAAAAAAAATAAAACCAAATGTTGGATCTATAAAAGGCTAATTAAATTGATAAATTTTTAGCCAACTGTTGATAGAAGAGGAGAGATGACACAAACTGCCAACTGTTAGGAATGAGAGGGGTGACATCACTTTAAGTCCTACTGAAGGAAAAAAAAGACGATATTACTGAAAATTTTATACCTATATACATTTGAAAACTTAAAGGAAACTTAAATGAAAAGGTACAAACTACCAAAATTCACCCTAGGAAAAAACAGACAACCCAAATGAATTTGAATTTGTTGTTAAAACATCTTCCCACAAAGAACACTCCAGGCTCCCAGTGGCTTCACTGGTGAATTCTATCAAACGTGGAAGAAAAAATCATATGAATTCTACACAAACTTTTCCAGAAAACTGAAGAGAAAGGAATTCTTTTCAACTTGCCAAAGACATTACAGGAAAAGAAAACTACAGACCATTACCCTTTATAAACAAAGATGCAAAAATTCTAAACAAAATTTTAGCAATCAAATCCAGCAATCTATAGAAAGTATTATACATCATGATAAATGGAGTTTAATACAGGTAAGAATGGATTAATGTTCAAATATCAATCAATGTAACTGACTGTGTTAAATGCAATACCATCTCAATAGACATGGAAAGATATCTGTCAAATTACAATATCCATTTGTTATTAAAAAAAAAATTCTCAGCAAATTAGGAAGAGATGGGAACTTCCACAACCTGAGTAAGAACATCTACAAAAAACCTACAGTTAACACTGTATGCAGAAATGTATTAAATATTAGCTGTTATTAGTATTTTATTTCTTTTCAATGCCAAGAAAAAAAAATTTAAAACTCAGCTTTATACTCAAAAATCTCCTTCACCAAATTTTGAGTATAAAAAGGAAACACAAGAATATCTAACTACAAGTAATATTTTAAAATCGACCCATAATGTTTACAAAATAAAACCATTAATTGGGATTGAAGGACTGACAGAGAGCAGAACCACACTTCACCTTTGCAAAGAGCCCTGTTTTCTTCCTGCACCTCATTTCTTCTCGTGTTCCCTGGTCTGTTACGTACGTAATCTACTATCTAGTAACCCTGCAGGGCAGCCCAAAGCAATTACTGCTTTCAGGAGATATCATATCTTTTTGATAACTCTGCCAAACTATCATTTAAATAAACTTCTTAGAGTCCTCAGGTAAAATTCAAAACGAGAACCCAAGCAGTCTGCTCTATTTAGAATTCCTGTTAAACGAGGAATCCAGATTGCACCAAAGATGGTATTAATCCTCATGTGAAGAAATTTCCATCACTGTCATATTCTTCAACTCTCCTAGTTTAATAAATGTCTAAGGAAGACATTCAGGGGCCCTCCATGCCGATTAGCGTTGTGAGTTAGTATTTTCATTTCTAAAATAAATCCTAAAAGGGACAGTGAAATAGTAAAAGAAACAAAGTAGTTACTTAACTATCTCCTTCCCATCCACCATATGAAAGGCAGAAAATCAATTTACGTATTTTGAAATAAAGATTACAGAGTATAAGCACAGAAAACAACAGGAACGTCCTGACAGCCGCCGACCGTCTATACGGGTCCTTGGTCAGGCACTCTGGTTGCTTTATCACGTATCACCTTCTTCAACCTCACAATGACAATTATGAGTCTAACTTTACAGATGAGAAAGCTGCAGATCAAACGGTGATATTACGAAGCTGATAAGAGGTACAGCCAGTATTTATTCATGAGGAAATGGAAAAGAACCAATTTCTTGAATGACCGTCAGAGTACATTTAATAAGTCACTGGGCCATCAAGATGAGATATCTTTCTTTTACACAGTCGAAGAGGGCCGTTTTGGAGGGGAGGTGGGTTAAAAAAAAAAAAAAGCATGACTGCAAGGAGATGAGGTTGATCCAATTTTAGAAAAGGGTATACATGCAGGTTGAGTGTGTGGAAATTGATTCTTCATGCATTGCCAGGAGTATGCATACCCTTTAAAGATTACTGGGTTAATACACACCAGGCATATAGTAAGTGCTCAGTAAATGCAAAGACTATAGAGAAGGAATGTATTGAACTACTGATGCAAACATGCATAAAAACTGCATTTTTCAATCTGAACATTAATCAATTGACACCCTGGCTTCTACTGCTGTCTAAGTTTGTTAATGTTAAGTTTTGCTGTACAAGCCTGATCTCCACTCAGGCTGCTCACCAATCAGGTTTCTGGGTCTACAAGGTTGAGGATACGACCCTGGCCCGTGTATCTCCTGATGCGGCTACCAAACCTCTTTTGGAATTCTGACAGCAGACGTTTTTGACTAAGTAAACATATTAACTGCCCCCTCCTGACAATGTTTAATATTAAACTGTTACCTGATACGTTGCACATTTATCCAGTAAACGTACATAAATCTATACAAAAATAATAAAAGATAATCTCTAATGCTCCTTAAATCTCTTGACTCTTTCTTGCTTTTTTTTTTTTTTTGAGTATGAAACACGAAGCAAAAACTCAAGAGACGGATTGTTTATACAGCAGAATCTAACAATAACAATTTAGTTTAGTACCTACTGTGTCCAGGACTGTGATAATTGGAAGACATAAAGAATTATCAAAAAAACAACAAAAAATTTCAAAACCAGCACGAGACTTTGCTTATAATTGTAACTTACACTTTTTAAAAAGGTGTTTCTGTTATTTGACTTCTCACTGCTTCCTATCAAGGAATTGATTTTTTTTCCACTTTTAAATCATTGCAATTAGTGAAGCAAGCTAGTAACTATCAAAATTAGAATAACAATTGAAAACCCCCAGCATCATGGCTGGCCTAACCTTTAATCACGCTCATTAGCTCATTCTAGTGTTAGACTGTCGTACTATCATCTGAGGATCAACAACAAGAATTCCACTTTTAGTTAAATAATGGGTCACAATATCCCATACATACTATTTTATTTGATACAGTAATACTTCTACAAACTCAAATAATCGCATCTTATCATTAAGAAAACTGTGATCATGGACCCCATCACTCTCCCCTGGTGCCCCACGCTCCTCTGCAGTAAAAGCAAACCAATAAATACGCTGAACATGCTATTCGGCAGGATGCTGGGTGGCCAGAAAGCAAGTTTATCACAAATCCTTGTTAACTGAGAATCCAGCGCACATTTCTTCCTAAGTGGCTCCAGTTTGCAGCCAAAGATCAAAAAGTAGTCTCTCTTTGAAGGGCAGGACTGGGAGACAGGCTGCTACAGTCAGGAAAGCAAGCCAGGAACAGAGCAAACGGACCCCACAGGTAACGAAAGTCCTTCTGTTCCGACACAAAAGCTTGAAAAGTTCTCAAATATACAGACAGAGTATTTAGAAAATACGCTTTAATTCCAAAACTAGTTTTGAGAGTAAATCCCTTGCTACCCCAGCAACAGTAGTGATGATGACATTCTGCCATCAGAAAAGGTTAACGGTCCCTTTGGTTCTCGTACATGGGTCATGATCCCACAAGCAGATGTGATCAAGTTTTCTGAAGAATGAAGAACAAAAATGGTGTGTCTGCAGATACAGTACAGCTTCCAGTGGAAGCTTCCACCTTTAAGAATCAATACTTTCTCAAGCTGGTGGGATGCAAAGAGCTTCTGCCCCACACTGTGACTTCAGGCAAGTCTTTTCTTTCTCTGGGCCTATTCACCTAGTCATGGAATAGGGGGCTTGGACTATTTGTGTCTACACAGAATTGAGGAATACGCCTCGCTGTTTGGCTTGACACAGTGCGTAAATGCAACAAACACAATTTTACCTCTCCTCTCAGTACTTGGTATTTATAAGGTAATTGTCATAAATAATTTCTAAAGCTAAGATTCAGAAATAAATAAGAAATATTTTACTGTTGCTACCAATAATCTATATTTATTGAAACCTTACTACGTGCTAGGCACTGGATCAAGAACTTTACACATATTTTATTTATTTACTTATTTATCTATCTATCCAGCAGCTTTGAAATTTATTTTCTATACTGGCAATTTCAGGCTCAAGTAAAGTTAAGTACCGGCTTAAGCGATAAGCTGGTTGAGACCCCTGGAAAGGTATTTACGAGTATAAAAGCTTCAAAAGCATGTGTTTTTAGTGACTTACTGGGAATAGTCAATTTTGCTTCTAGGACTTTTCTTTCATCTTTCTTTACCCCATTACATACATACATACACAGGCACATATATATTTTAATACTCAAATAAATCTATGATTTATATACTATTATTTTTAGCGTTTTATAGGTAAGGATACTGAGGCCCACTGAAATAAAGAAAGGTCTTCAAAGTCTCTCTTTAAGTCGGCTTAAAGTCACAAGTCCTGCCTGTCCAAAGCCCATGCTCTTGGCCACCAGGTGATAATGCCAACATGCAGCTGGGTGTGGCCACAGGGAACGTCACCGCCCTGTCCACGGAGCAGCTAGGAGGAAACCTGGTTTCACCCAAATTATCACATAAATCAAATTAATAAAGTATTATCTATACATCATGCTAGTAAAGTAAATTAACCATAAATCTGCCTAAAACAGTAACAATGATACCTGTTATGACAAAATGTAATAAACGCCAAACCTTACCATGTTCTCTGTTTAAAACCAGAAATGTCCGTATTAAGTCAAAAGTGTGTGTGCTTCTAGTTTTCCCACTAATCTAAAAGCACCTCTTAGACAATGCCATAATAACTGCATCTCTCTTAATAAACTAAAACTGAGAGACAGGGCTGAGTGTCCTCTACGAATTTCAGTGCTGTCTCAAACGACTTTGGACACAGGCGACATCACCTACATTCGAGGAAACACTGAAGCTCAAATACGTCAGCATCTCTATACTAGGTCAATATCACTGCAAAATAAATTACAGTACGAAAATTAAAGGCCACGCCTAAAATGAGGGCAATGGGGTGTGTAGCATTTTAGTAATTGTTTTTGATCACCTAAACTTAAGATTCAAAACAGGAATGAAAACTTCCAGGAGCTGCAGATTTAAACATTTTTCTGAAATGTAATCAATCCACAAAGAAATTAGAGATGATGCTGAAAAAGGAAAGCAACATTTATTATTTTGCAATAGCTCAAAATTATTCATTAAATTTCATTTTTAGAAATGACTAAATTCAGAATCGTGTCAATTTATAACTTGAGAAATAGTAGTAATTTCAAAATAACAAGATTTGCATATTTTTTCTAAAAAATACTTTTATTTATCTCTCAAGAGTTTAATACGTTTGTATTTGTAAATACTGCAAATAGTTAAATGACCACAAAACAGTTAATGCAAAAAAAAAAAAAAAAGACTCATTAGCTCCAAACGCCACCTTGTGGTCCATTTAAAAATTTATTTTGTACTATTAGCCTGTAGATCTCTAACTCAAGATCTGCTAAGGTAGGACTCGCCCTAGATATAACTAATTCCATTTCTCTAATTTTTACACATGAAAAAATTGCGGATCCAAAAGATCAAACACACTAGACATCTTTACAGAAATAATTAATATAAGAGCCAAAATTTGAAGTCCTATCTTTCTAACTCATACTTTTCTATACCATCACAGCATTGTTTTGTACTTCTAACAAACCACTTACATGAAGTCCGTCCAGTTTGGTACCTGACTCTTCAAACACTAAGCTTATCTGTGTTCATTTAACCATACACGTAAAGTACAGCAAACTAAAACCAGCACATTTACTTTGGGATTACTGGAAAATTATCAAGGCACAGCTATGATGTTTAACTGCTTTAAGTATTTCACATATGTTTTCTAACTTAATTCTCCTAAAGACCTGTGAGGGATGTGTGTGGGTAGGGGATGGGGAAGGAGAGGACTATTAAAACCACTTTTTTGGGGGGTGGGTACAGTTTAGTGGTAGAGAGCATGCTTAGCATGCACGAGGTCCTGGGTTCAATCCCCAGTGCCTTCACGTGAAAAAAAAAAAAAAGCCCCACTTTTTGACAGATTAGAAAACTGGGTATAGAGAAGATTGAGATTTCATAATTAGTTAGTGGCAGGCATCCTGATTTCCAAGTTTAATTTTTTTCATGAGTAAACCCATCTTCTTTCTTAAAGGTGTTACATCATGCAGTGTGTGCAAGTGTGTTTTAAATCATTTCTTCCTTTTTCTTTTGACAGGAACTATTATATTGCCCTATAGAATACAGTCTGACATTTATGAAGAATAGAATGAAAGTTCCCTGATTCAGAATCTAGATATTTTTAGAAATTATTTCATTACACTGTGTAGTCTCCTATTCAAATCTTTGACTGTTAACTACAGAAAATCTTGTCTAATCCAAAGGATGGGAAGAGGCATAAACTGTCTATGCTATCCCAAACTGTTCATCTCACACCTAAGCTCAACTTCACTTGTATGGATAATTGAGAAATAATTACATCACAGGATATAAAAGATTGGTGAGAATATTTTTAAGGGAAATTTTAAGAAACCAGAAACCTGCAAAACAACAAAAGCTTTAAGACTTATACAACACAATAAAAGATGTCCACAGTTATGTGGAGTGGGGGAGGGTATAGCTCAAGTGGTGGGGCGCATGCCTAGCATGCATGCGGTCCTGGGTTCAATTCCCCGTACCGCCTCTAAAAATAAAGAAATAAACTTATTACCACCATCCCCCACACACAAAAAAACCAACAAACCAAACAAATAAAACACACACACACACACACACACACACACACACACACACACAACGTAAGGTTATATGCAAATAAAAGCTGTAGCTATGGCTCTAGAATACACAATTCAGAAAAGAAATCATCACTTAATAAAATTAAAAGTAAGTTAATACATAATACTTCAGAATTCTAAAAATTATAAACACTTGATTTTTAACATTTCCTTAGAATAAATAAAAATCAGGTGCTGGTGCATTTAAACTTAATTCTATATTTGCTTTTTATACATGTTATAATACTTGAATATTAATAAGATTATAAAATTTTACATGAGAAAGGACACTACACTTCTTAAGTGTGAGAGATGAACAGACTCTTAGAAAACAGAAGGAACTTTAGAGCAGCACTTCTCAAATTATTTTTTTTGTTTTGTTTTTGATGAAGATGACCATCCCTAAATGAATTGGATGGTCCATAGCAAAGTGGTGTAACGTATCCTGAATCTGCTAATCCAGACGTTCAGGCTTCTAGTGAGTGCCTCCCACTGAGCCAAAAAGCAGACAATGTGGGCAAAAGAATGTAACGAACTGGAATTTTAACCGACATAAACACGGTCAGGCTGAGTAAACATGTAAGCGTCTTAGCCTCTCAAGCTGGTGGCTTGCTTGCTTTCCAAGAAATCTAGTCAACCCACTAATAGCACTCTACTGAATTCTAGGGTCTGTAACACAGTTCTTAAACATTCTTCAAACAGTTCCAAAGAGACAGGCTATTCTTTTCTGAAGGACTGTTTTAGCACTATCAGGAAACCTGTCTTCCTGGGTTCCAGAGGGCAGGTCAGGCACCACATTTAGTAAACGTTAGGAGGCACAATTGTAAAGAGAAAAGTACCCTGACACGCATTCAAAAATCCCTGCCCTAGAGAACTCTGAATTATTCTGGCTCCAGCCAGCTTCTTTGTTCCTATGATTAGGGAAGGGAGTAGAGACACATTAACCTTAAAGAAAGTGTCTGTTTACTCTGTTTCATCCTAAAAGACTGTCATTTAAATGGTTCAACACAGACCCACTATTACGCGTCTGTCCCAATTTTAAAAAGGAAAACTAAAAAACTACAGGTCAATCCTTGGGACCAAAATGACACTAAATAACGCTAGCCGGGTAAATCCTCAACCCCTTGCATCCGTGCATCCTTCTCTCTACCAGGAAGACTGCTCACGAAGAGCTGAGCAGTGTATTGTGTATGTGTATTGTGTATGGTGTGTGTCACAAATTACAGAGGTTGACTGTTTTGGAAATAGGTGTCATTGTTCCAGTATTCCCCAAAACCTTCCCTGGAGCTAATCTGAGTGTTCACCGAGGCAAGAACAGTGGTGTGGGCATCTCCTAGGTGAGCAGAGGTCTGCCGACCTACCCGACATAAGTCAGTTTAGAACTCAGAGCTTCACTGGGGCTTTGTAAGCACTGTTTAAGCGCTGGTAAAGGAAGGGCTTTGGCACTGGTCACTGAGAAAGGAACATGCCAGCCTTCTCTTTTTGTGGCAATGGATAGCTAATACTTTATTATCTCTTCAAATATACTGAATTTGTTTATCTTTTATTTATATTTGCCTAAACCTTGCAACTTATACTTTCATTCTCCTGGATGGAGGAAACAGGCGTGAAATAGAAATGAAGCAGTACTGTTTTCTCAGTTTCTGTAACATGGTTTCCATCGGAGAGTCACTTTACTTATTTCACTAGAGCTCGTGAATTCCTAATTCTCTTGCTTCTGAAAGAGGCTCCTCACACTCGCTTCCATTTGACTGGGGTATCATTTGGAAGGTCATTCACGTTTTTGTTCCAGAACCTCACTTCCTCCTGCAACGTGCCCTCCCTGACACTGTCTGTTTCTTCTGTATTCATCTTTGACTGTATCCTTCTCTTTGTATCTTTGCCTTTCATAGTCCATGGCCCACAGGTGTAATCATATCTGGTTTGTTAACTGCTTCACTCTTTTTACTTTTTAGAATTGTTCATTCCTCTTATGTCATATTCTCTCTTTAGTCCTATGATGTTGAAATCATTACTAACTTTCCTGTAATTTTTTCCAAATCACTTTACTAAATTCTAGGCAATATGACTGAGAATGGCCAGGGTTTCCTTCCTTTGCTTTTGCCGCCCAGATTTTAAAAATGGTACTTCTCCCCACGTTTCTGTCATGTTATGTAACAGTACCTCTTTGTTGGATGAAATGCAGTCTTGCTCCTTTTAATTCACGTAGATCAACAGAGAGTCAATAATTTATCTGATTCCCAATGTTTTTAAAAAAAGAATGACATTTTCAACAGAAATCTTAATGCCACTCATCAGAATCTTGCTTAGCTGGCAGTTTTATAATCATTATATCAATAAGATTAACCTTTAAAGCCACAGTAAGCTTGGGAGCTATCTTTACTGGGACCAGAGTGTTTTCAATATTCACAAAAACTTAAAAAATGTTCCAAAGCATGTGGTGCCCACTGAATAGAAAACAAACAGCACTTCCACTGGAATTTATTTTACCATCCCCAACATAACAAGGAATACATTTCCGAATGAAAACAACTATACTTGAATTTCTAGGACATTCAAGGCTTATCTTTACTTACTTTGTACAAGAACTGTTATGAAATGTATTTTTTAAATTTCTTTAATTTTTAAATGGTCCATGTGTAGCTGGACTTGGATTTTAGAAAAGCGTTAGGTGTGTTATTGATTTGGCTAGATGATGAACCCTCGTAATGACTTTTTTTTTTCATTTATATTACAGAAAACGTCCTGCTCTATAATTGTTTCTCTGCTTCCTACATTTCGATGTATATATATATATATATATATATATATATATATATATATATATATATATACTTTTATTACTTAGGAATGATTGAACTCTTCTATTTAGTCAGTTCATTACCATTCAAGTAAAAAAAAAAAACCTAATTTAAATACTTTTCCATTAAAAAAAAACATCGTAAAGCTGTATTAATCAAGTGAAAAATACATATACTTATTATTCTTATTTTTCCTTAAGGGTAAGATTTAACTTTGAATTTGAATGCTGCTTAGTGCTTAGCACAAGGTTCTGATGTTAACAGAATCTTAAATAAATGATTTTACATGAGGCAATTGACATTCTTAAATAAGATTGACACCATTTGAAATGAAGTGACCTCTAACCAGTTATTTCTTGAAATTCTTACCAAGACAGATTTTAACTCTAATTTTCATAGTTATTTTTCATAGTATTATTTATGAGAGCAAAAATTTACATAAATGCTTAACTATTAATAATCTTCATTAAAAAAGGCATAGTAACATGAAGTAGTATAGAAGATTATATCATTATATGAAAAAGTATTTAAACAAATGAAAAATATAGAACTCAATATATACCCACAGTAATTATCATGACACAAATAAGTAACATATGTTTTTAGGTTGACATATTTGGAAAGAATCATGCAGGAATTTTAAAATATTTTGATCTGCATATGGCAAGTTCTTTTTCCATGATTGCATTTAAATATACTCCGCTCTAGGAGATAAGGTGAGGGGCATTCTTTATTTCTTCTTTATATGTCTGTGTACTTTGTTATTGTTTTTGGTGTGCATATATTAAATTTATAACCAGAAATTTAGGCTATGAAACAAAGACTTCCATACTAATAATTCTAAAATAATTCTAATTCTAATAATTATTTTAGAATTCTAATAATTCTAAAATAAACTATGCAAAGGAATAAATTATATTACTTCAAGTATTACATTCATTTAACCACAAATGGTTTTATTTGGCAAAAATTAACATCATGTGATCTTTTCATGATTATATTAAAATTAGACTTTCAAAGAGTCTATTCTTTCAGTCTGTAATACTTCCCAAGGACTACTTCCTTTCAGATCTCTTCAACATCATCATAACCATCATCATCATCATCATTCATGACAAAAACATACTCTTCTGTACCTACTAAAGAACAATTAGAAAACATCCCTGCACTTATCCAACATGTCATATTTTATGATTTTAGCATCCCTTCACATTTTAGCAAGAAATAATTTTCTTTGGTTATTTGGATACCAATATACTTCAAAATTGTTCAACTACAGTTTTGGTTTTATCGTTTTGTTATTCTTGTTTTTTCTTTTAAAAAAGACTCAAGTGTATTCTTAATTATCGGTCATTTAGAACAAAATGGGGAAGAATTTCATTTCACCTATTCAAAGGTTATTTGGAGATAACCTATCTTATATTTGGTGTCAGCTGTCTCCAAGTAAATTCACAGGTCTAAGTACAACATTTCAATATGACAAAAATTCGCTCTGATTCAGCCCTGTACCTCATATTAACAGCCTGATTTTCCTCTGTCATTTTGATATTTAAATTTTGAATTATAAACAAGCTGTGACCATTTCACTTCATAAAAGTCCAAAGGCAAATGTGTATACCCCATTTCTTCTATCACACTAGGAACAAACGCCTTTGGGGATTTCTTTTTGGAAATATTGATGAAAAAAAGAAGTATTTCCATAAGAATATGATTAAATCAAAGGGGGAATGGAACGATTCTGGAACATTCGTCTTCCTTGTATATGAGATATTCTGGAGTTAACAGGTAACAGCACACTGTTGCTGTTTCAGGCCACACAGTTTGTGTGTTAATTAGGAAGCCTTGATTATCTAAGGCTCCAACTTCCTGATTACGCTTGGACTGAGGCGCCAAATCAGTTAAAAATCATTCACTCGGAAAAAAAAAAAAACAACGAATAAATAACTAGAGCCGTAGGAGTCTTGCAAAGTAATAATAAAGAAAACCAATGATTCCTCCAAGTTTATATAAACAAGATGCAGTACACTTGATATAATTTTAGTAACATTTAGAAATATAATTCTCTTGGAGGAAAGAGTTAAACACATATTGATATAAACTGCTGTGAAGAAGAAAATTTGCAATATGGCACAGAGATGCTAACAAGTATTTCTAAGAAAATAATATTTTGTATAAGCTGATTTCAAGCTATGAGAATGACAACATATATGAGAGGTATAGTTGGAACCCAAACAGTTCAGTTGGAGTTCAGTGGAACTGCTATGAACATTTTCTCTTAAAAAATAAAAAATCCAAACTTAGAAAAGTTTTGCAGACTTTATTATCTAAAGGAAAACAGTAGGTGTATTTGTCATGTGGTTTTTATATCTTAATATACTTAGGTTTTATAATCACAATCACTTACAGTATATTGAATATTTCTAATTTTCAAGGCATTTTCTTATAAATTATTTCAATTGATTGTCACACACTCTATAATGTCAGCGTGGACAGGTCCTACTGTAAAGGAGAGCTGAAGGTATTTCTGTGGATTTAAATAGTTAAGTGGTAATAAAGCCTATGGTGATAAATGTGCTTTATTCAACAGAAATACTTGAAATCATTTCAAAATATGAGATTCATGGGAAATTCCTTTTAGATACTTGAATCTACTGAAGGTTGTTCATGTGGAGTAAAAAACAGGAGAGAGAGAAAATGATCTTTCTAATCGTACCTGCTAGAAAGATAGTCACTCGAATCTGTCCACCGATCCACAGCCCACTGCCGTGAAACCTCTACGTCCGCTCGTGTCTCTGTCGCTACGTTTTCTGACTAGTCTCAGCACGTTTAGTTTCGTTCCACTCAGACCCACACACTGCACAAGCGATGTTTCCGAAAGGGAAGTCCAATAGATATTGCCCCTTCCCTGCTGAAAACTCTTCAATGGCATTTCCCATTTCCCTCAGAATGAAAAAAAGACCAAGCTTAAAAGGCCCTTTTCTGCCTAACAGGGTTCAGGACATATTCATGTAAAATATGGCACATTGGCAGATTAAGCTGAAGACGTCTGCGAACACGGCAGGGGCACAAAAGTCACTCTGACCTTCTTCCAACCCTTAACCTCTGAGGCAGGTCATAAAACCCTAATGCCCTGAGGAAAAGAGCATCTTCACCTCTGAAGGCAAAGGGACACAGAGAAGACTCCTAACACGAAGGCTCTGCTAAGTCTCCCCCAGTTTACTGCACTCACCTCACACTCCTTAATCTACCCTGTTTCTACAGGACAGCCCACGCTTCCTCAAACCTAGCAGAAAAGTAGCCAGATCTGGCTCTTCTGGTCTCCTCTTGCTTCTAAAGGCTGCTGGGCCACAAAGAACTTACATTAAATCCACTTGTATGCTTTTCTCCTGTTAATTTACCTTTGTCAGTTGAATTTTCAGACCCAGCCAGGCATTCTTGGAGGGCTCAGAAAAACTTTTTCCTCCTCTACAAGCTTTACTTTTCAACTCACCACTACCTGCACTCGACCATCCTCCAAAACAGAATTTCAGTTATTTGAACACATTCTCTCTCACGTTCAGGCTTTTGTGTACGTCTCTTCTCTGTCTGGAGCTGGCTTTCTCACAGCCTTGTCTGGCTTCCTCTTACTCATCATCCAGGTCTCAGCTTAAACATATCCTCTGAGAAATCTCCTTCATTCCTTCTTGATAAGGTGAGATGCCCCTGCAATGTGTCTCTATCCTGGAACTTACTAAACTGTATTATTACAATGTTTTGTTTTAACTGTTTCTCTCGCTGACTGTAACTGCCTGAGAAAGGGACTGTGTTTGACTTGCACACTGTGGTTTCTCCAGGGTCCGGCAGTGTGTAGTGGTAGTAGGATCTCAAGTAATTCTTGTTGAATGAAAATCTCAGTATCAGTTAGATAATCTTCCAAAATCTAAAATATTTCAGTTTAAAGTACTTTTAAACTGGCAAGCCCAACAGACTACAGAGTATATAGCATAAATTTCTTAATGTATCCATTTTTGTATAGTCATTAATTCAGACAGAGATAAGGTTAAACTTGTATGTTCAAAATACATTTCCTAGGAAAAGTTAGTTCAGAATATGCTGGATGAAGAAAGTGATAGTATAAAATTCATTATAAATAATAACTACTTTGCAGAACTGTTAGTTGTGGGAAAAAAAAAAAAAACAACCCAAAATTAAAATAATCATTTGAAAAGCAAAACGTTGACTAGGCTCTTTCCTGAACCAAAAAAACAAACAAGCACACAAACTGAACTAAAGTGAAATAAAAAAATAAAATAAATTTTAAAAAATGAAACAAAAGTGGGCAGGGTATATAGCTCAAGTGGTAGGGTGCAGGCTTAGCGTACACAAGGTCCTCGGTTCAATCCCCAGTACCTCCTCTAAAAATAAATAAGTAAAACCTAATTACCTCCCCCCCAAAACAAAACAAAACAAACTCTCCAAAAAAAAACAAAAACAAAAACAAAAAACCCAAAACAAAACAAACAAAAACCAAAAACCAAGCAGCACGCTCCCTTTTTGACTTTTTGAACGGCTCCAAAAGGCAACGTGGCATGGCAGGGACACAAAGTATGGGGACTGAACTAATTTTCTACCCATTCAAACCTCTGTTCCTTTCCTCACTTCGCAAACCCTTCATTGCATAAGACAAGGAGACGAAAAGGAAGTAAGATCGGAGAATCATTAGGAAGCATGATCAAGTGCATCTGAAGAATTCAAACCCTTCCCAAACAAGAAACTGAGGGGAAAACAAACAAAACGGATTGCAGCACAACGCCCTCTCCCGGCAGCTCAGCTCGCACCCGGCGCTCGGGCCTGCGGTGTGGACCGCCCCACCCCCCACCCCCGCCTCCGCGGAGACACGTGTGTCAGCGGGCGGGGCTCGCGTGACTCTATTCACTGGCGGCTCCCCTGGCGGGGAGCCACCGAAGAGGCTTCTGAACGTGACACTTGGCTCCTTAACAGGCTCTTGCAACACGAGACAGGAAGTAAGAGAGAGGTTAACTTTCTAAAAACGACGCCATCCCACACGTGGCCCATTACCTGTTCATAATAGCGGATGCTCTCCTCAGCCATATCTGTGAACGCTGACTTGAGGTCATTCTCCATGTTTTGTTTCCATCTTTCCCAGTCTGCTTTCAGGGCATTGTTGGCACACTCCACTTTATCTTCCAGCTTCCCAATCTCTTCTGTGAGCTGAATTAGATCACAAAGAGAGGTCAGCTGACCTACTATCCTCCCACTAAGTGAATTCTTCAAATCTAAGCTGAATATTGTAAAAAAAAAAAAAAAAAAACAAAACCAGATGTTTTTGAAAAGTCACCAGGATTTACCATGAGTACTAACTAGTTTAAGTAAAAAGGACAGGGGCTGCAGTCGGAGATCTAAGTCTGCCACCAACTAGCGCTTGACTTTGCCTAAATCTCTGAAACCGTGGGCTTCAGTTTCACTATTGATAAAACACAGGAAATTGAACTCCAAGTTATCTCAAAACTCCTTTGCAATGACTCTCTCACTATCCCTGTTCGTGGTGAAAGTATTTATGTTAAAAGACATGATTTCACACCTTCAGCTTTCCCTTCCTGGTCCTCGTTTTTCAACCATTTTCAGCAGAACACTCAATTAACCGACATGCTATAACATCTGTACAGATGACGTAGTCCAACGTGGAGGCCCAGGGGATTAACCTGCCACATCCCACTCAGCTGATAACAGAGGCAGGCTCATATCTCAAGACACCTGACACCTCGTCCACGCTCCACTAGACAGTCGCCCTCCTCCAACTCACCCACCGACCTTTGAGCGTGGAACCCAGCAACTTACTGGTTTACATTTGGCATGTTTACATACATATTTATATATCCATACATATTTTATACACACGTATTTATTCATATACTCAGTATATATTTATTAACTGCCTTCTCTGGACCAGCCATTCTTCTAGGACTTGGGAGATTCAATAGGAAAGACAACAGACAAAAATCCCAATTTCACCAGAGCTTCTACTCTGCTGGGGAAAAACAAACGGAAAGCAAGGTAAATGAGAGATGAACTATGAGTTGATAATAAGTGCCAAAAAGAAAAAGGAAGCAGAAAGGTAGAAAAGGAATGGAAGGATGCAATTTTAGATAAGATGACTGGGGAAAGTCTAAACAGGGAAGTGTCATTTGAAAGCAATTCTGAGGTTGACGTCAGAGTGAACCACGGGGTTCTCAGTAGGAGAAGCACTCCTGGCAGAGGAGACAGCAAGGACAATGGTCCAGCAGTGGAAGCGTGCCTGGACAGTCCTAGAAGAACAAGGAGACAGGCATGGCTGCAGCGGGAGGCACAGTGAAGAAAGAGAGAAGGTCCCTAGGCAATGAGGTCAGAGAAGCAGTGGGTAACCAGATCTTCTTGGGCCACGCCGTCCATAGTAAAGTTCTGAGATTTCATTGAGATCCAAAGCCAGGACGATTTGAGCAGAAATGACTCTCATGTTTTAAAAGGAGCGTTACAAATCGCCACTGTTGCTTGGCTTAGAGTATCTGAAGAGGCTGTCATTTAAGAAAGTCCTCGTTACAGAGATGATAAAGTGTGAAAATGAGTATATCAGCATCAAAAAAAGATGTTATTTTGCTTCCAGTGCTTGCTTGAAATATTACTCCTTTTTATTTTGCTATAAAATTTCACTTCTGACTCTATTTCTTTGCAGCCATATTTGCTCTTACTTCCCTAAGAATAGACATTTGGTACGATATAAATCTTCTGTTACCCATGGGAGAGCTGCGTCAGTAGTAAAGCTGATTTTCATGTTTTGTGTGTGGGGCGGGAGGATGTGTTTAATTTTTTTAACTTAACTTTTTAAAAACTTTTCTTTAACTTTGTTCTGTTTGTAAACTATCTCAGGGAGGATATTTATTACTTTATGGGTGTGTGTGACTCTTTGGGGTAATTACTTTGCTGATCTTAGAATTTGTCTAAAAGGATGTTAATGGGATGTCTAACCATGGACTGTGGATGCTGAGGGGTGAGCAACGGCAAAACTGCTGACAGGCCGAACTCAAAGAGGATCTGGAAAAAGCTTAGGGGTCAGTGAGAGAACCTCACTCCTCTGGACTGTTGGATGGAATCCTGCCATTATATAGCCAGATTGAGATTCTTAGCAAAATGTCTTTTTTACATCTAGGATGAAGAGGTACCTTCACCAACTGTAATGCACTGTTAACTCTCCTCTGCTTGGGGTTTGTAGCCTAAAATTACTACACACTGGAGTAGGATTACTGGCAGAGGGCTTTACTGAAAGTGGATTTAGGAAACACAGAGTCAAAATCACATTTTCTATCTTCCTTCCCTTCCTGATGAAACTTAAACTGGTCCTGCTGCCAGAAGGGATTTACAACAAAGTTTTCCCTTTGTCAGTCTGCAGCTCCCCCTCGTTAAAGCCCTTATTGGTGGTAGTCAGGCTGGTCGGTGCTTCTGCTCTGGCCAAGAGCGACTGCATTGCTGAAGAAGTCCCGTCCTGTTCTCTGACTTCATTCTCACCTACAGAAAGGTTTGTAGCCTTATCAGCACAGCACTGGGATGAGGAAGACGAACGACAGGTTAGACTGACCTCAGACCCCCCTTTTGTCTTTTACAAGCTATGACACATTGGGAAAGGCTACCTTGTGAAGCCCTAGTTTCTTCATCTGTAAAACGAATATAAAAATAACAAATCTATCTCATAGGGATTTTTATGAAAATTGCCTGAGATTATGAACACCCATTGATTTGCATAGTGCCTGACAACATGCTTGCTAAATGCTATCTATTACCACCACCACCAGGGTCGTCACCGTCAGGGTCTAGGTCTTAAGTTAATTTCTGGTGCTATTTCTTGACTTACTCTCACCAGTACAGAAGATGACACACATGTTCCAAATACATACGATCAATTCTTGTCATTTTTCTGTGGCTATGTATATATTAATTTTTCTTTCTTTGATGATTTCATCATTATTTTAGAAAAAGATCAAAAGAGACCTTACGTATTTCCTCACACTGAATCATCTTCCTATAATTTTAATTCAAAGAAACTCAAGTTGAGAATAAGCACAAAACACTTAATTCAAATTAAGAATGATCTGGACTATATCTTTCCTACCAATTATAAAGGCAAATCATTAGATTTCCCTTCCCTCAGTTGACTTTGATTTTAGCAAGTTCTTTGGTACAAGGAACCATGCATTTTAGATGGTGCTGTCCAGGCTCCGAACACAAACACTCAACAAAATTTAACTAAAATGGGAGAGTAACCGCGGCAGGTCAAAGCAGCCCCCCAGGGCTTCAGCACCCCTCTAACAACACAGCGGTTTTCAATAACTCTAAAAGTCAGAAATTCAATTCATAGTTTCTATTGCGAAGCAGCACAGAAAAGACTGTTTAAAAGGCCTAAAGCTTGAAAAATTCTTCTCACAAATACCAGAAGCAATTTGGCCCTCTGTTGGTGGAAACACCAAAGAAGCAAGCAGACTCTTAAGCCAGGAAAATGTTGTAATATCAGAATAAGTAATAAAAGGTTGTCATATAGCGAGAAATCAAGATTTACATTTAACTGCAAGGCTAATGGGTGACCTCTAGCTTCAGTTACATTCAGCTAGAAATTAGCCACACAATCAAATGAAAATCATTAATATTAACAGTCTGGTAAACAAAACAATATCCTTCCTCAGTAGTGAGTACCTGCTCTGACACCAGGAACAGCGGCGTGTTAATGACCATTTATTGTATTGCTGCCAGGGGCGCTGCATTAAGCTCTGTACTTTACATACATTATTTCATTTAATCTGCATAATAATGCTGCAAATTTGGGAATACTCTCTTCCCTTCACAAGCTGGGAAACTGGGGAAAAGAAGTGAAAGAGATCACATAGCATTTTGTGGCACCTTGGAGATTCAAACCAAGATCCACCTGAGTCAAAGCACAGGCTCTTTCCACACTGACTGAAGAGCCCCAAGCTAGCGTGTCTGTGGCTTTTAAGGTTAAACTGATTCAGCTCTTACCTCAAGGAGTTTGTTATCTATTGGAAGACAGATATGCAGAAATAAAACAAAAGCCAAAGGCTAGAATACAAAGCAGAATGTGATACATATCATAATGGAGGGGGAAAAAATTCAAGCAGTAGGTAGAAAGATACAGAATGGAGGATTAATTCTAACTGGGGGAGGGGACATTCTGACCAGCCTGTTTGCTAAGCAGTGACTGGGGGAAGGAGACACCTGGATGAGGGTATGGCGTAAATGAAACAGCAGAGGTGTTATGTTACAGAGGAAGAATGGCCAAGAGGTAGGTTTGGAGGCTTGAGGTGGGCAAGGAGAAAACACAGGAAATGCAGCTGGAGAGGCTGATAGAAGACTGGCCACTAGAGGGTGTAAACAATATTGAGCAAAAAATGGATTCTGAGGAAATGGTAAGTTACCAAAAGTTTTTGACCAGGGCTGAGGTTCATTTCACATAGATTCCTGAGTCAGAGATATGCAGAGATGCTTAAAGCAGGATGGAAGGAGGAGGGAAAGAAAGGAAACCAGTTAAGCTGCATGGGGACTACGGAGACAGCAGTAAAAATGACAGGGAGGATCCGGTTCCTTCCCACTCACTCATCCAGCGCATCCACCCAGCACCCATCTAGTCTGTGTTCGGAACAATGATGGAGGGAGGAAGAACAGAACTTGCCAGACCTTGTCCTCAAGGACTCATGCCTAGGGGGAGAAATTAAAAAACAAAACAAAACAAAACAAAAACTGGGTAAAGAAAATGTGAAAAACATTTCATGTAAAGCAAACAGGGTGTACAGTCCTAGAAGCATGTTTACTTTGAAGTTTCTAAAAATTGCAGGTGGTTTTCAAGGTTGGGACCTAGAGTACGAGTAGGGGAAAAGCAAAAAAACAAGAGAGGCAGGCTGCTGCCAAGTACTACAGGGACTTCCCTGGGGTGCCTGGACCTTAACAGAGAACAAGTGGAATCACTGAAGGAGTTTAGGGAAGAGGACCAGGGGGGCAGCGGTAACAAGCAGATTCCAGACGCTGGGATGAGGAGGAGAAAGAAAGAGACTAAAACGCTGGCAGGCAGAATCACTAGCAGTTGACTCTGTGTGGGCACTGGGAGAAAACATAGAATTATCTGATCTTTGTAACTGTCTGGGATGACCTGGAAGAACTGGGGGGTAAGGTGGTGAGACAGGAAATGGAGGCCTGAAGGCAACAGCAACAGTCCTGCAGAGTGAGGTACTCATCAGAGGACTTTGGGAGGTCAGCCTTGTGACATGTCTCACTAAAAATTCTTACTATAATTTTTACAGAGTGAGGAAAAAAAAAAGTAAAAAAAAGTCCTGCTCCCTGAGAAGGTGACGCCAAGCAGGGCCCTGTGGAGTCCTCCTTGATACAAATCTTTCTGTGTCCCCTGTTTCTGGTTTGTAGGAAATGGGCTTCAGTCAGCCTCTTTGCCCTTTCCGGAGGGCAGATTCAAACAGTTGCTAATCTGGGAATGCAGAAGCCAGGGAGGAGCAGCCCAGAAATAAGAGTGCAGCCCTGGGGCAGGGGCCTGGTTCCTCCTTAAGGAATAGACAGAGAAATACTTTTAAGGTCTTCTGCAGGAACTAAGCTCCCCCACCCCCACCCACAAGCCAAGGCAGCAATATAATAAATGGTCCAAGTTTTCAGTACTGTTAACAAAGTAGACTCTGCACATGATGAACGCAGACCCCTGTCGGTACACTTTCAACGTTCTTCAGGCAATTCTCTGTTATGATTTTCTTTTCCTGAATTGTTTGGAAAACTCAATCTAAGTTTTACTTTGTTTTGTTTTAACATTTCCTGCCCCTCAAATTTTAACTTTAATTTGTGCTCCTTAAGCCTCCATTCTCCTCCAAAATACAGTTTCTTATTACCTTCATAAGATGGAAGAACATATCAACTGAGGCTAAAAGTAAACATTCACTCAACAAATCTTTATTTTAAAGTGCTCTCTATGTGCCAGGCATTGGCCCAGGCCCATGACCAAGGCCACAGGGTGACTATAAGAGAGATGGTCCTTGTTGCTGGGAGCTTACAACCTAGTAGGGGTTTCAGATCCACACCGCACTGTCCCTCTATTGTCACCTTACCAGTCGCCTTAAGAGTATCAGTGAGTTTGCTCTCTTTTCATAAAATAAGGAAGTACCTTCTAAATGAAATTTTAGGAAATCCAGAACATCTAGATTCAAAAATTTCCCTAAAAAAGGAAATGTGCCTTTATACCCAATAAATATCCTTACTGCACTAAATATTGACTTGATGAAGTTAAGCTAAGCATTGATACAGATTAAGTTAACAGTCACATTGTAATCCACTCAGGGGGCAATATCCGCATTCCCAGGACATTTCTACATGTCCAGTGCTCTGCTGCACGAGACAGGTGCTAC
Source organism: Camelus ferus (assembly GCF_009834535.1). Classification (NCBI taxonomy): domain Eukaryota; kingdom Metazoa; phylum Chordata; class Mammalia; order Artiodactyla; family Camelidae; genus Camelus; species Camelus ferus. The sequence continues at coordinate 70,345,863 of NC_045704.1, read as the reverse complement.
GCGGGAAGGTGCGGCACCTGCTGCAGTGACACGTTCCCTGCCTCCCAAAGCCAAGATGCTCTTGGCTCTAGAGCAAGACGCAGATTCCACAGACACTGTTCACTGACATGGCTCCGCTCTGAAGAAGTACCATTTCCTCTTTCTCAGTTGCCTCAGGGTAACAGTAAGCTGTTCGGGGCTTCTCCTCACCTTTCCCCCTGAATTTTAAAAATTTCATAATCACACACATTTATCGGTCAGTAATCTGGAGCCTGGGCTCTGAGATGCATGGGTCGGAATCCTGACTGTGACTTTAGCTGAGTTCAGTTCCTTGATAGGCTGCAGCTTCCTGATCTGGAAAATGAGGAGAAAGAAAGTACATGCTTCACGGGATTGTTCTGAATCCTGTGTTAGCCAAGTGCCGGGACCTGAGCATTTAAGACATGACAGGGCTGGAGGGCACCCGAAGTGATGACGGAAGGGTTACTGTTAGGGTCGCAGGAACGGTCTGATGACCGTCTCCCCGCTCACTTGTACTGCGCTGGGGAATCCTTACTGAGGCCCTGCCTATAAAAGGAACGTTAGCCACAGGGGAAACAAAGGGACATTAACAGCTCAGAAGGCTGCCTCAAAGCCCCAGAACGCCTGAGAGTGCTGGGAGCTGGAATGGACAACGCAGCCAGGCCAAAAAGTCTACATACGGCCGTTCCATCAGGCCTTCCTTCAAATCAAATGGACGAGGCCGGGAAGCCCAGAAATGTCCTCCATTCTGAGGCACTGGACTGTCACATCACATCACTAAATTACTCCACCCTAACCCAAGAAATATTGGTACCTTGCTCATTAAGGGATGAAAACTCCTAAGACAAAAAAATGCAGACGGACCTTTTCCCCGACTCTGGAGGTTCTTTAAAGTACACTTCCTAGGGACTGAAAACCCATCCAGTAACTCAAGAAAATCCCCTAGACTTCTGAACATTCTCTTAGGCCTTTAGTTTTTCTCATTTACCAGACATTCGTTTTCAGAAAATATATCAGTTCATTCAAGGACTGTTTGTTGAGCACTTACTATGTGCCAAGAGCACCGGGCGAGGCACGGTGCCCCGTGTGAAACAGTCTCCTTCTTTTCTCGCTCAGTCTTGGGCACACTGATGTCATAGGAGTAAATCTTTACTTAACGTCAGAAAGGCCTCCCAATTCCACTACAGTTTCATCACGAGACCAGGACGGAATGCCATACTGTGTGTTTCTCAAATTGGGTTCCTATATCCACATCAACACTCAGGGCTAACCTAGAGGGCTGTCAATGTCATGAGTAAACACAGCAAAGTATCATGCATATTTTATGCAGATCAGAGAAGAATATTTTTAAATTAACATAAACATAAATACAGGATGGAATAGTGATATTCATATGAAATTTTAACACAGGAGACCTTAAAGAAATTTTGAGCTTGCACTGGCCCCTGGTGGGTCTCTCAGACTACTGGAGTAACATTACAACTTTCCTTTACCAAAGAAAGTAAACTCTTTTGATAAACACGTTTGACCTATGCACCACATTAAAATATGCATTAGAAGTAAATCTGCTTGACTGCTGAACTACATATTTAATAAAGAATTAATACACTCTGGCATGATAATTCTAGGGGAGTTAATGGCCATGATTACCAACAGCTTTATCAAAGTATCACTTATAAAAATTACAGACTGAGAAAGCAGTTTCCCAACAGTCTATTTCTCCAGAAATAGCTGCCAGGATGACAGAAGAAAATACAGGTCACGCTTTTTTCTTTTTTTCAATTTTATCTATCACTGCTAAACAGCGGTCCAGGGAAAATTTCACTTACCTAAGAAAGACCCAGCCTCGCTGACTATAAATCATCCACCCTTCATCACTTATTCCTGACATTATAATCTCTAACCAAGCACCCTCTTCCTCACCCTGTGACCGTCTCTATTTACAAGTACAGCAGAAAGCTCATGTGGGTAGCACGATTAAAATTTAGAGTCTCTCCAATATCATGATTGAGCTCCAAACATCTGAACAACTTACAAGGGGGTCTGCGCCTAACACATTATTGGAAGAGTTCTTTTCTTAATGAATAATGGCGATCTCACACAAATTAGTCTAGTGGGTAGAAATTTATGAGGGTAGCATGACCTTGATACAAAAACTGACACTTCTGGCACAAGCAATGGTACTTACAAAACAGAATCTCCCCTACCCCCAGCTTTATTGAGGTATAACTGACAAATAAAACTGTATGTTTGAAATGTACAACGTGATGACAAATCATTCTTACTCAGAAATGTAAGCACAAAAATCCTAAAAGTTGAGCTAGCCAAATCCAGCAAGGGCCAAATTGAATTCATCCCAGGGATCCAAGATGGTTAAACTGAGAAAATGTCTTAGTGTAAATCACCACATTAGGTAAATAATGGAGAAAAATCACACAATTACATGAGTAGGTACAGGAAACCACTCAATAAATTTCAACACCCACTTATGAATCAACCTCTCATCACATAGAAGTAAACAAAAACTACCTGAACCTGATTTAAAAAATACATTTAAAAGAGTATAGCAAACATCATTACTAAAATAAATAAATAAATAAATAAATCCTAAAAGCATTTACTTTAGAATCAGAGATAATACAAGGATGTCCTGTCAGTAATAAGATTATAAATGCACTTTTTAGCCAGCTCAATAAGAAATGAAAAAGTAAATATAAGGTATAATGACCAAATAAATGAGACAAAACTATCAATATGAACCCATAAGATTTTCTACATAGAAGATCCCAAAGAGTGTACAAAGAAATTATTAAAACAAAAAATAATTTAGAAAATTGTTGAATATAAGATAAATATGCAAAAGTGAACTGCATTTCTCTACCTTGGCCAAAAACGTTAGAAAATAACAAAATTTAAAACATATAATTCATGATAAATCCAAACAAAAAATAAGGTACTAATGAATAAATTTATGAAAAGATGTAAAAGATCTTTTAGGAAAAAACATTTTTAAACTGAATTGAGCAATATCAAGACAAACAAATGGTGAGGTTTCTAAAATTTATTCTATTTTATTTAAATCTTCTAGCTAGTTCTCTTTTAATTTCAGTTTAAATACCAGTTTCTCAGATAGTCCTTCTCAGAACAGCATTTGTGTACAAAGCAGGTATTTTTTTGCTAATCTCTCTCAGTCCACTGTTCATCTCCTTAATAGTCACTAGAACTAACAATTATTTTATGTATGTTTATTTGCTTTCCTGTTAGAATGGAAGTTCTAACATAAGGGGCCACGGGTCTATCTTTTGACCATTTTATTCTCAAGTACTTACTTACACGATGTAGGAATTTGATAAATATTTGATAAAATAATCCTACTGCTTTTCCAAGGATTATTTTATTACATTTTGAAATACCACAGAAACTTACAAGGTGTCTGTACCTGACCCTAAAGGCAACTATCACAAAAATTTTTGAGCAAAAGAGTACAATTTGAGGATAATAGCTATTCTTACTTTAAAATATCTTTATTGTTTTCTTTTTAAAATGGCTTCTCTATTATTTCCTTTTATGGAAAAAAATAACCGTCCAATCTATTTATTCAAATGCTAAAAATTTCTCTTCATAATCAGAAAAGCTGGGAAATTATCATTTCGAAAAGTTCTTGAAAATAATGTACCTAAATAAAAAGATTTAGATTGCCACTCCATCAGAAGATAATAGAAAATTCAAAAATTCAATTTTAATCTGACAGCTACCTCTTCTTAACAAGTATTAATTAAATTGCAGGGGAGAGATAAGAGGGCTCTTAACAATAAAACTGTATTATTTTCTGATTCATGAGAGAGGTAGGATGTGTCTGAAAAATTAGATGCTTGATTGTACCATGCTGCTCAGGCATACATGTGATTACTAAGTAATGCTTTTTTTTAAATATACTTTACAATACACACTTTTCTTAAAAAGTAGAAACCTCTCTTCCTGAACTCCGCTGCAATTTTGTTATCCAAATGTAACTTGTTCAGTAACACACAATGCACTTTCTCAAAATGACAAATTAAGTCATAAAACACCCACAAATGTAGCTGACGCATCGCTTTCCAAGTCAGCACCTCCAACACCGTTAACATTCTTCAAAATAAGAAATAATCATAATTTCCTGTGACATTGGAGGCAACACACACACACACACACACATACATATACATACATCTTTGGAGGGATTTTAAAAAGCACTAAGCTTTTAAATTCCGCTTTTGATTTTAGTAGAAGATAATTGTTATTTGCCATCAAATTTTTACACCTCTTGAAGCTTCAAACCTGTCTGAGGGGAAAAAAAAAAGTATTTATAAGGCACCAGGGAATACAGTGCCAGGTCACAGTCCTGGCTCTGCTGTTCAGCTAACTGCATAGCTGTGAAGGAATCACTTAACCTTTCACATCAAAATCCCCACTGTCACCACCTTAGTTTATGCCGTCATCGTCTCCTTTCCACTGCACTGGACTCAACCGGTCTTTTTATTTCCCACGCAGGAAACAGAGTGAGCAGCACTTGGAAGCAACTGTCAGTTCTTCCTTTTCTCTTCCTGTTGTTCCATCCTAAAGCTTACTTGGTAATGCAGAGCAACGCTGGCGTCCACGTCATGGTGGCCCCGAGCAGGATGTCAAAGCATTAGCAAGATGATGAGGTGCTCCCTGCGAAGAGCGGTCTGGAGTGGGAAGTAACAGCTCAAGCAGGGTGAGAAGGGTGCGAGCTGTGTGCGGGCAGCATTGGGGAGCAGAGGCTAGCGAGGAAAAACAGAATGCCAGAGCAGGAGAGAGGATGCTCTTGCCTGGGTGTGGTCCAGGGCAGGCGTGGAAACCTGAGGGGAGTGCGGAGTACCACGGCTTGGGAAAGAAGATGACGTGAACTGTGCAAGACTGGTTACAAACTGGGGACTGATCAAAGAAGTAGATATGTGAAGGAGAATGGGAGCCTGGTTCTCATTTTCAGAAAGGGAACTATATATGGAAAGAGAGCAAACTAGAATCAACCTTTATGATACTGGATTCAAACTGGAGGCAACGGTATGAAATCACTGTTTTTAATATATATAAACAGACAAGACAATATAGATATTAAAATGTGTGTGTGATTATAAATAAACCTATCTATGTCCAATCAGGCCTTGGAATAATGATACCTAAATAGCAATGAATATATTTAATGTCAAGATACTATATTCTGAGTATAATTTTTTCTACTAAACCTAACCAAGGCTTGTTAGAGAAATGGCTGATTTCAGGACTGGGGCAAGAAAAATACAAGAAGAGCCTAGAATGGCTTGTTGTACCAGAAAGAAGCACAGAATGATGGGAATATGTCAAAGGAGGAGGGGGGAGCAGCTGGAAGATCATCCTACTAGTCAACTTGGAGGCAATTTTCATATCAAAATGCATAGTGACAGTAATGCACAAAACCCCAATGACTAAGGTAGAAAAATCACAAATACACAAACATACACACACAATCCATTTAAAGTTTAAAGTATGGTAAGGAATGGTATAATTACACAGTCTCAGAGTAGCTCTCCACAAAATGTTTATTAATTACAAAGGGAAAGGAGTGATTTTACAGTGAAGCTGGGCAGACATCACCTTAAGCAAGTGCTCAAAGAGTCTGTCATTATTGGGACAAATAAAATCACATGCTACCTGACAGGTAGACCACAGCATCACTTGGGTACTATTCCTGCCAAAGGCTGACACTTTAAATCTAATCATAAGGAAACATCAAACAGGTTAATAACATCGGAGGTACTCTACACAATAACTGGCCTGCAGTCTTCAGTGTGATGGTCCTGAAAGTTAAGAAAAGCTGAAAGAACCATTCTTGACTGAAGGCGACATCTGACTAAATGCTAACAAGAACATAACAGAACACTGGCAAAATCATCCAAGTGTCTGAGTGTTAGATAACAGTATTGTTTCAATGATAATTTATTGATATTGATAGTTGTATTATGGTTACGTTGGAGAATGTCCTCGTTTGTAAGAAACACACACCATTAAGGGGTCATGAGCATAAGGTTTGCAATTTACTTTCCAATGGTTCAAGGGGAAAAAAAAGATCTTTGAGCTGTATTTGCAAGTTTTCTATAGGTTTGACACTTTCAAGATTAAAAAAAAAATTAAAGCACGTAACATATCAAATCATAATTCTTCAGTGGCTCCCACGACAACCAGAATGAAACCCACAGCCCACGTGTTCTCATCCTGCCTGCTCAGGCCTCAGGCCCAGCTACTACCCCTTCGCTCTCTATATCCCAGCTACACCAGTTACAGCTAAGTGCCTGGAGCACGCGAAGCTAATTCCCATTTCAGAGCTGTATGTGGATTCCTCCGAGAACACGGGCGCCCAGATCGTGGGACGACTGCCGCTTCTCAGCACGCCGCTCTCCTCTCAGTGTCACCTCCTCAGAGAGGCCTTCTCTTCCCCTTCTGGTGTTCCCTCTCACGTGACCTTCTTTTATTTTCCTCAGACCACTGACAACTCTCTAAAGTTACCAGTATTTATTATTTGTTCCTTCATTTTGAGTACCCTTCCCCCCTCAACTAGACCACAGTTTCCTTGGGGACAGGGGCTTTGTCAGTCTCGGTCACTGCAGTTTGCCCACCACGAAGTGCTCAGACAGGGAAGTAACTCATAACTCTTGGATGATTGACACTGTAGGCCTCAATTTTCTCTTCTACAAAAATGGGAATTATGCCTACCAAACAGTATTATTAATTGGGTAGTATGTGCAAATTATCAGCACAGTGCTTGGCATACAATAGGTGCAAAATAGATGCTAAATACACTTCAGAAAGGAAAGCACTAGTTTGGGTCTAGAACCTCTTTGAAAGTTGAATGGTGCTTTGACTGGGGCACTTCCCCCTAAATTTACTCCCTATTGACCAAGATTTAGCAGAGAGAGAAAGTTTACTCTCCAAAGTCTAGAAATAGAATAAGTCAAAATACACTTAGTTTAGACATATGCCACTGTGCTAGAAGAAAAACTACCGATCCCATTCTTTGCAGAAACATAAATGTTTTGCTCTTTTCAGAAGCACTATTTAAACGATCCCTACTTCAAATAACGTTTTATGGTAACATTGCATATTTCCTAGTACATTACTCTTTTAAACTTTCTTCTTCTAACTTACCAAAATTTTTACTGACACAAGCTCCAGATTTATCAACTTTAATTCATCTTCAAAAAAAAAAAACATTTCTTCAAAGCAAGCATTACTTCTGCATGTTCGTGGATAAAGAATACTAAATGTCTGATTAAGGTCACAAGTTAAGTAAAAGTGAACCAAAGCCGTCTCTGGGCTTCAGGCTCCCAGCGTGTCCCTGCTCTGAGCATAATCAAATATTTACGGAGTGCCCAGGCGGGGCCGGGAGTGAAACAGAGATGGAAGACAGACCCTTGGGACACATTTCTTATTAACAAAATACCTAAATTAAAAGGAAATTGAATCTATTTTGAGTTTCTATATGGGGCAGCTGTTTAAACCATTATATCTACGGTAGGCAGAACTCCACGAACCAAACCCCAAATCCACAAGGACACACTATAAGTAGACTTTCTTAAATCCTGAGAAGAGATGACTGGAATTTTAAACTACCCCTTTCACTTATCCATCTGTTACTTTTTCTGTTGCAGTTAAGACGGTGTGGGGGGAGGAAAAAAGTGCTCCTAGAGAAAGACACAGAGCTTACAATCTTTCTTTAGAAACTCATCTACAACAATGTTACACTGCCTCTCTTTTTCTACAGTCTCATTGTCTCTTCCCCGCTTCCACCCTCACCCACCACAAACGTACACAGGCCTTATTCATCAGGACTGTAAGTTTATGTGTTCTTTTTTTTTTTTCAAATCAGTAAATCTTAATATGCAATAACCTCCCTAGGCAAATGTCATGGGTAAAAATTTTGGAATTTTTTCACCTCACCCTCAACCACCGTCCTGATTAATTCTCTGGGTAACAGTTAACATGAGTCAGTCGGGGTTCGGATTTGTGTTCACAACAGATATACTGGCGTTGGTGGATTCCAAAAGAAATAACTACAAACACAGGTTTTTTTGGTTAAAAAAAAAGTTATAAAAAATGTGCTGATCTTTGGAGTGGTGTGGAATTTTTTACCTCTAGTCCTTTATTAATTTGTTTCTTACTTGTTCCACAGCAGATTTAAGGTGGCTTCCAAAATTATACCCCACAACTAGTTTCCAGGTATGAAGTAGACAAAGACAGGAGCGCCACGGGAAAGTAAGAGTAGGGGAAAAGCACGGGTAAGTCGGTGGTGAGTCTGGCACACAAAGGACAGATTTGCCAGAGAGAAGTGGGTTAGAACTGGGGCTCTCGGCAGTCTGGAAACTAAAGAGCAGGATAAAGAGAGGAATCTGAACAGGTATAAAACCCAAGATGTGTACACACTGAAAACAAGCTAACAGCTCAGGAGAAATTAAATTCTACTGCTGGTGCCGAGACACGATGGAAACTTTTCTCGGGGGTCCTCCTAAAGGAAAACTAGGAGGCGGTCTGTGCTTCTGACGCTTTATCATAAAGGGATTTACGGCTGCCTTTCTTAAAATGTCCCTTATTACGGATCAATGGTACAACACCGAGTGTTGTTTAATTTAAATTATTGTTTGGAATCCAAAACACAGCTTTTTAATAGTCAGTATAAATTCATATACATTTTTAAACTCAGATGCCTAGAGCGACCAGGTGGGGCAAATGGGAACAGCCACTATTCAACGCAAGCCAATGGCTGCCTCTTTTTTGTTTTAAACAATGTGAAGGTCTGACAAGCAGGATGACAGTTACCAGTTTGAAAACTCTAACCTAGAAGAACAATGCTCCCAATATAGATTCAAATACAAAATATTTAAAGTCTAACACTGGTGAGGCCAAAGGTTTCATATGCTGATTTAACAACGCCTGAAGGAAGTCATTACCCACAACTTTTACAGTCAGGAAACTAAAGCAAAGAGAATGTAAGTAACTTTGCCTCAAACTAAACTGCAAAGGCGCGCGGTGCTGTGGGTGAAATCACGTGCGTCTCAGCAACTAGGTTTAAGACCCGTGTTAAGTGCTTCCCCGAGACGGCTCTGCTCGCAATGCCAGAGGCGTAAGATAAACGTCAGAGGGGAAAAGTGACACAGAAAATTCCACACAGAGATCCCAGGCTCGAAAGACTCTAACTCACAGGGTAGACAGGATTTTTTTTTTTTTTTTTTTTTTTTTTTTTGCTATTTAATCAAATACTCATTATTATCCTTTACAAATTTGTGTAAATAGCAGTACATGGAATTTTTTCCCAACCCCTGAAACCAATGATGCCCTGCGTGGGAGGCCTGCCCCGACGGTTCAGAGGGAGGGGACTTCTAGGCACTGCCTGGTACTTCGTTCTGGGAGGAGAGGCTGCTGAGGGCCGTCTTGATTACATCATCACTCATTCACCCAGGTTCCCAGCCAGCGGTGTGTGTGCAACAACTCCAACACACGGCTACGCTGTGTATGTGGGGCGCGTGTTTACTAGCTGTCTACCCAGAATCCACTTCTCACTCCCCTTCCTTACTATGTGAAAAGGCCCCGCTATTTTCCAGGTATTTGCATCGGGGGCAGCTTGTGGCTGGTCCAAGTCAGTTGTTTGTGATGGTCACAGTCCCACTCCCAGTAGCTGGTTTGATCATGGGCTTTTCACAACTCTGGCCAATGAGATGTGAGGAGAAGTCTGCTGGAAGCCTTCCAGGGTTAACTGACGAAACGTAAGAGAAGAAAGCCCTTTCTCCTTCACTGCTGCCTGAGCGTGTGTATGTGTACACGTGTGTATGTGAGAGGCAAGTAGATGCAGATGAAAAAGAAGCAGAGAGGGAAAAACAGATATTAGAAAATGAGGCATAGAAAAAGGAATAAATTTGTAAAAAGGTCAGGGGAGAGACGTGAGACAACAAATATCTGAGAAAAGGGAGAGTCAACCTCCACCTCCATCACACACACACACACACACAAGCTATGTCCATGTTATTATTTCTTTAAGGCTTAAAGAGAAGGCAGTCTTGCTCTGTACAGCATTTAGTACACTATCAAGAACATTTAAAGGTTAACAACCACTATTTGAGGATGAGTGTAAAATACTGGTTCAAAAATAGCAACTCATACAGAGCAAAGACCAGCTTAAATCAATTTGGTATCTGTTTGCATCTACTGAATGTAGCTATATGCAAATCCAGACTATAATGATCTTATGAAAATGCATTTTTTATTTTTGCTCACATAAATATACTGCTAAACAGCTATGGCATTATGAATCCAAGTCTCAGATTCTATGCACATATTGCTAAATGTCAAATGTATTCATATTCATTTATAGTTGAATGCTGCTTTGAGTGTAAAACTATAAATCATCCATTCAAAAATAAAAATAAAAATAAAATAAATATGCAGCATTATTTAGCACCACAGATGAACCTTATTTATCTTATAGTTAAGCAGTGAAGTGAATAAGCATTTTCAAACAGAAGCTCTGACTCTGAAAACTTATAACTAAACTGCAAAAACCACAAGGTCCCCCAGATATCTGAGTTTTCCTCATAATCTCACTTATTTTTACACCTTCATCTCCACAGGCAGAAATGTCTTTACTTTGATTGAACAATATCTTTTTCACTGAATTCTTCATCAGAGCACATGCATCTTAATCTCTCTTAAAATATTTTATTGTCTACATTTATCTTAACTGTTCTGTATCAAGCTGTTTTATAAATACCTCATAAGTGGAGAAATGATTTAAAAAGTCAAACGACCTTAAATAAATCTGTTTAGTTCACCTTATCGGTCCAATTATTTACCACCAGCAAAAGCTATATAAATTCCCTTTCCTTTCCTCACCAGTTACTCCTTCCCTGAATTTAATGTTGGAAGATGCTAAGTTGCGTTAAGTCTGGGACCTCTTTTTTTTCATCCTTTAGTGACTTCAACAAATGTCATGGCTTTAAATACTATCTGCTAGTAACCCTCAAATACGTATCTTTAGCTGGATACCTCCCCCGACCTCTGGATTTTTAAATGGATTTTCATATGTAACCCCCATCTCCCTTGGGTATCTGATAGGCACATTGCCTTTATATATCCAAATCTCATTTCTTCACCTTCCCCATTAAATCTATTCTTCCTCAAATCTTTGCCAACTCTTAACTTCAAGGTGCTAGTCCAAAAACCTCGGTATAATCCTTGTCCACTCACAAACAGCTCTATCTTCAAAATATCCTGAGAATCTGACCACTTCACATCGCTTCCACCCTGGTCCAAGCTATGATGTCCCACATGGATCGTAAGAGCTGGTCTCCAGCTCTGGGCTTCTCCCATCCTGTGCACACCCCACATACACATTATTTTCTGTCGTTCCCAAGCACAGTCATCGTTTTAGAACAAGGCTGATCATGTCACTCCTCTGGTCAACAGTCCTGTTCCTATCTTGTTGAGACCAAATCTTATAAGGCCCTACGTGATATGACCCCTGCTTACATCTCCGACCTCATTTCCCACAACTCTTCTGCTCACTCGTTCCATTCCAGCAATACTGGTCTCCTTGCTTTTCATGAACAATGCAGGCACACTTCCACATTGCACTCACCGTCCCCACTGTCTGAAATGCTCCCCTCCCAGGCATTCATGTGGCTCAAGACCTCACCTCTTTCGGGCTTTACATAATTATCTTTTCGGTAAGACCTATCCTGACCCCTAATTTTTAATTCCACTGCTCCCCAACACTCCATCTTCTCCACACTTGCCACTATATGACAACTATACATTTTAATTAACAGTTTGTTTCTCATTGTCTCTATCCCTAGAACATAAGGCTCATGAGGACCTGTCTTCTTGACCACCATCTCTCCAGTGCTGGGAACATCATCTCTTACATGTTAGGTATCCAGCCACAGTTATTGAAAGGTTTTTGCTGAATACCTCTACCTTAATGTCATCTTATCATGACATTAAGTTGAACATCTCTAATTTTCTTCTTCCTTTTATACGCCACAGTTCATTTTTTAGAGCCACAATCTGCCTTTCTTACAAGCTAGAAATGTTAATGGTCACTAGCAACTTGAAACAAGGACTGCCCTCATCCTTTAAGTGCTTCAGATTCCATCTTCCACCTACATCTCTCTTGAACTTCTCTTCTCTGCAGCTCCACTACCATCTCTTCAGCTCAGGCTCTCACTGGGTCCACACAGCCCAAAGGACAAAGCTCATGTTCCTCATCCTGACACAAAACAAGGCTCCCTTCCCATCTGACTGGGGCCCACCTCCACAGCCACACCCCCCATCTCCGCTGCACCCTGCTCTCTACACATCAACCCGGTCCCTCAGTTCATGCTTTTTTGAGCTTTCACTGCTTTTCATATTATCCACTCTCCTTGACCCTCCCTAGTCTTCAAGGAACAACTCCTTAGTCATTTTACAGGAGCCATCTCAAGTACTACTTCTGTAAAGTCACCAAAATAACGTCTAATAATTTACTTGCATTGTATCACTTAATCTTTAAACAAGCCACCAGAAAGGTACTAATAACTTCTTCAAATTATACATGATAAAATGAGGCTTTAAAAAGTTAGGAATTGTGTTTTAAGACTTAATAAGCAGACGAGCTAGGATGTGAGCCTAGGTTTACCTAAGTCTAAAGCTTAAATGACAAAACAAAACAAACCGCTGGACTGGCCCTCAAGTAAGGTATTTAGTGAGTTTAGGTTACTCCGAAAACATGAACTTTATTGTCGTGAGACAAGAACTATAAACCACAAACTCTAAGAAGCAGTCACTTTACAACTACTAAGGTAATAAATCAACGAATTCACTGTAAAACATTTTAATTTGCAGGAAAATACATAATTTTTGCAAGCATATTTGTGTGATGAGAAAAAGTAACAATAATGCCATGATTGCCAATTTACAGTACATGCAAAGTTACAGGCAAGATAAAAAGACAAGAGCCTTGTGTCTGCACGACACGAAGCCCACATTAAACATCACCTGATGTGTCTAACATGACCTGTGGGCTGCTACATCACTGCTCTATTTCTACCCAATAATTATAACTCCCCTCGTCTTTGCCCTTTCTGGCAGTTTCATTTCACTGACCTTTTCATTATGAGTTGCTCTGCCTGGTTTGCATATAGCATCCCACCCAAAGGTGACTTTGATGGAGTCTCTGAAGGCAGCCCCAGCAGATCTCCATAGAAATGGCCCCAGGGTTGTCTCCAAAGTGGCCTTGCTTGAGTTGCCATGGTAAACACCCAGGCTGGATTGCTCTATTCAGTTCTCTGCCAGGGTCGCCATGGTGACTGCAAAGGATGGCTCCTTAGAAGGACCTCACAAGGGCGCGTTGCCATGGTGACCCTATCCTGCATATTTCTAAGCAACTTCCCTTCAGCTATTTTGTGACCAATCATAGCAGGTTCTTTCTGAGAGTAACCCTGGAAGGTTTCTCCCAGAGATATCATCATAACACAGAGGGATTTGGAAGTGAGGTCTGTAAACAAAACTCCTTGAAAATGTTATGGTACTATTAACAAATCATCAAATTAGTCCTTATGCATTTCAGGAAAGATTTGTTTTTGATGGGCAACAAAAAAATATTTGCAATGTCTCTATTAAGTGTCCCTGTTTCAAATCTTAATTACCTGCAGGTAATTAAAGTTTCAAGTTTCTCCAATCTTACAATACGGCAACTAACTGGGTAAAAAACACTTTAAAGTGGACATGTCACACACACAAAATGAAATCATAAATACAGATGGATGATCCGATTATAATGAGATATCAAGGAAATTTTTATAGAGCAAAAGACAAAATGTTTGCAAGTCAAATTTCTTTTAACAGTGTGTTTTTTAGTTGAGTTGGGAAAGCCTAGCCATATCTGGGCCCAAGCTATTTTTTCCTGTGTTTTTGTGATTGGAACAATCCCAACTACTCTTCCTTTCAACTTAAAATATGAATATAAACCGTTTTGAACAGATGCTTGGTTTTTAAGCCATTTTACTATTCTCCTGAAACTTTAAAATACTGTGCTTTTTCTAGTATTTTAGTCAATTGCAAAATTTTATCTAATCACGAATTTCAATATCTTTAAAAATTATTTAACAAATAAAAAAATTCTACAGTTCCAAAGGTACAATTACACTTCTTGTACATCAGTTCACCCATTTATATTCCTTCCAGTTCACTCTTTAAAATATATATATATATATATATATATATATATATATTTATTTATTCCTTATTGTATTGAAAAGGTTAATCTTGGATTTCCTTTTTTTCCTCCTATGTAAAAGCAAAGATGATCTTCCCCTTGAGCATTAGTTCCACTGGTTCTACATTTTCTGTTCGTCTCCCTCATAGATTCCATTCTCCTACTCTGTTCACAGCAGCCCACCACTCCCCACTCACATTCCATTCCGAAGAATGAACTTAAGTTTGAAAAATAAACATAGTTAAGAAAGATGAGGATAATTCACAATCTCGTTTTAGTAAGATCTCAACATCTTACACAAAGTTTGACTTTGTACAAATGTGTCGTCTCAAGCTTTTAATACGTTTTTATGAATCAGAGCGATCACTGCCATTTTCATTCGTTCACAATATTTACTGAGTGACTACCATGTACCAGGCACTGTTCTTTGGGCTGAGAACACGTCAGGAAAAAATTTTAAAACTCCTGCCCTTAAGGTGTTTAGATTATGGACAGGGAGAGGGAGAGAGAAATAGAACACAAAGAAAGCCAGTCAGAAAATCATATTCTGTGTTACAAAATTATTAAAGCTAAGGAGAAAATTAAAGCAGGGAGGAGGGAGGTCAAGTCCCAAGACAGGCTGGAGTGGGGGGCTAGAATACTACAGATTAACAAGGGGGTTTCCAAGGACACACCCATTCATCTGCCGTAAGTGTACTCAATAAAAAAACAGGGAAGTCTCTTCCACAGAGAACTCAATAAAGGATAACAAGGTTATGGTCAATTTTTCTCACTTTCAGACCTGCTCTCCGAGAGGCAGCATGGTCTGAGGGAGGCAAGTGATAGATAACCATCACCTCTCGTCCTACTTCTGTTTCCAAAAATGTATAAACTTGCCAAGTTACTCCACCTTTCAAGCCTCTTCCTCAATTTCAAAATGAAAATAATAATTCTGATATGATAGTACTAACGAAAACATGCAAAGACAATAAAATGTAAATACTAACCAACTGTCGATGAATATATGTCTGAAAAATGCTTTAGAATACTTCAGAAAAACACACGAGGAAAGAGATAGATGCAAAAAACTAGGCAAAATGCTGGGAATCAATGAAGCCCAGTGTTGAGCATGAGTTCATTATATAATTAGATCTTTCTTTATGTTTAAAATTTTCCATAAAAGGGTATTTTAAGGAAAGGATTAAACTTGAAAACAAAGATACTTCCTTTGTAGAGATTTTTATAACAACCAGAAAAAAAGTTTTATAATAACTTAAAAAAACAAAAAACAAAAAAACACCAGCTTATCCTGTATAAATATCCTACAAAACCAGCAAAAAGTGGATTTATTTACTGAGTACTTAGAAACCTTCTGGAATAATGTTAGGTCCTTTTTCCATACCTTCTTTGAACACTAATTTTAAAAAATTAACTTCATACTTTACTCATTTTAGGAGAAAATATAAGACAGAAGGGCAGTAAAGCATCTTAAGCATATGAACTCACTTGGTACTCAACGTATAATAGATTATTGGAAGAAATTTTAGTATTATTTGCTAAATGCTTAAGCATGTAATGGAGCTTTTTACATTGCTAAAAAAAATTTCAGATGATGAATTTTATGTGATTATATCAAGAAACTTAAAAACTTACCAGATCGGTGTCTGCCTTTTTAGAGGTCAAAGCTTCAACTTTGGAATCCAGTTCTGCTTGTATTTGGTCTCTTCTTTTCATAACACCCTTCATATTAAAACATATGGATGAAATAGGTTGTACTTAGTTTTAATCATGTTTGTATAACAAAAATATACATATCAGAATATAAATAGCATCTCTTCCCAAAGCCATCAGTCATCTGGGGATATAATGACTTAAAAATTTTTTTTTAATCTCTAAAAGCTAAAGTGAGAGCAAGTTTTTTTCATAAATCTGTTATTAGTTTTCCCAAAGTACATCTTTCTGGTTTAAGTATTTTATGTACAAAATACAAGTATTTTGATGGAGCACTCTCGGCATGTACAGCTCTTCAAAAAGAGCAAAAAAAAAACAAAACAAATAAAAAAAAATCAGTAGAAGCACTGTAAAAATGTGCTATGATGTAAACTGGCTGCAGTTAAGAGGTCACATGGGCCATCACCTGACAATATCAGCAATCAGCCTCCTTATCGACCCCACAGGCATAGTTAACCAAAGTCAATTACAGCGAGGAATCAGAAAGCTGAAGTGTGCGTTCACATCTCAAGATTTTATTTTAGTTTAAATTATATAAGTATTAATTAATTAGCCAAGCTTGTGATGAGAAAGCCTGGCCTCTTCTCTGACTGATAGGAATCCCATCTTGTCTTCTTGAATAACCATGATTTCATGTTTCCATGTCTTTAAGCTTAAAACACCCTGGTGAAGGAATCTGAGTGCAGAATCCATCTGTATCTTTTATAATGTTTGCCGACCTTTTACAATGCCTTTCCCTTGGGGACTCACTTACCTTCCTGGTCTATTTAAACTTTGTAACAAGAACTCTCTTTATCTGGAGTTGGTTTTCATAGTATTAATTACATAATGAAATTATAATAATGAATGCAAGTGGCCTAAACCAGTTTAAGGGAAAAAAAAAGTAACTCTGGGTAAGCAGGCAATTCAAACATGGAGAGCAAACGTGCAGGACATAGAAGAGAAGGGCCTTAATGAGGTACAGGGTGTATTCTTTGGGTGTTTGCAGAGGAAAGGAAGAACCTAGATATAAATCTGCTAAATGGAACCAGGCAAGATGGCGCTATAGTACGTGAATGAGAACTGAGGGGCGTTAAGGATAAAAAGCATCTTAAAAACTAATTCTAATGTTGTGCCTGATGGAATCACTCTTAAAACATTCAAAAGAGATTAACATTTCTCCAGTTTTCAAAGAAATGAATAGACAAGTCAACTGATTATCACACATTCTTTCACATTTACTTCAATGTTGAATTGCCATTAACATCAGGAACCTCCCCCTTTCTCTAACCCAGATGGCATACACTATAATACAGTCCCATTTATTTAAGGTCTGTTTCCATAAATATGAAATACTGTGCTTCAGACAGGTAGAAATATCTTAAGTAAGGGGTTGCTTCAGAATACAACTAGTAAAAATTACCCAAATTTAATCATTTTGTCAAGGCACATACTTTTCATTATTTTATCTCACACTGAAGAAAACATTCCAATATAAAACAGAACCAGAACAGCAATATAAGTGCTACTGATTACACCCTGGGAACCTACAAAATAATACAATCAAATGAGGACCTATAAAAGAATTCATTCTGGTTGTTATGATAATTTTTCCACACCTTTAATGATACGTGATTTAAATTGCATAATTTCCATCTTGACATAATAAAGAGCAAAACACATCTAATTAAAGGAAAAGAATATAATATTTTTAATGACAAAAATCGGATCCCTCTGAACAGCCACACAAGAGGGAGATCAATGGTGAAGTAAAACAATGGAACGGAGCCAAGGAAATGGATGGAGGCCAGGAGGAGGCTTCTCGGCAGGGAACCGTTAGAGGTCTTTGGGAAGCAGGAGGGGTCCGTGCATGGGAGGACCCCAACACGGTCAAGTAACAGCGGAAACCTGAAACAGCAAGAGACTATTCCGTGATTCTGTGAAAGAAAAGCCTAAACGTGAAAAACATGGAAGAGGCAGACTTCAGGCTGAGAAGCTAGGAGAGCTCTCTTACCAGCACAGAGACAAAACATTTTTTTTAAATCCCCAAATCAACAGTACATGGAAATAGAAACTAGACATGGATTCCAGTATAAATGACAGAAGAACTGGGCTATAACTGAATGTAAGCTGAGCCCATCCCCCACCACTCCCCTAAAACATCAGAAACCTAGGCGTATCCGTTCACCTGTGCGAGACGCTGTGAGCAGAGGATAATCCTGGATGAAAAACTTTAGCTTTGCAGACAGCATTGCTGAATCCCAAATATCGGGAACACTTAACTTACACTGAGGAGGTTAAATGCAAAATTTAGATGTAAGAGGAACAAAAGCCTTTTCAAACAGTGAAAGAAAAGTGTGTTAATTTGAAGAATTTTTTTTAAGCATCCAGAAGACAGAACAAACATCAAGATCCTAATCTCAAGCACTTTCTACATAATGACACTAAATATACAGCTAAATCAAAGGTACCTGGAAGCAGGAAAGCAACTCCTTCATGAAAAGAAGTTTCTAAAGCGCTAAAAATTCTGAAAGGCAAAATTTAAAAGGTTGGAAAAAAGAATCCTATCCCCTATGTAAATCTGGACTGAGGATGCTTCAAATCTCTGTACCATCTTACAAGCTGTTCTTGCTACCGCTGAATACTCCTGTCTTTTATTAACACATTCTTCCACTCATCAGCTCTCGCCTGCAGTGAACAAATGTTTACGAGCATGAATATGCAAAGCATCTTTCTAGGAGAGGAAGATAGCGGTGAACAAACAGAGATGGAAACTGCCTTTACAAAGCTTATAATCACATCAGGGACTAAGGTGAAAGGAAAACGCGGTGTTCTTACCATTAGCATCTCACTGTAAAGCACATACTCGTGCACGACAGGAAGCAGGGCCTCGGAGAGTCCAGACATCCGTTTTTCAGTGGCCTTACAGCATCTGTCAATGCAGCCGGCAACACCTTTTAGAGTGTCAGCCAGGTCTTCTTCTGAGGCCGACCAGAGAATATGAATTGGGCCATATTCTTTCATTTCATCAAAATATTCTGAGAAAAAAAATTAAGTTCTTCAATTTACAGAAGTTTTCAAAATCCTCATGTTTTGGACAATAAGGACCTTATCTGCCTCGCTGTGCACGTGTTCTTGTCCATGAATGTAAGAATACGGGTGTCATCTTTCATCCAGTTGACCACTCTTCCCAGTCTGCTCAGCTCAGTCCCTGAATGACTACTGTCCAGGTGTAGTCATTAATAACATCCTTTTTCATTCTCAAAAACGTCCTGGTTTGAGAAATTATATGATCCCCATCTCCATCATGGCCTTCTGCCTATCAGACAAACTACACTTGGGTGTCTCATCAGCAACATGACCTAAACAAAGCATGTCTTCTTTTTTTTTTTTTTTTTTTAACATTTTTTTGTTGAGTTGTAGTCATTTTACAATGTTGCATCAAATTCCAGTGTAGAGCAGTTTTTCAGTTAAACATGAACATACATATATTCATTGTCACAATTTTTTTTTTTTTGCTGTGAGCTACCACAGATCTTGTATATATTTCCCTGTGCTCTACAGTATAATCTTGTTTATCAAAGCATGTCTTCTTTTTCCCTCATCTCCTGTTTACATAACCTACTTACTGGTAACTGCTTCTAGCAAGCTAAGCAAAAAAAAAGTGTGTGTGTGTGGGGGGGCGTCATCCTAGGCTCACACCTCCACAGAGGCAGTCAATCACCAATTTCAATACTTCTTGATCTTTATCTATCTATATACCGATCTATCCATCCATCCATCCACCCACCCACCCATCTACCTAGCTACCCTCACTTCCACTGTTATCAGAACCTCTAAGCTGCACTACTGCAAGGGACTTCTAACAATTCTTCCTCTTTCAATTTTTGTCACAGTATATAAACACTGAATCTTCTTAGCTGAATTAGAAAGTCCTTTACAAGTCAGTCCCTACCTTGCCTCTCCAAGTCTAAATCCCGAGGTTCTCCCCCAAAGGTACTTTAATTGAAGCCAAAATAACTGCTCACTCATGAGTATCTCATGATTTCTCACTCAAACACTGCACAGATCTTTATGCCTTGCCCTCCACCATTTCTATCACCCGACAAACCAGTTCTAATCCTTTAAGTCCTGGCACAAGTACATCTCTTCTGTTTCTGTTCCAAAGGATTCTTAGGTGCCCAGCACACTTCGGTACTTGGCCCATTCTATTATAATAACTCACATACTCCTGGCCATATGCTCCTTAAACCAGGGGCTGAGTCTTATTATTTTTTTAATCTCATAGCCTAATACAGAATGTGTTCAATAAATATTTGCATATCAACAAAAGAATAAATGAACAACACAAGACTATTCAATGTTTGATAAGCCATTTATTCAAAAATTTGGACTTCATTCTAAAATCTGAATATTCTTCTATGTTTGCTTTCATACTATCAACTTTGAATGACAGATGGCTTTTTATGGTAGAGAATGTATAAGCTGAGAGCACTTTATGTCTAATATTCACATAAATACAATGAATCTCTGTGTAACCATCGTACTACTCATTAGGGTTAGTTGAAATATGTCATATTGCTCTAAAATAAACTTTTTACTGAACTACTAAAATTTCAAAAGTTTATATGATCAAGTAAACTGAAAAAGATTCAAAAAATTAAAAAACAATAGAAATGTCAGTTGTCATCTAAGGAAGATGTTAGGTTTAATGACCACTGGAGCCCTTCAAAGTTGCACATTCCCGATCTAGGCCTAGCTTTTATTTTAGTTCATGGCCATACTAAACTAATATTTCTAGAAAAGAAAATGTTCTCCTTCATTTCTTTTCTCTATTTGTGTATATAGCAATGTGTGTCATTAAACCTGTGCAGTACTTGTTTTTATACATAGAGCTTCTCTGAAATTCTGAACTCTACTTACATAGCACTCAAGTCGCATTTGTGTGCAAACACTTATGAGTTGCACTGTAACTTGTCTGTTCATATATCTGTTTCCCCAACTGGACTGTGAGCTCAAAGACCGGTACTATCTTATCCTTCCATTCGTCTTTAGCACAAAGCAGGAGCACAACATGTGATCAATACAAATTTGCCAAATAAATTGGAAAAAACAAAAGGACACAAAATTTAAGGAAAAAAACTGAATAAAAAGTGAGAAAGAGAAACTTCCAGTTATGATCACCAAATTCTTTCTGATTTGAATATTTATGAAATGCCCTATGTAGCTTAGACTCCCAGAAAAGAAAAGAAGATTCCATCATTTGGAAGATTCCATCATCTCATCTTCACATTCAAAAGACCACGACGTCCCTCAAGTCTGGGCCAGTGCGCATTCACGCCTTGAAAATAAGAGCTCACGTTTATAAAGTCTACCACAAAATCCAGCTTTCCTTCTGAGCATGTCACAAACACCGGCGTATATCAATGATTTTAAGTCGTCCCTTGCACCAGCAAATGTAAAGCACACGGATATTCTACAGAACTCTTCAAGTGTCAGGTTTGCAGGGGCCTCTCTGAACTGCGACATCACTTACCCAGGCATCCAGTTCTATTAAGAATCTGCTTAATAGAACTGGAATCACAAAATCTAGTTAAAACAATTAGCTTCTTGACTTTTTTTAAAAATGGCAAATGGTAAATACAAAGGCAGACCAAGAAGGCTTAAATTATTAAGCTCTATTTAGTCACCACAATGACCTCACCTAGTATCCATGTAAGGAAAAGGAAGCTAGAGAAAGGGCTACATACATTCATACATTTCTCTCTCTCTCTTACTAACCAATCAATTCTTGATAAAGCAGATTTTCCTACCACCAAATCTTACATTCATTCGTTTATTTTTTAAATTATTGAACAGGTTTTAATTGGGAACCTACGATGTGATGTGTTAAGCACCATCTAAAACACTAAAACAAAACAAGCCTTTTCCCTTTTTGTCCTGATGGAACTTAGTTTAGTAGGGGACACAGACAATAAAGAAATAAACTATCAACATAAGGACGCTAAGCAGTTCATCTCTAAATCCAATTTACATTTGAAAATATATTTTCTGACGTAGCCATCTATTTTTAATGTAGGTAAATACCATTAGAAAATTAGTAAAAAGTCATTACAGAATTAGAAAAAAATCATCATGGAATAAAGCCTAACTTGAAAATAGGAAAAGGGATGTATTTTCCAATATATAAATCTTTCCGCTGTTCTTGGTCAAGCTTAAAATATTTATCGTCCTCCCCCCACCCCCCCAAATCACAAGAAAATATAGAAACGCTATTTCCTGAAACATCACTTCTTTGATTCTGAGCTATGGTCCACGTGAACACTGGAGACCAACTACATCCAAAGTACTAAGCTCTTTATTATCTGTGAACGGGAACAAGAACAGCTAGTGATTAATTAAAGGAAATGGAAACTGGCCATGACTACATTCAAAATCACTGAGGAATCAGAAATTTTCACAATACATCGGAGAATAAGCTACACCTTGAAGGAGGAATTCGAACTTAATGTCATGTGATTCCTCTGTAAGGAGCTTGGAAGTCACCATTCAGTCCAACAAGTAAAACGCTGAGCAGCCTGAAAAACCAGCAACTTTTCTTGGATCTGGGAGAGAGGGGAGGACATGGGACAAACCGCTGCCCGCAAGACTGGAAAGGCAGACACGTGAGTACACGTGTGAATCCTGGCTTCCTGCAGCAGAGATGCAAAAGCAGAAACCACTTGTGCAACCAGTGCTGGGGCAGGGGGACTGGAACCATCAGGGACCAGCTGCTGGAGGCTCCATGTGGACAACTCAGGGTTAAAACCTTGAGAGGAACCGAGTCATGGGGGGCCAGTGGGCACGCCAGAGCACTGCGACATTTACCCCCAGGAGCATGCACAGTAAGTACTGGATAAAAACTATTCTGCTCCTGCAAGGGGAGGGAAAATGGAACCCTTCTGAAATAGCCAGAATGCTCTGTTCGTCTTAACAAGGCCTGCCCTCACGAGAGACAAGTTAACCAGGGCCTAACCTGCTGGGGTGTTATCAGAGCCTAACTGACCTGGAGGAAGGGAAACACCCAACTCCAGCCCCCTCTGGCCAATCCATCCCAACCAAAAAGGGGAGGAAAAAAACCTGACGTTTTGTGACGTTCACAGTTCAGAGGCACAGGCTCACTGAAAGCTCCAGATCTAACCATGGGGTTCCAGAGCGCCTCTCCTCCCCCAGCACCTCACCACCACACCACTAAAGGACCAGTTACAGAAGTGCCTTTTACCAGTACATCGTGTCCAGCTACAAAGAAAAAAAAGCTACAAAAATTACTGAAAGACAAGAAATACAATTTAAAGAAAGAGCAAGCATCAGAGCCCGACCTGGCAGGGATGTTGGAATTATCAGACCAGGGACTTACAACAACTATGATTGATACGCGAAGGGATCTAACAGGTGAAGCAGACAGCACGCAGTGACAGACGGGCCTGTAAGCAGAGACGGAGACCCCAGGAAGGACCGGAAAGAAACGCTAAGTGACGCCGGCTCACTGCACCAGCAAACGGGAAGCTCCACCAGCAGCTGAACAGCCTTGAAATCACATTTCAGGGATTCTACCTACCCCTTTCTTCCTTGTAGATTCTCTGCGATATTTTATCTATCAAATTTATCTTCTGGCTAAATAATTCAATGAAGTTATTCATTTCCATGAACTCCTCTGGGCGGCTTTTAACGCCTCTCATTGAAAACGCAACCGCTCTGACGGTCTGCCCCACCCGGCTGAGCAGTCCAGGGCCTTGCTTCTTGTGAGAAGAGAGCTCCTAGAAACAGAAAAGTGAAATGTTTGTGATAAAGTGAACCATGACATTCCAAAACCAACAACTAAAAAAGAAACCTCATTAGAAGAATTAAATAAAGATAGTAAAAATGTTTCGTGTCCATCTTTTTTTTTTTCATGTTAATTTGAAGCCGGTGAGTGTAGGTATGGCTCTTCCTTTAAATCTCAGTCTCCGTGACAACATTCCTTTTCAGAGTGCTCAGGTCAGATATTCATACAAGTTTCCCCAGAGCATGGATCTCTCAAAGAACAAGGCTGAACAGAGGGCATCACACTTAAGGAGATGCCGGAGAAGGTAAGAAGGGTGCTGTGAGAGGACATCTGTGTTCAAGAACAGAAATTTAATAGAAAAATGATCGAGAGAAGATTTCTCAGAGTCTAATCTACTCCCTGGAAAAAAAAAATTGGAACACGTCATTAATTCTTTAGTTAAAATAATAGCTAGCATTTATTAAGAGCTTAATATGTAACAGATGCTGCACTTACATTGTTATGTGCGTAACTTCCAACAACTCTCTGAAGTAGCTTCTATGATTATCCTCATTTTACAGGAGAAAATAGAGGCACAGGGAGGTCGAGGAGCTTCCTCAGGGCCGGGGAGCAATGAAGCGGTGCACAAGGACCGGAGCCCTGGCAGCCCGTTTCCTGTGCCTTCACTGCTCAGCACTAACTTTGGTCTCCTTAAAGTCACTGGAGAGTTGGTAAACAGACACTTCCTGACCTTAGCTCTTCAACCAACTTAACTGGGTAAACTGTGACACCACCTACCACTGGCTGGCTGTTTTTGGAGAAAGATTTTTAATAAGATATGTAACTAGCTGTTTCCTAGTTAACCTAGGAGGGTCAGCTACCGACTTGCAAAGTAGAAATGCTATTAAAAAAAATGCACTCCACAAAAGTATCCCCTCATAAGCACAGCATACTAAACACAGCACCACGAAGGAGGACAGGGGATTCTGATGATGGATTACATAGAAGTTGAAAAGTAACACACACACAGATCTATAAACAACAATGCTGACTCTCAAACCCATTGATAAAAATATTATTAAGTATTATTTACCCAAATATTAAACAATATTATTATCTTTCTCCAGATCTTCTTTCCTGAAGGTCTTACACAAAATAAAATATAAACTTGTTTATTTCCACGTCAGGATGATTCTGTGTGCAAGCACTAACAGACGCCATCCTTGACCAGGTGACACGTCTACCCAGGAGCGCTACGGGTACAGTAAGCGTTATCAGAAGCAGCACGAGTCGTAACTGGCAAGCTGTTACTGCAACTGTTGACTGCAGAGAACGCTTCTAACAAGCACTAAGGGTCTGGAGTCAGGCCACATACTCATCTCACATAAGTCACCCTGGGCTTCCAGACAGCAAGCGCTGCCAAGATAGAGATGCATCATTTCTTAGCTTCTATCACTTGGCAACAACTGAAAGATATAAAACTAGACATTGGTCAGTAAGCGTTTAATATTGACCATTTGTTCTATCCTTCATCTTTCTTGGTGAGTTATGTATTCATAGAAGAAAAGGAAAAAGAAAAGCAATATATAAGTTTTCTATATTAGAATCAGACCCTCTTCAATTAGGTACCCGAAGGAAAAGCAAGGAAATTGTATTATCATCTATCCATCCATCTATCCATCTATTTAATAAAAACTTTTATCCTAATTTGAAAAGCCCTGACCCATTATTAGTCAAAACAGTGTCAATTAAAATTTTATGTATTTTCAGTACTGGCCATATATGGAAGGAGTACCCTGACATTTAAAAAAAAATTCAGCTACAAGAGAAAGATGAGTATGTATATGTGAGAAAAATACAAGATTTCCATAACGTTTATATGCAGACCTGACACAGGGGTATAGCTGAGGGCTATCTCCAGTGTTCAAAATCCACCTTAATCCAAGGACACTGCTACCTGATTCATAAAAGCAAGTAAGAGGAAGCATATAACCCTCTACACATACAGATAGCAAAGGATTATATGAGGATAAATCAAAATTCTTTACCCAAGCTTGTGCAGTAAGAAAAACTTTGAAGTCTTCATTAAACGTTAGAGTTGGATGATCAGCAATTCGGTTCAAAAACTTATGCAATGCCTTCCTGCGTGTCTCGATGAAGTCATCATTAAAGCGTTCCACCATTCCTTTCACTATAAACTTTTCTGGCAATGGCTAAGGCAAAAAAAAATCTTTTTTAAAGGTATCTGAGCATTATGCGGCACACGATCATATGGAATTCTACATTTTTTTCTTTTTGGAAGACGATTTGAACGTGTGATAATTTCTTACAAAAATAATAGTTTCAAAATTCACAATGTGAGAGCCAAACACTGTAAAATCTTAACACATTACAATGATTTAAAAAAAAAAAAAAGAACAAATCTGTATAGAGATTGAACAGTTTATATAAACAAATGTTTCGAAGATAAATGGATTACACAGAATTAAAGGTCTGAAATTGGGTTTTAGGCATGTTAACGATTCACGAGACAAAATGGCAGCTACTCTATGAAAAGAAACATGCAGACTTACTGGAATAATCAGAGTGGGGTGTGCTTCTTCAAGTTTTTCTTTCAACCAAAGGAAATCTTGATAACGTCTCCTAACTTCAAATTCGCTGGAGTCAAATTCCCCCCGAGATGTCTGAAGAAAGGAGGAGAAAACCACAGCACATGGAATAGAAGACAGAAGACATTTGCCTAATGTTATTTTAGACATCCTGAAATAAATGGGTCTCTAAGAAAAATTAACAAATTCTAATTATTCAGTGTTTGTCAGCCTATCCTTTTTTTTTCTTTTTGCAGTCATCAATTGATGGAGCAGATGAAACAAAGCAAACTTTCCAGTATTTCCAGAAAGAAAGCAAACATCATGCTCAAATTTAAATCCAAACTGAAAAATCTGTCTTAGAGCAACCATCTGTCTTCCACAAGATTTTAACTACTATTATCTTTGGCATGGCTTTCTCGCTAACAAGAAAGTGTGTTCTGAATTTAGGTTTCAAATGTATTTCTTTTCTCAAGAAGATCAGAATTCAGGATTTGAGGAAAGTTCTACTTTTGCAATTTGGAAAAGAACCTGAACATAACTGCGAATAAAATGTTTTCCTGGAATTTGCTCAAATGAATTGCTTTGCTAAAATTTGATTTTAGTATATGAAAATTCTAACATTATATGGAGTGTTATTACCACTGTTTAAAAAATGTTATTAATGAAAATTTTAATGTGAAAAGAAAATCTTTCTGTCATTTCTCAAGGAATTTTATTTTGAGCAATATGCCTAAAAGCCTAAAAATTAAGCAAATACATTAAAATATCTGTTTTCAACAAACCAAAATTGAATTCCAACACATATGACAAGAAGAACGCAGGTACAATATCAACCTCACTTCTATTACCTGAATCCCAAGCCAAATACAAAAATAGCCTAGATAATGCATCCTCACCTCTCATTTTAAAAAGTCACTTGTGTAAATTTTTAAGAAAATTATACACAGTAATATTAAGTTTGAGATTTTCCTGGAGGAGTCAATATGGAATAACACATTACACATTTCACACTCCCCAGAAGTACCAATCACCCACACAGATGAACACAAGTGTAAAATTAAGCAGTTCAAGCCAAAATAAGATGCAATCTTAATTGTCATAAAATAAAGCTCACAAAAGCTACACTTGCCAAAGTTTATTCTTTTAAAATGAATGTTTAGAATATGATACAATATATCTTAGCAAAACATTCCCTTTTTAGTGGGAAAAAGTGGAGGTAAATGAGATGCAGAAGTCTAAGGAACTACATGTTCAAAAAACATTACAAAATCTTAACTATTATGCAAAATGGTATAAGTTGTGGAAATGGTAAAAATAGGAAAACTAAATCTGGTAGAAACACAGTTTAACAACATATATACAAGTTGGTATGTGTATATCTGTATGTAAATACACACACACACACACACACATATGCACACAAAACACGGTTAGAATCACTCATTAAACAATACTTACTGACCACCTCCTCATACCAGGCACAAATGAACAGACTCACTCCTGATTTCGAGGAAAATAAGTTGGTATAACTAACAATAAAAACACTCAAACACTGGGCAGTTAAAATAAGATTGAGCTTTAAATGTCCTCAAGAATTTCCAACACTTTAAGAAAACATAAAAGAACCCTGTGTAAACTCCGGCAAGAGGAAGATACAAAATCAAGTCAAATAACTGGCTGATTCTGTCCTCAATACTCTGCCATTGACCTAAAATAATTCTCTAACCTACTATAATAACAGAAGAAACCAGGAGAAGTACAAGTGCATTCTTTCTTCCCACTATAAGATTTCATTGTACTTCTCAAGGGCTATAAGTAAAATATTATTTGTGTTCCAAATGAACTTTTTGGAACACGAATTCTTTCTAAGTTGGAAATTTGTCATCAAACCCTATTATTCTACTGATTGGGGGCTTAATCTCCACCTTCTAATCTAGAATACAGTTTTCCATGGAAGGTAAATTGTAAATGGTATTTAATTTTTCATGTCTGACCATAAAAGCTTGGGCACTTGAAGTTGAGGACTAATGGGCTCATGCGATCTACACCTCAATGTGCGTTTATTCAACACATACTGACCTTTGATCAAGGGTGAACAGTGACCCTAGGCTTGGAGGATTTAGAAAACTGTTTTCCACGGAAAATGAATCTTAGAATCAAGAATATTGGGGAGGAGGGAGTAGCTCAGTGGTAGAGTGCATGCCTAGCATGAATGAGGTCCTGGGTTCGATCCCCAGTGCCCCCATTAAGTTAATTAATTAATTAATTAATTAATTAATTAATATATATACTTTCACCCCCACCTGCACACTGGCAGGCATTTATGAGTTTGTCTTCATGATAAGGATGTAAGAGGACAGATTCCTATTAAGTCACTTAGTTCTTACTCCCACATGTCCTAAGAGGACGCCCATCTCTAGATCTCCAAAAGAGAAAGCTCTTCTTTAAAGCAGATATTCTGACCTGGAGAATAATGGGTAATTTACCGTAAGGGGAACGGATGCCAGGAATGTGGGCTTCCTGATACAATTATTTACAGTCAGGTCATACTTCAGTATTCCTAAGTAGGAGACTGCCAGTGTACACGCGGGTACGTGAATGTGTGCATCTACCCTTAGAATCTTAGTGTCCGCGGCTACAAATATTCCCCAGGAAACCACCTCTAAATCTTCAAATTAGATGGAGTACCCAGGCTCATACAATTCTACACTTTTCTGTCATAGTACTTGTAATTATTAATTAAGTATATAATTTTTAACCTCCATCACCGTCCTAGATTGGAAACTACATGAAGGTAGACAATATGTCCGCCTTGACTGCTGGTGTTCCCTCAATACAGCATAGTGCCCAGGACACAACTGGCACTCCACAAAACTTCAATGCCTATATGAGTAAATGAACAAAGGCTAATACGCGAGTAAGAAGAAAGGACTATGTATGACAGCATGATACACGTCTACTAAAGTGTCTGTGTATTTGTACCTGTGATGCGTATTTCAGTAAATATGGCGAGGTCTATGTACTAGGACGCAATAAAAGTAACCAGAAGAAGAACAAAGGGAGTTAGTTCATAATAGTTAAGCAGAAAGACAGTTTGCCATAAGCAAAGACAGAAGCACAAATATCACCTGAAAGTAAACTGTTGGATTTAAATCCCAGCTCAGCTAATCACTATATCATGTAGCCTTCGGCAAGTTATTGAGTGTCAGCATCCTCACTCACAAAATGGGGGTAAATCATAAGACTTAAACGTTTTAGGATTGTGATGAGATTTAAATAGGTTAATATGTACAAAGTGGTTAGAACACTGCGGGGCACAAAGTAGTCCCACGATAAAAGTGAGTTGAACACACCTGCAATATGATCACTAGTACTACTGCTGCTCGCATTACTGTTACCACGACTACTGCTAGGACTACTGCGAGAGCAGCGTGCTTAAAGTCTGGTGGAAATATGGGTAACTCTTCAGAACTGTATGTCTTTGATTAGGATGAAATCCACAGGATGGCTTATAAAGCGTCTTCCTGAAAGAAACAAATGAGGAGGAAATAATTCAGCTCCACAAATTCTTTGCTAGAAAGGATGATAACAATGGATGACTACAATTATAACAGTAGTAACAAGAGAAATCTGGCTCTATTCTAATAGTATGTCTGTATTAACACGTTAAAAATTCACGAAGACCTTATGAGGTTAGTACCGTTATCTTATTTACAAATGAGGAGAGTACACAGAGAGAGGTTAATTAAGTAGCAAGGAAGGTGGGGAATCAAGATTCAGCTCCATGCCGCCTTGCTCTGCAGCCTCTTGATATGACCGTGATACCATAATTTTCTTTCCTCCCTTCATGGCATCAAAAGATTGAATTGCTTGCTTACTGTATCCCAAGGATTGTGTTTAGAATTGCGGATAGCTTAAGATACAATAACCTTCCTTGAGAAGCTCACAGGCTCATTTGGGAATAAATACAAATAAACACAGTTACTGACCTACATGCAGGTAGGTGGCGATTACTGAATACGTACTACATGTCAGGCACTTTGCTAAGTGTCTTACACTGATTACCCTAAATTAATTCTTACAGCAACTCTGCAGAATCAGGTTCTACTATCGTTTCACTTTTATAGATTAAAAAAAAAAAAACCTGAGGCTTAGAAGGATTAAATACAGGCTTTTGATTTCTTTGCTACACTGACTCTGATGTCAGGAGTTCAGTTAGAACCGTGTGAGAAAACAGAAGAGGGCTCTCAGCTGCAGGGGCAGAGGAGACCATTTTGAGTTGTATCTTGAAAAATAAACAGTAGTTCTTCTGTCTCAAAGTGGGAAGGACATACCAGACAGAATAAGTGCATGCAAAGTCATGAGAGCAAGAAATACCCTAGACTATCCAGATGAAAGTCGTTCCACAAGAGTGGAACGCGTGGGTATCAGAAGTGGGGAGAAGGAGGTGAGTCAGATATAGCAGGTAGCCGCCAAACTGAGAAGTTCTCTGTACACAGCACAAAGGAGTTTGATCTTTGTTCTGTCGGAAGGGAGGCGCCAAGGAAGGTGTTAAAAAGCTGAGATCAGATAAATATGCTTTTATGCGCCATAACCAACAGCAGGGTTGAGATTACACTGGAAGAAGTGATGATAGGTAAGGGTCCAGATGCTTTTCGGCTACAAAAGAGAGGGAGGATGAGGCTTCATAAGCAAAATATTATCGCTCACAGACAGAATTCTTCAAGGTTCTATGACACAAAGCACTTAAAAAAAAGACTACACTATTTGGTTGCTTTATTTTGTCAGAGTATACTGTCTTTTTGCAGAGCCTTGTCCTAGGATTGAGGAGACTTGGGTTCTAGATCTACTCTGCTCTTGCAATATTAATGACGAACCGTATCTCATACAGAAGATAAAGTGGCCACTGGCTCTTGTTGGGAAAACAAATGGAATTATTTTTTTGTCATCTTTAGAAGAAACGTGAATACAAAATATTATACCATGCTCTTAACCAGTTGTTTTCTTTATTAGCAAACTGAGGCGCTTTTCCAAATATATTTCTTTATAATTTTTAAACTAAAAACTTAAATTTTTCCTATTTTAAGAAACGCAACTGCTAAAACATGACTGTTAACGCAAGTTAATCTGATTTCACACAGAACAAGTGAAGGACAGATAAGACGCAATGTCTTGGTTGAAAACCAGAAGTCAGTTCAGTTAAGATTCTCTAAGTTGAGTGTCAGAGTGAGCAAGAAGCAGTTCCTCAAGTTCAAAGAAGAAACTGTAGTCAAGAAAACGTTCATTAGTTATTTACCTTAGTAATAATCCTGTAAGTAACGAAAGTTTCAATCGTGGTGACGTGGCTTTCGGGTTCATCAACGGTGATGAAGAGATCTTTCACATCTGGTTCATCTTCAAACTTGACCTGGTTTATCATCGACAAGGGGGATGTTGGCATCATAGGGCTGAAGGAATTCATGTCCATCAGTGAGGCATCCTAGGAAGAAAACATTCAAAAATTAACATTTGTAGAAAAAAAAGTTAAGCCCCTCTTTTTTCTTAGACACCACAAATATTAATCAAATATGTCAAGAACCGAAAGGATAACTGGACTCCTGGTTAAATAAGGTATGTATTTTGTCTCTGCTTCCTCTTAAAATCCCACTTTAAAAATAATAGTAAAAAAACAACCAAAACCAAAACAAGACAAAAAGGCATAAAAAGGCATAAACCCTCAGGTAAAAAAGAAGAGACTAATAAGGAAAGTCAATGATTTTTTGGGAACCGGAAATCTGACAGTCGAGTGGTAACTGAAAAGCCATGCAGAGAAAGCTGGAGTAAACCGAGGAGAGAATGGCAAACGAGGAGGGAGATGGCACATTCATCCCAGAGACTCGCAGAGACTCAAGAATTAGAGGCACCAGAAACCTGTGGACATAGAGCTAAATCAGAGGACTGGTTGAAAAACTAATAAAACAAAAAGGAGTTAGTACCTCAGATTCCTTCACCTACCGCATGCAATCAGATGACTTTTCTTCCCCAGTTTTGCAGAAAACTAGAAATTTACTTTCCGGAGAGTGTCTCTGAACTCAAAGGCACCAGATAGGATGGAGGGAGAGAGAGGTCCTATGAAAATACAGATATCAAGGGAAGTCCTACACACCTAGATGGAATGACATCCAGCCCTTTCCCCTTATCTGGCCCCAAGAACGTGGGCAGCAAGATGTAAAACCCCACACAATGGCTGGAGGCTTCCTCTCTTAGCTGATCATTCCAAGACAAAATTGACAGTTGCAGTCCCCTGAGAATCAGCCAAGTCTCTGCATAATCACCCTACAGTGAAGCCCCTTCTGTGCACGCTGAATGTCTACCCAGCTTTTCATTGCCTGGTGTAGGAACCACCCAGCAACTAAATACGTGGAAAGCCTCTGATGTGAAAGACCCACAAACAAAGAAAACACAGGAAGCAGACAGAATAGAGAACATAATACTTTAAAAACTGGTGAGATCAGCAGAGATAAGAATGGTATCAAATTCATGAATGAAAACAGGTGTTATAATGAAAAAAAATTCAGATAACAGCAGGAAAATCAATTTTAAAAAAGGAGGCTCATGAAAGCTAAAATATAATAATAGGATAAAATTGCAACAGAAAGTTCAAAAAATAAAACTAAAGAACTCAGCTGAACCAAAAGAACATGAGATGGAAAAGAAGAGAGATTTTCAGTTTTTTAAAAATTAAAGGCAGGATCTGAATAAAAAGAATTCAAGAAAATGGCCTCTGTGCTGAAACATTTCCAGGTTGACACAGCCTATCTAGCCTCCTCAAAATGAACAGACAGTGGTGGGGTGGGTAGCACTCCCACAAGCGTCCATCACCATGACATCGCATAATAGTAAAGCTTTTTAAATTCTTAAAAGCTTCCAGAGAGAATAAAAACAGGTAAAGCACAACAGGGACCTCAGGAATCAGAATGCCCTCAGATTTCTCAATGGTAACACTGGAAACTAAATGACAATAAAGTAGTATCTTCAAAATTCTGAGAGGAAAGTATTTCCTACCTAGAATTCTATATCGCCAAACTGTTACTCAAATACACGGGGAGAATGGAGCCATTTCAGACAAGAAAGATTTAAAAACTGACTTCCCGTGCACCTATTCTTTGGAAGTCTCTTCGCTTTTCCAAAATAAGGGCACATACCAAGAAGGAAGAAAGAGGATCTAAAAGCAGGAGA
Source organism: Camelus ferus (assembly GCF_009834535.1). Classification (NCBI taxonomy): domain Eukaryota; kingdom Metazoa; phylum Chordata; class Mammalia; order Artiodactyla; family Camelidae; genus Camelus; species Camelus ferus. The sequence continues at coordinate 70,312,304 of NC_045704.1, read as the reverse complement.
CTCAACAGAAAAGAGAACTAAAGAAAACTTCTTGGATGATAGTGAAAGAATGTTCCAGGTTGGTAGTTTGCAGTAGACTTAGCAACCGATACAGAATGGGCCAGAAAGAGTCTCCAGGGAGGCAGAGAGATGATGAGGGAAAGAAGAAGGAAGAGAAAAAGCAAAGGAAGAAGAGAGTGAGGGAAGGAAGAGAGGAAGAAAGGGGGGAAGGAGAGAAGAAGGAAGGAAGGAACGGAGGGAGGAAGGGAAGGAGGAAGGGATAAAAAAGAAGGATGAATAATGAATAAATGATGAACTCTCAAGAAGACAAAGGGTACAAGAATGAAAATGTAATCATAGTTCACTACCTGGCTTGACTGTGAATAGAAATAAATTGTTCTTAATTCTGAATTTAACTAAAAATAGTGATTATAGTTACATTAAGATGATGGGAAGGAAAAGATACATGTTTGAGGGGAGGAGACACTGCCCATAAAACAGCTTCAAAAATGCCAAAATGATGATAGAAAAAGGAAGATGAGGAATTGCTCCAGGTGGAAAAAGACCGAAGAGACACACTTGCCAAATGCATCTTATGATCTTAGATTGGATTCTGTACCAAAAAAGGGGAACCTTTGTTTTTTCTCTCTAAAGGGTATTATTGGGGCATTGGAAAATTATGAAAGGGTCTGTGGATTAAAATATAGTATTATATCAATGTTAATTTCCTGATTTGGATATTTATACTGTGATTATGTAGGAGAGGATCCTTGTTTTCAAATAGCACACACAGACCTATTTAGAGGTACTAACACGTGTCTCCAACATACTCAGCTGACAGAGAGAGAGAAAGCAAGAGCTGAGAAAGTAACTGGGAAATCTAGGTTCTTTGCAACTCTTCTCCAAGTTGGAAAATTATTTCAAAATAAAAAGTGTATTTATAGTTTTCAAAAGTCAAATCATTTGACAGGGCTGAAAATTAAACAAAACATATTAAAAATAAAAAAGCAGCATCCTCTGCTCCAGTATCGCTACTACCAGTTCCTGCTTCAGAAGCAAATTCAGAATTCTATCAGCTACTTGTGTTCCTTGTTACACTCCTTATTTCAAAATAATATATACACATATATATATATTGCTTTTTAAATTTTGTTCAATTTTGGTATTATCAATAGGTTTCCTACTAAGGAGGATGAAGAGCATTTGTTCATTCAGTTAATTAATTACGTGAGTACAGACTCCTAGAGTCCTGTTTTATTCAATGGGTTATAATCCACTAATATCATACTTTATTTTGATGTTCTAAGTTTCCAAAACTTGCCTAGTAGGAGCCCTTTAAAGCTGGCATCCGTGTGTTTTTGATATGTCTTCATTATTCCTTAAGCACTTTATTTTCTGATACATCAAGATGTTTCAGATTTACCTTATATCGTCCCTGCCCTAGTCATGGAATCAGACATTTCTCCAAGAAGTTCTGGTTCCTTTCATAGGAGACTAGTATTTAGAAAATAAGATACACATGCTAGGGAACATAGAATGTTAGGTGTGATTTAGGCCAAGGAATAGAAGACAAATTACAGTTGGGTTGACCAGACACACAAAAACATGAAGACGGTAAGTGTTTTGCAACAAAAGTTTAGTGAAATAAATTATGGCATGTCCCTATGATAGGCTACAATAAAATCCGTCCATATAATAGAATACAGTAACATGATTAATGTTTTAGAAGAATATAAAGTAACTTGGGAAAAGGTTCACAGTATGTTATTAAGAGAAAACAGCGGCTTATAAAATTTGTATTCAACTAGATTCTAATGCATATATGAGCGTTTATGCATGTAGAAGGCAGAGGAGGGCCAGAGGGTAGGAGAGAAAAATTAAGAGAGAGAGAGCATGTACTCCTGATGTGTTTGCGTTCACAAACTTAGAAGCTATATCAAAATATTAACAGAAGTTATGCCAGGTGTTGGGATTGCTGTTGAGTTTAATATTTTCCTATCTGAGTTTCTGTATCTCCAAATATTCTAAATAAACATGTATTCTTTGAAAAAAGTTTTTAATTATTTATCATCAACACTGTACATAATGTGCCCAGAAACATTAAGAACAATTGTGATAAGAGTTAAAAGAGTTGTCTAGGGCCATTTTGGCTGAAGACGTTGGATTATATTTGATTATTTCATTTTTTCTTAATTCATCAAAGTTGCATAGTTAAATAGGAAATTTAAAAATATATCTAGAGTCACATGAAAATGGGATTGTCAAAATAAATTATGCAATGCTAACACAATGGACAACTAAGGAGCCGTTAAAAACAGAACTTAGAGGTTCCAAATAAATGTGCAATCAGCAAGTACAAAAATCTCTCTCAATAACCATTTCATATAAATAGTTTTTTAAGCTGACAAACTTTAATTTGATGGAAATGTGTTTTAGATTTCACTGGCAATGCATACAACCACGTGCTTTGACAGTCTTTGTAGTCACCCTCTTAACTCACCACAACCCACTTCTTTTACCTACTACATAATTTAGCATTCTATTTCTTCTGCTTAAAATGCATCCTTTTGTAGAGTGGGAAAGATCTGCATGAATTTACAAAGGCTCACAATTCCAATGAGTATAGTTTGGTGTCATAAAAATATGCCTCAATATCTAGCAAAGGAAGAAAATTACAGACTGAAATTTAGCAACATCCAAGATTTCAGCAGAAGAATTTAAATTACTATGAATCACTCCAAAACATTCTTAAAACCTCAATAAAACTATCCAAAGAGTTTCATATTTGCTTCAAAAAAAAGGAAAGAAAATATACTGGCAATACTTAAAGGATTTACATTTGGACATGAAATAAGTGAAGAAAATAAGTGTTTGAAAAGATCCAAAGAAGTAATTCACCAAAAAGAACTCCTTTTAACCTTTTGTTGCGGATGCTTTTCAGGAGAAATGGATCATTAAAATGTGTTCTTTCCAAGCAAAGATCTCACCTCCCCGTAATGCATGCCTCATTCTCTGCCTTGTTTTCTCTCTTTTTCCTCCTGCCCTCAACTTCATTTACACATTTGTTCATTCTTACAGCATTTGGATACATGTCCATTATCTTATGATATTTCAGACAATGAAAATGCATCTTTTCATTTTCTTTTCTTCAAGAGATTACAGTAGAAGGGAAATTATCTGCATGGTAATTCTCTACTTCTTAAATAACACTGGATACCTTTCCCATAGCTAGCATAGTGAACTCATATGTGTGTGCACACACACACACAACACACACACACACACAGGCAGGCACCAAAAAATCTTGGGATGATTTCAGGCTGAGATCTGCATATGTATAATAAGAGAAGTAAGCCAAGTCGTTGCAGGAAGTCCTTGTCTTTTATTCTTACTCCAAACTAGCATGTTCACTGTAAGAGAAACCACTTAAGTGATTTTACTGAAATAAATGGAAATCAGTGCTGTGCTACTGGAATTTATTGACAAAATCACTTACAAACTAAGGGTAAGTTTTCCTTGTTGTTACTTTTGGTTTATTATAAGCATCTGTTATCAGTTGAACTGTGTCCTCCCAAAATTCGTATGTTGAAGTCCTAATTCCAGTTACCTCAGATGTGACCTTACTACTGGGTGACAGGGTCTGTACAGAGGTAATCAAATTAAAATGAGATCCCTGGGGTGGATCCTGATGCAATAAGACTAGCGTCTTTATAAAAAGGGGAAATCTGGACACAGACATGTGTAGAGGGAAGACACGTTATGAGACACGGGAAAAGACAGCCATCTACAAGGCAAGTTGAGAGGCCAGGAACAGGTCCGTCCCTCACTGCCCTCAGAAGGAACCAATCCTGCCGACACCTCAATTTCAGACTTACAGCTTCCAGAACCATGAGAACATACATTTAGACACCTCGTCTGTAGCACATCGTTTGGGAGCCTGAGTAACCTAACGGCATTTCTACAGACAGAGTTGTACACAATGAATACTTAAGGAAGGAAGCAAGGGTAGAAATAAAGGAGGGGATTATAATTAAAGTATTTCATCCTTGCCCCATTCATTTGTTTACAGATTGACACTCCACTTTGGTAATTTCTGAGAAATGTCTTTGCCTCTCTCCTTTAATGCTATTCAATGGTTCCAGAGTTCTATTACGGAAATAAATAAAATACAAAGCTGAAGTTTAAAACAAACAATGACTTGCCCATATTTGAGTCCCTGAGTTTGGAGGCAAACTCCAAAAGAAACAGGTTAAAAGGTGGAATGTGACCTCCCTAAGAGGTGTCCTTCCTCAACACACTTCACTAAAACGCCACTCAGGAACATCTCATAAATACAACATGAATTACTCTGATCAAACTAAACCGCATCCACCATCTGTGCCCAAACAGCTATTTTTCTTTTTACAAGTAGAGGGGGGAGAAGAACCATGTGAGAAGTGTGATAAATCAGAAGACGGGCATGAAAAGGCCATGCAAATAAAATCGCTGATGTACAAGAAACACGCACACCAAGAGACATCTGGTAAAAAAGCAACTGAAAGTGGAAGGGGTTAGAGAAACCATGTTGTTAGGAGGGACACTCATCTTGATGGGCCTAAATTTAGACTTACCAGCTGTGTTTTGGTTTACAACTCCTTCCTATCTGCCTGCTTATAATAATAATAAAAAATTAGAAAGGCCTTCTGTGGAACACTGCTGAAAATGTGATTGGGGGAAAAGCCAGCCTGTGCCGTGTTCTATAACGGGGCATACAACACTCTAATCTCGTTTGACATAATTTCCAGCGCTATGTGTATATATACCCTTGTATGCATATATCGTAATTTATTTATCCATTTTCCGGTTTCTATTTTCTAACACTGTTGCCTCCAATGTACTTGGGCTTTTTCAGGTTTTGTGCACTCTAAAGATATATACTGACCATAGAAATTTTTCACATAATTATATTTGACATAATTTTTCCCTCTGGACAGACAGAATTTTTTAAAAGTGGTATATTAAAAGAAAAACTCTCTGTAGTTACGCAGAGCTAAACTTAACTCAAGTTTAGACATACTAGCTGTGTGAACTCGGTCAAGGCACTTTACTTCTCTCTGCTTCAGTTTTCTCCCTCGTAATCTCAGAGAGGTCCTATCTCACCTTGGATCACAGAGGATTAAGAAGAGGACATAAAGAGATGAGTAGATGTGATGTGTACATCGTCTTCTTGAAGGTGCTCTGCAAACTGCATAAACCTTACCATGGCCCCGTAGAGTATATTCTACTTCTTTCCCCTTTTCAAACCAGGTAGCAATGCTTTTGAGGAGGTGTTCTTTACCTCCTGTTTTTAAATGAGGAAACAGGTTACATCACCGGTTCAGATGTTCACTGCCATTCAGTGGAGGAACCAGCATTTGACATAAAAGTGCAGGTGAAGCAGTGAGCGCTGACGTAAAAGCTGCAGCAGGCTAGCTGGGAGGTCTAGCCCAGATCAACCAAGGTGGTTTCCCTAAACACACGAGACAGCCCTACACTGGAAGCAGATGCTATCGAAGACTCACAGCTCGCAATGAGAAGTCAATGCCTGGCTTCAAAAATCTGCAGGGGCTAATGCAGCTGGTGGCTTAAGCTGAGGTCAGTGCTCACGTACCATTCTGAAAATCCTAGGGCCCTTAAGAATCATGCTAAATCAGCTCTGCCGGTGCTCTGTAAATGGAACCGCACAGCCTGGATGACTGTGCATCTGTTTACAACGTGGTCTGTTGAGTATTTTAAGCCCACTGTTGAGATCTACTGCTAAGAGAGAGAAAAAAAAGGGAGAGATTCTTTTCAAAATATGGCTGCTCACTGACAACGCACCTGGTCACCCAAGAGCTCTAAGGGAGATGTATGGTGAGCTTAATGTTTTCGTGCCTGCTCACAGAACATCCATCCTGCCGCCCATGATCAAGGACTAATTTTGGCTTTGAAGACTTATTAGTGAAGACATGCATTTCATAAGACTATAGTTGCCATGGATGGTGATTCCTCTGATGGATCTGGGTGGAAGAAATCTGAAACCTTCTGGAAAGGATTGGCCATGCTTGATGCCACCAAGGACATTCACAATTCATGGAAAGAGGTGAAAATATCAACATCCGTAAGAATTTGGAAAAAGTTGATTCTGGCCCTCATGGATGACTTTGAGGGGGTGAAGACTTCAGTGGAGAAAAAAACAACTGCAGATGTGAAAGAAACAGGAACAAAATTGGAATGAGAAGTGGAGCCTGAAGATGCAACGGAACTGCTGCCATCTCATAATGAAACTTGAACGGATGAGGAGTTGCTCCTTATGGACGAGTCAAGAAGTGGTTTCTGGAGATGGATTCGAATCCACCCCTGATGAAAATGCTGGTAAGACTGCCGAGATGACAGCAAAGGAATTTAGGGTATTATATAAACTGATAAACTTAATTGATAAAGCAGAGACAGGGTTTTATTTTTTTATTTATTTTCTTTTTAATATATATATTTTTTGATGTGTCACTTTCTTGTGTACAGCACAATGCTTCAGTCATACATGAACATACATAGATTTGTTTTCATATTCTTTTTCACCATAGGTTTACTACAAGATATTGAATATAGTTCCCTGTGCTGTACAGTATGAACAGAGGCAGGGTTTTAAATGAAAGGACTGACTCTAATTTTTAAAGAAGTTCTACCGTGGGTAAAATGCTGTCAAACAGCATTGCATGCTACAGAGAAACTATTCATGAAAGGAAGAATCAATTGATGCAGCAAATCTCATTGTTGTCTTATTTTAAAAATTGCCACCGCCACCCCTTCAACCTTCTGCAACCATCGCCCTGCTCAGTTAGCAGCCATCAACAATGAGGTGAGACCCTCTACCAGCAAAAAGATTATGACTCACTGAAGGTGCAGATGATGGGTAACAGTTTTTTAGCAATAAAGTATTGCTTAATTAAGATATGCACAGCCAAGGCATGGAAACAGCCTAAATGTCCATCGACAGATGACTGGATAAAGAAGATGTGGTATATTTATACAATGGAATACTATTCAGCCATAAAAATGACAACGTAACACCATTTGCAGCAACATGGATATCCCTGGAGAATGTCATTCTAAGTGAAGTAAGCCAGGAAGAGAAAGAAAAATACCATATGAGATCATTTATACGTGGAATAAAAAAAAAAGAAAAAAAAAAGAACATAAATACAAAACAGCAACAGACTCATAGACATAGAATACAAACTTGTGGTTGCCAAGTGGGAGAGGGGTGGGAATGGATAGACTCGGAGTTCAAAATTTGTAGATACTGACAGGCATATGCAGAATAGATAAACAGGATTATACTGCAGAACACAGGGAAATCTATACGAGATCTTGTGGTAGCTCAGAGCAAAAAAAAATGTGACAATGAATATATGTATGTTCATGTATAACTGAAAAATCGTGCCCTACACTGGAATCTGACATAACATTGTAAAATGACTATAACTTAATAAAAAAATGTTTAAAAAATTTTTTTAAAAAGGTATGCAATTATTCTTTTTTAGACATAACACTATTACACACTTAACAGACTACAGCATAAACATAGCTTTAATACGCACTGAAAAACCAAAAAATGTGACTCACTTTATTGCAGTATTTGCTTTACCGCGGTGGTCTGGAAGGGAGCCTGTAATATCCCTGAGGCATCCTGTATCAAAATTTGGGGTTACGCTTTATTTCTTAAGCTGAGTGGTGGGTACATAGATGCTGATTTTATTATTCTATTACTAAGAGTCTGCAAACATTTTCCATAAAGGGCCAGAGAGTCAATTTGGGCGTTAGGGCCATCCAATCTCTGTCACAGTTACTCACCTTGGCCGCTGTAGTGCGAAAGCAGTCTCAGACAATACAGAAATGAGTGGGTGTGGCTGTATGTCAATAAAACTTTATTTATAAAAACAGAGCAGACCAGATTTCACCCACAGGCCACAGTTTGTCCCTGCTTTATGCAGTAGATATTATGTAGATAGTTATGTAACATAGAGAGACAGGTTATAATATAGATACATATATCCATATACTCGTTGGTATGCATGAAAAAATTCTATAGTAAAACCATTTAAAAAGTTTTTTTTAAAGGTATGTTCAATAGGATAAGGATATATTCTTGATTATTGAAAATAGTTCATTAATTTTCTTTTCAGAGTTTTCTCACGAAACTTAAAAATAAAAGTGAATAAAGTCTTCTTAACTATTGGTAGGTAGGCAGAAGGCAAGTAAGTTTCCGATTGTTAGCATCTGCATTTCTTTTTTGGACTTTTACTTTTTTAACTCTTGGACACACATACACACACACACACACAAATTAATGTTTTTAATCACCTCAGCAAAGATTACTGCATCTATGAACAAGGACAGGTACAAAAAGAAGTCAAATGTTAAGACAAAGGTAGGCAAGGATCCCTCACAAAGTGTGTCCTTCAAACCCCTGGTGCAGCTACGTGTGAACCTCAGAGATATGTCACATGACTGCATGTGAAAGACATTCAAAGCCATGAATGCTAAGTTCACATATGACAAGGGTCTATTAAACTCGCCTTAAGATAAGTTTGGGGTACTGGGTACCCATATGAAACGCAGTATCAGCCAACTACTACTACTGGCCTCCTTTTGTAGATGCTGTCACGACTAACTGCAAACAGAGCAAGCCAGGAAACTAATGACACTACTCAGAGCTCCCGAAGAGGTTCAAGCACGTCCTGCGGGCAGACGGCGCTGCGGAGCAGCTCAGGGACGCGATGAGAGGGCTGCTACGGAGCGCCGCGCGCTGGCTGCACACCGGTCTCGGCCGACGTGGATTCTGGCCCACAGCAAACTACAGCCACTTCCCTGAACCCCAGCGCATTCCTCACAGACATTCTCCACCGAGGAGGGTGAGCTTGCCTCGATATCCAGCCATGCCAACAAACCTAAGTGCGTTTCCGAGGGGACTTAAGAAAGGTTATGATGTATCAGGAAAACTAACTGACAGTTAAAACAGCCACACCGAGAATCTTATTCCCCCGGTTCTTCTAACAGCCTGGCGGGCGGTGTGTGATGACACCCCCCAAGCAGGAGCTATACACACATGATACGGCATTTAAGAGACAATACTAGAATTCTGGTAACAACATTAACAATAATTGAAAACATATGCTTTAACTATTTTAAATTAAAAGTATCCCACCTCCTAAATTTTATATCACCTGGTTCTTCCTTCAGCTCCACAGAATTTTTTCCCGTACTTTCCAACTTTTAACCTAACTGGATACATCACCACAACACCCTCCCCTAAATAAGTAGAAGCTTCTTAAACACAGGAACAAAAGTATTTTTGTGATTTTCTGAAGAGCCTCACTACAAACATAAAATGGCTGTTTATACAAGTTAAAAACATCAATATCTATATATTATAATAGCAAATAAGGAGAGTTTTCTAAGTGACAGGGAGGAAGGGAGAGAGGGAGGAAGGAAGAGAGAAAAGAAAGAAAAAAAAAGAAAGAAAAGAAAGAATAAGGATACTAATAATTCTCCTCAAGTCACTTATTTCTTATTTGGAAGAATCAAGACTCGACCACCACTACCGTCACCACCATCCACACGCACACACAAAAAGCACCTAAGTTTAGCAGCGTTACTTCCTTTAACACACGGTCATTGAAGGTCAGCCATGTGTCAGGCACTGAACTGGGGATACAACAGTGGCCAAGACTGGCTGACATGATTCCTTCTCTCATTAGCTTACACTTCAGTTTGGGGAGAGGGCTTCAGGGGAGGGTGACAGGTAAGAAACAAATAAACATATAGAAAAACAAGGTAAGTCCAGGTATGAGTTAAGTGTTGATAAACAAGGAAGTAAATTTCCAGAAAAAGTGGAGTGAATTGCTTGGGTAAGGGGCTAAGGCAGGGAGCAAGAGGAATACTGTTGATCGAGCTGCCAGGGAAGGTGTCTTTAAGGAGGTGATATTAAGAGGGAGCCAGCCATGAAAAACACTGAGGGAGGAGGACTCCAGTCAGGGGAGCCCATAACGCCTAAAGCAGAAAAGGACTTGGGATACTAGGGGACCACAAAGGAGGCAAACGGGTATTTCTTTAGATGAGGCATGACCTGCAAAACTCACTGTGATATTTACTGTGTCAGAACTGTAAGTACTCACATTTTTATCTTACAGGTCTTGAAAAAAGGGAAGGGAGAACTCCATGATAAATGAACATTGCACCTGAAAATCCAAAGTAAGATATCTGTTGCTCAGCTAAAGGGTTTCAAGGTCCGTATGAGCTTACTCAGACTATTCATGAATGTTGGCCAATTGCAGGTTATTAATCATGACTAATGCCTTTCCATTTATCTCAATTATGCTTGGGTAATTTCTTATCTAGTGGAAATTTTTCTTTTTTGTATTTAACACTCTGTATAAAAAAAATTGGTCTTCCTTATTTGGAAAGGTCCAACATGCCTGTAATTTTGCAAACAAAAAACTGCTGTGGGAGATAGCAAGATTGTTCCCAGTGACCCCTTGTCTTTCTATGCAAGGAATTACCTCCTGGTCAATTGCCAGGTAACTTTCAGTGCCTCCTCATGGAAGGAAAATTGTTCCCCACCCCAGTGAACGTGACCAGTGACTTGCTTTGGATGATGGCATGTGTGTGGACAGAAGACTTGGAAGCCACTGCCTGTTCCCACCAGTGCTGCTTCTGTCACAGGAATGGCATGTCCCAGTGAGCATCACTCTTTCAGTCTTGATCCCAGAACGAAGACACGTGAAGCAGACTCAGTCACAGCTGACATGTACACAGGACGGAAGCAAATCTTTACCGCAGGTGAGCCACCGAGAGGCTGTGGCTGTTTGCACTACAGCATTATCTAGTGAAAATATCATTCCATGTTCAATTCGGTAAAATACATACAAGTATATATGTACATATGTATTATGTAATGTACACACACACACAACTTTCTCAGAGTTAATATAAAAAAAATTTAGCACTTTTCCCCCAATTTTGAAAATTCATTTACCAGGAGTTTGCCTTCTGTTTCTGATTACACGTCGTAAGGTTTCCATTTTAATCGAAACAGAATTTCTACTCCTAATGTTCCATTTTAAATGAGTAAGCTCTGTTTTTCATTGTAAAATAAAACTTTTATTTCTTATATCAAAAAATTATAAGTGTTTAAAAAATAATAAAATCACAACAAAAATTAATCTTTAAAATATTATGCTACATGAAAGAACCAGACACAAAAGACATATATTGTATGATTCCATTTATACGAAATGTCCTAAAAAGGCAAATTTATAGATACAGAAAATAGTAGATTAGTAGTTGTCTATGGCTGGGAGTGAAAATGGAGATTAATTGTAAATGGCATGGCAGATTTGGAGGGGGGAGATGCATATGTTTTAAAACTGTCTTATAGTAATGGTTGCACAACTCAGTAAATTTACTAAAAAAAAATTCACCCCAAATGAGTGAATTTTATGGTACATAATTATACCTCAATAAAGTTAGTTTAAAACAATTCAAAAAGAGTCTGTCTTACTAAAGCACTTCTCAAGGTCAAATAATATTTGTTTCCTTTTTTAAAACTACTGGTTTAACCTTCCGTTCTATTTTACCATAAGTGTGTTTTACTGATTTTTATATCAGTATTTGCTAATAATTTTAATCATCTGACTAGATTCCTTTTTGTTGATACTACAAGTAACACCATGTTATCCAGCATGACTGGATTTATACAGGGTCAGAGTTATTAGATGTTCTGTTTAAAACAGACAAAATCCTTCAAGCATATAACTTTTGTTTATTGAGAAAACTTTAAAATTCTATTCTTAAAGTGAGTAACTTTAAATGTTTAGCTTTTAGTCCTATTTCCTCTTTGGCAAGTGTGGGATACAATTAATACATACATGAATAAAATAACTTCTGAGCACTGCAACTGCATAGCTCTTGAGTCTGTTTCCTTTTGATCTCACTAGCCACTCAGCAGTGAAAACTCGCAAGCTATCAGTCATACTAGACTATCCCATCAGAACCCCAAAAAGGCAAAAATAAAACTCCGCCTTCAAAACCCAACAGAACAAAACATATTTTATTAAGTTCAAATCTGAAGTCTTTCAATATCATTTTTCCAAAATACTTGTAGGACGCTTCCCCACTGCCACTGATCAATAAATAAATACTGTCATCTGCACAATAGAACGATATAGTTCTTTTTCCTATAGGTCCGCGAGGATTTTTTTTTCTTTTGGACTATACAACATCCAGTCCCATTTCCAAACACAGCATCGGGGATAGCTTCTGCTGGTGCCTGTCCCTTTCTGCATCTGCATTTCCAGCCTTCAAATCTACTCTGTGAGCTACCTAACATTCACCACTTCATTCCTTTCCTGCCGGTGTTGGTTCCCACTGCTTGCAGTCAAGCCCCCTGATTCAGACAGATACTATTAGCTTAAAAGGATTTATTTTTCCAAGTAAAAGAAGGCTTCTAAATGATTCCTTTGGGGTTTTTTAATGCTTTGGTTTATTTCTTCTACTAAAACGTAAATAGGAGATTTTGTCCAGGACTGACACTTAACATAGCTCTGTGTCATATATCAATAACATTTAGTCCCCATTTATTAAGACAAATTTGTTTTAAATTCTATTTGGTCTGGGAACCTAGTTGGAAAAACCAATACAATACAAACTGAATTTAGTGAAAACAGATCATTGGCAAATGACTGTAATAACTGTGTCCATATGTATGAAAAAAGGAACTGGCCGTATCATTCATTAATGTATTTATTAGAGTTTCTACTCTTCTACCTTCAAGAAGTTAAATTTATGGGAGATAGACAAGCAATTAAGATTTCAGAGAAGAGCAACAGATATCTATTTATAAGCAAAATGTATTAAGTATTACGAGATTTGAAACACTATTACGGGGAGCACAGAGTGGGGAGAAATTAATTCTCGCTGGAGAATGAAGACGTTCTCAGGGAAGACGTGGCTTTACATTGGGCCATAAGTAACAGAAAGGATTTTGTTTGGTTGACCCAACAGTAAACTGTAAGGTGCAAATCAATCACTGAGGAATCCTGCTAAAATACAGATTCTGATACATTGGGTCTGGAGTGGGTTCTGAAATTCATTTCGAACAAGCTCCCAGGTGATCAAATAGATTCATGGAACATACTTTGAGTACAAAGGTGAGAGAGAGAAACAGAGGTGCGAGGGAAGAGGCAGGAGAGTCAGGGTGCAGCCTGATCACCAAGAACCTCGAACGGCACAGTGTGACCACGTGTTCAGGGCTGTGTGCTCTGGACATCAGCTTTCTGTGAGCACATAGGATGGACTGCAGGCAGACCATCACAAGAATGAAGAACTTATGAGGCTATCTGAACGGTTCTCAGTGGTAACCACAATACTACTTGGGGTTGGAGCAGTGGGAACAGGAAGAAGGCACTAATTCCAGAGTTACCTAAGAAGAAAAAAAATCAATGGGGACTTTTCAGGTCTGTAGGGCGTGTGGAGAGTTAGTGAAAGCGATAGATAGAAGGTAAGACTTAGCAGTTCATCCTGGAGATCTAGGAAATTGTCATAGCAGCAGCAGAGAATTAAGTGGAAAAGAGGTGTGGGAAGAGGAATACAAGAATCAGGGAGTGGCAGGACGTAGCTCAGTTTGAGAATTGAGTTGAAGAGATGAGTAGGTAGGACCACCTAATCAAGACTTTCCACTGCTCTTGTAATTAAATTCAGAAAGTCAAAATTCCATTTGCAACAGCCTCTTAATAATAAAAAGGAACAGCCCAACCGTCCCACCCTCCTCTCCTCTGGGACAGTTAGTCATCCAGCTCGTGCTAGTGCATTTTCAGTGACAGAATTCATAGCCAAGCTGAGTAACCCCTTCCATTCTGGAACCTTCCATCAGAAGATTATTCTGTAAACTGACCTAAAACTTATCTCCACAGAATTTTGACCTGGTGGCCCCAGCTTTGCCTTTCAAAGCTACAGACATTTAATCCACCTGAATCATAACACCTCTCCATAAAGAAGAACTCAAGTCTTTTCCAAGCTGAGCTACATTTTGCTCTTCCCAGCCTTTCTGCACAGGCCATGGTTGCCAGAGCGCAGCATCACTGGAACGCCTTCGTTCATCCTCCTTCACAATGGCAGATGCGGGGCGAGACTGCAGCCCTCCCCACTTTCAGTGCTGATGGAGCCATGCCCCGTTTCTGCTAAGCTCAGACTAGATCTGAGGCTCTAGCTCAAAACAGGACTCCTAAGAATCAGGGCACTGGCATCCGCAGATGACATAATGTCCCTCTGCCATTTTCTCACACAGACTATCAGTTCCCCGTTAAAATACAGAGGGTGGGATGGAACTCAAGTTGCATGGACAGTTCAAATTACAGTACAATCAACACTCCATATGACCTTGAAAGTATGTTGTTTGTTCAGACTCAATACCGTGTTATTTGAGTGTATTGATCATTCATTCAGCCGGAATGTTTGTACATAAAATCATCCTAAACAAGGTCTCCCCAAACTTATTCCGCAATTTCCTTGCTTGTTTTCATTCTATCGTTCACCATATATGCTCATTCATCAGGGGAACGTGAGGATTTTTCATCGTCTTTCTACTTCACTCACCCACTCTTCCCCGTCTGGGAGGGCTGTAAGAGTACTTAACACAGAAGCTGTGAGGGGAGACAGTGGAGGTCTAGTGGGAGGGACAGAAATAGCCCTGGATCAGCCCCGTTTTCCTTTATTGGTTCGTCTTTTTTTTAACCATCAAAATGGTAAGACTCACTGAGGCAGGATCAAGATGAAGGTCAGAGAAAGGGGGGTACATGACTTGCCTGCTGTAGGCCTGTATTCTACATTTTAATTGACAATTGCAAACACATATACTATATATATACACAGACACATCCACCATGCTTACACACTCTACACATACCTACACATTCTGTATGTACGTACACATTCATATACGCCCACACAACACACACGTACATATGTAAGTAGAGTGTGTGTGTGTGTCATATATTTCTGTCCTGATCACCAAGGTAGGAAGCCACTCATTCATTCAAGGATGTTTCTTGAGTAAGCTAGCAATAAAATACTACTTTGTTTAGACTTGTACTCTTTAAACTGGTAGCCACTAGCCATAGGTGGGTATTTGCATTTAAATGTGAATTCATTTAAATTAAAAGCAATGAAAAGGTCAGTTCCTTCAGATGTACTAGTCCCAGTCAAGTGCTCAAAAGGCACATGTGGCCAGTGGCTGATCTAGAACGTGTCCATCACTGCAGTTCTTTCTGGAGAGCAGGGTCCTCCGGCGGCTGCGTACGACTGGTCAGCACTCACAAGCATCACTGAGGGCCAGCCACTATTTATAAGCTCTTTACATACAGTCAGTCATCTAAGCCTCATATTTATTATCTGCCCTCATTTTACAGATGAAACATCTGAGGCATTAAGAGGTTGAGTAACTTGCCCAAGGAAACAAAGCTAGTGAGCAGTGGAGCCAGGGTTCCAAATGCAGACAGGGCAGCAACAGCGTCTCTGCGTTGAGCACTCAGCTTATGTCTTAGCCAAGACATTTCTATTTACAAAGATGAGGAGAGCTTTCCTCAGGACTTTACATTTATCCCCATTAAATTTCCTAGTCTGCTCTTAAACCCAGTGTTCTAATTTATCAAAAGATTTGGAAAGCGGATTATACCACACAATTAGCTTTTATTACAGTTTCTACTGCCGTGTAACAAACCATCCCCAAACGTAGTGGCATGAAACAGTCGGTTTTCATAGTTCATTATGCTCATTGGTTCAATATTCACTGGGTCAAGAATTCTGACAAGATACAGCAGAAATGGGTTGTCTCATTAAATGTGGGGCCTCGGTTGAAAGGATGATGCCTCAGTGCTAGGGGCCGACATCATATTAGACTTCTTCGCTCACAAGTCACTTAATCCTGGATGGTGCCTGGAACTTGCAGCTGACTAGGGCACAGCCACCGGTGGCTATTTGCATTTAAATGATCATTGGTCAAAGCAGTCACAATCCCACACAGATTCAGTGAGAGGGGCATAGATCCCCCCCTCAACACGAAGGCGGCAGGTCACATTAGAGAAGAGCCTATGGGATGGGAGGTAGTGATGTGGCCATCTGTATTCAGTTATTCTCCACACTTCCGTACTATGATGTGTTATGCTGGTTATCCTTTCTTTTCACCCTCGCCCTTCCAGCTCCCATCGGTCTACTCTGTGCCCTGGGAGGCTGACCCCTGTGGGCCACATCCTCTGAGCAGCTGGCCCAGTGAGGGCCACAAGCAGGAGATCCAAGAGCAGGAGTAGAGGAGCTCAGGGGCTGTGCTCCCGATTTCCTCCCTGCTTTGGCGCCACACTTCTGGCAGGCACGCATTTCTAGCCACATCGCTCGGTAAATACATGAAGTGGCCCCTTCACAGCTCCAGCACTCACTGGGTTCCAGCAGCACTATTTTCATTCCTCTTCCCTTTAGAACTGGGGGTGCTAACAGCTTTTTGCTACTACAAGTCTCTGAGTTTCTCAGTATCCTTTCTTCTTTCCTGAAACTTGCCCAAAATTCTATAAATAGTTCTTGCATTTAACTGTCTTCATTTACATCACTAGAGAGAATTCTGATTCTTATCATGGCCATGGCTAACAGAGGAACACAAGAGGCACTAAATAAAGATGGTTCAGTGAACAAATGTGAAAACTTATAACTAGACTTCCAATATCTTCTTCTAAGTATTTGATAGAATTGTTGAATAGTAATGTCCCTCCATCATTACACTGAATTGCAAGTTTAATAGACATTCAATATATAAGAGTTGGATGTCTTAACAGCAATAGCTCATCATTCTTCAAAAATAACCTTTACCACAGAAATATAAGTGATTCTTTAAAAAAAAAACCTCATTTAAATAAATATATACATTGTTACATTTCTGACTGATCATAAAAAGAATCCTGGTTTTCCACCATTCTTACAAAATGACCAGCTCCTTCTTGTCAAATTGTTTACACTAAATATATTAAATAGTTCTATTGCATTGATAGATTTATTTGGAGATTGAAATTAAGCTCACTGGTCTATACCTTCCAGAACTTCCTTTCTGCCCCGTTGTTTTTAAAAGTGACTTTTACCTATCTCTAGCTTCTGTGCACCATACCTGCATCCATGACTTCTCAGAGATGACTAGTGGTGATAAGGATAATTACACCTGTAAATTCCCTGATTATCCTGGATGATCTACATCTTACTTTATGGTCCTGAATACCATTTTAAAGGCCAATAAAAAGAGCTATTATTTACTGAGCAGCAAATAAGCATCTCATGTTTCACTGTGACCTATTTACCTACATTCTGTTTCAACTGCTGTTTCTTCTACACACTATAGTATTTAATAAAAAATAAAGGTAATTTATTTTATTTTAACATATTATTTTCCCCCTAATAGGGGAACTTTTTCCTTTAAATGTAGACAAGTTTGCCCCTTTTCTCTAGGTAAAATTTTTGCTCATCTCAAAGACAGCTCATTTCATTTTGGCCCAGTTCTAAAACTATTCTTACATTACTGTTATAATTTTTATCCTTTTTCTTTCCCTTTTTTTGAATTATCGGTTATGTTCTTCTACCTTCCACATCCATTCTTGTTCTTTTAAGTCAATACAGTCTACATTCCCTGTGCTCTCTTGAGATCTGGCATCATTTTATCCTAACTGTATTAACTGAAAACTCAGAAAAATACTTTGTTTGTTTTACTTTCCATCTTGCTTGATTTATACTGTCATTTAGAGTTTCTGTCACATCTTCCAGCTGGACTCCAAGACTCTGATAACAAGAACTGAATCTTGCATTTCTTCTTTTCCAAATAATTCTTAGCAGAGCAACTTACACAAAAATATTTAACATGTATTTATCAGGTACTTATAACATACAGTGAGAAAAAAGGGAATAAAGGAATAATTATAAATCCAAGAGCCTACTCTTTAAAAAGCTTTTGATCTGCAAATGTATCGCTATACACCACATTAAAAAATGAAAAATCGTATGATCATCTCAACAGATAAAGAAAAGGCATTTGAGAAAATTCAACATCCATTTATGATAAAAACTCTCCACAAAGTGGATATAGAGGGAACGTACCTCAATATAACAGAGGCCATATATGACAAACCCACAGCTTACCTCATATACAACGGTGAGAAACCCACAGCTTTTCCTCTAAGATCAAGAACAAGACAATCTCACCACTTTTGTTCAACACAGTCCTAGCCAGAGCAATCAGACAAGAAAAAGAAATGAATGGCACCCAGATTGAAAAGGGAGAGGTAAAACTATCGCTGTTTGCAGATGACATGATACTATATAGAGAGGACTTTCAAGACTCCACCAAAAAACTATTAGAAATAATAAATGAATTAATTAAAGCTTCAGGATACAAAATCAACCTACAGAAATCTGTTGTGTTTCTATACACTAATAAACTATCAGAGAAATTAAGAAAACAATTCCACTTACAATAACTTCAAAAAGAATAAATACCCAGGAGTAAATTTAACCAAGGAGGTGAAAGACGGGTACTTTGAAAACTGTAAGACAGCGATGAAACAAACTGAAGACAGCCCGATTAAGTGGAAACATACACTGTGTTCACGGACTGGAAGAATTAACATTGTTAAAACGTCCATGCTACCCAAAGCAATCTACATATTTAATGCAAACCCTATCAAAATACCAATGGCATTTTTCACAGACTGAAACAAATAATCCTAAAATTTGTACAGAGTCACAAAAGTACTTGAATAGCCAAAGAAATCTGAGAAAGAAGAAAAAAGCTGCAAAGTATCATGCTCCCTGGTTTCAAACTATGCTACAAAGTTATAGTAATCAAAATAGTGTGGTACCAGCATAGATCAGTAGATTGATGGTGCAGAACAGAGCCCAGAAACAAACTCACGGTTATATGGTCCATTAATTTACAAAAAAGGGAGACAATATAAAATGGGGGAAAAGATAGTCTCTTCAGTAGATGGTGCTGGGAAAACTGCACAGCTCCACGCAAAAGAATGAAACTGGACCACTTTTCTATACCATATACGTATAAGTAAACTCAAAATGGATTAAAGACTTAAATGTAAGACCTGAAACCGTAAAACTCCTAAAAGAAAACAAAGGCAGTTGCTCTTTGATATCAGTCTTAGCAATATTTTGGGGGATCTGTCTCCTCAGGTAAGGGCAACAAAAGCAAAAATAAGCAAATGGGGCTACGTCAAACTAAAAAGCTTTTGCACAGCCAAGGAAGCCAACAAAAAAATGAAAAGGCAAGAGAGAAGCTATTTGCAAGTGATACACCTGATAAAGGGTTAATATCCAAAATCTATAGAGAACTCACCCAACTCAATATAAAATGAACAAACAATCCAATGAAAAAATGGGTAGAAAAACTGAATACACAATTTTCCAAGGAAGATACACAGACAGCCAAAAGACAAATGAAAAGAATGCTCAAAATCAGCAGGGAAATGCAAACCAATACCATAATATGATTTCACCTCATATCTGTCAAAATGGCATTATCAAATGGACAGCAAAAAATAGCGTTGATGAGAATATGGAGAAAAGTGAACTTTTGTGCACTGTTGGTGGGAATGTTAAATTGGTGCAGCCACTATGGAAAACAGTATGGCAGTTCCTCAAAAAATTAAGAATAGAACTACCATATGATCCAGCCATCTCATTTCTGAATACTTATCTGAAGAAAATGAAAACACTAATTCAAAAAGATACATGCATCTCTATGTTCATTCCGGCATTATTAACAACAGCCAAGATATGGAAGCAACCTAGGTGACCATCGGTAGACTGGTGGAACTGAGTCATAAAAAAGAATGAAATCTTGCTATCTGCAATGACATGGATGGACCTAGAGGGTATTATGCTGAGTGAAGTCAGACAAAGACAAATATTTTATGATTTCATTTATATATGGAATCTAAAAAACAGAATAAATGAGCAAACAAAACAGAAACAGACTCATACATACAAACTAGTAGTTTGGGGGGAGGAGGAGGAAATACATTAAAGGGATTAACAAGTACAAACTTCCAGTTATAAAACAAATAGGTCACAGGTATGTAACGTACGGCATCGGGGATATAATCAATAATACTGTAATAAGTTTATGATGACAGATGGTTACTAGACTTACCACGGTGATCAATTCATACTGTATGTAAATGTCAAATCACTATGTCATACACCTAAAAGTAATATAATATTGTAGGTCAACTATACTTCCATTAAAAAATGAACAAAAGAAAAAGCTTCTGGGTGAGGGCACAGTATATATGTTCACAAATAATCTAAGGAAATAAGAGACTACAATAGTAAATGTAAGCTGAAGATAAAAGTGGTCCATCTCAAAGTACTAAAGTGTAACTTCAGTATGCTTCGGAAGTAATGGTTGGTACCATCCTAGGGTAGGCTGGACAGTGGTAGCAGTCTACAGAGGAGCAGGCTAAAAAGGAAAATAGTAAAGAGAATGGGTAGAATGAAGAGGATTTTCTTAAAATCGCTCATCTAATTAACTGTGGTTAATGGTTGAAAAACTCATAAAATGTAAGCAGGCAGGACCCACACACTTGGATCCACCCTGCTTGTCAGTGCTGTGTAACTACATGTGTTGGACACTTAGGAAAAGTTAAGAACATCTTCTATAGAAACTGGCCATATAGATTAAGATATAACCTTGCACATTATCATATGGGCTGCTTAATAAAGCAGTGGCTAAGTATGTTGCTGAACTTAACATCCTTTTAAAAAAGAATACAAAATTACAAACAAAAAATTGGGTGGAAAAATAAATTTTTATTTAGAATGAGAAAAGAAATCTCAAAAACGGATTGGAGCCATAGAATTGTGGATTCCTTTCTACTGAGATAGCTTTAGGCAATTCACCAGAAATGCTTACTTAGAAATGTCTCTGGCTGCAGCCCGCCATTCCTTTCCCACCTAGAACATGTACGACTCTCCATAACTTTCAACGTTTTCAGCGGCCTAAGGAAACAAACGGCCGAAGCTTAAATTTCATTAGCTTCACCTTAGACCTGCCTCTGACAACAGGCACTCAATAAAACTGTGATTCTTAATGGGGGCTGGACACTCAGAATCTGCAGAAAGAGAAACCAACGTGACAAATGTGAACCATCCCAGAAGATTCCGATATGCACCTGCCACTCCCAACATTCTCCCTGCCCCCCCATGTTGGAAGATTCACAGTGCAGAGCCAAGCACTGAAATTCATAGACTAATGGATCTGAGAAGGCAATGTAAACAAGAGCTGACCGACTGTCCTTGATAGGAGCATAAAGAATGTGTGGAACATAAAAAGGCAGTGTTAACTTTTTACAAGAGAACATAAAACAATTCCACTGTTTTACAATTTAAACACACGGAAAGGTCAAATGACTTTATCAAGAGCACAAAACTGATACTCTGAACATCTAGAATGCAGCTGGGCCTATCATTTCATTTAACCCTAAATTAGGGGAAGGGGAGTTTCACATAGTCCTCTCTGGGGTCAGAGTATGCTTATTCACTTTCTAACCTGAGTTCGCGCTCCCAGAATGAAGCAGCGGTGAAGCACGTTGCTTTACCTAACATCTCAAGGCAACAGTTACCTACTGCACAGCCTTCTTGGTAATTTATACAATGTTCTCATCTCAGGTCTTCTACCAGCAGCAATGAGAGAAGCTGCAGTAGCACAGAACGGCCAGCAAGAAAGGTATTTTTCTTTTCTGAAAAGAAATTACAGTCACCAGCCTCCACGCAGCACAAGCCTGCCACTCACCCGAGTCAGTTTCTCCCCAACTGTCCTACAAGTTAAGAGAGCCCTTTGGTCCTAGATCTCCCCGGGTAAGGTTTAAAAACGAAAGAACTGGCTGTGCGTTGGGTGGCAGGAGCTGACTGTCTGAAAAACCCTGAGCTCCGCGGCGAAGGCGCTTCCCTGTGGACACACGAGCCTTTTTCTCCTGAAGAGGGATCCCTCACGCCTCTCCCCGCTGGACTGGAGATCCACCGCTGGTGCCACCCAAGTCTCACGTCCACAACCAGCAGCAACACTGAATCAAGAATAATCTGTCTAGACTCGGGCGATCTCTGAGTTCACGGCTGGCTGCGCCCGAAAAGAAGCTGCCAGGGGCGGGGACAGTTTCGGCCACCGCCTCCGGGGTTCGGGCACTGTCCCTGGAAATATCCGCGTCAGAGAAGAGGAGAAAGGGAGAAAATATTACAACTTCGCAGACTCCACGAAGCCACGGCCCTGCCGAACGTGAGGTCAAAGTGCAGAGGAGGGCACGGCTGCGGTTCGGGACCCGCCGGGACGCCGCCGCGGGCAAAGCGAGCCGCCAGGCGGGGTCGGGCAGCCGGGGAGACCCGCCCGCCCCCAGCGGGGCCGGACCCGCGTGCTCCGGGGCGGCCGCCGCCGCGCAGCGGGGCCAACTCCCGGAGTTAACTTGCAACTTTCCCGGGACGCGCCGCCGCCGCCGCCGCCCTCACCTTACTGAACACCTCCAGGTCGTCCTCGTCCTCGTCCAGATCCAGCACCTCGGCCTGCAGCAGGGCGGACGAGCCGCTGCTCCCCGGGAGGGGGGCGTCGCCCCCGGGGCTCTCCGCGCCGGCGCCCCCAGCCGGGAGGCCCGAGGAGCGCGCCGAAGGTGCCGGGCACTCGCCCTCCATCCCGAGAGTGCGCGCCCGGCCGGCCGCCGCCGCCAGCCCGGCTTCCCCGAGCGTGCCCATTGGCTCCCGCGCATCCTGCGCCTCCCCGGCCAGCCCCGCTCCAGCCCCACGTCCGCTGCGCAGACGCGGAACTGTCGGGGCGAGCGCGGGGCGCGGGCTCATCCCCACCTGGCCCGGGGCCTGCCGGAGGCGCGGGGGTGGGGCTCCCGGGCTCTGGCTAGGGTGGGGCCGGGGACCTTGTGCCCTGAAGGTAGGAGGAGGGCGTCCTCGCCCGGGCCTGGCTCCGGGACTCCCCGGCGAGGCTTTCCGCGGGGACAGGGGTCTGGGCAGAAGCCACCGGGTGAACCGTGAACTTCAGAGGGGCCACAGCGGGGCTGGAAGGCGGCCGACCCACCTCGCCAAGAGAAAAAGCCAGTACTGTATTTCCTGTGTTTTAATGGTTGCCTTTATTCTGGGTTGTGGTTTTCGAGTCCATCTTTTACGAAGGCTAATGCAGGGACGCCTCTGTTTTGTAATTGATTTTTGACCCAGTGACTGGACTGTGTGGTCAAATCACTATCAAGCAGGGGACGTTGGACTTAAAAACTATTTTCAGCCACTTTCAAATCTATCTTTACCCCTGGAAGTCTTCCTGAAGTTAATGAGCAAGAATGTTACTAAGAGCCGAGGACAACCAGCGGGACTGGCCACCGCCACCAGTCATAATCTTCCGTTTTTGCGCTGCCAGTGCAAAACTGTAATTATTTCGTTGTTCACTGCTTACGTTTAAAAAACAAAAACTAAATTCCAAAATAATGGAAAATTGAATGCAAATTGATGTATTTGGAACTGTCTTCACGCTGTATTGCTTAACTCCCCTTAGCCCCAGCTCTTTCCGTCTGTCCACCCAGGAAAGAATATCTGAGAAGTTCGCACACAGCCAGAGAAGAGGCGTGCTCAGACTTGATTTCTGAAACCTCTCCTGGCAACATATTTAGCCTGATGTTTAAAGATTTTAACTAGGAAAAAAAAAATTAAAGACGTGTAAGATGTTTCATCAAATCGAGAATTTCCCTTTCCCATTAGAGAAGGCCTTAATTACATGTTCCCTCTTAACCATTTACATTGGTTTCAGTTCATATACGCCCTTTAGTCAAGCTGGTCTTCCTGCACAGTGCACAGCCAGTCTCCTTCCTGTGCTTTATGCTTCCTGTACCCAAAATGCCATCTCCTGCCCATCCTGCAGGAATTAACGATAATTCCGTCTCTTTCAGAAAGACATTCTGATGGGCACAGTCTTTCCCCTATTTAGTGTTTAATTCTGTATCATGTTATGGATTGTATGTATTTCATGGAAATGCCATACATCCCTTAGTAAATTATAACTTGTTAAGCTTGGGGATGACATTATTTATTAATAAACCACAGTAGCAAATCTACTCCCTTGAAAAGGCTCTCTGCTAAGGTGTCTAAGAAAACAAGGGATGAAAAGACTGTTAATTCCTAAGTTCATTCTGGCTGGTGAGGCAGATGCAAGTTTTCAAACTGCCATCTGAAGCAGGAAATTCTTAAGGATACTATGACTCACAGAATTCCCAGAAAGCAGAGTCAATCTCAGAAAATGCGCAGAACAAGCCAAGACTATACAGCTTGGATCACAGTTAAACCTACTAAACCCAGAACTAAGGATACAGGCATCGCAGCCACCGTTATTGATCGCTGAAATGCCACACCCCTTCCACATACTGCCATTGACCCTGCTGTCACTGGACCCCCGGTGCTGTCACCGCATCAGCACCGCAGCTGCCTCTGAGAACTGCCTTTGCTGTTACTACCACAAAACTACCCACAGTCCTGTTTCTCTGTCTTAATAGTTCTAGCTGCAGAGCTTTGAAGGGTAGATCTGCTTGGCCCATTTGGCCAACTCCCATGGAGATTTTGAAGGCAAATTAGATTTCTAAGCATAGAAAGGCTATGTTGATACTGGTCAGCCTAAACAAAAAAAGGAAAGGAAAAAAAAAAAAAGAATCCCTACTGTAAGTAATTCCTTTGTCTTCCCAACATTAAAATCACATTTCTTCACATACTTCTTGTTTTTTTCTTTCTCCATTCCTGCTAAATATACTTCAGTCTCAAACACCTGGGAATATAGCCCCCAGCTCCCAAAGGAAGAAAATCCAAACCTATTCATTATTGGTACAACTCCAAGTCTAGTGTGTCTATTCCTCTTGCAGTTCTGCTGTAATTCTGTTGATATTTTACAAAAATGGACTAAATTTTTGACTTTAATTACCAACATGCCATGCCTGCTTATTCAGTGGCTTGAAAACAACTAAATTGCCATTTAACAGCCCCAGCTTCCCATTAAATGGAATCATCACTGGGTTCTTTAATGGAAGAGTTCTTATTTGGGTACTAAAGCCTCTCAACCATCATCGCCCACAACTTGAAGTACAGGTATAATATTAAGGAAAGCCCTACCCAGTTCTGTCCCTTGGTTTTTGGACTCTTATTCTGATTGTAGGAGAAATGGTATCATATGTTAATTTTTGGTTCTCAGAACATACACCTTGTCAAAAAGCTCCCTCTCTCCCACACTTTCCAGGTGGGATCTCCTGAGATCATAACTGAGTGTTTAATTCAACTATACATAAAGTCAATTGTTCCTGGTAATGGGATTCATGATAAAACAAGTCACCCCACTGGCATTGTCCAGTAGCTTTACTTCTTTTGCTGGAAGGCGATTTAATTGATTAGAAAAAAAAAATGTTATGTGCGAAAACTAATGGGAAATAAACCAGCCAGTAAGTTCATGGTTGATCGTGTTAAGAGAAACTTGTTGATCAGGGAAAGCAAACCCAATCTGTCTTTTCCATTAAGGACAAATCATGACATCCTTCAGATTATGTGGCTGCCAGAGGACCAGGAATAGTTGCTGCTGTGGCAAGCTGAGATTTCATAATTTACTCAAGGTAGGTAGTAAGTGGTAAGTAATTCAAAGTGCACTGAAAGAAAGTGTTATATATGTTGCCTTAAAAAAGAGAAAAGAGGATTTATAAGGATATTTGAGGATTCTTGGTTCTTGGAATTTAGCAGAGTAGATAATTCTATAATCCGTCCACTGAATATCCTGACAAACTGTGTCAAGAATCTTTTAAATGCATAGATGAGCTTACAGGGAAGTAAGTGACTTCCAGGGGCAAGAAAGAAAGTCAGCTTAAGTGAGAGGATGCCACTAAACATTTGAGCTGGTACCCTGCCGGCCTCCAGCGTGGGGCAAGGGATGGGTAGGACTGGCCTCAGGAATCTGAAAGTGTGAGTTTGAATTATCATGAAAGGGTAATGGAAATGGAAATTTGTAAAATAGTCACTCAATAATGAAACTCTTCTGGATCAGCCTAAGCTCAAAGTGGGAGAGATCTCTTCCCGCAAGATTTTGACCATGGTTCAGGAAGTCGCAATTCAAAAAACTGCAAGCAACCCTGGGCGAGTGATATCCCCTTGGGAGCTCTGGCAGGAGCAGACCCAGAATCTCTCCTCTCACCCCGCTTCCGGCAGAGTCTCTACAGATAAAGTCATTCTGCGGATGAGATCGGGATCCAAATTAAAAACGTTCAAGGAAACAATCTCCCACGTGCCAGCACTGCTGTACAAAACGATTAAAAGGATTAGAGTCTCAAAGGACTTTAAACAATTCACCAAAAATATAAATTACTTGATAAATAAAAAAAATAAAAATAACTGCGATACTACGAAAAAGAACTAAAAAACCAAAAATGAGAAACACGGTCGTTGTGCTGATGGTTGATTTTTTGCCTCTTCACTTCAAAATGGCTCCCGTTGCTTGCTCTGTAATAATGGCGCTGGGACTTAGCCATACCCCGTACGATGTTAAGCCGCATCAGCAGAGGGCCTGGAAGGACACTGGAGGAGGAGGGTTTCCTGGTGTGCTCTCTTACTAGCGTCCTGTGGAGAGTTCTTTTCCCTCCTTTGCTCAGCCCCTGCAAAGTCTCTCTAGTGTAAGGTTCCCGAAGGGCACAGCTTGTTATGGTGTTTGACCAAACTCATGCAGCAATGGAGGCATGGTCTAAAGACCCAGATATTGTGGGCCTATTCCCAGCCCAGGTTACTACACCCCACATCCTCCCCTCAGTCCCAGACACGGACACACGTCAGGGGCACTGGAGGTCAGCCATGCCCTGACCTTTGTCCTGCACAGCCAGCCTAGAGCTGACCCGGCATAAGCTGGACATGGAGGAGCACTAAGCTCCTGGAGGGAGGGATCTGTCAAGCTCCAGGTGCCAACAGTGTCCAGTAGCTTCTCCTGGTGCCTAATGGGTTCTGAGGCTCAGCACCTCCCAGAGGGTGGATTCCCAGCAGGTCCCACTGCTACTCCATTGACCTTGCCACCATTCAGGAAGCCAAGGTGGTCCTCTTTCCAGTGACATCTTGATCTCAACCATAGCAGGGGAAGGCTTTTCCTTGGGGAATTACCACAACCCTAGGGGTAGTGGTCACATCTTACATCTACTATTCCAATATGCTTTAGAATTCTTTTTAACTCTCACTAGCCAATTCCTTCTTCCTCCAATCCCCCTATTAATAAAGCTTTATATTAAACTTTCCCTATTCCAGTGACCACGTGGTCCTGTCTACTGACTGGACCCCTAAACAATACAGTTAGTACTAAGAATTGTCCCAGGAGAAAAACCTACAAAAATGGCTTCCTGGAAATCTCCTTAGAACCAGTTGACGGAGGAAGAAAAACCCAGAGTCTGGTTTACAGATGGTTCTTCATGATATGCTGATACTGCTTGAAAGTGCAGCCTCACTCAGTGGTCAACGTATAGGACAGTGATAAAGGAGAATCCTTCTAGTGGTCAGAACTTCAAGTGTGACATTTGGTCATCTGTCATCTCAGGAATGAGAAATGTCCAGAAATATAGGTCTGTATTAATTCTCAGGTGGTCGCAAATGGTTTGGTTGGAATGGTCAGGGATTTGGAAGGAACAATATTGGAAAACTGATGAAAAGAGAGGTCAGGGAAGAAGTGTGTGGGTGGGCTTTTCAGAATGGGCACAGGCTGTGGAGATATTAGTGGTTGTGAAAATGTCTCCCACTAGTGCAGAGGTGGCCCTTGATGATCAAGTGAACAAAACGACAAACTCTGGGGATGTCAGTCATCCCTTCTTCGTAGCCATCGCATTCTTTGCTTAGTGGTCCCATGAGCTAAGTGGCTGTGGTGGCAGAGATGGAATCAACGCATGGACTCAGGCATTTCACTGGGAAGCAGGTCTGCCGAGCTCCTCGTGCCGCCATCCTGCAAGTTGTCTGAAGCTTACTTTATGTAAATAACAAAATGTCTAGAATTGCTCAGAGCAAGAGTAGTTCTGACCGCTTTTCACTGCGATGTAAAGTTTAGAAGATAAAATTTTTGTAATCTGGCATGATCTCAGGGAAAACTTTTACATCTTTAAATTTTTCTAATTAAAATTGCATTTTTGTTTCAAAAAGAAACTTCTCAAGCAATTTCCTTAGTATCAACACTTTGGCCTGGAGAAGTATTTTAAATGATCTACAGTAGATGTGGTTTAAGAAAATTGAAGTGTTCTTGTTTAAAAAATTAACCCTTTAAAATTCCTGGGCTGTAAATAATGCAAAATAAATACATAAAAAAGAGGAATAAGTAAGTACATGAAAACGCCTGCATTTAATATCTTCAAGAAAAAGAAAATTTGCAGTGAATTATTAATACCCTTTGAGAACAGAGGCAACGGTGTTGAATATTTATAAGTATTAAACACCAATTTTAACCTTGACCTCATCCTTTTGAAAAAATTGCAGTTATTACTGTGAGACTAAATGTTGCTCCAGACATGTTGTGTAAATGTTTGATCTTCCATGGCAGAACTGTTTTGTTTTTTTAAAATATAAGAAGAATTTTATATTTAGAAGTCTCAGATAAATTGTTTCTCTCTCTTTTGAGTGGTTATATCAAAAGAATGATTTAATCGTGACAATACAGGTGCACGATCTGACCAGACACTCTCTGAAGGTGGAAACAGTGGTATATAGTCTTTCATGAGAATCTGGAGAGTATCTGTTAGCTGTGAAACTGCATCTCAAACTCCACCGAGGCGGATGCTGTTGGGATGCAGCAGACTTCTCATTCTTGGTAATGCCATCCGCTTACTGCTCTGTCACTCCTCTGAGTACAAACGTTTTTTGGCTTTAGGTCCACGGTCCTTCCTGGTATTCAGAATCCTGCAGTCATCTCGAGTGAATCTGGTCGTCATCACATCTTCTAAGTTCTTTGTCTTCACCTCTGAAGGTGTTCTTGACCATTTCAGCTCAGTCACTCATTTCTGTCAGAAAAAGTAAGTAAGTAAATAAAACAAGAAATATGGATTTTAAATAGATAAAAAGCCACTCAAACACAATGGTAAAAATATAGATAAAATTCACAAGTTCCAATTTTTTGTCTAGATCATTAAGATCTCAAAGTTTTCAAATTTTCCGAAGTTTATTGCTTAGAGATTTGATATATTTGGTTAAATTTGATAAAACTTCTTTGGAGAGCAATTTGGTAACAATTAGCAAATAAAAATTGTACGTACTTAACATGGGCTGAATTGTGTCCCCCCCAAATCCACACGGTGAGGCCCTAAGCCCCAGTGTGACAATATTTGGAGACAGGGTCTATCAAGAAGTACTAAAGGTTAAATGAGGTCACAAGGGTAAGGCCCTAATGCCGTAAGATTGATGTCCTTTTAATAAGACGAGGATACCCCAGAGCATTCTCTGTGCCCCCAGGTGCACAGAGGACAGGCCGTGTGAGGGTGCAATGAGAAGACGGCTGTCTACAAGCTGAGGACAGAGATTTGACAAGAAGCCTACCCTGACAGCACCTTGATCTTGGCCTTCTGGCCTCCAGAACCCTGAGAAAATACATTCCTGTTGTTTGAGTCAGTCAGTCTCTGGTATTTGGTTACAGCAGGCTGAGCTGACTCACGCAGTACCTGCGGACCCAGAAACTCCAGTTACAGGGCTTTCCGCTAGGTGGAGACTCGGACACGCACACGGGAATGCTCGTTACAGCATTTTTGTCATTGCAAAGAATTGAACTATTCTGAGTGCCCTTCTTCCGTGCTGTATATTGTGGATCAACTCAAATTTTATTCACCTCCTAGTCTTCAAAGTTGGAAAGCTGACTTTGCTTCCTGGGCACAGACTGGGTCAGTTACTTAGGTGTGTTCACGTGCGATTTGGAAGTGAGGTGGGGGCCGTCTTCCTGCTGTTAAGTGGGCTTTTCTGAAGGTAAGCAGGGTGCTGGAAAGGTACGGGTGTTCTGCTGTCGCTGTTGTTTGATTGCCTGTCCCTGCAGTGGATGATGGCATTAGGCTAGGTGAGACCCTCTCACATAGCCAGCTTATGATAGGGTGATCTTTCCGATGCCACTGAAAAACCAGAAGTCACTGGTTATATTCTTACACATTCATCTCAACAACAAAGTTCGCTCAGCTTTGAAATCTAACACACTTGAAGTTCGGTGGCTGAGATCCTTAGTTCCCTAGAAAGTGCTTGGATGGTCATAGCCAATACTTGCTTCTCTCATTCAGATTTTTTTTTTTTTTTTTTTTGGTAGGGGTATGGGATATAGCTGATCCATGTCCTCTGACCAACATGTAGCATTGCTGGCAAGGAGGACATTTGTAATGCTTTCAATTGACTGTGAATTTTGAAATTTACGGTTCAATTCTTAAAAGGCAATCTGTTTTTCTCATTTCGAAGAGATTAGAACTTGTTTAACGTTAAAATTTGCTCTAAGTTTTTTTAAAAAGGTCCTTTTCAGTCCTGACATCATATTTATCTAGATACCAACACATAATAAGCTGTGGCTACTTGTGAAAGATTTGGGGTATTGTTTTTCCTTTTTTGGATTTTTTTTAAATTAAAAATTCAAAAAGTTTTTGTTATGTAAGAACTAAAGTGAGCCATTGCTATTTTTCAAAAATAAATATTCAGCTAAACTGAGTGTCAGGTGATGACCCTTCTTGCTTTCCTGCTCATTGAAGCAATTCTCTCTCAGATCTTCCCTTTTCTTCTTAAATCTCTAATATTGACAGCTTGTTTTCTTTCCCTCAACAACAAAAAGAACCTGGTAATTGGTATCATATTTCACTAAAAAAAAAAAAAAGAAACTGTCTGATGGGAACTTAACCATCTTCCACTAGGAGATGTGTTGGTACCATATCTTGTGAAGAAGGGCCTTCCTCTTAGGAAAGGTCAGTCTCCCCCCCCCCCCCAACGGATTCCTGCCCCAACCCTTCTCATTGTCTCACTGGCTTTGATTCATCATTATGTTCGTTTGTGAGGGCTGCCATAACAAATACCACAGACCGGGGGTCTTAAACAGTAGAGATTTACTTTCTCGCAGTTCTGGAGGCTAGACGTCTGAGAGGGTGTAAGCAGGATTGACTTCATCCTGAGCCTCTTGCTTGGCCTGTAGATGACCATCTTCTCCCTTACCTTCAAGTGGTCTTGCCTCGTCTGCACCCTAATCTACTCTTCTTCTGAGGCCGTCAGTCATATTAGGTTAGGGTCCATCCTAAAGACCTCATTAGAGCTCAGTTACCCCTTTAAAGACCTCATCTCCAAATATGGTTACATTCTGAGGTTCTGGAGGTTAGGAGCTCAGTCTATGAATTTGGAGAATAACAATTAGTTACGGTCTTTTCTTTCAGCTCTATCAATTTTTTTTTCTTTTTCTCTCAAAACTAGATCACTTCCCAAAGTATAAAACATGCTGTAAAGACTCCTATTCTAAAAAGTCATCCTTTGACCCCCATACGCTTCTGCAACCACTGCTGCAGCCCTGCGCTCCCACCCAAGCCACGTCACTACCGTCAGCCATACGTGCCGTCCCCATTTTCGTACCATGCGTCCATACCTCAGTCCTTTCCAGTATGGCTTCTGCCCATTCAATTTTATTAAAATTAAATATAGCTGATAACTCCTTCCTTCTTGGTACAGTTACCCACTCTGACACTCCTAACATCTGCAAAAGACATTCTGGTTGTACAGTATCCACACCATTCCTCTCCTGTTAAGTAGCAGGTGTGAAATTTGGGTAGGATGAGCCAGCCCAGGATAGGGGTGGGTATTTATTGGTCTCCTTGCTCTTGCCATGGTAATTGGTTCAATACTGGTTATGGATCTAAGGTCTGTGCCTATCAGATCATAACATCCACATGGTTCAGTTGATGGTTTTTATTTTTCAATGATCCCTGTAAGTGGTCTTCACCATCCCTTGCAAGTGAATGGAGAAGCCTGTAGCCTGTGTTCTGCTGAGCTCAATTTTGTCGTAAAAGTGACACAATCCTGTGGAAACACTACCACATGCAAGAAGGCAATGATGAGAGAATTTCTGAGAAACCGAACCAGAGTCCTGATAGAACCATGCCTAAAGTTGTCTCTGTTTCCCGACTTTTCACCCAAGAGAGCCAATACATCCTTCATTGTTTGTTAGCTTGAGCTAGGTTTTCCCTTGTAACTGAATCAACTGAATCAACACTATCCTTGGCTGCTCTTCTCATCCGTCCCTTTCTTCATCTCTCATTCTCAGTCACAGTCTCCATCTCTTCAACTTGGCCATGAAACATTTTAATGTTAGCTCTCAAGCACATGGTTCTGGGCCCCGTTTCCCTCCTTATAAACTCCTGAAGCAGAGGATGGGTTGAGAAGGGGATCTTGTGTGGAGCGGCTCCAGGGGCAGCCTGGTGGGATGATGGGGATGGGAGGAAGGGCTGCAGGGGTCTCCTCTCAGGGAAGGGCTGTCTCTCAGGAATCTATAGAATCTTTG
The DNA here is from genome assembly GCF_009834535.1 of Camelus ferus. Classification (NCBI taxonomy): domain Eukaryota; kingdom Metazoa; phylum Chordata; class Mammalia; order Artiodactyla; family Camelidae; genus Camelus; species Camelus ferus. Next base: position 70,279,711 of record NC_045704.1, on the reverse strand, counting down.
CTTGTCTGTGTTGAGGCAATAAAAACCAGAAAGAATGCTAAAGAACAAGTGATTGAGTATAGTTAATTATTTAAAAGAATTTCTTTACTATCAACACATTGTTTATTGTATTGAATGAAAAGCAATTTCTATTCAAGTTTTGAATTCCAAATCTGGAGTTGAATAACCAAGCATTTTAGATTTTTGCCTATGCTTAATCTGTTTTCATGTGCGTTTATGAGAGGTCATAGAATTGCTTAATTTCCTTACTGATTAGCAATTCTGAACAGAATTCTAAAATTCTAATACCAAACACTTATCAGATTAAAATTTGAAAAGTTATTTGAATGTTGATTTTTTTTTCCTTGATAAGAAGGCAAATTTAAGATGTAGAAATACTATTTTAGGCTTTGTTCAAGGAGGTATCAAGGGAAGAGAACATTTCAGAATATTTCCATGGTAGCACTTGGTACGTTTTCAGTTGAAACTAAGAGAAAACCCAACAAAATTGGTAAACAATAAAGGGGATTTATTAGCTCTCTTAACTGAAAAGTGTAGTAGTTCTGACTATAGATGAAACTTAACAATTCTTGCTTCATTAGTTTGATGGCAGTAAAATACATTGAGTCAAAAATATGCCAAATTGTTAACCGTAAAATATGAACCATATTAAAATTATTCTGAGGTAGGCTCCCAAAACTCTGGAACCATGGTGGCATTTGTTTCATCAGCTCTCTTTAAGTCAACACCGTCCACTGTGTCCACTAGGTTTCTTGCAAGTTCTTGAGGAGAAGTAATCTACAGCCAAATGCATCTTGGGATTGTGGAGTAGTTAGCCACATGGGCTTCGGAGGCATAAAGCTTGGGATGGAATCCTGGCTCAGTCAGAGACACATTGCTCATAGTCTCTAAGCTTCATTTACCTCATACACAAATGCGGCACAACAGAACTGATACTATGGAGATTACATGAGTATTACATGAAATAACATACCGCAGTACGTTGACCATAGTTGCTGGAGCCAGGGATTCATGCCCAAGAAAAAAGTGGCGACTGAAAAAAAAAAAAAAAAAATGGATTGCTATAAGAAAGGCCAGTCTTCTTTAGTTTCCAAGAGATGAGGAGCCCAGGGTGACTCTTCAGGTTTTTGGCATAAGCAATGAAAAAGAATGGCATTGCTACTTAGTAAGATGAGAAAAACTACAACGGGTAGGTTTGAGGAAGGGTGGGATTCAGGAGTTCAGATTTGGATATGTTCAGTTTGAGAGGCCAGTTAGACATCCAAGTGGGAGTGTTGAGTAAGCAGTGAGATATCATGACTGGAGTTTCAGGGAAAGACCAGGCAGGTGATAAAAATGTGAGTCATGGGTATATATAGATGGCGTTTAAAGCTGTAAGATTTAATGAGCTCACCAATGTGTAGAAAATCTGAAGCCTGAGTCTGTGGCTCTCCAGTGTTGAGAGTTGGAGGAGATGAAGGGGAGCCAGCAAAAGAGACTGGGAAAGAGCAGCCAGTGAGTTAAAGACAATCATTTTAAAACACTTGCGATTTTCAAACACAGATACGCACTGTGAGGATAACTAATCCCGATGCTGAAATTATGCGATATTTAATATTGGAATCAGCAGAATAACAAGTATTTTAGTTTCATAAGAGGAAAAAATGTTCTATATCTGTATCTTTGCTTCTGTAAAAGCAGAAACAAGCCAATTATTTTGGATAAGTTAATAAAATGTGCTAAGTAGTTTTAAGGCAAATCTGGGTCTTGCAGACAAACTAACATTAAAGTAAAAGCCTAAAATAAAATAAATATAAAAGTCAGATGAACTAATATTAAAAATAGAAGTTAACGAGGGCTGCCAAATTTCCCTCTTGGGAGAAACTTGAGTTTCTCTAACTTTTCTCCTCAGTATGTTCCCTGAGGAGACTCATACGAGCAGTTTCAGGCTCTCAGGTTTTTCAGTTCTGATCTTAGCTGGCAGTATCATCAGAATGGTCGTGGAAACAACAAAGAAACCACAATTGCAGTCTTACACAAAACCAGTTTGGTTTGGATTGTCACTTACAAAGATGTCTTTCATTTAAAGATAAGACATTAGAAACATTTCATCTGAAAATGAAAGCAGAGTTGAGATGTGTTTTGATGTCAGAGCTAGGAGAAGGTTTTTAATGAGTGCTGGGCAGAATTTTCATCTTCTCTTGAATTTTGGAGTTAATATGATACACACCCAGTTGTGAATACATGGTCCACTGTATTCATGTTCTTTTAGCATGTCATTCTCTCTCTCTTTCTTTCTTTTTTTTTTCCAGTTTCAGAGTTAATACACATAACCAAATATATAGATGTCAGATTGGAATATTCTAAATGTCCCAAGATGCTTATTGAACTGTATTAGCCTGTGTTTGCCTTTGACAAAAATGTGTGAATGCATTCTGTGCTAGTGTAGACATAAAAACAAATTGTGGAACATCAAAGAAATCATTACTTATTAAGAAAAGCCTGTGGATGTATAGCATGATGTAAGCATGTGATATTAGTGATAAAATCATAGCACTTGTAAGTTCTGTGGGTGCAGGAACTCTGCTCACGTTCTCGTCTCCTAGTCCAGAACCTGGCACTCGATGCATCTTTGTTGAATTCTTTAAGAAGTCGTCCTGCCGAGTGGCAATGGAGAAGGTTCTAGTGGAGGTATCAGCGGGTTCCTGAAATGTGAGGGAATTTTCTAAGTGGAGAAGGGAGAGCTGTGACATCCAGGCAGAGACAAAAAGCTCACAGAGTCAGAGGTGTGAAAATGCAGAGCCTTCCTGAGAGCCGTGGGTCTGACATAGGGTTCTTCTCCATAGATACAAAGAACTGCTGGGGAGAAGTGTGGGCACTGGGGTGAATGCCAGTGCTCTAGGGTCTGGCACCGCCTCCTTTTTCTAGAGTGTATATACACCCTCCCTGAGCTGAAGGCCACATCCCAACCTACTCATCATAGTGTGAATGTTGTTGACAGCCAGCTTACAAACTCACAGCTCTGAGGTGGATATCCTATACCTGAGAGGGAGTGTGGAGCAAAGAGTTAACATAGAAGGGGTGGGACTGTTGTCATTAGAAAGCCCTGATTGCCAGGGTGGCCCTGCCTGGCATCTGAGAAGTTAGCTCTGAGTGTTCTCAGTCAATGGTTAACTGTTAAAGGAGGTTCATTGTGCCTAGACTTTATGAACAACATGGTTTATGCTAAATGTCTACTTTTTTTCCTGAGAGTTTGGAATTGTGGAACAAGCTAGGCAGAGTATGCTATGTGACCATCCCCCAAGAAAAATCTTGGGTGCTAAGGCTCTATTGAGCTTCCCTGGGAAACAATACTTTGAAAATGTTGTCCCAACCCATTTCTGGAGAAATTAAGTGTGTTCTGTGAGTCTCCTGAGGACTCTGGAAGTCTGTGCCTGGTTTCCTCTAGGCTTCCTCCCATGTACCTTTTCCTTTTTATGATTTTGCTTTGCATTCTTTTACTGTAATGAACTGTCACTGTGCGTATGGCTATATGCTGAATTCTGGAGCTGTTCAGTCACCAAACCTGAGTGTGGTTTTGGCAACATTCAGCACAGGGACCTAAGAGGAATGAACCAGTCTACAGACACAATCCACAACAGCTACTTAGAAAAGCCGATGAGTTTTGCCATATATACAAACAATGAATTATTATGTTGTACACCTGAAACTAATGTTATATGTCAATTATACCTCAAAAAAAAAAAAAAAAAAGAAAAAGAAAAACCAAGTCCTCCATAAAAAGATACATTCACCTGAAGTGAATGGAGTAATACAGTAGCTTAGAGGAGAAGTAAAAGACAGCCTGACAAAGCCCTCAAGAAGAACATCTAGGTAATCCAGAGAAAAACAGGAAAGAATATAAAAATAAAAACGAAACAACTGTTCTAATTAACTTGACAAGTATCTGAGAAGATTTTTTAAAAAATCTTCAAAGTAGGTAAATCAGAAAAAAGGAAAAAGATCCTGGAAATTAAACATGTAATTGAATAATTTAAAAATGACTTTTAAGGCATTATTCCTTAAAACAGAGAAAACAACGAAGGGATAGAAAGTTGGAGAGAAGCAATCAGATATAGACAATGAATGCAGGTGTTTCTAAATCCCATAAGTAAGAGTTCCAGAATGAGTGAGAGAAGAAATAGAGGGGAAGAAATTATCAGAGGTAATGGAAGTAAAAGTTCTCAGGTTGAAACGAGACATGGATCTTCCAATTAAGATGTTCACCATGAGCAGAATAAATGAAGAAAGATCCAGAGGTAGACATGTCAGCATGAAATTTCAAAACACCAAGGATAAAGAAATAGTCTTAAAAAGCTAACCTAGAGAGGAAAAAAAATGTCATCTGTACAAGAATGTGATTCAGACTGGCATCTCGATACCTCACCAGCAAAATTAAATTCCAGAAGGCAAAAAATCATTCCTTCCAAACTTCTAATTAAAATTATTTTTAACCTTGAATTCTGTATCCAAACTGTTAATAAAATAGGTGGACCAATTATATGCCTTCCCTGAAATGCAAGATCAGTTACTTACTTGGAGATGACTCTGAACAAAAGGAGGAAGAAAATAAGAAAAGAAGAATGCATACCAAAAGCAATGATGAAACTAACCCAAGCATCTGGTGGAAAGGATCCCAGGGATGGCAGTCTTACAAGAGTACCCACCCTAATTGGATTAGAAAATCATTGGATTCCAAGAAAAAAATGTGACCAGGAAGCACAGTGAAGTAGACGCAAGAATCATACAGCAGAAGTAAAACATTAGGTACAGGAGGTATGAGCAGTGAGCCATAGGTCTCTTCTCACAATAAGAAGAAACACAAGAATAAAAAGTAAAACTGTATAATGTACTTGTGGTTCAGATAGGAGGAAAAGTAAAATGTGGTGAAATATTTGAAAAGTAACAATGTGTGAGGAAAGAAAATCCTTTGGGGCTGGAGCATCTTCTTTTATTGGCAGTTTGATGGCTTCAGTGTACTAACTTGCCTTGAGGTGAACCACGTTTACATAGCCGTAGTATGTAAATGTTATTTATTGTCCTTCAGCTTTTGGAATCAACCTAGAAACGAAGCAGGGGGATTTCAGAATGATTATAGGATAAACAATAGTAGGGTTGCGTAGTGAATCTGTTCGCTGATGTATTTCAGGCATCGCATGTCCTTCTGGGCTTAAAGTGGCCACTCAGTATTTCTGACTGAATGAATAAAACTAGACATAAACACAAAAGAGATACTCCCAAATCATAACTGCTTAGAAATTAGAAATACACTCTACAACATTCTGATAAAAGAAATTTAAAAGAAAATAGCAAACTTTCTAGAAAACAATTGCTATGGATTGAATGTTTGTGTTCCCCCAGAATTCGTATATTGAAATTCTAACCTCCAAAGTGATGGATAGGAGATGGGACCTTTGGGAGGTCATTAGGTCATAGAGGTGGACCCTTTATAAGTGGGATTTGTGCCCTAATAAGAAGAGACCTGAGAGAGATTGCTTGCTGCCCGCGTGCTCGCCCCCAGGTGAGATTACAAGTAGACTGCCTTCTGCAAATCAGGAAGGGGCCCCTCACCAGGCACTTAGATCTCAGACTTCCCAGCATTCAGAACCATGAGAATAAATGTTTGTTGTTTAAGCCGGCCAGTCCATGGAATATTTTTCACAGCATCCCAAACTGACTAAGACAACAATGCAAGAAGACATCACACCAAAGCCTACAGACCCAGGGAAACTGTATTTGTAAGGAAATGTTTGTTTATCTTCATCCCTAAAGAAGAGAGATGAACAATAGAACAACACAAAATAATTAAACACAAGTTAAGAAATTAGATACACAATAAAAAGATATAACAATATTAAGAAGTTATATAATAAAATTTGAAATAGTTAAAAGCAAAACAATAGGATAAAGTCAAGGTAAATATAAAGGCTACTTCTGTAAAAGAACAAGGACAATGGGTAACTTCATCAGAAAGTCAAGAGAAAAGAAAGAACCAAATATGCAAGACGAAGCATGAGAGAGGAGTCATAACCAGAAATACATTCGAGTTTAAGGTAATTATAAAGGAAAGTTGCATAAACTCTACGGTCACATGTATGAAAAACTGCACAAGGTGGGTAGTTCCTGGGAAAATAGAAATGATCAGTGTTTACAAGAGAATGCCAAAAAAACCAAAAAGATTTAAAAAAAAAAAAACAAACTTGAGTAGACCGTATGATCTTAAATTTGACTAAATAGGTATATGAGTTGAAAAAGCCCACAGGAGAAACAGCCTCTTTTACTCTGCTCCTTTCTGAAACCCCAAGAAAACTGGCATAAAAGAATTTTAAAAAGGCATAAACTGAGCAGACAACAACAACAAAAAAAATGAGACAGGAAGCCAAGCGACACTAAAAGTGGATGAGCAGTACCGGACTTAACATACAGAGGAAAGCAAGTCTTCGGGAGTTGGGGGGACTGTGGGGAAAGCAACCTAGTTTCCACTTCATGAATGTTCAGGAATTGGAGGCCCCAGGTACCTTTGGCTGCAAATGTGCGGGCTGAGGAATAGTTAGCTGTGCAGATCCCTTTCCTTGCCCTGGGGTCAGGTGTCTACTCTCCTCTACCCAGAAGAAGCCTGGGAATTAGACCTACTGCTGCTGGGGGTGCAGGTCGAAGCTCCCCTCTTGGCTACCGATGGACAGAGAAATTATCGCCCCACTTTGGGAAAGCAATCGCATGACATATACTAAAATATAAAGCATATCTATTAAGGTTGCTATTAAATTTTAAGGCTTTTGTTCCTTAAAAGGAAGAGAACCAGTCTATTACAATTTTTAATTATGGCAGTGTACATAGTGGCTAAAACTGGAAAGGAGTTGAATGCCTATCTCTAGTTGATTAGGTGAATAAATTACAAAATACTCATACTCTGGAATATTTTACAGCGAGTACAAATAATGAATTCCAGCCATACCTGTTCACTTCATAGTATTTACTAAAACATTGTTATGTCAGTAGATAAAAATATGCCAATTGACAAAAATATAATTTAGTTTATAAAACAATGATTTTTAAAACCTTTATTTACATAGGCTTTGGGATTTATATTTAATCTTATAAATGTTTGGATATGATCGTGTGATCATGACATATTTAAAACTGAATTTGGGGAGCTAAAAGGCCAAAATGATCTGCAGAGAAGTGATTGGGAGTTGGTGAAAACATAGCTTTGCATTTGTTCAATACAGATAGTAAATGGGTCAGATACAGAACTGGGGATGTCATTCTAGAAATTCTGTCCGGATAGAAGACTAAGGAAAGAAGAAGCAAGAGTTGGCAGGCAGAAAATGAAGCCAGAGGACTGGCAGCTGAGGCAGGGCTTCGCCTGTGGTCCTGGGAAAGACGGCAAAATGAAACGTCTCAAAGACCTGAGCAAAAGAATCCAAGACATCCCAGCTGCCCTGTTGGAGTTTTGAAAGGAGCTGCCTGATTTTGTTGCTTAAGCTATAGGCTCTAGATCAGGAACAGAGATGACAGTTTCCAAAAGCTGCTGGTTTGTGGGGCCAACCCTATTAGGCTTAGCAGTTGCAGTGCCACTGGCTTAGAAGAAGATACGTAGCTGAAAGCACTTGATATGGTGCGATCTAAAAGTCAACATACTGAATAGGTCAAATGAACACATTTTATTCTTATGCCCCGTAAGACCAATTTTTAAAGTTTTTTTTTGTTTGTTTGTTTGTTTTTTACATTCCAAATGAATGTTTCCACTGTGGCTAGTAAAATAACTTTTATCAAAAAACATTTTCATGACACATTATTTGATGCAATTACCAGGTATTCATTTGTATTTCAAAAAGAAACTTTCTCTAAATATTTTCTTTGTTAGTGTTGAAAAAATCAGGTTAGACTGCAAAAGCAGTGACTCATTTTATCTTGATTTTATTTGTCGGTTCAGTTGACGATTGAGTAGCTTTTAAAAAGTAATTCACGTTAGTGCTTTAGGAATTGAAATATGGACAGATCGTGTGAAAGGAAGTGAAGTGGTTTTTGCCTTTCATTAATGTCGATAAATGGGAAAAGGCACAATATGAGGATGGCACAAGCTCTAGGATACAAATATATAATAAAATTAAAGTCTTTTGAAAAATAATAGCAATCTTTTCAACAGAATTAACTTTTCCATATGGTGTCACATTTCAAATGTGATTTCTTCACAAAAGAAAAATAATCATGCAGAATCATTATGAGCATTCATGTATTAATCAGTAATTAATATATGGGTAATCTCGATTTCCCAGTGTTAGTAAGGTTTGGTAGCACTACAGCAAAAGTGAAGCAATTTCAATTGAGTGTTAGAATTCAATTGTTTCTTCCAGCTTTAAAAAGTTCTATCTGACTGAAACATTATGCTGGACATCAGAAACTGACACATTGTAAACTGACTATACTTCAATTAAAAAAAGTTCTATTATAGCACATTTGTTTTGTTTCAAACTTGCAGTGACATGCAGATGACTATATTTATTCATTTTAACTTAAAATGAAAAAACATCATTATTTAAGGTGAAAATACCCTTCTCCATAACATTGCTTTAAAAATATGTCCTTTTAGGGGATGTTCTAGTGTAGTGGTTAAGCGTGTGGGCTCTGGATTCAGGATGCCTGCTACAGAATTCTGACTGTGTCCCTTCCCAACGATATGCTAATTACTTAACACCTCCAAGCCCTAGTTTTCTCATCTGTAAAGTGGAGATAATAATCGTTGTGAGAATTGAGTGAAATAACCTATGAGAAACACTTACCAAAATGCCTTGCAAATAGTAAGTACCAACTGAGTACTAGTTATTACTAACTATGGAAAGGAATGCCATAGCCATGTTTGGAGGGCCTCCTGGGAGCACGCTGTGATCTGACAGAGCTACAAACCCTCTCTGCCACCAGCTTCTGTCTGCAGTAAAAGGCTGTGTGGTGGAATAAACAAAATTTTAGATTTTATAATACCTTGGAATCTGTCTCTTAACAAACAATAGGACTTTGGAAAACCTATTTAAAATAGCTACACAGGTTACTTTACAGTATTATTGAAAATATCAAAGTGGATCATGTACAGGAACCCCATAGGATTTTATTATCCGTAGGATTGAATATAATTGTCACTGACATTCCCAGTCAGGCTTAAATGCTTGGTTTAGGGCATTTTTTCTCCAACTTTTTCTTTTAAGCGAAGGAACTCCCTATTTAAATAAAATCTTACAAAACTCCAGTTAGAAGTAGATCAATCTATGTCATAAGTAACTTGATTATAGTGGGCCGGTTTAGCTCACTGGCTTTTTAAGGTTCATAAAGTATGCTCTTGCTTTCTTACATAGCCTTTAAAAATTAGCTCCACTATCAGATTTTCTGAAAGTAGAATATACCTAGGCAAAATATATTAGTCTCAGGGTCCAGTGGATAAAAAAATAAATAAACAAACAAAAAACACACCAAACCGAAGTGTTTCGTACAGGGAATTTAACAGAAAGAACTAGTTACATAGGTGGTAGAAGGCCAACAAATGAAAACGCAGAACATGGGTGACCAGGAAATGAGACCTGCAGGACGCAGCTACCACACAAAGGCGGACGAAACAAAGAGAAGAGCTTGGGGTTATCAGAACCTAAAAGCTCAGAGGTAGGGTCTTGTGGAGGTGCGCCTGAGTCCTCTAAGGATGGAGCCATGCCTGGCTGCTGATGGCTTTTGTGAAGGACCAAGATGAAGATGGTTCAGGGGTCTTGAAAGAAGCTGGAAGCTGAAACCAGCTCCTGCTGCTGTGGCAACAGCCCATGGCCAAGAAGCACCAAGTTCTGCAGGCAGAACAAAGCAGGAAGCCCCTCGACTCCTCCTCTTGCCTCTCAGTCTCCTTTAATTTTCTCCTTTGACAGAATGTAGCCCCAGGCTGAGTATAAAAGAGTGAATCTGGAGCTGAGAGTTAAGAGCTAAAAAACTTGCACACACAATTCAGTCCTTTTTCCTTCCTTATGTTCTAGCTCTGTAACACTTCGTTCCTACCTTGTGTATATTTTCTACTTTGCCAATTTTTATCTCTGTTTGGATCTATCACTCACCCGCTAGACTCAGTTCAGCATGGTTGACATGAGTTCAATGAACCCTTAAAGAGTGGCTGTTATTTCTAGCCAGTCAGGTGGTGATGATATAAAGATGAATACGATGCAATTTTGTTCTTATAATCTTGGCTTATAACCTGATATTTTCAATACGATGAAGCAAACCCGATGATTACCTGGCTACTAAGAGACCCAGAAGAGAAGCTATTAGTCAAGCCTCTGGCAGGAAGGAACAGTAAAAAGACATGAGAAAAGGATGTTTGAATGGGACTTGAGCTTAATCTTGAAAGATGAAGGGGGTGCAGAGGTGAACAGCCTGAGCAGTGTGGTTTTATTAGAGCATAAAGTGTGACCTAAGGAATGAGAAAAGATAGGATTAGAGATATAGGCAGAGGATTGTGCCTTATTGCTACATATAGCCCCAATAATTTAGGGAATGTCAGGCACATAGTGAACACTCAGTAAGTACTTGGTGAATAATGGAATAAATGAGCTATCCTTCAAAAGATAGTATAACGTATGGATGGTGGTAGGCTGTGAGAGGCTACAGGATTATAGCTCTCCATTAAAGTTGAGGGAACCAGACAGCTAAAGGAGGATTAGCAGAACCCCAAACGTCAACTTTGTGATCTCAGATAACAGAGGTTCTTTTCATAATGAAACTGTGTACTAGATGACGATGACCAGTTTCCCAACAGTCAACTAGCATTTCTGGATGGTGATTTGACAGTACATTGAAGTGCCCAGGACAGGAAGGATAACCATGAGAGCAAAATGTAAGGCAATGTTCTTTTGATATTGGCTCCAAGTTTGTTTTAGGTTGCAGCTGAAGCCAGGGGACTTTACCATTAGACTGACAGCCCAGCACAGGGTACTTACACCCAAAGAGAGGAAACAGATGCTAAATTGACCTACTGCCCCATGAAACTCTGGTAGATAGACAATAACCAGTATTGGGCTATTACATATGTAATTTACATGAAAATGAGATTGAAATTTTAGGAATGTCTCCCTGAAAAATTAAGTACACTTTAATTCTCTGGCCAACCGTTTGTAATATTTAAATAAATGAAGTGGGCAAAGACTGAAAAAAATGAGAATGTAGTAATTAATGTAGTATTAATGCCTCATACCTCATAAGCCATCAGCTAATATTTTTATCATGAATGAATAAAAATGGGTAATGTTTTGACTTCAGTTTGTCTTAACAACTTTTACTTTTAGTTCCAAAGCATTTCCTTGCTAATTAAAATTTTGTCTCCTAATGAAATTGTTTAACCTGGTTAGGTGATCAAAGGGAATTAAATTTCTTCAATGACTAAAGGCAGAATCTCCTGAAATACATAATTAGGACATATTCAGGCTAAGAATGAAATCAATATATGAAAGTGAGAAAATTTAATTGCTTGTTTTGAAGAGTCAAGAAATGCAAATGTGATAGTATCTTACTATGAAGCCCATGAATATTTTTAAAGTAGCTGTAAGTCAAAGTGGACTGAATTATCAAAGATAATGCATTTTAATAGAAATACAGACTCATTTTTACAAAGAATTTCTCTACTGTTTATTCTTTCTCTCTCTCCAGAAAAGGCAATAAACTTAAGAAAGAAGGAGAGAAATTTATAATTATTATCAAGGAGGAAATGGTTATGACAGCTAAAATAAAGATTTGAGTTGATGGATCTTTCAAAAAACATACACTAAATTTTAAAGAAACGCTTTCTGACTTTATATTAATGATATTAACCCATTTTCTTTTTAACCCATTTTCTATCAGATGAGTTGCAAGTATTTTTCCCAGAATGCACTGACCTTTCACTTTGGTTTCTGGTGTTCTCTAGTGTGAGATTTTTATTGCTTATGAAGCAAATCTCTTTTGTGCCCACAATGACTGGGAATGCCTCTGCTATTTCGCTGTAATGAGTCTTCTAGCCTAGTTTCTCCACTGACTATCCGTATGAAATAACATTTTCTTTAAAATCAGGCCAATAACGTACCTTCTAGTATTGCTGAAACTATTAATTTAAATAAATGCCCAATAAGTGGTAGGAACTATTAAAATTATTTGTAAATATCATTTTACCATAGGTGCAAGATTTTTCTTATGTTGAGAATATGTTGAGTACTTCTTAAAACCATTTTAAAAGTAAGAAGTGGCTTTTGAATGGCATTGGATACCTCTTTAAGCCAAAATTATTGATTATAGAAAATTACTTTAAAAATAAATTGCTGAATTTGTTTTTAAAAATAATTTGTTTTATATGTCTGAATCTTTATGCAAATAAAATTGTCTATAAAATTCTTTTTTGTGTCCTTTATTGATTTCAGTTTAAAATTATCCTAGATCCATCAAATTAATTAGAGAGATCTTTTTCATTTTTCTTGACCTGGAATAAATTATGCTAAGATTGGAAATAGCTATTCTTTAAAATATTGAAAGCCCACATCCAAAAACCTATGTGTCCCAGAACCTTTTGAGCAGTGATAATTATAATTATATAATATTTCCCCCAAAATTCTCTTACGTGAAGTCTGTTTAATTAGTAGATATATTCTAGTGTCAATTATGGCAACTTAAAAATTTCTACAAAAACCATCTATTCCATTGAGAGTCATTGGTTTAGTTTTGTATATGACATTCTTTTACATTAAAATAACCAACTGTTAACTTACTTGCTTTTTTTATATTACTTTTAATTTTCTCACTTTTTATAATTAGATTTATCTATTTGTCTTTTTCAACATACTTGTTTCTTAGAGTCAGTAATTTCAATGTTTTCCTGATTTCTAGTTTTAATATATATAATAAATTATTTATTTTTAAGTTATTTTCCCTAATCTTTAAAATTTTTTAAATAATATGTCTTTCTAAATATGTATTTATGAATGAATTTTTTTTGTTTAGGAAGAAAATAATTGAAGTCTATTTATCTCTATACCCATATGGTATTTTATATGGGTTCTGTCTCTGATCTCTCTGGAATTTGTTTTGATATAAGGTGTGATTTAGGATCTAATTCTTTTTTCCCCACTAAGAGTACTTAGGGGTTGCAATGCTATCTATTTAATCAATCTTCCTATCTTCACTGACTCAAAACACCACAATTATGACAAAATAATGACATTTATAGTTACATAGATTTTTGTGTCTAGTATGAGCTTTTACTTTTATTCATTTCATGTATCTGATGTCTATACCATGCTTGTAGTATTTGTGACCTAATGGTTAATATCTGGAATCAATATTGCTATCCTTACTCATTTCCCTTTTTCTTTATCTTTACCTCCCAGTACAGCCAACAAATTAGTCTCTCTACAGTCTTGAAAAATCTTTTCTTGACTTTCATTACTCCACATTTCTTGGTTTTACTTCTGTCCCTCCATCTATTCCTTTTTAGTTATCTGCAAATGTATTTCTCCTATATCTAACATTTAAATACATTTTCTATAAAAAAAAACATACATGAAATAAACTGAATTTTTTTGTGTGTGATTACAACAGAGCTAGACAAATATTCAAAATTTCACCATCTCAGAAATAACAAATCCAGACTTTCAGTTTTGGCTATTAAAAGTCTGCTTGTCTCAGATCAATATTCTCGCAGTGAACAATTGAAAAGGCTTTATAGATAAAAAATTTAGACTGTTCGTAAAACATTAGGGAATTACCAAGGCATTCAGAACCTGAGAGACCAGGAGCCCTGAGAGAAGAAAAAATGCATTGAGCTTAGTCTAACATTTGGTGTCACTATTCCCCTTGAAGTGTTTGTTGTTTGTCAACTGTAGCTAAGAGTCTGAGAAGTCAAGCAGAAAGCAGCAACTAAAAAGCTGAGAAGCGCAGCAGAATTTTCAGTGCTCTTGTGGTGTGAGGAAGACAAAATTCGGTCCAGGACCTGCCAAGGATGAGGCCTCCGGAAATTACAACTGGGATTCCTGAAGGGTCACATCCTAGGAATAAGGGTACAAGGAAATGGATTATCCCACACAAAGATCGAAACCCAGTTATTCAGGAGCTCAAACCACACTGGGTTAAGGTGACTCACTCCCATAGCAGGCTGACAGCCAGAAACAAATGTAAGTCATCTCTGAAGAAAGATGTCATCGAGAACCTCATATTAGCTTAAATACGTGTGTGCACGTTGGCATTACAAACAAGGCAGAACAAAATGCCTCCGAAATAAGTTACAGTATTAAATAATTGAAAGCATGAGAAAATAGGCAATATAAAGAACCACAGGTGGTACATATTTTGAAGTTACTAGACTTTAAAATAACTTTGACTAATATATTTTCAATAGGTGACAAAACAGATACTTGATAACTGAAATCCATGGAAAGAGCAAAATGGATATCCTAGAATGCACAAATAAAATAATTAAATTAAGAAATCGATAGATTGATTTAATAGTAGGTTAAAGACAGCTGAAGATAACCTTAGTGAACAGGAAGGAAGGGCAATAGAAAATATCTGGACTGTCTGGACTGAAACATGGAGAGAATAAGATGGTAAATTCAGAAAAGAACTGAAAAACACATGGAAATGATTTTTAAAAACCTAAAATATTTGTACTTAAAGTCTCAGAATAGAGGAGAGAATGAGAAAAATGAAATATTGAAAGAGATAATGGCTAAGAATTTCAGAAACTGAAAATCGAAGCCATCACTGATGGATTTGAGAATTGCTACAAACTCCCAGCAAGAAAAACTACAAAGGAAACTACATCAAGAGACATCAGACAAAAAGAATGTCATAAACTTTCAAAAGGAAACAGACACATTACTTTAAAATAGAAAACATAAAGAATTTTCCATTCAAAAATTTTTTCTAAAAAATAGAAAAATGAGAGCTTCAGCTTTTTAAAAACAGACATTATAAGTGAAAACCAGAAGCAGAGTATTTATTAAAGTGCTGAAACAAACCCACTGCTAACTAATGGAATCATTTTTCAAAAATGAAGGTGAATTTATTTTTGAACAAACAAAAACTGAGAGAGTTCTTTTCTCATAGATTGACTCAAAGCTGATACTAAAGGGAGTTCTGTAAGCCAAGGAAAACGCTGAGTAAAAATGCTGAAAGAAATTTTTAATTACTGCCAATGATGTCTTTGTGTGGGTGAAACATAGTTTGTTTAACCAATGATGTTGCTTTTTCCTTTCTTTTTTTGACGGAGGTGCTGAGGATTGAACCCAGGACCTTGTGTGGGCTAAGCATGCGCTCTACCAACTGAGACATTGCCCTCCCCCCTTAACTGTTACTGTTAATTGAATGTTTGTGACCCACTCCCTCCACCAGCTCTCATGTTGAAGCCTTAATCACCAGTGTGATAGTTTGGAGGCAGAGCCTTTGGGAGGTAATTAAGTTTGGGTGAAGTCATGGAGGTAAAGGTAGAGCCCCATGATGGGACTGGTGCCCTTATCAGGGGATGAAGAGACCTGAGCTTTTCTTCCATACCCTCTCTAATAGTGTGAGTTTTCAAATTTTTTTTTATTTCTTAAAATAAGTAGGTTAAGAAGTGGTATCTTCATTTTTCTTTAAGCTATCTTTATAAGCAAGATAAAGTAACTTTTTAAAAAAAATTTAAACGCTTAATAATTTTTATTTTCTGAGAACTGTCTTCTGCCCATTTTTTATTACCAGTGTTTTTCTTATTGACTTAAAGTACATCTACGAAGATGAAAGAAATCAGCCATGTGTCACGTGTGTTGTACCTTTTCCTGTTTGTTTTTTGACTTTATGTTTGTATGTGGACATTTTAATTTTCACAGAGTCAAATTTATCAATCTTTTCCTCATTGTTTTTGGGTTTTATGTCTTTAAAGTATTCCTAATTCTAAGATTATTGGGGGAAAATATTCCTATATTTAATTTTAGAGCTTTTATGGGTTTACCAAATCACTTGATATTTATTAAATCAATGTTATTTTAAACGCTGATTTGATATTTCAAAGTTGTCTGGCTATTTTCACTAATTTATTTTCTCCAAATAAACTTTAAAATTTAGCTTATATAGTGCTGAAGTTTAAAAACCTGCCGTCTTTACACTATTGACTTCTTTCATCCAAGAGTGTGATAAATCTTGGCATTTATTCAAATATTTTGATATCCCTTAGTAGCATTTAATATTTTTCATTATATAAATATATGACCTTTTTCATTAAGTTTTTTCTTTAGTGTCTCATACAGAAGGTTTTTTATTTGACTTTTATTTCCATTATATTTTCTAACAGGCTGCTATTTATATACAGATGCAATAAATTTCTGTATAAATCCAGCATACTTACTGAATTCTCTGTGTCTAGTAACTGGACAAATTATTCTCTTGAATTGTTTAGGTGCGCCATAATAGTTATTTGCCTTAATGAAAATATTGCCTTCTCCTTTTCAATGTTTATGCCTCATATTTCTTTCTCTTGCTAATTACCTTGGCATGATCTGCTAGACTAATTAATGATAGTAGCAATAATAAGCATTCTTTTTTTCTTTCTGGTTTCAATATTATTGCTTCTCTTGTTGAAACATTCAGTTGAGGTTAGCTTTTGAACCAATACGTGTATACAAGCACATACACATTCATGTTAGAGTGTTTACGTTATGTATACAAATACGTATGTGTATTTATTCACCATAATAAGGAGGTATCTCTCTATTCCTATTTTAATGGGAATCTTTTAAATGAATGTTTTGAATTTTATCTAATACCTTTAAGTCTTCTGAAGATACTCATTTTTCTCCCCCATTGGGCATACCAAATGGTGGATATAATAATATGTTGCTTTATATTAAATCATCTACTCCTATCAAGAGCTTTTTATTATGGCAGATATGTACTTTGAATTCTGTTTGCTAATATTTTATTTTTAGAATGTTTTTTGCATTGATATTCAGTGGTACAGTTGGTCCTGACATTTACTGTGTTAGCTGGGTTTAGACAACAACAAAAGGGAGCATTGTTCCCCCGTTTGACAGAGCTCTTGCTCATGGGTGAATCTGATATAACTGTTTTTATGTGAGACAATTTGGTCTTGAGCATTTGTTTCTTTTAAGAAGGTAAGAGTAGGCAGCAAGTTGCATCTTTCCACACGCTTCACCTCCTCCCACCCACTCCACTAGCCTCTTTCTGGTAAACATGGTGCTTCCTTGTATTTTCTCAATTATCTCCGTCTCTCACCTCCTCTAATGTCAAGGTTTTTTTGTTTGTTTGTTTGTTTTTAGTATGTCTATGTTTTTACTTTTTAAGTACAGACCAAGTTCTGTTAACCCATTCTCACTTCCTTGTGTTAGCTTCTCATCCAGTCCTGTTCCTTCTCATTTCTGCCATCATCTTCAGCTGTTGCTTGCTGATGGCACATTGTGGAGACGTGCATTTGAGTTTACAGAAGCTATGAAGCATTTTCTCAAATTGCCTTCTGCTTCCTACGTTAAGTCAATTTCAAAGTTGGGGTGTTTTCTCTTCAGTGATTATTCTTTTCTTTTGGCATCAAGATGTTTTTCAAAGACTCCGTATTGTTACTGTTTTTCTGTTGTTTCTTCATTACTCATTTTCAAATAGAAGAGATCTATGCAGGTCTCCTATTTGCTGTCAGACAAGGTGGATGCAGTTTTCTTACAGCTCCTTACATTCTTCTTGTTCACCTTAGATCTGGTCCCAGAAATTAGGCTGGTATTCACAGGCAGTCCTCAGGGCAGGGATTACTCAAGCAGCAGACTGGGAGACTTAATAACATTTTTCTTGACTTTCCGTAGGAATGTCCTTAAAGATACACACACACACACACACACACACACACACACACACACACACACAGAAACCTTGCATGTGTGCTTGAAAAGAAAGAGTAAAAATAGACCTTCCTTGGAAAGTTTTTTACTGGCAGCATTTTCATCAGGGATTATGGTTTTGTTAGTATAAACTAGTAATCTGTATGCTCTATATTCTGAACCAGCAAAGTATTAGTGGCCAAAAAAAGGTATAAAGACTTTGAATGACCTCCAGAGACAGCATTCAGCATTTGGTTGCAGAAATCATTCTGATCAGATCAGATGACATTTCATGCAAGTGTCCTTCCCTAGCCTTTATCCCTTTGCCACATCAACACCTAATCTCTTCCTTTTACTCCCTAACTGCGCTAGCATCCACTGCATTCATGCATATATTAGGAGAGCACGATTTCCAGGAAGCAAATGCTGGAAATAGATGATGGGTTGAACATTATGTTCTGCATTGTGTTCTGGAACATGCAGTCATATTAGAAATAGTGCTTTTGATGGGCAAAAAGAATCCTTGGGAGTGGGTGGTTGATACAGCACACACACACACACACACACACAAATGTAAAAAATTTAGAGGCATAATTTGGCCTCCACTTATTAAAATTTCTTACTAAAATGCATCTTTTTTTTTTAAACCATGCTGTGCCAACATCCAAAACACTCAGACTTTAGTAGAAAGCATATTATACTTTACTAAATTATAAATTTGGGAAGGAAGTTCTTAGCTTAGCCTAAGAAATCTAAAAATAATAAACTTATCACATCTTCTAATTTTGTGTGAGAAGTACTTCATTTAATCTCCAGCCTCACATTTCCTTCCTATTAAATAGAGATGAAAATATTGAGCTAGATTATTAGCAAGTGATAAGCCAAAATTTAGAAATAATTGCATGGTTTCTTAAATATGTAACTTTATATAAATGCTACGAGAAGCTCAAAACAATAAATAACCCATAAAGAGTATCGGGTTTGTACTTTGATTATAAAGCTGTATTCCCTCAAGCCTTGAAGATCCCATGAACAATTTCATTAATCTTTTATATACAACAGACACAATGAAAATAACTGATATGTTGCATATAATGCACTTCTAAAAATAAGATTTTTAAAAATTACCTAAGTTGTATTTAAGCTCATCTTTTCGTATTTAAAAAGTGACAGTAAGTGCAAAAGATTATTTTTTCTTGTAATCTAGTTTTAGATTAATGTATTTTTAACACTTAGTGATGGATGAACTCACTCTAATCAATTATATGTCATACTTTTCTTTTATATTGTCATCCAAAAATAAAATAGGTTACGTATAAACTTTAAGTAAGTGGGATTTATAAAGTACACTGGTCACGTCAGCAATTCCAATTACTCTCTTTTACCTCTTCTTCTTCATTCCAAGTTCTTAATACTCTTCGATCATAGCTTGTAGGTTCATTGACTCTTTGGTTTCTTTTGTTGGAATTCTTTTAACTGTATGGAAAGCATTTCTGTGGTCTGGATTATATGATGAATTTGAGGATGGAGATTACTGGGTGGCTTTTAGAAAGCACAACTGAAACAAATGTTTCTGCATCAAGTTTTGATGTATTTGTTTCTATGTTATAAATATTACTATCCATTTATTTACCTCACTGGATATACATTGGGACAGTAGTGCCCTAGAGAATCAGGAGTGGACAGCTGCCAACGTGTTTTAATTTAAATTCTAAATGATGGCCTTAAAATAAAGAAAATGCAAACATCTAAAGAAAAATTATTTTACTTCTACAGAGATTTATTTGGCTGCCTTCTATAGAAAAAGTAAGTAACAGGTACTGAGGAAATTTTAGCCTTCCATGTCAAAAGAGAATTCTGCATCATACCATATAAAAACAAATCTTTCTTAGATAGCTGAAAGATTTAAAACTGAAAGATAAAACTTTTAAAACATTTTAGAATAAAATATAGAATGATTTTTGTAACATTTTGGAAAAGGAAAGAAGTACTAAAATAAATATGCCATGTAGTCAAAGAATAGTGTCTAAAGCTCGAGTATATTTAAATCTCATCTATTGCTGTAAACTTGGCTAATCTACTTAAGCATTTGTTCCTTCAGCTTCCTCGTCTGCAAATAGAGGCAACAGTCTTACCTACCTCTGAGGGTTGTGATGAGGACAGAATCTGCATGACTCTTGTAAAGCAATTAGAACAATACCTGCAACACAGCAGGACTGTGGGTCAGTGGGGACCCAGACAGAGGGGCAACAGTTGTCTCAGCCATGTTCTTACTATGGTCAAAGATGGAAGTACTCCAGAGCACATACGGGAACGTGGGGGTACCTTTGAAGCCCTCGATACATCACATATCCCGTTAGCCAAAACAAGTCACGTGGCCTCTTGTGTAATTGTTGGGGGTAAAGAATGAATATTTTGAAACTATTATCAAATATACTAGTTAAAGCCACTACTTGCAAGATTGGTCCTTTGAGGTTTGATTGTATAGGAAGGTGGTGAGGTAGTGGCTGTTTGAATAAAAAAAAATCAAGATTTTTTTGCACATTGGCTTGGTCTGGAAGAGTTTAAAAGGAAGAAAAATGGAATTATCTGTGTTTGAGGAAGTGGAGCATAAGGGATTTTTAAAGAGTGTAACTTTGATCTATGTGTGCCTTTCACAGTTTTCAAGAAAGGCAAACAAAGAAAAGGGTTATTTTGAAAGTATTTTTTGCTCGCTGTTTCTCTGATTATGCTGTCAGTCTGGGCCTGGAGTAGATGAACAGCAGCATATTATACACAAAAAGCAACCAAGTCACTGCAATCCCAACAAGCTTTTTAAAAGAATTTACAAACTAACCATTTAAAAACCTCACCCATATTACCATGCAGATTCATCACCCATTCATAAAGTTGACCATCTCTTGTTTTCTCCCCGTAAGACTGGATTGGAATTCTGAGAATTAATCTTTTTCACAATCCCTTGCCAGAGGCATCCCAGTTAAAATTCTGTCGTTTAGAATCTTCATGCAGAAGCTGTTTTTCCCCTCTCAGTGGTAGGCAAACACAGGAGCTTTAACCAAAGTACAAATCTCCCACATGTGCCTGTGGCAGCTGTGGTTACCAGGGATGTGGGTTACCATGGTTCCCAGCCCTGGTGGCAACAGCAGCCTTCCTGGTTTTCTGAAGCCTAGGGATGAACCTCAGAGCCAGAGTGGCCTTTCCAGACTTCTTCCTCCAGCCGTTTCAGTGAGGATGTAAGCACTTAATTTCTTATCCTAAATCTCTTCCTGTTAGAAATACCTACAGTGGTTTCTGTTTTCCTTCTCTGAACACTGATCTAGCATTTTTCATGTTGAGTGGCCATTTATATTTCCTTGTTCACCAAATACCTACTCAAAATCATTGCCCATTTTTTATCCTATTGCCCTTTAAAATCAATTTTAGACATAGTAACATGCCATCCCTTTGTGCTACTCCATTTTCCTGGCTTTCTTTTTCTTTTTTCTTTTTAACTCTGGTAATGATTTCTTGTCATACTGAAATTTTTATTTTTATGTATTCAAAACAGGTATTATTTATCTCTGTGGCTTCTGATTTCCTCTAAATGCTTAGAAAGATCTTCCTCACTCCTGGTTATAAATATACTTACCTGTATTATTTTTCATACTTAGTTACTTTGTTCTTTATTTTTTAATCTCCACTAAATTTGGAATTTATTTTTATGAATAGTATAAAAGAGGGTTATACATTTATTTTCTAAATTGAGAGCCAGTTGTCCTACAAAAATAATTTAACAATACTTTCTTTACCATTTCTCATATGAATTTTTAAAATTTGTAATTGAATTTTTTAAACATGTAAGCATTATTAGGACTTCTGTTCTCTTTCATTGAAATTTCTGTAGACTATTTTTTCACTTCTGTATACTTTTGATCATCATTGCTTTTTTATTTAATCATTTTTTATTGAAGTATTATCGATTTACAATATTAGTTTCAGGTGTACAGCAAAGTGATTCACTTATACATATACATACATATATATCTTCAAATTCTTTTCCATCATTGCTTTTAATAAGATTTATTCTCTAAGGCAGTTTCCTTGAAAATTCTCACACATCTGTCCTTTCCTATGAATTTTAGAATGATTTTTTCCAGTTCAAAAAATTTGTCAAAGTTTATATCTAATGTAATTTAACTGCATTAAGCATACATATATAGACAAATAACACATAAATTTGGAAAGGATTGATATTTCAAGGCTATCAAATACTGGAACATAGAGTGTTTCTGCATTTATTCAGATTATATTATATATCTTTCAATAAAATTTTATAGTTTTCTTCAATAACTTGTATTTTTCATGTTAAAATGTCTGTATATAGTACAACATATTCCATTCGATTAGATCTAACTAGTCACTAAAATACTGAAATGATTTATATACTTATCCATTTATTTCATTGTCTTCTCATATAATAATTAATGAACCCAACTGTTCATTGCTTGAGAAGTTGCCATATACTTGACCGTGACCATATCCATTTTCCAGAAGCCATAAGCCAATTTATCAAGCAACTGAACCAAGAGATTCTGATGGGCCTGCAATTTTTATAAACATTTTGCACATTATATTAAGATGCAAAATAGCTGACATGTTAAATGTTATACAATGTAGAAACTTGAACACTGAGTTATAAAGATCATATTTATATGTGCTCATAAACAGTGATCACCTATTAATTATCAATATTAGCAAATAAAATGATTTGTATTCTGTAAGTCTTATATGTGATTTTCCTCCCATAAGATTATGAGGTGGTAGTGAAATTATTGCTTAGCATAATCAAAAGAGAACAACCTTGGCTGAAGACTAGCAAAACAGACCCAAAGTTAAAAGAAGTTGTTTCAAAATAGAGGGTGGTTTACTAAGGGCATTAAGAGACCTTAATTTGTTCTCTTCTACCGGATGTCTACAATTGTAGGCAGAGAGAGACCATCTTTTTTTATCTGTAGGGAGAGAGGATAGTTTTCCCAGAAGTGTGGTATCCTACTCTGAAAATCAGCTTCAGGACAAACAACAGCATTTGAGGGCAACAGTTCTTTGTTGTGTGTCGTGGTTGATAACATGTGTAGAAGCAAATGTTGAAAAACAACCCGAAGGCTAGAAGGGAGAAATGAAGGGATATTATTGTAAGAAACGTGTGCTCAAGGTCAGGTGGAATATTACCTAGAGGTAGATGAGTTAAAGATGTACTCCATAAATGCTGAATCAACCACTAAAATAACGAAACACGATGTTAGAACTAATAAGTAACAAAGAAGAGGAAATGAAATAATAATAAAAAAAAATACTCCAAAAGAAGACAAAAAGAAGGAAAATGGATTGCCACCCAGCCTATGGTATTTTGTTACGGCAGCCTGAGCAGACTAAGACAGATGTCTTCAGAAAAACCTACAGATAACATCCTACTTAATGGGTAAAGACGGTTATTTTTCCCTCGGACATGTAATGGGGCAAGAATGTCTGCTCTCATCATTCCTACTGAGTGTTGTTCTGGAAGTCCTAGCCTATCAAATAGACAATAAAAGAAATAAAAGGCATCCAGGCTGTAAAGAAAGAAGTTAATCTGTCTTTATGCACAGACAGCATGGTCACATATGCAGAAGATTCTATGGAAAAAAATTAACTAGAACTAAATAAAACATCAGTTTAGCAAGGTTCCTGAATACCAGGTCAATATGTAAAAATTAGATGTAGCATGGTAATTTTCAATTTCCCTTATATCTTCTACATTTATTAATTAGAATTCCTCTGAAAGGAAGAATTGTCCCTTCTCACCCATTTATTTAGTTAATCATCTATTCATTTTAATACGAGCTCATGAATATTTATTTTATAATTTGGGTTATAATCCAATACTATGGTTTTTTTTTTTTTTATTGTTGTTCTGGATTTGGATGTCAAGGGGCTCTTTTTGGTTGACATGTCTCCCTCGTTCCCTCTTTCTTTCTTTTTTTTTTTTTTTTTTTTTCCTCTTTCTTTTTATTTCTCTCTCTCTCCCTTCCTACCTCACTCCCTTTTCTTCCTTCTTTCTTCCTCCCTCCCTTCCTTCCTTCTGTCCTTCCTTCTTACTTAATTTTTTTCACTCTTGGAGTAATTCTTTCCTTTTTGACATCACACAGTGCTCCAAGTTCACCTTGTGTTTTTCCAGCTCAAAGCCTATATTCAGCTACTTCAGAAGAAGCCCTAGTACTTTTTATTTAAAAAAAAAAAAAAAACAGTGCTTAGAAATCAAAAGTAACATACTGCCATCTCCGAAGACTCCAATACATTACAGGGTTCCTTGTAGCCTGCCACAGCCACCTTGCTTACTTGTTACTTCTTGATGGTGAGAAACCTGGCTGCCATTATCTAGCATATAGTTACTTCCTTCTTCAGACTTCTTCAACATGTAATGTAGTTTCAGTTTTACTAACCCCTACTCAGTGATAGTTTCACAGTTACTAACCCCTACTCAGTGAGAAACAGTCTTACCAATGGAAGTGTTTGTGCACAGCTCTTTCTGTCTTTAGCCTTACAATAGCTACTTAAAACACCGTTGTACAACAAGACAACGGTCAGCTCCTTTGCTTCACATCCCCTTCAGTGTGATTATGTCGTATGTTTGTCACACAGATTCATGTGTCACCGACTGCGATACACTTGAGGCTCTCTTCAGCATCCTGGCATCCTGGTTAATTATTTTTTTAATTGCATACAGTAACATCAATCTTCCTCGTGTACAGTTCTAAGGGTTTTGACAAATGTATAATCGTGTATCTACCATCGGAATATTTCTATTCCCCTCAAAATTTTCTCACGTGCTCCTTATGATCAACTCTTCCTCCCACCTGCATTCCTGCCAACTACTGATCTGTTTTTTGTCTTCATAGTTTTGTTTTTCACAGAATGTCATATATACATGTAGACTATTTAGCTGGCTTCTTTCACTTAGTAAAATAGACTTAAGATTTATCCGTGTTGTTTCATGAAGCAGTAGTTCATTGATTTTGGTTGCTGAGTATTATTCCATCACATGGGTATAACCCTGTTTAACCACATCCCCATTGAAGGACAGATGTTTTCAGTTTTTAGTGATTATGAATAAAGTTGCTATAAACATTCTCATACAGATTTTGTGTGCTCAAAAGATTTCAGCTCATTTGGGTAAATACCTAGCAACAGGATTGCTGGGTTTGTATGGTAAGTTTATGTTTAACTTTATAAGAAACTGCCAACTCATTCTTAATTTTGATTAAATCCAATATATTATGTTTGTAGATTGCATTTTTAGTGTCATATTGAAAAACTGTTTATAAAACCCAAGATTATATAGACTTTTTCTAGAGATTTTATGGTTTTACATTTCACAGTGGCATCTGTAACTCCATTTTGAGTTAATTTTTGTGTTAGATGTGACAGTTAGGTCGACCAGGTTCACTTTTTTTGCATGTGGTCATCCAATTGCTCCAGCATCTTCTGTTGAAAAGACTGCTTTCTCCTTTGAATTGCCTTTGCTCTTAGGTCAAAAATCAGTTGATTGGATAGTATGTGTCTATTTCTAGGCTTTCCATTCTGTTCCATTGATCCATGTGTCTATTCTCTCACCAGAGCCGCGTTCTTTTCTTCATTACTAGAGCATATGTGTAGTCTTGAAATCAGCTAGTGTGAGTCATCTAGCTTGATTTTTTTCAGAATTGTTTTGACTACTCTGTTCCTTTGTCTTTCTGTTTATATTGTATATACAACTTATAAATTAAAAAAAAAACCCTTGTGGTTTTGACTTATAATTGCATTGAATCTATAGGTTATATTGAGGAGGATTTACATAACAGCAATACTGTATCCTCAGTCCATAATCACAGTATGTCTCTCCACTTCTTTAGGTCCCTTGATTTCTTCCATTAATGATTTTTTTAGCTTTCAGCATATAGATTCAGTATGAATTTTGTTCACTTTATTCCCAGCGATTTCATATTTTACAGTGATATTGTAAATGGTATTTTTAAAATTTAAAATTCCAATTTTGCTAGTAATTAAGAATATGATTGACTTTTGTATCTTGATCTTGTTTCCTGACACCATTCTTTAAAAATGCTTATTAGTTCCAGAAGATGTTACGTATACTCTTTTGGTTTTCCTACACACATAATTATATGTTTGAATATTGCAATTGTGTGGGTAATTTATATGTCTTTCAAATAATGGAAAGAGACCATTTTTTTAAGAGAAAGATACATACAAAATTATGATCATCATAAAACTGTAGCCTAACTAATATTTTTTAAAGTATCTAAAGAAAAATTTAATAGATACGGTATTTAGAAAAGATAAGCCAAGAGATCAAAGTGTTGACATTTGTAGGTTAGTAATTAAACAATCAGCACATTTCAGGGAAGGTGGACACTGAATCTTCAGGACAATGAATAAGATTTCTGGTGGAGACAAGAATGATTCATCATATCGGAACTTGGCCTGGGTGAAATTACCTCCATTTGTCTGATTTCATTTCCTACAAGCGTCCTATTGATTATCCTTTGGTTTCAGGTTCTCAAGTCAGAGTGCTTTGGTTCTGTCCAGCCCCGGCATTCCATTGTTAGGTTCAGGCTTTTTAGTATCTTTGAATTCCAGTTTCCTCATTTGTAAAACGAAGTTAAGAACAGTACTTAACTCATAGGACTAATGTAAGAATTAAATAAGATAATGGAGTCCAGTATGCTAACATGGACATCTCATAAGTAAAATGGATATGGCAGATGTCTGAGTTTCCACTGTTCTAACACCCCAAAGATAGCACCCTAAATTGGCACCCCTCTCGTGATGATGGCCAGGTGAGAGACCCCAGCAGCCAGAGGCAGTGGAGTGTACGAAAGTCTAATTGAGCTGAGGGGGCTGGAGATAAGAGTGCGTCTTTCGCATGGGGGAGCTGAGCACTGGCAATTTGGCTCTTCTCCTGGGGCTTCCAGGATGACTCGGAGAGAAGCAACTGGGCACCCACTTGTGCCCAGGGCATCATTAACCAAGACTGGACCGAAAGAGCTAATAAGACTTACCCCTTCTGTAATATACAGCTATCACAGTCAGGGAGACTTTTGCTAGAAAGTCTTATGTCTCTTCTCCTTTCCCAGCCCTGGGGATTCTGGAAGGAGGAGAGGTGTTGTGGGGCAAGAGGACTGCAAATGTCCTCCACACCGGCGCCTCCTTTCCACTTGCTACCTTGCAGGCACTGGCAGTCGGAAGGTGAGCACTGAATCATCCGTGGGAGACAATCAACTGGATTTTTAATATCTGAAAATGCATGCATAGCTATATATTCTGCCCAAGATGTCTTAAGAGACCAAAAAGGAAAAGTAAACAGAACAATTTTTGAAGGAAAAAATAAAACACTCATATTTGTACTCTACAGAAAACAGACTGTGCAATTAACAGGTTTTTTTTGTAGCTGGGAACAACTTTTTCCTAATTGGGAGCTCTTTTTTTTTTTTTTAACTTACTTTTTCCTGTCAAGAAAAATGTTTTATTTTTCCTTTTATCATTTTAATGAAGTGTTGAAAGAATGTGTGTAAGATATGAAACATAATAAAAGTAACAACACAAACCAAGCTATAATTTAAGAACTACAGGTTACAAATACCTACTAAGCGCTCTCCCCTGTTACCTGTACCTATTTCCACTCTAGGAGTAATCACTGTCTTCAGCTTGCATTTGTGTTTCTTTGTGCAGCAGACATTGTCGATGCCCCACCTACGTCCCCTTGGCACTCGCCATTCCCGTTAAAGCAGATGGAGTCTCGCTGCACGTGTCTGCAGCTGTGCCGAGGGGATTTCTCTAGGTTGGATAAGGCAGGCTAGAAGTTCCAGAGAACCTGCTTTTTCTTTTTTATTACTGTTTAACACACACACACACACACACACACACGCCTCTAAGCAATATATTGTTTAGTTTTGTGGTATCACAAATGTGATGTCACACATTGTGTAGTTTTCTGGGACTTGCTTTTTTCATTCAACGTCTTGTTTCCAAAATTCATCTGTTCTATGTACACATGTAGTTTTGCGTATGGTGTCTTATGACTACAACTCACATCAACATAGTATTTTAAATTCATTGTTCCACTGACGGACATTTGGATTGTTTCCATATTCTTTCTATTGTGAATAGTCCAAGACTCTCAGGGCACCTGTGCAAAAATTGTTGTACCATAGTGCACGAGAATGTGTGCTCCAAATTGCATTCTGAAGTGGTCGTAGCAACTTACACTCCCTCTGGTGTAAGAATTCCCACTGAACCAGATTCTCCACAACATTTGATCTTGGCGGATTTCTTCATTGAGTTGTAGTGCTGGCTTTATTGTATATGAAGTTCTCATCCTATGGGGATCTGTCTGGACTCACTGGAATAGTCACTGGTTCATTTATCTGTGGTTGCATCAATAGCATGTTACATTTATTACTATATTTTGTAGACTATCTTATCTGACAGAGCAAGTTCCCCTCTTCAGTGTTTAAAGGTTGACTTAACTATTTGTGGATATTTTTTCCCAAAATGATTAAAAATTCTTTCATGGTTTCCTTGAATATTTAGGTTAATTTAGAAAGTAGTGACTTCTTACAGCATTGAGACACATCATCCAAGAGCCTGGAATGCCTCTCTTTTTATCAGATTATTTTCTGTGTTACTTAGAGCTTTGAAGCTTTGTCCGTAGAGGTCTTGTATATTCTTTTAAAGGAATTCCTAGGCACTTTATTATTTTTATTGCTATTGTGAGTGTTATCCTCTTAAACTTGATTTCTGTTTGGGTACTGTTAGTGTAGAGAACCAAATCTCTCATAAGTAGATGTTCACATTATCTGCAAATGATGACAGCTTTATGTCTTATCTTCTAATGCTTACATTATTTTTTTTTCTTCCTTTGTATCTTTGCCAGAACTTCCAATAGTAGGTTAAACATTAGCAGTGTTAGTGGGGCTTTTTGTCTAGTTCCCATCTTAAAGGGAATGCATCAAATGTTTTTTTAAATTAATTACAAGGTTTACTGTGGGTTTTGGTATAT
Organism: Camelus ferus; assembly: GCF_009834535.1. Classification (NCBI taxonomy): domain Eukaryota; kingdom Metazoa; phylum Chordata; class Mammalia; order Artiodactyla; family Camelidae; genus Camelus; species Camelus ferus. The sequence continues at coordinate 70,250,776 of NC_045704.1, read as the reverse complement.
ATCTTTTACTAAGTTAAAGATAGTTCTTTTTTATTCCTAATTTGCTGTCTTTTGTGAAGAATAGAGCTTGCCTTTTATCAAATGCCTTTCCTAGCCTCAATTGTGAAAATTACATAATTTTGTCTCTTTAGTCTATTAACGTCACAAATTACAGTTGATAGATGAAATTCAATTTATTTTATAATTATCAGACTTCACTGGATATGAAGAGAGAGAAATATGATGTCTAGAGCTGCTGCAGCTCAGGCAAAGACCTTGTCTGAGAATGAAGCCAACACACAGGGAAAAGCAGAACAAAACTAAGAGATGAAGAGACCAAGTCCTGGTAATGCAGTCGTCATGGTGGCATCAAGCCACAGGTGAACTCAGCACTGCCCTAAACGTCTGTTGGGTAAGTCAATAAATTATCTGAAACCAGTTTCACGTTGCTTTTTGTGATATGTACTTGATTGGAAAACATTACTCACATCATTCAGGTCTGGTTTTTTTTAATTGCCTAACCTTGTGTATGAAATTGCCAATTCTGCCTTTATGATTTGAATGACTCCTTTACTCTAACATCAATTTGAAAAAATTTATGAATCTCTTTCTTAATATAATCCATTTGTCTATTTTATCTAGTCCTTTACAAGTGGTATTCTCATTTTTTAAAGTTGTGTTGCTTTTCGATTATATTTATTTTTGAACAGTTCAAAGTCAGGAAGTTTAGAACAGTGTATATTAAAAACTCTCCCCCCAACTCCTGACTTTTAATCACAGTGTTTCCTATCCAGATCACCCAGTTGGGTCAATTTTCTGAACAGCTGTGTTTCTGAGAACTTTAAGCACACGCAAAGCAGATATATTATAAGCCAAAAAGGTAGTATACTATAAAAATTCTGCACCTTGCTTTTTAAAATGGTGAATCTTACAGATTAGTCGACTTCAGTATATAATGCACATTTTCATTTTTTTATAGCTGGATAGTATTCCAGTATATAATGCACATTTTCATATTTTTATAGCTGGATAGTATTCCACTGAATGAATATAGCCTCATTTGTTTTACCAGTCTTCTACTGACAGACATTGAAGTTACTTCTTTCTCTTTTTACTATTACAAATAGTTATGAAATGAAAGCCTTTTGCATATATCATGTTGAATGTGGGAGTGTGTAACTCTAGTATAAATTCTTTGTTGTGGAAGGACTGAATCAGAAGGTATATATATATATATATATATATATATATATATATATATATATATATATACATACACATTTTTAATTTTTGGAAAAATAATGTGAAAATACCTTGGCTTAATGTTACACATTTCAGGTGGCAATATGTTTAAAAATACCTGTTTTTCCATAGCCTATTATCAAAAATGTTTGTACTGATGAGTGAAAAGTCTTACTCACTATTTTAAAATCAGCTTTGTTGAGATACAATTTACACATGATAAAATGCAGCCCATTTAAAATGTACACTTCAATGTGCTTTGACAAATTTATACGCCTGTGTAACTGCCTCCACAATTAAGATAAAAACGTTTCCATCACCGCAAATATTCCCTTGAGCCCCACCTCAGTGATCCCCACGCCCATCCTCAGTACCTGGAGGCCGCTGATCTGCTTGTGTTGCTGTGTATCAGATGCAGTGTTTGTCGAGTTTCTCATCCATGGAATTGTACACCGTGTGCCCTTTTGTTCCCAGATTCGATCATGTTTTTGTATCTGTGGTCTATTATATTTTATTGCTTAGCGGTATTCCATTGTAAAAATACAATTTATTAGTATACCTATGAGTGAATATTGGAGTTATTTTAGTTTTTGACATTTGAATTAAGTTACTATGAACATTGGTGTACAAATTTTTATATGTCTATATCTTCTCCATACTTTAGGGTAAATACTTAAAAGGGGAATCTCTGGGTCAAACTTTGTGAGAGATTGCTGGCTAGAGCAAACTCTCTCTCCAATTTTGCATCCTTGTCACTAGTGAGAGTTCTAGTTGCTCTACATTCTTTCTAACACTTGGTATTATCATTTACATTTTTGCCATTTTAGTGAGTCTATAATGCTACCTTATTAGAGTTTTAATTTGTGTTTCTCTGGTGATGAAGGATGTTGAGCGTCTTTACTCATTGGCCATTCTGACGTCTATTCTGAATTTCCAATCCTTTGCTCACTTAAACAAATTTAGTTGTTTGTTACAGGGTTGTAGGAGTTTATAGCTGCACCTGTATCTGTATCTGTTGTCCGTCTTATTCATCGTCATCAGTCATCTTTTGGACAGAAGCCTTTTGTCAGATAAATGTACAACTTTTTGCCAGTTTGTGGTTCACCTTCTCATTTTTTAAACCATATCTTTTGAAGAGAAGTTTTTCATTTTGATTAAGATCAATTTATCAGTTTTTTAAAGTGTATTTATTTGCTTTAGCTGAGGAATCTTAGCCAACATAATGACAATTTTACCCTGTTTCCTTCTGGGTGTTTTATACTATTGGCTTTTATGTTCATGAACAATGAATCTTTTTTGAATTATTTTTTTGAATGTGGAAGGAGGTAAGTTTCATCAATATCAAGTTCATTTTCTTTCGTGTGAATATGAAATTTTTCCAGGCCCATTAATTGAAACCAGTATCTATTACCCATAAATTACCTTTTCATCTTTAAACAAAATTAATTGACCTTATATCTTTAGATATATGTATGGATGGTCAACTCAATTCTATTGGTTTATATATCTATGTTTACACCAATATTGTGCCGTCTTGATTGTTGTAGAGGGAATGTTGAAATAAGGTGTTGGAACGCCTCCAAATATTTTCTGCTTTTTCAAAATTGTTTCACCTATATAGATTCTTTGGATTCCAGTATAAACTTTAGCAGCATCTTGTCAATTTCTATTTAAAAAAAGCTCGCTGGGATTTTGGTCAAGATTGTGTTAAATCTCTTGGTCAATTTGGGGAGACTTGACATTTTAAAATACTGAGTCTTCCAATCTTTGAATATAATGTACCTCTTCATTTATTTCCTTCTCTTCTCAGCCATGTTTTACAGCTGTGATTATGTAGATCTTGCAAATATTGTTACCCAGAAGGTATTTGTGTTTTCTGATAATGTGTAAATGGTATTTTTAAAATTTTAATTTCCAATTTTTTATCAGTAATGCAGAAATGCAATGCATTTTGTATGTTAGGCCTAGTATACTGTGACCTTACAAAAATAAAGAGATTTCTACACCTTCCTTTCCAATTTATATGCCTCTTCTTTGCCTTCTTGCATATTGCACTAAATAGGACTTCTTTGTTCCTAATATTAAGGGGGAGAATCCAATGTTTCACTATTAATTGGGAGGTTAGAGAAAGATTTTACATAGAACCCCATGTCCAGTTGAAGAGGCTCCATCTTTTTCCTCTCTTTTCCCAAGAGCTCATCATCAGTGGACGCCAAATTTTGTTCAATGATTTTCTACATCTATTGAGAAGGTTCTATGTATTTTCTCCCTATTCTGTTAAAATGGTGACTTATGATTGATGTTTAAATACTAAACCAATCTTGGGATTAAACACTATTTCCGGGATAAATTCTACTTGGTCAAGATTTCTTATACTTTATAAGTATTGCTGAATATGACTGCTAATTTTTCATTTTTTTCCTTGTTGTTCATGTAATACATCGGTATGCTATTCTTTTTCCCTTTCTCTGTCCCTTGTTGTGTTTAGTTTTGGTATCAGGGCAGTGCGTCCCCTATTTTCTGAAAGAGTTAGGATTTAGTATTCTTTATTTCTGAAAGATTTGGTATTCACCAGTGAGACCATCTGGGCTGAGAGTTCTTTTGCAGGAAGCTTTTATATCACACCACCACTTCTCTAACAGTGATGGACCTGTTCAGATTTTCAGTTTCTTTTTGAGGTAGTCTTGGTAATTTTATCTTCAAAGGGAATTTTATGTTCACCTAAGTTGTTGAATTTATTGGTATGAGGTTTTTCCTTACTGCCCTTCTAATGTCTCTGTGACCTGTAATGACAGCTCCCCACATATTCCTCAAATGGTGGTATGTGCTCTCTTTCTCTTTTTTTCCTTCATCAGTCTAGTAAGGTTTTACCAATCTGATTTATATCTTCAAAAGACGAACATGTGGTTTTGCTATTTTTTTAAAAAATTCTTTATCTCTTCTCCATTTTGTTTTCAGGTTTTTATTTTATTTTATTTTATTTTATTTTATTTTATTTATTTTATTTATTTTTTAGATTCTTAAGGTGGAAGCTTAGCTTAGAAACTCCATTTTAAATCTTTTTATAATGTCAACATTTATAGTTATATACTGCTCTCGAATTACTGATTTAACTGCGTCTCACGGTTATTCATGTATTTTCATTTAGTTAATTTATTTCAAGATATATTCTAATTTCCTTTTTTATTTCTTCTTTGATCAACAAAATATTTAGAAATGTATTAATTAATCTCCAAATGTTCTAGGTTTTCTAGGAAGCTTTCTGTTACTAATTTTTAACTTAATTTGTTATAGTTAAAAAAAATGCTCTATGATTTCATTCTTTTTGAAATTGCTGTGACTTGTTTTATGAATGAGCATGAATATGGTTTATCTCGATGAATATTCCATGACCCATTAAAATAATTCATATTTAGCTGTTATTGGGTGGATTATTTATATATAATTATATTTATCAAGTTATATATTTATTATGTAATAATGTAATTTTACATATACATAGTCCAGAAAGTTGATGGTGTTATTAAAACATTTATAACTTTATTACTGTATCTAAGCAGTGCTATATACAAGAAAACAAAAAAGAGGCATACAGATTGGAAAAGAAGGCAAAGAAATGTATTCATTCACTAATGACATGAGCATGTATATAGAACTGATGGTTATTTTCTGATGGAAAATTAAACTCTTTTTTTTTTTTTTAACAATTCCTGTTTTAAAAGAAAAGAGTTAACCCTCTAAGCTTTCATCTTGGGGAAAAAAAAAGAGGAGAGAGAGGAAATTCTACATAAATACAAAGCTTACTCTCTCATTTCTTTGCAAAGAAAGTATTTTTCTTTTTTTTTCTTTCATTTGTTCCTTGACTCCTATTCTTTGAGGAGGGAATGAGAATGTAATTCTACTGCATTCACGTAACTTTATTCTGAGACTATACTTCATCTGCATAGAAGCCAGGGTGGCCAACATGCAGGACCAAAGGGCCAAGCTTGGTATTTTCCCCTCCACTTGTGTGAGACAAGTCATTTGAATATTTGTTGAAGCGTTTAGAAATGATTGAATTTTCTGCACATCTGAAGACCTACCATCTTTGTCCATTATTTTCTAGTGGAAAATTAAACTTATCATTTCTGTTTAATAATTTCTACTTAATATGCAGAAAGGTAAGGTTTCCAGAAAAACTTGTTATTTCTATAAATACTTGATATATCCTTACAGTTTTTATTTTATTTTTACCATTGGTTGTAAAGAGTTGAAAATAGTATAATAATCCTTTTGTGTAGATAGACTTAGGCTACACAAAAGTTGTAATAATAGTGATGATTGCTATGAAAAATAAGCTTAAAGAATGAGAACTCCAGCTAAAACATTAACAAACTAATAAACTTAAAGTAACTTGAGATATATTGTCAAAAACTGAGATTATATCAGCATGTGACCTCAATTTATCTGTGTTTAAAGATCTTATTTTTTTGTCATATTTTATCAGTCTAAGCAAATGCTTTCAATGTACTTGAAAGTAATTGAATTTTCCCCTGCTATAGCACTTTAATTATTTATTAATTTTTTTACATCACTCTTGAAGGTTTCTATTTAATAATGTTTCTTTCTTTATATTTCATCTAAGATGTGAGATGTATTCCGGGGGCTGACGGAATCATATTTCTAAAGGGTTGCATTTATCATGTATTCTTACTATTCACTTTTAGTTGTGAGCATAATCAATAGTCTGGCTTTTAAGATACATTATATAATAGAGAAATAATAAGGCTCTTTGAGTGTTTTCCAGCATTTGCCTCACAAAAGTAACAACAAGAACAACAATAATTAAGGTTCAAGCAAACACTATGATTTAGCGTGTTCTCTCCTGCATTTTGCCACGACAGATTGTCCGGAAGGAGCTAGTCTAAATTTTTACATTTTAGTTTGAATTTGTTTTAAAACTTGTTAAAAGTAATGCTTATTAAAACAAAAGCCTTATTTTTTTAATCGACTTTTTTTTTTAGAACAGTTTCAGGTTCACAGCAGACAAAAACCTTATTTTATTTCAGCTCTCTCCTCATTTTTACTACAAGAAGGCTTTACAACTTAGTAATTGAGATGGCTCTGGGTCAGACTGCCTGGCTTTATCACTTCCTAATCCTGGGACCTTGGTCAAGTTACTTGAGGTCTTTGTACCTCTAAATCAGAGGTACATATAAAAAAGGAAATAATACTATGATTTATTTCATAAGACTGTTCTTTATGAAATTAATCTTTGTTAGGGATTATAAATTTAGCACATAAGTAGGGCCTAATTAAAATTTGGAACTTACTACTTTGAATTCACAGAGAATGTTTAGACGCTGTTGCCATTTTGACCAAAAAAAAAAAAAAAAAAAAACCTTTAGGAAGATAATTCTTTCATTCACTCAATAAGGATAGGCTGAGAGTTTACTATTTGCCAGGCAATGTGCTAAGTGTTGAAGAAAGGATAAAAACGGTTTCTGACCTAAAGGAGGTCACCAGTTGCAGGGAGACACGCGAGGAGACAGCAGAACAAGATGCTAGGAGCTATCATAAGACAGAGTTGGGGTCAGCAGGCTTTTTCTGAAAAGGGTCAGATAGTTAAGATTTTTGGTTTTGTGGGTCATACGGGTTCTGCTGCAAGCAGTCAGCTCTGCTGCTGCGCTAACGCGCTTGTTTCACAAAAAGAAGCGACCAGATTTGTCTGCAGGTCGTAGCCTTTTCAGTCTGTAGTTTCTTGACTCCTGAGACAGCAAAGGATCAGGGCTCCTGGGAGGAGTGGCTTTCTCCCTGGAGAAACATATACTTAGAGTATAGATAATTCAGCTGAGAGTGAAGGAAAGAATACACCATAAGCATAAAAAACATGTGCAAACAATAGCCACCTATATATAATAGCCACCACCCCTGAATGCGTACTTTACACTCTGTAATGAATGTCCACAAAGTATTTAATTTATTCATCTCAACATCCATATGAGGTAGTTATTATTATACCTCTTTTGCAGAGGAGAAAATGCAGACTTCAGAAGTTCAGCATCTTGCCATGGACACACAGATTTTAGTACCAGAGGGGTGTTTTGAAAACAGATCTAAGTGATTCCATGCATGAGATCTTAAACGTTATATTATACGATCCCATCAGATTTTTAGCTGTTTAGAAAACAGCAAATCCCACGGCCGAGGCATTGTATGGAGTTGGTGGAAGAAATGGGGCAAGATCACTGCTCTACTAATGACTTTGGAATTTATCCTGAGGGCGAAGAAAGAACTGTCACAGGGTTTTAAGGAACAGACCAGTGTTTTAGAAAAATGACCCCAGCCACATGGTGGAGGAAAACTCATTGACAATCAAGGCTCTCAATCAATATTTGTTAAATTTAAAAAAAAATTATAAAAGTGTATTAAAGGGTTGCAACAGGATATATGAAATGCAGTTGGAAACTACAGCAATGATCTAGGGGAGAGGTGATGAGGGTCTAAATGCGGTGATTGAAGGGATGAGAGAAGAGATAACAGACAGACGGTGATTCTCAAACTTAATTCCCCAGCGTCACTGCTGTGATGCTTTTAAAAATTACACATGATAAATGTCATTCCTGGAGATTCTGATTCAGTCGGCCTGGGTGGGAACTAAGCGTCTACACGTTGTAAAGATTCCATGGATGATTCCGTCAGCCAGTGTAAACAGGCACTAGGAAATAGAATGAGTACCATGTAAATTATGCCACATTTACCAAAATTAGGAATACACGAAGGGGAAGAAGATAAATGGCAGACTGAAGTAGATGCAGTTGAGTCATCTTGGGTGCATTCAAATGGAGATATCTGGCAGGCACTGGACGGGGTGCTCCGGAGCTCAGGAGCAGCCCACAGAAACAGGCAAGTCAGTAATCATTCCTAGAAAGGGGGCTAAAGACTCGTTCTGTAAGTGAAGTAATGTGACACACTGAATTCAAGATCGGAATGCCTCAGGGGGTAATCAGGCATGGAATGGAGGCCGACTGGTTTCTGAGAATCTTTAAAACACACCACTTTTCAACTGGGTTTGTCAGTAAGGTTCTACATGCCAGCATGGGGCCATAACATTTCCAGAAATGAGGCATTTTCTAGTAACTCTAGTCAAACACAGACTGTCAGGTTGTCGAGTGGGCCAGGGGGAGAGAGTCTGCAGCAGCACTGACACTCGGTGTGCACCAGCCAATCAGCAGCACCCCAGAGAGAGGCACTTGCCATGATGAGCGGAACTTCATGCAAAGTCGAAACAGAAGCTGGCTACACAAGAGAACGGGCTGTATACTTAGGTTTCATTTTATAGAAATAGTCCATGCCGTCGGTATAAAGAACGGTGCCTGTCTTCGTTTGTTAGAGAGAAGACATATATCCAACTCTCATAAGGATAACTAAAACCATTTTGATTTTTTTAAAAAGGGAAGCCACAGCAAAGACAGATCGGAAACTTTCACAGTTTAGGTGGCACCGTTCATGAAATTCCTGATGCCGAGTCAGATGAACAAGAAGCTTTTGATAACCACCTTCAAGAAGCATTATAGAAATGCATTTTTATACATTTTTGGCTCAAGGAGAGGCCAGGAAATACAAAGATGGAATTTTGAAAAAATTAAAGAAAGTTTGGTCTGTTGATATTCCAGCTGTGGTCCTGGAGTTGAAGTTCATAGCAGGCAAAACACATAGAGCGAACACTAATCTAAATTTCTCATGAGGAAAATGTGAACTTATTTTTTTAGGAAAAAAAGTTTTCCCTGATATTCTGGAAACATTCATCTCCAAAAAGTTCATAAAAGTGACACTTCATTGTATAATGAGCTACTTGACAACTTCTCGATAATAAATGTAGTAATGGTATCACACAGCAGTGTCTGTGTCCACATGTGTGTGTGGGTCATGACCCTGGCAGGCATCATTTGCGATGTCTTCTGTGCCAATGGCTCTGGCTGACATTATGCAGGATTTACACTGCCTGGCTATACGCAGAGTTTCTGCAATATATAAACTGAGGCCATAACACTGAGTGCAGTTTAGTGAAAAGCATTCTCCAAGAGGTAAAATTATTGTGATTTCTTTGAATAATACCCTCTGAGCAATGGTCTCAAAATTAAGGTTCATGGAAAAACCCTGACTATCATGATGACCTAACATCTGCCTCTTCTAAGTGGCTCCACAATTTTAATAGCTGTGTGGTCTTAAGCAAGTTAGTTAACCTTTCTAAGCCCCTGTTTGATCATATGTAATAGAAGGATAATATTTACACAGGCTTCATAGGATAGTTTTAAGATCTAAGTGAGAACATCTATATAAAACACTGAGCAAAATATAAAACTATCATTATTTTAAAATTGAGAGTGTTCTTAAGACTTCAGTACAACAGGGTTTCCATATGGTAATGGGAATACCAATATTTAATTCTTTATCTACTCTCCTCTATTTTTACTTTTAATAAAGGACGAACTATTAAAAACAAATCACTTATTAACTCTTATAAAGAAAGCATAAAAGATTACTAACCCACGCCCACAGTCAGCGTAGGGAAAGTCGCCTGTGATGTTCCTCCCTGCAGAGGATGGCATAAGGCCCAATTTTAAGTGGTGTCATTGCTTCTTAGTAAATGTGCATCCTTAGGTACTTAACTTACTGTCTGTTGGTTCATTTCTTCGTCTGTAGAACTGAGGGGTTAGAGTGGATGATTTCTGAGGTCCCACTGTGCATTCATCCTATGTGATTCTTTGGCTCTTGTTGGTGCTACTTTTTGAATAATTCAGAACAACAGCTTCAACAAATTTGAAATCCATCATGGCCCAGAAGTCAGAGATTAGTGGGATATGTGGTGGTAAAGTTCCAACGCAACAGCAAATCAATATCTAACTGCCATTTTGCTGCCTTCAAAATGCAGCCCTTTATATCAACAGAATGATACAGAGCTCAGTTTATTGGAAAGCAATCCAAGAAAGAGTGATTTAGAGAGAAAAGCTCAAGGAAAGATAAGCAAAGTCAAGGAGAAATACAAAGGTGACTTATAAAATTGACCCACATCAGGAATCAAATTGATTTTAGATTTTAGGACTCAAGCTAATATTTACTAGCTGCTTAGAAAAAAAATCCCCTGCGAGACAAAAAAAAAGAAAAAAGTGTTTGAAAGGATATAAATTTGTGAGATTGCAAGTGTTCAGAAAAGGATACGGAAAAAGAAAAAGGAAAAAAAAAAAGAACTGAAGGCCCTGAATCTCTTTGGTAATTTCAGAGTAGAAATTAAATGCACAGATTGAATAAGGCGTTTTGCATGTAACTGAAACAGCCACACCCACCTAGCACTTTCCTTTGTTTCCCGTAGCCAGGCTAATTGTTTCATATAATAAAAACATCAGCTACTTTCAGTTTTGCTTTTTTTTTTTTAACTCACAAGCAAAAGATATCATTAGTGTTGCTAATAACCCCTTTCATATTTCACGATCAAATCAGTTGTGCAGGTGTCCAATCAGAATAAAATAATCCCGCACGCTAGCCGATACTCTGTGTCATTTCCTCACACTACCTTGCCTCTGTGACCCAACTGTCTCAGCAGAGTTCACATCTGTGTTCTGTTTGGTTTTTATTCCTATAACTCATAACATAGTGGGATGGGAGAATGTGGAAAGTTCCTTTCTATTTTATTGTGAGGGATAGATCTGTTGATATATGATGAAGTGATGCAGATGCACAAAAAAAAAAAAAAAAGAATACATTTAACTGACTCCAAATAGGTCATTTTCATTGGTGATTTTCTGTTTCTAAAGTCAGGATATTTTGATTGTGCTTTAGAAGAATTGGACTTTTCGTTCTTTAGTTTACCACAAAATTACCCCAGCTGGAGGTCCAAAATAAAATTTACTGTTTGTAGTTGGCTCAGTCTTCCATAGATTTCAAATAGAAACATTGAAGCCCTGTGGGGAATGGTGAACTGTCATTGATTTTGAACTGAATTATCAAATATGCCGCTGGGATGATAGATAAACCTCTAGCAGTTTCTATTACCCTCAAAAATGGCAAGGCTGCCCCCTTGAAAACTCAGAAACCTAAAATCAGTGCCGGTAAGTATTAAGAGCTCATTCCAGCTGTATTACTGGGGAAACTAAGTTCATTTATCTTCTAACTTAGTCTTTTGATATATAAAGAAAAATACATTTCTAAACAATTTGCATCCTCCATTCTGACTTAGGCAATCCTACCCTTAATGTGATGGAGCAGCTTATTTCTCTAGTCACCATTTTTATGAAATTTTGATTCTGTAAATCCTTTGTCAATCAATACTTACTTTTTTGCATCTTCTTAAGCTTGAAATTCTGACAAATCTGAAGCCTAAAGTGTTTGCCTGGTGAAATGCTCCCTACTCTTTTCTTTTTTGGGGGGGGGGGCAGGATCTAAAAACATTTTCTGTGACCCCCTAGAGCTAAAAGTATTGATTTTTTAATGGGTACACTTTTCTCAAATGGAGTCCATCGCTTAAGTCCAACATCCGCTCCTTTGTGGAAGGAGCAGTTTCTTGTTTCCAAGTAATTACTGTTCTCTTTTTTTTTTTTTTTTTTTTTTTGCCACTGATAACACTATGCTTAAGAATCTATATATTCTCTCAAGGAAATTTGATGTTGGTCTTCCATGCCAAAATACAAAGAGGAAATTGAATGTTAATAATTGATAAGTTGTTATAAAAAATCATGTCACAGAATTTTAAAATATAGAATTTTTAAAACATGGAATTTTGAGCTTCATTCTACATAGTAAACATCCTTTATATATTTTGAGGTCTGGTGGGTATAGCATCCCAGATTGGAGCAAATAGGTCCACTATTTTTGTTTTTTTCACTTTGTACAGATTCTCTTTAGAAGTTAGGGATTGCAGTGTGTCAGAAATTAAGATTTTTTTATTCTACCTTCATGAAAAAAAAAAATGAAAAGCATCCTGAGAGTAAATAAGTCATAGTACCCATTTGACCAGAAGTTCCAATCACTTACATTGTTGGTCACATAACCACTAGGCTACCTGCCAATAAGCTAAGATATATGATGGTAAATGGTGAGAAGGAAGGCATTCTTTATAGATGTGCAGTAACTCTCTTGCCTCAGGCCGTTTCTCTCTTAGCTCTTTCTAGCTCCCTGGACAAGGTGTAACTCATCTATTTTGACACCAACCTCCTAAGATGGTCTTGCTCATAGACCTGGGCTACTAGCCAATATTCATTAATTAAACAAGAGCTATCTGACACTTTGCTAATTCAAGGACAGTTTGCTCTGACTGCACAGCTTAGAAAGAGTGGTCCAATCAGAGAAAGTTGACAGTGCATGGTACGGTAGGAAATCACAAATAGCTCAGTGGGACTAAAACATAGCATTCAAGAAGCTCATTACGAGAGATGAGGCTGGAGCAGTTTGAAGGAGGGGTAAGGCAAATTGCTAGGCACCCTATATCCTGTGGTGGAGAGTTTATACTTGATTCTGAAAGCAGGAGAGCCATTGAGTGACACTGAGCAGGAGAGAACATGTTAATGAATTGTTGTTTTGTGTGTTTTGCTATTTTGTGGAAGTTCACTCTGGAAGCTCTTTGAAGAAAAGCTTAGAGCAGGAGAAACTAGAGGCCATCTGACCAGCTAGGAGGCCCTTTATCAATTTATTTAAGAAACCTAAACACATAATGAAAGCAGTAGCTATGAATTAGTGTAAAAAGACAGATTGGAAAGATGTTGAGAGAGACTACAGTAGGTAACATTTATTGTTTAATTAGATACAGGGATACAGAAAAAAAGTTGATAACAGAAGCGACTACAGATTCTGATTTGGGAAAGTGAGTAGAATTTGAAGTCTGTTTTATTTCTTTATCTTATATACAAACACAGTTTTTCAAAAATTTTTAAGGTGGCTTACAAAGAATTATAATTAAGAAGATTAAAGATCAATAGCAAAATTTAAGAAAAAAGATTAAAAGAAAAAGAAAAGAAAGAGGCAAATAGAAAAGTATGGTATTATTAAAAAAAAAATAGATAAAACCAGAAATGGCATGAGTACACAAAAGGATTTGACGAAGGCCTGTAAACTTGCTAACGATGGGTCACCAACCAGTTTAGCACAAAGATGTTTTGTAGGTTACTCAGGACGGGGAACATGCTCAGTCACCAGGTCCATGCAGCTGCCTGGAAGACAGCAACAAATTCACTGCCGCAGAAACTCATCACCATTTCTGGTCCTGCAGCCAGAGAAATTCACAACCAGGAAGTGGCGCGGTTCCCGGAAAGAAGAAAGGGAGGAGGGGAGCAGATTTTAGAAGAAAATAATGCTGAATTTGGTAGAATCAGTGTGAACTGACACCCTCTCTAATTAAATGGATTTTTACTTCTTCCAAATACCCTCTCCTTTGGTCCGGCGCTTGTGGTCTTCTTGACTCCTGCCCCAGTGCCCCAGGAAACAAACATTTTGGGGGGCATCTGCAGCACGTCTCTGCCAGAGCAGTTTCCTTTGCATAAACTGCATTCCTCTCCCCCTTAACAACCCGACTTCTCCTCTAAGGCCTGACCCATTTCCTAACTCTCAAATAGTGTAAGTAATCTCTACTGCATTTTTAACAACCACGTTGGTGGGCCCCACAGGCCTTAAATATTTGAAATCTTCTTTCCTCTCCATTTGTTCTCTCCACCACCAACATTCTGTAGACTCCCTTTGCTAAAGTGTGAGATGTTGTCCCAAAGGTAGTCCTCGAAATGATTTTGGAAGATGCGCTAACATGGTCTTAAATAAGATGGAATCACATAGTGAGAAATCATGCCTCTTTCAATTCTCCTTCATATATTCAGATTAATTCAAGAGGGAAGGTTCAATTTTGAACGTTTTTAACATTAATCTCCTTTAAACCAAAAGCTCGTAGATCTCTGTTAGAGCCTTTTAACAGTCAATGTTGTGTAGCTGGAATTAGATGATTTCTTGGTTTTGTTTTTACTGTGTCTGACATAGTTTCCTTTGATAAAAGAAACCTGTGGGAACTAGACTTCATTGTTTAAAATGTTCTTTTCCGGTGAGGCTTTCGGTTGTAATGTGGCAGCAGTGCTGGAAAAGCACCCGAAGGCAACTGGGACCCAGTAAGCGAGTGAGAACTTTCTCCAGTATCGATGCTCCTCTCAGCACATCTGCTGCATTCTTCTGTCTTACTAAATTGGTTTCCACAAGGTAGGTCAGAGTTGACCACCCACAGCTCATAGTCCATTTCCAGCCACACTGGGGGAAGAACTCAATACAATGGTCTTGGTCCTGACCTGGTTTAAGCAAATATGCCCAGGGCAGTAGGGTCTTGCTTTACAAGGATGACTGTGGGGGCCAAATCCTGGGAATAGGGAGAAGGTCAATGCAGGAGATGACCTTGAACTGAGCAGGCATCCCAAAAGGTGTCTGCACCCTGTGTTGAGTCTCCGCCAAGGGCTGACCACCCTGACTGTCCCGTGTGCTACAGTTGCCTGGCCACTGTGCCTTCTCTGTGCTATTGCAGTAATGTGAAAGAACGATTGAAACAACAGTGGGTCCCACACCCTTTCAAAAAACCTGAAGAATTGGATAAATGTCACCTACCTGAAAAGTAATGCTTCCTACTCCAGCAGCCAGATAATTCTCTATCAGATCCCTTTATGTATTTCCTTCATGTGTTTTTATTATAATGATCCTATTTATGTTTGCTTGTTTACTGTTATCTCCACTTCCCACTCCAAGAATGTGAGCTCAGGGTATCCGCCTTCTTTACTGTTATATCTCTGGTGCTAGAAGAATTCCTGGCATATAATTACTGCTTAACAAATGGTTGTTAAATCAAATCATTTAAAAACATCTCACATTCCACATGCATTTTAAGAAATATGTAAATGTTATAATGTGACTTAAAAATAATGTAACCATTAGAGTTTAACAACATTAGAAAGAGCTGCAGGATGCTCAACCTTTATAAAATGTACTGAGCCACAAATTCGATTCATAATAAAATGTATTCTGAGATGTTTTAAAAATCTTTACTTTAAAAAAATTTTGCTAGTATAGGATGAAGTTACGTGGGGTGAAATATTTCAGACCAATTTATTATTAAATATTTTTATAGAATTAGTTTTAATGCAAACTTAATAGTATTCATAATTTATAAATAAAGCTTCAAATTTGTTCTATAGAAAAAAATTTCCATCCTGCCTACTTTACAATAATTATAACAGAGAAGTATATGATATAAACAGGCATTTCAAATATAATATTGCATTTATTTGATTTTTATCATTGTAAAATTTTGGTAATTTAGCTACTTGTTATAGTGTCAAGATCCACATGAACAGTTTTCATGACTTGATAGAGGTCGGACAGGAAAATAGAGATGAGACAGGAAAAGCTAAACATTTTAAATAAAGATTACAATACACCATGGTATCAGATAGATGAGAGAAATTATCACTTCCAGCAAAGAATATGATGCCATGAATAATAATCAGAAAACATGAGATAGACAAACCAAAATTTTAAAAGGAAAGGGGAAATAAAGTTAAGTAATTTTCTCAGAAAGACAAAGGAAATGACAAAAAAAGGGGAACATCAGAGAAAAAAACAGTCTGCCAGCACCTTGACCAAGAGGGACTCCAGAAAGGTAGACAAGAGAAAGTGAGGAGTGACGGGGGGCACCATCAAATGAATAACAGAGGGAAATTCTCCAGAGGTGAAGATCAAAAGCCACCAGATTGAAAGATATCATTGCATGTCATTCCCACCGTCCAAAAAAGGTACAGCATGGCAACAGTTCAACTCACCAAGACTGCAAGGAAGATCCCAGTGGCTTCCAGAATGAATGTACAGAAGGAATGGGAACATGAATGCTGTTAGATTTCTTACTGGAAAGCAATGTTTTCGAAATTGAGAGACAGTTAATTCAACTCAGGTTTCTGTAGCAAATAAAACAATCAATTGAGTGAGAGCAGAATAAATATATTTTGGGTACACGTGGAAAGACTTAAAATTTTACCTCCTATGGGGAGAAGAGACACATCTTTTGCACAGAAGAATGCCAAGTAATTTATTACTCCCCCTTCAAGAAAGTGGTGCTTAATTCTCCATCACTTAAAGACCTGCTTCTAATGAGTACTGTATAGAAAAGAAGAAAATATAACTTTACAAGAGAGAAACCTAGCAAACACGACCTCAACCAGATGACCAAGCTCAGTATCATCAGTGATCCGTCATGTTGAGAATGTGTATGCAATGAAGTGGCACTTCTCCTCTGAATAAATATGAAGTTCTCCCCCATGCTTTTTTTCCCCTTCACTATTGGCATTCCTAATTATCCTATTTCAAGCGTATTCCATACCTTTTATTAAAAATAATTACTGTTAAGTGAACTGGAAAAGACCTTATTGGTGATTAGTCACTCTTCCATCTGATGTTTGTTTCCTTATACTTTCTGTCTTTAACAAGTGTCTTATTATATGTATATGTTAATTAAAACGTGATAAAAATTTGTATATGGGAATCTCTAGCTTAACAGAATCCATTCAGACATTCTGTGCAAAATATAAATAAATAAATCTAGTCAGGAAGCATTCCTTTTACTTTAAAAGGAAAAATATAAGGTGGTGTTGGTCAACTCCAAATTCTTCATCAGAGGTAGAACAGAAAGAAAGAAAAAAGAAAAAAAATGCCTACATATGATTAAAAAAACTATTATGTTAGGAATATGGAAACCATCACTTTGAAATCATCAAACAATTAACATGCTTGTAGAAAAGGAAACAAAGATGCGGTGCCACATTTGTGTGTGTGTAGTACCATGGTCTCCCTTAATACCAGCAACATTAGAGATGCATAATCACATTATTGATGTTTTCTTGACACTTTCCAAGTAATCTGTATTTACTACTAATTATAATTAGATGGTATTTCAAGACTTTTCCATAGAACTTTTTTTTTATTGAGTTCTGAGAATGTCAACATAAAATTTCCGTATAAACATTAGGTGAAAAATTTATGGAAGGATATTTACATCGTGGGGAGGTTGGGTATTGAAATCAAGAAGGCAATGTTTTTCCTGCCAAGACATTAACATGGAGCCATTCTGCCAGTGTGCAAGTACCCTGGCTCTAATACAGTTCCATTTTAAAGGGAAAGGTTTCAATGGCTATATTACTGATGTTTTTAAAAATAAAAATTGAGATAGATACTTTGTTATCTTACACAACCTGAAGTTGCTAGAGGAAGACTATTTTAGAATCATAGCTTAGGATACACTGATCTAAGGCAACACATTTGTTTTAATAGGGTAAAATTTAGGTTCTTAGAAAGAAATTGATATATGAAAGACACATATTAAATTAGTAAAATAGCTAAACAGTGGAGTGGAACCCTTTGTTCTGTGCTGTTTCATGTAAAACACTACTGAATTATGTTAAATTCTAAAGGAAGTCTTTGGTCAGAACACAACCTAAATATTGAGATAATTTTCTGTGATAATTGTCCCTGTCATTCAAGAATTACCAAAATAACAAGGGATGTGTTTACATTCATTTTTAGAATTTCATTTCAAGCTTGAAAAGTAATATAGTTAGGGCAAGTATCTCAACTAAAAAGAATAAAAACTCAATTTATTCTTATAAAGATAGGTCATGTTTCAATTTACAAATTTATAAAAATATTTTTAACTTTACAGATTAATTAGGTTTTCAACTTTCAGCTCGAGTACATTTTAAAAGTTCAGGTATTTATTTATGATCTTTGACCTGTATAAAATTCAGGTAATGTACTATTTTCTCCTAATACAGATAACTTGTGCTTGATTTTATTTTAACTTCCTTAGCAATATCAAAATTCATCCTAAAGTTTTAAACCTCATCAAAGGCATTTTATCAGTTGGATTTCTATAAATTTCAAAATGGTATTCATTCAATATTAAGGATTCTTGAAGTCATAAATGTCATTCTGAATGATTAATTCCTGAAAAACTGGACTTATGTTGCATAAAAAGCAATGAATCCTTGAATAATATATTTGATATGGCATAATTGCCACCACAGTGTATTTCAGTATAGCTATATGTGTAAGATCACACACCTGTGGGATGTAGGGAGAAATGACTTTTTATAATCCTGCTTTCCATCTCTCATATTTTACAGATGAAGAAAATAGTATTTGAGACATTTTGTGGCTTGTCCAAGGTTACAGCATAACGGTACCATTTTCAAGGTTGCTATACCTGAAAGTTCATGAAAATCCTAAAAGAGATTTAAGGCGATTCTGTTATTTCTTTCTCTTTTCTCCATAAGAAAAACAACAAACTCGCTTAGGACATCGGGTGACATCTTTTTCAAATTTTTTAGTGTTTTAAATAGGATTGAATTTGCTCTTAATGAGACTATTTGATTCTAGAGATGTCCAAAGTGGCAATCGATACTAACAATAATAAATATTTATCAAACACTTACTATTGACTACTTTGGTCCTGGGGACAGTGGATTTTATTTTGATCTTCACACTTTACTCAAAAAGAAGAACAAAGTGAGGTTGCTAAGTCCTAGGAAGGGAGAGTTGGGGGGCAGATGTGGGCCTTTTGCTGTAAACAGGCAAATCACCAACCAACCAAATACATCCTGGGGCTTCTACCAACATGTGTGCTAGTCGTTCCTTCATCCGTTTTAAGTGCCCAGTGCTACTTTTAGTTTTAAATACAAGTAGTCAGGGGAAAGAAAGTCCAATACAGAAGCAAAGTCTAATCCAGTCATCCTGCTGGGCCAGTGAGCTCTGGAAGGGCCTAGAAACTGGCAACCTACCTGCCAAGACTGAGAACAGTAGTGCGAAAGTTACAAGACACCCCAGAGCACCCAGAGGCCAAAGTGATTCCAGGAACTCTCGAAGCAGCTGAAATGGTAGGAGGGGACAGAATGAGAGCTTATCGCTGGCGAGGAGGTGGACACTGGCACTTAGGATCCTGCGTGGTTCAGGAATCGAGGCAGACAAGGCAAAGACTGAGAGGACGAACGTTAACTAGAGGTCAGAGCTGGCAGGGCAGGGATGTCCATTAGAAGCATGAGGGCCTGTGAGATAAAGCTGCGGAAAAATGCAGGCGAGGTCATTTTCTGAACCAAACAGAAAGTTCATATAAACTCACTGCTAGCAAAAACATTTAAGTAAATATCAGTCAGCAAATCAGTCAGTCCCAGGCCTTGGCCAGGCTAGAGCCCCTGGTGGGAAAAGAAGTACAAGAATTAACCTGGAGGCAAAAGGGCTGATGAGAGATTCCATCTGAAGCCAGAGGTCCTCGCTTCTCGCAGGACTGGGCTAATTGGCTTTCCTAATACTTACGGTGTACGGCTCCGTCATCAGTGTTCGTGCAGTGGTCCCTAAGCCCTCCCACCAGCAGACAACTTTCTCAGACACAGTTTCCATGGTCAAGTGTCATGGCCTTGGTGTTATTTCTGCCTGTAGGCACACAGATAAAAGGTTGGTGTTGCATAGTTCAAAGCATGCTACCTTTTAATAGTTAGATGTTCAGCAAAATATGTTAGGATTTGTCAGAATTCCAAGATAACTTCCTATTAAATATTATAACAAACAATTGGTTTGATATTTGTCATTCGCTGTCTGAATTTTTGCACCTTTGAAGAGGTTTTTTTAACACATGAAAAATCATCTCTACTAGTTCCCTACAAATACCTTACCATGGTGATCAGAAAAAAAGTATAATGATTTATATTCCTTCCAAAATTAAACCCATGAGCCTTATTCAAGTTTAGTGGAGCAGTAAAGTTAAGTGTATGATTAATTCAACCTCTTAGGAATAAATCCTTTTATCCTCTCATACTGTTTCTGTTTTGAGTGTATAGAAACGCACCCTACATTGTATTCATAAAGTCAAATGTGTATTTGCAGTCTGGGGACATTGACTACTTCCCCTGATCCTTTTTAGAAGACTGACTTTTCTCAGTGCAATACTTTCTTGCTACTGCTGGGGGTCCAGGGTTTTTGACATTTTTTTAAAATTGGCAGTAAATACGATATCATAATTTCTAGTGAATGCCTTATGGCATCCTTAAATTAATAGGTATTGGAAGTAGGCATTATGTCAAAGAATGGATTTTTATCATCTGTGAAAAGGGTTAGATTTTAACCTGTACTACTTTGCATTATGGAAGGAAAAGTTCTGGGAAAAGTTCTGTGAAAACCGTTTTTATTTCTTTTCCACAAAGAGGTTACTGTTTAAAGAGTACTGTTTAATAGTGGAACAAATGATTCAGATTGTCCTGATAGAGAAGAATGAAATGATAAGCTCTGAATAACTGTGCAATGTTACTGCTCATCTTGCAGGAGGAGTCTCCCTGAGGTGGCTCGCGGTTTAACACAGTGCAAGCGTGCCTGCCCCAGTGGAGACTGCAGGACGGGGAGGTGACCCAGCATTGATGAGGTTAACCGATACCCAACCTTAGCAAACAGTTAAATACGCTCACAAGAATCCAAAAAAGTCATCTGAAGTCAGAGAAAAAAAGTTTTTACCAAGGTCACTAAACAGAATAATTTAAAAGAAGCCGATGTTTTAAGCCCTCATGGGACTGTGCCAGGCAAGAGTGTCACCTCTGCTTCCCTGCAGCTGATTGATTCAGATCACCCGTAAACCGCAGGGCCTTAGAGTAAAAATGTGCCTCTAGTAAGAGGAGACCAAGGAAGAGGGGCGTGTGGAAAAGTAACGGACACTTCTAACTGCAGGCAGGCACGTGGTCGGCACTCAGCAGGTCCTTGTGTACGAGTGAATCAAGACCTGAATGAAAGCATAAGTAGTAGGGAAAAAAGAAAAGGGGAGGGGTTGTGGGAGTAGCCATGAGGACTGATGGGAAACGTGTTTTGAGAAGTAACGAGAGGAAATGTTGACCACCATCCTGGCTCTACCGGCAGTAAGTGGAGAGCTTTAAAGTGGGCATGAAGGAGCTTTTTCAGGACTGAGGGAACCTCAGAAATGAAGGGGTTTTTAAAGGGTCACACAGGAGTAACCACTTGTGAACAGCCCCTCCTTATTCTCGGATATTGGCAGTCTCAAAGGGCCTCCAGCTCCCCCTGGAGAAAGATTGCACGTAATTACGATACGCACAGCCTTTGAAGTCAGATAGATTTAGGTTCAAATTGGTCTCTGTTACTTCATAGCTGTCTAATTTATCTCTAGCAACTGACTTAACCATTCAGAGCTCAAGGGGGAGACATGTATATCAACTGATCTTTACTGGAAACATGGCAGGCAGTCAATAAATGTGTACTTAAAATAGACAGTGTTTACATATACATATCCATGGAAAATTGTATGTCTGCATCCTATAGGTTGAACTCTCCCTTGCATATTCTGATTTAGTTTTATTCTAATTCAGATGGTTCTGGGCTGTTTTCTACATTGATGACAACTCTCCAACTTCTGCTGACCTCATATGCAGTTAACAATGTCATTCTCCGCTGGTCTTGTGATCAGGTAAGACTAGAAACATAGCGGATTTATATGTAATGTTAATTATGATTATCTGATGAAATAAAAAAATTAGTGTGAAATAAAATCTGTTCCAATTGCTGGTAATAAGAAAGTTTTCATTATAGAAATGTGGGATTATTGCACAAAGAAGAATTCTCTACCCAAATTAAAACACTGCCTAGCATGCAGCTGAGCAGCCAGTCCCACCAAAGCGTTGAGCATTTTTTTATTTTAATGTTTATAAAAACCATTTTTATTAGAGGCTTTATTCGATTTAATAAGCCTTTTCTAAGATGAAGTTTCATTTCTCAGTTTTAAAAATGGAAATCTTTTCATGTTACTTTTCTGTGATTACCTTGCAACTCTGGTGCTTGAGTTATTTACAAATTACTGAAATTTCCAAGTGTCTACATAAGTAAATGGAAATGATACCCTATTTCAGATTTTAAAAGCTTAAAATTGTAGTGATGTGAAATCCAGCCAAATTAATTTTAATTATTATGTAATTCTGATCAACTCTCAATATTATCAGAACTTGGCAAAATGATCTGAAGGAGGAAACATGCTGTTATCAGCCAAGATATTCAGAAAATGAAGATTAATAAAGGCTGTGCCCTACCAGATATTAAAACATCTTAATGCTATAATTATTTCAGCAGCATGGGACTGCTATGTAAATAGACAGATCCAGGGGAAAGAAAGGAAAATACAGAATCATACTCAAATATCCAGCTAGCACACACACATACAAAATTAACCCAGGTATGTTTTATGTAATTAATGGCATTAATTCCTTTCCTTCTCACCACAACTCTGTGGAGTAGGCACTGTTATTAGCTCCCTTTTACAGATGAGGCTTGGTAGAGTGCAAATAACTTGCCCGAAGCCACCCAGCTCAGTTGATTTGCAACTCAGACTTGATTTGCATCTAGGCAGTCTGGCTCCCAGAGCCCGCATTCTTAAACACTGCTTTAAACCACTTTTATTATAGGCTAAAGAAGAGGTCCTGCAAGTGTGTGTTGGGGAACCCTTGAGTCCATGAGGCTCTTCCAAAGTCCAAAGGATCAAAGGTATTTTTATAATACCATACAAATAGTATTTGCCCTTTTCCTTCTCATTCTCTTTCAACATACAGTAGAGTTTTCCAGACGCTACATAGCATGTGCTGTTGCAACAGATTCAACCCAGACCCAGATAAGAGAACCCTGCTATCTTCTCTGAGGCTAGACATTAAAGATATTTGCAAAAATATAAGACAAAGCCACTCAGCTCACTAAATGCTTTTCTTCTGGAATATTTTTTACGAAATGTTATTTAAATTAACATTAATATGTAAAAGGGGTCTATTGTTTTTTGATAAATAAATATTACACAAATTTCTGAATTTTCACTTCAAACGCAGTAAATACTGAGAACTATAACCTGTTTTTGATATTTGAATTCCACATGTAGGTCTATGAGGTCCTCACTCAATGATACTTAAGAGCATGAAGGGGTTCTGAGACAAAAATATTTGAGAATTACTGTGCTAAATTAGGCACTTCAAATCATATGGCAGAGGAAGTTTTATTGAATAGTTCCCAGCACTCTACAAATTTCTGGTAGGAGTAGAAATAGGGAACAATCTTTCTCTGGAGCAATCTGGCAATATAGAACAAAGGACTGTATTTAATTCATCAGTTTCAAAGTTAGCAGTATATCTTAAATAATAACTAATGTGCTAAATTGACAATTAAAATAATGCTAATTTTAAAAAAATACTCTCTAAAAAATACTGATATCTTAATTGTATAAAAATGCAGATGGACTAAATAATTATGAAATAAGAAAAGAAGTTCCAAGCAGCCATTAAGATGATGTAATCAAGGAATCTTTACTAATGCTGAAATACTTCTGTACATGCCATTAACCTCCAAAATATATATATATATTCATACCTGTGTATGACATTACAGGTGTAAAATATATGTATTTTTATGATCATGTTCTTGTAAACATTTTTTATGTAAATCTCTACCCACGCACAGAGCATTGCTGAAGGAATATGTATCAACATTTAAACAGAGCTATTCTTTAGTTTTTCACCTGTATTTTCTGGTTTCTCTATTATGAACATACCTTGATTTTGTGGTAAAAGTATTTGAATTTAAAATTTTACTTATGACAGTGCAATTATTCAACAGTGAAGAAATGGTAAAATTGTGGCACTGCGTGACGTATTACACAGCAACCAAAATGTTCAGGAAAAAGCGTGAAACTAAATGTGTTAAGTGATACGTGATTGAATCTTGCAACAACAGAATGAAAAATAACAGAAAAAGCTATCAAGGACATAGTTTACACAGTGGGGCAAATGTGGGGATAAATCCTATCCATATTCAATATCATTATTGCATACGTATTATACATTTCTTAGGTGTGAAAATGGTTTGTAGTTGTGCAGGAGAATGCTCTTGTTCTTGGGAGATGTGTGCTAAAGTATTTAATGGCAAAGTGTCATGAAGTCTGTAACTTGTTTTCAAATGATTCAGAATAAAAAGTGTATATAAATGGGGAAAAAAAGAGCAATGTGGCAGCAGGTAACAGTGAGTGAACAGTAGGTGAAGGTACATGGGTGCTGACTGTACTATTATGGCTTGAAATAATAGGTTTGAAATCTTTTCAAAATAAACTATTGGTGGGGAGAGGGAGGTAAACAGCAATACTAAAGGCTTCAAAGAGTTCAAAGAGGAGTTGCAATTAAAGAGGAAGAGATACAGCAGATAATTAGCAGCTAAAGAAGGTCTGGGTGGAGACATCTTTTTAACATTCATTGAGCACCCACCACATGCTCAATAAATATCTAAGTGCTGTGGAAAAATAGTCATGAGAAAGTTTCAGTGACAAGAGGAAACGTTTAGGCAGCCAGAAAACAATTTACAGTGTGATCTCAGCTATAAAAAAAAAATATGCAAAGAAGAAGACAATTAGATAATATACAAAGTTGTTAAGAGGGAATTTTTTAGGGAGTTAAATGCATGGATGACTTTTATTTATTTCTCTCTTTAGTTCTTTATATTCCAGAGTTTTGACAATGACTAAATATTACTTTTCTAATGAGAAAAACATAGCTCTGAAATCAAATGCACCATGCCGTGTGGAATCTTTGTACTTCTGATTTATATCTATTCCATTTTATTGAAACAGGATGGTGATCAGTCAAGTTTTCCACTTTCTAGCCTGTGAGAGCCTAATGGCCATAGGCAAAAAGACACATTTCCACAAGAGCACCCCAACAGATTGTGAAGGTTTATGCACGGTGAAAAAGCTAGCAAGCGCTGTGAGTAGGGCCGTATGGAATGATGTCCAGCGCTGAACATTTTACTTTGAAAATTAAATAAATTGGATAAATATATATTGGAAATTATTCCATATAAGGTCATCTTTCGACCTGAGCTAACCAAAGCCATCAATATATCCAGAGAAAGAACACCAGTATGTGACAGCGGCCAATTTACAAAGGCAGTTTTGAGGGATAGATTGGCAGATTTTCCTTCCTAATTCCATAAAAGCTCTCTGGTCATCAAGTTTTCCCTCGTATCTGGAGCAATGAGTCCGGAATCAATCACAATGATCATTTTTATCCTGGTATCTTTGCTAATAACATGACTTCAACTCTGCCTGTGTTGTCAGAGATAAAGGATGAATTGCAGTTCATACATAAAAGATGGCCATTCCTAAAATGAAAGCATAGTGTTCAGGTACTTTGCTGAAAAATTCTACCTATTATGGGCCACAGTTTCTGATTCAAGATGAAAATTCTTGTTTAAATAAAAGCAAGTGAAATTCTGTTTTTAAGATCAGATTATAAAGTGAAAATTGACATGTGTCTTAGTCTGTTTGGGCTACTATACAAAATGCCACAGACCTGGTAGTTTATAAACAACAGAAATTTATTTCTCACAGTTCTCGATGTTAAAAAGTCCAAGATCAAGGCACCAGGATGGTCATATTCTTGAATGAGGGTCCTCTTCCTAGTGTATGGCCGGCACCTTTCACTGGGTCCTCACATGATTAAAAGATGTAGGAATCTCTGTGGAGCCTTTTTATAAGGCACCTACCTCTCAAAGTCCCCATTTCTAATACCATCACCTTTGCGGGTTAACATTTCAACATATTAATTGGGGGTGGGGACACAAACATTCAGATCATTTAAAGGAAAACAAACTACATTCCTTTTTGTAGAAAACTGCTGCCATTATCCACAAACAATCCCATCTGTTAGCAAACCTAGAATTTAGCTCAATGTTGGGAACTAATAATAGGTTTGAGTGATCTGATATCTCTCCAAATTGCAAAATAATTACTTTTAAAACTTAGTATCCATATCTTTGTTTCTATATGGCAGGTTACCTCAATTCACAATGAATCTCAGTAAGTTTATAATTTAGAATGCCAAATTGTGCCAACATGTATCAATATTATCTGAAGTTATACTGCAAGGATCAAGCTACCAGACACCAAGATAAATGCAAGAAAAGCAAATCTTAAAATTGAAGCAGTAAATTCACATTTTATTTTTTGGTTAGTAATTATCACTCAAACAAAGCTCGCATCTAGTGTCATTATTTCTCTCCACAATATTCCCGTGGAGTAAGTGAATGTTGATTAATTACATTTAAGCATCTTTGTTTGATTTCAGCTGATTGACCTCATATTTGTCTGTCCTAATGAGGTGATAATCTGAATAAATATGGAATACAACTGATGGGCTTTAAGACATATGTTAATACAGTTCTCGGTAATAAATGGGTGATAATCTATTATCGAAAAAGTCAGCATATCAACTACAGCATTTATATTATTTATGAACTGCCTTCTCTAAACATCAAATTTTAAATTTGACCCAGAATTCCAACTCTTATAATTTATTCTGGAAGTAATCAGGAAAATGCATAAATTGTATACACAGAATATTCATTCCAGCATTGTTAGTAATATTTTTTTAATGGAAACACTGTTGACATATGAATTGACAATCAACTTTGATACTCCATAAACATAAAGTGTGTTTATATTTATATTTATTGACATAAATAGAGGTCCATTAGAAGTTCTACGGTACATGTAGAACTTTATTATAGTATGATCCCATCTGAGCTGTTCATGTGTGTCCATAATATTTGATAGATTGAAAAAAAATGTTGTAAGACATACCCCATTGTTAGCAGCAATCGTGGAGATTGTAGGGAGATTGTACTTTATATTTTGTATCTCTCTTTCATACTATTTGGATTTCAAACAAAAAAACAAATCATTTTATGATAATATGAAAGTAAAATTCCAACCATGTAACAACGTCACCTGCCCTCTAGCCCATACTGACTGATACGTGACTAAACGTGTGAGTGACTAAACAGTCCCCTACTCCATCTCTGATCCTGTCTTCATTGAGTTTGTTCCCACTCACCTTCTTTGAGCTCAAACTAAACATCACTTTCCTAGGAAAACCATCCCAAACCTTTCTAAGCAGATTTGGCTTTCCTGTTATAAACATGTTGCACTTATATTTTGTAATATAATTTATAATTGCAGGTTCTTGTCCCTACACATTTTTCTTGCTAGGTTATACAATTCACTTTGCATAGATGGTGTCTGTGTTGACACTGCTGTGTTCCCAACACCCAACCTAATGCAGGCTCGTGAGAGGGCTCAGGTACCCATTTGTCATATGCATCAATGAATGAATTTTAAAATGTGATGCATTCTTTCAGAAAGGATCACTTTCTTGATTTCTAAGTTTGTTTACGTAAAACATTATAAAAATATATACATTTTAATTCATAGTCAATAAACTGACTTAATTATAAGAATGTGTTACACAGAATTGTCCTAAAATGTTGAGAATATAAAGGTCTCTAAGCATAGCGCTGAATTTTGTTTGACTGAAAGATTATTAGAGCACTGAACCAACAGTTATTATAAATCCTACTTGTAGGTTGGAAAGCTAAAGGGTTGTGTCCCTTGCCCTGGAAATCTTATTAAGCTGTGGCTATTAATGTGAAATACAGAGACTCGGATCCTTTGGCTGTTAGATGGCATGGGAATTGGAGCTGAATTGATCTGTGCTTTGTGTTCCTGCTTGGTCAGTTACTGGCTGTGCATCTTGAGGAGGCAGCTAACCTCTTTTGGGTCAATTTTAGTTACAACCTAGTCACAATTCAACACTTAGAATGTATTCCACTATGTAATGGTCAAAACTCTTTCCTTAAGTTACAGTTAAATAAATCTTCTCTTTCCTATTTTGTGCAGTTGCTTGGGAGCGAGTGGTGGAGACGGGAGGCATGGTGCTTCTGCTGTCTGTTCTCTTTGCTCACCTCCTCCTCATTACCTGCTGCTTTGATGGAAGCTGGGGGAGGGGAGAAGAGGTAAAGAGGATAAGTGGTTTCCTGTCTGGCTGATTGGGTTCATGCTTTGGGGGCTTGACTGAGTTGTTATACCTGAGTAGACGTCTAAAAGGTTAAAGTTGATGATCTTTTGGAGCAATTTAATAGGCTATACAAAGAAATTTGCCTGCATTCCATTCTAGAGTACTCTTTACCCAGGAGGCTGCATATCTCTTCCTTGTGTTTGCTGGTTCTCCTTTCCAGTCCACTGATAATGATGCAGTCGCCCTTCTCACCTCGTTCCACAGATACATAAATTAAGATGATAGCCTGTGGTGCTCTCATACATACCCCATGTCTCGATCACAGAATTCCTTCTTTCCAAAACCTTTATGAGGTTAAGAGGGTTTTACTGCATCAGTAGCACTCTCCGACCACCAAAGCCATTATTCGTCATTTCTCTAACCCTGTAACTACCTTGATAGGCAAAGCTAGTGTTAGCTTCCTCACCCATGGAACACATATCAGCTTTTTATATTTCAAAGGTGGGTTTCTGTGTTTGGCTAAGAAGTAACGGGGGCTGGATTTATCCTTATATCTGGAACAACTGAAAAGAGATTAAAATATAAGAAATAGTGATTTTCAGTCTGAGAAGGGAAAACCAAAGGAAGTAAACTTAATAATTGCCTCAGCCAGCCACCTGGAGAGTTTCTCAGTAGCACCACATGAAAGGGGAAGCCAGACAGAGATCAGCAGACTCCCTGAATTAAGGAACTAAGGCAAGAGTCTCTGGAAACTAAGGAAACTAGAGTTCTCTGGACAGAGTACAAAATAGGAGAGAGCTTTACAGAGAGCTCTCAGAGACCTGCACCGGGTCTGCATTGAGTCCTCGGATGAATACTGACCAGCAAATGGGTGTGAAGAAACTATCCATGGACGGGTAAAGAATCACCCAAAATCACCCAAGAAGAGCATGGGGGAACCATCCCCAAGGGTAATGCAAGGCTCAGAATTGTTTGTGTTTCCGTCAGCTAGAGAAGTAAAGCTCATAATTCAAGGTACATTGGATGGGGTACTGAAGGATGTAGTTGCAGGAGTGGGGCAAAATGTGCCCTAGCCTGATGGCATCTCTGGACCCACTGACAAAACTTAAATGCATTCTGGAAAGGATCAATTGTTTTCAGGTAACTTCACACCAGAATAAAGCTCAAGAACACTTATAGAAATACAAAAGTATCCAGTACCTTTCAAAATAAGATTTACAGTGCTTGACATTGAACCAAAAATTACTAGATATGCAGAGAAAGAAAAATAAAGACCATAATGGGGAGGAAAAAAATCAATTAATAGAAACTAACCCTGAAAGGAAACAGATAATGGAGTTAGCACACAAAGACTTTAAAACAGTTTTTATAACTGCAGTCCACACGTTTAAAAAAAAAAGTAGATAAAAGATTGATCACATTAAATGATACATGGCAGGTATTTTCAAAGATCTAAATCAAACTCCCAATGAAAAATACTCTTTAAAGTGAATAAGTAGATGGAATTAACAGTAGATTAGAAACTGTGGAGTGAAAGATTAGTGAACTTGAAGATATAGCAGTAGAAATTGGCCAAAATAAAACACAGATCGAAAAAAAGACTGAAAAAATGAACAGAACATGAGTAAGAAGTGAGAAAACTTCAAGCAGACTAATATGCATGTAGCTGGAGTTCCTGACTGAGCAGAGAAAGGAGAGAGGATGGAAAAACATTTTTTTAACTTATCGCTGAGAAGTTCCAAATTGATGAAAACTATAAACCTTAAGTTCCGAGACCCTCAAAGATACCAACCACAAGAAACATGAAGGAAACTACTGCCATGTACTTCGTGATAAAATTGATAAAAAGAGCAAAACAACTAGAGAACAAAAGGCATGATGAACATAAACCAGTGGTTCTAAACTGGGAACTATTTTGCTCTCCCTAGGGGACATTGGACAATGTCCAGATAATTTTGGTTGTCAAAACTGAGGGAATGAGTTACTACCGCTATCAAGTAGAAGCCAGAGGTGCTGAATGAGAACGATTTCTTGTCAGAAATAATGCAAGCCAGAGGAGAGTGGAGCAACAACTTTAAAGGATTAATAGGAAAACACTGTCAACCTAGAATTCGACACTCAGCAAAAAAATGTTTTCAAAACAATGGTGAAATGCAGAACTTATCAGGCATGAAATATTAAGAGAATCCATTACCATGAGTTATCACTGCAAGAAATGTTAAAGGAAGTCTTTCAGGCAGAAAAGAAATAATATCAGAGAGAAACATGAATCTATAAAAAAGAAATAAAAGAGATTGGAAATGGAAAATACACAGGTAAATATAAAATATGCATTTTTTAATGTTTTAAGATATCTTTAGAAGATAACTGCTTAAAGTAAAAATAATAACAATGTTTTATGGGGTTTACAATGTATATTTAAGTAAAAAACATGACAGCAATAGCACAAAGTCTGAATTGTGAAGAAAGAAGGAAAGTTGTAGTATTCTTATATGTGAAATGATAGACTATTACTTGAAGGGAGGCTATAATAAGTTAAACATGTATACTACATACCTTTAGCAACTATGGAAAAAATAATTATTGCTTAATAACTAACAAATGAGATAAGATGAAATCATGCAAATATAGATAACTAATCCAAAGAAGGCAGAAAAGGAGGTAAAATGGAATAAAAGAACAGATTAATTAAGTAGAAAATGAGCAGAAAGATAGTAGACTCAAACCCAACCATTTCCAAAAGCACATTAATGTGTGAGGTGCAGACTCTCCAATTAGAATACAGAGATTGATGGATTCGATTTTTAAAAACAAGATCTAACTTTGTGCAGCAAAACAGAAACTCACTTTAAAAACAAATACAGAGGTAGTTTAAAAGTAAAAAGAAGGAGACAGCTAACATTAATCAAAAGAAATCTGGAGTGGCTATATTAATATCAGAAAAAGTAGATTTCAGAGCAAAGACTATTAACTGATAAAGATGGTCATTTCATAATGATAAATGGGTCAATTTATCAACAGGACATAATCTTAAATGCTGTATTTAAAAATTTGTGAAGGAAAATACACAAAGCAAAACTCATAAAAAATACAAGAAAAAATAGGAAACCTTACAATCTCTATTGTACAAAGTGTCAAAAATACAGTATTGTATAAATATAAATACTGAAAAATTTCAACATACATCTCTTATTAATTGATGGAATAAGTAGACATGAAATCAATTAGACATTTATTGTACATTCCATCCAAGAACAGTGGGATGTACTTTCTTCGTAAGTCCACACACAGCAGTAACTAAGATTGGCATATTTGAGGCTAATAATTTGAATAGCCATTTCACAAAAAAACTAAACTCATGAAAAAATGATTAACATTATTACTCAGTAAAGAAATGAAATTTAAAGCACAAAGTTATATTATCATATATTCATTATAAAGGCTAACATTTGAAAGATTGACCATATGGAGTATTGATAGGAGGTGAAAAAAATGGGTTTTATGGAAAACTTTTAGAATTTTTTGAACAGGAGAGAAATACATAGTTTACATTTTAAATCATCAATATATTATAGCTGTTATATCATCTTGATAACAACTGATACAGATTGTTCAACAACCCCTTCGAGTTCAACAACTTATCTAATGAATTAAGTCGAGTACAGAATGTTCATGATTTGGTATGTTCAGATTGTTGACATGGATGAAAAATGAAAATCCAGACGTAACAATTTGATGCTCTGAATCTGTGTACTGACCATGCTATGCAAGGGATTAATAATCTCTAAAAATGAAAACTGATCTTACAACAGTGCAAAGCACAGTTTTGTTTCTGGATAGTTACAGAATACTGTACAACATTTCTTTTATGTATCCCTTAGAGGAGTCTTTAGACTAATTTAAAATCTAACAAGCAGTAGTAATGGTTTTCTGCCTTCCATTTGGCATAACAGCAAGATAGTGATTACTTGGAGAAATTATTTAAGTATATTTAAATTTTCCTCTACGTTTCACCTACCGACTTACTAAGGAAAACTTGATAGTGTTCTTGTCCACCTCATTAAAGAGTTTAAAAAAGTCAGGGAGAATTTAAAGTAAGAGAGACAATGGGTATTAACAGGAAATTGACTATATTTTGATGCCTTATTTTTTCCTTTTCCTTTATTTTATTTTTTGTCTCTTGGAGGGCTATGGGTGAAGTCAGGTTCTATCTCCTGCTTAGAGATGCTAATGAGATCATGAGAAAAAAAAAAACAAACAAACATGGTTCACATAGTGCAAAATGCCATCCATGCTGTTTTTATTCCGTGTATATTCATTAAGCACCTTTATGTGGTAAACATATTAGGGACTCAGTAGTTAACACCGCAGAAAGATTCTCTGCTTTTAAGAAATGTACCTTCTAGTGAAAGATATCGACAATAAAGAAATAGACATATATCTTGGATGAGAATGTAGTGAATGAGCACATGGGAGGGGATGGAGGAGGGGGGTGCTTCGGGGTCGGGTGAGGGGAGGCAGTTGCTATTAAATAGGGTGGTCAGAGAAAGCCTCTCTCAAGTAGTGCATTTGAGCTGAGGTCTAAAGAGAGCAAACAAGGAAACGATGCAAATTATCTTGAATAACGTCCCAAGCTGACGAAAGTGCGAGAAAGACCATGGGAACTATGCTTAGCTATTTTAAGAACAGAAAGGAAATCCATGTGACTTGTGTGTGAGTGACTGGGGCAGAGAGAATGTGGAGGAGTGTAGTCAGAGAAATTATCAGGGTGGGAGTGGATCACAGAGCACCATGGAAGTCTGGAGGACGTTGCTGTGAGTGCATTTGGATGCCATTGTAAAGCTCATCAGAAGGGATGTGTGATCTGAGTTACATCTTGAAAGGATTACCCTGTCAGACGACCTGAGTTACTGAAGGGAGACAAAGATAAAAGCAGGAAGACTTCCTGGGGGACTTTGCAGTAACCTAAAAGAGAGAAGATGTAGGGAAAGAAGTGAGTTGCCTGTAACTGATTTACTGACAGATCAGATGTGAATGTGAGAGAAAAAGAGTCAAGTAAGAGTTCAAGTTTTGGACTGAGCATCTTCAGAAAGGGAACAGAAATTAACTGTGGGAAAAACGGATTTGGAAGGAGACAATTAGAAGTTTGTTTGGAGCATGTTGCATTTGAGATCTCAAGAGATACTTGCTTAGATTGACTTCTGCAGCCTTCAGATCAGCACAGCCCGGCATATCTATTTTTTGATGGTAGAGCACCACGCCATGACTTGAACGATTCCTGTCGTCTTAGAGACAGGCTACCATCACCATTGACACCATTACAAACCACAGCATCCTCTCAGGAGGCTGTTCAGAGCCTTTCCATTTATCAACTGACACGTCCTATCAGAGTATCATTTACTGCCTCAAGTATTTTGCCTTCTTCCCTGGGGTTTCTCTATAGACAATATGGTGTAAGATGTTAAGGTCTCAGGTATTTCCCACACACATTAAATCTATGAGTGGGGAGTAGAGAGTGATGGTTTGTCACTCGAATTGTTGACCAATGAGAGGCAGGGATTGGTGAATACATTCTCCTTTTCTCCGTGAGATGCAGGGATGTCCCAAAGTACAGAATAATTAGTCAGGCTTGGAAGCAGTCAGCTCCATGATAGGCCCTTATTCTGTCTCTCCCTAATTTCCTGATTATCCTTCATTCTTTACCCCTAGGATAGTATTCTGTAATAAACTAATGGAACACAAGCTCCCTGCCTCAAGCTAAGACAACACCCAGGTGGAAATGTCTAGTAAGCAACTGGATAGACAAGTCTAGAGTTTAGAAAAGAGGTCTAGAAATAGAACTTTTGAGTTGTTAACATATTAATGGAATGTAAAGCTCCGAGACAAGATGAGAACCCCCAGAAAATGAGTGTAGATAAAGCAGACGTATGAAGACTCAGAGTTGGGGCATCCATTATTCCCAGTTTAGAAGATGAGGAAACCCAGCAAAGGAAGCTAAGAGGAAGTAGCCAGTAAGACAGAAAACCCAGGAGAATATGTGGTGTCCTGGAATCCAGGAGGGGAAAGCATTTGAAGGAGAGCAGCCAGATGCTGCTGAGAGGTTGAGTAAGATGAAGAGGTTGAGTAGGATGAAGAGTTTTGATCATTTTCTTTGTCAACATGATGGTCATTGTATTCTTGATAAGAGCTTATCTGCTGGGTGCTAAGGCAAAATTCAGACTGGGGTGGGTTCAGGAAAGAATGAGAAGATTGGAAGTAGATTCATTGAGTACATAAAGCATTTCTCCTAAAGCATCTTTCTCTCTAATTTCTATCCATTTATTCCCTTAGTGACTACAACCAGCCTACGGGCATTAATACCATCTACATATTGAAAATGCCCAAATGCATGTATCTAGCCCAGACTTCTCACCTTATCTGTAAAACTGCATGTCCAAATACTTTCTTGACATCTCAACATGGATTTCTGATAGATAACATAAATTTAACATATCCAAAACAGACTTCTGAACTCCTCATCTTCTCCCCTAAAAGCTTACTCTCCTTTACTTTTCCACATCTCAATTACCAGGAATTTCATTCCTTCGGGCTTAATGTTGAAAAGTCGTAGAGTCATCCACGACTCCTCTCTATGCAAATAACATTCGATTTGTTGGTAAACTTTGTGGATTCTACTTTGGAAATATATCTGAAACCCTACAGTTTTCACTTCTTCAGTTGTCACTATCCTGGTCCAAACCATCATCATTGTCTTTTACCTCGATTATTGCAAGAGCCTTCTCTCTGGCTCCTCTGCTTCATTCTTTTTCCTTTCCTCCATCACTTTTCTCCATTTATATCCAATAGAGCAGCTATGAATAATATTTCAGAAAAGCAACCATACTCAAGTCTCTCCTCTTCTCAGAACCTACTAGTGACTCCCCTGTCAGAGTAAAAAGCACCATCTGGTCAATGACCTACAGGGCCATGTTCCTCCAGGCTCTTCTTAGTTCTCTCATTTTATCTTCTGCTGCTTTCTTCCTTATTCTACGTTAGTGTCCGGGCTTTTTCTCCAATAATCTTGGCACATTCTGGTCTGGGGGCCTTTGCCTTGGCTGTTCCCTCTGTCTGGAATGCTCTTCCACCAGATAACCAAAAGAATCATTTCCTTCCTTCTATCAAGTCTTTGCCCAAATGTGACCTTCTCACATTTGTAATCCTTAATGTTGCAACCCCAACTCTGGCTCTCTCCAGTCCTCTTATATGCCCTCTAACATATTCATAATCTTTAATTGACTGTCTTCTTCAAATAGAATGTGAATTGTTTTGACAGACATTTATATCTGATTTAGTCATTGTT
Organism: Camelus ferus; assembly: GCF_009834535.1. NCBI lineage: Eukaryota > Metazoa > Chordata > Mammalia > Artiodactyla > Camelidae > Camelus > Camelus ferus. The sequence continues at coordinate 70,215,313 of NC_045704.1, read as the reverse complement.
GTATTCTTAATACCTGGAATACTGACTGGTATGTAGTAAGTACTTAAAACATACTTATTGAATGAGTTTAAAAATTGTATCTATTTATAGTAATTGTATCAGTATATATTTATATAAATTATATATATAATTATAATATATCAGTGTATGTGTGTGTGTGTATATATATATATATATATCTCAGGCAGCAAATGTGGGTAAATTTTTAAAACAAGCTTTATATGATCCACATTGGAATCAAACTCCTTTGATTCACTATCTGACTTTAAAACTAATGTAATCTTTGTACTGATGACATAAAATTTTTGATGTAAATATTCAAAGATGCTTACAAGTTCTGCTCCAGTATATTAGAATGCTCTTATTGATGTGGAGGGCAGAAGATAAGGCAGTACCAGGAAGGAGATGAAAAAAGGTTTAAGATGGCGATATTTTGGAACATTTGCTGATAGAGCACAGAAAATGTGTACGTAGATACAAATTTCTTATTCAGAGCCAGGTTGAGCAACATGACCCTTTTCCAAAGCTTCTTGCACTTTCCTTAGATTACTGATGTGGAGCTTCTGTTTTGTTGAAGCTGATAGTGATAAGAATGTTGGGCCCAGATTAATCTAGCATCTCCTTTTTTTCTTAAAATCCAATGAAAGCATTTTATCACTTACGAGGAATATCATATATTTGCATTCAGATGGAAAATAGACAGCAAAAATAAAAGCTTTTTATTATGGGCATCCCGAACTAGGTTTCAACCTATCATCATCAAAGAACACTTTCTTCCATTTTTTTAAAAATAAAATATGTTATTTCCAAAGACATACTTTTTTCTCCTTAGAGATGTCTTGAAACGTAGCAGAGAAAAACAGATTGTTAGCAGATGACTGAAAAATAAAACAACAAAATTCTCTAACACAATGTCAGAAGAAAACCTAGAAAATGTGCTGCCCTGGGTTTTTAGCTTTGATTATAGGGTGACAAATGATTACTGTAAAACTGAAGAAATCTTTCTTTTAAAAAAATTGTTGTTTGCAGAATTTGGAGAAAATTTTAAAACGTTATATAAAAAACAATATAAAACTGTAGGTGGATGACTGGCAAAAACAACCTAGAATTTGAGATCAATGACCTTTATTGTTATTCTAGAATAAACATTAGAAGGGAAATAACCATTCATTAGACTCAACAATAGGTAGAAACCACAGCTGGCATGAAAGTTAAATTTCTCTTATGCAGAGTCTTTAAGTGGTGCCTTAGATTTGCTTAAGAAGACAGACGGATTTACATTTCCTTATATTTCTTTTTCTTTCTTGGCTTTCACCAGAGTGTACTGTTGGGGCCATTTTTCCTTAAATTTTAATTTGTTTTCTGATATATGAGCTCGTTTTTCTAGTTGAAGGAATGGAACAATGCCCACAACACAATGAAAAATGACGCTTTCAATCATGAATCCAAGATATTGAGGAAAACGAATGGCAGTATGTTTAATAGATTGCTGTATCCAAATGTGTTGAATGGCTACGTTTCCTTCACATTTTAGATGCTATTATTAGTTTACCATTTTTTTCCCTGTGATTTTTTTTTTTTAATTTCTCTTTTCAGTTCTTTTTCTATCTAATTTCATCAAATAGTTCTATTTGTCATCTGGGGAATATGAATTTGACATTTAACAAACATAAATACTTTCAACATATAAGCTTGAAATCTAGCATAGGAATATGATTAGTTTAATATAAAATAGGATTGCTATAAAGCTTTTATCATGTAAAATGACTACATTAATATATAGTACTTTTATGAATGATTCTATATTGTATCAAATATATTCAGAATATTTTACATGATCACTTAACTTAAGAATTATTTTTAGGCTTTAGCTATAGCATATAAAATAGTTATTTCTATATTATGGAAATATTTGCTCTAGTAATTTATATAGGAACTCTAGTTCTAGGCAACATGAAGTAAGCATACTCTACCCTGTCTCTCCAACTGAATGCAAATATAAACTCTGAACAGAAGGCATAGACAAATAGCTATCTGAGGACTTTAAAGAAATGGTGCAGATAGATTTGAGGAGTCCAGAATTTGATGTACTACTAAACCAGAGGTGAATATCTCCTTTTACCCTTCTGTTACCCACTGCCATGGACTCAAAGGCAACCTGAAACCTAAAAGTGCCACTCAGCAGGGACAGAGAAAGCCTCATTTTCTGTACTAAGTTGGAGAGAAGACTCCTAAGGTCCAGAGAGGCAAAGAGTAAATCCTCTGTTTTCTTTTCTTTTTTCTTTTCTATCCTGTCCCAGCCCCCAGGCAGTGCCTCAGTGTCACAGAGGCTGGGTAGTATGAAAAATGCTGAAGGGGGGGAACTTCCTTTGTTACCAAAGGAGCTGTGATTCAAAGAATAAGAAATGAAGTTACTTTGCTTTTTATTTCTCCTCTGTCCTCCCGCTACTTGGCCCCAGATACAGTATCGATTGCAGAAAGCAGAAAAATAGGGAACCTGAAGATCTGGCTTTCTGACTGGAGGGCCATGAAATGGGGACCCAGAGAACCAGAAAGTATTGAGGAGATCACAGAGAGAAGGGAACTCTAGAGAGCTGTTGCATAAACTGGTGTATGAATGGGCTTACATCCCTGTGCTACACATGTGTGAATCTGGTACACAACAGCATCCCAAAGGATTTGAGAACTATGGCCGAGACCACTTCTCAGATCCAAGACTGGCCACTGAGTTAGCCATGGAAAAGCTTTTCTGTGGAACCACAGCTCCCAGGAAGTGGGATGGAGACTGTAGACTGAACTGAAATAGGTTTATTGCCTAGTAAAACAAAACTAACCAAAAAAAAACCAAAAAACAAAAAAAACAAAAAGACCGTCATCAGAGGATTTAAACAAGATCCAGAGTCTTCAAACCTAATATGCAAAATGCCCAGGATACAATTCAAATGAAGAACCAGGCGTATGAAGAACCAAGAAAATATCAGTTCACAAGGGAAAAAACAATCAACAGGTGCCACTTGCTGAGAGGACACACATCTTGAAATTATCAAAGACTTTAATGAAGCTATTATATTATAACTCTGCCCCAAGAGGTAGGTAAGGCTGAACACTTGAAAAAAATGGGAAGATGGAAGGTCTCAGCCAAGAAAGATAAGACATAAAGAAGACTAATAGGAAATTTTAGAACTGAAAAATAAATAACCAAAATAAAAATGACACAGGAAAGAATCAATGACCTTGAAGATAAATCATTAAAAACTATCCAATCTGTACAACAGACAGCAAAAAAAAAAAAAAAAGAAAAGAAACAGCCCCAGGGACTGGTGGGATGATACCAAAACATCTAGCATTTGTCAGTGGAGTCACAGAGGAGAGGAGAAAGGATGTGATGCAGAGCAAATATTTGAATGGCTAAACATTTCCCAAATTTGTTGAAAGGCCTAAGTTTACAAATTTGAAAAACTCAGCAAGTTCTAAAGAGGATAAGCTCAAAGGAATCCACTGCCCAGACACATGATAATAAACCTGCTGAAACAAAAGACGGAAAAACCAAAAAACAGCCAGGGAAAAATGATGCGTAACATGTAGGTGCTTGATGATTTGATGAGTGGATTTCTCATCAGTAACCATGCAGGTCAGAAGGAAGTGAGGAAGAAGTGGAACATCTTGAAAGTACTGAAAGTAAAGAACTGTCATCCAAGAATTCTGTGTCCACTGAAAATATTCTTTAGGAGTAAAGGTGAAATAAAGATATTCTCAGATGAAGGAAAACAGTAAGAAGCCATTCTGGTAGACCTGTTGGGAGAAAAATGATACCAGAGGGAAATTTGAAACATCAGGAACAAAGAAAGAAATTGTAAATCCCTGGGGATATATATTAGACTATCTTTATCTTAAATGCTTTAAAATATGTATAATGGTTGAAAACAAAAATTCACATGGTCAGATAAGGTTTTCTATAAATGTACATGTAATACATATGAAAATTGCATCATAAAAGGGAAGGTTAAAGGGTCCCACCTATGTGGTGGTAAGGTTTCTGTATTCCACTTGAAGTGATAAATATTAATTATGAGTGCAAAAAATTAAGTCTGTGTATTATAATCCCTAGGGAAATCACTGAAAAAACAGTCTACAAAGAGATGTAATACAAACTCAATCAAGGTCGAGCAGGTATAGCTCAGTGGTAGAGTGTATGCTTAGCACGCATGAGGTCCTGGGTTCAATCCCCAGTATCTCCGTTAAATAAATAACTAAACCTAATCACCTGCCCCCACTCTCCAGAAAAGAACAAAACAAACTCAATCAATAAAGTAAAGAATGGCAATTAAAAAATAAAATAATTCATAAAAAGCAGGAAAGGAGAAACAGAAGAAGGAAAACAGAAAAAAAAAGCAGAAAAAAATACTAAAAATGCTATACCTAAATTCTAACATTTCAAAGTACATATCAATAATTACATTATATGTAAATGGTTTAAACACACCAACTAAAAAAAAACATTGCTGGGTGAATGGAGCTATTTTCAAAAGGTTACATGCTGTATAATTCCATTTATATAACATTCTAGAAAAGGCAAAGCTACAGTGATGGAAAACAGATCAGTGGCTACAAGGGTTAGGAATGGAGGGAGGGTGTGACCAGTACAGGGATAGCTCCAGGGTGTTTTGGGAGTGATGGATCTGTTCTGTATCCAAATTGTCGTGGTGTTTACAGGGAACTATGTAGGTGCTAATATTCATAGAATTATTTACCAAAAAAGGTCAGTTCTACTATTTGCAAATTTAAAAAACTAAACTAAGAATAATATCTGTATATTTAGTCTTTGCTGTATGCCAGGCACTTTCCATTAAGACATAATTTTGCATAATCATTATTTTTTATTTTTCATGAGAAAATGTTTATTAAGTTCTTCTATAAGATGATGCACTGGTTGGCAATTTTCTTCTATCCCTTGGGTTGTGTTTTTCCTTCCAACTAGGTTTTGTGTTGTTTGGTTGTCATTGTTTTTTTATTGAAGTACAGTCAGTTATAATGTGCCAATCTCTGGTGTACAGCACAATGTCCCAGTCAATTCTGCATAATCTTTCGAACAATTTTGTGAACTAGATAGATTCTTCTCCATTTCACAAGTGATGATTAACAGCTGAATGCCTTGCTAAAGTTTAGTAGATGATTCACTGAAGGTTAAACAATTAGAAGTTCATATCGTGATACAACCAAAATCTTTCTGATTCCAAAATCTTATTCTCTGTATGATGATGCTTATTTACTCAAAAGCAGTGGTTCCACATCTAAAATGGGGGGAGGAGTTAAACACACATTAGAAAACAGTGAAACAAAGATATTATAACATAACAAGTATATTTTCTGCTAACTATGTTTATTTATTTTGCTGTGCTTTGTTTAAAGCTAAAGTTTCTGTGGGATAATAGCTGTGTAGAGAGTATCTGTGCATTCAGTTAATAAATACTGACTGAATACATACATAAAACACACTGTGTGCTACGGTGGATTCAAAACTGAATCTGATACAGATCATAGTCTCAAGGAGCTTATGACCCACAATGGAAATCAGAACACATATAGAGACAGCGTTAAGTGTCTGTTCTGATTATATCTCTATGAGTGGCAAACCACACCAAAGCTTAGAGATTTTTAGTAACACAAAGCAAAAATGTGTAATTCTCTCTGACAGTGATGTTTATGAACTGAGATCAGCTGGGAGATTTTGACTTGGCATTTCTGATGTCATTCACAATCTGTTAAGAGTTGAACTGGAGACATCTGAAGGTTCCAGTGGACTAGATTTCCAAGATGCATCACTCACAAGGCTAGTAATTGGTTCTGACTGTTGGCAGGGAGTTCAGCAGAAATTACCAACAGGAACGCCTACTCATGGCTTCGCCATGTTTCTTGAGCCTCCCACAGCATGGTAGCTGGATTCCAAGAGTGAGTGTTCGAAGAGGCCCAGGTATAACTCCAAGACTTCTTAAAACCTAGTTTTTGACATAACACAAAATCATTTCTTGTACACTCCGTTGGTCAAAGTTCTGAGCTAGCCAGATTTAAGTGGAGGGGGCTAACAGGGTTATGAATATTGAGAGGTGTGGCTCATTTTCAGACTATTTTTGTAAACTACCTACCACTGTCTGCCCAGTGATCCACATCCTATATTCATGTAAAGCCTACTCATGCCCCACCAAGAACCTGCGAAGTCTCGTCCTACTACCACGTTGGCTCAGCGAGAAGTTGAGGAGCTTGTCATTTAAATTATGTCGAGGTACAACATCATTCTGTCTGATCTTGAGCCTTGTGAAATGATAACACAAGTTATCTGTCTCCCACACTAATAACTTGGGGGAAGAGATACACAATATACACATCTGACGCAAAATGGTGACAAGTATGAGATACCCACGAGAGATACTTACATTCAGAACGAGGGTGGGAGATGGAAGTATCTATCACTACTTCACGATCCTGAGATCCAGGCAAGCACAAGTCATCAATTCCTTGATTAGATCAGTGATACTCCCTGGGAGTGATTCTCCACTCTTTACTGAGTCACCCTTCACTCTTGATGGTGCTTCTGCCAATACAATTTCCTTAAAATTTCATGAGTTTTTTATGAATCTTATTAAGGTTCAGTCTGGACAACAAACAGAAAAAAAAAAAAAAGCCTCACTCACAAATTTCTTTGAGATAGTTTCTTTTCTACCTTTGATTGAGAATCATTGTAATGAGGAGCAGTGCCCTTAAGATTCTTTTAAGGCATGCCACACTCTTTTTGATGTGTTCTAAAGGAGCTTGCAGCCATACCTTTGATATGAACTTGACTCTGGGGCTACAATTTACTGGCAATGCCGTGGATTTGATGTACACCTTAAGGCATTTCTTACTTTGAGAATCTTTTGCTGGTTGTAAAGAAAAGCAGGACCAGAAATATTTTTTAAAACTAAGTCGTAAATCTTTCATATTTCCTGTAGGTTTGTTAGAAAATTGAATAGGACTCCTTCTATAACCATACCTTACCATATATGGCTAAAAAAAAAAAAACAGTTGGCACTTTTAGCATGTGCCGGAGAGTCTTTTTTATCCAAATCCACTAATTCTTAGGTTTATCTAGCATTTGCAATGCTCTGAAATGTTTGTAACTGAATAAAAAAGATCTCCTCTGTAGCCTCCAGTAACAATGTTCTCACAGTCTTTCAAGTGTTCATTGTCTCCTTAAGGCCTTTGTAGTTTCCACCTGCCACTAAGGTTTGGGGTTGTTTGTTGCCGCAGCACAGTCTAAACTCCCCTAAATGCTGCACGTACCCCATCTCATTTGATTTTTCACAAGAAGCCTGTTAACAAAGATGTGTCTCTTATTCCAGTACGTGACTTATCAAGAGGTGGCTAGGGCTTCTGCCTGCATCACTGTTGTCCTCACTGTCTGGAAGAGCCAGCATCTCGAATGTTGCCAGGCACGTGGCAGAGGGTAAAAAGAGCTCCAGAGGACTGTACACAAGACAAGTGAATGCTCGGCACAGAAGGGACACATGTCACTTCCATTCACAAGTCGTTAGCTAATAACAGCGACACGCCGTACTGAGTTCACCAAGGTGGGAAATAGAATCCTATCACACACTCTGAAGGAGAGAGAGAAGTAAATATTTGCAACTAGTTCAAATGACCACCATCTCATGAAAAGCTCCTAACACAGTTCTGGTCAGCCTGGATGCTCAACAAATAGTAATGATTGCGGCCCCTCTCATTATTGCCTTTGCTGTGGTCTGCTCTTAGGTCTGCATTCCGCTGACCATCTGTCCGCTTGTAGTCTTGCAATATAGTATTAAAAAAAATGGAATTGGTGTTTGAGTCCAAACTTGACCACTTACCAGCTGTGTATAAGTGGGCAAACCACTGGATTTCTATATACCTCCGCTTAAAATTTATTTTGCTAGGGATGGAGGGTATGGCTCAGTGCTGGAGTGCCTGCTTATGCACGAGGTTCTCAGTTCAACCCCCAGTTCCTCCATTAAAAGTAAATAAATAAACCTAATTACATCCCCCCTAAAAATGAAAATAATAAAAAAAGAAATTTATTTAGCTAATTTTAAAGCATGATACAAATGTAGGTCAATCCAGGACAGGCTGAGTCACGCCTCAGCCTTGAGGCTCAGCCTCACTTTGGGTCTGTTCTCCCCAATATAACCACTGCCTCTATTGAAACTCAGGGGGAAGTCCATTCTTCACCCTTTGAAAAAACAAAATTGCCGACTAGAATGCCTTTCCATACATCTCTGGGCAATTTCCCGAATACCGCCCACTGAGAATTCTCTCTTTCCATGCTCTCTTCCACTGTGCTCACTGAGAGTCCTTCCTTCTATGCCTGAAAGGGTTCCCTAAAACTGATTTCTTTCACTGTGATTGAGTTTCTCGGGAAGCTTGGCTTCATTATGACATTTCTAGCTAATGTACTTTAGACCCTGACAGTTTTCCTGTCCAACTCACCTCCTTGCGTCATCTTTTTTCACATCACTGTTCTCATCATTTCTTCTAATACCATGACTCCACCGTTCCTTGCAAACCTCCATCTTCTGCAATGTAACTTATTTACTTTCATCTTTGTTCAATTCCAAAGACCGTATCGTCAGCCTTCCTGTCAAAGTACCAACAAAGCCACTTAAAATTCCAACTATGCCACGAAAGGTAAATGTTTTCTGCTCTGACTGTTTATAATAAAGGAATTGACCCAGTTAGAGAGGTTAGGGGAAGGTTTTCCTGTGAAAGCATGATTAAGCTAAAATCTCAGGAAAAAGTAGAGAAAAAAATTATGCCTTGCTACCATTCAGTGTTACTCCAATTTCATCATCTCAATTCCAAGTTTTCATTTGACCACTGTCGTATTACCTTCTTATGGTGTTACATCTTATGTTAACAAATCTTTGTTCTTATTTCAAATTCCATACATTAAACTTTGTTATATTACCCATGTATATTTTCACCTTGCCTATCTACTCAAAAGTGACTTCTATTGTCAACAATGTCATGTTACAACAGCGTCATGTTACATCCCAGCATGTTAATTTTATTGCCAATCTCCATGTTTGTCAACAGTCTAATGTATTCATCTTAACCACAATTACTCTTTTTGTCAGTGTATTTCTTTATAGTAAGTCAAAGTCTAAAACTACCTTTTTTCCCTTCCTTTTTTTTTCAGTATCTCTTTATCCTATCTGACATAGAATCACCAGCATCTAGGCTACTTCCTGACATAAAATATGTAGTCAATAAATACTTGTTGAATAAATGAACAAATGAATATTCTTTTCTGGTTTTTTAAAAGAGAAAGTGAGGAAATCTTGACAATTGAGAGTACCACAAATTTAAGCCATCAAGTCTCAAATTAGTAGTTCAGCTTTCTTTTCTAAATCACCCAAGTCTCCCTTACATTTCCTATAGCGTCTGTTCCCAGCAGTCATTCCTGCCACTCTCACGTTCAACAGGTGATTTCTAATTCGCTGAGATCCAAATGAGCTCCTTCAGATAGCTTCCTTTTTTGCTTCCCTCATTTTTCTAGTATCAGTCTTGTTTGAGCCATTCTCTTTCAATGACAGGAACAGATTAAACCAATTTGATACAATGACCTCAACTTTTACTCAGTCATTCATTAGCTCATTTATCAAAAATGTTTTGATGTCCCTTTGTCTAGAGCAACAGGGATTACCTCTGCCAGTAAGAGGCTCACAGAAGGATCATGTTCTCGTGTTCTTTGGTAACTCGTGTTCAAAGCCCTGTAAGTTCTGTCTGGTGTCTTTCTCTCCATCCACAGCTCTTGCTTTTCTCCTCTTTACTCTCTGTGCCCTAGTCCAGATACCGTTCATGTGCCATCCAACAGGACTTCCTGGGGTGATGAAAACATTTTGTTTCTCACTGTCCAATACAATAGCCGCTGGCCTCCCCAGACCCCCGAGCACTTGAAGAATGGCTAGTGGCACTGAGAACGGAATTTTCAAGTTTATTTAATATTAATTTAAATTTAGACTTAAACTTAATGCACGTGTGAATTACTGCTGTATTAGACAGCATGTCTCTAGCCCTTCTGCTGTTTTATCAGTTCTGTGTGTTCCTTTCATGTGGCAAGTTATGCTCCTTCTCAGGACCTTTGCACCTGCTGTTTTCTCTCTCTGGAGGGACTTCTGTTTCCCAGCACTCTCTCACAAAACTGTTCACATGTATTTATTTCTCTTCCTTTAGAGCTTGACTTAAGGACACCGGCTTCCTCATCCTGACCTTCCCATTGTTGACTGAAAAAAAAACGCACAACCTAAAAGTTGAGAATTGTGTTTACTCAGCAAACTTTCTGAGGACTTCAAGCCCAGGAGACAGCCTCTCAGATAGCTCTAAGGGACTGCTCTGAAGAGGTAAGGGAGGAGCCAGGATATATAGGAGGATTTGCAACAAAGACCAAGAAGTCGGAACACCAAAAGATTACTGTTAAGGCAAATCAGATATCACAAGTTAAGGAATTTAGCATTTTTCTACGTATGGAAAGGTACAGGGTCTGGGCTCACTGAAGTCATCCCTTCGGTGTGCACCTCGGCTCTCTGGGGCCAGCATCCTGTGCTTTCCCATCCTGAGCTCCCTCAGGGCTCGGTGTTGGGGTCGGCTGCAGTGTGATGCCTTGAGGGCTGCAACATCCTTTGTTTCCTCATTCAGGCAAAAGTTTTTATTCACACCATCTAAAGTAGAAAGCTCTTCACTCCCTGATCCCTTTTATTTTCTGTCTTTTCCCTTTGTTTCCTTCACAGCACTTATTAAAACGGAGAGTACTTTATTTGTCTGCTTTCTTGTTTATCGTGTGTCTTCCCTATCAGAATGTAAGCTTACTGGAGACAGGAACTATGCATATCGTGTAAATTCTTGTGATTCCACAGACTGAAACAGTGCCTATTAAACAGTAAGCATTTTAAAAGAGTTTTAAATAACTGAGTGAGCAAATGATGGCTGTAATTTTAGCATGGAAAAAGTATATGGGAGCACTGAAGCAGGGACAGAGTTCAGTGAAGAATTTTATGAGCTAAGTGAAAAAGGTAGTGAAGGAAATTCTAAGCAGAGGGAACATTCTGTGTGAATGCACAGAGGCATGAAAAGCATGACCCGTGTGAAAACAGTGAGAGATTACATGGGGTGGAGTGTTTCACTGTTTCTTCACCTGAGACCATCCTTCCCTTTCTCAGTAAAAGGAACTGTTCCTTTCCAAGATAAACTGTCACCAGTGCCATGGGTCAGGCACTTCTCCCATTACCTTGTGGAGCATCTTCATCAATTATCCTTTTATATTTGCTCGATTTCTTTATCTCCACTGACTTTCTGATCTGCTTAACATACATACTTGGGTAATATCTGTGGTAGGAAAAAAAAAATCTTTCCCATTGTCATGGGGGAAGAAATTCTCCTTTAGCCTTCAGGGTTCTTCTGGCTGGTCTAAGAATTAAATTGACATGAGACAGATCAACAGGGGAAGATCAAAAACAAAAGTTTAATAACATGTACACGTGTAACAGGGAAGAACAAATCTGACGCCACGTTGGATCTGATTCTTTTGCTTTAACTTTGTATTTTATTGCTTTTAATTACTAAAGCTAATCACTAAAGGAATGTTGCCTATAGCTTTAAGTACACGTTACAGCCTACCTTGGGGAACTGTCCCTCCTATGCCTGAGCATTAGGCTAAAATACCTTTGTTTAGCTCCCAGGAAAAATCCCAATCAGGCCCGCCTGAGAATGGCTGCAAGAAGGAAGAAGTTAACTCATTCCCTCTGGGGTGTGGCTGGAGCGAGGAAATATTTGCAACAGCATCTCTCCTTTTTCAGTTTGCTTCCTTATCTCCCCCTCTTTGCTCTTTAAAAGAAACCAGCCTCCAGAGCTGGGTAAGATGGTTCTTTGGGACACTAGTCTACCGTCTTCTACGTCTGCTGTTCCTTGCCCCAGCAACTCATCTCTCGATTTACTGGCCTGTCAAACGGCGAGCAGTACGAGCTTGGACTTGGTAACATGCATAGGAGAGACCCAGAAAAACAGAGTAAGTCACCAAAATGGCAGAAGCCCTCACCTTAAATACCATCCTCAGCCAAAGACAAAAGGATGTTGAGGATGGAGAGTCTGTTATGAGAGGTTACCAGCAACAGGGCAGTCGATAGGGTAAGACTGCTCTGCAGATTTCAGTCCTTGCCTTCTCCGTTGATAAGAAATTCTGGAGACTTGGTCATGCTCCTCTTCCAGGTACAGCAAATGGAGATTTCCCTTGTAAGTGCAAATGTTTCTTATAAAAGGGTAACTCCTGCTTGGTTTTCAGAGTTTCTCATGTGTCTGCTTTTTCTTAGGAAATAACCAGCTTAAAATAATTAATATGCCAAAGAGACATATTTTGGCCTGGCCAATTCTGCTCCCCGACATCATCAAGTCCATAGTGCCTTGAAGTCTCTGTTTTCTTTTCCAGCTGTTCCACGCACACTGCCTGGACTTCCTCACCCTTTTGTCGTGCCTTTCATCCCACCACTTGATTAAACTGCTTTCCTGAAGGCAGCGCGTCTCTGATCATTTTTCTTCCTTGCCCCAAACTTTGAATAGCCTTTTAGAATCAGATGAATGAAGGGTGAACTTTTAAGCTTTGGATGTAAATCACACTCCACCCCTGAATGGCCCTTCATCTTTTAAAATGTTTCTAGCACTTCACCATGATGTAGCTGAAATGGACTATTTAATAATGTATTTTCTATAATTGGTGAGCTTGGCTGTCACCACATTTGAGAAGTTATCCTTGACCCCCCTGAACCAAGCCTTCTGATGTCTCCCTGCTTGTCATTATATCTCCATTTCTGGTGTGAGATCTGACCTATGATGAGTACTTGACATGGTGTATGAATGATGATATAGTCAACCTAGAGTCTAATCTTGAATTCTGGAAAAAAAAATTCCCCGTGCATGCCTCAGTCTCAAAATTTCAGTGCCCTTAGGAACATTACAGGCAAAAAGTATCACTATATTCTCTAAATGAGAAAGGCACATGGTTTTGAATAAATGAATGAGTGAGTGGATGAAAAGAGAAAGGCTTCACCTCCGACATGTTTCATTCATATTAATAAGGAGTTTGCATTTGACTGCAGTGAGCATCAGTGGAGCAAAAATAAACAAACAAATACTAGGCAGCCTCCATATTTGTGACTTAAACTTTATTTCAGATTCTCCTGCTTTAATTAAGTAAGTATGCATGGCTTAAGTGTTGCGAGAGAATAGGTTCTCATCTCCCACAGGAAATAACTCAAGACCAATCTGTAGTAAAGTGAAAGATTTATTCAGGGAGATACACTCTCCACAGACAGAATGTGGGCGTCTCAGAAGGGAGAGCAGCCCCGAGGTGTGGGGGGTTAGTTTTTGCGGGCTGGATAATTTCAAAGGCTAACAAGTGGGGTGATTATTCCAACTGTTTTTGGAAAGGGGTGGGATTTCTAGGAATCAGGCCCCCGCCCACTTTTTGGCCTGTTGTGGTCAGCCTGGGAACGGTCAGGGCACCTGTGGGTGGGTCATTTAGGATGCTAGTGTATTACAACTGATGCAGGAAAACAGACATGGGGCATGAGGAGGGCTGTGTCCCAGGTATCCGTGGAGCCCCTGGGACGAGTCCTGCCAAGCATGGGTCCTTGGCTTCGCGCAGGAAAGAATTCAAGAGCGAGCCACAGTTGAGTGAAGGTGGATTTATTCAGAGAGATACAGTGAAAGGCAAGAGAAGGGCCATGAGGTGTGGGGGTCGGGTGCTCAGATTAAAGGTAGGTACACACTCCGTAGACAGAGTGCGGGCCGTCTCCAAAGAGGGAGAGAGAGGAGCAGAGAGGAGCAGTGGCCGTGAGGCGCTGTGTTGCTAGTTTTTATGGGCTTGGTGGCTTCATATGCTAATAAGTGGAAGGACCAGTGTAAGTAGCCTGGGGAAGGGGCTGGGATTCCCGGGAAGTTGGCCATTTCCCACTCTTTGACCTTTTGTGGCCAGCCTTGGGACTGCCATGGTGCCTGTGGGCTTGTTATTCACCATGTTAATATATTACAGTGAGTGTATAATGAAGCTCAAAGTCTACTGGAAGTTAAATCTCCCACCATCTTGAGCCTCAAGGCCTCCTGGGGGTTGAATCTGCTGCCATTTTGATGTTAATTGCTGTAGCATTCCTTGAATGGCTGTGCCCTGCCCCCTTTCTGTCTCACAATGAGCCTATGATGAGGCTCAAGGTCTACTGGAAGTCGAATCTTCTGCAGCCATGGGCCAAGTTAGTTCCAGCCAGTGTATGTCCTGTCCTCAATTGCTGTGTCATTGTTTTAATGGTGTGCCCTGCCCCCTTCCCTCCTGTCTCATAAGGACCCAATTTAGGCTCATTCCTGTATTAGGCACCCTGATACCAAAAGAAAAATAGAACATTAATTTACTGAAGGTTGTAGATTTTTATCTGAACTTGAAAGAAACCGAATACATAAAGGGTTGTTGGGGAGGGGGAAATTTCCCTCTCTAACCTCTTGAGTTCTTGTGGCTGAACTAATAATAAAATTGACACAAGACAGATTAACAGGAGAAAAAAAAACTAATTTTAATTCATACGCTTGGAGGTCCCATGGATATGGGACTTAATAAGTGACCAAAGCAGTCAGCTTTTATACTTTTTAGACAAAGAAACAATAAATTTGTGAGGGATTGATAGGACAAAGGTTCCGAGTGTCTAATTAGTGAAGAATCTAAATTTGGGCTTGAGGTAGTAAATTAAAGAATGAAACCGAGCAGGACCCTGTGGGGCTCTCCCAGGTACAAAAGCCTTTTCATGTCCCCCATTTATAGGGAAAAAGCTGCAGCCTCCTAGACCTTCTCTGAGTTCCAAAGGGCAGTTTCAGGCAGTTACCCATCAGAGAAGGGAGAGAATGTAGAAACAAAGGAGGAGCATTAAGAAACAACAGAGCAGCAATAGAGCAGGGTCCCAGTACCTCCTCAGGGGAACATGCGTAACAATGCATCTTTGAGAGCTTCTGCAGGGACTGAGGCCCCCACCCGGGGGGAGCATGGTGATTTCAGGGAGAGCTCAAGATTCCTGAACAATCCGCCACTCTTACCTCACCACTAACCAATCAGAAGAAAGCCACACGCTTTTCAGCCCTCACCTCAAATTTTCCCTAGAAAAACCTTTCCCTGAGAACTCTCAGGGGGTTCAAGTGTTTCAACACGAGCTGCCCATTCTCCTCCCTCTCCTTGTTTGGCCCTTGCACTAAACTTTTCTCTGCTCCAGACTCCCACGGGTCAGTTTGGCTTCAATGCATCGGGCACACGAACTTGAACTTGTGTTCAGCAACAGTAACAAGACTTGTTTATTTGGCTGTTGGCCCTAATTCCCTGTCTTTGATGGTAAGGGTTCCCACCTCCAAATGCAGGGAGTGTACCTCTCATGTGAGAAGTTCATTTCCTGCCTTCAGGAAGAAAGAAGGAAGGATCAGAGGGTCCCTCTTGCTTTGGCCATTTCTTAAGTAACTTTGATTAAAAATAATCAATGTGTCATTGAAGCACATTTTGGGGTGGCCTAATCTGGTCCCCAGTAGGGTCTTCTCCTAGATTTCTGAATTTTAACATTTCCTACTATAACATATCTTTAATAATTTATCTCAATTGCTTTTTGTTTGTTTGTTTGTTTGTTTTTCTTTTTTTGCTTTTTTATTGAAGTACAGTCAGTTTACAATGTCGTGCCAACTTTTGGTGCACAGCGCAATGCTTCAGTCTCACATGAACATACATATATTCGTTTTCATATTCTTTTTCACCATAAGCTACTACAAGATATCGAATGTAATTCCCTTTGCTATTTTTTGTTAACTAAAGTTATTTTCACCTAACTGGCATAAGAATCTATCATTCAGGTTAATGCTAATCTTTACTCTCTCTTCTTGTATTTTTAAAAAAACAAAAGGCCCAATTTATTAGTTTTCCTGTATGAAAATTACCATTCTGTGTTGCAGGTTTGCCTTCTAGATCTTTTTTTTTTTTTTTTTTTTGGAAAAAATTGTTTAGACGTCCCTCCGTTCCCTACTGCTTATTTCAAATATTTTCTGAATGTGTGTCCTTTGAAATACACTGCCATCTGCTGCAGAAGGACCCCATCCATCTTCCTCAGTGGATGGCGAGGACGAGCCAGAGTTTTAAGTAGAGCAGACATTCTCATATGGGAAAGTCATAAGAGCTATCTGAAGATGTGTGAGAATTTGTTCTAATCAACTGAAGAATGCTTTGTGGATACAATTTTATAGCAAAAAAAAAAAAAAAGTGATAGGTACAGAAAGATTTGGTATAAAACTCCACAGCAGATTTATATAATAGTATAGAATAATAATTCTATAGTTAAAGAAGAATGAGAACTATGGATGGAATCATGACACTTTTAAATCATAGATGATTGCTGGACTGGGTGAAAAACAAAACTTACTCACTTTTTCACTCTTTCTCTGGGCAGTTAGACATCATGACTGCTATGATTTTAGGAGCTGATACTGTTCCTAATGATGGATAATTTTGTGATTGGCTGCTAGGTCTAGAAAGCAGTCTTCTCATAAGTGTTTCTACAATCTAGGAAGCGATGCACAAAAAATTTTGGGGGCAGTTCAGGCCAGGATCTTGTGACCTAAAATTTCCTTAAGTCTAGGAGGAAAATGGATGAGAACGTTAGGGAGGGAGAAATTTCCCTCTATCCTTCTAGGTTTTTCTGGCTGGTCTAAGATTAAATTGACATGAGACAGATTAACAGGAGACAATCAAACAGAAGTTTAATAACATGTATGCACAGGAGAGACCCAGAAACACTGAGTAACTCACCCAAATGGCAGAAGCCCTTACCTCACTTGCCGTCCTCAGCCAAAGACAGAGCGGATGTTGAGGGCGGGGAGAGTCAGCCATGCGGGTACCGCACAGCGTAGAAGGTACGGTTGGGATGCACATGCACAGCCTTGCCTTCCCCACTTAGAAGAGTGTCTAGACACTTGGTTCTTCCTAGTCCGGGTCGCGGAGGGAGACACCCTTGGGAATGAGATTTCCCTTGCAAATGTAAAAGTTTCTTACAAAAGAGCAACTCCCACTTGGTTTTGGAGTTTTGGGCATGTGTGCAGCTTCCTAGAAAATAAGCAGCTCAAAATAATGTGCCAAAGAGACATACTTCAGGGTGGCAAGTCTGCTCCCCTACAAGAATTTAAGACTGGGATTATCTGATCGATAACTCAGCCTCAGTGTACAGGCTGTTCCCCAAAGGCTCGTCTGCCTACAGTGAGAACGGAGGTGAGGTGGGGTGTGGTGGAGGGAGGGACACGAGAAATGCTCTTCAATGCAAAGAGAAGGAAGGAATTCGCCCTCTAACATTTAAAATAGATTATATAAGAAGTCTGCTTTCTTACAAGCAAGGCTACTGCCCTGAGGGAAAATTTTCAAAAGTTCTTTAATCTCACTCATCACAGTTTAAGCCTGGAGGGCTTCTCTCAATATGGAGGGAAGGTCCCAGTACCTCCCAGGACAGACGGCAAGTCCAGGGCCTTTCTATCGTATGGCCAAAGTAGATGGTGATAGACGGGAGTGGTCAGGTGTGTGACTGCTCAGAGTAACTTCTAGGTGTGCGTGTGTGTGTGTGTGTGTGTGTGAAGCTGGGACAAGGGGAGCAAAGGGGAACAAACAGATGACTCAGTGGGGAAGGAGAATGGGAAGTTCTTGACTTGACTCCCCATTTAGGAATCTGGGTGCCTTTATTCCCGCGTGTACAGAAGGAACTCAGAAGTATGAGAGTGTATGCAGAGTGCTTGCAGAGAGGGGACATGTGACAGAGGTGAAGTGGCTTTTCAGAGAGGCCACAGTGCAGTCAGTGTAGGCAGGTGCTGCCTTGTGCACAGGGTACCTGAGATGAGCTAGGATCAGGCCAAGTCAGTCAGTGAGGACCACCGCGGTCAGCAGAAATGAACAGAAATTCAGTGGATGCGAGTTGGCTAAAAAGTGGAAATAAGAAGAGTCCTTTGATGGACAGAATTACTTGAGAAAATTACAGTAATTTAACACCTAAAGACAAGGTTTGAGGGGAGAGGGGCATGGTTGGCCAGAAATTCACAGTGGTAGGGGGTAGTTACAGCTAATAAGGGCTTTAAACGTCACCCAAACTTTGCTGCGCTGCCGCCTCTGTTTATATCCAGCGTGCCCGACCCTTTGTAAAATTGGGAGCGTTCTTTGGTTACAGTATTGAGGGATGGGAAGGAACGAATGAGAGCATAAATCTGCCTGCAGTGATGGGCAAAGCATTATGAAATTAGTTCATGAAGCCTAAGAGTGAAGACTTAGTGGAAATTAAAAATTCACCTGAAGCAAGACATGAGAGAAAGACGCAACTGGAAGAATGCAAGCCCTCCGTGAGTTTGGAAGGTATCGATGGTGCAGTGGGTGGGTATGGCTTCTATTAGTTAGAAGGGGGTTCCAGCAAGTCTATTATAATACTCAAGAAAAGATGCTTCTCCTAAGCCTGGAAACCTAGAAATAACTAAGCTGTAGAAATCTAGGTTAAATATGCTTTACACAATTTTATACAATTAAAATATGCTTTCAGTGATCAGTCAATAACACTTATTACGGACTCATTCCAGACTGCTGTACTCAAAATAATGAATGTCTGGAACTCACCAACTTAGTTACTTCTACAGTAAAAAAATGAAACAAGGAAAGAGATTCACATTAGCATTTTCTATGATTTTTGAAATGTCTTATCCTTCTCATGTGTGAACTATAAGTAAACAATACCATTTCCTCACCCTTATATTGTTTTTGTTATTATTAAAGTAACTATAACTTACAGACGGTGGCATAGATTTATACCCATTGGTTATTTAAAGTTCATGAAATGCCTTCCGCTCCCTGGAGAAAATGCACCGAATACGTATAAAATAATAATAAAATAATGATATGCCCAAGGATGGACCGTGTTTCTGTATTTTCATGCTGTGAGCATCACGGGCATTTTAGAGCACAGGTTGTTTATAAATGAAGCCCCCAGCTGTTACTGAGAGACTCGGGCAGAAAAGGGAAGTAAACGGAGGGTAATAATCCTGATTATAATAGGAGGCTGTTTCTATAGTGACCCTGGGTGAGCTGCATTCTCCCTAGGAATAGACCACTCAGCCAGTAGCGCCTACAAAGTACCATGTGGTAAATTACCTCCTTCCAGGTACTAAATGATACCTTGATGCCTTGGAAAAATTAATGGGTGAGTGGTTTACACGGAGAGCATTTTATTCCCTCTGAGTCAACATAGGATTCTGCCCAATTAAGTTTTGGAGGGCAGAATTTGCCCTAGAAAGAGGAGTTTAAAGGTTTAGAGTTATCGAAGCAATATAAAAACTAGCCCCTAATGTGTAGTAAAGATAGGACTTCTCACCGTGGGTTAGACTTTCATTATCACAGAGTTATTACATTTCCCTCAGTGGCCAAAGGAAGCGGGGGAACGGTGGGAGCTATCATTAAAATATAAACATTTTAACATTTTTAACGTTTATTTATGGCCAATCAGCTATCTCTTGGTGTCTTCTAAAACATGCCAAGCCACGTGGCTTGTCACAATGTCTCCGACAATTCAGAGTGTTGCCACATCAGATAAATAAATAAAAGTCACTGTTTTCTCTAGAAATATATTTTCTACATTTACTGGATTTTATATTCATTGAGACAACATAGAATTCAAATAGGCTGGAGGCATTATTGGATTTTGAACTAATTTTTTTTTTTTAATAGAGAAGGCCAAAATGCCATTTTGTGCAGTTAATCTAATTATTTCTCAAGCTCTGTTCTTCTGTTGGTTGAATTAAATTAACAAAATTAAATTAATGAATTTTTAAGGAGGATTTTCTTTAAAGAATCTGATATTATTGTGGTTATTTAAACAAAATGGATATACTTTTTATTTTTGTATAGTAAAGATGCTTGAAGTGTCTGAATCGAGTATAAGCGTACATTATTAGGTGAATAGTCTGGCAGTAATTATTTGAGGTTGACTTACAGTGACAGTAATATTATCACACTCATAAAGCACTTTTATGTTCTGAGATTTGTGGGGTTTTTACTCCAGTATTTTAATTGTTTATCAAAAGCACCTATGCAATAGGCAAAAGTGATAGACATGTAGTTTTTGCAAAAGCTGAGGATGTAGGTGAGGAAGCCGGGGAAGAGCTTTCCCCAGCTTCCATCCGCATCTCAGCCTCACGTTTCCCAAAGCACAGCTCAACAATGAAGATCTGGTCATGACACTCGTAGATACGGAAACGGAGGCGAAAAAGCATACGCACATACATTTGTTTTTACTGCAATGGTGACGGAGAAATAAATTACGCAAAGTATCATTTTAATATTCAGAGTGACACCGCTCAGATCTGCCTCCTGTCACAGCCACGTAACAGCTGTGCAGTTTCCCCTGTGAACTTTACCTTTCTCCTCTGCAAGACGGGAATAATAATCACACCTCAGGCCCTTGTCCCCATGATTAAGATATTTTAATTAATTGAGAGCACTTACAATGCCTAGCCAGGGCAACTCCCACGGTGCGACTCATTGAGATTAGAGGGTCAGGCAGGGCCTCATAAAGGAAGTGACATTTAAAATGAGAATGAAGAATAAGCTGAGGGAAGTGTTTAGGGAGAAAGGCTCCAAGGTAGTAATGGACCTGGTGGGTTTAAGGAACTAAGAGAAGGGAATTGAACCTAAAATTTCTGCTTCAAGTTGCTTATTGTGAAATAAGAGGAAATAAAGTATTTATATTAAGCAATGGCAGCCCCAAGTAGTGTGTGATCCATTCTACCCTAGGCTGGTGGTCCCGGAAGTGGGATAGGTAACTACATCCCAACAGTCCACAGGGTAAAGCAATTCACTGCTGAAGGCTGGGAATGCGTGAGAACGTCTGGGACTCAGGAAGTGTGGGACAGGAGCACGCTGAGTGGAGGGAGCTACAGTAACAAAGCCAAGGATATACGAAACACACAGATATTTCAGGAGCTTACCTCAGGAGTAGGGGAGATGGAGAATGCTGAGAGTTCTAAAATTGAGAATATAAGCAAAACAAATTATTCAGGCCACACTACAGAGTTTGGAGGTTTGGAGGCAACGGAGAATCACTGCATTATTTTAATCAGTGACATGTCATGGTCAGATTCCGATTTCTGAACGTTTATAAAACATCAGAATTTCTGGGAATGAGGTTCAGGTCTCTGTAGTCTTACTAAGCATGCCAAGTGAATCTTGTGGACTGCTACATTTTAAGAATTACTGTTGCTGTTGTTCAAAATAGTCTTAAGAATTTTGATAATTAAAAATAAAAAGGATTCTTCATGCAGAGGAGCACGAGGAAACTTTCTGAGGCAGCAGGGATGTTCTAGACTGCGATCGTGGTTGGGATTACACAAATTTATACATTTGTTAAAATGCATTAAAATGTATACCTGCAATTGGAGAGTTTTATTGCTTGTAAATTATCTTGATAAACCTGTTTGTTTTTAAAAGCCAGTGGGCTTAGTGGATAGCAAGGTAGTGCTACCCTTCAAAGAGGAATGCCATTGTTACATAAAGAGTCACAAAATTGCAAAGGGATGAACAGAGTGCTGTAGTAGTGGAAACAGTGAACACTTACTGGAAGGAGATGGTAATGGGAGGCAGGACAGAAGCTTGATAGAGTAGGATGACTGAAGAAAAACTCTTCAGGTGCCATTTGGAGCAAGGTAGAGGAGGTGAAACCTGTCGAGAAGAGAATTAACATGTAAGGAAGAAAAGTAATTACTGGGGCAGCTATAGTGAATGGGATTGAGAAAAAAAAAAACTGGCCGAATGAATCTAATGCATTTTTCTGCAGTGATTGAAAACAAAGAAAGCAACAATGAGATGTGCTGCTAAATTTTGCCAGAGTTGGTTGGACTTTTGCCAACAACGTAGACAACCAAGTTTACACTTCCTCTCTGTCCACCCGGACAAGCTCTGTTTTGCCTTCAAAGCTCTGACACAGTTATGTCCCTTCACTTGTTTCCACAAAGAAGCCACTTGCAGAAAGTTTGTCATGGGATTTAGAGATTTTTACTGAATGCCTTGTTTCTGACGTGGTGACCATGAGCCATGTTCAAACCTAATTGTAATGAGTTTTCCATGACCACATTGTGCTGCTTTCCCAAGGCTGAGATAAACTCTTCAGACTCTGCTCAGTATGATTTTGTTCTGTTCTTTGACCCTTTGGTCAGACAACCTTAAGACATCCATGGCAGTAGGAAATGAAAGATGTCCTCAGTTTCCTATCTGGCCCAAATTGGGGACATTTGACAGGACTGTTCAAGTCTTTTTTGAGAAATGGGATGCTTTTAGCTTTCTACTCTTTCCCCTCCAGCTCAAGCTGGATTTAATCCTATATTAATTGAGCTTCATTTTGTTTTTCTTTTTCCTGTTTGTTGATGTATTATTAGAGAAGAGCTTCAAAGCCGACAGGAAGCTGCTTTTTCATCCCTCCTACTCCTTAGTCCCACCCCAGACCCTCCAGCATCCTGACTCTCAACTTCAAAGAAACTGTGGAATCACTTGAGAAGACTGTTTCTCAAATTCTTCATCCTACTTCTCCACCAAAACCGAGGGGTAAGAATGGTGAACGATCAACTTCTTTCCTCTTTTCTAGCTGACCACGTGCTACATTTCTGAGTCCCCCAGCCAGTAGCCATTTTCAGTGATGAGCTGACCCTGCACAACCACTGCCTCTTTGGTCCTGGGAGCCTCCTGCTTTCCTCACCTGCCCGTCATGGGAAAGCTGTGTGCATGGCAAGCCTTTGATAGAAGATGTGGACAAAACTTCTTAGCAACCATGGCTTAAAAATACATGATCTTCGAGGAAAGTGTTCTATACATAATCTCAGAAACTAAAATGCTATTACTTTTCGAATAATTCCAAGTGAATTACACATGAGAGGCAGAGAAAATGATATTCACCATAATTTCTTCCAGGAAGAACACTGAATTTGTATGGAAATAACTTTTATAAGCCCACTTGGGACTTGGGTACAGTCTCCAAAGCTCAGCGCCCCCAAAGAGGTTTCCTCATGTGTTCAGCATTACTTATCCAGAGATAAGGGGCAAAAAGTTTTGTTGTCATAGGAAAGAGTGGAGAACAAGGAAGAAGGAGGGGGAAAAGTCTAAGGCAGATAAAATAGGCCCTTGTGTGGTGTGAACTTTTTCTTCATCAGTAGTCATTAGTACACATTTTAATTTTGTGTGTGTGTGTGTGAGAGAGAGAGAGAGAGAGAGAAGAGGGAGAGGTTCAGAAGAGGCAGACTCCTATATCCAGAGATCTGGGCTCAAACAGACACAGCCATGAGATAACAGGTACATAATACATCGGCTGTGTGTCCAGTTTTGAAAATGGGCTATTTGGGAAGTCTGGGAAATGCATTAAATTTTAAAACATATTATGCACTATTATTTAGGCAGTGGGCAAACCTGGATTTGAATCTGGACTCTACTTCTTGCCAGTTATAGACCTTTTGGAACTTCGGTTTGTGGGATTTTAAATAGACAGCCTCTGTAGAACACTTCCCAGACTCAGTAAAGCAGCGCCAGTACCTGTGATGACGATACTGATGAGGACGAGGAAGGTGATGACAACACACGTAGCCCAGCAGCTGACGGACTGAGCCTCCCATGGTGATGACCGCACCCGCACAGCGATTGTTAGCAGCAGTACAGCATAGTGTTACTCACATTTTAAGTAACGGTTTTTATGCTGATATGTGTTCACAAGAAGGGACAACATATAAGTACAAGTGAACAAAGATTTATTTTTCCATGTCATTAAATTAGCAAACTTAATAGTACTAGAAGTAAACCTCACATTGGAAACAGGGGCCATAGTCACAGCACTCTGTCCATTTCTGGAAAGATATATTGGAGTCATTAGGAAACTGAGATCAGAAGATAATTTAATGTATAAACTACTTCTTCTAAAATAGCTTTATTTATTTATAATGAACATTGACATGAATTTTCTGGCAAGTACAAGTTAGGACAATTACCAAGAAATCAGGCCATGCTAACTTGACGACTCTAGGACCCTATAGGAAAACCTGCCACAGGGACGCGCCCCTCTATGAGTACAAATGTGGACTGTTCCATGGATCGGCACAAACATAAAATACTTCAGGCTTCTTCAGGGGATATGTTTTTATAAAACATCAGCAGAGAGGAAACGTTTTGCTCTTTAAAGAATACTTCATATCAGACTATCCTTCAGGAATCCATGGTTAACAGAGAATAAAGGCACATGAAGTGGTTTACCACAAGCGGCAGTCCACCTATGATAAATGCCACTAACACAGACACCATTGCAGCTTTGCAAGATGGACTTTCTGCCGAGATCTTTTTAAAAAAATTTATTTTTCTTAAGGGGGAGAGGTAATTACGTTTATCTATGTTTAGAGGGGCACCGGGGATTGAACCCAGGGTCTCGTGCATGCTAAGCACGCACTGTGCCACTTGAGCTACACCCTCCTCTGTCAAGAACTTAATTAGGCACTGAGATTGTTCAAAGAAGTTAACGTAGATACTAACTAATATATATAAAACAGTTAAGCAACAAGTTCATACTGTACAGCACAGGGAACTATATTCAATATCCTATAGTAACTTATGGTGAAAAAGAATATAAAAATGAATACATGTGTGTTCATGTTTGACTGAAGCATTGTACTGTGCACCAGAAATTGACACAACATAGTAAACTGACTATACTTTAATAGTCATATATATATATATATATATATATATATATATATATATATATATACACACAAAAATAATGGAAAAAAATTTAAAAAGAAGTTAATGTCTTAAGTGTTTCATTGTTAGGGTGACTGTGTGGTGCTGTGACACTAACAACTCCAAGCCATGGCCGGGTCTTGGCAGGTCGGCATCGTCCAGCGTTAACAGGCCGAGAGGAGCGTGAATATTGTATTGCTCACCCTCCTTAGTTGAGGCCATCTTTCAGCTGCTTATTAAGGCACTGATTGATTTAAGAGGCTGTGTCGTACTTCATCATTACTGACATTGTACATTTTCTTTCTTTTCCTTCCACTCTTAGATGTGTGCTTCAGAAAGATGAATCCGTCATATTTTAGGTGTAAATAATTAGGTCTAAATACGAAAATAAGGTTGAAAATTCTTTTCTTATTTTGACAAATGCAGTGTCTGGTACATTCAGATGTCTGCTGTATTTTTGTTGTTGTTGTTGTTGTTTTTGGTATATTCTAGCTTTCTCCCCTATTTTTGTTTGAAAATTTTAACACAGGCTCTCATGCCAGCAAGTATTTTTTCTTCTTCTGAAAGCTGGAAGAAATCATTTCAAGCTTCAAGGCTGTGAACACTGACGATGTCTGACTTTTTCCAAAATGACTCGTGATGCTTTTTGCCAGGCCGATTCTAAGACTAGTTAGTTTGTGATCAAAACTTACAGATGGTACTTACAGAAGACGAGCCAGTAGGGCACTTCTCAAGAATGTCAAGATCAAACACTATAATTAAAGGTTATTTTGGGAAAATCCAGCGTCCCAATCACTAACTCCACAGGGGGGAAAAAAAGAAGAAGAGAAAACGATTTTGTGACAAAGTAATTGCTGACAAAAATATTGTAACCCAATGTGTCATTTGAAAACAATTGAATTTCTGGTCTTTTCATTGTGGACCCTTAACTTTCAAAGTGATGGTTAGGGTTATAGTGTATAATGCTGACTTTTCCTTAAGAGCACAGGTTATTTCACAGCTGTCATCGTCACACAGCCATCTCCCCTGTCACCAGTTTCTGTAGCTCATCCTTGCTGGCTGATATCTTTATGCCCAAACCCTCATAACATTTAATCACCACAAGGTCGAGGTCACATGATGGTAAGCCTGTGATGAAATTTTTACCTCTTAAAAATGTACAAGTGAAAATGTTATGCACTGAGGCAAAAGCCGAAAATAATGAATATCTGTAGTTTAATTTCCATGCATCAGTGCTTGTGGCAGTGAAATAAATACCAGGGTGAAGTAATAGAGTAGTTAAAGGGGTGGGCTAGTGGTTTAAAGACGAGAATTAATATCCATGATTAAAATTGCATGTATCATTGCCAAGGGCTGTGAAAATATGTCAATTGCATGACTATGTCTGTTTCAGCTGCCAGAGGAAGAACGTTTAAAGTTTAATAATTGCTCTGTTTTCTTGTATGAAACAAACAACAAATGAATTCTACAGATATCTGCTTTTGAAAATGATCAACTTTAATTATACATTTATTTTTATGTACTAACTGATAGGCAGTTTTTCAGTCATTTCTTTATTTAAAACCTATGCCAACCAACCTAATGTTGCATATCTGCAAGTTCTTTTTTAAGTAATTCTGTAAATTCTAGGCAACGATGCTATGATCCAGAGTATTTGATTAGTCCTTGAATTAATATTTGTAGTTCAAGTTTATACTGCTTGATAATGATAATGATGATGAATTTGTAATATCCTATTTGTAGGAAAGACGGCAAATTACATTTTCAGTATTATTTATAGGTTTAGGGTTTTTGTGACTAACGACCGTATATAACCTTAAATTACAACATGTAAAGTGTTCACATGACAAAACGACGTATTGGGGTAAATGAAGAGTGTGTGACTCATTTATTCTAAGAATACATCTGATTTTTACTGGTAACTTCTGTAGAACATAAGTTGAAAATTATCTCTAATACTCATAATCTCTACATTTTCGGAAGTCCTGCTTTTTTTTCAGGAATTTGAAGTGAAAAGTAGGCTTCCAAAATAAAGACTAGTTTTACAACCCTGGAAGAACATTTTTTTTTAAGTATTTAATGTATATATATTGTTATTTTTCTTAGAATTCTTTTTTTTAACATTGTTAATTTACCACAAAGCAAAACTCTCAAAGGCAAAGCTTTTTAAAAAAATAATGCTTTAAAATAAGTCTAGGGAAGACCTCAGGTAGACTAATTTATTAGCTATCAAAAGAAACTAAATCACCCACTCACACACACACACACACACACACACACACACACACACAGCCTTTGGCCATATCCTTGTTCAGGGTTATGCTTCTGTATCTTGTCCCCTTGAACGAGATGAGTACTGTACTCTTTGTTTTGCTCAGAACTGAGGAAATGGGTACTTGGTTAGCACTCAACAAATAATAAGTCATAATGACAAGTACTGAATCCAATCTGAAACCGTAGGGGAAATTTAAGTGGTCCCAAATGCCAGTGTTCTCTGAGTTAATTCCATTTGTGAAGGAGCTGCAATTCCAGATGGAGGTTTCGTGAAATAATTCAAATTATTCTCTTCTATTTTTAACTTCTGGATGGGCCGAAGAGATTTTTCACACTGAAGATTGCAGCCATGGCTCTCACCAAGCTGAAAAACAAGCTTCAGTGTGATGATCCACACAAGGCCAAACTTGATGAGAAATGTAGGGTGTTGCTATGGCAATTCCGTTCGCTGGCACTTTTCTCTGTTGGCTTCATCCTGACAGTACGTTCTAAAAAGAATTATATGAAAAGGTGTGGTGGCTGTGAAGACATAGCTGAAGCCAAGAAGATAGAACTTTCTCATCTTTCTTTCTCCAGAAGAGAGAACATGGCGTCATCTTGCAATGCCACCCCAGCGTACTTGGATGGCTGGCTGGGGAGGTGTCGTCCTGAGATTTCATTGAAACCCTGGGATGTATTTCTCTCTGGCTTCAGTGGGAAATTGGCAATGCCACGGTTCTAAGCACAAGTACAACTTGAAGGAGGATATTTAGTCTAAACTGAAAGATGATAAGACCTTGGCTCCTGAAAGAATGAAGATATGTTTTGTTGTGGTGGTGGTGGTGGCTGTGTTGTTTTGTTTTACATTCAACAGAGGTTCGATATATTAAAATATCATTTAAATCTAGGCATCAGAAGTGAAAGAATCCCAGGTTTGAGTATCTCTGATGGAGAAGGAAGATTTATTAGTTCCCCTAACATCATTTCTTTCCAAATAGACCGTCCTCTCAGAGGTTATAATCAATGCAATTGTTTATTAAAAAACAACCTCAATTAGAATCTAATTGCAGGCATTGTGTCAAACATTTTTTCCTGATTAATATCACTTTAACTCTTCATAAACACCCCTACAAGGTAGATACAAAACTCCATTTTGTACATGAAAAGGGGGAAATTCACAGAAAATGTAACTGGGCTAAGGTCGATCATCTGTAAGAAGGAAATGTAGTTGTTGAACCCAGAGCCAAGATCTTAATGTGTTATTAAACAGGACTCACTGTGTCAAAATTTGATGAAGCAGGGGATGCCTAAGCCATTTACTAGTAACCAGGAAAAATTGTATTTTTTTGTCATTACTGTAAAAACATCCTTTTCCAAGCTACAAAACACAACCAATCAGGTAAGATTAAGGAGGTGAGGTAGCAGAGATTCTTGTGCCTTAAAAAGGAGTCCATTTTGCAAACTGAATTCAACAATAAGCATTTATAGAGCTCTTAGTGTATGCTCTAAGTATAAAAGGACTTTTGAAACACCAGTTTCTATTCCAGAAGAATCTGTCAGTTACCCAGGAGAACACCGTCAACAAGCAAAGCAGGGATTCATCTATTTAGAAGTGAGTATATATATATATATATATATATATATATATATATATATATATATATATTTAGCGATAAGACAGAGGTTATGAATTAGCAGCCTGATGATTGATGTGGCCCTAGGCATGTTTAATTTCAACCATAAAATCTGAATCTTTGTTTAAAAAAAAACAACAAATATTTGTGAACACAAAGTTCTTATTCCCATTTGGCAACAACTGGCTGAAGCTGAATGAAAATTTTCCCTTTAGTAGTGGTGTGTACTCTCCCCATCCCTACTCTTCCCTCACACTGAAGTTCAGTGAGGGCTGACATTCATTGTAAAGCTCGTGTCCTTGTTTTTCTCATGTCTACTTATATATATTACTTTCCTGGCCCCTATAGGCTTTTGAGGTTGTCACCAATTTGTAAGGACACCAACAGGCATTTGAGATTCAGATGGATAGGTAAGAACAGAATCCATCGTTCAGATGGCGGTAGAGTATTTACTCCTGGCTACCCTCTTCTGTGGTGTCCCGTGGATATACTCAAATAGCTAAAGAAGAGATCTGGAACTGGAATTGAAGTTGGCACTGCTACTGAGGTTTTCAGAGACATGATTTATTGCAAAACGATTCTGATTTATCTAAACCTGGAGAGGATGTGGGTCATTGAGATGCCCAGCTGTGGGTGTGATGTGTAAACATTTGCAGATAAGCAGACACAATTTATGCGCTAAGGAAATGCCAACTGGGCAGTTAGATTGAGCAGAGGAAATAAAATGGAGCAGAGGGCTAGGATGAGGAGTGAGGGAGAGAGAGGTAGGGAAGGAGGGAGGCACACTAAGATTTGTGAGGTATGTTCACATATGACTGAAGCACTGTGCTGTGCACCAGAAACTGACACAACGTTGCAAACTGACTATACTTCAATTAAAATATATAAAAGATTAAAAAAAATAAAATTAAGTGTATCATCTTAGATATCTTGCAAAAAAAAAAAAAAAAAAAAAGTCGTGAGCTTATAGCTCCTCAACCCTTAAGCATTGCTTGGAGGCTTGGCCTTTTCTAGCCATCCACCCAGCGGCCTCTGTTGAAACGGATTCCAGGCTTTTTTCTCGGCTCTTGCCTTTACCTCTACCTGGAATGACTTCTTTGCAAACCTTCAATTCAACTGATTTTCTCTTACATTTCGACACGTGGTTCAGGAGGCTCATCCTTCACTAAACTTGCTTGTTTCCCCTTAGAAAAAGGAAGTGATTTCTCCCATTCTACTACAAATATCTTGTATAGGGTTCATTCATTACACTTCATCTCACTGAAGTTTAGTTTCCACATACCTGTCTTCCCGTATAGACTAGGAATTCTTCAGCAGGCGCTCACGTTTTACTTCTCTCTGTATCGCAGTCTCCCAGCACGGTGTGATAAATATTTGTTGAATAAGAGAGTAAATACATTCTCAAAAGAGAGCTCAGTAAGGTATTATATTAAAATTTTCTTGACTGATTCACTAATTACATAATTTTAAGGAGCTAAAATTCACTCAAAATAGCTAGTTTACGTATGCAATTATTAATTCCATTTATAAAAATTGTGATATTATTCTGAAGTTAAATGTGTGTATATGTATATATCCATATCTGTATTTCTGTATCTGTAATTAGTTGAACATGTTCTTCATTTGAGGTACTAAATGAGGCACTTGGGAGAGCATCTGAGTGGAATTTAATTACATAATTAAATAAACATTTAATTTCATTATAAAAGTTACCAGATATACCCCCTATCTAGCCACCTGCCAAAGTTGCATATTCTTTTAAAAAATGGTATCATTAAAATATTAACCAAGGCAAGGAAACAATTACGTCTTTCGTATAGTACCTAATGAAGGGAAGTACACTGAAGTGTGCAGCTCAACTGAACTCACCAGCATACCTAAGCTCCCAGTTCAAACATACCGTATTACCAGCTCCCCAAAACCCCTATTTCCTCTCCTGTTCGGAGCCCTTTTGCAACTTGAACCCCATTTCAGATTCTTAAAAACACAGCTTAGTTTTTGCCTGTTTTCAGTAATTGAAATGTTGACTATATTTAAAACTTATTGCTTATATAATGCATACATTATAACCACATTAAAAAATAGACATTCTTAATTCTGCAGAGTTACAAAGGTAGAAAAGATACAGTCTTGACACTGCAGAAGCTTATCTGATAGAAGAGGTAACACATAACCGAAAACCTAATGCCACATATGGACATATACCAGCACATAGTAAATGGATTCTGAGTTACGATAGCAGAGTCTTACAAAGGGAAGCGCTTATCTGGCTTCATACAAAGGATAGAGTCACTATTGAGGCTCCGAAAAAGATTTTTAGGCTCTGAAAAATGATTCTAATAATAGCTTTCTTTCAGGTTGGTGGAAACAAAGCTGTTTATATTTCCGTTATTGTGATAAATTTATCTCATGGGTAAATGCAGATCTTCATAATCCTCTCTCTGATGGAAACCTCTTAAATCACACCAAAGATGGGTTGAAGAAGAAGACCTGGGCCTTGGCCATGATGGTAAAGCTCCTAGTTAACCACTCTTGGGTTACTTTTTGGAGGAAGAGCTATTAATTAACTGCAATGGAGCAGAGAAGTGTACCAGAGGGCTGAGTTTTAAAGCTACTCTTCCATGTGGATGAGAAGTCACAAAACTAGAAGTTTCACTAGGAAGCAATTTTTTGTGGGTTACAGATTGCCTGGACTTGAGTTTCCGAGTGAAAAAAGGCTTCTAGGTTGCAGAGCTGGGTGGGGTAGGTCCAACAGTTGTCTCTGAAAGGTTGAACAGCCTTAAGGACTATGTATGTGACCTGGTGACTATGATACACTGTTTCTTTCTCAGAAATGTCTTGCTTTATACTCAGTGGAAAAGTAATGCCCTTTGTCAATCGTCTTGCTTGAAAGCAGAGTGGTCCTCACTCTGTTAAACAGTTGCCTGCCTTAGAATCAGCTTCATCTCTTGGGTCTCATCAGCCAGAGCCTTGTATTTCAGGCCGGCTCTCATTAGGCCATGCTTTCTATTACGGGCTCCTTGTTCCTATAACTGGCCATTCCTGACTTTACTGTGGAATCAGCCCAGGAAACCAGTTGTTTATCTGTCCTCACACCATCACCAGAACAGTTTCCCATCAAATATTCTCAAGAAACTTCAACCAGTTTTGGAGAAAACTGCTTCCCACATAAAACTGAACGGTCAGAGGTTATGCTATTATTGCATGACGTTCCAAGAACAGGGGAATTTGGCTCTCACTGCACCCTGGTTTTGGTTTCGAACAAACAACAGTCTGAATCACATCTAAACTCCAAAGGACTCATGTTCCCGAGTCATGGTGGGGGAGAGGTCTGGTCAGGAAGGGGACTGTGTGCTTTTAAGACGAGCCCCCCAGAGCACAATAAAGAAAGAACCCATATGCGGTTGAGCTCAAGCACTAAAGTAACATAATATGATGACATTAACGTAATGGCGCAGAGTGAACGAACCTCTTCTCCCTTGAGTCCTGGAAATGGATGCTCCCTCAGCAACTCAGAGAAAGTGCTTCCTCTGTGCCTTTTGGGATAATCTGTCCCAGGATTTGCCTCAGGGAGGATTGCTTTCTCCAAGCCCGATATCATGTAAAACATTAATTCTTAGATTCATTTGAAGGATATGTTGAAAATAAACTAACTTCACAGTATGGTCTCAATAATGGAAAAAATGAAAACAAAACCAAACAAAACAAAACAAAAGCTATATGTAGTTTCAGAGAAAGGAATATATATACATACACACAAACAGTATAGAGAGAAAAATATATGACTGCTGACTCTTCTTTCTGGGTTGTTAATCAATATGAATTTTGTTCTTAAAGTCATCTATAATTTTATACATCAAGCAATATTACTTCTGACACCAGAAGTGAAACCAAACTGTTATTTTTAAAAAGGGAACCAGTGAATCATTGGAGATTCTGATTTGCAGTCTGGGGAAAGATCAGTGGCGTGTGCCCCCCTTGGCTCACAGTGACGTCACTAACACAGGTCTGTCGAGACTGAGGTATTCTCAGAGGGGCAGGGCGAGGTGGGACTCCTTGCCCGACACCCCCACAGCTGCTGTACAGAGTGCAGCACAGAGTGTACGTGGGTCTATGTACTGACTTAGATGTGTGTCCAACTGGTCTTTGACCTTGAGGTAAACATGGAGAGCCAGTAAAGTACCTGGTACAAATCAATACCTATTCACTGAATAAATGATTGAAGGAATGAGTGAATCGAAAGCATGTATGAGGGACTGAATTTCCCAACAACCACTCGTGAGGTTTTCTAAACGTTCTACAATCTATCTTCTAACAATTTTAGTTGCCACCATTAAAATTCAAAATCTGCTTTAGAAAAATGGGAACAGAGTCAAAGTGAGGGTTTTTTAAAAATTTCTTTATTCCTTCCTGGGAATTGTAATACATTATCTATTTTTATATTCTATTGTAGGACAGGAGTTTTAGGTAGGCATACAGTACTACAAAGCATAGATTAACAGACATTACACTTGAGAAAGCTTATTTATAAAATCCAATCAGCCCAATGGAATCAAAATAGCTACGGTTAGTGTAGATTGGGGGAAAAAAAAGCCAAATTTCATCATAAAACCTTATCTTGAACTAGATCCAGTGAAGTAGTGATATAAAAGTTAGCGAATCTTTTAATAAAATATTAGTGTGTTTACCTAGATAATTCAATTATAAAGTCATCAAGGAACAGAACTTACGAATTACTAAAAATAATATGAAAATTTCTGTGATATTACATAACTTACATAGAATAATACACAGAGTTTTTGCTTTTTAAAATTTATTTATCTATTTCCATGTAGTAGAAGACAGCATTACCAATTATATATTAGTATTTCAAGAGTATAAACAACAGCTGAAAGAAGCAATTTGAGTAGCGTAATATTTCATAAAGATGTCAACTTTTTTTAAAAAAAGAAAGTGTTCATGGTACTGATTTGATACTTCCAAGGAGTTTATGACTTAAAAAGGAGTCAGGATGACTGCTTGAAGTTCATTAGATTTCTGGTTCCTTGGTAGCCGGTGGCCCGTTAGGGTGTCGGAAACAGAGTTTGCCTCTTTTGAGTGCAAAACAACAGAGTATGCTACTTACCTACTGAGTAGCATTTACCCAGAGGGACAGATATTGAGAGCAATTTTCCTGAGAATGTTGATATTTTCATGGAAACCAAGTAAATTCCATTCATCTGCAGTGGAAGGTTGGCTTCCACAGTGTTGGCCTCTACTTATCACTAAAATATCCATGGAAGACAAAAGGGGAAATGGCCAGTGAAGTCACAGGTACCATTTGCTCCCTCTTAATTGTACATCTGCTCTCCAAAGACCTTTATTAGGAATCTGTTTTCCAGGATTTGTCATAAAATATCCTCCTCTGTTGGTAGGGGACTCTCAGTTCTTGGCCCATTCATATGATAAGTTAGCTTGAACCTCTCTGTCACATGCCTATTATTGAACTGAACTGTTATTTAAATCTTGCATTGCCATTGAGTTTCTCACTTACCTATGCTTTATCTCTTCAACTGAATCGTAAGGTTTAGGAAGGTCATAGAACATGTTTGCCATTTTCTGTCCTACCCACAGTGCCTTTCACAGTCTTTGGCAGGTACTTAGTAAATTTTGATGGATAGGGTAAGAATGGGCTGAAAATACCAAACCTGAGCCTTACCTATTAGCTACCAGTTCAATTCTACGACTTGCAAATTTAATTTTGATTGAGTGCAAAGTGCTCACTTATTCTGCAACATGAAAAAAGGTGCATATTTAGAAATAATTTATCTTCTCCTGGTAACATCAAAATTCTAGATTTTTCTTTCTCTCTGAGAGGCCCAAATAATTTGCACAAGTTAATTTACAGGTAATTTAAGGTAAAAACTCAGTATTTCAAATGAACACATCCTGCATACATATTTTAAAATATGACATTTTTACTTATAACAGGTTTTATACTACAGAAGATGAGTGAATTTTACATGTGGATTATGAACCAATCAAGGTAAATATTATATCTTGAAACACCAACATCCTCCTAATTCTGAACTAATGTTCAATAAAAATTACAACCAGAAGGTATATGGAATTTTCACTTAATTTGTTTGTATCACATAAAAAAAATAAAGGCAAAATTGCACAGTATTAAGGCAGGGCTGAGTATTTTCCATTTGCTAAGGGAAAAAAAAAGTCTGTTTCAAATGAATGGTCAAATTTGCTAAACATTTACGTTCCTTCAAATTGACTAATCTCAACAACCAAACGTTTTCTTAATAATATGT
Source organism: Camelus ferus (assembly GCF_009834535.1). Lineage (NCBI taxonomy): Eukaryota > Metazoa > Chordata > Mammalia > Artiodactyla > Camelidae > Camelus > Camelus ferus. The sequence continues at coordinate 70,180,274 of NC_045704.1, read as the reverse complement.
GCAGAAGATTCGGGCAAGAACTTCCAGTGTAACGTATCAATAGAGCACTGGGTCATACTGTATCGTATTAGGTATTTCATGCCAGCGATACTTTAAAAATCAGTAAGCGATAGCAAAAACTACATTGTGTCCAATCAAGGGGTGATGAATTTAGCAGCATCTGCTTTACACCATCACTTTAACATTTTCAAACCAAGTAACACAATACTATCAAAGATACCAAATTGGCATGAAACCTTCATTTAGAGGAAGTAGAATATGAAACTAGAGCTAGATACTTGGAAAATAGAACTCTATACTCAACCATAGGCTTAATATGCCTTTTTTCCCTCTTCCTCTGAAACAAAAATAAAAAGCTTTAACACAAAAATCCTACCTTCAGGTAGTTTCAAAGCACAAGGGCATGTCGGTACTAAAAGCCACTTGTCTAATAAAAACAGTCACATGATAGTGTACCGTGGTTTAAAAAATTACTGTTCACATTTATCTTGATGAAATGCTGAAAAGCCTAACTTTTGTACCATTTTAAGCAAGTACAATTTTTCATATTTTTCAAGTAAAACATGTAGGGAATCAGCAAAATTACAGGAATATCTTTCAGTGCCCATTATGTATTTCCAGGATTTGATTATTTAGAGAAAAATTAAAAGCTAAACGGCTGTGATAAAACAGACATTTCATGCTCAAAATGAATGACATTTTATGCTTTTTAAAAGAAATTGATGGGCTTTTGAAAAATTTTGTTTTAAAGAGATACATTTTCTATACCAATACACAAAATAAGTACTAGAAAAATGACAAGGCTTTGGAAATAAGACAACAGAACTCCCATACCCTGCCTTTGTTTTGTCATTGTGATGTGGCCACTATTCATTTAAATTTAGACTGGAATCTCACTAATAATCTTTCAGCTTCAACTTCCTCCTCCTAATTGCTATCCATTTGCTGACATCTACCTTTTACTGTAATTTAGTTATTTTCTTTTGTTCTTTGCTATCTTAAAAAAGAAAAATTGTCTTATTTTTCTTTCTGTAGGCATAAGAAAGTTCTCAGTTCCTTGACTATTCTGGAGAAAAAAATGAAATGATGGCCTGGATTAGAAATAATTATTTAAATTGCTTTAGTTTCAGGAAATTGAAAAAGACAAAGCATATTTTCGTGTAATACTAGCTCATTTTAAATAGGCTCCTGCGAGGGTCTTGGCTACAACTTGCCTGACCAGTGTCCACTAGATGACACTGTTGTATAAGCACAGTAGGGAGAAGCCGTGGCTCTGACAATAATTTATCATATATATATTTAGATATTGTCAGTGTCTCTCTTTCAAGACGAAACTGGCTTAGCATTTTTAATTGGATATGGCTGATAACTTCACATAATTTAGAGTAAAGTTACCCTCAAAGGTTAAAATGGAGGGAAAAAAAAGAAACATCTATTTCACAGGGTCCATAATTTTTACAATAGAAACATCTTTCCAAATCTGTATATTTCACAGTTAAAATCGACTTCATTAGGAATTTTAAATTGCGCCATTTCACATCGAGTACAATGATTGTACTGATAATGCTGGTTTTCAAGTAGTGTTTTGTCAGAAGTCTTTTTTTTTTCTCTCTCTCTCCCTTCCCCGAGCCCGTGTCCTCCCTCCCTTCTTGTCTCTTCAATTCTCTTTTTCCTCTCTCCTCATTCTGAACTGGGAGCCCTTCCAGAGCAGCGCCAAAATCAGGAGAAGAATCAGTTGTCTAGAGCTAATTGCCTCTGTGCCCCGTCATTGCCAAGTGGGGAAACTTTAGCCTCAGGAAAAGCCGGTGAAACGGACACGGTGTAGACACACTTGTGTAGACAGAGCCATCACAGGAAACCCCACCACCTGGAAGTGTACACACACTTCTGCACACAGAGGTTTCTCCCTGTAAAATTCGACATTGGGAGATTTGTTGTAAGATTTCTGCTGATGATAGGATTCATTCCTTCCTAGTAACTCGTTCTTCCTCTGACGTTCAAAATCACCGTTACATTAAGCTCATTTGCCGTGGCTTCAATTTAATAAGAATGTTGAAGGAAAAGCAGTCATGCTCCCAGCTACGCAGTACGTACGCTAATCTCATGCTGTTTACCTGAAAATCTCGGAGGAGGAGCCAGGCCTGAAAGGAAATTACTCCAAGTGCACGTGGCAATAGAAGTGTTTTATGGCAAGTGACATGGCTCAGAGGGAAGCGACAGGCAGGCCATGTTGTTGCTTTTGTCTTTCTTGTTTTTAAGCCAGGCCTGCTGGAACTAGGAAAGCAGAGGCCCCCTGTGAGGCCCCCGCCTGCTGCGGATCTGCGCCCCCCGGAACTGGCCGCGCCTCTGGTGCTGAGTTTCCACTTGGACTGTGCTGTCAGCGTGGCTGGTGAACAAAACCATCCCATCCTGCCATTGCATCCGTGACAAGGCAGAGGAAAGGGACCCACAGACTAAAGTTTGTTTTCAAAGACATGGTTATAGTCCTTCAACTCCCGGACATCCTCTTAAATTGGTGGACGATGGGAATCTGGATCAGGTGAAGCCTCAGGCGTGATTAAGTTCCCCTCCTTTCTTTCCACTTCTCAGAGTCTGTTTCTGCTTTTGATTTTATCCTCTGCTTGCTCCGAAGGGAAAGCTATCCCCTCTGTTCTTAACTGAAAAGTATATTATAGATGGAAGGACTTTTACACACCTGCTCTTCCACTCCGGGTGTTTTATATAAACTCACTGAGCCTCAGATTTACCTCGTACGTAATTCTACACATGTTATTATGAAGATTAAATGAGATCCTAATATTTGTGAAGTACACGCAAGTTTTTTGACATACCGTCCACGTGCAGAAAAAGCTGATCTGTAGAAAGCATCCTAAAAAAGGGAGGGGGATCTTCAAAGGAGGTGGGTGTTAGGAAAGAATCCAATTCAATGCTGGACCAGGACTGAAAGAAACTAAAACATATCTCCATGCTGGAGGGAAGAGAATCTGGAAATGGTGTTACACGCAAAACTGAGGATGAAAAAGGAACGATATTATGACAAGAGGAATTACCGTTCTTAGGTGAATGTTGGGTGCTAGACACTGTGTATACATTCTCGCATTTGATTCTCACAAAACCTCTATGAAGAGTTTTCATTAGCATCTACTTTTTCTAGTGGAGGACACTGAGGCTCACAGACATCAGGTGTCAAGTCCTGGGTACCTTGGCTCCTAAGTGGTAAAGCCTATTAAAGTTCCACTTTCCACTGCCATTAGGCCAAGTCTCTCTTCTAACACTTTACAAGGAGAGCAAATACGACTTCTCTAGCACTAAGGTTTGTAATGCTGGACCTCAGTCAAGCTTTTTTTATCAAAAGCTTATTTAATTCAGACTGTAGCTGATCTACAGATTACAGAACCTGTATCCTATGGTATTGCAAGAGAGTCCACAGAAAACAATTGATTCCAAATGAGGAAGTGGAAGGGACGCCACTCTTGACCAGTTCCATCACTTTTTACCACTTTTTAACGACAGCAGTGAGAGGGCACTTCTCTGATCCTCACCCTTTGGATAGGTTCAGTGTGTGTGAAGGTGAAAATGAGGGACGGGTTTCCCCAAATATTTAAGGAACCATGGAGCACCCATCACTATACATCGCTCATTGTGAGCTTTTGTAGGTGGGTGACCAAGCGTGATGGAAAATTAGTGTATGTTTCGGCAGACACGTGTAAGTCTACATCAGTATCTGTAAGACTCAGAGGTGCAATTAAATGCATAAACACAATAAATTTAGTCCCAATAATAATGCAGTGTCCTCTCTGAGATCTGAAATACACCTGCCTTTGCATTGTCCCCTGTCCTAGCATGCATGGACATGTCTGAAATATGAAGTCTGGACCTCTTATCATTGAATTACTGTCATATGTTTAGCAAAAAGGCAACATGAATTCAGTAGTTGTTTATGAAACGGGACATATACTCCTCCTCTTCCCCGACATACATAGATCTTGGTGCCAAATTTTGGACCTAAAGCATGTCCGCTAGATTAGCTGATGGGCCCGGAGATATGAAGAGCATTTTCATGAAGACATCCTCCATCTTGGAGGCTCTGGAAGTGAGGCCCTGCTGATATTCTTCCTCTGGTGAGAGATCGGTGCGTGAACCGCCCAGTGACAAAGGCCTCATCACTTCTCAATCCACTGTTCACTGACATTGCGAGAGAGAAAAAAAGCTCATAGATATTTGTGACCTTTTCATTTTTTTTTTCTATCTCTAGCCAAATATCTTGGGTAATCCATCTCCCTGCCTCCAGCCTCCACTCACATTTCCCTCTTCATCCTTTCCTTCTGATGTTACCTACAATCTATGATCACTTACTTTTCTGACGAAAGTTTTTACGTATGTCCTATCTAGGTGGTCACAAGACACAGCAAATGGATAGTGAGGAAATCCTAAAAGATGTGGATCTGTTCCCAGGTACCTATGATTTTCTACTTAGGTTCCCTTAAGATTTAAAAATTGTAATTTAGTACAGGTGGCAGGATGTCTGGGCTGCTGAGCCCAGGGGAGGAGATGCTGCCTAGAATGTAGAGCGGACACAGCTAGGGTCTCTCCATTGTAAACTCAGGCTTTTAGCTCCCTTTTCTATTAAACAAGGCATTTCACAGGACTGGATTCCATGGCTTTGCCTTCGGTTCAGGAAGAACAGTCTCTGTTTAAAGGGGGACTTTTCTAGGGCCTGATTACACCCGAGGACATTAAGTGGGTTCTTCCATCTCTTTGCTAGATTGACATTATTCCATGACCTTTGCTGTCAGAGAATTCAGATTTTACATGAAGGAAAAATCCTTTCTTTTCAGCAAAATGCTGAAGATTTTGAAGCAGCCCAAGGGCCCAGATGAGTAAGCAGTCCTACTTGGAGCATCTAGAAGTCTTTGTCCCCCAAACATATGGGTGATGTGCTTTTTAAAAAATTTAAACATCTTAGAAATTAAAGCTTTTGCTTTCTCTTTCATACGCATATTGCTAATTTCTTGGTAACTGGATGGTTTAATTTGGACAGGAAGGAAATGTTTAGGAAGCTTTTCCTCAATGATCAGCAGAAGACATACAGGACTATAAATTGCTAAATTATGATGCTGACACCATCAAAAGACAACGGTAAATGCTGATCATAAAGGCCAGATCATCAGGAAAACAGATATAACCACCTTCTTACTCAGCCTGGGAGCCTGATTTTTTAATATACTGGTGTACATTCAGATTTTTCAAGTCTCCTTGATATGTAATTCAGACATCTGCCAAACCCCTCACTCAACATCGAAGGCTTGGTCACCTCATTTGGAGTCTAAAGATGCTTTATTTTGAAGTTACTTTGAGGAGTAAAGGGCAATATAAAATATGTGAATGTACTTTTCAAAGGGTGAAGCAGGAACACACATGAATACTATTGTTGTTGTCACAGCTTTGTGTATATTCAGGATCAACTATGTTTAAAAGACAAGAAACTCACTTTTGGGATCCCCTTAGATATTGTGAGTAATGAAACTCAACAGTTTATTTTCTAATTCAAAGGGCTTTTTGTTCTTTTGCTGGTAAACACTAATCTTTTTTTTTTTTTAAGTGAGGTACAGTCAGTTACAATGTGTCAATTTCTGGTGTACAGCACAGTGTCCCAGTCATGCATATATATACATATATTTGTTTTCATGTTCTTTTTCATCAAAGGTTATTATAAGGTATTAAATATAGTTCCCTGTGCTAAACAAGAAATTTATTTTTTTAACCTATTTTTATATATGGTGGCTAACATTTTTGCAAATCTCAAACTTCCAAATTTATCCCTTCCCATCCCCGTTCCCCCTAGAAACCATAAGATTGTTTACTATGTCTGTGAATCTGTTTCTGTTTTGTATTTGAGTTCATTAGTGTCCCTTTTTTTTCTTCTTTTTTTAGATTCCACATATGAATGATATCATATGGTATTTTTCTTTCTCTTTTTTGATGATCTGAGAATGATGATCTCCAGGTCCATCCATGTTGCTGCAAATGGCATTATTTTATTCTTTTTATGGCTGAGTAGTATTCCATTGTATATATACACCACATCTTCTTTATCCTGTATCATCTGTTGCTGGACATTTAGGTTGCTTCCATGTCTTGGCTACAGTATATAGTGCTGCAATGAATAATTTAGAGGGTTGCCATTAAGGTGACATTTTCTCATTTGATATGGACAACTAAGAATTGGTCTCAATGTATGAAAAAAAGTCTAGCAACTAGAGGAATCCATTCAAGTGAGTACCTACCTTCCAGGGCAGAGCATCCCATCATTAGAATGTCCCAACATTATCATTAGAATGGTAGAGCCAGTGCCACTCTGTTAAGGGTATGGTGGTGAAATTTCTCATCCAGAAGACGCAATCCTTGACATTTCCTGTCCTTTCCTTAATAGTTCTCTCTAATTAACCAAACATATACTTTAGTTATTTGTTTTCCGGTCTCTCTCACTCTTTCTCACGTATCAACTCCACGAAGGCAGAGATTTTAGCTGATGTTGTTCATTACTGCATTTCCTGTACTTAAGATTGTGTCAGGTACATAGAAGGTGTACAATAAATATTTTAACCTATTAAAGACTGGATGAGGTCCTCTCTAAGATTCCTTCCTATTTCCACATTCTCAGAAACTATGAAAAAAGGCAGTGAGTCCTAAATATAAATAAAGATGACTGACTTAATAAAAATATGCAAATCTTCCATAGACAAGGAATCTCTGCTTTCACTGTCTTTACTGGGTTTCTCTTCTCTAACTTCTGAGTATTTGGAAAACAACAGGGCCCGTATACTCTTGTTCCCAGAATTAAGCTGCAAAAACTATATATATATCTATCAAATACTAACAATAAGAAAATAAAAAAGGGTATCATATCTATTTAGTTTCTTTCCTGACTATGTGGATTTCACACAGAAGGAAAACAGAGACTCATTCATTTATCCAGCAAACATTTGCTGAGTGCTTGTTCTATGTCAGACACTTGCAAAATACTGGGGGGAAAAAGAATTCTGTCCCAGAAGAGTTCACATTTAAGAATGAGAGATAAAGACACCACTAAGCCTCTTTGGTTGTTCTTTTCTCTGAGCCTTAGAATGAAAATGACAATGTGTACTTAAATGCAGTTGTGCTAGGAGGCTCTGCTCTTCAGAGCTTTGCTAGCACGTTAGTAGGCTGACGAATAAGCAGTGGCCGAAAATGTCTTTACGGACTTTCACCAAGTCCCTGGAGTACGCCAAACATTGCATATCTTCAAAGCTTGGGATTCAAGAGTATCTTCAAAATTTGGGAAGGGAAATAGACTTATAAACAGATCATTGGAACAGTGTAAGTGCCATCCGTCCTTAAGCTGTAGTGGAAATGCAGTGGAAACAGAGATCCACTCGGAGAGGCTGGGGTCAGGGAAAGTGTCCCAGTTAGAATCCTAGCAAGAAACCCAGGCATCCTCAAACTGGGTGGTTTAAAAAAAAAGCTTTTAACGTGACTATTTACCTAAAGGTGGGCAAATGTAGGGAAACAAGACAGTGCAGTATGTTGGAGGTCCTTATGCTCCCAGGCTTCGTGGAGTAAAGGGAGATAGAAATTTCTGGGTCCTGGGACAGAAAGAGCTGTTTGGGAAAAAACAAACAAGCAAACAAACTGCTTACCAGGTGCTGTGGTCTTCAATTCGGGGATGCAGCTAGCCCGTGCAGTTTAGGGGTGCTGGCTAGCCAGCTTGCTCCCAGGGAGAGAACTGGGGAGATAAAAACCCTCGAGTCACTCTTCTGATCTTCTGCAAGTACTCATACTGGCTGAACCCAAAAGAAGGCAAAGGACATCCACTGATAAAGTCGACACAGGTCAGCCTCCCTGGCGGCAGAGCACAGGGGAGAAGAACCATGAGTCAGTGTGGCCAGGTGAACAAAATAGAGCCAACGCAGACGTCTTCGGTGGCAGGAGACCCTCAAGCGAGAGCTTGGAGGCTGAGCAGCAGTGCGCTAGTCGGATGAACTGGATTGCTCCAGAGAAGGAACGATGTTTGAAGAGAGTCTGACAGGAGGGTTTCTACATAGATTGGAAAAGGTAGACTTTGTCTACTTGTTTAGAAGATTCCCCAAACATGCTTTCACTGTCATGAGCTAATAGCAAAGTAATGTAACAGGGTCAGAGAATCTGGGAACTGACCTAAAGCTCTTGTGAATACCAGCAGAATCACTCCCGCAGTCTAGAGACTTTAGAAGACCGTTTGAACACCTCCAGTTAGATCCAAGGTGAGACTAATAGTGGGAAATAGTGTCCTTTCTGAGGTATGGTATGAAATCACAAAGCGAAGGACCCTTACACAAAATATTAGTAAGTGCTGTGGATTGAAACTTTCTTTCCCTGCCTGTTTGGTCAATATGAATCAAAGGCAAATGGCCAAAAAAAAAAAAGGAAAAGCTTTCGATCTCAAATTATTTCAGAGCATAATAAGCTGCACTTCTCTTGATGAGAAACCATTTCTGTGCCACACAGTCCGCCTGGACCTTCACGTTCTTCTGCTCCTTGTGCGTGCAAGGTTACTGGAGAGCCGATTCTCAAGAACTGTACCCTAGCCTGCCTGGGGCAACAGCATGAGACAGTGGTCTTCAAACTTTTAAAAAATGAAGTCTTACATACACACAACTTCAATATCTAAATGAGGTGAAAGTCAGAATTCCCTGACAGTTTAAATACTCATTGTTCAGCAGAAGACATTTTATTATTTCCCCCTGAAGCACCGTTGTGGACCCTTGAATTTCCTTAAGCAACTGTTTGAAACTCACTGCCCTCAAGAAAAGGGGATTGTAAGTAGTGACTTGACCCCCCCCCCCAACCAACCAGGGTTCAAATCTCAGTTTTACATTAACGTGCCCTCTGAAGTTGTGTGGAAAGCAAGAACACGTCTTGAGGGCCGTGAAATACTTGCACTGATCCTCCCCAGAGGACAGACTCACCATGTGACTCTGGGCAAGTCACTACAGCTCTTCCCTTTAGGATTCTTTTCTGGAAAGTAGGCTTCTCAAGAGTCACCACACCCCTCCTTCATCACGGAGAGCCTGGAAAGACTGGCTGTTATTCAGGCTTTAAAAGATGCTTTGAAGAAAGGCTGTAGGTAAGACATATATGCATATATTTTATTCAATCCTAACCAGTAAGTGCTCCGAGACAGTCCAGAAACGATACCTAAGGTTCTAAATGGATAGAGTCAATTCCAACTTACGTCTCTGCTGGGACTCAGCTGCTGCTATGCGCAGCCAACCAAAGATGCGTGCTCTGCTTTCTGGTGACTGGCTGTGGGAGGGAGACTGCAGGGAGGAGAGCAGTGAAGTTAGCAGGCATGTCTGGGCATCTGGGGACTAGGGAGACGAGGTGGAACGAGTGAAGTGCAGCGAGGGGGAGGGAAAGAAAAAAAAGACACCTGCAGGAGCTATCTGAGCACTGCTGGAAGGAGGGTCTTGTTGTGCATCCACCCAGAAGGAGCTGCCTGTAATCTGAGAACAGAAGCTCTGCGCGAGTGGCAGCAGGGCCTCCAGGTGTGCGTGTGGGGAGGAGGGCATCACTGGTCCCGCTTTACAGATGTTGAAGCTAACCAGGGAGACTCACATCCTACGTGTCCTGCACTTGAGCTCTCTTTATCTACGCTGACCTTTGCTGTTTTGCGCAGGCAGGACTATTTTCAGAGGAGAGGGACAGCACCTCCGTGGAAATCCTTGGAGTACCTTTTTCTTTCCACACCCCTCCCTCGAGGTTGGGCTTTCTTTCCTTCCAATCTGAAAAATTTCAGTGGCTTTCTAAGCACAGTAGTCTTTCCCTCCCGTGTCTTCCTTTCTCCAGCTCCAAACGGTGCTGCAAAATCACCCTGAAGCACAACGTGACTCACCTGCTCAGAACACTCCGTCCGGCACGCCCTGTGCTGATGTCAGGCATGTCAAGCTTTTTGTGTGGTTTTCAAGGTTCTTGATGATCTGAACCCAACTCACACATCCAGTCCTTCATCTCATTACCTCACCCTCACTCTGAACATGTTACTGAATCAAACTGGGGTCGTTTCGCTCACACGCAGTAAAGCCAATCTGTTGATACTGGGTTGTGGTGAAGGAAAGTGCAGGGTTTATTCATTGCAAGGCCAAGCAAGGAGTACAGGCAGCTAGTGCTCAAAGGACCTGAGCCTCCAAAGGCTTTCAGGGAAGGATTTTTAAAACTAGGGCTGGGGGATGGGGCTTGTGGGGTGTGCAATCAGCTCGTGGACAATCTTCTGATTGGTTGGTGGTGAGGTCATCGGGAGCCAACATCACCCACCTCTGGTCCACCCCAGTCTGGGGTCTGTGTGCTTGTGGGCAGCACACAGTTAACTTCTTCCACCTGGTGGGGGTTTCAGTGTCCGAAAAACAGCTCAAAGGACATGACCAAGAATATTATCTATAGCTGCTGAGGGGGAACTAAAGGTCCTTGACTTTGTTTAATGGCTAAACTAGTATTATTTTGCCTTAACTATTTTCCTTTGTTTTTGCGTGTTGTCACTTCTCTGATTAGATTTATTCCTTGGAACTCAGGGAAGCCTAGGAGACTAAAGTTTTTCTACAAACAAGAAGTAAGCGGAGGACATGCAGGGGAAGGGAGGGAGGGTCTGTCCCGGGAAGGCCCCACAGGGTCCTGCTTGGTTGCAAACACATCGTATGTCTCAGAACTCAGTCCACACTCTCCCTTCTCAATGCCTTCTCACTCACCAACACGACCTGCCCTTTCATTTTGGATAACTGTGGAGCCAGTGATACTGTCCATCAAATCCTGTTTCAGCTGATGATCTGCAGATTCTGCTCAGACTCCCCTCCCTCTTCCCCTTTAACCCCTCCCATCACGCTGCTTCCGCAGCAGCTTGTTGCTGTATTTATTTTCACTTGGGCGCTTGCAGTGGGTTTAGAGTCCAAAGTTCTGGGTTCACAATTAGCCCTCACCTATTCGTTGTGATTCAGGACAAGAAGTTAACTTCTTTGAGCCTCAGTTTCTTAACCTGTAAATGGGAATAAGATAGTTTTAAATGAGGTAAAGTGTATGAAAGCCCTTAGCATCGTACCTGACACAGAGGAGGTACTTGACAAACATCTGAGTAGGCGAATGAATGAAGGAAAAAAACTAGATGGATGGATTCCCTAATGATGCTGCAAACTAAGTGTTGTCTGGGGAGAGTGGAATCACTCATCCTTGCTTTCCAGCTATAGAAGGAGGAAACGTTCTGATAAGGGATCTCTTACAAGATCAGTGATGAGTGACAGGCCTGTGAAACTTACAAGTCGCATGTAGGAAGAGCCATTTAGTTTGAGTGTCTGTGTTGGCTTTCTCCTGTCATGATGCAACTTTCTATTTCTGCATAAAGTCCTCTGGGTTTGTTTACCTCACTATCCAGTTTCCAGCATTATGTCTGCTTCATTGTTGTCCTTCTTTAAATCCCCTTTCGCCAAAGTGAAAAGTTTGGCTTTGAAGTTGTGGGAAGCGGCGTTGTCAGTTACCTCAGAACCCGCGGAAGTACACGTGAAAGCAGGCATTAGAGACAGTGGAGATCAGAGGGCATTGCAAACGCTGCAGGAGTTATTCAGTTTCTCTTATTTAAAGGGGCTCTGATGCTAGAAGATGGTGTGTTAGACTCTTCTGTGCTACCAGTTTGAAATGTATTTGTAGTTTAATCATAGAGAGTCCTGATTTAAAATTCCCAGTTTCGGGGGAAAGTGTTTTCTGTTCTGGAATCTGATGCAGCAGCCCTTCCTGAGGAGCCATATGTCATGCTTCTCTTCCATGTCTGCAATTCCTGGGGAGGATGTAGGAGACAGGAGACAAAAGGAAAATGAGAGATGTTGGCTCTATTTATTTTTCTTGCTCCTAGGATAAGGTCATTGCCTCAGTGCTGAACTTTGACACCAAAGTGTTTTTGTGGGTCTAGAAGACATTAAGCAAATATTTGCAGACTGATATGCTGATTTCATGAATTGCTTCTGCACCCTATGAGACAATGATATGCTTTTTCCAAGTTACAAATTTAAAGAAAGACACGAGGTTAGCTGTGGGACACTTCATACTGGAGTTTCTCTGACAACTGAATTGGACCAGTGAGAAGAAAGGAAGAGAAGAGACTCTCCGGTTCATGTTGCACTCACTGCGAGTGATAACGTTGAGCATGAGCTGACTTACTGAACTTAAAACATTAAGTTGCATACACAGAAGAAAGCAAAATGTACAGCTGCCTCTCCCTAAAAGCCGCTTGTGGGCAGGGAAAACACATGTCCCTGTCGGTCAATTTCCCTTCTCCCTTAGAAACAGGATTCTCCCTTGCTGCCCCACCCTCCACCATGTGACTTTTTCATACTGTCATTTCAACTACTATAAGTGCTTTGCGAGATGACAGTGATTACTGGGTTAAAAAAAATTTAAAGTAAAATTAAACTCTATTGCTAAACACCTATTACTTTTGGATGGAAAACAAAGAGGAAATAATTCCATAGACCTTTCACACTAGAACCAAGTGTCTCCATCGGAGAAACAACAACAACAACAACAAAAATAACCTTTTTTCCTTTATCTGCATCACTGCATTATATTCTATTTTAAGAATTAGAAGGAGCATGTTTTGCGGAACAGAAATCAAAACACACTGGGTTGAAGGGAAACAATGGTGTGATTCAACTCCAACTTCTTATGTAAACTTACATCATATGATAATGTAGCTGTATTGCGTGTTCAATTTTGATATGTAACCTTTGAAATAAATTGGAATATTCTTTCCTGCTACTCTCGGCACCCGCCGAGTGGTCATAAACAATAATCCCATAAAGGTCACTTGCTCGATAAGCATTGCTCTCGGCAAGAAGTGTTCAGGACCACTCAGAGACATTTTTCCTTTGCTCTGAGACTCTTAATTTATTCCTTTTTTTTCCTTCTTGAAAGCTTCAAACAACACAAATTTTCTTATACCACGTAGACTTGAGGATTTCTGGAACGATGATTGTTTTTCTCTTTTTCTTACACTTTACTCTCTTTCTGAACTTAAATTGGCTGCTGGAAAGTAGGTAAAGCAGTCTGGGGTGGCGGAGGAAGTTAAGCTATTCAGCAGAAAACTAATTGGCTATTTTAAAGAAAATGATTACTTGATTTCAGTCTCTCTCTACTCAAATTAATTTATGAGAATAGACATGGTTAAAACACATAGGCATCTATCGACTTGTGATGTGTTCCTTCACAGAACATGTTCATTTATAAAGTTCATTTCAGGAACCTTATAACCAATCCCAAACGAGCTTAATATTGCTTTACCATAGTAACTTCAGCTCCTCATACGGAAGCTAAACACTGTATTCAGTTTCGATTTGAGCTCTGATCATGTCAGTTGTGTCTTTTACCTTTATTCACCAGCAAAGTAGTCCCAGTCAATATTCTTCCACTTGCAGACGATAACTTAGTAGATGCCAATTCCATCTGCTGCCAAAGAATTCAGGTGACTATCCCCCTTACAAGATAATGACATAGGAAAGGACTTTCTTGCCACAAACCTATCTAAAGATACTTACATGGGACATACCCATGGTATTTGGCCATCTGCAGAGCAGTCCAGAAGTTGTATGGAAAGGACAGTCAAGATAGAAGGTCACACCAAACTTTCTGTAGGGATGATTTGCCTGCGCTCCCAACTTAACGCCCATTCATTTCAAATCCTCTTTACACGTTTTAATCAAATAATGAGAATAGGACATTTTTCAGAATGAAATTAGTGAAAGAAAACTTCTCGTTATTTTTTATGCAGCTTCTTCTAAGAAGAAGATTTGAAGCAACTGAGCCAGCTTAATTGTGATTTCAGTTTACTCCATGCCAGGTTCTTCTTTTTTAAAATTCTTTCTTTTGAAGTCTCTCTCTTGGATGTTATAGAGTCACCGAAGCAATGTTTCTTGTGAATTAAATGCCATACGTTTTCAAATAAGGATGAATTGGTTTGATTTCCAGCTAGAGTTATCATGAGAAAAATTATAGAATTGATGTCATTTGAATTGGGTCTTGAAGTAGGAGGAGACATCGAGGCACGCGGATGCGGGAACTGCCACCCGGGCCTGAGGGGGCAGGAAAGGTAGTGACAAGGCGCTTCCCTTTCCCTGATGTCATTATCCTTATAATGTCTAAACTCTCCTACTATGGGTGCTGTCGTAGCGGGCTTTTGGAAAACTGTAGAATCTTGGAAGGTGTTTCTTTTAAGATCTTATGTTCTTCTTCGATAATTGAACAGTGAAAGTTTATAATAGAGGAAACACTGGCTTTAGCTAGAGCACATGGTGCTTAAATTAAATTAAAAAAAATTTAAAAATTAAAAAAAAAAATCGGTGATGGATTTGGGTAAATCTAACAAAGGGCATTAAAATGTAGATTTTACTGTCCACGGAATCTTCTCAGCCACCAAAATGATAGAAAGCTGGGGCTGACTCTGAGAAGGGGGAGCGCTATTCCGGGCTCTGGTGAAGGAGAGACGACCATGGCTGTGACCGTTTCCCACAGAGCTTCCTCCTTCGTTAATGAATAAAAGTCAGAGAATTTAATATTTGCTCAGAAGTTGTAGCTTCTTTTTATGGACTGAAGGGTGCAATTATTTATTTTTCTGGATAATTTTCATTTGAAACTTCAGTAGGCACAAATACCCATTTGAAACATAATAATCCAAGTAAATACTTAAATTGAGAAATGCCTATCTTTGAGACAAGTTGTGGGATTAATATACGGTAGGGCAGATGGACCAAATAAAAATTCAGAACTGAACAAATTTCAGGAGCTATGAATACATTTTATGGCATATTTTCGATTTGTTCATTTTTTAAAGCTGTTTTCCTCTTTATTATGCTACTTGAGCTGTCTAGCACCTATAGGAATGTATCTAGGAAATGTGACTTGAGTTGATGTATCCTGTAAGAATTTGCATTTATCTTTGTCAAGAGGATAATGGAAGGCAGTGAGTTTTCTGTGAAATATTCTAATTAATCCGACTCACCATATTCTTGTATTCTGAAAATCCCATCAACTGAAATTCAGTTCTCATCTGAAGAAGAAAAGAGCAGAGGGGTCCCTGAGGAGGAAAAAGGGAGGAATTAAAATTTTAAAAAGTGAATAGAACTAAATGAAAGAGCCAAAATAGGAAACTTCTTCACAAACATCACCCATCTCTGTGATTTCCTCCCAACAACCCTGCCCTCTGCCTTCATGGAGATCCAATCCTGTTGTCAGGGAGCACTCGGAAACTTCCAGAAAACTTGGAAACTTTCACAAGTTGTCTTAAACTTAGGCAGCTTGTTAGTCTGTGTCTGCATCCTGGCTGCCTCCTCCACCGTGCGCAGTAGCTGTCCCTAATGGGTGGCACATTTCAGTTTTTCCATATGCAGAAGACACCTCACAGTGCTAAGTTAAGCAAAAGAGGTCCATTTGCTAAGCCTCTGCACTTGAGGATGCGCTCAGTCTCGGTCCAGACGCCAGTGTGCAGAGGCATATTTCAGACCTTCTTTCTTTCTGATTAGCATGCAGCCAGGCCACCTGTTTTGCTGCCTGGTGGAATCAGATTCAAAGTGAATGAAGATACACCTGCACAGTCAAATGTGTGCATTGTATTTATTAACAGCGCTCTTCGTGTTGGAGTGAGCAACTTCCCATCGGTCCAAGGGTATGTAGCTATACCCTCTGAAATGACCTCAGTCTCATTTTGTTGATTTTCATGACCATTAAAAAAAAAAAAAACTGCATTGTGAGCTAGACTTTCCATAGGGATTATTCAGCATTTGTGTGTTGTGTGCACGGGACGGGTGAGTGTCCAAATCTGGGAACAAACATTCCACTTTGGCAACAGGATAAGACAGATACTATATATGCTATTCCTGAATGTTGAAAAAGACAATCAGACCATGATCCAAATATGCACTTCTCTTTGGACATTTAAAAATATTTAAAACATTTATCATTTGAAAATTAAGGTTAAGCTTATAACTATGAATATGAAATAGTTATCTTTCAGAGCAAAGTAAAAAATGTGTAATTATTTAAAATTACAACAAATGACAACTCAAATACGACAAATGGCAGTTAACTTTACTTTTTTATCATTGTTCAGAATGATTTTATTTTTAAGCATTATATACACATTTATAGTGTATATAAGATTTATATTATGTATGTGGATCAGGTAGCTGTTTTTAAGGACAATAGTGCCTACCAGAAAACGATTTTCTACAGGAGTACAATGCAGAAGAGTTCAGGTCCAATTAAAATCTTTGAGAATGTATCAAACCTATATAACTATACAGTTTGGGGAGGAAAATGAAAGCGTGGCTATTACATGGCTTGATTTAAATGATGGAATTTGAGTAGCATAATTCAGTATTTATGATTAATATGCTTCTAGGAGCTGAGCTTTCAAATCTTTTCAAGTTCATCAAGCACTGCTTTCATAGGCACTTGGGTGGATAAATTATATTCTTCTAAATTCCTCAGAATTGAGAACATTTGAATTAAACTCTATCAGTTTAGTAATAATTCTATGCCAGCCAGATCCCAGTCATTCATAACTAAAACAGTGAATCCCTCAGCCTAGAATAAGAATGGAAACACTCAAATAAGACATTTGGGCTGTTAGAGAGAACAAAAATATAGATGGCCCTATATTTTTTTACTTAATCTGTCTAAATCAATTAGACATTTGAATTGTGGTATTGTATTTCCAGGAAGCTTCATTGCTTTCTATTATCCTCATGACAAAAATAAACAATTCCTTTTGAAATTGTAAAGAAAAATGCCTCCCACTTGAGTTGATGTTGTGCACTGTTATACGCAAGAACATATGTGTAATAAAAAATGAGAAATTACGGATCAAATAATGATGTTGGAGCCACTTATGTAAACAATAGAGAGCATTTTGGAGGAGCTCCAAATATCAGCACTATTGTTTCATTTCAGCCCCAGCTACGCATCTGCCTAGGCTAGTGTCAAAGATAATAATCTCACCAGATAGATATAAAATGCACAACTAAAATTACATAGCCCCATTATTCTGTTTACACACACGACTAAACCACTCTTTTCCAGCTGACTGACCCAACAGAGCATTTTGTCCATCGAGCTCCCTTGCAAATTCAGTGGGCTGATGCCCATTTCTTTGTATGCATTAAGTCATTTTGTACCAATGTAGGCACAAAGTAACTAAGAAGAGGCATGAATATGTTTGCTCTCTAATGATTCTGTTCTTTACATCTTGCCTCTGCCTTTCACACACAATCAGGGGCTTTTAAAGCAAGGGACAGCCTTCGTGGAAGTCACAAAATGCCAATTAAAAGAAATGGACAGAAGCTGAGTGCCAAATCACTCATTCTGGGAAAAAGAGGAAGACAAAGAGAACTAGGCACTTCAGCCCTCTTCCCTAAAATGTCTTCTGCCAGTCAACACGCGGCAGAATCCTCAACTAGATTTAGAAAGTTATTCGGTCCAGGACTCTGTCTTCAATTCAAAACCACTTATCACAGGAAGTTTTTGTGTAGGATGCTAGACTCCCCTCCCTGAAAAAAAGAAAAATAAATAAAATAAAACAGAAGATGCTAGCCAGAAATGTTTATTGCTGAATTTATACCTAAAGTAAAGGTAATTTGGAAAACTGATTTGTTAGTGGAAAGAAATCCCATATTCTTTTGTTAAGTCATGGATTGAAAGACAAAACTTTTGTCATTTGTTTTCTTTGACTGCAAAGCATTGCACTCTAAGTAGGTCTGAACAGGATCTGCCTCTCCATCACTGACAGTTAATAATTAAATCAAACATTATATTCAGCAATAGAACATACGCATCAGCTTCTTTCAAATCGCATTTCCTTCCTGTTAGGTCCATTAGTGTAAACCAGACTGCCTTTAGAAACCCCTTATTGCTGCTGTCTTTCAGCACAGTTCCTGAAATGGATAATGTGGTACATATTATGGGCAATTACACAGAACTCCCCAGTGATAGGGTTTTAGAGTTACAGAATGAAACAGCTGGAACTTCAGAGCTATAAGCTAATCATAAAAAAAGAAAATACTTAAAAAAAAAATAAATAACCCAGACAAAGGGGGGAAAAAAAAGGAAAGCGTGAAAGGGTCTATAAAAACCATTGTTCTTAGAGAAACTGTCTGTACCTAGAAGAATCTCTAGGGTTCACAGTGCAAAAGAATCCAAATTTAAACACGTTATGTTTTTAATGTATTTTGCTAAGTCTTTCATACCTATGGTGTAAAAGGCACATAACAAACAACTAGCAAATTTGAGGCATTGGAACCTGGCATTTTTCTCTGTCGCTGTATCAGTGTGGTATTTCTGTATTAGTACATGATGAGAAATCCAGTCTTCGTTTTCAATTTTATTTCCATGAAAGCGTATATGGTACTAGAAGACGAGTTTTCTGTTCTCTAAATGAGCCACGTGCATAATATTTTCATCTTGTTATTTTATGCTTGGGCTTGTGTGCGTAGTGCTCATGCCATAGAGATAAGAAATTACATAATCTGGCTCTGCACTTGGTTTGGGGACTGCAATTGGAGTGTTCTGCTTGAAAAATCAGACATAAACGTTAGACATATACCTAAGGGAAAAGTTTCATATTCTAAGGGGAAAATACACCTTCTGATTCTTTTTCACAGGTTAGGAAAGAAAGTAATAATGGGTTTGGATGGCAAAAATGTTGCTTCGTTTGGTTGTAAGCAAAATGCAGTTTTAGCTTGTGCCAATGAAGTGTTTTGAAAATTTTCACTAAAATTGCTTTATAACTTGGAAATAATGGAACAATCTGCACAGTAACTACTGTGAAATGGAACAAAAGTGGGTGCAATTTCAAACTTTAAATATAGCCACAAAACTATTTTCAAATTTGTTGCTAGCGCAGTCTACCAATGTCTGAAGATGTTAAAAGGCAGAATATTTGTACAACTCTTAGAGGACCATTCTTTTTCTCTCTAAAGAGATGGATTACGTAGTCATAGCCAGATTTATGTGGCTACTTGCATACTTTCATCAGGCTTTAGCAGCCAATATTTATTTCAGCAACAATAAAATGCAGCAGGAAGAGGCTGGACATAAAACATGCTATCCAGTTTGATATCCTTAACAGTCATTGTCTCCAACTTCCCTTAAGAGCAGTGATTCTTTGTTGTTGTTATTTCTTTTCCCCCTTTCCAGTAAAAGCTTTATTATGATCAAGTGGAAGGAAGGGAAACAGAGATGTTAACAAGACAAAATGTTAAAGTCAAAGGAAGACTATATCTCCTCATTATAAAAAGTAATGTTCACTTTAACAGTGAAGCCCTCATTTGTTTTTATTATTGAAGCTTTATTGGTGACTGTACAATATAATAAGCAAATATGCTCTGCATACCCAAACCTATTTGTTATATAACAAACAAAGTTCAGGAGATTTAATTGGAGGTTATATTTTTGGATGTCCTGTTTTTCATAAGGAGGGACGTTGAACGGAGGAAGATAAAACCAATAGAAATGATTGAGAAACTAGTAACTGATACTTTAAGAAATTTCTCACTTCTTTTTATTTCTATATGGATTTACCCCAAGGGGAAAAACTTTTATCTGTCTGCTGATTTTTAATATAAAAATTTCCAGAATGTTGAAACTCTCCTTTATATTAAATAATTTTTTACCTACATATGTCTATATTGTCGAACCATAAGTATGGTTTGCATTTATATTTAGACAAAATAATAGCCCTTAGGTTATACTCGTGCCAGTTGCTGAACTAAGCACTTTATAAATATTAACTGATTTAATTCTCCTAACTATACTGTGGTGTTGGTACTATTATTATCCTCATTTTGCAGATGAAGGACCAAACCAGAGGAGTTATCTAACTGGCCAGTCACACAGCTTGGTTAAATGGTGGAGCTGAGATCTGAACCCAGGCAGTTGGGAGTCCAGAATCTGAGCTCTTAAATATTGCAACATAATGCCTTTGAAGATAAACATATCACAGACCTACATGGTCCATCAATGATCAGATCTCAGAATAGTCTTCTCAACTGGTTCAAGGATGACCAAACAGCAATGGATGTGCATCCATGCCTGGAACATGAAAATCATGATTCTGCAATTTTTTTTGTTACTATTGAAAAACCTGTAAAATTCTCACATTTAGACCTAATTCCCCCCCCTTCAAAAAAAGGACAGAGCCCATCCTACTAATATCATGCTAACATTTAATTCATTGATCTGTTAATTTAAGATATTTTGCTTCATTTTAACAGTTATTCTCCAGACAGCTTCAGGCTCTTGGCTGGAATGGCTTTGAAAGCATCTGGAAAAATATCCTTGAATAATCCAGTGAACATGAGGTATAAAAAGTTGCCTGGTGATAAAGCAGCCTATCATGCATAATAAATTAACTCCACATTCAGATCTCTTACAATTTATCATGTTTTGCTTCTTATTAAAAAATTACCTACATGTATAGGTAGTATTTTTAAATGAAAATATCCAAAGAAAATACAGCAAAATATTGGTATAATTTTAAGTTGAGTGAGCTTCTTAAAAAGGAGCCAAGATTCTAAGAATTCATAAAGAACAGGATAAATATTCTTGAATATATAACAATTTTTAAATGTATGGCAAAGACATGGTGAATTTTAAAAATGCCTCCAGATTATAGACTAGGAAAACATTTGCCACCCATATGACATAGAAGGGGCTAATATAAATATTAACAGATATGTGGTGTTTCTTATACTGAGATTTCATCTTACTGCATTATCTACACTGGTGTTTCTCAACCTACATATTAATCAGCAAGGATCTTGTTAAAATGAAGGTGTACTTCAGTAGAGATGAGCCCGAGAGTGTGCGTTTCCAGCAGGCTCCGTGGGATGCTGACGCTGTTGGTTTATGCATCACAATTTGAGTAGCATTGTTCTGGACCATTGCAGTTCATGTAACAATATAAATAACCTAACTGACTTCAAATACAATTTTGAGAGCAACTGTCATGTTTTTATTTATTGTAATTGTTTGAAATGACGGTTACTTAAAAGGAATACACTTCTCTAACCTTGGATTAGAGAAAGGATTTCATATCCATATGACCTAAGAGTGAGATGAGAACTCTTTTCTTCTTCCTGCCCTCTCTGAATCTAATTTTGAAAGAAAAAATTAAAAAAAAAAAAGAGGATACAATCCAATAGAAAATTGGGCAAATAATAGTAAAAGATAATTGACATGAAAGGAAGTTAAAAGGACAATAAATTTAAGAAAGCATTCTTGATCTCACTATTAGTCATAAAATACAAATTAAAGGAGAAAGAAAATACCCATTTTTACTTATTATATTGGCAAAAATAAAAAAAGAGTAAAAACAAAACTTCTGCTTCCGTGGAGGATATACTAGATCATGGCAAGTCAACGGTTCTATAACCAAAAAAATTAAGGCTATTATAATATATTACATTACATATAACAGATGAGAAAATAGAGGCCCAGGGAAAGTTAATGAGTTTCCAAGGTCACACATCTGGGAAAGGTGGAAGATGGGCTTTGAACTGAGATATTTTGCACCTAAATTTTACTACTGCTGTTAAACCCTTCAGAAAGGTGCTGATTATTTAAGACGTCCCAGTGATTTAATTTATTACTATAGTGAGTGCTGCTTAATCCAATTTTTACAAATAAGGGTTAAGTGGGATACTTAAGTTCTAGGATTATGGTGCAAGATATTAAAATGAATTCAAAGAGCATTGACTTTCACTTACCTGCTCTAATTTATATCCTGTCTATTTGAAAGCAAAGGACACTGGTAATAATGTCATTGTAAAGAAGAAAACAACACTATAAACATAAAATTTATAAAGTAGTATAATTTATATGCTAGAAAAATTCTATTCAGATTGAAGAGTTAAGTGAAAAAAAAAACAGAAAGCCAAAAACATACTGGCATCAAAGGCAGACATGTCCTATGATTTCAGGATGGTGAAGCCTAAACGTAAAAGAAGAAAACACAAAAGAATTAAAGAATCATAGAAATGGTGAGAAAGAAAGAATGAAAGAAAACATCTGTCTTAATAGTATTTCCTTCTTAAACATTTTAAGTATGTTCATTTATAAACTGTATTTATTGTTCTGAAAATAGACTGTTAATATTCTTGATCAATTTTTTCCATTAATTTTGTGTGTCATTTTCTTATTGATCCATAAGAGTATTTTGTATTAACGACATCAACCTCTGTCAAGTATATTGTAAGTAGTGTTTCTCTGTTAATCCTTGTCCTGTTTATTTTGTTCTTAATGTTTTGGCATCAGTTTGACGTACCATCTGGTTAAAAATATATAAATTGGCCCCCTATCAAAGAAGAAATATAAATTTACAAAGAACATAAGGAAAAAAAGTTCAACATGACTGCTAATGAAGGAAATTTTAAAAAATTATTATTTTCTCCTGTTAGATCGAAAACAATTTCCAATAATGATAATGCCTAGTGCTGGAGCACATTCAGTTATAGGTCAACTTTTATAGACTTCTAGTTGAAATGTAAATTTGTACAGTGCTTATAAAAGACAATTAAAAATTTGTAACAAGAACATTAAAAAATTCAATCCCATAAACATCTTCATGCTCTGTGGCCAGGACACTGAGTTAGCTCCCAGATCTACAGATAAATATGACACAGTGTCTGCCTTTACTGAGTTCAGGAATCCACAATAGAGCAGAATCAAGTGCTCAAGCAGATGTGGCAGAATAAGTTATTCAAATAATCCTACAAAGACCAACTAAAGATTCTGGATGACATATAATAAAAATATCTTCTTTATAAATATATATATATATATATATACGATATATACATCGTATATATACACATATCACATACATATATATGATTTAAAAATTTACTGCCTCAGAATTGCACATAGTAGTTTTTATAGTTTCTATGTATTTATATAGAAAACATATATATTATTGAGAAATAATATGGAAAAAATCTAGATCTAGGAAAAGGCTGAACCTGGTTAGTCAAACAAGCATTCCGAGCTATGATTTTTCTGAATGTATTTGTCATTTGGACTAAAATTCTGTGAAAATGAGCTGTTAGTTTGTGTCTTTCAATGACTTGGTCCATTTCATCTACGTTGTTGAGTTAATGTGTGCAGAGTTGTTTATAAAAGTCCCTTATTATTCTAATGTCTGTGGGGTCTATAATGATACCTCCTGTTTCTTTCCTGATACTGACAAATTGTATCTTCTCTCTTTTTTCCTTTGGCAGTTGCCCTAGAGGTTTACTATTTTATTGATCTTTTCAAAGAACAAGTTTTTAGTTTCACTGACTTTTCTTCTATTGTTTTTCTGTTTGCAATTTCATTGACTTCTGATTTTATTTTAATTTTGCCCTTCTTCTGCTTGCTTTAGGTTTACTTTGTCTTTTTTATTGTTTACTGAGGTGGCAACTTAGATGAATGATTTAAGCCTTTCTTTTTTTAAATGTAAGCATTTAGTGCAATAAATATCTAAGTACTGCTTTAGTTACATTCCACAGATCTTGATATGTTGTTATTTTCACTTCAATTCTTTTTGACTTTTTAAAAAATGACATGTACCCAGCATTATAGTGTCATTCAGTCAGAACACTTCCTCACACCATGCACAAAAATAAACTCAGAATGGTTTCAACACAAGACACTATAAACCTCTTAGAAGAAAACAGGCAAAACATTATCTGACATAAATCTTAGCAATGTTCTTCTAGGGCAGTCTACCCAGGCAATAGAAATAAGCAAAAATAAACAAATAGGACCTAATTTAACCCATAAGCTTCTGCACAGCAAAGGAAACCATAAGCAAAACAAAAAGACAACCTACAGAATGGGAGAAAATATTTCCAAAAGATGAGACTGACAAGGGCTTAATTTCCAGAATATATAAACAGCTCATACAACTAATAAAAAACAAACAACCCAATCCAAAAATGGGCAGAAGACCTAAACAAGCAGCTCTCAAATGAAGACATACAAATGGCCAATAAGCACATGAAAAAGTGATCAATATTGCTAATTATCAGAGAAATGCAAATCAAAACTACAATGAGGTATCACCTCACACCAGTCGGAATCTCCATCATTCAAAAGTCTGCAAACAATAAATGCTGGAGAGCGTTTGGAGAAAAGGGAACCCTCCTACACTGTTGGTGGGAATGTAGTTTGGTACAGCCGTTACGGAAAACAGTATGGAGATTCCTCAAAAGACTAGGAATAGACTTATCATATGATCCAGCAATCCGACTCCTGGGCATATTTCCAGAAGGAACCTTAATTCAAAAAGATACATGCACCCCAATGTTCACAGCAGCACTATTTACAATAGCCAAGACATGGAAACCTAAACGTCCAGTGACAGACGATTCAATAAAGAAGCTGTGGTATATTTATATAATGGAATACTACTCAGCCATAAAAGATAAAGTAAGGCCGTTTGCAGCAACATGGATGAACCTGGAGATTGTCATTCTAAGTGAAGTAAGCAAAAAAGAGAAAGAAAAATACCATATGAGATCACTCATATGTGGAATCTAAGGGAAAAAAAAGACAAACTTCTTTACAAAACAGAAACAGACTCACAGACATAGAAAACAAACTTATGGTTACCAGGGGGAGGGATGGGATGAGATAAAGTGGGAGTTTGGGATTTTCAGATACTAATATATATAAAATAAACAAGTTTATACTGTATAGCACAGGGAATTATATTCAATATCTTGTAGTAACTTATGGTGAAAAAAGAATATGAAAATGAATATATGTATCCTCAGTATTTCTACCACTAATGAATTAGAGTTCCTGCTGTTTCACATCTTCACCAGCATTTGATCCTGCCAGTGTTCTGGATTTTCACCATTCTAGTACGATGCAGTGGCATTTCATTATTGTTTAAATACACAGTTCCCTAATGACATGTGATGTTGAGCATCTTTTCATATGCTTATTTCAATACATTTTTAAGTTTCACTTGAGACATCCTCTTTGACTTATGGATTATTTAGAGGGTCCCTAAATGTTTGCTGTTTGAAAAATATTGGAATAAGTGCATGACCTTTTTGATTCAATATATTTGTCAAATTCAATTCATTTGACAAAAATGTATAGAGATTCCACTGCATGTCAGGCATTAACCTAGAGAGTACTTTGATGAATAGGATTTAATTGGGCATGTTCTGATAAATTTATTATAGACTGGTTTCATTACCATATATACTAACTTGATTTGGCCACATATTGTCTCATTAAAATCAGTTAAAGTCACTATTTGGCTCAAGCCTTTAACTCTTCCAATGATTTTATTTATATCAGTTTTGATGTATTTGGGCATGACTCTCACTGTCTTCATCTGCAATTATATATACTAATGAAATAATTCAGCTGAATAGGAGAAGTTCTAAAATCTCATAATATACTGCTGAAGAAAGAATTCTAGTTTCACCGAACTCAACACATATCTCATTAGAAGTGTGGAAACATTAGCCACCCACACAGAGAAAGGATTGGCATTAACACGCATGGTAGATTTTCCCATTGCTTCGTTATGCCTATGACCCTATGATGATGCTTCACTCCACTCTCTACTTCAACTTCTGTACTGCAGTCTCTCCAAGTGTGGTTATGTGGTGAATCTGCACTTCCCATAAGTTTCCCAGGTGATATTTATGTAGCATATAATTTGAGAACCACTGCTAAAAACTGTTTGAAATTGCTGGAGAAGTGTTGTAGAAAAAAAAAAAGAATATCGCATTCCCCCAGAGGCCATATGCTTTCATTTTGAAGAGCTGTGCCCTGACGGCCAGGTGTGACGATGGGGAGGTGGGGACAAGCAGGCAGCACAGGGTTATTACCGAGAATACTGATTTTGGATGGAGTGGACTTGAGTTGGACTGCTCTGTAAAATGGTGGTAGTCGTTCCCTCATAAATTTACTGAGGAGATTGCATGGGCTTAGAAATACAAATGCGCATCTTACTTTCTTCTAGCCCTTTATTGATTCTATATTCATTACCCCACCCAGTCTGCATTCCAGAGATGCAATCCCAAATGCCTTTAAGGCCAAGCCTGTGGGTAATATAAAAGCTATGCAGTCAGGGTAAGGCAACAGAAAATCACGGAAACTGTGGTGAACTGGGGAATGCATACCCTACGAAAGATATTTTTATAAAAAATAAAATAAATCACTGTGGGCCAAACAAAACCTATCTCTGGTCAAATCAGACATATGACAGTTTGCATCCCCTGCCCTAAACGGGTAAAATCAGACCCCTTTTTATAAACCAAGTGACTTTGATGATAGTGCCTGCTCTTAATCATCTTGATACACAGCCTTACTTCCCTAAGTAGCTAAACTGTAATTCAATTACCTTAGATTTTATCCCCCTTCTCCTGGCTTCCTCTTCAGGAATGTTGTAGAATAGGACCAAGTAAGCATGAGAACACTCTTTTCTTTATATTTATATATATTTCTTTATATATACTGTATACAGTTTTTTTTCAAGCTTTACTGGGGTATAATTGACAAAAACATGTACATATTTTGGTATACAATGTGACAAGCTGATATATGCATACACTGTAAAATGATTCTCACAATCAAGCTAATTAACACATCCATCATCTCACATACTTACCTTTTAGGGGTGTCTGGTAAGAACACTTAAGGTCTCCACTCTTAGCAACCTTCTTGTACACAATTATTAACTATACTTACCATGTTGTACATCAGATCCCCAGAACTTATTCATCTTATACTGGAACTTTGTACCCTTTGACCAATATCTCCCCATTTCTTCCACTCCCCTCAGCTCCTGCTAATCACCATTCTAATCACTCCTTCTATAAATTTTTTGACTTTTTTAGATTCTACATGTAAGTGAGATTATATGGTATCTTGTCTTTCTGTGTCTCGCTTATTTCCTTAACGTAACATACTCTTGGTTCATCCATGTTATTACAAGTGGCAGGAATTATTTCCTTTTTATGGCTGAGTAATATTCCATGTGCATGTGTGTCTGTGTGTAGCACTTTCTTTATCTTTTTATTCACTGATGAATACTTAGGTTGTTTCCATATCTTGACTAGTATGAACAATGCTGCAATGAACATGGGAGTGCAGGTATCTCTTCAAGACACTGATTTTATTTCCTTTGGTTATAGATTCAGAAGTGAGAGTGCTGGTTTTGAGATCAGCACTTAGTTCTTCATTTTGCTCAAACTTCCCATCCGCTTGAAGGTAGAGAACAGAAGAGACATGATAAAGGATTAATATGTCAGATCACCCTCTTCCTAGTCTAGAAGAATTCATTTTACTGTTTACCAGAATCCAAAGCAAAGGGCCCTAATAGAAGAAACCTCATTTCTACAGAGAAGTAGGGGAAAAACAAACAAACAAACAAAAGATTATTTGATTACATCAATAAACATGGGGTTTATACCCATCTTCCACAACTTAGTAGCGTCACAACCTACATTCAACTATTTACTCTCTCTGATCATAAATTCTTACCCCTGCAAAACAGATGTAATAATTCCTTGTGTTACTATTTTAGGGATTAAATAAAATAATGCGTATAGAGCTCTTTGTATCACAAAAATTCTCATCTCTGTCTTTTTAAGTTTTGTATGGTATTCAACTGATGCAGTTACACTTCAAGTTAACTGAGCCAGTTCTAATTAAGTTAGATCCATCCTCAATTTTTTTTCCTTAAATGAAAGGTTGGGTAGGTTGGTGGTACCCAGTGCTAGATAATACTTCAGTTGCAGGTTTTTGGCACAGAGTCTAGGGACAAGAGAGAGCACCCTCTAGGAACTCTGAGTCAATCATGAAATAGGATGGAGCTGAGTAACCAAATTTAAATTAAGGCAGAGCAAAGAAGTAAAATCGAGAGACAAAGCCAAGTTCTTGTAGCACAAAGAGTGGGTGTATGGAAAGTCAGAGCAGCTATAAAATGGGAAAGTTGGAGAAATACACTGAATAAACAGGAGCAGCTTTTTACAGGAATGTTGAGGGGAAGGTAAGGTTCGCATCTCTGGGAAGACAGCCAGGGAGTAGGGTCAGACATAAACAACTTGTATTCTAATTGGTATATAATTCTGGCAAGAACTCTATTCTTTATGGTTTCAGCCCAGAGACTGGCCGGCCAGCCAGCCTGCTTGGACATCCACCTATTGTCTGATTCTGGCCCCAGGCTCTTGCCAGGGTAACTATCTAACTGGGATAGCTCAAGCTTCCTGACATCCACTGTTTCTTATCTGCAGTTGCTTCTGTGGATTCCTGCTGACAACGCTGGTGAGCATCTGCTCCAAGGGGTCTGTCTTTTAAGAAATCCTGACTTGATTCTTCTTCTGACCACTATTTTCTCAGGCCCTTTGCATTGCTTTCAGCCCTATCTCCTTCAGTCTAACAGCTGTTAATAAAGATACAAGTGTTAATTACTCCTTTTACAAATTTCTGTTCCTATCTTGGGTCAGCAGATGCCTTTAAGTTTATAGATTAACCTAGCCTAAACCATCTCTTGACATTTGGATTTCTTAACTGTAATATCTTTCCAGTCTTCCCAGACGGCCCCATAAACTGCCTCCTTCTCCTTTCCACCAAGTAACTGAAAATAGTCCTATTAAAGGGGATTCAGTGAAACTTAAGGAGGCTTTATTCTGCCTTCTAATCCTAACTCTTTAATTCTGGCAACATTTGGAAGTTGAAGATCTAATCTGACTAAATTTTCACATTATCTTTTCTACATATTTTGAAACATGTCAACAAGATTAAGCATGGCTTAAATAAATATAATTTCCCCCCAAACTTCTGCTGATTATACTACTCTGGCTCTTCCTCCTTGAAATACAAGAAACAAATTAAATTTTAGAGGAGCAGGAACAAATGCATACAGCAGCTAATGGATGCTATTTATTACTTGGGTAATATAGAAAATTACACACTATTTCATACTACAGTAATACAAATCATAGCTTATTGGACAGCATGGAGGAAGGAAGATCCAGAGTTAGCACTTGCTTTTTAAGAATTTTATGAGAACTCAAGTTTCCAAATTTAAGATAAATTAGGGAGAAATAATTTGGGTTACAAAATGTTGATGTGATTTATGACAGAATTCACCAGAGTTATTTAAAATAGTAAAACCACCCAAATAAATGTAAAATATGGTTTTGATTTCCAAATGCCAATATGTATTTTTCAGCAATCCAACAATGATTTAAATAATATAATCCACCTAAAACATTGTATAAACTATGACTATAACCCCCTGAATATCAGATACACAATGAAAATGCAAATTTACCATCAAATTACATCAACTTTTCAGTCACACTGTGTTATCCACTTTCAGAAGAGAGACAATTACCTGATTCCACTCCCCTCACCTACTGTCTATTAATTCTTTGGAATAGGTGAAAAAATGCACACACACACACAATTTTGTTTTGTTTTGTTTGTATTCAAGTTCATGGGTACGGTTTTGCTAGAAGATTATCTTTTGAAGTAGAAAAAACATGAGAGAAAACCATCTAGAGACATTTACCTTAAAGAAATAGAATTTATGATAGAGTAAACTTTAACTTTATGTGTGTTTATATATAAATGTCTAAATTCTGATCTGGTTATAATATAATTAAATCACTTTGCTGTGTTTTTTGTTATTTATATAAACAAAAAAAAATCTGAAAAAAAATCTTACCCACAGGGAAAAAAAAAACAATATATAGTTTAGGGCTGCCTCCTAATGCATTTATTAAGAGAAGAAATGTTTATAACATGAGGAAGAACATTTGTGGTAATACTAAAATGATCAAAATGTTAAATCAAGGTTGTGATTGATATAAATTTGCCTTCAGTAAATAAATCATAAACAGTTTATCTTTTTATTATTGGATTCTTGTTTTGTTATGTAAATATAGGTGAAGTCTTAGTAGACAGAAATTATAAGAAGGGGCTTTATTTTAAGATGGATGCTGAAATGTGGATTTATGCTTTGCAACAACAACACTATGGAAATTAATTAAGATCAACATCTTTTTCCAGTCTGTGAAGCAAGTCTGTGACACTTTCATGAAAAGTTTTTTTTTTTTTTCTGGCTTTTAAGTAGTGATTCAAGAGGGTTTAACTATTCATGTAAAAACAAGATTTGATTCAGTGACTATAATGAGACTTGATGTACTTCTATATTATTTATGTTTGTTTGAATGGGCTTCATCATATGTAGGTTTTGTGTACTAATTACTCCATGTTTTCTACAGGCTTTGTTAGTTTTAGAAATGCTTGTTTTTAGTTAAATAGCCCTGTTTCATTCACCAAAAAACCCCTGTACCTGAAGACTTAATACAGTCTTATTATTGGTAGCAAATAATCTTCACTGTCCTGTTTTTAAAAGTATGACACTGGAGGGTCTAAGGTGGCAGATAAGAAGATCCCGAACTCACCTCCTCCCATGGATACAACAAATCTACAACTACATATGGAATAATTTCCTCTGAAAGGGACCTGAAAACTGGACAAATAAGAATCTCCACAACAAAGCACTGAGACAGGTAGGAGAAACAGAGGTATGAGCTGGCTAAGGGAGGCACCACACCAGCCACAGTGATCCACAGTCGGGGGGATCGCAAAAGTATGGTTATTTTCCTGAAGAGTGATGAATCTGAGCACCACATCAGGCACCCCAACCCTTGGATCCTGCACAGGAGAGATGAGCCCTCCAACACCTGGCTTTGAAAACCAGCAGGGAACACGCCCAGGAAAAGTACAGAGCTACAGGGAACAGGAAACCTGCCCCTAGGAAAACCTGTTCTCGTGCACAAAGTTCCTCGACCTGGCAGGCAGTGCAAAAACACCAGCTTGAAAAGCAGATGGACCACAGGAGGAGGGAACCCACTTACTAATCTTGAAGCATCTGCTGAAGAGGCAGGAACCAGTTGGGATGCTCCCCAGGGACTGATACTGGTGGGAGCCATTTTTTCAACCTCAGGCTGCCCTGTTTCAGCTCTGGCATCATCCATTTTGGAAATCTCCATGTAACCTGTTAGCATCAGTGGGCAGCACCTGCTGGCAGCCCCCAGCCACAGCTGTCCAGGTGATAATCCCACCCACTAGCATCCAGCAGCTGGGTGGCTGCCCCCCCAGCCACTCCAGGAGTTAGCCCCACCTACCAGCACACCACAGCAGCAGCTGCAGCCTGCCACAACAGGAGGACACATACAGCCTGCACAGGGAACACCCTGGCCTGGTAGCCAAGCAGGGTTGCACTTTTCAGCTCCAAAGGACATCTTCTGCATAAGGCCACTCCTTCAAGACTTGAAGAGGTAGCAGACTTACTTAATATGTAGGAAAAAAGCCACAAATAATTAAATTAATTAGTTAATTAAATTAAACTGAGAAGAGAGGTCTATGTTCCAATAGAAAACCAAGACAAAATCTCAGAAAAAGAACTAACCAAAATGGAGATAAATAATCTACCTGATTAAGAGGTAGAAAAGCAACAGTCATAAAAATCCTCGCTAAACTGAGGAGAATGGATGAACACATGAGAACTTCAACAAAGAGATAGTAACCGCAAAAAAATAGCAAGGAGAAGTTGTAAGTGAACTGAGAAATACACTAGAGGGGTTCAACAGCAGATTGGATGAAGCAGAAGGACAAATCAGTGAGCTGGAAGACAAAGCAATGAACTCATCCAGACAGAGCAGCAAAATGAAAAAAAAATATTTTAAAAAGTGAAGATATTTTAAAGGACCTTTGGGGCAACATCAAGCAGAATAACATTTGCATTACAGAGGTCCCAGAAGGAGAAGAGAGAGAAAGGATCAGAATAATTATTTGAAGAAATAGTGGCTAAATACTTCCCTAATTTGGGGAAGGAAACAGACATCCAGGTCCAGAAAGCCCAGAGAGTTTGAATAAGATGAATCTAAAGAGATACACACCAAGATACATTATAATTAAAATGGGAAAAGTTAACAATAAAGAAAAAAATCCTAGAAGCATAAAGAGAAAAACAACTTGTTACATACAAGGGAAACCCCATAAGGCTATCAAGCAGATTTTTTCAGCAGAAACCCTACATGCCAGAGAGAGTGTCATGACCTGAAGTACTGGAAGAAAAAAAATTGCAGTCAAGAACTTTCTACCCAGCAAGGTTATCATTCAGAACTGAAGGAGAGATTAAGAGTTTCCCAGATAAACAAAAGCTGAAGGAGTTCACAACCACTAAACCAATCCTACAAGAAATGTTAATGGAACTTCTTTAAGCTGAAAAGAAATGGCACTAGTTAATAATAAGAAAACATGTGAAAGACAAAATCTCACTGGAAAAGGTAAATATAGATTAAAGGTAGTAGATGAATAACTTTTATAAAGCAAGCACGAAGGTTAAAAGACAAAAGTAGTAAAATTAACTGAAATTACAGCAGTTAAAGGATATATAAAATAAAAAGATGTAACAAGTGTGATGAAAAGTACAAAATGTGAGGGGGAGGAGTGACAGTTAAAGGATATATAAAATAAAAAGATGTAACAAGTGTGATGAAAAGTATAAAATGTGAGAGGGAGGAGTGAAAATATAAAACTTTGGAATGTGTTCAAATTTAAGTTGCTACCAATTAAGACAGATTGCTATTCACATAGGATGTTATATGTAAATCATATACTAACCACAAGGAAAACACTTACAGTAAAAATACAAAAGAAAGTGAGAAAGAATCTAAACATAACACTAAAACCCCCTACAAAACACAAGGGAAGAGAGAAAAAGAAGAAGAAAGAGGAAAACAGCCAGAAAGCAATTAACAAAATGGCAGTAAGTACATATGTGTCAATAGTTACTTTAAATGTAAATGAACTGAATTTACCAATCAAAAAACAGAGTGGCTGAAGGATAAAAAGCAAGACCCATCTACATGCTGCCTAGAAGAGACTCACTTCAGAAGTAAGGACACACACAGACTGAAGGTGAAGGAACGGAAAAAAATATTCCATGCAAATGGAAATAAGAAGAAAGCTGGAAAAACTATACTCCTATCAGACAAAATAGACTTTAAAACAAAGACTGTGATAAAAGACAAAGAAGGGCATTACACAGTAATAAAGGAGTCCATCTATCAAGAAGATAAAACATTTATAAATGTATATGCACCCAACACAGAAGCCCCCAGATATATAAAGCAAATATTAAACTTTAAGGGAGAAATTGAAAGCAATATAATAATAGTAAGGGACAGTAACATTCCACTTACATCTTCCAGACAGAAAACCAATAAGGAAACATCAGACTTAAACAGCATTTTAAACCAGATGGACTTCATAGATATATGTAGAGCATTCCATCCATAAGCAGCAGAGTATACATTCTTCTCAAGTGCATGCAAAACATCCAGAATAGATCATATTAGGTCACAAAGCAAGTCTTAATAAATTCAGGAAGGTTAAAATCATATCAACCATCTTCTCTGATCATAATGATATGAATCTAGAAATTATTCACAGAAAAAACTGCAAATTTGTGGAGATTAAACAACATGCTACTGAATAACCAATGAGTAATCAAAGAAATCAGAGGAGAAATTTAAAAAAATACCTAGAGACGAATGAGAACAGACATACTGTACACCAAAATCTGTGGGATGAAGCAAAAGTGGTTCTGAGAGAAAAATTCATAGCAATCTAGGACTACTTCAACAGAGAGGAAACATCCTAAATAAACAATCTAACTTTACATCTAAAAGAACTAGGAGAAGAACAAATGAAGCTCAAAATTAGGAAGCAGGAAATGATAAAGATCAGAACAGAAATAAATGAAATAGAGATTGATAAAAATAGGAAATATCAATAAAACTGAGTTGGTTTTTTGAAAAGATGAACAAAGTTGACAAGCCGTTAGCTAGACTCACAAAACAAAACTAGAGAGGGCAAAACCAAATAAAATCAGAGCTGAAAGAGAAGTTACAACTAATACCACATAAATACAAATGATCCATAAGAGGTGCTATGAACAATTATATATGAACCGAATGGGACAACCTAGAAAAAAATGGATACATTCTAGAAACATACAATCTTCTAAGACTAAATCATGAAGAAATAGAAAATCTGAATAGGCTGATAAGGAGTTTGAAACAATAATCAAAAAGCTCCCAACAACAACAACAACAAAAAGACGAAATGGCTTCACAGGTGAATTCAACAAAAGCATTCAAAGACTTAATACCTACTTTTCTCAAATTCTTTCAAAATATTGAAGAGGAGGGAAATCTTCCAAACACAGTTTATGAAACCAGTATTATACTGATATCAAAACCAGACACGGACACCACAAAAAAAGAAGATTACAAGCCAATATTCCTGATGAACACAGATGCAAAAAACCTCAACAAAATATTAAAATTAAATCCATCAATGCATTAAAAGGATCATATCCCATTGTCAAGTGAGATTTATTCCAGGGATGTAAGGCTAGATCAACATCTACAAACCAATGTGATATATCATATAAACAAAATAAAAGCTAAAAATCATGTGATCATCTTGGTAGATACAGAGAAAGCATTTGACAAAATTCAACATTCACCTATGATAAAAACCCTCAACAAAGTGGGTATAAAGGGAATGTATCTCAATATAATAGAGGCCATATATATAACAAACCCACAACTAAAATCATACTAAATAGGGAAAAAGGTGAAAGCATTTCCTGTAAGATCAGGAACAAGGCAACTTTGCCACTCTCACTACTTTTATTCAACATTGTACTGAAAGTTCTAGCCACAGAAATAGGCAAGAAAAAGAAATGAAAGGAATCCAAATTGGAAAGAAAGAAGCAAAACTGTTTCTATTTGCAGATGACATAATACTATATATAGAAAACCCTAAAGACTCCAACAAAAAACTGCTAGAATAAACGCATTCAGTAAAGTTGGAGGAAACAAAAGTGATATACAGAAATCCATGGCATTTCTACGCACTAATAATGAACTGTAAGAAAGAGAAATTAAGAAAACAATCCCATTTACAACTGCATCAAGAAGAATAAAATACGTAGGAATAAATGTAACCAAAAAGCTAAAAGAGTTGTACCTGAAAAATAATAAGACACTGATGAAAGAAATTGAGAAAGATACACAAAAAATAGAATGCTATTTCTTGCTCATGACTGGAAGAATTAATACTGTTAAAATGTCGAGACTACCCAAAGCAATCTACTGGTTTAATGTAATCTCTTTTAAAATGCCAATGGCCTATCTCCCAGAATTAAGAACAGATAACCCTAAAATTTGTATGGAACCACAAAAAATTCTTACTGGCCAAAACAAACTTGAGAAAGAAGAAAGCTGGAGGTATCAATCTCCCTAATTTCAAATTATATTACAAAGCAATAGTAATCAAAACATTGTGATACTGGCACAAAAACAGGCCCATAGATCAATGGAACAGAATTGAGAGCCAACATATATATATGTCATAGACAATTAGTCTGTGACAAAAGAGCAAAGAACATGCAATGGAGAATGAACAGTGTCTTCAATAATTTATGTTGGGAAAACTAGATAGCCGCATGCAAAAGAACTGAAACTAGACCACTATCTTATACCATATACAAAAATTAACTCAAAATGCATTAAAGAATTGATTTCAAGGCTTGAAACCTTAAAATTACTGAAGAAAACATAGACAGTAAAGTCACTGACATCAGACTTAGCAATGTTTTTGTGGATCTGATTCAAAGGTAAGGGAAACAAAAGCAAAAATAAGTAAAGGGATTACGTCATACTAAAAACACTTCTGCACAGTGAAGGAAACCATCATCAAAAGAAAAGGCAGCCTCTGAATGGGAGAAGATATTTGCAAGTGATACATCTGATAAGGGGTCAAATTCCAAAATGCATAAAAAACTCATACAACTCAACAACAAAAAAGCAAACAACCTGATTTTAAAAATGGGCAGAGTATCTGAAAAGACATTTTTGCAAAGGCATACAGATGGACAACAGGGACAGGAAAAGATTTTCAACATCACTAGTTATCGAGGAAATATAAATGAAAAGCACAATGAGATATTACCTCACACCTATTAGAATGGTTATTATCAAAAAGACAAAGAATTACAAATGTTGGAGAAGATGGGGAGAAGAGGGAACCTTCATACACTGTTGGTGGGGCTGTAAATTGGTGTAGCCACTATGAAAAACAGTATGGAGATTCCTCAAAAAATTAAGAATCAAACTACTATATGATCTAGCTGTCTCAATTTGGGATATTTATCCAAAGAACATGAAGACACTAATTTAAAAAGATATATGCACCTCTTTGTTCACTGTAGCATTATTTATGACAGCCAAGATATGGAAACACCTTGAGTGTTAACTGATGGAGGAATGGATAAAGAAGGTGTGGTATGTATATACAATGGAATACTACTCAGGCCATAAAAAAGAATGGAACCTTGCCATTTGCAACATGGATGGACCTTGAGGGCATTATGCTAAGTGAAATAAGTCAGACAGAGAAAGACAAATACTGTATGATCTCACTCATATGTGAAATCTTAAAAAAAAAAGGAACAAACAAAATAAAATCAAATTCATAGATACAGAGAATAGATTATTGGTTACCAGAGGGGAAGGAGGTTTGGGGGGTGGGTGAAATCAGTAAAGGGGGCCAACAATATGGTGATGGATGTTATCCAGACTTGTGGCAGGTGGTCACTCTGTAGTGAATACAGATGTTGAACTATCATGCTGGGCACCTACAACTCACACAATAAAAACTGAAAAATAAAAATAAATAAGTAGGATGCTATATGAGGCACTCTAGATAATTCTGGAGTCTCTCAATCTTTTTGTTTCTCAGGAACATGCAATCAGATAAGCATGAGCACTGTTTGTATCTCAGGACAACAATTCTCCTAAGCAAGTCCAGGCTTATGTTTCTTCACATTTATGCTCTAGATCTCTGAGAGAGATGACATTTTCATACTCATTATACAGATGATTGGCTGGAACTCAGGGAGGTTAAGTGATTCAAACAGTTAGCAAATTGCAGAGCCCAGGCTCGGATTTAGATCTTTCCTAATGAACTTCGTTCTCATTCTCCTCTGTTCTTTGTTGAATATCTAGCTTTGACTCCTCCATTGCCCTAGTCAGGCTTTTGCTGTGAGTCATACATGTGAATTTATTTGTGTCATATTTTTCTTGGACCAGTCGAGATACTGAGTGAATCCATTTTGATGGACATGAATGGCGGAGAGCAGACCTCCTGCTAAACTCACTCATAAATATGTCTCAGTGTATATACTGATAAATATTTATACAAATAAAATTTCAAAATCATATGTTTTGAAAGTACTAGAAGCTTTCTGTCTAATTCAGTGAGGATTTACTGAGTACCTAATTAATATGTAGTAGAGATACTAAAATGATTATATGTATTTCTTATATGTCTTTTAAAAAATAACTGTAGTAAAAAGAAGATATATGAATGGTCAATAAGCACATAAAAAGGTATTCAACATCATTCATTATCAGAAAAATGCATACTAAATGTCACACTTCCTGGAACTGTTAGAATTGACTACTAGATATGTTGGTGAGATTATAGTTTAGTGTGAACGCTCATATATTCAACCACTTTTGAAAGCTATTTGTTTTCTTTCAAAGTTAAACACATACCTACCCTCTGAGGCAGAAATTCCAGTCCTAGGCTTTTACCTAAAATAAATAAAAACATACATTTACAAGGAGATTTGTACAAGAATATTTTCAAAAGTTCTCATTACAAGTAAAAAAAAGTTGCAACTATGTGTGGTGGTGGATGTCAACTGAATGTATGCAGTAATCATTTTGCAATATAGACATATATCGAATCATTATTTTGTACAACTAAAATGAATACAATATTCTATGTCAATTACATCTTAATAAAAAAATAAAAGAATTTTAACAGCTTTTTATAATATACCAAACCAGGAAACAATTCAAGTGTCCATCAATAGGAGATATATTCATGTAGTGGAATACTACACAACAATAAAAAAGAAATACTGATAACACCCAATAGCATTAACAAATCTCGCAAAACTAGAGAACTAAAGGAGCGAGATATGAAAGAATGCATGGTATATGATTTCAGTACTTGAAGGTTAGAACAGACACTGGATAGGGACAGAAAACAAAACAGGGAGGGTGGGGGTGAAGTGACTCTAAAGGGGCATGAAAAAAATACCTGGAATGATGGAAATGGCCTATACCTTGATTTGCGTGTTGGCTACCTGGATATATACATTTATCAAAACTCATCAGATTGGTCATTTAAGACCTGTGTATTTCCCTTTTTATAAACTGTACCTCAATTTTGAGGTCTTATGATAAATCCCTTTGTAAAGAAAACAACATATTTGTAAGCAACTTCTATCGTTTTTTTCTATGTTAATAACTAATTTTGAAATTTAATGTTTGCTGGAAGTCAGGGGTCCCAACCAGACCTAACAGGCATATACTAAGTTTTTAATACATTCCCCTATACGTTAAAAGTTCAGCTTCAGAATAGATTTTACTCATTCATCCATACAGTCATTCATACATTTACTTTGAGAGATGAGAAATGACCCACCCCACCTGGAGACTGCCAGTGCTAACAAATTGATGATGACATGTGTTAAAGACGAGCATAGACTATAAGCTATGATTTCTAGTAACTGCTTCCGGACATTAAACTGCTATTTGCCAACTCTTTTCAGGCCTGATGAGTATGAAGGGACACTGGGACTTTGTGCTTAAATGCAGCTATGTACATGGATTCGTTTCAACAAGCACACAGCCCCCAAGCACAGTGCAGCACACAGCCTCAGTCATCCAAAGGGGCGAAGAAAGCTTCCCTGCACGGGTTCCCAGCGAACCTTGCAGGCGACTCAGGAGGGCCTCCCCCACACTGCTTGTGGAGAGGGTTGTGCTAGTTTCCAGGAACATCCAATCTGTGGCCTCTGTGCAGAGCTTGCCAAAAGCACTACAGTTGGTTGTGCCAATTGTGTTGGTGTTTTATGGCTCTGTTCATCTTTAATGATCTGCAGCCTCTCTCTCCACGCAGGCTTCTGGATCTTGGCTCCTTCCCAACTGCACTATTGATCTGAAATGTGGCCAGCAAGCAAAATCTTTTGTTTGTTTTGGGGATTATTTTTATTATCTGGCTCCAGACAGGGAGCACAGAACCAGCCGGGTGGAGACCTCACAGAAATGAGGACATCCACTCCTTTGGGTCTAAGACCAGTCCTTTGGTGCTGAAAAAGAACACTGTTCAAAGCTGTAAAGAGAATTCGCATTTGCATTGTATTGATGGCAACAACAGCTTGTCAGGCCCCCATCTGTCAGAGCAGAAGGTATTCTGCAGTTCAGAGAGTCAGGGCTCCAGGGAACCTCTTTCCAGAGTGATCTACTGCAGAACAGCAGACACAAGTTCATAGAAGACTGGTTTTACGTGTAAGTGGAGAAGTCTCTCCCTATATGTTACCATTTTAGGGCTGGGAACCAACTCAAGTCTTGATTTATTCAAGCTCAGCTGGAATTTTAAATCCCTCAAAAAAGATGTTTCCAAAACTGGGTACCGTAGGCACCCTAGTAACTCTAAATGACAAGAGTGATTCTTCAAAACAAGGTCAGTTTGTGGTCAGTTACTTGGGGAAAAGCTAAATATCGTATTCATCGCTTAAAGATATGTATTTCATAGTAACACATTTAAAAGCTGTAAAAAATCCTTTGGGGGGAAAAATCTGTTTTCCTTTCTTTAAACCAGCACCTCCCAAATTTCTTGACCTCACGGCCTCATTTAACAGAGGTTTTGCAAAATGTACCTAAAATCTGAATATAAGAATTTCCCATGATAAGCTTTTCAGAAGAAATGTTGAATAAAATATACATTAAGGTATAAATGATTAATATCAGGACTTCCATGGCAGTAGATTTTGATGGTACAGAATGTGAGTATATGTGTGTGTGTTTGCATGTGGTGTGTGTGTGTGGGGGGGGGGGTTCTGTGTGAATGTTAGAGTTAACTGTCCAAAAAAATCCATTATCCTCTTCCACAGTCATAGAGTCATAGCTAGGAAGGAGCTGCCCAGCTAAGGACTACATTTTCTAGTTTCTCTTGTAGCTGCATATGGCCATATGATTAATATTTGCCAACAGACTATGAGCAGAATTGGGGTCTACAGCTTCTGGCTGAGGCTTCTTCCACAGAATACAGATGATACCAATCCTCTATGGCCACATTATAGAACTTTGACCCCTAAGTCAATGTTTAGAGAACAACCATTTGCTAAACAGGAACAAAACCCTATGCCATTACATGAATTAAAAGTAAACTGATTTTATATCGAGAAATATTTTAAGATCTGTTTGTTACAATACTTCTTAGCCTAATCTCATGAATACTATATTGGGGAAGGGGATGTGAGCAATAACATTTGGAAAGACATTTGGAAAAGGATGAAGAGAACGACTTAAGAGCATCAAACACCTGAAGGAGACGAGCAGTGTCTCCAGAGGGGAGAGCTAGGATCTGATGTTTCCAAGTTTAGTCTGGCTGTTCTCACTCTATCAAAGTGACTAAGGACACTACATTGGAGATAAATAAACCCAGCTTCAATATTTGATGTGGCCACTTATTGTACGTCTTCTGTTTTGCCAAGTCTCAGTTTCCACATGATGAAAAAAAATGGATAATGATTTACAAGGTACACAATTACCTTGAGAACTAAATGAGAAGGTATATGCAGCGTGTAACACAGTATCCACCCAGAAGCACACATATGAAGTCATAATCATTAAGCCTCGTCACAAATATTTTATGAATCTTCCTTCTGAGCATATACTATGATTACATTTCCCTACTTTCTTTGAAATTAGTTGTCATGTGACAGGTAAATGTTTTAAGAGTCAGTACACAATTTTCATGTCTCCCTTTTCTCATCTTAGCAATTGTGAAACACGGAGATGGATCCTGTTTGGCCTGGTACTTGGAAGGGGACAACGGGAGCAGAGTTCCCGGCTGATGTCCACTGGATGGGGAGTATGAGTGAAAAATAAACCATTGTGGTTTTAAGCCACAATAGCCTAATGTGGCCTTTACTGAATGATTTGGAAATTGGTACCCGCCTTAAAGTTCTGACTTAGCATGAGCATAAATTGTACTCACATATGTAGCATTTGCTTACTGTTCAGTTGACAGTCAGTAAAGAAACTATTAATGAAGGCTGGAAAGCTGGTGACCTATGCTATGAAGTCACAAAACATTTGTTCAGCCTGTGCCTGCAATCATTTGGGAGGCAAACAAGTATCTAATGAACACAGAATTCTAGAAGAAGAGATTGGAAAACATAATGCCAGCATGTGTTGGAGTTAATCTTGGTTGCATTCAAAAAGGCATTACATAAATGAGAGAACCAGCTTTGGCTGGTTCATAAGCAAGAATGAAAGGGGTTAGAGAGAGTCCAGATTTCAGCATTTTCATAGGGTTAGAAAGATAAGTGCTTTTCAGCCCAAGCGGAAACAGATGAAACTGAGGACACTTTTGAGCAATGAAAAACTATTAACTCTAAGCCCTGTGAGGAGGATCAAATCCGAAATACGGTTCTCACACTCATTGTTAAAATCTGTGAATTAAGTTAATCTCAGAAAAAGACCCAATTACAATACTGGCAACCAGTCAATCCTTTCAACTGGAGAAAGAACATTGATTAGAGAAAAGAGATTAGAAGTCACTATGTATTTAAAGAGAATGAGACATACAGTGGAGCGGACATGGAAAAGGCAAAAAAATAATTAAAACTCTGTTAAAAACAAAAAAATAGATGTGATGATTTGCTTATAACTCTGACCATAATAAACAGATCAGAAGCAAGTTTTTTTGAGTTCATACTATCAGAAAGCCTATCAGTCTGTATTAAAAGAGACTCTGACATACCATGATCACTGACTTTCCAACCTACAAGGTATAATCTTTAACATCTGCCTCAGAGGTGACCAAAAGGGATGATGGAGACGGCAAAACGTAGAAGGCAGAGTCAGATTCCACAGAGAACACGGGGCATCACCTAGGCAACCTAGCTTTTCAGCCTGATGCCCTGATGGGATGGGAGACATGTCTGTACTCAGCAGTAATCACAAGGACAGTGGTAGTCGTTAAGACTGTTCATGATTATTGTATTTCTCTTCCATTTGGACATGTGGTAAGTTAAAATATTTCTGACCTCTTTAATATAAGGGTGTCCCACTGATTTCCTTTGTAAACAAAATGGGAGTGGACGTGACTCACAAGGTCAATTCCAACAGAAACCTTATGGAACTTTGAGAAATAGGTCATATTTCTCTTCCCTACTTGGCAATGAATGGTAACACAGAGGTGGAAGCTGCTTCAGCTTGGGTCTTCATACGAGGAAGGCTTAGAAACCTTCCAGGCACATGAAGATTGAGAATTAAATCACTAGTTTGAAGCTAGTGAGATTTTGACATTGTTGGCTACGGCAGCACAGTCTGGCCAGTCTTGACTGAGAGAAATTCAAATCAGTTTTACATGGCTAGTTAGTGTTATATTAGGTTCAGTCAGAAAAAGAGGCAAAACTGATGTTTAGAAGCAGTGTTTTTCTAACCATGGATTGTGACTTTTTTATTAGTGGGCTATACAGTCTGGTGGGTTTAGGGTACAGCTTTTTCTAGAACAGA
This sequence comes from Camelus ferus, assembly GCF_009834535.1. NCBI lineage: Eukaryota > Metazoa > Chordata > Mammalia > Artiodactyla > Camelidae > Camelus > Camelus ferus. The sequence continues at coordinate 70,137,471 of NC_045704.1, read as the reverse complement.
AAAGAAAATATCAGATAGTAACATGTTCTCTCTCTCTCTCTCTCTCTCTCTCTGTGTGTGTGTGTGTGTGTGTGTGTGTGTGTGTGTAAAAGAGAACAGGAGAGAAGCCAATGTAAAGTGTATTTCTTAGTGTAACTCACTGTTAAAAAGTTTGAAACTCAATGACCTGCAACCTACTTAATTGAACATTTGACTGATTGAATTTGGATATGAAAGGCTATCCTCACAGGGTTTGTGGTCTGCTGACGTCAAAGGGCTCTGTTCTCAAATGTTTCCTGTTCAAACATTTGTTCATAGAGTTAATTAGATAAACAAGCAATTCTCCAATGAAGACAAACAAATGGCCATTAGGCACATTAAAAAATGCCCAACATCACTAATTATCAGAAAAATGCAAATCAAAAGTACAATGAGGTATCACCCCACACCAGTCAGAATCTCCATCATTCAAAAGTCCATGAATGATAAATGCTGGAGAGGGTATGGAGAAAAGGGAACCCTCCTACACTGTTGGTGGGAATGTAGTTTGGTGCAGCCACTATGGAAGACTGTATGGAGATTACTCAAAAAACTAAAAATAGACTTACCATATGATCCAGCAATCTGACTCCTGGGCAAAAATCTGGAGGGAACTCTTAATTTGAAAAGATACATGCACCCCAATGTTCATAGCAGCACTACATACAATAGCCAAGACATGGAAGCAACCTAAATGTCCGTGACAGATGACTGGATAAAGAAATTGTGGTATATTTATACAATGGAATAGTACTCAGCCACAAAAAAGAATAAAATAATGCCATTTGCAGCAACAAATCACCTGGAGATCATCTTTCTAAGTGAAGCAAGCCAGAAAGAGAAAAAAAAATACCATATGATGTCACTCATATATGGAAACTAAAAAAACAAAGAAAAAAAGGAGGATACTAATGAATGTATCTACAAAACAGAAGCATACTTGCAGACATAGTAAACAATCATGGTTACCGGGGGAAAGGGGCTGAGAAGGGATGAATTTGGGAGTTTGAGATTTGCAAATGTTAGCCACTATCTATAAAAATAGGTTTTTTAAAAAAAATCAAGTTTCTTCTGTATAGCACAGGGAACTATTTTGAATGTCTTAAAATAACCTTTAATAAAAAAGAATATGAAAACAAATATATCTATGTATATGCATGACTGGAGCATTGGCATGACAGAAATTGACATGTTGTAACTGACTACTTCAATAGCAAAAGAGCTTATCAATTTTCTACTAAGATTAGATGAAATTCATAAGCCAATGTTGGTGGTGTATGATAAACTATGTCAAACACGGCTAGAAAGAATGAAAAAGATTAGCATATATTGTCCTGATTTTCAGAAAGGATAAAGTTAGTGACACCTATGAGCCAGTGAGCTTGACATTGTGACAGAAAATACTATGAGCTGATAAGATGGTATATGTGTAAAGATTTAAAGAAGTGGCAGCATGAAATTTTGTGATTAAGTTATGCCAGATGAATTCATTATTTTTAATAGTATTCTTAGATACTGGTTCAGAGTTACGTTAAAGACTGTGTCAAGATTTCAGAAACTCATTTGACAGAATTTCTTATGATATACTTGAAAAAAATAAAGAAATTTGGGCAGGGTGACTGTACTATCAGGTAGATTATTAATTTCTATTGTTATCATCTGTAAAGGTTCTCGCTAATAAATACATTTACCTGGAGGGGGATGCCTAAGGACACGTTAAAGGTCTCTGCCCTCCTGTCTTTCCTACTCAAATATATGGTCCTTGTCTTCAGCAAAGAGCTTATCTCATTTTGGGGTGACATAAAACTGAGGTGGATATTGAATACAGTAGGTTAGAGGCTCCAAGTTAAGAATGTCCTCAAAAGGGTAGAATTACATCAAACCTAAAAAAGTAAAATCTAATTAGGATAATAACAAACCTAAACTCTTAGGGGTTAGAGGCACAAAGAAAGCCCAGAATAGACAAACTTATAGGTACAAAGATATGTTTCAAGGACAATAGCAAATAGTAAGAGAAAACACTCATATAGCAGTTACTTCGTGAAAAACACTTCTGTAACTATTTTACTTATGTTTACTCATCACAGCCACCCTATGATGTAGTTATCATTTTTATCCCCAACTACTGATGGAAAACTGAGGCACAGAAATTTGAAGCAATGGCCTGATGTCACAGAGCTGATAAACCCTAGAGCCTGGATGAGAAGGTAAGTAGGCTGGCTCCAGAATCTATTTATTGGAGTAGAAAGTGTGGTAAAACTTGCTGATTATTTAATATGCTTTTGGGTTGATGTAATAAATGAATGACACTGATCTAAACCAAGTAGATTACACAAACCTGTGCAATGATTACTCCATGTCTCAAATACTCTTCCCAATAATGGCCTCCATTCCTTAAGAAAGATAGTGACAAGGGTGTGTTTAGAGAAGGATTGAGATTGTACAGAGTGTATAATCCATGCAAATGATCAAGATAACTTGAAATACGGATGATATTGAGTCTGAAAACAAGAAAATATGAGGACAATAGCTGTCTTAAAAGATCTGAGTCTATGTCACATAGAAAAGAAATCTGTCTCATAAGTTAATTAAGCAGAGCCTTAGTTAATAAATGGTAGATTTTGGCTCAATATAACCATTTCCTAATAATTATAGTTGTTTAAGTAATAATAAATCAATGGGATTCTTTACTAGGTAAATATGTTTTTTAATACCAGGGGTGTTTATTAGAGGATGCATAATAATACATCAAGAATATTATAATTTTTATGCATATAATTGAGTTGACTACATGGTCTCAAGTACTTACAGGTCTGAGAGTCTAAAAGTCTATGAATTTCAAAAAAGGTCAGGGTGGGGCAAAGTGGTGTCATTTCCCTTTGGCCAGAGGCTACCAGGAACACCTGAGTAGGGTTTATTGGCTTGTTGCATTATTGACTCATGGGGCATCTCAATAAGAGGACATTAGAAATGACACATTTTAGGATTTGTCTGGAGTTAGGTGATCTGGGGGAAGCTTTAAGGAACTGGGGCTTTATTCTGCACTGGATGCTGGGAGGAAGCAGAGATAATTCTATGATTAGGTATCTTAACACTTCTTACCTAGAAGGTGAGAAGAATGGAGTGAAGCTACAGTTTTGATTGGTGGTGAAGCAGTAGACAGCCCTATTAGCCAGGATTGGAGAAGAGAAGGGAATATGTAGTCTATTCTTGTGGTAGGGACAATATTTTGTTTTGTCTGAGTACATACATGATTACACAGTCGTCTTTTCTTTTCTTTTTTTTTTTTTTTTTTTTGTCTTGGTGTAGCACAATCAGAGAGCAGTCTGATTCTGTTACTCTGTAAAATTATTTGTGTTCAACCAGAGAACAGAAATTTAGCTGTGAGTGCTAGGACCTTTCTTCCCCAGCTCCCACACTGCCTGTGATGGCATGTCTTTTGTGACTTCAGCTCCTACTTGATAGGCCTGATTTAGTTCCGGCTTCCATTGGGTAACCTGTTCTCCAATAAAATTCTCAAGAGCAGAGGCTGTGCTTTATTTACCTGAGCATCCCAAGAACAGAGCCTTGTGTCTTAGAGTAGGCATTATTATTATTATTTTATAGAGTATATAACATTACTATATACCTTATAGCATGCATGTTATAGAATGGTATATATTAATATTTTATTATATACATTTTTATATTGTATTCTTATACTAATATGCAGAACTGATATGAAGTCAATGTTTGCATTTTGTTAGCTTTCTTGACTGAATTAAGTAAAGTGCTACTCCATTTAGGTGGAACCAATAGCCAATTTGATAAGCTGAAGTATCTCTTATTGGTCAAACGAGTTTCCAAAACTTTAGCCATTACATAAACCCTGCACCTGTAAGATTCTTGATGTCAAAATCATATTACCTCACTGACACACCTGCAAAACTCGAATGAAGAAAGCATAGGGGGTGTTGGGCAAATTAATGTGCAAATTACATGATCAGACCTATAGCAGCCCTGCTGGAATGTGAAAATCCAGGCTTTTCACTATGCCCAGTTCCTTCAGTGAAGAATCCTCTTAAACTTTCTGTGTTGGTTGTTTGCTGTCTCACTTTTTATATGCATTGGTGTTTCCATATAGCGTGATAGCCGTGAATGAGGCTTCTCACTCTATGATCAAAATTTACTGCACATGCATAGAAGCCTTTTTATGTTTGTTTAAATACTTTTCACTTACTCTTTGATGATCTAGGGGGAAAAATACACAAAAAGGACAAGCATTTTCAATACCCCTGCAGACGTGAGTAGTCAGAAACATCAACAATGGTATGTGACAGTCCTCACAGATTGGTTAGGTATTTGAGCTCTGTAACAGAGTCGGCTCAGTTGGTTAGCACATGATGCTAAGGGGACCAAATATTTGGCTTTGATCCATTTTGAACTAGAAAGCTTTACCGAGTTGGTTGAGATTAAAAACTCTATTGCCAAAGGCTATGAAAAGCCAACTTTTAAACATGTGGTAAACACCAAACTAAGAGGTGAGACAGAGGCTTTCAGTGCAAACCAATCACTACCTCTTGGAATAAATACTGCACTTAGAGGTGGCCCTGTTAAAGGGTGTTGGGAGTGTTAATAATGCTAATTAGAGTAATAATAATGATGAGATGGGGCTACATACTTACTGACACTACAACCTGGAAGTGTAGAGGGAAAAAACGCACTATTGTTTTATGTCTAACTCATCTGAACTTCCTCTTGATACAATACACACTGGATATTGAAGGGTAGAAAATAATCTTTGGCTGTTTTAAAACAGTCTGATCTGGAAAATTAAGCTTTTCCTTTAGAGCATGCTCAGTCCAATTTAGAAAAAAGTCTGCTCCTTGTAGCTCTCCCAGCTCTTCTTCCAAGGGGGCTGTTGAAGGGTAGGTGACATGGGGCAGAGAACAGCAAGAGACCTCAAGGGCAGTATCAGGTCTCAGACCCGATGTCTCCTGTCTGCCTGGTTGCTGACTGTCCTATGGGCAGCAGTGACAGAAGACTGTCCATTACTGATGCTGTAGTAGCTCTTGTCTCAGCTGGGGCACTAATTCAGCCCCCCTGCAGCTCCAAGACCAACCAAACCTTTTTAAGCTCATCTCCCATTCAGCCCCCTCACCAGGCACAACCACCTCAGCTTCCACACAGCATCACTGGGCCTCCACTCATAACATGCCCACTGGCTTTCAGCTCAGAGGGGGCAGTGGGGACCCCCTGAGTCCCATCCACACCACGGAGTCTAGGTCAGTCCAAAAGGCTGAGCTGGAAAGTCTTTCCCAGGCCAACCACTCTGTACCAGGTTTACTCAGGTGCCTCTGCACACCGGTGGGCTGGGTCTTCTCACAGAGACCCCACTGAGAGTGAAAGCAAACCTTCCCCCTCCACTGCATTCCCACCACTTCCTCTCCCCATCATTTCCAGGCCCCCAATGCATACGCTCTTGCTTTTCTTCATATGTGGATCTCTTTTATGTTAAATTCTAGATAGCTGAGCATGTGATGTTAAATGGCAGCTGAAAAAATTCAGTAAGAAATCACTTCTATATAATTTCTAACATGGTAACCACTTTTTTCTTAGGGAAATGGATCGCTGTCAGAGGTGAGCAGTTTAAGGAAAATACGGTTTGTAGAGAAATTAAAATACATTTGCCTAACATTTGCAAAATTACTATACTAGCTTCCTAGCACATCCAGTCATTTATTAATCACTTACTAAGTGTTCAGCACTGGACCCTTGACACAATTATCTCATCTGATTCCTTTTTTTTTTTAATTTAGCAGCAGGAAATATTAGGCAGGGAAAATTCATTCTGGGGCAAAAATGAAACAGATGAAAACATTAAGCAGTTAAGTGGATGTAATGGTGCTGGTTTCCATGCAGAAGCAGGGACAGGGGCTTTCATTCCAACCAACTGAGTCTACTCTCGTTTTGTTGGCTTTAGCATTCAATCCAACACCCTGGTTTTCCAGCTTGTGATAACCACAAAGATACACTGATGGTCATTAAACTCTAATACTACCATATTTTTCAAGGGGCATAATATTCATAATATATAAGAGCACACGTTTTATTTGAAATAGACACAACATAATATCTTCGCAGATGGTGACCTAGAATTTGTAAATATGTTCAGCCATGCTAAAGCGGTAATGAGTGTGTGGAGGGAGCCATCAAGGGTGTGGGAACATTTTCAGGACATCTGGGGCCCATCAGCATCAAATCATTTAACAGAGTGCAAACAATTTAACACCGAGAGCCTCTCAATTATCCACTTGCAAATAAATAAATGATAAAGTACAAATCTTTACACTGTAAGCAAGCGAGTATACTTCTGGGTTGCTTTCTCCAATTTGGCATCATTAGTTAGTGAATGTTCAAAAAATGCTCACAAAATCTAACATTTATCTGTGAAAATATAAATTACACAAATGCGGTGTGAATACAGATACCCTAGAAGCACCACAGGATCGCAGTCAAGCAGGAGTGTATTGCAGGTGACCCACCAGACAGGATTACCTGTATTCTAGTGAACACTTGCATCACAAACCTGACTTATATCTGGGGCCCTAATACTTGAGTTTTTAAATAGACTCTCCAGTATCATGAAAAGTGCTAGGACTTAGTAGCCAGACAGATCTTGTTTGGCTTTACATTTGCTGTGTGACTTTGGTATTTTTTGCACCTCAGTTTTCCCATCAAAAAAATGGGAGCAATAGTACCAACCGTTCTTACAAGGAAACTTGTGAGAATTAAAGGAAGGACTACAGTCAGCACACACCAGGCATTACTGCAATGGTAGCTGTTTCTGCTAATGTTATTACATTCATCACTTCCGTGTTTCATCACTAGTGTTTCATTTGGCTCATAGCAGCCGTTTGACATAAAGACTGGTGCCAAGAAATCTCAGGCCCATGAAACAACATTTCTTGTGTAAAGTTAGAGAAACCATCTTTGTCACAGCCAGATCACAAATTCCAAGCTCCAGTCAATTAAGTTTCACAGCACTATTTCTTATTTCTTAGAGTGTACCTTGATATTAGCCCGCTTTCTCCTCATATGCTTCATTTCATCCTGCAGCCATTCTTCTCACATTTCCATATACCACACTGGCAATCCCGAGAAAGCTTCTGCTACCCACGGTAGACCTTGTATTACAAGCAGACCCGAAGTTCTGACACAATGTTCCCTTAACCTCCTGTAATAAAACCATTGAAAATTGCCTCTTTAAGTATTTTGATCTTTCTAGGTTTCAAAAATAATGAAAGATTCAAAAATTCCAGAAATATTGGTTAATTTTTCAGGCTTTTAATTTTAGAACAGTTTTAGATTTAAATAAGTACTGCAAAAATCGTAGCGAGACCTCTCATACATCCCGCATCCTTACATTCATGTGGTACATCTACCACAATTAATGAACCAATATTGATCCATTTTTATTAAATAAAGTCAATACTTTATTTGGTTTCCCCAGGTTTTTCTAAAGTCCTTTTTCTGTTCCAGAGCTCCAGGCAAGTCACCAGAGTGCATTTAGCAGTCATGTTTCCTCATGCACTTCTTGGTTATGACAGTTTCTTAGATTTTTCCTTGTTTTCCATAACCGGTTTTGAGGATTACGAGTTAGGTATTTTGTAAACTGTCCCTCAGTTGGGATTCATCTGATGTTCTTCTCGTGATTAGAGTGAGTAATGTGTTTCTGAGAGGAGGATCACAGAGGTGAAGTGCCATTCACATCACATGGCATCAAAGGTACATAATATCAATTTGACTTACCACACGTTGATACTAACCCTGATCATCTGGCTTAAGATAATGTCTGTTGGGTTTCTCTATGGCCGAGTTACTCCTCCTTTTCCTCTTCTATACATTCCTTTGCTTCTTTGGAAGCAAGTGACCATGTAAAACTCACACTAAAGGAATGGAAATTTATGGTCTACCTTCTTAAGGGCAAAGAGTCCACATAAACTGTTTGGGATCCCTCTGCATGGGAGATTTGTCTATTTCCCCTCCATTTGTTTACTTATTCAATTGTTTATTCTTATCTGGACGATATATTTTATATCTATTTTATATTTGGGGATTTAATACAACACTATTTATTTATTTCTTGCTCAACTTTTTCCTGCTCTGCCCACTGAGAACTCTTTAAATTGGCTTCCCTATCCGTTTGATATTCCCTCATTGTTGTGAGTTAGTTTGCTCATCTGTTTTGAGTACTTTCTTATTTTCTGAAACTACAAGATGCTCCAGATGAATTCTGTATATTTCCGGCCCTAGCTTTAGAATCAGCTATTTCTCCCAGAAGCCCTGGTTCCTTTTCTGGGAAAATGTTTTTAGAAACCAACATTTAGGCATTAGATATGTTTATTGATACTGCCATTGCTTCTTTGCTGACAAAGCAAGGAGATATATTTGTGTATACGAAACCATGTATATACACATATCTACATCGTTCAATATGTAACCATGTGTAACTATCGTGAGCTACATGTGAATTCACACTGACGTCTACGTCTCTAATCCATCACAGCATGCAACAGTCACCTTCAAATAACACTGTTCCATGTCATGTGTTGTAAGCTGTCTTTTAACAGAATATCCCCAATTTGTCCCTCCACCCCTTGTGACCCTATTGTCATTCATTGAACTTATCTATATTCTACAGTCACACACCACATTGTTACTATTATTAGTTTAAACAGTTATCTTTAAGGTCAATTAAGGATAAGAAAAATAAAATATTATATTTTACATTGATTGACTCCTTCTCTCTCACCTTTCCTTTTTTTAATATTAACCCATGTTTCTCACCTATATGCTTTTCCTTCTGTCTGAAGAAAATCTTTTAACATTTCTGCAGAAAAAGTCTGCTGGCAATGAATTCGCTCAGGTTTTCTTTGTCTGACAAAGTCTTTAGTTCTCTTTCATTTTTGAAGGATAATTTTGCTGGATGTTGAATTATAGATTGTTGAGGTTTTTTTAATTTTCTTTCACACTTTAAATAATTTACTCCATTCTCTTCTTGCTTGCGTGGTTTCTGACAATGGTCTTCTAGAATTCCTATCAGTTTTCATATTTTGGTTCATCTGTTTTTCTCTGTCTTCTTACCAAATGTGCTTTTTGTCTTTTATTTTATGCAATTTGAATGTGATATGCCTCAAAGAATCCTCGTTTCTTTTCTGGTATTTTTATTGCTGTGCAGCCTCTCAGCTTCCTGATCTGTGGTTTGGTGTCTCACTTGAATTTTTAAAACTCATTATTGCTTCAAATATTTCTTCTACTCCATTTTCTCTTTCTTCTCCTTTTAATATTACAACTAAACATATGGTATCCCTTTTGAAATTGTAACAATTAATGAACAGAAGTATTTAAAATGGAATTGGAAGGCCAGAAAGGAGAGCTGCCATGTCCTACCACTCAATTACAAACCCAGCAGGAAGAGACGTACTTTGGCATCTCCAATAGGAAAAGAAGGTTACTATTTCACTACACAGCAGGAGGAAGAAAGAATTCTTCCTTGTCTGGCAAGAGCCCAGCCTTTAACAACTCAGTCTATGAAAAGCCACTACACTTCAAACTCCCTGTTTCCTCCAAGGGACTCTGTTTCCAACAGTCACTCCCAACTCCACATTCTCCTCTGTAAAGGAATCTTCCATCTCCTTTATTCTCCTGACTTGCCTGTGGTTTGCCACAGATTGCATGTCCCAAATTGCAATTCTTTGCAGTTCTCGAATAAACCCATTTTGCTGGTAAAATAACTGGCTGTTTTATTGTTTTAGGTCAACATTAGTTAGTGTCAGAAAAGTGGGATTCAGGCAGGATCCCCAATACCTCTGAGGCTGGTGAGCAAACAGGTGCTGACAACCCACTGCTTTCTTGTTGACCCTGGAGGTTGAGGGTAAAGTTTTCTCGTGGATTCGAACTCTGCTCTTTTTGTGTCTTGAAGCCCTTGATAATTTATTCAGGACTTTTTTTGAAGGTTTTGTCCTTTCCGTGAGTGCTCGTTGGCACTTTGGCTTGACTCTTTTGGAACCAGGCTGTTCCTATTGAAACTATGTGGCAAAGACTTTGGTCCAATTCTTTTGGAACTGGGCTGTTTCATTGGAACTGGGCTATTGAGGTTTTTTTTTTTTTTTTTTTTTCTTTCCTGTATCTACAGAAATAACCTCTAAGAAGTAAGACCCCAGTCATCTAAATGTTTGGGGGGCACCCTCCCAGCCCCCCATTCAGTGACTCCAGCTGAATTTATGTTTAAAAACCATGGTCCCTCCTCACGCACATTTCTAAGTAAACGGGCTGGCCTAAACGAGAGTGAATGAGAGCACTGAGGGACATTACGGGGAATTTTTAAACTCCCCAAATTTACTTTTCTTAAAATGCAATTGGACCGCTATGGCTCTGAAATTACCAAAACGGACTCGGATGCCTATTTTGACTGACATTTTGAGGCTTCCAAACATTATCGGGAGTTTAACATTGCCTGTGTACAAAATACAATTTTTAAATTAGCTGAGGCAAACAAACAGTTGAAGGAAGACAGAACGGCTTCTGAAGGCTCTCCTTCCCCTCCTCCACGTTCCTTGTCCCTGGAGGCAGGGCAGCCGGCTCGTGCTCAGGTCCTGCCTCTGGTGCCATGTGCCTTCTTCCCTTCTGCGCTGCCCCTGCCTCTTCCGTACTCTCCACGTGCCCATTTTAATTCTGTCCTCGAACTTCCTGTTTGCCCTAAACCTCTTCCTGTTTCCTCTTCCTCTGAACCTATCAGAACCTGCCCCTTTCAACTTAAGTCTTCTGAGGACCTGCATGGCTGTTGGCATAACTAGCGCCATCTTGGGCCCGTTCAGTTCCTCCTGTCTTTCCACCGACCGCACCCAGGACTGCACTGTATTGTAAACCTCTTCTTTTGTTTTTTCATAATTATTCGTGTTTTTCTTGTTCATAAACATCGTTCTAATGGCTGGATCATATTCATCACAGGGATGCTCTTTAATTCAGTATGCCATCCTATTAATGGCCACCTAAATTGTTTTCTGCTTGTGTATGTGAGTGTGTGTGTATGTGTGTATGTGTGTGTACGCATCTGCTCATGTGCATGCACGCTTCCTTGGTTCCTACACGGCCAGAGCCTATTTAATCATGCTCTTCATTTTTTTTTTTTTTGCATATTTTTAGCCTCAATACATGCAAGTCCTCTAATTTTTATTTTTTCCTTTCTTCCAGGACTTTCACTACCATTCTTATCAATTATAGGTCCCAAGTTTAATGTGTTTGACATATGTCCTGAAATATACAGGTACACTTTTAAAGTATGAACTATTTCATGATTGTATAGCTTTCTAACCTTCTAACAAATGGTACAATGCTTTAGAATTCCCAGCATTTTAACCGAGAGACTTTTTCTTTTCTGAGGATTGTGCATTCTGTTTCTTCTAACTGCTGCCCAGTATACATCATACTGAAAATTATTTTACCTCCCACTACCCACTGGTATAAACAACGGTGGGTTAAACATTCTCAGATATGTTCACTTCCATCTTTGGTGAGAATTTCCTTGAAACACAATCAGAAATAGGACCTGTGGGACAAAGAGCACATGTGTTCTTCTGGAAATATTGCTAAATGCTGACATTTTGCTTTCCAGAATAGCTGACATAGTTCATAATCACCTTAGCTTTCTACGAGAGTTCTTTTCCCCTGACTTCTTTGTCGGCATTTGGTATTATCTGAGTTACTACTTTTTGCCGTTCTGATGCCTGCCAAGTGGTGTATCTTTGCTGTTTTAATTTGTATTCCTCAGATGACTAGTAAGTTTAACCAACTTTTCATATACCTCTCAGTTGTGCGACTTCCCTTTTGTGTACTGCCTGCTCATTTTCTATGTCCACTTTCTGTTTTCTTTTTAGCAGTTTTAAAAAATATCTCCACAAATTACTATATACTCCTCCTTTCAAGAAGTGTTGCTTAATTCTCCTCTTCTTTTTGTTTTGTTTTTGTTTTGTTTTAATTATTGGGGGGTAATTAGGTTTATCTACTTTATTGCTATCATTTGTAATGGAGGGACTGGGGATTGAACCCAGGACCTTGTGCATGCTGAGCATGCCCTCCATCACCAAGCCATACCCTCTCCCCATTTCTCCTCTTCTTGAGGAGACTTCTAAAGAATAGAATGTGACAGAAGTAATGGTGTGTCACTGGGTATGGTCTAATTGTTACTACCTGTACTGGAATGATTCTGTTCACATTCTTATATATTTCTGACGTGTCATAGTAGCTAGTAGAATGAGTGTCAGTGACTTTTTGAAAGTTAACCTGAGTATCTGTAGATTCTTACTCTTACGTATTTATTTTAGAATGAATTTGTTAACCCTTCCTCTAATCTCTCTCAAAATTTCCTCTAATAGCTCTTCCTATAATTTTCAACAAATGAGATCTCATCATTCTCTACTCACAAAGAAACAGAAACCTGTGGAAAAGGTTCGCATTCTGTTCGTACATACAATATCAATTTGTTTGAATAAACGCAATATTCAAACTACATTTAGCTATGACTGAGAGCACCTTCAGCTCTCTTCCCACAGAGAGGACCCTTCTACTTTCCAAGGGGTTCATAGCCTTAAACTGGCACGAACCTGGTGTCATAATGAGTGACTGACACCTAGAACCAAAGTTCTTCCATAAATTTCCATACAACTGCTTCGGCAAAGAGGGGAGAATTCTTGATTTTATTTTATTTTTTTTTTTTAAAACAAATTTTCCTGGAGCAACTGGGTGACAATGTCTATTCACAAAAATTCTTAGTCTTAATATCCATAAGCCTTAATTCATCACTATATGCTACTTGGATTGAACCACAAAGCCTATAAGTTTTAAGCAAGAATCCTTTTACAACTGGACAGGATTCTGGCAGGGACCTATGCTCATTCTGCTTGGGGAACACTTGCAGATGTTTTATAGGAAGGCAGCCAACAACAGGGATTGTAGTATTAGTATCTTTTCTTCCAACTCGAAGAAAAAAATATATTACATAGTAGGATTAAAGGGATTATTGGCCCCATTTTGTGATTTTCCTTAGAAATGATGCATACAGGTGTTTACTATAGATCATTTGGAAAATTAAAATTACATACAGCTTTATCTTCCAGTTTGTCTTCCATGCATAATAAAGCATAAAGTTAAAGTAATTAAGCTGCTAGCTCACCCTTCACATAAAATGAGTTATTTTCGATACTTCTCAGTTGTGAGAAGCAACAAATCCCCTGTTTCGCTTGAGCCAGTCTGGGGTGGGTTTTATGTTACTTGCAACTTCCGGCATTAATCTTGATTAATGCATGTTACAAAGCTCATGTCAGGTTATGGTTTTAACAGTAGAACTTCCAAAATCATTCTGACTGAGTGTCTAACCAACGGAAGCTAAACTTTATTTGAAGTATTTTGTGCTTCTAAACACACCTCAGATATCCTAAACAGTCCCAAGTAGCAACAGGAAAGTGACCCTTAGTCTTCAGCTGCCAAGTGCTAAGACTAACCCATGAGGAGAAGCTAACCGGTTATTGGGAGGTGTGCGCGTATGGCTGTACATGAAAACCAAGGAGGGAAACGATTTCTCCAGAATTTGCAAAGATAATAAAGATATTTTGTTCCACTACATATAGAAAAGAGTATAAAACACCATATAAACATTTTATTGCAATTCTTTGTATGATTATTATTTAAAATGCAGTGCAGGAAAGCTCCCAGCAGCTGATAATGGTTTGAGATAAAATGCTCTTTGTAAAGCAATTTCCACTATTTTCCGTCTACACCAATTTAATGTATTCAGTTGTTTAAAACAGCTATTTTTATATTCAGTTAACTGTAATATTACAGTTCATATCATTTTCTTTTCACAGGAAAGTGATTCTGTGAATCTAAATCTGAAATTTTAAATCAAGGGAACACAAACGCAGAATTTTCACATTAAAAAAAAGGAATAATAGATCAGTTAAATGATTCAACTGGGTCAACGAATTGTTTCTGCAAATCTACTAATTATTTGATAAAATTGGTTGGTCAGTTTAGTTAAAATATTAATCCAGATTGTTTTATAGAAATCTTTCTTTTGCCTGACTTTTAGTTATTCATCAAGACGCAACCAATTAAAGGCTGACATCATTCAGGAGACCTTGGATCTGACCTTCTTATCACCTTACTCCCAAAGGTTCCAATAATGTCTTCTGTTTTTCTCTATTAAAGCTCTTATAATAACAAGTGTTAACATATATTGAGTCTCAGCTTTTGTCATACATTATCTCTTAGTCTTCAGCAGATCTCTGGGGCAGTTTTATTGTTGGTGGTGTTGTTTTGTTTGTTTGTTTGATAAATGAAGATACTGAGGTTCATGAGTTAATTTACCCACAGCAAGTTAGTTAATAAAGAACAAAGACTGAGAAGGTATGATCAGAGAGCAAAGAGGAGTACCATGAACAGTGTTTGGTCTCAGAATTCAAAAGAAAAGAGAATTCCAAGGAGAGGATAGTCAAGAAAATCAAGGCAAGAAATATAATAGCTGAGACAGAGCAACAACTATCATTGTATAGTTTTATTCTGGTGTTGGTGGCAGAATCTGAATTATATCATTAAAAAAAGCAGTGCATAAAGAAATAGTCAAAATTCAAATCTAGATCTGTTTGATTTGTTTGAAAAGCTCCTAGTTTTTCCTCCAAGAGAGCAATCCTCAAATATTAGTACGTACGCATATGAGGCTGCTAGAGAAATTCTTGTGAATGGAGGTTCCTGTCTCAAACAGCAGATCTCTGGAGTTAGACCTTGCATTTCAACAATCACCACCGCCGGGTGATTCTGAGGAAGTTGCCACCAGGCCACACTTTTAGAAACATCGCACTCATACCGACTCTGACAAGGAGCTATTTGAAAGCAGTCTCCTGGGGCTTTCAGTAGTGAGCGGTGTGATTGACTCACAGTGAGGATCTAATGTGACTTTGCAAAACTAACCTGCACTGTGGTTTAGAACAAATAATGGTCTGTAATTTGAAAATACTTATCTTACATGGGCGTGGCCATCCTCTCCATAACGCAAGCACCTCATTGTGTTTTGAATTTGTGTGCTGATTCTGAACAGTGTCCTTTTTTGTTGCCCAATGAAATCCTGAAAAGGGATGCTGTAGTTCGGATCTTTGCCTTATGAATGGCCCCCTGACTTATTTTTTCGTTGACTGCTGTAACAATTCATTTGACAGGACTTCAGCCTTCCTTAAAACAACTTGGCTTATCTCTACCCAATCTTTTTCCTAGCTTTTGTAATTTTAATTCTTATTCCAAAACTAATATATGCTTACTATTGAAAATTTGAAAATTTTAGATAGGCAATAAGTAAGTAAATTTCTCTTGTTATTCTACAATAGCTAACATATTCATATTCTGCTTTTCAATGTTATATTTACACACATTTACAAAAAAGTATTATTATGTATATGTCATTTTGTAACCTCTTTTTGAACTTAGATCATTAATAATTTTTGTACTATTAATTTTCATTAAGACAGAATTTTAAATACCCATATAGTGTTGAAATTAGTGTATATGTTATATTTTTAATCATTTGCATAGACTTTTAGGCTAGTTTCAATGGTTTGGTATTATAAACAGTGTTAGATAAAATTCTCATATTTAGACTTTTTCTCACATTTATAAAAATTATTCCCTTCGCAAACATCTCTAGAAGCAAAACTGCTAGCTCAGGATATAAATGTATTCAAGTTTTTTTGCAAGATTTCCATCTAAAATGTTTTACAATTTATATGCCCTAAGCAGTGTTTGAAAATATCTGTTTCTGAGTACCCTCATTAACATTAGATTTTATTACTTTAAAAAATTTGGTCACTTTGATGATGATAAATAATTTTAATTAATGTTTTAAGTTGATTACCAGGAAGTTGAATTATTTATTATAAGATTATTATTTGTTCATATTTATTTTATTGCAAAATGCTTCTTGTGTCCTCTTTGCTGGACAGAACTATTAATTTCTTAGCACCTTATGGCAGAACAAAAGGATGGCTCCCCCACCTCCGGTGGGAGACTCAACATAATTTCCTAATGGCATCATCTTTGAAAGTGCTTTACCAAGTACTACTGTGCCTCTTTCGTCTGAGTTATGGCGAGAATTAAAGAAGATAAAGGAGATGAGATTAAAAAAAAAAGTAAAATGTTTATCCCAGTACCTGCACATAGTAATCATCCGATACATGATCAAAATCATCATTATACTAGGCAAACATATCATTGAAGTAACTGATAAGCAAAATGATCATCCAAACAAAAGTTTATAAATGGGAAAATATAAGCATATCCTGATGCTTCTTTTGCAGCTGCAATAAGATAATACATATGAATACCCCTTGAAATCTAGAAAGCTCCATGTGTTGAAATTACCACTATAGTTAAAATAGTTCCTATAATCTGCTGAGTGGCTATTGATCAGTGAAGCAGGTGCTATTATGTTTCCAACTTGAAGAGGAAAAAATTGAGGCCAAAAAAATTTAAAATTTGCCCAAGATTACGTAGCCAGCAAGTGGTAGAGCCAGGATTCTAAATAGGATGTCGGTGCAACAGATCTAACATGTCATGATGTAGCTTTGAAGGTCTCTGCAGAAGAGATGGAAAACATCAGATTGATATCTGGGGCATGAGTACTACGTTTATTTTTATTTGAGGAAAAGGTCAAGTGCTGCTTTAAGAATCCTACGAAAACCCCGGACTCTCCCTCAGAATGGCTGAGGCTCATTCATTTTCTCTGTGTTAAATATAGCAGGTGTGCTACGCATTTTTTCTTTGTTTTTTGTTTTGTTATTGTAAACATACCATGCTATTTCAGATATGTTTCCTGACCATCATTTGTAAGTGTCTCATGGATTGTAACTAGCAGTGGAAGTTGCTGGGTTCTAGATTATGAGATGTTTCCGTGAACAAAGTATAACATCACATTATTTATATTTAACTTAGTGTATAATTCCATCAACAATGCAGAAATGCATGCTGGCTTTATGGAATGAGTTAGAAGGTACCCCTCTTCCTATTTCCTAAAATGACTTACAGAGAATTGAAAATATATATGTGTTTGATGTTTAGCAAAACTCATATGTAAATTATTTGGGCCCTGGTATTTATTTTTAAATTTAAATGTCCAATTCAGCACTTTTTCCCCCATGGTTACAGGAATAAACAGACTTTTAAATTACTCTGAGTCAGTTTTAGCAAATTGTATTTTTCTAGGAATTATTGTATTTTGCTTCATAAAGTTATTTGTTAAATAAAACATTGTCTTCTTAACATTTTATTTCAATTGCAACTATTTTGTACACTTTTCCTTTTATTATTGCTTATCTCTTCCTTTTTTATTTTTCACTAATTTTGCCAGAAACTTCTCAGTTTCATTAGTCTTTAGACATGGTCAAGTGTTGGCATTGTTGATCAGGTCTGTTGTATCTTTGGTTTCTATCACATCAATTTCTGTTATCTATTAATTTCTTTCTTCTTATACCTGTACTTTTTTCTCACTTTTCCTAACTTTCAAAGTGGATGCTTAGATTATTAATAGCCAGCTTTTTTCTTTTCCAGCAGAAGTATTTCAGGGTATAATTTAATAAAATTGGGATTGCTATTTTAAAGTAAAGTATTTTTGCTTGCTTTTTTAGTAAGTAATAAAAAATTAAACCAGTTTTAAGATTTAGAGAAATTTTGTTTTGTTCTGTTATATTTCACTATAATATTTCTGAATGTGTGTTTTCTAATTCCCAAGTATATACTTTTGTTAGTGTTCACTTTGTTATTGACTTCTAACGTAATTGCTTTCTGATTAAAAAAAAAAAGACCTAATTTGTATGATTCTGATTCTTTGAAATTTTGGAGACTTATTTGTTGTCTTACACATGCTCAATTTTTGTTACTATTCTGTATATTTGGAAATAATGCATTTTCTACATTTGTTGAGTTCAGTGTTTAATATCTTTATATAAGTAATGTCTATAAGGACTGGGATTTCTTTTTCTGTTTTGTTCCAAACTGCATGTGTGTTAAACTGGGTCTATCTCTTAATAAGTACTTACTGAATATTTCTTGAGAACAACTTTTAGGTTAGGTTCATTAATTGTGTTGCTCAAACCTTCTAGACTTTTACAAATTTTGTGAGTTTATCAAATCTCTGAGTTCTGTCAACTTTTGCTTTATAGATTTAAAAATTATGTTAATAGGTACATATGACTAGAATGATTACATGCACCTGATTAATTGAAACATTATCATTGTTATACCTAGAAATGCTTTTTACTCAAATGAAAATTGCATACTGTTAAAAAGAACTACATGTATTAATTTTTAAAATATTTTTTCTCAATACTTTTTAACACTTACACTGTTCTTTTTCCTCATGTTTTAAGTATGAATCAGACTCTTATAACCTTCAATTGGCTGAACTGTTTTTTAAATCATGCCTTTTAAATGGAATGTTTCCTCTATTTATTTTAATTACTAATGTAAATGGGTTTTGTTTCTATCATTTTCTTCATGTTTGCTATTTTCATATTTTCTTCTTTCCTTGTTGCCTTTTTAAAAAATTGTTGAGGGTTCCTTTCTCATTCAATTTTATCCTCTCTTGTGAAAATTATACAAGTTGTATACTCAAGTTTTGTTTTTTATTGGTTATTTCATAAAAATCTAAATTCAAATGCTGTATTTACTCCTTGGAATGAGTTAACTCAGATCTAGTTATAACATACAAAGAGAGTTTCCACTGTTTTTAGCCACTGTATGTCAAGCACTAATTATCTCATTTAATCCTCACATAACCCTATGAGATAAAAACCATTATTACTTTCATTGTACAGATGAGGAAAACAAGGTGCATGATGAGTAAGTTGACCATTGACATGTAATTAGAAAAACTTCCAAGGTGGGATTTGAGTTTAGATCAGATAGCCTCTATTTAATGTTCAGTATTTTTGGCTTCTATTGTTTGTGTGTGTGTGTGTGTGTGTGTGTGTGTGTGTGTGTGTGTGTGTGTATGCATGTGTTTAAACACCTCAAAATTAGATTTTGTTTTTATTATTTGTATACTCAGTTTTAATTTATATATACCCACATGTCTGTCATTTGTTTAGTCTACTTGTCATTCTGTAACTCTGATCTTTCTGGGATCATTTTTCTTCTTACTGAGGACATTCTTTATAAGTTCTTTAGTGGCAATCTGTTCGGTTAAGATGAGAAAAATCTATCTGAAAATGTCTTTATTTCACCCTGATTATACCATTGTAAATTGAATGTTATATTCTCTTAGCAATTTGAGAATATTCCACTGTTTCCTACTTTTATTTCTACCAATTATTATTATTACTATTATTATTATTATTCCTCTTTACATAATTTGTTTTTTTCTGTTTGTTCTCTTTGTTAATCTATATTTTGACTCTAATGACTATTCCTTTTATTTTTGAGGTCCAGGATTTGTTTGCTTCCTAAATTTGAGAATTGCTGTGTTTAAGCAATTCTAGATTTTTTCCAACTACATCTCTCTCCCATTAGCTCTGTTATCTCCTTCTGGAAATCTGATGCCTCATACTTTCCTTCATGTCTCTTATGCTTCATTTTACTTCACCCATTTTTCTGTAACTCTGGTGACAACTTTGTGTACCTTCTTCATACCTATCTTTTAGTTCACTAATTTACTGTTTCACAGTGTCTAATTCTTTCTTTAATCCTTCTTTGAGTTTTTAATTTTAACTATGATATTTTCCATTTTTAGAAGTCGTATTTGGTTTTTTCCCTCAAATTTACTTTGTCATTTTGATAGTCTCTTGCAATGTATTCATATTTTTAATTCATTCTTTATGTTTTTAAATAAATTATTTATATTTACTTTTGCCAGAGAGTTTGAGGCATTACTAACATCTGTTGTCTCTAATAAAAATTCAAATTGAGATTATTCAAATTAAAATTGCAAAGTTAAAAATTAAACCACAAATGGGCCTACTAAAGGCTATGATTTCTCATAGAGATTTTTCCCTTTTCCACTCTAAATCAGAGATGAAAGCAATAAGCTCTTTTGATGTCTACCTGTGAAGAGACATGTTCCTCTACCACGCCAGTTTCTCCTCTCCTGAGCCCTGGCCTTACTGGTGGGAGAGGTCTCTGATATGACCCCCAACTGTGGGAAAGCCCTGGGCTTTGTTGTCACCCAACCATTCACAGTAGTTAAAATTGGTTTAAACTCCTCAAACCTAACTTCTCAAACGTAGTAGGTATATAAATCACTTGGGTCTTTTCTTAAAAGATAGATTCTCAATAAGCAGCTCTAGGTGCTCAAGAGTCTGCACTTTCAGCAAGCGCTCAGTGATGCCCGTTCTGCTGGTTTGAGAAGGAATAAGACTATGATTGTCAGGGATGTGGAACTGGTGACTTACCAGTAGCTTCAGTGCCAGCTTATCTCCAAGAAACTTCCTCTCCTAGCTTGTTGCTGGCCACAAATGATTTCACCCAATTTCTTACAACTTCATGCACTTATTTAAAAGGATGTCTTTCTTATATTTCATGTAGCATGTTGGGGTGTTTTGTAGTATGTGGTTTTTAATCTACTATGTTGTGGGAAATGGAATTCTTCACATAATGAAGAGTCTTGTAATCCTTGGTGTTCACACTGAAACCCAGACTCATTCTATTATTATTTGTACACTATAAAAAAGGTGTATTGATACAGGTTTAATAAAACATTTTCAGGTGGAATAAAATTGGGTCATTTAAAGTAACTTTTGAATTAGCTTTAATGATACATGCAAAAAAGAGAAATTAATAAATAAAATTACAGTACAGTGAACTTTTACATAATTTTTGCAGATGACAGATGAAAAACAGATCTCAAACAAACAGGTTAGAAACCCATGCTTTGACTGTTTTCTAAAACAGGGTTATATTAAAGTAGACTTGTTGTACTTTTGATCAATGTATTTTAAAACATACTATAAAACTCCTTTTATATATTTTTTTTAAAAATCCGAATTGCAGCCATTTGATATTTCTTTTATAAATGTTTAGATCACTTAAGAATATTCATCCAAACTCACTTTCTCTCACTTTATAGCTTTCATTAGATATTTGATGATGCAGAACACATAATTCCTGGTAGTTTCATGCCAGGAAGGTGAGTTCTGCTAAAATCTTGCTAATTATTAAAGTCCTACTGCAACGACTATTTTTTAAAGCAATAAAAGGTTAATAAAAACTATGATTATTTTATTCAACTGCCTTTTAAAACAACCAATCTTTTAAAGGTTATCTTAATCAAAATCTCAAAAAGCTACTCAAATCAACAGCAAAAACTTGACATATCTAGTGGCATTTGGATCTTAGACGAGATCAAGATCAAACAAATGAATGCTAAAGGTTTGAATATAGATATTATTTATGAAGTCATGTAAGACAATCTTTTCATTTTTAAAAATAAAGCCAAATATCCATATGTGCACATTGTAAATCACATTCTAGAAGCATATGCCAACAATAATAGATTTTTTAAATGAGAAGAAAATAAGAAATAACCCATTCTTTAGCTACAAAAAAGTGTGCCAGAACAAAAGACTATATATACTGAAAATAAAGGAAGAAACTCAACTAAGCACGGGTTGTCCCAAGAAGAGTGTACACATACAATAAGCAAAGACGTAAAGCAAAATGGATTAACTGTAGAAAAAATAATGAAAGTCAATGGGAGTTTTTTTCCCCAGATATGGCAAGGGAAACGAGATTAGCAAAAGGTAAAACATATACCACTAATGCATAAACAGTGGGATGAAATAAATACTCTTATGAGTTAATATTCCGAATTAAGAAGGAAATAATTTGGTTTACTGAGATTTATACAGACTCTTCAAAAAATGGTCATTGACAAAAAACATGTTAAGAAAACACTGAGACAACATGAACGCGCACTGATTTTCAAACTGGATGCTGCATATTATAAAGACGCCAGAGGGATTTATAATCACCTTCATTGAGTCCCTTAAGATTAATCATCCTTACGATATCCTTAAGAACAAGACGAGTTTGAGAAGATTTAAAAAGCAAAAACAAAACAAAAAATAGGAAGCTGACTTAAACACACAGACAAGTGAGCCTGGGTATGACTTAGTGTAAGTCTGTGAAGAACAAGTGAATGTTATGTCTATACCTCACAAATTCTTACAAGTAATAAGTTCAAGTTCTTAAAAGTAATAAGGGTTGTATCTTCTCTACAGATTTATAAAGTTCTTAGTGATGGTTTCGCTCTGTGCTAGTAGTAAAGTTATGGATAGAACAGATCCAGATTTTCCAACTCAGTGGTTCTAATGAATGAAACAGGGAATACTTAATGAATTACGAAGATCAGCTACTATTTTGTCCATCCGCTGTTTATGTCCAGATGAAGCTAACTAGAGAAATAATACCTGTGCTCCCGTTGAACGGACCGAGAATTAAATCACATTCCCTCAGTCATTATCCGATCAAAATGGCTAACACTGCACTTAGTGTTGTGCTGTTTTTTGCTAAGAAGCAAAGGAGGTGGCGCTTCATCACAGAAAATGAAGAGACTAGAAATAATATTTTAAGACTTTTATGCAGCTTACATTCTAAATATCTCATATAATAAAATTCAAAACAATAAGCTATTAATAACCTATGTGCACATAACCTTATAAATAAGAAAGCATACTTTGAGAATCTTAAATCACTCATGTCTTTTATGTCTTTGTTTTTTTTTTCCCCCTATATGAACAGGTCTGCACTAGTCTGCATTAATTAAATTTAAGTAGGATTTCTGAGCCTGGATCATCATTAAGTCTGTGGCCCTGATTTAAATCTGCAGTAAAACATTTCTCCATTAAGTCTTGTGCTTTTGTGTCATATTTCATACACTAGTTGTCTCTTAATTAAATCCATGATGGTCCAGCAACACAGACTATTAAAATAACTATACTTTGCTCTTGACATATTTATGAGACAGAGTCATAAGACGGTAGACTGATACTTGAACTTCTCACTAGAAATGCTAATAAGATTATGATGAAGGTAAGATTGGAACATTCCTCTTCTTTCTCTTCTCTTCTAGAGATTTATTTTTATAACTGCAGTTCACTTCTACTTCAGATTCTAACTTTCCCCCCAGGCCATCTGAAAACTCTTTCGCTGTAGAGTAATGATGAATTAATAGTCACTGGAACACAGCATTGTAAACTGACTATAACTCAATAAAAAAAAAATAGTCAATGGAAACCTTACAAAGTATTAATTTATATCACATGATATTAATATCAACATTCAGATATATTCTCCTCTGAGTTTTGTTCTAGTCACAGCAGCAAATAAATACATTAATCTAGATATATGTTTGCCAGGCCTTTAGGTGAGTTCAGAGTGAAGAAAATTTACAAGGCCTGAAAGGAGAAAATAGCCCTGAGTGAGAAAGCAGTTAACTTTCAGATGGGGTGAAGGGAAGTCCACATATGCCAAGCTCAGATATACTGAATTTTCAGTCTGCTCGCCACAAAGAATAATGGTGTCTCTCTGGGTGAATTTTCAGAGAACGTCGTCTTCATAGCATACGGTGAAAAAATTTCCAGTTTGCATTATTTGCTTTCGGGAGCTTGGTGTACACTTTAGTTTTATTTCATTTTTGTTAGAAACATTTCTTTTTTTTTTATCGTTTGTTTGCAATGGAGGGGCTAGGGCCTTCCAGGGGGAGAGGTGTGTTCACAGGATCAGAAAGTTTCAAAAGATTAGAAGCTGTATCAAAGCGGACATTGTGGACAGAAACAGTAGGGAAACTCTTCATCAAGCGATGTGACACAGACAGGCGTGATCTGATACAAACAGAGGGAGGAGCCTGGAAATCCATTTATCCACTTCTTTCTAGTATCAGCACATGTCCGCAGCTTTTAAAAATAATACTCTGCAATTCATTGTTCAGCTCAATTTTGTTTTAGCAGAAGTTTTTTAGGAGTCTTGCAAAAATGAGAGATTCACTCAGAGTATAGTTTTATTACAGCTTTGGTCTGCAATGAACAATGAAGGCATGAAATAAATTCTCATGTCTTGTCAAGAAGAGCAGCTACAGTCAGGCAGCTCCGCTAAACACATTAAATCTAATAAAATCACCCTCACGTACTCCTGACACTAGTAGTAATTAAAATAACTTGTTTCAAAAAAATTGGTCCTATACATGAATACTTATTGGCAATTATTTCTTAGTTCTTCAAACCAAAGATAACATAATTTGATTCTCACACAATTTTCTTGTAAATGCGGTTCATATTGGGTTTTATATGCAGCTTAAGACTGTTAATTGCCATTTTGAGCCTCACAGTAAAATAGAGTTCAATATGTCGCTTTTCTCAAGCATAGTGAAATGTTTGAGAAATGCTTGTCTTAGTCTAATGAACTGTGAATAATTTACATCCTGAGTCCTATTTTTCAGTGTAAGTGGTTCTGACTTTTCTTAAAGCTTGTAAAGCCTAATCAACTTATTACATTCATCTGATTAAAAAAATCTATGACAAAGTAGAAAGCAAGATGAATCCAGTGTTTCTTAAAGGCTGCTCTGGTGTCACTTGGTTTTCTTAAGGCTGCTTTTTCATTTGGTTCTATCTTTCCTTTACCATTCTGGACAGTGTATTGTAAACCAAGGGTTTTATTTTCCATATTCGTGAGAAAACATTACCCGACTTCAAATACTTTCGAAATCCCCTACTTCTTGGCAGGCACATTCTTGAATTTAGAGACCTAGCTCTTCTGTCAGGGAGAAAAAGGAGCTCTTTCAGGGTGTGAACATTTTTCATTTCTGAAAGAAGAGCACATACGAGATGTGATTCCAGCTAGTTCTGAGCACATGTGCTTAACTATGCTGCGGAGAGCAAGACAGTGAGTCTACATTCAACAATGACCAGCAAAAACAGCAGCTTTGTGTCCCCCGGGGTGAGGGTGGTGCAGATAGCTTTTCCTGCTCAGGAATTTGGACAAGAAGTAAGTAAATTTAATATTCACTGGGTATTTGCTCAAGGATCATTTTTTTGGGAAAGGGCATAATTTTAAAAGGATTTAAAATATATTAGAGAATGTGCGAGTCAAAAGGAATTTCAGAGACAATTTGATTTTACTCCTCATGTTGAGACAAAGGAAGCTAAAGTCCAGAGAAATCAAGTAACACACTTATTGTTCCGTAACCATGAGGTAGAATGATTGGTAGCAGAACAAAGGGAAACCCTGATGTCAATTCTTTAAAATTAGGAATAGAAAGAGAAGACATGGGAAATATCAGTGATGGGACCAGCAAACAGTTGTCTTTTCTTGACCATATTACGCTATGGCTGCCAGTAAATGAGGTCCCTGCTTGAAGCTACAGGCTTGCTAGTTCTGGGGTCTCTTTATCCTCAATGCGAGGATAAGGAAAATGTAGTGGAAATGAAGGCATGGGGGAAGAAATAATTTATTTGCATTTTGAATCTACCCAAATACTGAAAGTCAATGAAGTTAAATGGCAGGTTGGAATCCCACTGCATGTGTATATATTTGTATAGTTATTTGTATATATTATTTATTGCTCCTGGGTAAACTGTGAACTAGAATATGTCAGAGGAATCATAAGGCAAAGCTAGAATGTAGGTATCAACTACCACAAAATTCAACGTCTGGAAACTAAAATGGGTTCACTGGCAAGAAGGATGAGGATACACTGAAGTCAAATTTGGCGGTCAGTGGGCAACAAGGATAAGACAGCCTCGGAGACCCAACCCAAAGACTAGGACAAGAGAGATGATGACTTACATGTTGTGGAAAATCAGAATCTAAGTACCAGAAAAAGTATGTGATCAGGGTTTGGCACATTTTGTTCAGAAAAGGCTCGATAGTAAATATTTGGGGCTTCGAAGGTTGGATGGTCACTGTCATAAGTAATGCAATCTGCGGGTCACACACGATGTATAAATGAATGGGCATAGTTCTGTTCCAATAAAACTTTATTTATAAAAAGAGGAACCAGGTGGATTTGATCTGCAAGCTATAATTTGTCTTTGACTGTTCTAGATAGAAAGATAGAAGTGGATAGATAGATAAGAGAGAGAGGAAGAGAGAGAGGGGTGTAAATCTCTTTCCCTTCCACAAGCAGCATACCTACCTATTTCTGGGGTTGTATCTCAATCTCAGCCTCTGAGAATGACAGAGGAGTGCAGGCATCTATTAAAAATAAAGGACACATCTTTGCTTCAAATAACCTCTATGCTACAGCCAGCACGACTGTGAAATTTACAAATCCAGTCGCATCTTCCTATGATGAAAGCTCTCCAAGGCTTCCCGTTGAAGAGACCACAGCTGTGAACCACGTTGAACTCTCTGACTTCACCTTTTACCACTCTCTTTCGTATTCACTACACTTTAGCCCAACTGCCCTTTTAATTTTTCAAACATTGAAGTTGACACCAAAGTCATTTAAATCACTGTTCTGAGTAAAACCCACCTTCTCCTATGTTGGTATGATTAGATTTATTTCAATATTCAGGTTAGCCTTCAATATTCAAGGCATCGGGTCACACCTTCCCTTTTTACTTTCTTCGTAACATACTCATCAATGTCAGAAATTACTTTCCTCCCTTGCTTGTTTATTTTCTGTCTCCATAACTAGAATGAAGCTGCTACAAGGAAAAGGAGTATGTCTGTGACACTTCTCACCACATTCTAGGGCCCGCAAGAGTGACTGACACGTGGTAGATGCTCATTAAATATTTTTGACTAAATCATCCTGATAAGACTTTTTCATACGTTTTCTTTTGTGATGCTCAGAACAGCCTTGCAATGTATTATAAATATTATTGCCAGATAATAAAACAAAGTATCAGAGATGTCATATGATTTGTCCACCTTTACCGAACTATACAGTGGCATAACTATAATGGTCCATGCTTTCCTCTAAACCCCGTTTATTTCAATTTGTCAGCTATCCAAAATCCCACTAACATCTTACAGATATTAGCTCTTTGTAAAAACTCTTGTGCCATATCTACCACCATCATCATCATTTTATAGGTGAGAAAAATGAAGTACAGACAGGTTAGAAAACTGTACACAGCCTCATGAACAGCAAGTGGCAGAGCTTGGATTCAAACCCAGGTATGCGAGCTCTGGAGTCCCTGTTCTCAACCAATACATTATGCTGCATTTATGCCAATACAGTCTGTCTGTAAGATTCTTGGATTTAAACAATCATAAATACTGCATCCCCCCCCCCATTGTTGCTATAACAGATGATCTCAAATTAGTGACTTAAAACAACACAAACATTCTCTTACAGTCTGGAGATCAGAAGTCTGGAATGAATCTTATGGGACTAAAATCAAGCGGTCAGCAAGGCTAGTTCCTTCTGGACTCTCCAGGAGAAAATCTCTTCTTTCATCTTTCTAGCATCTATAGACACAGTGTATTCCTTGGCGTGTGGCCATTCCTTTATCTTCAAAACCAGTGGGCAATATCTTCTGTCTCTGACTCTGCTCCTTTCTGCTTCTGTCGGCTTTTTTCTGACCCTGACCCTCCTACATCCCCCCGGTAAGGATGCTTGTGATTATGTTTAAGCCCACTTTGATAATCAAGGTTAATCCTCAACATCCTTAACTTAATCAATTTAATTGTATCTGCAAAGCGCCATTTACCCTAGGAGGCATTATTCACATGTTCTGGAGATTAGGATGCAGAAATCTTTGGAAGGCTACCACAAATAATATCCAGCCAACTGTTCAATAGCAAATATTTCAACCAGTTAACCAAGTATAAATGGAATGAAAGTGAATTAGTCATCTTATTACTGCTCAAATGTCAGTCCGACCCCTTGTGCTAAATTGCCGCCCCCATACCCATGCCCGGCATCTCATGTTCAGTCTGCTCTAATCTTCCCCACAGCACTGCCACCATTCACAACTATAAAATGCACTGTCTTTCTTCTGCTGCAACACAAACGCTGTGAAAGAAGGGGTTTGGATGGATTTGTCCACAGATGCACCCCATCCACGATGCCTAAAACAATATGTGGCACATAATAAGCTCTCAATAACTGCTAATTGCTTGATAAATAACAAATACATGAATAAACATTAGTGCACAGATCAGCTTCTGAGGGAGTAAAGTAAGGCCAATGGAATAATAGCTTTGTTAACTTAGTTTTTAATGGACTATTTAAAAAATATCTTACACAGATTATTCTGTTATGATTGTATGGTCTTATTATTGAACTCTTTATAATGAGAAAGGAATGCAATCTATTATTATAATAAATCCAAGGGATAGGATAGTGACTGGCACATAGTAGGGACTCAATACAATTTGTGAGTAAATGAATGGGTCACAGATTCAGGTACATAAGGAGTCAACTTCTTTGATATGCTCATAGCTAAAAACGAATCTTTTAGCAGACTGAAAAAAATATTATGCTAATCAATTATAAAGGAATTCTAACAGGGAAAGGGTATAACTCAAGTGGTAGAGTGCATGCTTAGCATGCACAAGATCCTGGGTTCAATCCCCAGTAACTCCTCTAAAAATAAATAAATACCTAATTGCCTCCCCCCACCAAAAAAAAAAAAAAGGAATTCTAACAGTAAATTCTAATATTCTTTTAAAATATATACATCTTCCATAGTTTTCAGTGCTAATTGTATGTGTTAGTGTGTGTGGAGCAGGGGAGTTGAGAGAGAAGGAGAAAAAACTGGAACATTACTGTAGTGAAACGGAATTGTTTTTACTGAAAAAAATTCAATTAGAATTTAGTCTACTCTTTTTTGGTACCTACCAGAACTTCCCAGAATTATTCTGACAGAAACAAATGAGAGTCTGGAGCCCAGCTACGTAGGACTTGAAACTCTCAGTCACTGTGTTACAAGCAACATGGTGTCAGAAAGCCTCTATACTGATTCCTTTGACCACACCATGGTCAAAATAAATCTTTAAACTGATGGGTCACTGAGATGAAGATTAAGATTGGAATATACTGTTATACACAAATTACCTAAAAGTCTGAAATAAGGAAGGTCTTATTTAGCTGAGGTCATCTCACGGATTTTTTTTCTAGCTATTTTATAGTTTCTAATTCTGTCATCCATTTCAATATGAATAGGCAGCAGAAATCATGTTGACCTAAATCACTCTATCAACCCTTATGACCCAGAGAACATACATATGCACTATCATTTGCATTTAAATTTAATACATAAGACTGAAAAGACTGGAGTAGTTTGAGAGTTAACTTATCCATTCTCCTTTACCCTTGTTCACTTTTTGCTATTTGTGTGGGTATCTGAGCAACTCATATGATGCAATCCTTGTATTTGGAAGTTCTCCTTAGTCCTAACTTAAATACCTATTCAAACCCATCTTATTTTATTTTACTTTGATTTGTAAATGTTAGCCCCTCTGTGGACAACAGCCTTGCTTCCATTTGAATTTACTAGATCACTTCATAGTTTAAGTGTGGTACACAACTCTTTTGAAATCGTCCTTTAAAAAGCAAAGATCCTAACTTTTCAGAAAGCCTTTTACGGTTAATGTGAACTGGCGAGCTGCCAGTGTAGCAGCCACAAAAGACTCCCTGTCAGAGAGCCAAACCATAGCTAGAAGCGCCCTGAAAACTCCTGTGACCATAGAATGGAAACTACCCAGCATTACCATTGCACTGATGTATCTTAACTTCAAGTCAGATGAACTGTCAATGCTATTTAAACAAACCTCACTCTCACAGAGGCTGAAACTGTCCTCTAGTCCTGCATCCCTCCTTTATCTTTTTTTTTTTTTAATTGAAGCCACTGCAAAGCTGGGACTGTGAATGTTTTACTTTTTTTTTTTTTTTTTTAAGTAGAAGTTGAGTTGGCAGTGATGTTAAAATTTATTGGCCCACTTCAGTGAAAAAACAAAATCTACAGATGGACTTATAACATTTCACTTTTATTCTTATTCTACATAGCTGGACTCCTGCTTAAGTAGGAGGTGTGGAAATTAATTATTTTCCTTCCACGTGTACCATCCTCTGGTGGCTTCTGTCACAACTCAGCACACTGTGGGATTTTATAACCAGGACTTCCTCCAGGAATGCCTCATGAAACGGAGCCTGTTGCCAATTTAACTTGGTGGCTGGCTCGGTTCAGTCACGTGGCTCGCGGTCTCTGCAGGATTCAGGTCGGGCAAAAGCAGCCTCTCAGTAGTTGATACGGTGGCAGAGTTCAAAGTGAGCAAAGGGAACACAGAAACTTCAAGCCAAAGGGACCTTAAAGATCGCTTAGTCAACCTCTCCATTTACAACGAAGAAACTTACTCTGGAGACCCTGAGATTGCTGTCTAGGGTCCCACAGGTAGTGCGAGGCAAAGCTTTCTTACTACACTGCGCCCTCACGCTCCTCATCTAGTGAAACAGAATCCCATCGGCAGCGCCAACGGGATTCACGTGCACGCACTAGACTTCGATTCAGAAATCTAACCACCTCACTCTGCATCTTAATACCGTTTGATGGCCTCCCATCACCTTTGGCACAAAGTCCAAACCTTGGCATCTGTGTCCTTTCATGATCTGCCTCTTGACTTACCCGTTTCCTGCATTAAAGCTCCCTTGCAGGCACCCTTATTAGCATTCCACTAAATATGCCGTCCTAGCACACATCTTCCTCCTTACAGACATGACTTACTCCCTCTGGCTGGAGTTCTCTCTAGTCAGAGGCAACCAGATAATGACACTGTCCTTCACGAGCAGAGCAATCGTTACTTTCTTTGGAAACATTTCTTAAGTCTCTCCAGGCCATTTAGGGTCTCATCTCTGTGATTTTCCCGTAATACCTACATCGCAAACTTCTTTTACATCTCCCATAACACTATTATAAGCACTGGTTTTCTGGAATCTTCTTTAAAAATGAGTACCACGATCATAGAGACCTTAACCTCTTCATTTCTGTATTCCCAGTGCCTAGCATGCACTGCCATGCCCAGTGCCTCAACCTGGTAGGCATGCAGCACACATTTGTCAAATGAATGAATGGAAACAGACATGTTTAAATGATAAACTCACACTTCTCTCCATTTTATTCTTATTTCTACCTCCATGCTTACAGCTGTCACTATTTAAACTTCTACCATCATTTCTCTTCCAGGCAGATGAGCATGCCATTCCTAATAATAAAATAATTCGCAGCAACTCTTTGATTGCTTTCATTTTCAGCTATAATTCCCAGGGGCACAAAGCAAAGCCTAGCACTACGTGACGCAAAGTCAAGTGGGGATTTGGCAGTCTGACCGTTAACTGGATCAGTGTAGATAACCAAATAATTTAATTCCTGCAGTTGAAGAGGTAAGTGACTTTGCCTGACTTTGTACTTCATATTTATTTTTGTTTAAAAAACGAAATACACAGGAATTTTGTGCGTATTTCAGATTGAGCTCGCTTTTCAGCTTGTCTGTATAGATCAAAATACTGGGATGTATGTTGAACTTCCACTTTAGTTTTTGTGTATTCATTGTCTAAAATGGTGAGAGTCTTTTTTCTGAAATATTGTCACTGGGAAGAAGATATAAAATATGCCTCAGGTGAAAGGAGTCTTGTTATGATAGTAGGAAAAAAAATTAAAACAAAGCAAGAACAGGAAACATTTAGATTTAAAACAGACTGACTAGCTGTCCCCCAGATTATCATGTTACAAGTCATGAAACCACTAATAATATTAAGATATTCTGCTTAGATAATCAAATGAACTACGATAAAAGTTATATATATATACATATATGTATCATGTTTTTAAAGAGGGAATACGGTTTTAGGCTATTTTCTAAGTCTATTACTTTCAAGAATTAGAAAACTTTGCTAATGGTACTATGGCAAACCTAAATAGTTTCTCATGTAAGTAGCTTTAAATGCATTGTTTTTTTATATATGGTTACATAAAAATTCAATTTTTAATAGTATTTTGAGATAACTGGTTAATGTTGCTAAACTGTTCAATGAGTGCTTTGCAATTACTCATTCCCATATCCAGAATGACAAATACTTAAAAAATGAAGTACAAAAAACCACCCCAAATTGTATACTCTTATATAGACCCTTTTTTGTGTGTGAGAAATAGATCACAGATTGACAAAGACAACTGAAAAGTCCTTTCTGCTCAGAAAAGACTGGATTAAAAAATGACTTCCCTGGCCAGTAAGGATCATAGGTGTGTGTGTATGTTTTGTGTATCTGAAGAACGAAAACCAAACCATAGCATCAAGAAGTGAGAAATATATCATGCAAAGTACTTTCTTGTATTTTCAAAGACATACTCTTTAGCAGCTTCTTGGATATCCATTTCTTTTCTGTTGATACTTGTTGTGATGCATCTTGCAAACTGATAAGACGGCAGTTTGAAAACACAAGTTCATGATTTCCTTCTATGCAGGAGACAAGGGGGCCAACCTGCAAACGATCTTCTTCTGTGGATGGGGCAGGGCACTAGCCAGGTTTTCAGGAAAGCTCTGCTTCCTCCTTGAAGTAATCCTTAATGCATCACTTAAGTGTAATATTCTTTGTGAATAAGATGCTAGCTTAAGGTGCTAGCTTCACGTGTTAGAATTATTAGTAATTTGGATCATCCCTGTAATTTTTGTTTCTCAGCTTTCTCTTGCATTTTTCTGGCCACTATTCTCAAAATACATTGTTTCTTCAGCATGCTCAGTGAATACAAAATTTTAACTTTTTCTTCCTTTAACTTTCTCCATTGTATCTAGAGAATTTCTACTCTCCCAGCATTTCTTGGTGAATTATAAGTAGTTCAACAGGTACTACGGAAAGTCACTGATACTTGGAAGCCATCTGACCCACGCTACTTACGGCTTTCCTAACTTCCGTGTATCAGACGCTCACAGTAAACCCGGCCTGATTGCTCAATGACAAGATTTTATTCAGTGATCAACCAATGAAGCATTCAGTTTTCTCTATGGGAAGAACGAATATTTACTGTTACAACAAAGATTAGATTTGGGTGGAGTCACACCTGTGAAGCATGCTAACACTACAGAAGTTTCCACAACATTTATTTACTTGTTTTTTTGGTATTGCTATTGTTATTTCAGGGATCCTCATTTCCAAGACATCATACGTAATGAGCCATGTGGCCTGTGCTGGATAAGATCACTGCTTTATATTCTGATGGTTGGAGGAGCCCAACTGTTCCCAATTCTTTGTCTGTGTTCTTTCGGCTGTTAGAGAGGTGTCTTTTTCAGCTGGCAGTAGCATAAGGCTTTGCCTCTAGAGTAACAACAATGTCATGTCAAGGAGGGAAATAGGCTTCGTTGTACCTGTGGTTTGATGTAATGGTTGTTAGGCACGGATCCACCGAGGGAAATTTCACATAGTGCAGAGATATTCGGCGTCTGCCGTAAGCCCTGACCCTGTTCTCCAGCAGTGTCTGTAAGCAATGGGGGGAACGTGTTATTGAAGGATGTCTGATTCCAAGAACCATCACAGCTGTCACTGGGGTTTAGTCTCTCCACTGGCTGATTTGCTTATCATAAAACCACAAACCTTCTATCGACTGACTCATGCGCAGATCTTGACTGTTCCCATTATACAAGAAAGAGTTAGAAAATAAACACTTGTAGCAGTTTCAGCTTAATGGTTTTTAGAATTGTGTTGGCTAGACAGCAAATCAAATACTCCCCTCCCTTCTTGCCTCCCTTCTACTGTTCCATTAAAACAAACACAGAAATCAAATAAAGCACCAGATCATGGGTCTTTGTGGTCACATTGCTGCTGCTTGGAACTTGAAAATGAGACCTAAGGGACAGATGGGATTCAGCCAGTAGAGACAGGTAAGCCATCACAAGCCCATGGGTGGAGACCTAAAAAAAAAATCTGTCAATCAATCAATCAATCAATCAATCAGGTCAAGCCTGGCAGATATTATGCTCTTTGAAAGTAAGAGTTTAAACAACATAGTGACTCCAAGCATGAAAGGTACACTATTGGTATTTATGTCTGTAAGGCAGGTCACCACACAGGTGCAGGACAAGGAAGCCTAGAGAGAATGGAAATATTTTTTCAACTTATCTAGCAGTTTGCTCACCTCATCTGAGAAAGTCTCTTGACGAAATGGGTTTTGGGATCTGGTATCCCCATGCCTTAATGGTCATTAGTAATTCTTGCGCAATTGTTGTTCATTTCACAGCCACAAAGGGATCAGATCGTGAATGCTTATGGACGTCACCCTTCTTTATGTTTGATGAGCGAGAGCTGCACCCAGAACCATGCAGTGTTCCTTTTCCAACCTCTTAGAAGTACACCTGGCACAGTGTTACATAATCGAATTAAATACTGAAAACAATACATCCTGACAGTAAGGGAGGTCCAAGCTGTTAGGCCAGGTCGTCCAGGTTCCCCTGCACTCACCCGACGGCCGATGGTGAAGACGTCCTTCGTCTCACTCGCTCACTGTGTGTGTCTGCGCAGGACGGAAGTGATCTGGCTTTAAGGTTCTTCCCTGAGACTCTCCATATACTGTTCTCTGGTATTCACATTCTTTATCCTACTGCTCTAAGTCACCCTGGCTAGCCAGCTCTCTCAGCTTTCTGGGGCCTTGAAGCCCTTCTGAAATAACCTGAGCTGTGCGCATGCTCTTTGCTGTGTGAATCCTGCACACCATATAGAGGGAACGTGGGGCTCTGAATTCTTGCAGCTCACTCTCATCTTTATGCCAAAGGCTTATCCTGTCATAGTTTTGTTTTGATCAAGCAGGGAATCATTTTTGGCCTCTGAAGAGTCTATTAAAAAAATGAACAGATATCCATTTTTCTGGCATTAATGTACTTTACTGCAAACTCCACTCTAAAGACCCTGTCCCCTGTTGAGTCATCACTTCTGTCTTTTATACCTGCTTATACCTTTCTCTGAGCTGTCCTGGGAAGTCTTGGTTGTCACACCCCCTGAGCTTCCACACTGAAGAGTTTCTCAAATGTTCTCAGAATCAGGGTTAAAATGTTACTTAAATACATTTGCTGACTCCCCTTGCCACTGGGCAAGTTCTCCTCTTGTCCTGGTTCTCCTGAGACCCTGTGAGCATCTCTGTGAGGTCTCTCCATGTGTCCTGGGCTGACAAGTGACTCCACACTGATGATAAAGGCTCCCACTGAAAAGCTTTTTTCATAAACTCTAAACTGGTCTGTAAAAACAGCACTTTGTTAATGTGACTATAATGGCGAGAGTTTCTTCTGCCCAACTCTTTTTTTTCCTAAGTGACGTAGAGTCAGTTACAATGCATCAATTTCTGACATACAGCTTAGTGTACCAGTCATGCCTATATATACACATATTCATTTCATATTCTTTTTTCATTAAAGGTTATTACAAGATTTTGAATATGGTTCCCTGTGCTATACAGAAAAATTTTTAAATCTATTTTTATGTATAGTAGTTAATATTCGCACCACCTCTTACTGTAACACACACACGCCTCTAATGGGTTTGCTCTGCCCCATGGATTCCTTAGATCCTCCCGCCTCAGATGGCCGCAGGTCCACTGCTAACTGTGAATGATCCTGAGGCCAGCTCTTGTGCTGAAGTCCCCTGATTTCTAAGCCTGGCTGTGTGATTGTCAGGAGAACCGTGTTAGAACGCTGATTCCCGCATCCCTCCACACACCTACTGAATTAGAATCTTCATGGCAGTGGTAAACGAAACCGTTCTCAGATCAGAAAGTGATTCATGTTTTTAAACAAATTCCCTCTCTAACCAGCCCAGCCCTAGTCTGCTGATTGTATTTGAGAAGTTCTGTCTAGACCACATTTATTCTGTTTGAAGGAAAAGGGAATTGCTCAGGACCAGGCGTCAGTCCTTTGGTAAAGTCAAGGTCCGCATCGCTGCGCTTCCTGTTCATTTTGCAGGACTTCACTTTGTCATGAAAGGAGATTTGATATGTTTGACATGGATATATCAGACGGGGATTACACCCATAAATTCATTTTGTGATGGTTTTCCTGCTGTTTCTCTGGTCACAGAAATGAGCAATCCATTTTGTTTTCTAAGCATCAAAGAACAATTTATTTTCATTTTAAATGATTATTTGCCAGGAGGTCATTCTATACTAGGCCCCCTCTAGGTGTTCTGCTTCTCTGGTTGAACACTGAACGGCTTACCTAGTGTCATGGATAATTGGGAATTAGTGATACAAATAGATCCCAAAGCAAAAAGTAATTGGATTATTTAAATGAACTGTGCAGATGTTCTTGATGTCATTATCAAATTAGCAAAGTAAAAAAATCCATTTTATAAAGAATGAAAATAGTTTCTTCCAATAAACCGTTCATTGTAACAAATTTGTCTGACCTCCCAGATAAACAGAGTGTGGTCGCCTAGACCTACAGAAGTTGAGCGTGCACTTCAAGAGTGAGAGACACCGGTATTACACAAAAGGAGCCGGTCATGGTGACTGGAAGGGAAATGACCCTAGAAAGAAAAAAAAAATAAAAATTTCTACTTACATGTGGATACCAAGAGCCAACCTAACTAAACTCAGGCCACCGAACAGAACAAACACTGGCCAGACTCAGGAAGAATTTCTAGACCTCTGTGCAAAACCAAAACCCAAAACAAAAACACATGGTGCCTGTGGATGTGACACAACATCTGAGGGAGTGACGCATATGGAAGCATCCCTGAGACCCGATTATAAAAGTAATTAAAAAATATACTCAGGAAAAATGTACTGAGAGCACAGGAATATTCACCATTAAATGGAAAATGGCTAGAGAGGGTCCCAACAACAGGAGACAGGGCAGTGGACCTGCTGGAGTGGCAACACCATCTGGGTAGCAAGGATTGTACGGCCACTTCTGTGGTTTCCAACCTTGTCTGAGTACCTGTCTTTGAAGCACATTCATAATACTGTCTGGGAGGGCTTTAAACCATTGTGATTGTTTTTGTATGTATAATCTTTCTAGCTATTTCTCTGTTCCTTTACTGAAACTTCAACGTGATAGATTGTTTAAATTTGCTTAAAATTTGTTTACTGAGGTCATTCTACTGGGTTGGCCAGGTTTGTGCACAGAGGAGTGGTACTGCTGAAAGGTAGTCCTGCCCTTAGTGTCGCTTCTCCTCAACGGAGATCCTAGTACAGTGACTGATGACAAACTCCTTGAAGGCATGGACTGTATCAAGTCATTAATATAAACTGTAAGGATGCTTTTTGTACTTAAGTAAAGAAGATGCATGTCTTCCAAATGTCTTAATGCAACCAGACCGATTCCATAAAATTAATACTGAAGATAATAATTATAAAATTGCGACGACAGAGAAATCTTTAGAACCCAGAAGATTCTAAGGAAAGAGAAGAAATCCATATTCTGCTGTTTCTTGACTGAACTCTTAACTCTTTATTGCTCCCCCCTTGATGTCTTACTGAGAATGGCTAGTGTCTGAGTCTAAGAATCCTCCTAGAATGTTGAATTATGTTTTTCTTTTCTTTTTATATTTATTTCCATTACTCTTTTTTGGAGAGTTTATTTTCTTGTTCTGAAATACTTTAATGGCCTCATTCCCTCTAGTTTCTCACATGACCTCCAAGATGACACCACTTGATTGGGCTTTAGACCATCAATGTCTTCTGTCACCCACTATATCCTAGTTCCACAACTCCTCCATGAAGTCTGCCCAGATTCCCTCTGCCCAGAGAAATGCATTCTTTCTCTCCTTTAAATATGTTCTCTACTCCCATAATGGCAATTGATGCAATATTCTTTTTATCACAGCAGTTTTCTTTTATAGCTTGTCTTGTGGACTGTAGTCTTACTCTTGATGACACGTCTGTGTCTGACTCATCTCTCAGTTCCCATCAGGCCCACGGAAGCACGCTGAGCACACAGGAGCATAGTGCTTTGCTCAGTGAATATTTGTAGAATGAACCAATGAAGAATCTTGGCACCCTAGAAAGTACTGAAAATTTCAGATCCTTCAGCCAGTACAAGCTATAGGTAACAATCTTAGACAAATACATTTCTCAAACATTTGGAATTCTATGATCTTACACCTGAGATTCTTTTGCACTCTTGGCTAGTAAATCACTGTCTTGGTTTCTCGATCCATGAAATGGGGATAATGACAGCCTAATACGGTTGTTGCCATGGAAGGCTGAGACTCTCTATGTGAAAATGTTATTAAAAGTACCAAGAACTATATAAACATTAGGGTTATTGTCTCATTTTACAAATGCCAGCTACTAAATTGATTATTTGCTTGTCTGTTTCTCCTACATTTTTACACGTGTAAATATATGGACAAGTAAAAAATGAGGAGAAAAACTACTTAAACAGCACCCAGACCAAATATTTTTAGTATTCTTTACTATGCTTCTAAATATTTAATAGATTATTAGTAGATGCAAACATAGAAGACACTATTTCACATTTGCATGTTAATGAAAAATCATGAATTATACATTATTTGCTGTGTGGAGTAGTGGAAACAGTATTCATTTTTTATAGCCATAAAAACTCAGATTGTCTCCTGAAACACACATCAAACCCCCTTCTGTAATAGTGCCAGAAAGATCTGCAAGCTTTTTAAAACCATCTCCAGTGAAATTAGATAGATTTGTTTGTGCTGCTTTGCAACACGCTCGTGTGAAAGTTCATTTTAAACAAAATAGTTTTAATAATGTCATTACTAATGTGTATTTGGTCATCACTAAAAAGCGGGGTT
Organism: Camelus ferus; assembly: GCF_009834535.1. Taxonomy (NCBI): domain Eukaryota; kingdom Metazoa; phylum Chordata; class Mammalia; order Artiodactyla; family Camelidae; genus Camelus; species Camelus ferus. The sequence goes on along the minus strand of NC_045704.1, from coordinate 70,098,680 downwards.
TTAATCTGAATGTTTCATTTTAATAAACGGCCGAGGAAGCGAGTTGCCCTGAGTCAGCAGGAAGTGGTTATACACCAGAGAACAGCCTGATTGTATTAGAATCATCCAGAACACTGAACAGCCCGGAGACGCTCCAAGAGAAAACAACTGGCTTTATTCAAATGATTGGGCTTACTGCAGCTCAGCACTGAGATTCTCACTTTCTCCTATTATTTTTTGACCTTGTGCCAAAAACTCCCACTTACGGTCATAATTAGAATTAGTGTTTCCAGTGCATGCCTCTGTCTTCCCAACAAACAGAAAAAAAAAAAAAAAGTGGCACTTACAAACTCTGCAGTTAATGAAAATTTTCTTTACTCTGTTTGATTAATACAGCTTAATTTTCCTAACTCCTTACCATCATGCCAAAGATCTCTATCTTAGTCACTCCAAGTGCCATCCCCAGCGCTGTCAATCCCCCAGTTTGAAAGGGACCGGTGTTTCTTTCCGCCTCTCATTAAAGTCTAAGAAGGTCCCCTTTCTCGCCCGTCAGACCACGTACGTACGTGAAGCTGCCTTTGACTGCTGCCATTCCGGCCACGTGCGTTTTTTTGTCTCGTAATGCGGAAAACTGTAAATACTCCAAATATTGAATCAGAAATGTTGGAATTAGCATGCAGTACAAATGACTGTGCGTACTATTTTAATGAGGGGTACGGCTGAGAGAACCGTCTGGAAGGGCCTCTGAAACCTTGGTCGGTGTCGATGAAGTGGTTGTGTCTGCATCGCGCATCTGACCTCCTCACTCGGCTCCTCGTTACGCGCGGTCCGGGGCGCCACGGCGGGCAGGGCGAGACGGGAGTCATGTCATATTTATGTGCTTAGTGCTTCCTGCAGCACTGTGGTTATTACCCCTCACAGAAGCCCAACACACACACCCAAGGAGTTTACCCTTCGTTGGCAGGACCTAATGGGAAATTAAATAGAAATCACAAGGTGTGAAAAACAAACAGGATAGAAATAATCAAAACTTAGAAAAAAAACAACTATTTTTAATAGAATAAATCTATTACTAAGCCAAGTATGATCTGACTTTCTTGTAAGAGGTGGAGCTCAGGATTGGAATCTCAAAACCTAGACGAGACCCCACGGCTCTGCCACTGATTTTACTCTGCCCTTGACAAGGCCTCTGGTTGGAGGAACGTGGGTGCTCTGAATCTCAGTGTCTTATTCCCAAAACTGGGAGAGTAAAATCTCTCCTTCAGGCACGTCACTGGTTGGTTGCCATGAACAAATGAACGGGGGTGAGCCTTGTAAACTCCACCTGGCTCCATGCCGGTGATTTTCTGAGTTCGTGGCAAGAGCCTGTGTGGTGGATCCGTCACTCCATTCCCCTGCTTCCCACGGAAGCCTCCCTCGGCTTCACACAGCACTGGGTGCCCAGCCTCCTTGCCTGGCCTCAAGTCTGTCCACCACCTGGCCTCTGCCGCTCCCTCCAGTATGATCCAACGTGTGCCTCAGTCACACTAACCTGGGGATAAGATCATTCCTACCTCAAGGCCTTTGGTGCGCAGGGTCCCCTGAGGGGAATGCTCTTTCCCCAGATCCCGATGTGGCTGGCTCCTCTTCCTACCAGCCCAGTTAAATTTCACCTCTTCAGCTGGCCTTTTTCAGCCTCCCACTAAGGCGTCCTCTGCCCCAGCAGTTCTCTTCCTCATCTACTGCCTTTTTACAATCTAAAATTAACTGTCTCGCTTATTTCTTTACCTGTTTAGAGTCTCCCACAGAATGTAAGGTCCCGAATTGTAGGACTGTTGCCTTTGGCACCTTGAAAAATGCCCAGCCCACAGCAGAGACTCAGTGATGCTCAATGAACATGGCGGTTGGTGGTTTACTGGGAGGGACAGAGAACAAGAAGGGCCCAGCCGGTGTTTAAAGACCTTGACCACCTCCCTTTCTGTAAAGTGTCCCCAAGTCTCTCTCCTGCCCTCACACTAGGGCGCCTGATCTCTCCCTCCCCCAGCTGCCCAGTGGCCCTGCTCCATCTTCTCTCCCAAGACTGAGAACAGGAGTAACAGTAGGAACCATGTGCCTGAGTGTTCTACACACACGATGGCATTTAAGTCTCTAGAACATTTTCCTTTTTAAGTGAACTGGGAATTAGAGAGGTTGCACAAGTTGCTGAAGATCTCCCCTCGAGTCAGGCTTATTCCCAGACGCGTGTCCGTTCTGACACCCATGCTCCCTCCCGCGCCACACTGCTTTCCACACAGCAGCAAAGCCCTGGGGGCCAGTGACTCCGACTCCTGCTTCCACACAGCTTGACTCACTTTTTCTCCACCCTGACGTCCTTCCCTCGGGGATGAACTGACTGAATGATCAGAGAAATGACTCAGGTGGATCGTGCTCATGCTTTCCCATCAAGGTGTGTGTCTTGTCAGAAGCCTTCCGAAGACAAAGTGAGTGACCAGGGGACACGCCAGGCTGGTGACCATCACAGTAGCTTACATTTATGGAACACATATAGTCACCCGAACCGTCATGGCTCTATGAAGTATGAACTGGTTTTATTCTCAGTTTTACAAATGAGGAAACTGGGGCTGGCTGGAGTTTAATGACTTGCCCAAGGTCACACAGCCGGCGAGGGGCGGACCTGGGATTTGCACTCACTGGCGCGACTGCAGAGGCAGGGTGCTGAATCGCTATGTCAAACTGATGGGCCCACGTGGTAGGGATGAGGCCTGCTTTCCTGGCCTATATATAAACCTCACCTTTAGCAGCAACCCATTTTTCCGTGGACCATCTGGTATAAGATGAGCCCTTAAGGCAATCACTTTCCATTTTTGGCAATGTTAGTGCTTTCATCGTGTGATTGTATTTACTATTAGAATGATTTAAAAAGAAAGCATATGTAGTCTTGGAGAAATAAACAAACTATTTTTCAAATGCTACAGGTGAGACAGCAAGCTGACAACATCATTAATCACCTTAATACATCTATCACCATCACCTTCTCTAGAATTGTTTCTTTCTCTGTTGAGGAGAAACATACGAAATGAGACAACTGTGTCATAAGAAATTATGCAAAGAGCTCACTGGCATTTTCAGTTTTCATTTAATTTTTTTTTTGTTGCTGATATTACGATTTCAAATCATACTGGCTTTAGTTAGACAGAAAATTTCATTAAGCCACAGTGTCCTAAATAAGGGAGGTTTAATAAAAGGCATAGAAACAGTTGTACACAAAAACTCCTAAAGAAGAGGCAGTTTTAATGAGAATTACTTTATTTTAAAAATGAGACATTCTTTTAAGAATGAACTAAAAGGAAGAAAAAAATATGACAGCTAGAGACGCGTGGATTAGGCATTTTAGTAATTAACCACAGAATTTGCAGACGATAAGGCAGAAAGCAAGCTATGCCTTGAAGAAATTGCCCTCTGGAGAGAGAGGAAGAAAAGGATTTTGAGTCTGACAGTACAACCTTGTACCAGCACAGTTTTCTTCTCCTGCTGGTTCAAGGAGTTCTAAGCACCCTTCTGTAAATCATCATCTCACATCTATTTATTATCTTCCAGCCCAGTGCACAATACTATCAGTTACACACGGATACCAGCAACAGTACACGAGGGGGCTCCGGCATAAGAGACAGCCAGCTCCGTGCTCATCTGCGTTCTGAGCCTCGCCCTGCAACGGAGTTTCCGCTCACGCTGCAGCCACCATGGTCAGCAGTGAAAACAAAGGTATTATGTTTCTAGTATTTATTCCTCTGTATTTTACCCATGCAATGTGGTATTAGTCATCCAGTGCCATGTGAGTAGAGAGAGTGTTTGACTGGTTTACAGTAGCATACGGTAGGAGACTTTTTGTCCTATTAGAGTGGGCAATTCAATAGGACTTTGGAAACCTGTATTAAACGATGCTTGGATACACAGTAGCATGGTTTCTATTCAGTGGACAGCTAAAATGCAGTGAATTTCGTATCCCTTCCAGAATGTTACCAAAATGTTAGCTATTATTACAGAAGAGGGAATCAGACTGCGTGGGACAAAAATTAAGAACTTCAGGTGTTAAATGGATGATATATTGCAGTGAGTCTCAACAGAGGCTATAAGAATCACCTGGAGAGATTTAAAAAATACAGGTACTCAGGGCCCATCCGTCAGAGATGTTGATTCAGTTAGTCTGGGGTGGGGCCCAAGCCCTGGCATTTTTTTCTAAAAGCTCCTCAGGTAACTCCAGTCTGCAAGCAGGACCGAGAACAACTGGTACGGGGGAGAGAAACTTCAGAGCCCAGCTGTTGCCGTGGTACTAGCATCCTGTTAGCCACTTAGGAGATGTTCGCAGAATCCTTCATCTTTCAGTTTCTCTGAGGTTTCATCCATCATACAGAACGGTCACATCCATTAATTAAACCATGTAAGTGAAACTACCCTGAAAAGCCTAAACTGTTATAAAAATACACAATGAAAACAAAATGAAAAAAAATCTCTGAATTCAAAGAATCCTGAGTTGTCTTGTGAATTCTGACGTGAGTTTTAGACCCAGGATTTTTGTCTGACATCAAGCATCCCCTTTTACATCCCAACTTGATCTCCTTACCTGTAAAAAGGAAATAGTGTATTTTACCCGTAGCAGGATAAAGGGGGAGATAAACAGGCCTATATGATAGAAATGTGAGGGTTAAAAAACAGAACATTTTTAAGGTACAATTTCAGTCCATTCTGTTTTGGTTTTGTTTTGTTCCCTTTCTTCCCAAGTCTTTCTGAGGCTCAATGAGTTAATTTATGTGAAAGGACATTATAACTATAATTTATTATTGTTATGCTATTATTATTATATGTTTTATTACACCTCAATTTCTTCAACTGTAAAACGAGAGTATTGAACTAAATCATTCTTAAAATGTCCTCCAGGTACTAAAAAACCTGTGAGTCTTAAAAAGCAAGAATATTTTTTTGTTTTTTAAAAAATATTTATTTTTTTACTAGGGAAGATGGAACCAGGCAAAGACGTTTGCAGAAAAGATGTTCATATATAAAGAAATAGCAAAATATCTTTTGGTTATAATTTAGGGAAAAAAAAGAAAACAAGGACCTACTGTATAGCACAGGGAACTATATTCAGTTTCTTGTAATGAGCTGTTTAAAAAAAAAGCAAGAATTGTACAGTCTTTCTATTTCATTTGATTCTTGTTTAGAGTGTGTGTGCCTGTGTGTGCGTGTGTGTAAGTGTCAGAGAGCGTTAATGGAAAGTCGTCTTAGCCTAGTATTCACCCTGCGTTCCTCTGGGAGAACCCACGAAAGAACTGAGAAGCGCTCACAGCCGAGAATCCCTTTCCATTCTAGAGGCACAGACGCACTTGACTTCTGGTTCTAACTCCCCGTGCTGGGTGCTGAGATCTAACTTTGTTTCAAGCCAGAAGGACAAAGCAGCAAGTCCACTGGCTCTACGCGGCTCTACAGAACAGCCGCAGAGTCCCAACTCTTACTGCTGTCCTGTCTGACTCACTCAAAACAGAGCTGCCAGCCTCCTCAAACAGATGCTGTGGCCAACTTTCTGATGCTAGATTTGGGGGAGGAAAAACACATTTCTGCACTTGCGACCGCACAGAAAAATGCTGCGTTCTGTTAGTAGGTGGATGTCTGTGTGGCTTCCCTGTCTATTGTGTGAATCTTTAAGCTGTCCGCTCTGCTGGCACATTTCCTTTAGGGTATAAACATGCTCCGGTTTCTCCAATCTTAAAACAAAAACAAAAGGACACAGAAATTAAAAATCCTTCCTTCCACCCAACATGGTTTTCGAGCTACAGTGCACTCTTCTTATTTTCATAACCAACGCCAGGCTCCAGAGGAGAACCCATTTTCTTGCCTTTTCCAGCTCCTAAAGCTGCTCATATTCCTTGGGTCTTGGGGGCCCTTCCTCCACCTTCAAAGCCAGTCAGCAGTGAGTTGGTTTCTTCTCAAATTGCACCACTCTGATCTCGTCTGCTTTTTTTTTTTTTTTTTAACTTTTCTGGACTCTTGGGATTACCCTGGTCTCACCCAGAGAATTCAGATGATTGGAAACCTTAATTCCCCACTTTGCCGTGTAGTGTGACCCACCGACAGTCCGAGGGCTAGGACGTGGCCCTCTTTTGGGAGAGTGCAGAGGAAATTATCCTGCTTACCAAACCAGAAAGCCAGATCCCACGATGCAGTGGCAGCCTCCACGTTAGGAAGCACAGGGCCAGGAGCGAGCCAGGGGCACTCTTTCTCTGTTTGTCTGCAGCCCACAACCCAGAGGCCAGGGTGAGTGGGCCTGGGCCTGGGCTGTGCCTAGTCCCACGGTGTCTTGTTTTTCACAGGCAAAGCAAGAACCCTGAGTAAGAGAGCAGAAGCACACGGCATGAGGTGTGCGGTGCTGTTAGTCCTGCCTGCAAATGACAGGAGGGATGACAAGCTGCCACTCCAGTGGCCCCAGCTGTTCCATCAGGCAAAATGCTCTCTCTGCCACAACAAAACAATCTTCATAATAGTAATATGGAGTCCCGTAATCTCTGAGAAGTTGACGGAAACCTCTCCCTGCAGCGGCTGATGCCACATGCTTTTCTGGGTAGAGTCATCAGGAGGCCTGAACAGAGAAGCAAAGCCTTAGCAACCCCCGAGGTACAGAGGACGTGACTGGTTCTCTGTCCCCATCCTGACAACTCCCGACTAGGCTTACAGTTCAGCCCCTCTTCTGGGTTCCAGAGTATCTTCAGGACATTTTAACGTGGATGTCTCACATGCTGTTTAAACTTAGTGTATGTGTCATTAAATCCAACATCTTGCCCATTCTTTCCCCAATATCTTCTTCTTCTCTAGGATTTCATTTTTTTTTGTGAGTGGCTTCTTCCTTAATCTAAGAACCTCAAATCAGAAAACAAACAGTCATCTCTGACTTCTCTCTGCCTCATCACTGACCTATTCATGGCATCTTGACTCCAACCTTCTTCTATTCTCATCATTCCTGCCTTCAGTTTTTATTTTTCTCTGAAACTTTCTCCATTCTTCCAGTCATCACTCTTCCCAATCAATGCTTCATCAGCATTCAGAACTCCCTTTCTTAAATCAGTGTCTGATCAAGTGATCCTTTTGCATACAAATCCCTCACTGACTTATCAATGCTTTCAGGATAATCTTGGAAGCCCCCAGCATAACATTCAAGGCTCTTCATGATCTGGAATTGACTTCCACCTGTTATACCATTCCTTCTTTTAAACCTTGAATTTTAGCCACATCGAACTATCCGAACCTCCCCCAACGTGTGGTGTTACGTCATGTCACTTTACCTCCGCACATGAGCTTCCCACTGCTTGGAAGTCCCCCTCCCGAGACTTCTCCCGGCTTATGCCCACTCATGCTGCAAGACTTGGATCATCTTTCCCGAGAAACATGACCTCACTCAGTCCCTTTCCTGCAGTGTGGGCTCAGCACCCTTATTGGTTGCTCTCATTACATCCTAAAAATTGCACTTGCCACACACTCCATTATTTCTTTTTTCCTTTGGGACTTATTTTCCTGCAAGAATGTGAATAATTTTGAGAACAGAGACATCATAGATTACGTACCTTTGATTCTCTGGTACCCAATGTAGAATGGCAAGTAGAGAACATTAAATGAATATTTACTGAATGAATAAGTGATCTGGTTGGTAACAATGTACATGCACTTCTGCTTAATATAATGCATTTTGGTGTTAGAGAGATCAAGTTACTTAATACACTGCTGCTGCAATTATCATATCAGGAATATGTCGGAAATCCAGGAAGGATTCTTTTATAGGTAGATGACTTTTAACCAGAAATTTTCTTTCCGGCATTTTCTTCTGCTGTTCCAGGACGTCATCCTCCTAAGAGCTAACATTTATTGTGCTCTTACTGTGTTGAACCAGGCACAGAGCTAAACCTGTTAATCCTCACACCTGCCCCATGTCACAGAGAACATTTTATTCCCATGACACAGGTGAGGAAACTATATGATGGAGAAAGTAACTAATGTCACCGGGATCCTATCTGAGTCAGAGCTGGGAATTCATCGCAGACCCCAGACTGCAGAGCCTAAACTGCATCCAGCACACTGTTCCTGCAGCCTGATGGCTGGCTTAAAGCATGAGGAAATACAGGCATCGGGCAACCTGGGTGCTAATCCTGCTTGTTTTTATCAAGCTAGAGACTAGCTTTGTTCATTAAGACTCAGTTTCTTCACCTATAAACAGGGGGGAGTTAAATTCTGATGTTCATTCACTGTGGTCCCTTCTGATTCATATTTTGTGAACTTCATCACATGTGTTAAACTCAGCTCCAAAAGCTCAGTAGGAAAGGGAATCATGGTTTATTTCTCAGAGCCAAAAATCCATTTGCAAAAGATGGAAAAAAAAAAAAAAAAAAAGAGCCACACATCAGAGAAGTGACAAGGGAAGTACAGGGCTGCCCACCACCTACTAAGAACCCGGATGAACTTCCGCGTCAATCCATGTGAGCTGAATTCACTACCATTTTTTAAAAACAGTGCATTGTGGAAACAGTTTATAAAACTGCTGTTCATCCTTGTTTGGCCCTCTTGTGTTTTTATCCTTTAATTCTTTTGCCAGTTAGATAAATGAAGTTCTTCTCCAGAGCTGCTCAGCATATCTTTCAGGTGTCTGAACCAGCAGAGGGAAGCCACTTGGCAGTGCATTTCTCTGAAGGTGAGCCTTCCTGCTCCCCACTCCGGCTACAGAAGACACTGAACATTGTATCCCAAGGGATGCACTCAGGGAAAAATGTGACTCGGAGAGGAAGCAGCCTTTGTTACACAGTACGTTTCTTGCCAGTCACCCTAGGTATGAGAGCAGGATTATAAATATTACACAGGCAACCCCCAGAAGTAGGAATGAGTGTGTGGGTGTGTGTATGGGTGAAAATTAAGTGTCTGCAGAAAAGATCGATCTCTTAATGCTGCCATTAATTAAAGGTGAGGAGACCTGGTTTTCAGACCACCGCCTTCAGTTCGGAACTGCTGCTGATCAGCCTATGTTGCCTCTGATGGGTCTCATCTCTCTGGGTCTCTGTTACATTATCTACAAAGTGGGTAGTTGGATAAAAATGATTTCGTAGGATCCTTGTAGTTCTAACATTCTATAATTCTGATTTTTGCTAAGGGCTCCAGGATTTAAAATTTTTCTTACTTTCCCAGACATTGCCACAAAAGTCTCTTTTGTTAAGTCAATTTCATACAGCTCAGAATTTCATGCTCAGTGAAAAACGTATGGGAAAAACCCCACAACCTTTCATTCCTCTCAGTCAAGTTTAAGGATGAGAAACTAGAGTGTAGATGGTTCTCTTGGGCAAATGGCAGTGTGCCCACACTGCCCTGGTTTGGATTCCCTTCTCTTGGGTCAGAACCAGACCAGTTTTGAGAAGTCAGTTGCCTCCCTACATTTCATCTGAGTTTGATTTGAACGAGAAAATTGCAAATAAAACCCAGAAAAAAATTTTTGTTAGAAGTCAACAAATTACTATAACTAAAAGGTTGTTTGGTCTCTGAATCAACTTTATTTCTTGTCTCTTTGCTCTTTTGAAAATAAAAAAAATCTCATTTCCAGCCCATAAAGTAGCATTAGTTCTTATTATTCCATACATTAGAAGTCAACTGGTAATTCATACAAATTAAATTAGTGATTTTGCATTTAATTTACTGATGACAAACTATAGGATTCAGCAGTTTTGCTCTGATAACCTTTAAAACGTATTAATTTCATTGGCGATTTGCATAGGCCTTTATTTCCCACTGCTACAGCTTTGTTCTCCAAAGCAGAAATGCCCCATGGCTTTTCAATTTGCTACCTAATCAGCACAATATATTCCTCCTTTTCTTCCTTTTATATTGTCTCCTAAATTTGAGACTTCAATATTTGAAGAAATTGCACCAAGAAATCTCACATGGTTTTTCTATTTCTGTGAACCTTTAAGGGAATAAACAGAGAAAAATTATTCCATTCAAGTAGGGGTACTGCTTGCAAACACAGTGGTCTTAAGACGACTGCATTCAAATGAATTTTTTTTTCGAATCATGATATGTGAACATTACAAAAATATTTCCCCAAATCCACCTAAAGCTCCTCATATCAATCTATCAAAATCTCTGGGAGCTCTACCAATGACAAATATTGGAGTTCTGAAAAGAAGTTCCCTAAGGTGATTCTGATGAGGCATACTGTGTCACAAAGCCACTCTCAGCTCCCTGAACGCTCCCATTCTGGCTCAGGACTGAGGAAGCAAATTCTCTTCATGCTTACCATTCCTTACTGTTATTTCCAGGCCAGAGGACTCCAGATAGATGAGGAGGGTGATTCTGGAATTCAGAAGACTTGGAGTTAGAACTTTAGTTTCTTTAAGCTATTAAATATCTGGTTAAACCTATGGGGGGAAAAAGACCCTCTTTCAAAATTTAAGATGGTTTTGGAAGTGTTCTGACTAAAGACAGTGAAATCAAACCATAAACCCAAAGTGCAAATATGGTATTTTTCTAAACTCAGTGAAACAAAAGTGCTTGTCTCATGGAAAGAAAAGGTGGCGAAGAGGATCTAGGGGCTTCCGAAGTACCCCCTGCAGATGTCTGGTGCTCCTGTTGGGGGTGTGGGCCGTTCGGCTAAACTCAGAGGGTTGACATGGGGGGTGAGAGTTTGGGAAGAAATAAAAGTGTGCATGAATTTATACTGAGAAAGGATAAAGAGGGTTGGTCATTTGAGTAGAAACACCCACTGACTAATACGCCTCGCAAGTGCAATAAAAAAAAAAGCACCCTGCAGGGTAATTCTTCTCTGAGGGAGCCTTTTTGGAATACAAAATGGAAGGACAAATGCGATCCAGTAGTCCACAGGAATGAAATAATACGCATACGACGTCATTCCATTCTAAGTCACCTTACTTTTTTGACCACACTGTATTCATTAGGTCTACCCTTTGCCAGGTTTGAGTTCTTCTGACATTGAATCTGTGAGATAAAAATATATGACATGACCTCCAACATATTTTGTTCATAAAAATAGGACATATAATATAACCTATAAAATAATACCTCTATATCACTAAATTTATTTTTCATTTATGTATGTTCCTGAACAAACATAGCTGCTTATAAACATCTACATTTTCTTTGCATCCTGTTTGATAAAGAATCCTGTACTTTTTCCTTCAAGCTTATTTTATTTTGGAAAAGACTCAGGTTTTATTTACTAGCTGATATTGAGTGACATTTATGCCAAAACTTGGTTCACTAAGCCTTCTTTTTAATGGTTCACGTTTTCTGGTTTGGTTGCTGTTCTGCATGAATATGAGAAGCCACGTGTTTCCATTTCTCACTTTCCAAATAACTCTATTGACTGATACTGTCCTTTCCTCATTTCTTCGTTTTGGATTTTGCACTCTTACGAGTCCATTGTAATTACAAAGAGAAACAAAGATTCTGATTTAGACTAAACTGGGACCTATATTTCGTGAGGGCAGTGACTCTGTCCCTACTTTCTCAGTATCCCCGCTGCTTTTCCAGTTACTAGGACAGTGCCTGTCACCGAGTAGGCAGTCAAAAAAATATTTGTGAAGGAATTAATTGTTAAAGACACTCTCTGACTCAGCTGACCACAAGTCTTCCCAAGGCGGACTCGGCAGTGATGCCCGCCCAGGTGGTCTGCGCCAAGGCAAACCCGGTGGGACTGCGCCCGGCTGAGCGGAATCCTATCTCAAGAGAGAAGCTGGAGGTCAGAGTCAGAACAAAGATCATTCCCCACGAGTGTGGATCAGGTGCCATCTCTTACTCTTCCTGTGTGTTCGCTCCTGATGCTATTGAATGGGCGTGCCCCACGAATTTCTAAAGCCTGGCAGCATAAGCTCTGTATCCTATGATTTCACTGATCATAATGTGGATAAAAAGAAAAATCTAAATACAAGATCACGTCTTATTTTTGAAACACACAAGTAACTTTTAAAGTATTACAGAGAAAGCAGCAAGTACCCCTGAGTGCAGTATCTGTGAACAGAATCAGAGGTAAGCCGCTAACCCAGGTTACTATTTAAAAATTGCACAGTAAATTCTCAGCCCAGGCGATCTGGACAGAGATTTCACTGAAAAAACAACGTATGTATGAATTGAATTGTATAACACCATTCTTGAAAAAACTATGTACGCCTCATGATAAGCATTTGAAATATTTGCTTTTTTTTTGAATGGAAATACTGGGGATTGAACCCAAGACCTCATGCATGCTAAGCTTGTGCTCTACCACTGAGTTGTTACCCACCATCCTGAAATATTGGCTTTTTAAAGTTACAAATTCTAATATCCAGCTACAAATAAGGATCTATGACACTAAAGTATTTGTATTTTATTGAAACTCTTTTTTATGCAGTGTCTGCATGTATCTACCAGAGACTCTTTGGCCTCTGGGATGTCTGACTTGGGGTACTGTGGATATATCTCTATGAGGCTGCATTAGTTTGCTATGGTAATTGAAGCCAAAGTTTAAATTTAATACATGGTAAAAAAAAAAAAAACCCATACTTCTTTATTATGAAGATTCAGACCATGGTCTAATGTGTAAGGAAATTGATTCACAAATAAGAATCCTATATAATGTTTCAGTCTCCTCTATCTTTGGCATTTCATGCAGCCTTGGGCAACCATCTCTGCAGTCTGTCCTTAGTGCCTACATTTGGAGAATCTTTTGCTAAGTAAATTACAGGAGTCAAGTCCAGAGAACTCTGTGATGAGGGGAGGGTATAGCTTGGTGGAAGAGTGCATGCCTAGCATGCATGAGGTCCTGGGTTCCATTCCCAGTACGTCCATTAAATAAATAAATAAGTAAACCTAACTACCTCTCCCTGCAACAAAATTTTAAAAATAAATAAATAAATAATAAAATTTAAAAAGAGAGTTCTGTGGCAAGTTTCTGGTTGAAACCAGCACAATGAATTCATACCATTATACAAAAAGATTTCTGAGACTTAAAGATTAAGTGTACCCTATCAGCAGTTCCAGACGCGTCAGATTATCATCAGTCTGTTTATGACGGGAGCAGTAGGAACGAAAGGCCTCCTTTATGGGCAGTTTGCAATACTCAAATCTCTGAAGTCATCCTGTCGACTTTTCTGTGATTGTAGTATACAACTTTGAGCCAAAATAATATATGTTGGAGAAAGGCCATAGCCAAAAGCCTACTCTGTACCACATGTTTCAGTGCATTCAAAATAACACAAAAGATATTTTTGAAGAGTGAGATAAGTGCTAATGTAAAAAAAAAAAAGCATAAAGTTTCACTTGGCGTTATGTTTAGAGACAGAGCAAATGCTGCTTCCCTGTGTTAAGAACTCCTACTTATCCTTCAAAGCCCACTTATTGCCTCTGGCTCATTTTCTAAAAGAGGTCCTAGGAAGAGGTAATCAATTCCTCTTTTGTGATGTCCCTGTTCTTTGTATTTTTGCTGATGATGGCCATCATGCAGCTGTTCATTTAATGTCTTTCTCTCCCTCCACACTGGTGTTACTTGAGGCTTGGGATTAAGTCATTTATTCCTATTCATGGTAACATTTCCTCCAGGACAGAGGAGACACAAGTGAATCTGACTGACTCATCGAATACACCACAATTTTATTTTTACCCTCAGAGTATTTTTTTTTTCTTTGTATGTGGGCTGATGCTATTATAGCCCAGGAGTCAGAAACTTTCTTCCTGTAAAAGGCCAAACAGTAAATATTTTAGCATTTGTGGGCCACATGCTCTCTCTTGCGATTACTCAACTCTGTACTGTAGTGCAAAAGCCATCACAGACAATACCTAAACAGCTGTGCAGGCCTGTGGGTATCAGAACGTTATTTACAAAAACCGGCAGTGGGCTGGATTTGGTCAAGCCATCGTCTGTCGACCTCTGCTCTAGTTTACTCTTTCTATTCTTTGTCCTCGTTTTTCTTTCTTCCTTCAATGTGTTTCCCTAATGCTACAACGACTGTCTGTCCTCATTTGCTCTTCCTTTTTCATCTGATCAATTCCTTTATAAATATCAAGACTCAGCTTGATCATCATCTTCTTTATGAAATATGTCTTGACCTCCTGGAGAAGCACTGGCTATTCTGTCCTTTGGGCTCCCTCTCTGGCTCCATTCTGTGATGGGATCACACCCTGTGACATTTCTGGTAAATGTCTGTCTCTGGTTTCAGACTGTGAATTCCTACTGATTAGAAATGAGTCTTCCTTGTCTTCTGTCGCCATTACCTCGCACATGCCCGGTACCCAGTGGGTACTCAATAGACGAATTGTCAGAAATTATTGACTGTTACTTGGGATGCAGAGCACAGGTTATAAGGACAGGTTACGAGGCATGGATCTGTCATTTCAAATAGGTATTAACACTCTTTCTTTTATACTTGCTGTACCCTCCCTCAAACTCAACAACTCATTCATAATGTAACCAAGTACATCATGAAGCAGCCAGCATTTTAGTCTCTTCCACAGAAATCTCATCCTTTCATGGAAAAAAAAAAATACGCAACTGGGATAAAAGTAAATTCCAAGTCTGAGGGCTAGAAATCAGCACAGTCATTGTCTGGGGCCCTGCCTGTGTATAACGGGGCTCATGGACTACTGCCTGTAACAAATGCAGCAGCGATACCTCGCATCTGCGTTGCTCAAGCTGCTTTGTGCGAAAGCATCCATTAGAGCAGGCTTCCAGATCCAGCAGCAACACACCCCACCCCTAAGTCAACTGTGAGCTGCTGCCCACGCTGAATTTTATTGCTCCTGACGGACTGCACTTCTCAATATCCTGCTTCCTGCGTCTGTGGCCCCATCTCCAAGAACAGAAAGGATATGCAGGAGTTACTCTCCTAATCAGAAATGTTATCTTTTCAGCACAGTCTGCCCTGCAAATTTTAGGGCCCTTGAGTCCGTGAGAAAGCAGTAGCTTCTCTTCTCTTAGTTTTTTTCTTAAGCACTGGTGAGAAATTATGGTGCAATTCTATCTGCGCCTTCACTATGGAAATAAAATGGATTTGGAGAGCTCCGCTAAGTACTAGGGCTTAGCACTGTTAGGAGAAGATCTGGAAGGATCGTTCGGGTCTGATTTAAGCCAACAGCCACCTCTGAACTCAGAGGTGATGTTTATTTCTAGTTTCCACTACCGCTTACATTCAGGTGACTCAATACATGTGTCAAGTCCTAATTACTCTCTGAGCCCTAGCCCCTGAATTTGGACTATATCATAAAGAAACTGATCCAGAGCTGATTTAATCCTCTTTTCCCAAAAGTCAAACACCTTTAAGATGTCCTAGAAAAAAAGCTTTCCATTTTGCCTCTCAAATTATAGACTAACTTCGAAACTCCTTGGCTAGAAAATGTCTCTTGTGTCCTGCAACACTCCCCATTTCTGTTCAAATGAGCCCACCATCCTTCTGAGAGGCAGGCTAGAAAGCATTTGCTAAGGGTGAGCTCTGACGTCAGTTGGAGTGGGTTGGGCTTGCCAGATAAAACACAGGGCATCCAGTCAAATTTGAATTTTAGATAAACAATAGTCATTTTTTTTTTGTATAAATATGTCCAAAACATTGCTTGGGATATACTTATACCAAGAAATTTTTCTTTATCTGAAATTCAAATTATACGAGGTGTCCTGTAGTTTAATTTGCTTAATTTGGCAGTCTTAAATTCTGCCACTAACATCTACCCCTAGAAAGTTACCAGGCCTTTGTGTTAGGGCTGTTCAGGGACATAAATCATGTAACATGTTAGAAGAGTGTCTGGCATGTGGTAGATGTTTCATAAATGTTAGCTCATTTTATTATTCAGATCATCTAGAGCGGGAATCAGCAAACTTTTCTGTAAAGGGCAAGGCAGTAAATATCTCAGACTCCGCGAGCCACGTGATCTCTGTTACGACGACCTGAGCCACGTGATCTCTGTTACGACGACCTGACTCTTCCACTGCAGGGGGAAGGCAGCCCCGGACAATTCCTAAACCAGTGTGTGTGGTCATGTTTTGATAAAAAAAATTATTTTCCGGCATTTGGCAGCTCTGACAATATTTTACTCTGATGTAGAGAAAACCCTGTAGTAATTTTCTCCGGTTCCTTATTGCATCCACCTCCTTTTATTAAAATACTTATTATAATATCCATCTCCTCTCATTATAACATTTCCTATTTTAAAGAAACTTTTGATGGATCGTGATTGACTATTTACTTAAAAATTCTAATACTACCCAATATTTATAAAATATATTCATTTTGAAAATGCTTCGTATGAATATACATAGTAATATTCTAATTATATACAGAATCACACACACAGATATATATAATCTTCATGACAGCATCACAAAGTGGGTTAATAAAAATTTCTCCCAGATATTCCTTGATTCTTTCTTTTCATAGATCCCACTTTTCTCCTATGCATTATCTTCCACTTTCTCCCATGACCCCCTGGACGTCTCCTATACTGCAGTTTACCCGGACCATTTGCTATTCCCCAAATATTCCCCTGACTTTCATCTTTATGGGTTTCTGCATCTTCTTCACTTATCATGATATGCTTCCTAACCCCTCTCTCCTTGTTAACAGATTATATATTCACAGAATGAGTAAAATCTTAGAAAGATCAGTGTTTTTTTATAAAAAAAACCCTAGAAGGTGTATCTACCTTGCTGTTTTTATAACCGTTTGCATGAATGTATGTATGTGTGTGTTCGTGTGAGTGCTCCAAATAGTTGGCACCTTTCTCTTCATCCACGCTGAAGTCATACCGCTTCTCTGTCCAGTGCTTGGGAAGTAAGACATCAACCTGACTAAGACCCAGTTTGGTGTCGTGTTTCTTGATTCCGCTTTGATTGCTGCTGTCAGTGAGTGACTTGTTGCTCAGCACACTAACAGCTCTTCAACAAAGTCGGCTTGAAAACAGAGAGAGGTGGGTTCTTTAAAGAAAAAAAAAATGATAACAGTTGAGAAATTAAAAGCCCTCTCTTATTGTATTGCTCTCCTTTCATCTTCAGCCTTCTGATGTTTTCCTTTTATTCCTTCCTTGATGCCCTGAACGTATTACCAGACATTTTAATGAGATGTGGCTAGGTCCAGCCCTGGCCACGAATTAACTCCTTCCCCTCCGTCAGGCTGGTTGCATTTTACGGTAGTTCTACCCTCTGGGAGTTTAAGCGCAAGGCCGAAGGAAGGAAGCGCACAGCCCGGCACAGCTTCTCGGACGAGCTGCTTCTGAATCATCCGTGAGTTCCACTTACGCCAACTTCACGTAGATTCTGGGGTTGGGGAAACAGGAAAAGCAGGAAGACAGAGACTCAAATACAAAGGCAATTTGGGGGCAGCTTGGAAGAAGTACGATGTGACTTAAATGGAAGACGAGGCCGAGGAGAAAACTGCCACAACGGTCACTACGAAGAGGGAGAGACACAGATCCCAGGGCCTCACGCGAGACAAAGACTGAAAACACGAAGCCGTAAGCGGGGAGCGCACCGCTCAAGCGGTAGAGCGCCTGCCTAGCACGCACGCGGTCCTGGGTTCAATCCCCGGTACTCCTCGAAGAATAACTAAATAAACCTAATTAACAGCCCCCCTAAAAAGCCTAAAACAAAACATTAATCTATAATCCTTCTCATCGGAAAGTAGGTTTCATAAAGTGGAATACAGAGATACATACAGTTCAAACTTTCAGTATAGAAATCCTATTTTACTTCCAGAAATACAGGTTGAGACTTTGACAAGTTTTGCTAAATGTGTGCACGTGTTCGGTACCTCCACACAACCACAGAAAACATCAATTACATGACATTTTGAAATGGTTCAATTAGGCCGCTCAAAGTGGCTGCAGCATGAATTATCCAACAAACCTTGCAGAGAGAGCCTCCAGTTTGGTTTTACAGTCTGGCCAGCTGTATTCCTTCTCCTTCTCCAGATGGCTGTGCTATTGCGTGAACAGCACATCGCTCTTTCTCCTGTGCACACCTTAATAAAATCTTCATAGCATCTTGCCATTACCTACAGTCTTCAATACTAGGGTTTCAGAATATTTCAGCAGCGAGAAGCCTGGCTGTCTTCATCTGTTCAAGAAAAGGTTTAGAAGAAGAGAAGCCACCGTCCAATGAGGTTCTACTGCCTCACCCACATCCTAAGACCCTTCTCTGTGCAGTAAGAGCCCAGAAAGCCTCCAAAGGACACACGGACCTCACCGGCCTGAGGTCATTCTCACATCGTGGTCCGGGGTTACTCCTATTTCTTCTTCCTAAGGATGGATGAAAATTATAACCTCTTGCCTCATGGAGTCCACTTCCAAGATGCCATCTTTCCAGACACTCAAGAGAACAGAAGGATGCTTTCCAGCCTTTTCCAGTTTTCAAACTGGTACCCAGGGCAGCAACTGGTGACTTCTCCAGTGACTGGGAGAGCCATGAAGACAACAGGGGCCTCGGCCACCCACAAGGTGTTGGCGAAGTACCGCATCTTGTGCTGCAGAAGTTAAACTTCATCCTGCAAATATCTGCATCCTAATTCACTAATAAATTGCTGTCTAAAAAACAAAATAAAACGAACAAACCAAACAAACAAAAAATAGGGCTAAAAGGCTCAGAGCAATGGAACAAAAAACTCAGCGCTTCCCAAGAGTCCCAAATAGGTCCCTCCAAGCCAGGAGCATTCCACCGGGAGAGCAACTCAGCAGCAGCAGGAATCGTGGCTTTGCAGACACGGCATCCCTGATGGGGGTCTGGCCCCTGCTCCACTGGTCCCGCCTTTCCTTCTCGGCCTGGTGTGCTGGAACTTCATTGATTTTTGGTTTCCTGGCTTCCCTCTCCCTTTCCTGTCAGCACTTTCATTCCTTTGATGGGGAACAACCTCTTCCCAGCTAAAACCAGGGGCCCTGCCCAGTCATGCCTTAACCTGGTGGTGGCCCCTTGACCCAAGATGGGTCAGTCAAATGGTCTGGCTTAGAACGTGAAACATAAGTACATGATACATGAATAGAAATGAAGGTGGAGTCCCTTCGTTCCAGCTTCCCAGCAGTGGATCTCGGTTGAACAGTTTTGCTACGAGACCATTCCTACCATCTCAGCTTTACAGCCACAGAACACACCTCAGTGCCCAACCACTTCCCTGCCTGTTTTTCTACAGTTTCTGTGAGCTTCTTGTATTTCTCAAGCACACTCCCTTTTGCTTAAGTTAGCCAGAATCCGTTTCTCCTACTGCAGCCGAGGAAACCAATTGGCACATCCTAGTTGGTGGTTAGAAATTGCCAAGAAATATTTACCATATTCTCAGGGAAATCGTGTGTGTGTGCATATGTGTCTAGATGTATGTGTATGTGATAAAGAAAAGAAAAATGAGTGCAGGATACTTTTATCTGGTTGTTGGAGAAACTCTAGCAAACAGAAGTGAACATTTTTTCCTGGTGTTCTCTGCTCTGGACGCTAGCTACCTCTATACATTTCTGTGCTTCCCCAGCAAATTATAAGGAAAAATTTGTGGGAGATGTCCTCGACTATGTAAATGTCTCTCTTCTCATCACCAGAAACTGTTAACAGCATATTCTTGGTTCTTAATGAGGCATATGGTGGTAACAACTTGCAATAAAGGAGCACCTTGTTGCCTGCCACTAAGGCCAAAGAAGGTGATGCTCTGCTAGTGGTTGCTGCTCTAGCCACCTTCACCCGCATTTCAATACCTCCTTCCTTATGCCTGTCTTCCAAACAACTCCCTGGTGTTGGAGAGCTGGGGGCCCCACTGGACGGGGTGTTTTCATCCAACTTTGGAAGCCAAGCTGAGTCTTCAAAGCCTCAGGCCCAAAGCACACAAGACAATGAAATTCCAAACGTTAAGTGCTTTCCTCTAATTGCTTTCTCCATCTCTTCCTCCCTAACAGTTTGATTACAGAAGTCTTCTGCTTGAAATGGCATTGTATTTTTTTCCGGAAAAAGAAATTACTTAAGGAAGGAAAATATTGAGGAGCTCTGGATTCCTTTTAACTTTACCACTAATTGCTGTGTAACTCTGAGTGACTCAATCCTTCTGGAAAACAGGAGTGGAAATATTAAACATAAATGAAAGTTCCCTGATGGGGTGTTGGATTGCAATTCAGAACTCATGCCCATCTTTGATTTAAAGTGGAAAATGGGAGATGGGGAGGAGCTAACCATGAAAATATTTATGTAAAAATCAAACAAATCTCTGCTCAGTGAGCATGAAAAAAAAAACAATTTATGAAATCACCTTAACATAGTTTACAGAAACATATAATAAATACATTGTTCTTCAGGAAATTCCCTAGACGACACTGGCAAAACTGTGCACTGAGCCACATTTCAAAATTTTCTGTACTTATTTCAAGGAAGAAAGAGCAATAGGTCATTCCTTGCACTTTAATCCCCAAATTCATCACCGTGTTAGAGTCTGACATAAAAGTTATTTTAGTCTCATTCTGAATTCTTTAATATAAAGCATGCAGTTGTATTATGTTTATATGTTGAATGTAATCATTCAATAATAATGACCTTAAATGCAGAAGACTAAAATTAGTGAACATAAATTGTATTTTCCTTAAAAAGGAATTTGGAGAGGTTTTTCCACCATGTTCCCCCGAAGTGTCTTGACCATGTTTGGATGTGTCATGAATACCCAGACTACAGGCGAAAACGCAACTATAACCTGTATGAGTTGTGGTCGATGGTGTAGGAAGTGGAGAAGGAAAAGGTCACTGACCCTGGAGAGAGAGGTGACACTGCCTAGATGAACGTGCCTCTGACCCCAACCAGTGACAAGAAACAAGTCAGTGTGTTAATGTGAGACTGGCTGCCCCGGTCACACGAAAGCACGTGGCACTTCCAGGAGCCTCAGTCAGCAGCCATGATCACTGTCCCAAAGGGAAAAGGTGGAAAATTCTACGAGCAGGACATTTTCTATGATGCTCTTCTGATAACTGTGATCAGGGAATGCATTTTGGGCATTAATTACTCTCTTACTCAACCATCTTCACTGGAAAGTTCTTAAAAATGAATCTCACTCCATGTTTACAGATGGTGGAAGCAAAGAAACAACAGCACTTTATTCTTATTTTGGACATTTTAATTCACACACACACACACTCACACTGCACATAGGCTCCAGAAAGCAATAAAGAGCAGTAAGCAGCCGTCCTTCCTCCTCCCCTCGTTTCTGTCCTCTTTCCTCTCTGTCAGTAAGATGTTCGCTGAGCGCATTTCCCAAGTGCCTTTTAAATGAGCAGCAGCCCTGTGACCCCTCCTCCTCCCTCCTCCTTCTACTTCTCCTTCCTCTTACTCTTTGATTCTCCCTCCACCCCTGAATGTAGTTTAATTAGCAAACAAGTTTAAAGTTGGGGGCATGAATGTAAGGAGTATGGCATCTGATACAAGATAAAATCAGGGTTCTTGGGGGAAACCAGCAGCTCCTTCATTTGTGTCTTGTGAGGATTATTGTTTATATAGTGAGCCCCACACCTTTTATACACAGGCATCATTTTAAAATTACCGTTTCTGGTTAGTCTTGATTGCCACGTTAAATTGCAAACTGATTACGCTAGTAAACCAACACATAGGCATTTTTTTTTCATCTAGAAAATTGATACCAAAAAACACATGCTGAGCATATACTTGATGGCTGATTGATGGTGGACCAGTCTCATCAATGGATCAAGAGAAAGGCCCCCAGATTATGGATAAAAAATAAATTTTATTATAGAGGGTCAAAGTTCAGGAGGATTGTATTTTAGAAGAACAAGGTTTTCATTCATTCATTCATTCAACAAAGAGCTATTGAATTAATTGTGTTCCATCTGAACTGCATTTCTATTGAATTTATTGTATTCCATTTAAAACATTTGGTCAGAGAGTAAGATAAAGATGAAGAATATTTCCATGCTGTATTAGGGTAAATCCCAGAGACCTCCTCTCAGTGGCTGTAGTAAATGGGCTTCTGGCTTAGAAAGTGACTTTTCAGGACAAGGTGGCCCCGGGAGTAAGAAGCTGTCATTTATGCTGAGACAGTCACTAAAGGTGGTCTGGGGACAGCCTCCCACCGACCATCTCAGGACTCACAGTTGGGGACGGAAGTCTAGCAGCCTCCAGTGAAACCACGGAAGCCTCCATAACAGCAAGGGTGGGTGTTAAACATCAGCCGCGCTCAGAGGCTCTGAAGATAGCCTAGGACAGGACCTCTCAGGACGGGACTGTTTCCCTGGTGGCCACTTTAAAGCCACGTGGGAGGAGAGGGCGGCGGGTGACAAGTGCTGAGGAGAGTGAACAAGCGGAGGCCGGCCAGGCCCTGTTCTCAGCAGGCCTGCAGCCGACCTGAGCCAGGCCCAAGGCGGGAGCAGCAGACTGGGTCTGAAGTGCTGATGTCTCGGACAAGACACCGTTTAACGGCTGGACTGACACTACGCTCGCAGGGACAACAGGGCCTTTTATTACCTGGATGTTATGAGAAAAGTTGTGAGATTGCCCAAGTTTTTATCTCGCGGCAAGATGAAGACAGCTTATGCAAGGTCCC
This sequence comes from Camelus ferus, assembly GCF_009834535.1. Classification (NCBI taxonomy): domain Eukaryota; kingdom Metazoa; phylum Chordata; class Mammalia; order Artiodactyla; family Camelidae; genus Camelus; species Camelus ferus. The sequence continues at coordinate 70,076,157 of NC_045704.1, read as the reverse complement.
TTACAGGGTGACGGATAGAGAACGTTAAAGATGTTTTTCTGATCGCTCCCTAGGGATTCTGCTTGTTCAATATCCAGTACGTGAACGCACTGCTTTATTTTCCTCTTGCCCGATTTATTCTTTGTACCCTCTCGGTTGTTCCCATACCATGGAAACCACGGCTATGTTTTTCTCCACAGTGAAAACAGCACTCATTTTCACAGCTTATAGACTTATTGCAGGTGCTAATTATGAAGCCTCACAAAATTACAGCCATAAGTTTACACGGTCCCAGATCTCATGCGACTGGCCCATGTGCTCAGTGTTCTATCTGCCGCACATAAAAACTGGCTGGGAAATGATTTCTTGAGCAAGAACTTTGAACAGTTTGTTGAAATGTTTCCCGAGGAAGAATTCTGCTTGACCTTCTTCTAAATGCTCCTATTCAGATCTGGGATTAGAATTCTTTATAAAAAAATGAAAAAAAGTACCTCTAATTACTTTGCTTTAATAAGTAATTAAAAATGAAATATAAGGCATACCCATCTAGGATTGGCTACAGGTTACGCTGCTCCACTGTGACCAAAATATCTGTAATTTAAGCAAAATTAAAGTTTATTTCTTTCACTTAGCAGTTTGAGCTTTGACAGTCCAAGTCTGATTGATGGCTCACTGCATGGAATTGGGCCAGGTTCCTTCTGTCTTGCTCTGCCATTCTTAACACAGGGCTTCATCTTCTGATCTAAGGGAACTGATATAGTTCAGTCATAATATTCAAACTTCAGCTAACGAGGAGAGGAAAAAGAAAGGGGACAATGGACTCTTTTCTTTTTAAGAATAGGAACCAACAGCTAGAAGTATTATTTTTGTGCACATTCCATTGGCCAAAACCTTGTCACATGGCCAATGCTAGTTTAAAAGGAAGTCTGGGAAATGTGCTCAGCTAAAATAAAGTCTTATTAGCTTAGGGGAAGGGGAGAACAGATGATGGAGGAATGACTGGCTGTCCCTCAGTTATATACAAAGACTTTCAAAAATAACTCTATCATAAATTTAGTTTCAAATTACATGCCTGTTTTAGAATAGGTCTGCAGAAAGTAAAGCCTGAGCAGGGATTAAAGTGCTGATACTTGGACTGGGAGGTGCTAAGGGTGCTGAGGAGGGAGACGAAGTGGGGAAATGAGTTAAGGAAAACATCAAAGCAATGATGTGCTTTGATGCATCACTGTGGTTCAACATATATTATTTCTTCTTTATATGGGACTTCTCCAAAGAGTTCACAAGGAGAAACTGTATCTCAGAACAGGCCACCAACGGGAGGAAGGAAAGAAAGGAAGGAAGTGTCTGCCTGTTTCCTGCCCATTTCTCATTTTCCAGTTGTCAACATTTAACCCACTGGAAGCAGACTCTCCTGAACTTCTGAATTGTCTCGTCTGGCCCTTGAAGGTTGAGAGTCGATCTGGTGTAGGTGAAGCAACAAGAAAGACAGAGAAAGAAAAGAAGCAGTTGAGGGAACCTTAAGAAAGTGCACAACATTTGTACCTAATATAACACATTAAGGGAAGAAATTGAACACCTAGTCTCCACTCCTGGTGTCTCTTCTCATGTGGAAAGGCTTCCACTACAGTCACAGAGTCCATTAGAGTTATTTTCACCCTTTTCCCCAACTTTCTCACTTACTCAACTCCATGGAAAGAGGCGCACGTTATCTGACAGGTAAATCTGGATGTAAGACCTGGGCATATGGGGCTTAGCCACAGCCCCATGTTGGGGGTGTGTGTGTGTGTGTGTGTGTGTGTGTGATTTGCCTGTCTACAGAATGTATGTTCTCTGGTCTGTTTGGTGCCATGCGATTAACTTGGTGGTGGAGGCCTTGCTTCTGGAGATGCTGGAAGGCCTGCGGTTGTCTGATGCCAACTAGGACGGGTGGGGATGCCAGCCTCATTCTGAGGTGGAGGACTGGGAGGTCTAATATTGCCCTGAAGTTAAGTGACATTCTCCAGGATTTTATCAGTAGTAAAGCTGATAATTTTATTTCTACCTGCCTTCCCCTTTGTCTACTTCAGAACCTGTGTTGGATAAAAAGGAGTTGATCTATTAGTTCACTAAATATTCAACAGAAAGAAAAAAAAAACAATTATTTTCTCTATAGACTGACCATTTGCTGCTTTCCAAGAGAGGAGGAAATTCTATCTGGTCTTATTTTTATTATTATTGTGGTTGTACTTCATGGATCTCCTAGGGTATCCCATGCACTGTGTCAAGCTCTTTATGAAATAGTCTTTCATTTAATCCTTACAACAGACTTGAGGGGTTTACAGACAGGCAAGCTGAGACATTTCTAAAGATTCATTCATTGTTCAACATATATTTCTTGCCTACCTACTATGTGCCAGTGCTAAATGAAAAAGCAGGCAGAATTTGCCCTCATGGAATATAGAGTTTGATTGGAAGGCATACACTGATTAATGATTCGCATGAAGAAATGTGCAATGGCAACTGTGACGAGTGGCATACAACAGAGATACAGTGCGTCGTACGTGCAACAAAAAAGCAGGGACTAAATTGGGTCCAAAGCACGAGTGAGAATTAATTAAAAGTTTAGTGTGCACATTGTGGTTGGTCAGGGGCAGGAGTGGCAGGAAAGGCTAGAGTTGCAGACAGAGGTGACAAACAGCATGTGCAAAAGCCCTGTGGTATATAAGGAAGTATGGAGAATACGGGAGATCCTTTAAAGTGACCAATATGATTGGAAGGAAGAGAGTGAGAGGGAGACTGAGTAGAAACAAGCCCAGGTGTACAGGGCTCAGACTGTGGTTTTAGGTTCATTAAGGCATTTTCACTTTACTCTAAAAGGTTGAAAGCCATTGAATGGTTTAAACATGTGCTGTGATGCAGTGATACCTGTTCTGATTATAACTTGGAGTGGCTCAGAGGAAAGTCAGAATGGATGCTTTTATCAGTCAAGCAACTTTTGCCAGCATCCAAGTGAGACAAGCTTGTGACTGCGGTAGGACGACGTATATAAATTTGAAAAATATGTAAGGGATAGAATAAATTATATGTGAGGCACGGGGAAGACCAAAGTGTCAAGGATGGCACTTAGGTGTCAGGATAGGGTGAGTATGACCAAGAGTCAAGAGCTGAAGCGTCTGTTTACAAACCCAAGCTCTCTCCATTATGACATGACCGTAAACATTTCTGCGTCTGAACAGTTTCACTCCGATAACCCAGTAATCTGCGTGACCAGGTTTACAAGGAGAGCTTCCTTCTCTCCTTCTTATTTGCAATAAATGTCTACCTTTAAAAAGCATATCCAGAATATTTTCCTTTAAGAATTTTCTAAAATATGTGTTACTGAGATAAAAATCAATACAAAATTGCCCTGAGATACAGCTGGACACTTTGGACACTTACTCTGAATTTCAGATCTATCCCTTCCTATGATAATTAAATATTTCTATGAGAACCAGACATGTTTCGTGGACTCAGTGGACAGAATTATTGAATGTGACTATGGTTTTGAATATTTGGTGGGATTTTAAAATTGACCAAAGTTGTAGTAGCTTATTAGCGCCTTATTAGCAAAAAGTAAGAAAGAAAGGAAAGGTGTAGGTAAAAAGGCTGGTTTTGATTTAGTGGGTCCTATTTTTGCATCTTTTCTCATACTGCAGATCCCTAAGACAGATATAACTTTATCAAAATACCTATTGTGCTTTGCAGCTGTGTGATGGACGCTTCTAGTTACGGAGTCACAAATATCATGTCTTAGCTTAGCTAACAAGGCTTTTTTCCCTTAAATGAGGCAGAATAGTTAAGTGAAAGCCCCTTAATTTGAGCATGAGCGCTCCATTCCAATTAAGCTGGAAGACTCGAAGAAAAGAGAGTTGATTTCATTTTTTTTCTAAAGTAAAAAGTAGGCAGCACACTAAAAGATGAAAATGGTACAGTAGCATCTGCAAATCACATGTTTTTATTTAGAACTTAGGTCAAATGTGAAAAACTGTAAGGCAGGCTATGAAAAATAAAACTAATACAAGATACATTAATGTGTTACCAAGTAGGTGGGACAGACACTAGCCAATGCACGTGTTATGTTAAAACTGAAAATGTTCAAAAGCCACCAAGGGCATCATTGTTGGCAACAGTGCTCTGTTCGTGGCGATATAATCCTAGAAAGCTGGGTACAATTACCACCACTTTCATTAATGTTTCTTCCGAGCTTGTTGATAGAGAAAGTCAACATGTCCAGAAACAAGTTTTTACATTTGAGAAATAAAGGCCGATGGCCAGTGAATCGGTGCCACTGCCTGTGTTGCTGGCTTAGTCCTACTGAGCTGATTGCTACTGGGCCTCAGGAGCCAAGGGTATTAACCAAGGTAGGCTGGGATATGCTGGGGAGATATTTTTACCCAGAGATCTCAACCACTTACACAAAAAGCATAGGTTTCTCACTCATGCTGTATGTACAGCTCTGGTAGGGGGGTTTGTGGGCCAGGGGCCACCAGGTGACTCAGGGTGACGCTGAGGCAGCCGTCTTGTGAGGCTATCCCAACAAATGGATTCCAGGGCTGCCTCTCAGCACCGCAGATCTACGTCATTTCCACCCCAGCCAGAATTCATCATCCAACTTCAACCTAATTACAAGGAACGCTGGGAAAAGTAGGGAGCACACAGGCTATTTAGTGAGCACTGCTGTACTTGTTACACTACATTAGTCAGGTCTGTACAATATGAGATTGGCCAGATGGCAAGCTTTGATTGAAATTTTTTTAAAAAAAGAATTTGAGCATGAGTTCACAAGAGGAGTGTTATAAAGGTTCAGCATTAAAAAGAGATTCTGTCTGGGCTGGAGAGGGGGTGCGATGAGGGCATGGTTATTACAGGAGATTGATGAAAAGCAGTAGAAGAAAATGAAGTACTTAAGGGAGGGAAGAAAAATAACCGTCTAAGATTTCACACTCATGGAAGCAGGCTAAATAAACTAATTAACCAAGAAGACGTTGAAAGGATAAGGGAAAAAAAATTAGAACTAAATATAACATCTTGAGAGCTCTGGTGTCCTCATGAGAAGTTCTGACTTCATATGGTGAATTACTGGGTGATTCTGAATAAAGGAATGGCGTTATCTGTAGGGAACTCAAGGCTATTCCAACTATGGCATTTTAAACCAAGAAAATCAAGATCATATCAAGGAGAGGCAATAAGCTGAACGTTTGTTAAGGATTTGAAAATAGAGAAGAAAGTATACACTAAAAAGATGAAATATAATTTTGGCAATTTAGTGAATGTGTGTGTAATTCCAAGAGCAGCAATGGACTGTGATGACCCTCAGCTGTGTTATCCCAGTGTTTGGGAGTTTGAAGTAAAAAAAAAGAGGAAGGGTGCAGGATGCGGAGAACATAGGGGAAAAGAGAGTGTGGAGGAGAGAGCTTTCTGCTTCTTGTCTGTCTTAAATCTGATAACTTGCATCTACATATGAATGGCACAAAATATTTTTCTCTGTTGTACTTTTCACCACAATAACAGTGGAAATAGCAATAATTTAAATTGATTGCAAAGCTCTATAACAAGTACTTAACATGTGTTTTAGTTTTATATTCACAATATATTATGACCCAGTCCATGAAGACAACTTATGGCTTACATATGGCAAGTGCTTACCGAAATCAGCCAGCTCATAAACTGGATTTGAGTCCAACTTTACTCGAAATCAGACTGTCAGTAAAAACTTTCTTCTCAACTTCTCTATTTTTCTATTTTTCTTTTCTCCCCATTTTCTTTTTTTCCATCTTTTTTCCATCTGGATATGCCACATTCTACAGTTTCAAAAGCATCCTCCCCCTCCAAAAAAAAAAAAAATCAGAATCTATTGTACAAATCAAATTTAAGAGAGAAAACCTAACTAGGAAGTACATGTTCAGGTCCTAATTCTTCCTAATTCAAATCTTATTGTAAAACTTACTAGGGTTTACTAGGAAATGAAACAAAGAATGAATGGAGGACCCAAAGGCCCCCATATTTAATTTGGACATCAAATTCTGTGTTCACAATTACTAAACAACTAATTGAAAAGCAAAAAGGGCAACTTATCAATTAAGTTGAAATGGCTGAGGCTGCACAATCGTTACACCAGTTATAAATCTTGGGAAATAAAAAGTAATAGATCATTTTGGGATTGCAACTGTAAATAAATTACATAGCTCTTATTCTTTTTTACTAGTCTTGCCCAGGCCTTCATATTTTCAGACATTTGCCTTGTATTTTAAGATTTTTTGTAATCTCATAAATTAATTAAACCCTATGGAATAAGATTTCATTTCATTCTGTTGTTTACTTTCATAAAATATAATATTACCCAGAGCATTTCAACTGCCTGATCAATTTCCGCTTGGAGCCTCCCGGATATTACTTTAAAATTACTAAAAGTGACTTACAGACAGTTGAAATTCTTTCTCCCACTCCCCAAGCCCCAACTCGTGCTTTTCCCTTCCCTCATTCCTTGAACCTCAAAATCGATGATAACCTTGACAAACATTATGGCATAAGCAATGGACAAAATCTGATGAAGAGGGATGTTGTCAGCACACTTTACAATACCTGGGAGGTATTACGATGTTGGGAAACCCCAAAGAGGAACAGTGATTTTACAAGTAGGTTACAATTTTTATCGACCTCCATCCTGAGTCCAATATCTTTGTTCTGAAGAGTGGAACTAGCCTCTTATAAAAGAAAATCTCTTCATGTCAGGAATCCCAGCTGCCTTGTTTTCCCCAACTAAGTTATGTGTAAAACATGAAGAGAATTCTTAGATCTGCTGGGATATGGGGTTGCTAGGGTGACTGTTAAGGAAAGTGAGCCAGGGACTATCAGAGATCAATAAGAAAAGGAAAGCACTAGAGGCTAAAGTTAGAAATATTAAATCTTTGGACAAGACCCTTTTCTCTAAAGCTTAGCGATCTAATTGGTTTTTGTGGTTTCATCTCTCAGCAATGGTTACCTAACACACGGACACCTCTTTTCAGATCATACACTTATTATCCCTTCTTCTTTTTTTTTGTATTTCTTCAAGACAGACATGAGATGAGTCAAAATTCATAGCCAGGAAAGAAGAGTCACTTTTGGTGGTCATATTCCACACCTGCTCTTATTCCATCATTGGCCCTAAAATTTCTCGTCTTTGTTTATCTCGTTTCCATTATCCCTTCAAGAAGATCAATGTCCTTCGGCTTCCAAAGAACACCTCCTCACGATATATAAAGCCATCCCCAAATACACAAATAATAATGAACTGAAACTGAAGATATCCTAGCACAGCTGTAAAAGTGTATTTCTCACTGTATGCAGTGGTCCTACGTAGGAAGAAGGAAAAAGAGGAAAGGGAATGAGGAGAAGGCATGCCTGCCTCATAAAACTCCTGACTAGAAATGACACAAAGAAATTCCAGTGACTGAGAAGAACTCACCACTTGGCTGTGCCTAGGCACAGTGGGGCTGGGAATTAAAATCCTTGGGTGGGCAGCTGCATGTCAGCAACAACTTTATAGTGCAGATTACATAGTGCAACAACTTTATAATATAGATTCTATATTATTAACAGGAAAAGAGAGACTCTGGTGGATGGTTGGCTATCCACAGTACTACTTAAATATTAACACCAATATAATATGACAAGTGTGCAATTAAATCTACAGTGTAATACTACCGTTTGATTTCTTTTCCCCGGTTGATTAAATCAAAGGTTTATTTATTGTAGACTTATAATGTGACTAGACATGATTCTAGGTATTGAAGATACAGTAATGAATAAAACAGACAAAAATCACATCTCTCATAAAATGTGTATCAGTGAAGGATAGGTCAGAAGCTAAGTAAAATTTATACTAAATTCTGTAGTATTAGAAGAGATAAGGGCCATGAAGGATAATAAAATGGAAGGAATGGACAGAAAATGTGGGAAGTGATTTCAGGAGGACAGTCAGCCAGGACTATTTTAAAAGGTGCTATTTCAATAGCTCTGAAAGTGATGTGGGAGAGAGGCATGTGCTATCCAGGCAAGCATATTTCAGGTAATGGTTTAAGCGCAGCTGGTATGTACTAGGAAAAAGAGGTCCTGTGTAGCTAAAGCAGAGTGCGAAAGAAGGAGGGTTCCAGGAGATACATTCACGAATGGAGGGAGGGAGAGCAAGGTCTCACGCCTGTAGAAGGGCTTTGGCTTTGACTCTACAGTAAAAAGTTGATTTGAAGGTTTCGAGGGGAAATGTGGTGTGTTCTGCTTTACATTTTGATAGAGTCACTCTGGCTGCAGAGTTGAAAATACACTAAAGCGAGACAAGGTGGAAGCCTGTAGACGACTTAAGAGGCTATTAAAAAATTCAGGCAGGCGATAATAGTAGCAGAGATCAGGTTGCCAGCATAGGTGGTGGTGAGATGTAGTTGGATCCTAGACATGTGTTAAAAGCTTAGCCAGAGCAATCTGCCGAGAGTTTAGATCCGGGCAAGAAGGAAGTAGAAGAGTCAAAATAACTCTAAGATTTTCGGTCTTAGCAACTGAACGACGGTGTTGGCATCAAGAGATGGGGGAAGTTGTATCTCGGTCAGGTTTCAGGGGTGATGCAGAAAGTTTCATTTTGAAATAGTTGAAATGCTTATTAATCATCAAAGTGGAGATGCAGGCTAAGAAACTGGGTACATACATCTGAAGCTCAAGGGAGAACAACTGGAGAAGAAAACTTGGAATTTCCCAGTTATGGAAGGTACTTCCATCCATGAGACTGAATGAGACAACAAAGTGAGTGAGTGTTCAAGGAGGGGAGGGTCCCCGGTCGAAGCAGTGGAGAGCACCAAGGTCACCAGACTGGGGCAGATGAGGAGATATGTGTCTCATCTCATTCTGCATAACTGAAAAAGTGGACTTAGAGTCAACTAAGATGCCAACATCGTGATGACAGTCCTGACTTTTAAGAGTACTCAGAACAACTGTAGCTAAAAAAAAAATAAAAATCAATGAATTATATGCATTATTTTAGCAAAGCTGCAAGTGCTGGAATACACACAATTAATTATAGATACATATTTTCTTGGACTTCATTTCATCTAAGGAATTCGGAGTTCTGACAAATGGATTTTCAGTGGACTCACCGTGGATTTATTCCTATATAGAGTAACAGGGAGTTTCCCAACTCTAGCTTCCCACCATAAAGCTGGCAGATTTCCACGAGGCAGAAGCTACAGTGTGGGAATTTTCTGTGATGCCACAACCTGGATCAAGAAGAGGACAGAAAGAGAACAGATTTTCTAGGCAGAGATATGAGAATAAAGTCACTGTCTGTAAAACTTAGTGTCTTCCAGTCTAAAAACTTCAAGCTTAAATAATTCAATTAACTGCTCAGCCTATCAGAGTCCATCTTCCCTTCTTAAATTTCACATCTCTCTCCTGTTTCCTTTATATCCTTTATATCCCCTTTAATCAGGGGAATTTGAAGCCAGTAATGTCCACGTGGAAGACGCTGTGGAAATTAAATCACAAACAAGGATACTCACGGTGACTGAACACATTTCTGGAAGGAGACTGGGAAGAGTATGAAATGATAATATTATTAGAGTCAGTACTTACACAGCGCTTCCTATGTGCTAGGCACTTTTCCATTGGGAAGAGCATTTATTAATTATTATTATTATTACAGCTAGTACTTACACATAATGTTTTCTGTAGTAGGTACTTTTCTTAGCACTTCATATCTATTTAATATAGTATTCATAATAATTGAACAAGGCAGGTAAGATGATAACGTGCATTTTACAGATGAAGAAACTCAGACACAAAGAGGTTAAGTAACCTGCCTAAAATCTCACAGCTGGTAGGAAATCAGGATTTGGACCCCGGCAGCCTTGCTCCCAAACTCCTGCTTTTATCCACCATGCTATGGTACATACATCATTATTCTCAGGTTTTTCAGTCTTTCATCCACATGCTATTCTTTGACCTATTTATTTGTTTGTTGATTACAGGAAAGATTTCCTTATCAGAGTTCTAGCATTTTTGTTATTCATTGTCACAACAGATGGGTGCATGGACCATGATTCATTAACTTCATTCACTCATTCAATTAAAAAACATCCTGGCCATCCAGTTTGCGGCAGAAATTAAATTAGATACCAGGTTTTGTCCGTCCAAAGAATGAAAAGAGATGTTAGGAGCATGTAAACTTGATTAGAATTTAGTTTGGTGAGTGATAAAGACCTGCACTGGATCCTCTGGGACCAAGGAGGGGAGGGACAGGAACAAATGACTCCAATCCCAGTCCTCAAACAAGGATAGGAGTCAGCTGACTGATGGAGAAGGAAACGTGAAGTACAGGCAGAGACAGTGTGGGGGCAAAGACATGCAGGTATGCGTGAGTACTGCAAACTGGAAAATCCCAAGCAGTTCAGCTTTATTCATATTTCAGAATTACTGAGCACCCACTGTGCTAAATAGTGGGGATTCAAAGAAAAAGAAGACACAGTCCCCAGGCTCCAGAAGTTTACAAGCAAGTCATCAGTGACTCTTTGAAGAAGCATGGTGTCTTCTGGCATAGATTGCTTAAGACCTTTGCAGTGGTCGCTGTTTAATTCTACCTTCTCATGAATAGCAAAAATCAGGACAGTATGATACCTGGGGATGAAGCCCTTGTTTGGAAGATATTCCCATTTTGACTTAGTGGTCTTCCCATCACAAGGAGGCCCTGTGACCCTGGCTGTGGGGCTTTGATCTCATCCTAACGGCCGGGGGAAACTCTGAAGGACTTCAATCGGAGACTGACACGAGATGGAAACCCCACGCTGCATGTGTTCCAATGTGCTGCTGCTTTAGCTATAATTTCTCTTTTAAAAAGAGTTAAAATTCTGCAAAATGGACATCAGAATCATAAAACAGTAAACCTCATATAGCAATTTACTATAAAACAGAAGCTTAGATATAAAATGATGAGTGAAAGATAAAGTAAGGCATATAAGTTACCCTTAACATCTGTGCTGAATAAATTTAAAACACCGGAATTTCAGATGCTGAGAATAACAATTGTGTTTGCTCGTCAGGGTCCGCTTTGGTCCACTGGAGAAAAGCACGTCCGTCATTCTTAGTGGGCTCTGCAAAAGCCTCACCATGTCTTTGCCAAGATTCTCATAAAATAGTTACCTGATAAGCCCCACTGTGCTTCACAGTAAATCAGGGCGTTCCACAGCTAAGTTACACTATAAGCCTTGCTATATTGAACAGTAAATCATGGAATTCCTCAATAAAGTTACACACTAAAATTCCCTAGCTTGTTTATTTATTTTTTTTCCTTTATGGGATTACCTCCCCTCCGTGGGTGAAGGTCAGCAATATAGCTTCTGCCCACCTGCTTCGCTTTATCCCTTCGTCATACAGATTTCCGGAGAACACTTCAGGTCCCTCCCATCACACCGAGAGTGCCGTGAGTCTTAAACTGGATGGAAACCCCAAAGACCTCAGAACTGGAATCCACACTGACAGACTGTTGAGCTGGGAATGGGGGGTGCTGAAGAGCTGTGTGAAGTGGGAACCCATTAGAGGCAGCAAAAACTATGAAGCTGTAGATACGTTTTCCACACGAGAAATCACTGGAATATAGGCAACAGGCACACCAGTAACCATTCTCTCATGACAACTGAATGTTTGCAAACTATTACATTATCCAGATGAAGCTGAGCTTCCCTAAAGATACTGTAAATAGCATTTAATTCATACCGACAGATACCCAGTCTTTTATCCAAGTATGGCAGGGTGCGAATGGAGCCCATTCTCCCACCCAGCCCCCAGAGTGAACACAGAAATAATAAACTACTCAGCTCAGTACCAGGAAGCCAGAGCGCCAACATGCACCTTAGGACCACCAAGGCCTTTTATCACAGGAGTCTAGGTCTCGAGATAGACTTCATTCTGTTTGGTTGCACATCACTCACATACGCAACTATGGCAGCATAAAACACATACAGCATAGCAAGGTAGGAATATGGCAACCGAGGGTGTAAGCACTGCTAAGTCTTAAGTACAATCATCAATTTAAAAAAATTAGATGTTACATCTAGCTTCTCAGAAGAGATTCGCAAGCAGAGTAATGCACTGCCTGCTCATATTACTAAAACTTCATCACCGTACAAAATAGCCTACAGTCCATTTGTAAGTATACTATTATCATCAATAATTAAACCCAAACAATTTTGGTCAAAATAAATAACTGAAGTACATCGTGTACTTTAGTAATCCTGTTCTGACTGTGGGTGGGGGTGGGGGGACTTTTTTGTTTGTTTGTTTTGTGTGATTCTTATTTACTGAAGTACTAATTCCCTCACATTTGGTAACCCACATTTTTTCCTCTAAGCTGTAAATTAAATTTAACAAGAATATATTGTGCAGACAAATGATCTTCTGTAAAACACTCTCAGGGCAGCAGTACAAGAAAGAAACTTACAAATTCAACTCTAAGTACATTTTACCTAGAATGTATGTGTGCATTTTTTCCTATTACTTATCAATGTGCCTCGAAAATTCAGGTGAAGGCCTTAAGGCTTATATCTAAGTCTTCAAATGAGTGTATTATATTTTTCTTGTAGAAAGAAACTAATGTGCTTAATTTCAATGATCAACATATTGGAAACATAGTCATGAGAAGACATGCAGCAGGAGAAAGATTCAGCATTTATATTACATGTCTCTCCGATTTTCTGGATAGATGGATGGATGGATGGAGGAACAGACAAGCATGCAGATACTTACAACTGACAAAAACAAAAATAATCCACAAAAAGGAAATAAGCACCATTTGCTGGGCATTTGATGGGTCAGGATCTGAGCTATGTGTGTTTAACATAAAATCTTCAATCTTGATAACCACACATCAGTCACATTTTTGCACATGGTCAAACTGAGGTTCAGGGAAATTAAGTAATTCTTCTAAGTCCACACAGCTTATAAGAATGAAAGCCAGGGTTTAAATTTAGATTTATCTGGCTACAAAACCTGTGTCTTTCCTCTACACTAGACTTCACATCAGATTTGAGAAAGTGGTCCCGTGGTCCATCTCTGAACAGATCAGATCTCTCAGAGACAGACCAGGACCTCCCATTATCTGCCTGGTCTTATACACTAGTGGGAAGACAAGCCCTTAGCTCTTTTGCTTTCCTTTATGTGATGCGCTAGTTGCTTCAAGTTATGTCCAAAAAAAAAAAAAAAAAAAAAAAGGAATGGTTAGTTGGTGTTACTATTTAATAGTTTTCCTCCAAACAGGGAGCTCATGGTGCATGAGGAAAACTACAAAAACAAAAACAAAAAAAAGCAAAACAACAACAAAAAAGCAAGAAATCTTTTGAAATTTCCTAATTTGGGGGAAAACTTTCAAGTTAAAGTATCGTTTATTCTTTTTTCTTTTTTCTTTCTTTCTGGTATGTGTTTAGAGTATGCAGCTTATCTGTATTCAGATTCAGATTGTTTTCTTAACCATGTGGCTTGGGGTGAGAATATGGGAGGGAAGGTGAAATGCGTAGAAACTGTTTCTTTAGGAATTCAAATTTCTATGGATTGAATTGTTTACTCATCCACATTCAAAGCAGATTTTTCCTCGTATGCACCACCAGTTCAAAAATAGCCGTCATCAGGACACTCCTGGGACTGGCCTAGAATGCAATGGGTTTTGTTTTTTCTTTTCAAGGCTCTTAGCCATCTCTGCAATTTGAAAAAGAAGGCCAGTAGTTGCCTCTCTTATTTTAAGTCTCATCATTTACCTCATTGCAACCTCATAAGCTTAGTGGAAGTCTCAGCCTCTACTGATGTCTGGCTCCCAGGGCATCACTGCACCACTTTCAAATCTCGGCAATGCAGTGAGAATCCCTTATCAGGACGGGCAGCGTGAGGTGAAGGCAGGATGTGACCTTTGTCTTCCCAAATTTTAGGAAATAGGTCCTAGGAGGAGCATTTGGTGGTTTGTGTTTCAAAATGAGCAATGTCTCAAAGGGTAGATGGTGTCAGTAAGTAAACAGAAAAACTTCCTCTGCCACTGCCAAGCAGTATGTCCCTTTTATGGAAGAAAGGGCATGTGATGCTATCAGGGGAAGGAAGAGAGGAGGGTGGGGACTGTCAGAGCACCAGAGCAAAGAACTGGAGCTTTGGTGCAGAAAGGGAAACCAGTGGGCGTCCACCAGCCAAGTGAAGAGACTTGTGGCTCTGAAAGTTCAGAGCAGACAAGCTCCTTTTGGGCGCTGTCTGTGGACGAGGCTGAAAGTCTAGGGGTAAGCAGATTTTCTGGTAGGTATGCATTTCCCAGAATGTTTTTAGAAGTATATTACCCAGAAAGTTTTAATTGTGAAAATTTCCCTTCTGAGTCTTAAGTCCTTGCACACAATTGCCATATTAGTTGACCGGAAATACTAGCTTTGTTATGCCACATCCCTGCCTTAAAACTCCCTAATGTCTTCTGTTTACTTAACGAGATAAAGTGCACACGCTTCGGTCTGACATTCAAAGCATTTCGCTCTCTGGGCTCAATCTACACACCCAGCTTTATGACCTACCTTATGCTGCCCACATTCATCCACTGCAATCATATACATCTATTTAACCTTCCCTTGAAAAATACCCAACAGTTCTTATCTCGGTCATCTTCGTGCCTTCGCTTATGCCACTTGCTTCCCCCAGTCTGTTCTCCCTCCATCTCTTTACTTCTTTCAGGGATGCAGAGACTCCCTGATGCCATGTTTGAACTCAGCATCCCAGCGGTTACTTCTCCCATTCTGAGCTCCTGTAGTATTTAATGTCCAGGGTGCTCATTTGGTCCTTGTCACTTGCTGCCTTTTATTGTTTATCTTAATGATAATGATTATTTTCTTTTCTAAGATTTTTGTAAGCACTTTTCTGCTAACTTATTCTTTTCCTTTTTTGCTAGTTCCCTCACCTCCAGCACCTCGAATAGCCTTTTGCATTCAATAGATGCTGAGTAAATGTTCATGATTTGAGAATTCAGGCTAAAAAAAAAAAAAAAAAGAATGCTAAGGAGGGAAGTTAAACATATTTAATAATAATTAAGTTCAGTTTTCACAACCATCTCGGCATGCAATTTTCAAAGCAGCTTGGAGATGTGTGTAATATTATCTCAATTTTACATGTGAGAAAAGTGAGCTCAGAGATGGAAAGACATGCTCATGTTTACACAACCCAAAGGAGGCTGCATTTGTCTTGTTTACCTCTAGGTTCCCAGTACATTCCCTTGCACATAAATATTTTCTTTGTAATAAGGTTGTAATAATCAATTTTTTAACAAACTAATAAATTTATGTTGGAGTTATGTTTGCTTCTAAATCTCAAGCTCTGTATTTATAATCTAAAAAAGTTCAGTAAATTCTGACATATTTGTCATGTAAAAGTAGCTTAAAGCTGGCTTGCTCCTTGAGAAATTTGAAAGAAGTGTTAACTCTAAACAGTAGGGAAGTACTAGAAAAATTTCCAGTCCCATCAGGGGACAGTAGACAAATTCTGTGTAACTTCAATTATGATTTAGGTCATTGTTTTCCAGAAAGCCAAGATGCAGTCCAAAGAACTTTCACAGCATATCATTAGGTGTTCTCTTTCCTCTCTTTTTTCCCATTCTTTATTGTGTGCATGGTTGTGATGCTTTGCAATCAAATGTGTTTGGGAAATGCTCGTGTAAACAAAGTCTCTTTACTGTGACTTTTAATACGCTAAGATACATTATGACCCTCCAGGGATGGACAGAATGAGGAGTATTTCCCAACAGAATTTCCCATAGAACTCTTTTTCTCACAACAACTCCAAGACTAGTTCATAAAACAGGCTTTGGGAAACACGCTTATGAGTATAAGTATGTATGAGATATTTCTTATAGTTTCTAAAAGAGGTAAGAGTGTGCTGCGATAAATTCCTAAAACTAAGAATGCTGTCGAGACTAGATTGCCTCCATATGTTCTTTAGTACGTTAGAGGAATGGACAGTATGATTATGGGTCTGATGCATGCACGAAGGTGCCTCTACTCGTATTTTCTTGGAGCTTAGCATTTTGTGCCTTATTATCAAGTTCTCATCCATTCATTTGGGAATCTAACTGGGAGTGAGACAGCCCAGGTGTATGTTTACTGTGCGCAGTGAATATTTATTGTGCTTTTCTAATAATAGCCCCTCCCCCATTCTGTTAACAGCATCCACTTTCTTTGGGGACTTGCCTCTCCTCATCCTTGTATGATTCTGGTGGACTTGCCGGATACCCGACCGCGGGGCTGGGCAAGTGACAGCGTACGTTCACTTTGCCAGTAGCTGGTCTATGGAGAGCACGTATCCCAAGCTAGGGCGATCAGAGTCCTTCCCACAGCCCTTCCGATTGGACCGGGAGAAGAGGTCTCTCGTGCTGTGTTCTAAAAGCTGGAAGGGTAGGTCTCTGGAGCTACCAGTGATACATTCACTTATCGCAACACTTTTTTTTTTTTAAAAAAAAAGATAGCTAACCATGCGAAAGACTAAAGCTGTTCAGACACAAATGAGGATGAATGGAAAAGCAAGAAGAACAGAAAAGGAGAGAGTGAGAATGAGAGAAGGAGCACCAGAGGGCAAGAGCTGACAACATTTTTTTGAATTTCTGCTTTTGGCCATGCCTGAAGCACGTGCCACCTTGGACTTCCCAGGTCCATGAGTCAGTGCATTCTTGTTTTCTGCTTCATTGGTTTAAGTTCTGGCACTACCAACAAAAGCAAGGCTGGTCACGACCATATCAGAGTGGTTTTAGATAGCGTGCCAGGGAACATACATTATCTTACCTAATTTGGTAGGTATCTGGGGACTGAGGATCACGGCAGTGACAGTGATACAGGGCAATGAATGTGGGGCCAGAGGAGGGCCATGTCCCAGGTCTCGGTTGAGTCCCAGGGACACGCCCCGCCAAGTGTGGGTCCTTGGCTTCATGCAGCAAAGAATTTAAGAGCGAGCCACAGTTGAATAAAGTAGATTTATTCAGAGAGATACATACTCCATTGACAAAGTGCAGGCTGTTCCAGAGGCAACAGAAAGGCCATGAGGGGTGTGGTTGGGTGCTTAGTTTAAAGTAAAAGTAGTTACACACTCCATAAACAGAGTCTCACTCAGAAGGGGGAGAGGCCATGAGGTGTGGGGTTGTCAGTTTTTATGGGCTTGGTAACTTCATATGCTAACAAGTAGGAGGATCATTCCAACTAGTTGGGGGAAGGGACTGGGAGTCCCAGGAACTGGGCCACTGCTCATTTTGACCTTTTATGGTCAGCCTTGGAAGTGTCATGGCACCTGTGGGAGTGCCACTTACCATGTTAATATATTGCAATGAGTGTATAACGAGGCTCAAGGTCTACTAGAAGTCAACTCTCCTGCCATCTTGGGCCTCAAGGACTGTTGGGAGTTGAATTTTCCGCCACCTTGTTGTTAATTGCTGTGTTATTTCTTGAATGGCTATGCCCTGCTCACTTCCCCCCTTGTCTCAACAATACACTGTAAGTTTTTAAATTTATCAAATAGTACTGCAAGGACAAGACCTTGAGAAAAAACATAATCCAACTCCCTGATTTTGCAGGGGAAAAAACAGAAGCATAGAAAGCCAAAGTGATTTCCCTACAAATGTAACATCAACTTAAACAGCACAAGCAGGACTCAACTCAAGTCTATGTTCTTTTCCATTTTAATATATTTTCTAATTTCATCCTCATTTTTTTTTTTTCCCACAAAAGGAGTAAGTAGGAAATGACGTTGTGTTTTGGGAGGCACTGTATGCTGGTGAAGAGAATATTGGACTTTGAGTCCGAGTTGGAATCCCAGGCCTGTCACTTCCTCAGGCAAGTTACTTAACTTCGCTGAACCTGAGTTCCCTTATACAGAAAGTTAGGCCATTAATATATATCTTGCATACTTCAGATAATGATTTCTGTAAAAGCGCTTTGCAAACTCCACACCACCATGCAAGAGCTACTCTAAAATTATTCTCTGTCATCATAGATATGCTTTATTTTCTTATTGTGTAAAATGAAGATCTTATAACTCATTTCAGGGGCAGTTACCCCTTTATCTATACAGGGTAATGACTCTACGTTCTGCAGTAACCATTTCGTCTTATGGAAATTCAGCCAACCTACCAGCCATCAGGGGAGTTTGATTCTACATGTGCATTTCAGGGCAGTAGCATAAACACATACTATAATTGATAGGACCTACCCAATTTTTCTGATCTTTATTCCTGAGGGCAGGGTCAGTTGGCAGAATTCTGTTTTCTCAGCAACCCTAGCACACTGATTGAGGCTTGATTTTTCTAAATAAAAAATCATTTTCACTGAATACTTTTCTACTGCAAAAATCAGCAAGATAATTCTTCTTTTAAGATAATGAGGAGGATCAGTGCAAACTGCCAACCTAAATCCTCTGAAAACTTTCATTCTTATATCTCAAATGATATAATTATAGAAAAAATTCAAGATGTGTATACGTGGATAAAAAGCAATTTTATTAGTGTTTCCAGAATCTGTTGCCTTTTCTACAGATTCTTTCTTTCTTTTTTTAAATATATAAACATTTTTTATTGAGTTATAGTCATTTTACAATGTTGTGTCAAATTCCAGTGTAGAGCACAATTTTTCAGTTATACATGAACATACGTACATTCATTGTCACCTTCTCTTTCGCTGTGAGCCACCACAAGATCCTGTATATATTTCCCTGTGCTACACGGTACAATCTTGTTTATCTTATTCTACATTTTGAAATCCCAGTTTATTTCTTTCAACATCAACATCAGACTTGACCTTTGACTTGCTTTGATCAATGAAATTTGAGCAAAAGTGACACCTGACACTTTCAAGCAGAAACTTTAAGAGCCATCAAGTGAAAAAAAAGAATGAAGCTGGAGGCATAACTTTCCCAGACTTCAGGCAACAGTATAATGCTACAGTAATTAAAACTGCATGGTACTGGCACAAAAATAGACATATGGATCAATGGAACAGAAGAGACAGCCCCCAGAAATAAACCCGCACGCCTACAGTCAACTAATATTTGACAAAGGAGGCAAGAACATACAATAGAGAGAAGGTAGGCTCTTTAGCAACTGGTGTTGCAAAAGCTGGACCGCCACAAGTAAACTAATGATGTTAGAACACTCCCTCACACCGTACAGAAAAATAAAGTCAAAATGGCTTAAAAACTTCAACATAAGACAGGACACCATAAATCATAGGCAAAACCTTCTCTGACATAAATTGTAGCAATGTTTTCCTAGGTTAGTCTACCAAGGGAACAGAAATGAAAGCAAAAATAAACAAATGAGAACTAATTAGACTTACAAGCTTTCGCACAGCAAAGGAAATTGTAAACAAAATGAAAGACAACCTATGGAATGCGAGAAAGTATTTGCAAATGATGCGATTGGCAAGGGCTTAACTTCCAGAACATATAAATGGCTCACATAACTCAGTAACAAAACACAAAAACAAAAACAACCCAATAAAAAACGGGCAGAAGACTTAAACAAGCAATTCTCCAATGAAGACATACAAATAGCCAATAGGCACATAAAAAATGCTCAATATCACTAATTATCAGAGAACTGCAAATCAAAACTACAAGGTATCACCACACACTGGTCAGAATGGCCATCATTAAAAAGTCCACAAAGGATAAATGCTGGAGAGGGTGTGGAGAAAAGGGACCCCTCCTACACTGTTGGTGGGAATGTAGTTTGGTGCAGCCATTATAGAAAACACTATGGAGATTCCTTAAAAAACTAAAAATAGAGTTATATGATCCAGCAATCTTACTCCTGGGGCATATATCCAGAAGAAACTCAATTCAAAAAGATACAAACACCCTAATGTTCATAGTGGGACTATTTACAATAGCCAAGATGTGGAAGCAACCTAAATGTCCATCCACAGATGATGGGAAAAAGAAGCTGTGGAATACTACTCAGCCATTAAAAAGAATGAAATAATGCCATTTGCGGCAACATGGATGGACCTAGAAATTATCATACTAACTGAAATAAGTCAGACAGAGAAAGACAAAATATCACATATCACTTATATGTGGAATCTTAACAAATGACACAAGTAAATTTATTTACAAACCAGAAACAGACTCACAGACATAGAAAAAAAATTATGGTTACCAAATGGGAAAGGAGGAGAGGGATAAATTAAGAGTTCGGGATTAGCAGATGCAAACTACCATGTGTAAAATAAACAACAAGGTCCTACTGTATAGCACAGGGAATTATATCCAACATCTTATAATAATCTATAATAAAAAAGAATATTAAAAAAATATTTATGTATAACTGAGTCACTATGCTATACACCAGAAACTAACACAACATTGTAAATCAACTGTATTTCAATTTAAAAAAAAAGGAAAAGAACCATCAAATGATTCTGCCTTCTTTTCCTTTTTCCTCTGCCATGATACTAACAGCACCCCCCACCCTGGGGATGCTCCTTCAGCCTGAGTCCCAGAGGGAAGAGCCAGAGCCAGCACCCAGTGAAGACATAACATCACCTTCATTCACGTGAGGTCTTTTGTTAACTGAAGCATAACCTGACCTAAGCTCACTGACACACTGTGTGATGGGGAGCCTGGAGTAAAAGAAAGAAACCCAGCCATGAGGAATGTAAAGAGACATGCACCAAGGAAACTAAATCTTTGCCAATAAGTTACTGCTGGTCCTTTTCATTCTTCAGTTGATTTTTAAATGGATAAAATTCAAAGGTTCTAAATGATGATCCTAAATATTTTACGACTTCCAGTCATGGAACAAAAGTATCCATACCCTGCTAACTGAGGACTCTAAGATCAATCTATATGTTTTTTAAGTGAAAAATAAACCACAATCACACAATGGCACTCTTGACTTTCATTGTATTTTACCAGAAAGAGTAACTAAAAGTGCCCTTTTGAATAAATTCCTTCATCCTCCCTCTCTCTTTGCAAGCACATTTGTTACAACGTCACTTGGCCAATAAGAACTTCCTCCAAACTTCTACTCACGAAACAGCATGTAAATTCTAACAGACAGTAGATTTAAACTCCAATTTGAATAGATGTCAATGTCACATAGAAATCTAGGCAATGCATATTTGATCACATTATTATCTGTACTTTATCTCTCATTAAAAAGCAAAGGATCAACATGATTGCCCTTCCCCCGGAAGAAAATTGCTTTAAACCATGAAGTGCAAAGTTTGCCTCTAATGCCCTTTAAATTGTGTGTCGCCAAGAAAATCCTCAAATCAAAATAGTGAGCAATTTCCAATAAAATGTAACATTTCTTAATCTCTCTGTCCAGTAGCATAACATCAGCTCACCACAAATTATGCCTGGTTTATACAATTTAGGCACATTCCACTCTAATTTGCTCATAGATAATATCAAGGAAAAATATATAAAATCATTAGAGATAAAGAAGCACCGATCCTCTCAGCTGCTCTGTTGTATTTATATCCTAAGAAATCGCGTCTTTAGTTGCGAATTAAAAATGAGTTGTCAGGTTCCCTTAATAATTAATGTTGAAATGAACAACTGTTTCAAGTACAACACATTCCATTTAATGTTAAACAGCGTTATATTTACTGTAATTCCACCTTTCATCCTAATGTCAACCTTTAAATCTTTAATGCTTTAATCATCCTTCTTTTTCTGATATCCCTTGTGAAGTTCCTCAAACCAATGCCCACTCTTTGTGATAAGGTGGGCATTTCGTGCTGCAAGGGTTAGTCAGCAGCAATTGGTAATTACTAAGGAAAACAAAATGCAGCTGCTGGAAAATTGTGTTTGTTCCCAGCAGGGCATGCTACCTTTAATCTCTACTGACACTGAGGCAAGTGAAGTCGTAAAAGGGAGGTAATGCGTTTCAAGAACATGGCCCCCTAGAAAATTAAAGAATTTCCTATAAAATTAATGAGCCTAATTACAGATAATGTCCGCATTTTCCTTTCAGTAAGCTATCCGCCTTTCTGATAGAGGGCTGGAAAGAGGGGAAGACATGGGGTCAGTTCCCAAGGAGCAGCTTAGCTGCCGGTTGGGTGGAGCCAGGAGAAGAGAGAAGAAAGTCAAACTTAGTACCACGGGCTTCGAGTTCTCCCGGAAACTGACGAGAGGAGGAAGGGCCACTGTTTGTTACGAACGCTCTGCCTGCAAGGCAATGTACTATGTGACGCCTGGTTTAGCTGTCGCTTACCACGTTCGGGGCCTGGGGCCATGATTTCACCTAAGACTTAATTTCCTCACTTTTGGCATGGGTTATTTCGAAAATTAGTTTAAGATCTTTTATGTAAAGCTTTTATGTTGAGACCAAAAAACCCTGCACTAAATATTACTGAATATTTAATTGTCACTGCAATTCTTAGAATTAGATGTTATTATCTTCACTATCACTATCTCCCAACTTAAACAGTGAGGATGCAGAGGACCCAAAATGTGAACTCGGGTCCTTCACATAGACAAAGATACCAAAGACTGAACTGAGATTATGTCTTTCACGTCTGAAATGGACCATTCCTCACTCCCCCAAAAGACAGATAAATTTTTAAGTGAATAAAAATTTATTCCCCTTTTTCAATAGGTAAATTTTATTTCTGAGTGTTTTTGATATTCAAGTGGGAATGATGGCTCGATGGCAAGTTCAAGAAGGAAGAACCTCAATGAACAGCCCCTCCAAGCAGCCTGAATTTCCATATTCTTACCCGTCTGCTTTGATTGCTCAAAACCTGCAGCCTCCTTCAGGAGTCAAAAGCCACAATGGTCATCCCCAAATGAATCTAGAGAAGTAAAACTACAATAAAGTCAATTGTACAAAGTCTAAAAACTCTTTGGAAGGTTTTTAGAGTTAACTTAACTTCATCTTGCTTCCAGGGAGGAGAGAACTTTATTGGACCAAACTCCTTGTAACCCAGGAATTAATATTGATAAGAATCTCCAGAATAGCCCTAATGTAAAAAATTCCTAACCATATTGGTTCATAAACCACTTTGAAAATTTATGGAATCCTATGAATAGGCTACCTAGGGAAAAAAATGCACATATGTACTTGGGTATCCTGTATGGATTTTGCCTTTGATCTCGTGAATTTTAAAAGTTTAAAGTCTAGGTTAGACCGTTCAGCTGCAAGCCAGAGCGAGTCTTTTAATACTCTCCTCAGCCCATTAGGCTTCCCTGAGGATTATTTCCTGAGGATGTGCTCAGTGGTCCGCAGCAGGCTGCGGACTGATTGCTGGGTGGCTGGGTGTGCCAAGAGCACAGTGTCTGCTCAGAATTGGTGAATCCACACCCACTGCCCCAAAATATCTGGCCCAGCCTAACAGCAAGGGCCCCTCAGAAGCTCTCTTTTCAGCCCTCCACATATCCTAGTTCAATGAGTAACTTCTAATAATATCTTACATAAAATATAACTTACAAATTTTTTATTCACATGAGATTAAGTATACATGAAGGCATTTTTCATAAATTATAAGGCCCTGTGCAAGCCAGAGTTAGAATTCCTTGAAATTTCCAAGAGAAAGAAAAATGACAAGGAAATTAACATTTTCCATTATTTAATGTAATCCTCATAGAAGCCATCAATAATAACTGTTTTACACTTAAGAAAACACACATCATAAATGTTTAAAAGTTTCTGCTTAATATCCTAAAGATGTTTACCACACTTCTCCACGATGCAAAAATTAAATAAACTGCTGAGGTATGAATCTTGGGCAGAATATTCCTCAATGAAGACATTCCTTACCAACTTTAGATTGATGTTGTACCAATAAGGGAAAAACTGCATTCAGCAGCTGCACCTCCTCAGCTGCAGGAGAATATTCCGTAATGATCGGAACTTGTGCAACAGAACAGGACAAATCTTCGTTAAAATCGTGATTTCAGGTTCAGACACACCTGAGTTCAAATCTCATTTCTACCACTTACTTGGTGTGGAACCTTGGGAAATGTACTTAGTGTCTCAAAGCCCTGTTTGCTCCATTAATAAAAGGGATACGTATTTCTCACGAGGCTGTTGCGTCGGTTAGATGAGAGACGCAGGTTAAGCGCTCAGCCTGGGTCCGATGGCAGTAAGCCATCTGCGTATGTTCCCGTGTGTTCTGTCGTCCGTCACGTACTTATTACACACCTCCTGTGAGTCTCTTGCATATTTTTTGAAAATTGAAATTCCAGGGGGGTTGAGGTAGCCCATGAGAGGCTACTCTGTCTTGAGTTTTATCTCCTTTTCCGAGAGTTCTATCCCCTTTCCTCTACTTCTATTAACACTGCATGTTCTCCTTTCGTTTCCCCAAACAGAGCAGGCTTTCTGCTCAGCATCAAGGGAAACAGAATAAATAAGGCAAAGAGCCTGTCCTGATGGCCTCAACGTTTAGTGAGACCGAGCAGAAAACGTCAGTGACTACCTTACACAGGGTGCTTGCTACGGGGACTCAGAGAAGGAGCGGAGAGGACGATCGTTCCGGAGCCGGGGTGGGTGAAGAGCCACGGGGAGGGGGCCACGAGCAGCGAAGTATCACGTGCGGGCGGGGACAGGCGAAGCTAGCTCGGTGGGAACCGTGGAGGTCTATAAACCTCAAGAACCCGGATTCCACTCTGAAGGCAGTGAAGAATTAATGATGTGGGGAGGGAGACGACGTAAGGGGAAGGGAGGGTAGAAGATGACTCACAGGCTGAGGCTGGAGTCACAGAGCGGGGGGATGCCAGGCCCTGCGCTAGGGAGACACATGATAGAGCAGACTTGGGAAAAGAGAATGACTTCAGTTTGGAACACACTGAGCTGGAAGTTTGTAAGGATGTCGAATGGCACTTGATTTTTGTTTTTTCTGTCTGAAAAAGAAGTTTGAGGTATGGACCCTGTTATTTGTTTCCCAGGCCTGCCGTAACAAAGTACAGCACCCCGGGTGGCCTAAAACAACAGAGATATACTCTAAGATTTTTAAGGCTAGAAGTCCTAAGTCAATGTGTTGGCAGGTCATGATCCCCTACAAAGACTCGAGGAGAGAAGCCTTCCCTTGCCTTTTCATAGGTTCTGGGGGTGCCATCCACCCTCGGTGTTCCTAGCTTGTACACGTGGCACACTCACCTCTGCCTTCACCTTCACACGGCACACTCCTCTCCTGTGTCCTTGTGTCCAAACATTCTTTTTCTTTCAAAATTATCAGTCGTTGGATTAGGGTCCACCCTAATCCACCATGATCTCATCCTAACTTGGTTACAACTACCAAGACCCTATTTCCAAGTAGGTCACATTCACGGGCTCTAGTGGACGTGAATTTGAGGGGGACGCTATTTCACCCGGTACAACCCCTGCATCCCATTTATGAGGGTGTCATCAGTGGATGATGGGTGTTGATGACCCAAGGAAACCATGCGCAACACCTGTGCAAGACGACCACTTGCCAGAGGCCACCAGAAGCACAGAGACCACACTGAGCAAGAGTCTGCCCGGTAGCTCAAGAAAATTTTCGGTTGTCCTGTCCATCTTCCTGCCCTAATCCAACAGACCCTCGGAAAAGAGGTGTCCCAGGGGTCTGCACAAACCCTTTGAGTTGGAGAGGAGAAGCAAGAGGGTTGACTAAAGCCACCCTCCTCATTTAAATGGTGGAAGGGAGAGGTTTGAATTAAATATGGGATTAAGGTTATAAACTATGTTGGACTTAATTTTAATAACTGACAGTGGCTGAAAAGTTATGGAATCTTCCCAGATGTCACGAGGAGGCAAAAAGTAAGATTTAACATGGTAGAGTGGAACCCACCTAGTAGAAAATAAAATTCACGTCTCTACCCTGAAATACAGGTAGGTGGTTCTTCTGATCACAGGCATTCAGGAGATGTCTAATTAGGCTGAGATGTCCCAAGAAAGGCGTGGTCAAAGGCCTTAACAGAACTCACAGGAACAGAGGAGGGATCTCAACAAGGTGATCTTGTCTATCAAGGCTGTTAGGCGGGACCTAAATGTGGCCACAGAGAGAAGCTACTCAGAATGAAAATGAGAATAATTCTGTTCGGGAAGCCACAGCAAGCCCCAGAGGGCTTCTATTACACTGACCTCCTTTTCTACATATGCCTTTTCCTTTTCTTTTTACTGCCTGCCAAGGAATTTGAGTTTTTACACAATAATATTCTCTTTTCCTCCTCAAAGCACTTTCTTTTTCCACTCCAGTCATGCCAGTTTCCGGCAAAGAGCATTTGTCCTTCTTCAAAAATACTCAGTATCACTTTTCAAACAGCTCCCCACCCTACCCACCCCACCCCACCCAGCTAGCCCCCTGCAGTCAACCACATTCCCTAAAGACACCCTTTACATGCAGAACAGGGTACTAAGAGCCAAACAAGAAAACTGAAAAGCAAAAAAGAAGACTGGAGTTAATCGAAACGAGGAAACTTTGTTTAGCCATGGTTTCAGTCCCCTCTGGTCATCTGAGTAGGTATTCCAAGCACACTGTTTGAACTGGGGTTCACCGGCAGTCACATTTTTTAAAGTCTGCTTTTCCAGTATTATCATGCCAGCTGGAGTTACTTATTTCATTCCAGCTCAGTAGAAATCCACAGGCTGCATAAAAATACATTAAGGAATATTTATAAGATGGCAAACAGGACCAAATGTATGGGAAAGAATAATACTGTGCACTGCTCATTACAAACATGATTATTTTGTGTATGTAACGGATGTGTTGTTAAGGCACAGTGGGTTGTTTGAAGTTTACAAGTTTGTTATGGATTGATTTATTCATGAAATGCTTTGTTTCTATGACAACTTTATTGGTTTGCCTGTGGTCTAAATACATATAGGCATGGCAGGAATTCCACGGTACAAAACAAATTACACACTCCCCCCTGAATCACTTGCTGCCTTTAGGGAGTGTAGCAAAAGGATTTCCAACCAGGGCAGACATCGCCATACACA
Organism: Camelus ferus; assembly: GCF_009834535.1. Taxonomy (NCBI): domain Eukaryota; kingdom Metazoa; phylum Chordata; class Mammalia; order Artiodactyla; family Camelidae; genus Camelus; species Camelus ferus. Next base: position 70,049,225 of record NC_045704.1, on the reverse strand, counting down.
GGGCCAGCATTAGAGAGATCACATAATAAAGGGGGAAAAAGGCTTTTAAAAAAGAACAATTTAAAAGTCTCCAAAGGCCTCCAACTCTGTAATATAAGGAAAGATGGAAATGAGCAACAAAATGCCCAACGTAAGATAAGAGAAACACAATCTACTCACAATGCATGAGGTTTTTATTTAAGAAAAAAACACTGATCAAAGACCCATATTTCCTGCTATAAATAATACCCCTTGAAGGGTACCATTAATATTCACAACAGTTGTGTAACTACAAAAGAAACTGAGAATTGTTGTTTAGAGAAAATAATAATGGGTTTCTGGAAGATAAAAGAGAAAGATGGAAGAGAAAAAAGAGAGAAGAGAGAAAGACATTTACTGTGGACCAAGGATAATCAAGGAGGAAATGGCTCTTAGGTATCCAATGAAACTTAAGTCACGGAAATCATGCCTGGGGAGACTCAGACCTTGTGAAAGCTGTAAAAGAGAGAGCAGAATCGAAATAATTTTCCTCATAGTACCCCAGAAATGCATACCCATGGATTCACAGGAGGAAACATTAAAATGAGGAAGATTATTTAGAATAAAATTGTTGCTCTTTATAAATTCAAAGAATGCCACGTTCCATAATGAAAGTAGTCTTATATATAGTGAGATAGTGTGAATTTAGATAAAAAATAGACATGAGGCAAGATGCATTTTCCCCAAATCATTATTTTATATTTTTGCAAAAGCTACTTCGAATTTTCTGGTCTTATTTTCATTTCTACAGACTTTGTGTGTGTGTGTGTGTATGTGTGTGTGTGCTCATAAATGTGGAAGATTGAATTTGAAATATATGACCACCCACACAACCTTCTCTTGGAATCAGTTCCTCTCCCCACTCCCATGCAAAGGGGTTGGACTAAGACAACTGTATCTTCACCATGTGACTCCACACCACGCCCACTACAGATTAAGTCTGAGTTGAACATCTGATCCAGGGGAACCAATCCATTCGTGTGCCATCAACTAATTAGTTACTTTCAATAAACTGCATATTCAGAAAATAATGGGGAAGGGGGCAGCACAAAATAAAAGGTCATGTCAAGTGAGATATGGGGAAGCCATTATCAGCAATGATGCACCAATGTCATTCTCCAGAGAGAAGTAGAACAATGGAACAGGTACACCAGAGAACACAGACCATATGAGCCACTAAAGAGATGAGAGAAAATGGAGACAACAGTTGCCTTGGCCCCAAGAGCTCCAGTTCCCCATTGGTTCCAACTTATTTCTCTGATGACACTATGCCCTTCCAGTAAATTGTTTCTCTGAGCTAACTTGAAGGATTTTTTTCCCCTCTGCAACTAAAGAGCCTTGATTAAACTGTATAATCTTATTGTGTCATTCCTAACAACAGTTCATGTACCTTTTCAATAGAAATACATTGCTTATGGAGAGCTATGTCAACTATTGGCACAACATAATTACAGAGTTTTGGTAAACAACATGAAAAAAACAATGGCAACATGTCTCAGACATTGTCAGGGCATTGCCTCGGTGTAATTAGTTGACTTCCTTGATGGTCCAGTTGGTCTCAACATGAATCGGTGGTAAAACTTTAAACCAGTGCAAGTGTCATTGGTCTTACTGGTACAAAGCAACACTGTATACATTTTACATGTTACACAGGACACACTCGTCTTTATTTGTTGCATTTGATGGTATCTAGTTCAATGAATGTTGGTGGATAAAACAGAAACCATCTCTTTTTAAAAAATTACAACACATATACATTTATATGGTAGTCCACACAAATTGTACTCATGTGATTGGATCAAGAATATGTTCACATTCAGTAACTGAACATTCCGTATTTTGACTTTAGGCTTCAGGGTGTTTCTGTGATACCATGAGCAGCCTGCAACATCAGTCTTATGAGGTTACTGTTTCCACAAAGTGTTAGGAAATCACCACTTACATACCAACATGTTTCCCTTGAATTCAGACCTCTCTCAAATTTGAAAAGAAATCAGTAAACATTAATGACTGTATCCCATCAAGATCACTTTCACAATTTGACTCAAAGCCACAGAAATAAAATGGGTAGACTTCCAGGTGAACTGAATACCGAATTTTTCTTGGGAAAATTAAAGTGTCGTGCTCAGTTACTCATGCATTCTTTTAACAAAGATCATTTGAGGTCCTACCATGTGCACACACTTTCCCAACCCTGCAGATTATCCATCATCGGGTGAGCCAGACAATAAGCAAGTAAATCAGTCAGTAAGATCCTGACAAATGGTGATAAGTGCTATGTGATAAAGCAGTGTGGGGCTGAGATAGGTAAAAATAGAGGGAGAAAAATTATTTTCGATAGAATAGGTAGGGAGTGATTTTTTAAGCTGAGCCCTGAAAAGTAACAAGAATTTAGTTATAGGGATAAGACTGTAAAAAGAGGAAGAAACATTCTAAAATACAGGGAAACAATGGGTAAAAAAAGGGTCTTGCAAGAAGGAGCTTGGAAAGTTTGAGAAATAATAGTAATATTCACAGACAACACTGTTCTAAGTGCTTTACGTCTGCGACATCATTGAACTGAGAGAAGACCACTATGGCTGGCACGTGAAAAGTTCTTAATATATATTTATTGAATAAATGTATTTAAAAAATAACTGTCTACATCCTATGGAAGTCTAATTAATTATCCATGTAATGCAAAATACAGGTTTGGAAAGGGACATGGTGTGTAAATACTGAAAAAGGTATTCAGGATGTTAACTAGACTTCTTGTGGTGAGCGTTTCAGAGTATATACCAATCAAATCATTATATTGAACATCTGAATCTAATGTTATATGTCAATTATACCTCAATAAAAAGAAAAAGATACTCAGATGACACTGGTATATAACCCTGTTATTTGAATAAATACCACTCTTCTAAGCAATGAATCTCTCTTCAAGGTGAAGCTCCTAGAATACATATATTTTTACTTCATAGTTACAATAAGGAAATTCGTCCAGGTAAAAGGCCTCACAGTTGCATCGCACAACTCCAGGGGGCACCATTCATACCATGTTCTGTGTGAACGGCGCTCCCTGGAATTCTGCAATGCAGCGGGCTTGCTGATTAAGCTGTATTTCTGCAGAGGTCACTGGAATACAAAATGGATGTGTCTGGCTTACATAATCACGCTTACCTCTGAAGATAAAAAAGAAAAGAGAAGAAAAGTTGAATCGCCTTAGAAGAGGCTCACAGAGAATCCTTCTGGAGAACACATACCATATGAACATTTCATCTCAACACTCTAGTGCCTGAACCATTTTGCTAATTTGACATGGGAAGCGCTAATAAGATAAAAAGCTCAGGCGCCCTTATCCCATTAGCACTTCCTCTATAGTTTTTCTGACCCACATTCTGACCTGATCTCTCCCATATTCCCCATGGCTTGTATTGTACTGATTAAAACCTTCATCCTTTTGAAAAGATGTTGGGGAATTGACTGGATTTAACTAAAATTTCCAGCTTAAATTACCGTGTGATTTTTAGCTGATCAGATCCCATTTAGCACAGGCGGCAGTGGCCAAGCCAGGGGATAGGTGACCGAGTAGAGAGAGGATACAAACAGAAGAAGCCAGTTAATAGGCAATTAAAGCTTCATTGCCTCCCCACCACCGCAAAGCTCCTTATCCAGGCTCACAAACGCGAGGAAGAGAGCCGGCCAGCTGAAATCACTGTTCATTTGGCTTGGCCTCTTCAGAGTTTCCTTTTCCTTTTTTTTTTTTTTTCAGAATAATCTGCGTTTTACTCAGAACTCATAATTTTCAATCCCCAGTCTAATCTCTGACTGAACTATTTTAGAATTTCTCTTTATTAGAAATATTTGGATTTCTCTTTATTTATACGCGCCAGTTTATTTTAGAGAAAAGTAATTAAGGGATGCGGTCGCATTCGTCCCGATCACTCTAAGTGAAACGTGATCCTTCTTTGCTCGTCCCCCTGCCAAGGTTCATATCCAGGCTTCAGTTATTTCCTGTTTTAATTAACACAACCACCTACTTCTTGGCCTTTCTTTCCCGTATTTCCTCCTTCTTGGTCTGTTCAGATCATTCCTGCCAAGTCAATTTTCCCTTCACGCTAGGGACTGTGTGGATGTATTCCTTGGATCTTGACACAAGCTCCTCTAATATTTATGCTCCAACTTCAGACTCCATCACGTTCAAGACTTCCTTCTTCTACTAGCACCCGGTTTTCTGCCTCTACATTCAACATAGGCATGAGTTCCTCAGCACCCAGTCTTTTCTCTCTTCCTGTTCCTCAGTTGGATGGTAACTTATGCCAGATGGAAGCATGTCCATTTTTATTCTATTTGTCAAGCGGACCACAGTACTACAGAACAGGAGACCTAGAGCTTATCACGAGTGCCCATTTCACAGAGGGGCAAACTGGGGCACAGGAAGTGCAGGAAGCTGGTTCACACCCTCCCCGCTGATGCAGCAGAGGCCAGGGTGGCAGCCAGTTCTCCTGATTCTCCTTAGGGCTCTGCCTCTTCCACCAGTGCTGCCTAATTAATATTACTAAGCATGAGGACGCCTTCTTGGGCGTTAAATCTTAAATTGTTAAGATTTTTAAAATGAGACTTCTAGTTAGAAATAGTAACTTGAGAACCTTTATCTAATTTTCCTAAGAAAAATCCATCTAAAATTATTGTAAAGAATACAAAGATACAAATCCATAATACCTAACGGAGAGAAAGAAGGCATCAGAATTTCATCAAATTCTGGAAAATGGACAGTTGTTTGCAGAGTAATTACTGCTGAGTCAGAGACAGAAACAATCATAGCCTAGGGCTGGGAATCTCTAAACATTTTTGAATATTTAAAATAAACACTATATTTATGTCTTATGTATTACTAAGCTTTCTAGGCAATTATCTAATGGCATACATACATTGTTTTAATAAAAAATAAAAATTATATGAAAAGAAAAAAAGCACTATTTTAAAATTGAGCAATTCTGTGCAACATAAATCACATTTTTATTTTTGTGTGGCTAAATGCACTCAAATTTGGGAATATATTAAAATAAATTTCTAATTTATAGAAGAAATAGTATCTGTATATATGGAAAACACAGTATATATGTATGCAAGGTCATTTTGTCACTATATAGATACTGTTCAACGTCCACATGGTTGCCCGGACTCTGCAATAACCTGTCAGTTATTGCATTTTGGGATCCACTCCTCAGTCGGCCTGTTAGAGAGATGAGTGACTAACTGCTTGAATGCAGTTAGAATTAGAAAACAGAGAATCCAGTTCTTTTTGGCAAAACATGATCCATTAGCCAACAAAGACAGCATTTCTGCCTAGGACCCAATGCCAGTAAGACTTACTTGGGTTAGAGGAGATCTGAGCATGTGAGGGAGAGTGCAGAAGCCAAGGAGCCAGTGAACAGAGAGGTTATTTACACACGGGAAGAGAAGGATAGCTCAAATAAAAAGAGTGCATTTGAACAATGCAGGGGCTCATCAAAGTCATGTGTAGGGGACTGGACTTCACTGGTGTGAAGTCAGGATCTATTTCCTTTTCAAAATAATTCAAATAATTCATTTTTGACCTTTATGTATCTAATAATAATTTTAGTTATTCAGAAGTTTCAGAATAACTTTTGCTGAATAAATCAGGTAATCGTCTTCATTCCCTGATTGGTTACGAGAGATAACGCAGACCTGCTCCAGCAGTGAAAAACCCAGTGGGAAGCATGTCCATTTTCTCCCATGCGTTCAGTCCGGCCCAGCCTTTCTCTACACCCAGGGTGTAAGGCACATTCATCCAGGCGACCGGCTCCAGGTCCAGCTTTTCCGACTCATGCTCCCAGGATCTTTGTATTTTTATACCTTTGTAATGATATTAAAAGTCTATCTTGATAACGTCCAGATCTTCAAAGTCTCCTTGCTCAAAAATATTGACTAAAAATGGCTTAATTCTGTACTCAAGCCAAAAACAAAGCATTTTTCAAAAGAAGAAAATCTCTCTAATGTGAAAAATCTTTTATATACCTTGTGTCTTGCACAACTCTGAGTTACTATTACTCTCAACTTCTTTAAAAGCACATTCCTCTCTCTCCCTCTCATCTCTATTTCTCACTGTCTAAATTTTTGGCCCTCAAATTTCAACATGAGGTATGTGGGCTACGATCATGTAGGAATTTTGAAAAAACTTTTACACAGCGGTGACTGTGTCTATCTTCATCAGACACACGAAGCAGATAAATTTCTATGTACGTGTTAGTAACAAGTGAAAAAGTAAGTACACTCAAACTCTATTTATTTGACTTAAGAAATCAATTCTTTACAGTTAGACCAATAGATAAAAGGAGACCATTTAAAAGAATAACCCAGTGAGAAATATAAAAAAAGGAATATAGAAAAATTTTAAGTCACCGTTTTAGCACATATTCTCTCCTTGTACATGACAGTTGTCAAAAAATAAAGGGAAAATGTGTGGTCCGGTACACAAGCAGGTTGTCAGCACAGTGGTAAGTGTTACACTGTTATAATGGCACCACTTTTCTGAAAAATTTCGGAAATGCTCTACTGTTGTTGCTCATCAGTCAAGATAGGCTATGGTAACAAAAAAGCAAAAGAAATTATTTCTTTTTCATGCCCCAAGTCCACGGGGTCTGTGGACTGGAGCTGGAGGGCAAAGGCTATGCTCATCACAGTGACTCAGAGATCCAGACTGACAGATGCTCTACCTGAGCACAGTTTCTATGCTCACCTGGGCAGGGAGAGAGAAGCACACTGGCTGGAAGATTCTACCTGGAAATGGCACGTAACACTCCTACTCAGGGGTATTCTAGAAAACTTTTATCAGCCAGAGCTTTGCAGAAAAGCAGCACTGCTTTGTAGCGTTTGCAAATATCGTTGCCTAAAGACTCCCACTGTGACTGCTTTCACGTTGCCAACAGGACGAACACGGAGTTAGGAAGCAGTGCAGACCATCATATAGTATTTTTTACCACAGAGACGACAGGGATGCCCTAAAGAATTTCCATGACAATAAAATCGAGTGAACTAATTAGGAACTGATGCTTTTCGAGTATTTATCATCTTCGTTTTAAACTTAATTTATTTCTTAATTTATATCATTTAATTGTTAATAGTGGCTTTTCTCAAACGTCGGCTCACCAAATTTGTGCTTGCAAGAGGCTGCACCAGCCACCTCCAGGACAGCACTGGGGCCATTTCCCAACTAGAGAAAGTAGGTCCTGCTCTGCGTGTAGAAGGACTCCTTTAATTTCCCTGGGAGCCTTGACAGCTTTAAATCATATTTATTTTTCAAAATTCTAGTGTGACACCAAAACCAGAGCTGATTAATTGAAGTTAATTAGACTTAGGCATTAGAGTAGATAATGTGGGATCACTCGGTGGACGGCTCAGTTAGCGGACACTGATCTACCAACTGCTTGAGGACCAGCAGCAAATTTATTCGTCCTGGAACTCTTAGTCTCTAGTATAGAACCTGCATACATAGGTTCTCAGTAACACCGTGTGAATGAACTGAAGTTAGTAGTAGATACTGTTTTCTGATTCATGCTTAGTCTATTCTGTTTGCCAGAAAAAGGCTAAAATATCACCATGCTGATGCACTGTTACGACGCTAAGATGTTAGATGCTGTAACTACTTAGAATGGATGAGCAATTTCTTTAGTCCTTTTGACTATGAAAAAAACCTAACTTTTATTATCAATTAGTATGGTTAGGCATGTCCTCCTGTGATTGTACAATATAAATGCTTTCCCATCTGATCTTAGCACAGACATGCCTTTGCATGCATGTGTTTGATAAAGTTAACAATGGACGTGAGTGTAACTTTGGTCTGCTTCTGACCTATGCTGCATTCATTTTTCTAACATGTTGTCTAAAGTTGTCATAGGTTGGTGACAAAAAAAGTCATTTGACTAAAATCTGGGTTTTTTTTTTTAACTTTTTCATCAGTACTACCTTTTAAAGGCTTTGAAATTTGAAGCAGATTCACTGAAATGACATTTTAGGGATACTGTTTTTCTTTAATCATCTGTTTCTCTTCTGGGGGCAACAGTTTCTGCCTGTGGAGTCAATGGGGCTCAGCTTGTAGTAGTCAGTTAACAGAAAGTATTTCCTCTTTGGAATCACTAAGATCCTCTACTCCCTAAAAAAAAAAAAAATCATATAGAAATAAAACAACCACCCTTCCCCCAAGACTCCCTTTGGTGTATTTTAAAATTAGTTATTTATTAAATATAATTCTCTTTTTCAAAACAATTTCCCCCCCCTCTTCACTCCCTCCTTCCCTCTTTCCTTCATTCTTTTCTTTCTCCCTCCCTTCTGTCCTTCCATCCTTCCTTCCTCCTCCTTTTACTTGTATTCTCATCCCTTGCACAGATTTTGCTAGCACAACAGTGTTATAAAGTTTTCTGAATTCCCAGATGTAGCACAGGCTCATGAACTTGACCTTACTCTTTCTGCACCTCTAGTAAGAGCCCACTTGCTTCTTAAAAGCTTTAAAGCATTTCTATCGTAAGATCATTTTTCTACAAATAAAGGTGCATCTGTTCTCTTCAAAATCCAGTAATTCTTCAGAAGCAAAGAAATTTGAAAAAGTGAAAAGAATTATTTTGTTACAGGCATCAGTCAGGGTTCAATAAGAGAAGCAGAACCACTGGGAGGTACACACACACATCACGTGTTTACATATAAAGGGACACAGCCTCCTGCAGCTGTGCGAGCTGGGTATGCGCTCGCTGCTCGGCTGCTGTCTTTGCATTCCGACACCAGGGCTTGACGTCTGCAAGGCGTGCAGTCATGAAGGGACAATGAATGTAACACAAGGTATCAAGCATAAGCCGGAATCCACAGGCACAAGCTGGAAACCCTCAAAAAACAGAGTGAAGCCCGTAGCATTTCTTATTGCCTTTGACTCTGGTGGTATGGGTAACTTGCAGAAGTCAGGGCCCTTCATCACACTGCTATGGGCTTGGTCCAAGAGGTGCAGAAGCTGGAGGAGCCAGAGGAAAGTTGATCAGCTGTAGCCTAGTCCTGCCTCTTGTCAAGGAGGTGCGTCAGTGGATTAGCACTAATGTGTGTGAGACACAAAAATGGCCGCTGCTTCCCATCTGCCTTCGAAATTTCAGAAGAACGTCTCTGCAGCCCACCCCAACAGGAGCACACACAAAACAGACTTCTGGGCACTGAACTCGGCATAGCCAAGCTGACACATTTCAAAGCCACCACAGTTTGTATAATGACACAGTTTGTGTCATTTCTGCATTTGCCCTTTCCTCTCCGCCTACATCTAACCTAACAGAAATGAGCAGTTCTCCCTCCAAAGCATATTTTAAACTCATCTTTTCCTTTCCACCTCTGTTTCCACTTTCAAGAACAAGCCACCGTCCACTCTCACCTGCACTCTTGCAATCAGTTTAACTGTCCTGCTTTCATTCACTCTTACAGGTCTCCAACTATTCTCTAAAAAAGCAGCTGCCTCTGCCCTCTTTAAAAACTACCAGATCATCTTGTTACCCATACAATAAAATCAGCATGCCGTGACAGCAATGCCCAACGTGATACACGGTCACAGCCCGGCTTCACCTCGGGTTACTTCCCTCCTTGGTCACTAAGCTCCTGTCCCACTGACTTCCTCTTGCCTCATTATTAAACCCTCTAATCATGTTCCCACTCCAAGTCTTGGCACATACAATGTTCTCTGCCAGGAATTGTTCTCTCTCAGATTTCCATGATTCTGTCTTCTCTTGGCCCTTCAGAAATACCACATTCCCAGAAGAGTGTTCCCCGAGCACACAATTTAAAATGTGTCCCCTCTCCAATTCTCCAAATGTTTCATCTCATAACACTATGTTTTTTACAGTCATAACAGTATTATAATTTGTAATTATACAATTATTTGTATCCATTTAGTAATATATTTCCTGCCTCCCCCCATAGGACTATATGTTCTTATAAGGACAGAAGCCATAAATTCTCTGAGCACTACTGCTCACCTAGAATCTAACTCAGTACCTGGCAGTGAGCAGTCAATAAAGGTATGTGGAATCCGTGACTGGATGTGGCATTCCCGGACTGCACGGACTGCACGGACTGGTACCAAATTACCAGCTTAATTTCACAAGGGAAAAAAAATAGAGAAGAGATATATTTACCATTGTAATAGGAACAGAAGGGCCTATTTCAGAGATTTATGGCATATCCACTAAATGATTATGTTGTACGATCATTAAAATGATGGTTTTTATAAAAAAAAGTCACGTGGAAATAGAGAAGCTACTTATGATAAAATGTTAAATTAAAAACCAGTGTAAAATATATTTAACATGGTTTAAACCAGGTTGTAAAAAGATATGTGGGAAAGCAAGGGAAAGGAAATGTATCGATATGTTAGTATTGCTTTTTTGGGCTTTTTCAGAGCACAAAGATCATGATACTTTACCTTGTATGTTTGTTTTTTTTTTAATGATAAAAGGCAAAAATAGAAAGTCTAGTATTTTCATGTCATCAGTTCACAGAGTAGTTTCACAAATATTATCTTAGATTATACTCAGTAATCCTGTAGGATGTCTACAAACGTGCTTGAAATCTCCACTTTACAATCAGGAAACTGAAGATCAGAGAGATTGCTAGTTGCCAAAGTCACACAATGGCAGGGGCAGAGCAGATCCTGTAACCAAGCCAGACGCTCGTGACTGCAGCTCCAAAGCCCTTTCTACTTTGCCTCACTGCCTTCCAGACAACATACGAGGGCAGCAGAGCACTGGCACCACTTCCCACCTCCACGCCAGAGGAGAAACTGCTGATCCACTGTGGCATTCTTTCCTGCTAAGCCCAGAGGCAACTTCAGAATCCTTCTTAACGCAAAACTCCACCAGTCACTATCGAAATGGTACCTGTTAACTATTGAGAATCCAAGCCATCTAAAAAAGAAGACAACAAAAGCAGGGCAACTGGGTAAAGGAGTAGGAGGCCAAAAAATACATCAAATCTGTTAGTGATGAAAGACTTACAAAATAATCAGTTGGGCTCTACGCAGATAATGGGAATAATAATCAAACTGTACTGAGGTTCTGAAATGCAATGGTCAGGATATACAAAGGAGTGGCTACATACTATGAGTAGAGTGTGAATGCTACACCGTAAAAGCAGAATAAGTAAGGTGTTCTTAGAAAAATGAGTAGTACTCTACCTCTTGCAATCATAGAATTCAAGACTGAAGAGGAATTTCATGCACTATAATCACTATTTTTGGTCACATCCCCTAATTATGAATGAGTCTAAGAATCCGAGAGATTACATCATTTAATGATTATACGCCAGCTAGGAATCGAGTAAAGAATATAATCCGGTTCTCTTAACTACCACTCCCATGCGCCACCCGCTTCCTCACGTGGCTTCTAGTTTGGCTGAAGGTGCAAAACGGTGGAAGAAGAGGCAGCACTTGCTCAGGCCGAGAGAGCTTCAGCTGTTTCCTTTAAGTAATGGAGAACCATTGACTATTTCAGAGCACCGTGGTGATACGGTGAAAACGTTACGTTAGGAAGATCACTCTGAAGGTGGTGTTCAGGGCATTTAAGGATGAAGAAGGGTACTTTGGAGAATTCAGACCTGTCCGTGTCTGAAATGGTAAGGGCCTTCACTGCGGTGGTAGTCGTAAACATGGAGAAAAGGCCAGGTAAGACACAAGAAATACATCAGCAAGACCTCGTAATCAGTTGGATATTGGAAATGAGAAAAAAGTGGAATTCAAGTTCAAGTTTATATATTTAATATTAGTATATACATATATATGTATATTAGTATAATAAGGGGTCAAAAGTAACAAGGGTCTATTTGGAATTTAGTCAGGAAGATGGTGAATTTGCTTTGGACATTTTTGACTTGGGTAAATCCACAACACTCAAATGAAAACATCCTCGGATAGTAAGAAATGTGGGCTACGTTAAAAGAATAACAAAGTCGAAGACAGATTTGAGATGAAACGAGATCTGAGCTAAAGCGGAATCTAGAGAGCCACTGCTAGCAGATCGCTGACAGTGCTTTAGGACACACGTACGTTGGAAGAGCATGGGGGGCTTCTAAGTAAAAAAAGGACAAGTGCTACAAGCATTTGGGAGCTCAATAAAAATTGATTTATTTTCTAGCACCTTGCTGGGGTAGAGAAAACTATATTATTTTGAGGTAAAACGACAACATTAGAAGGCTCTGCGCTTCATACAGACATTTTACAACTCCGAATGTCTCTTCCATCTGTCACCGCAGTGGGTGGAACATACTGTACCATGTTAGAAATGTGAGGGCATTTATATAAAAAGTACTTGGGCAAATGACAATTTCTATCACAGTAGAAACATATGTAAAATTGTACAGTATTCTGGGAGGCTCACAGGATCCTTCCTTAGAATAAATTCGCTAGGCACAAGTCACAATCTGAAAGAGGCAAAGGAATTTCTGAGTCATATTTATATTAAAGGACATAAACCCTTCATTGCATTTTGATCCAGAGGGACGGGAGGGAGTGTGCAGTGAGAAGCAGGGAAGACTGGGCAAAGCTGTTTCCTGGGTGAAAGTTTTGGAATGGACGTGGAAAAATTAATTTACAGCTGTGCCTCTCCCAGGAGGTGTTGAGAAGGAGCTGCGATGTCAGTACGTTGGCTCCGGGTAGATGGGACCTCAACACTGGCGGACCGGTCCATTCTCTCTCTCTACCTTCCCAAGTGATGGAGTAGTTGACAGACTTCTAGTCCCTTCTGAAATCTAGGGTTTCTATTCCAGGTCCTTTGCCAGCATTGAATTTACCTTAAAATTCCAGTGTAATGCATAAGTGAGGAGAAGCTAGCAAAAAAGGAAACATTTCCGGTATATATTTCTTTTTGATTTATAGTTGGTAATTGATCATTTCAGATATTATTTCTGCCTCTTTAGTTTTAAGTCCTCCTGAGTTTTCAAAGCTTTCTTATGAAGTGTTTAAAAAATTAATTTACAAAGTTTAACCCACTTTTAAGTCCTCCTTTTATTTTTTTCTCTGGAAACTAAAATTAGATGTTTGGATTTCTGTTTAATAAACACAAACATTCAGGAGTGTGGTTTATACATGAGCAGCCACTTCTGTTTGGTAATTGGCATTTTTCCTCTTTCTGGTGAATCACATTGAAACAGCTGAATTTAGAAACGCTATACTAGAAACATTGCCAATCTTAATATTATACTTTTAATATTTTAAAAAGCCACTGAGTTTAAACAGTGGAAAGAAAAACAAAAGGCATGGCAACTAAACATGACACTGAGGCGAAGTATCTAGGATCCCCTCACTCTTCTCTTATGCAGACAGTGAAGTGGCAGTGGGGGCACGGAGGCCTCTCTCACGGCTGATGAGCTCCAGGTCTTCGAGGACATTCTAAACGCTTCCTCACTTATTTCTGATGGACTATTCTGAGTGAATATACAATAGGAGTTCAATACATATTTTTAGAATAAAAGAAAAGGAGAGAAGAATCAATACACATATATTTTTAAAGTGGAAGTGTACAGATTGAGTTTTCCTTTTAAAGACGAGACTCCAAAAATTAAAATGAAAGCTTTGTCAGGTGTAAACTTTATAATGAAATATTTAGCTGGATGCCAAGTCCAATGGGCTGCCAATTCACTTATCTATGTTAGCAACTTTATTTATTTATTTTTTTAAAAGAAAAACACCTTTCAAAATGTCCTTTTATTCATTCAAGTGAGACCCAAGGGATTGATGAGTGAGTGGCAGCTCTGGGGTAAACTAAGAGGCTGAGATCTTCACTCCTGTCCTATCATGTAACCAAAGGACCACAACCTGCCACGTAACCACAGGCCACAGAGCGGGCTTGCTGCTCAGCTCTGAAATGGTAGCAGGTGGCTGTCAGCAGAAATGAACAGCTGAAATTTTATCTTTACAATTGTGCCTTGACCCTGTGCCTACAAATACAACAGGGAGTGAGTGTGCAAACTTATATATATACGTGTATATATATACACACACACACACATATATATGGGTTTTTTTTTTTTTTTTGGCTTTTGTTGTTAAATAAGAAAAGAGTTTTGCATTTTTTTTTCCTCTTTGGATTACAGCTGTCGATTTGGTTTCTAAAGCCAGGTTGCTGTCTGTGTCTGGTGTTTTGCCAGTTTATAGCAAGAGCAATAAATTGAGCTTTCAGATTCTCATCTTGGGAGGGTCTCACATCTCCTGGGACATTAAGTCCAGGAAACTTTTGCGCTGCCTGCAAAATATAGACCTAGTAATTCAGCAACTGTGGAGCTGTCATCGGCAAGAGACAGAGACCTAGAAGGAAAGGGAATGAATATTCATATGACAAATGCCGCCTAGAGAAGCTGGGAAAATAACTGATAAACCAACATATTTGGCTGAGGTATTACACATGATTGAAAGAAAAGACATTAAAATATGGATGGGTGGAAGGCACTGCGAGGAACCAGTCACCAGATGGTAAGTAACGCTAAAGCACTCGTTCTCTGTAGCTCTGACTTGGGAAAATGGTCATAGTGAAGTGACCTCTGGGAAAGGTGCTTTTTTAGAGGCTCCTCAGATAAAAGAGTAAGTTCATGCTGATGCCAGACAAAAGGTTAAGCAGAGAACTTGATTCCTTTTTATCCAAGGTACCAAATTCTTTTCAAATCAGGACATAGAGAGAGCTTTTTCTATGGAAAAGCCAGCTACATTTATTGCTTATGGAGTGAAACAGTACAATACAAAGAGACGTAAACCAAGACTTTACCTAGTGATTCTGGAAGCTGGTTTCCCACAGAGAGTTTTGGCCCAAGGCATTTTAAAATTAACTGACTGGGTCAAGGGAAAGGCACCTTTATCGCCTGCACTGGCTAAAACTGATCATAAACATGTCTGTGATGGCGTAATAAACTTTCACTCAAGCCGCCAGGCCAAGTAACTGGATTGTGAAAGTTACATTATACTTGAGTCCAGAGTTCACAACAAACAACGCTCCGTGACCTTTATGCCTCAGAGAGAGTCTCAATTCTGGGTCCACACTAATCTGAAGAGGGTGTGCATTATGGGATTCAAGGTTCATATTATGCCAGTTTTGGGGAAATCAAGTCATAGTCAAAGACGTCAGTTTCTTCCTCGTTCTTTCTTTGTCTTTCTGTCTCTCTCCTCTCTCTCTTTCTTCCTGTTTGGTACCTCAAGCATCTTCTGCGGGGCCTCTACTTCTGCAAGTCAAACCGGTGCATACTAGAATAGGAGACTGGCCCTACATCCTTTTCTCCATCTGGAATTTGCTTTTGGTGCCCTAGCAGCCATTAAGGCACAAATGTGAAGCTGAAATCTTCCATCCATGAGAAGCCCAAATTTTGTGCCTGTCCTCCCTCCTTAGACTGGCCTCCATTAAACAACATCTCTATCCTAGAAGATTTTAGTGTTTGTTACTGGCCTTGGACCTGCTGGTTCTGACTGCTGGTCCTTAGAAAAGGTTACCCATTTGTTCAGAATATTTTTTTAAGTTCCTCTGAGACGAGTATCAGCTTCCTCCGTCCACTTACCTGGGACTTCTCACATGCTCTGGAGTCAGAGTCAGCCCAGCCACAGCAAATGGAAAGTTAGTGGAACTGGGGTTTGATCCTGACCCTGCTACCAACCACGCAACTTAAAGCAAGTCCCATACAATTCTTGGGCTTCAATTTCCTTATCCACGTAAGTACTAAATTCCCAGTGAGGCTCTTCCCCGTTTCCAAAGTTCTTTGATTTTGTGATTACACACCAAAGGTTATGATTGTCACGAGCACTGAACTGTTAGAAGAGGGTTTACTTCAGTAGATGTTCCTTAGAGGTGAACAGAAACATCAAAGGAGGTTTCCTTTGAGTGTGTGCAGTCAAGGAAATCCAAGCATGACTTGAAATTTTTAGAAACATCATTACAGACATCACTGTCCTTTGTATTTGAAAAGAGTGCTAGTCTCAGTGATTGCTGTGACTCTGGATGGGAAGCTAGAACATCTACATGTGTCTGATAACCCTTTTCAGACACACAGAAAGAGCTCATCACTGAAGGTAACTTTTGCTAATGGGCGAACCGCCTTTCCCTTCTATTACTGACCAGCAAGGGAATCTTCTAAAGCGATCATTGGCAACTGCCCAAAGATACTGCAGGATTGGAAATAGCTTTTCAATGTGTCCCAAAGTGATTTTAGAACATTTTTATTAGCGATATTACATTAGCCTTAGTATTAATGGCATTATCACTAGCAGTTTTCAACTGTCACGTTTTTGGTCATTGATAACTTTAGGCCTACCTAACCAGAAGTTTAAGCCTAAGTAAGTAAGTAAGAGAATTGTTTGAAATAGACCAGTTTCAAAGATACCACTGAACAAAGCTCCTCTTAAAGTTTTTGTAGTAATTTAGAAAATTATCAAAATCGAAGTGCTGAGGTCTCCGCTCTTACAGAATTAGTAACAATTATTTCATTTTCATAGACATAAAAGCTTTGAAATAATTTTAACTTTGGGTTCTGCTGATACATTGGGGAAGACATATCCGTCGTTTAAGTCTTACTAAGTCTCTTAATCGTCATTTAAGTGTTTCAAGCAATGAGGATACTGACTCTGATGGTTAAGGAGTTTGCTTCAGGCTAAAGATGCTGGAGTTTTTATTCTAGTAGAAGTTTACCTAATTCGAAGTTTTCCTTTACAGAGACTATGATTTTGTCACTTATTCTTTTGCTTACTCAATTACAGAGCACTGTTCAGCTACAGGAGATATACTAGGTTATGAAAATTTGAAGATAAACGGGACAGAATCCTCGTCCTTCCAGAGATAACAGCCTAGAGGGAGAGACAAGATGTTAGCAAGGAGGGACCGGAGAGAGCGCGGAGTCATGGAGGCTTTACAGGTCACGGTGCTTACAAACAGTTCAACAGGTGCAAGGCACAAGCTGGGAAATGACTGGAAAGTCAGGTTAGGGTCCGTCTCGAGGAGTATTTTGTGCAATATTTGGATAAGTTTGGACATTACCTGGAAGACAGATGAGATATGGGTGGGTTTTAATCAGTCACAACGCTATGGAGAATCGTTTTCAAAGGAAAAGAGCTGAACCCAAGCTCAGCTAAGAGTCTACAGAAGTCAGTTTGGTTACATAATTAGATCTTGAATTCAGCAAGTGCCAATAAAGGTAAAAGGCCATGGGGTTAGGGTAGTGGACACATTTGTCATATGTTACAAAGTTGCAACATATAGGGTTTGGAGACTGCGTGGATATTTCTAGAAGGGAAGGAGGAAATGGAGAGACATTTATGAATATTTTGGTTTCTAGTTAGCCAAGGCAGTGAACAGAGGGAGAAAAGCAGATGTGGAAGTGGTCACAGTGCATTCCATTGTAAGGAAGTTAATACTGAGGTACCCACGGGACCCCGAAGAGATCTAAATATCTGTAAGCCTGGGAAACAAATCTACTTAACGCACTTGAAAAGAGTCTGGTACAGATATAGTTCTGGGCATCATCCATGTATACGTATAAAGGAGTAGACGAGAAAATCCAGAGAGAACTGATTAGTGAAAAAGGAATGATATGCACTGTCCTGAGGAACAGGAAGGTATGTCTTTGCTGGAGAAGGGAGAGCTGCTCATGGCAAGTAATGGTGAGAGTGTACCTGCCTCTAATATCTGCAGAACAAGAGAACAAAATGATTCTGTACAAAAGTCTACTACTTTCTCTTCCAATCCTCAGCCCATCTGCTGTTTGTGTATGTGTGTGAATAGTGGACACCTCAGCCTGGAAATCCAAGTTCCATCACAACCTCCTTCCCTGTAAATGCCACCCTTTGTTTGGGCCCGGGGGTGTGCATTCTGACAGCTAGGTCCCCGGGGAGGACGGTCACAGGGAAGACGCTCGGTCTGGTCCTAGAAGCAGGCTTAGAGCCATTTGGGCAAAGAAATACAGTGGCCCAAGTACCCAGAGCGTGGTAAGTGGGCAGGAAGAAGCTCCCAGTGGGCATGTCCCTTTGGTCCTGAGATTTCTCACCCTGTTGAAAGGGACACATCAAAATGGAGACACAAAGAGTGGCCTCTAATCCACAAAACAAGGGCAAGATGCCCTACACAGCCTGATTCAGGAACAGTACTAGACTAAACACGCAGGACGGAAAACAGGAGTAACTTGAAGTATTGAAAGTCTCTACACAGATAGCCAGACAGCAAGCTGCCTTCCCCTCCGCCACGCAGCTAAGTGGAGAGCGCCCTTCACCCACCAGCATGTCCTCAGAAAGGAGGAGGCATATTCTCCAGACAGATTTAAACCAAGGATGTTCAGGACTTCGGGACAGTAGGGGTGGTGCACACAGGGGTGAAATTTCGGGCATCACGTGAAAGTGTACATGTTAACAGAAGACATCCTTAGTACCTTCTCTCCACCACTTCCGGAAAAACAACAATCTATTCATCAAGCATCAGACTGAAATAATGATATTTTCTGACATGCAAGGACTCGTATATTTATTCCCATATACCTGACTGGAGTGTACGCACCAATAAAATTTCTCTTTCCAAAATATGGGATCAAGACTCGATTCAACACAGAATAAAGGTAACGGGAAACCACTACAGCAGCTGGTAGCAGGCCCACAACTGAATCAGGGTGAATTCAAGTCAAGATCATTTTTTTTTAAGGGGAAAAAATGGGACTGATCATTTGGACGTGTGTCAACATTTGGAAAAAATAACTTAGTGACACGTATGTGATAGATCTGTAAAGAAATTTAAAACGTTCAAATGTGTATCTATAGTATAGTACACATGTGAAAAAATAAGGTTTTTAATCGCAGGGAAAAACTGTAAAAGAAATGAAACATATTCTTAATACATCACTTTTCTCTGCAGGGAGCAATATTTACATCGTCAAAATCACGTAAACACGTTTTAACTAAACATTGTTAAGAGTGCAAACTCCACAGGAGAAGCAGCTGAAGCTGGAGTGTGTAGAACTAACTCATCGTCCACCATGACAAGAAGAGCACAAACAGTACCTGAAAATGGTAAATGAGGTGCAATGATGAACATAATAATTTGGACCTTATAGCTACAAATCAAAAGAAGCCTGAATGGGTAAAAAAGCTAAGCCGTCAACTTGACGGGGTGGGGCAACATGGCCCCCCCGGGAGCACGTCAGGCAGCGAGAGGGAGCCTGGGGGGAAGGCCCTGGGTCAGAGGGCGCTGATGGGGTGGCCTGGTTTGAGGTGAGGGTAGAGCTGTGCAGACAGGTAACATCCTGGGGGCCTTTTCAAGCACGTTGAAAGATTTTTATTTAAATCCTCGAAGTATTTAGTAAACATCCATTAAATCAATAATAGACAAAATGTGCTCCGAGGACCCCTGAAGGTCTCTGAGTCTCTTCCAGGGGGCCCCAGGGGTCATAACCATTTTCATAAAAATACTAGAAAGCTGCCTGCCTTTTACACATCCTCTCTCTCACGGTGTATGTGGAGATTTTCAGAGGCTACAGAGAACGTGATGTCTTTTTACTGATGGCTGTGTGTATTTTTGTGTTTTCTTAAGGTACAATATGTGCATTTTCAGAAATTAACTCAGTTTGTTATCAGTGTTTCTACTGTGCAGTTACTTGCTATTTTTGGTCATACTTGCTATAATTTTGTAACTCCGTTATCTTCCAACAGACTATTATTTTGAAATATTAAAGTTTCTCTTGCACCTGTGCAGAAACACACACAGAACTGAGAACACTTTCATGTCTTGTTTTACAATACGCTTTTTAATTTTGAAAACTTTTCTAAATTGCTGATTTTTTCCAAAAATGTTTTTATTTTCTAGTCGAATACCATTTTATGCTAAAATAAACTAAACTTATTTGTAATATATTCTTATTTTTAGGATGGATCATTGACTTTAAAAGAGAGGAGAAGACTTGCTTTCTTAATCTGCAGCTGGGCCATCTAGACCTAAAGATGATGAAAAAGACGAAGCTGACATATTAGAGACTTCTCTGACTCATGGAAGAGAGGAGTCTACTCCAAAGAAAATAAGAAAAACTGTAAAAAAGAAATGAAAATATGATAAAAGCTACCTTTCCCTTAGCTTTATAGATGTTAAAATTTTACCTTTGGAGTCTTATGCAACAGAACTTTTAGCATAGTATTACAGTGACATCATTTTGAGACCAATAATTCAGAGTCTAAAGGAAAAGGAACTCAACATTTTATACACAGGAAAAATGAATTTTTCAAGGTAAAAATAATTAAAATGGTTCACTATTTTGCAGACCAGAAATGAAGAAGTCACTAAACCACTGTACAGGTTAAGTTATATTTTGCATGGGATGAAGGGATGGAAACCACAGCTAAAAGACTGCAAAAAAGCCTTGTAGAGTTGGTATTTCCGAATACCTGTTGGAAGGAGCAAAAGAAATCATGGCACTGCTAATTTCCAACAATGCAGTAATTTGTCCACTTAATGACTTAACTGCAGACACGAAGACTGAGTTTATGTCTCCTCTGCTAAGCTGTATTTTTGCCATATAAGTGGACCGATGCACAGGTGTGTTGGGACGGTTTGTTGTTTTGTTTGCATGTGTCTGGTATCAGCACCAACTATCCATCAAAGAAAATTTATTTTATATAAATGATGGGCCACAAACATAAGTGGTACTGTTGTATTCAGAATTGGATGCTTTTTTTGAGTTTTATGGTTTATTCTGGAACAAGCCACAGGACATTTATAAGGACTGTGCAAAAGGAGGTTGGGAAAAACTGCTGGCACCCGAGCATGAATCAAGGCTGTGGTACCAGACTGCACTCCTGGTACTGCAGTCACTGTATTCCCCCACGCACTCCTGGGACCCGGGAAGCAAAGCCAGCATCACTTACGCTTATCCAGGTGGAGTAATAAAAATGATCCCTTCTATCAATATCAACCTTTGAGGACGCATCTGAAAAATGTTCTGTGTGTGAACTGAGAAGTGAAGCTCTTCTGTGCATACCTAAGTATGATAGCTGTCTCAAGGAGAAGCATTTGTGAAGTTATTTGAGTTGTGGGCTAAACTAGATGATCTTTCCCCAAAACACCATTTTTACTTGAAAGAAAGACTTATGGACAAACTATAGTTATTCAGACGTCGTATGTGACAATCATTTTATCAGAAGTGAACTAAGTGTGCCTATCACTTCAAGCAAAATACTGATTACTACAAATGATAAAGTCAGAGGTTTCAAGTGGGATTTTGGAAAACGTATATATCCACTACCATGAGCTTGATAGCTTCCGAATACCTAACGACTTCTCATACGTACAGTAGTGACAGTAACAAATGTGATGTTTTGATATCGTATAAATGAAATGTGTCAACATTTGGAAGATCTGTATAACTCACTGAACTAATATTTTCCAAATGAGTGGATGATGTTTAAAATCACTCATGGATAAAAGATCCACTTAACAACGCTAGAAAGACAGATGAATTGTAATTAACAGGATACAAAAAGTTTAATGATACGTTTTCAGATTCCACAATGCAACTAACCTTTCAGAAACACTTTGATGTAGCAAAAGTAAAAATAGTACTTTTTTCCCCTTAAAAAAGTAAAATGCCTTGAAGAAAAATTTCAGTATAATAGCAAAAAAAAAAAAAAAATATCCACAAAGACTACTAAAAGCCTCCTCCTTTTTCAAACTATGTTTCAGGAGCTGGAGTTTCTCCATACATTTCAATTGAATAATATATTGCAACAGACTCAGTGCAGAGGAAGACGTAAGAATATATAGCTATTTTCTACTAATCGACACCTTAAAGATATTTGCAAAAATGTAAAATGATGCTGCTCCTGTCATTGCTTGTTTTGGAAAACACAGTTATTTTCCACACAAAAAACATTTTAATGCTCTTATTATTATTGTTTTTAAATAAGTTAACACACACTTTAAATCTCTGTTTTAATTTCTAATATGGTAAGTATCAGATACACCCATATGAACAAAAGGTTTGGGGGACTCCAAATAAATTGAAGACTTTGAAGGAGGAAGTCTGAGCCACAGCAGTTTGAGAATCACTGTGTCAAAGTTTTATGGAAGAGTATTGTGATTGGTTTATTCCTTAAGAATAAGTTTGTGGGAGAGGGAGTATGTTAAGCGACACATTAGGAAGCCCTTGAAGTATCCAGTTTACAGATGATAGTAAGTTAGGCTGGTGTCAGTGGAAAGTAGTAGACAGATTTGAGAACTATTAACAGAAAAATCTAAGACTTTGAAATCGACTGGGCATGCCTGATAAGACAGAAGCAAAATATTGCTCCCAGGTTTGTGATTCCTGTAAGAGAATGGACCCTCTCTCAATCTACGAAACACAGGAAGTAAGAATGTGGAATGAGGAGACACATTATGATTTTTGTCATGTTGAGTTTGAATCTCCCCTGTTACAGTCAGCTAAATTATATGCAATCTGCCCCCATAATTTATCTCAAACTGCAATTCACTTGGAAATGATTGAAAGTTAACAGAGAAAAGCAACTTGTAATTCTGAGGATCTATTTATAAGAGCTAAACCTTGAGCACCAAGGTTAGTAAGTGGCAATATCTGATGGTTGAACTTGCTAACCACAGCACATTCTCTCCTTAATGATAGGGTGATTGCATTTCTTTTTTTTTTTATTATTGAGGTGTAGTCAGTTTACAATGTTGTGTCAATTTCTGGTGTACAGCATAATGTTTCAGTCATACATGCACATGTGTATATTCTTTTCATATTCCTTTTCATTATAGGTTCTTATAAGATACTGAGTATAGTCCCCTGTGCTATACAATTTAAACGATGTTTATCTATTTTATATCTAGTAGTTAGTATCTGCAAATCTCAAACTTCCAATTTATCTCTTCCCACCCCCTTCCCCCCCTGGTAATCATAAGTTTGTTTTCTATGTCTGTGAGTCTGTATCTGTTCTGTAAATGGGTTCATCTGTCTTTTTTTTTTTCGATTCCACATACTAGTGATATCACATGGTAGCGGTGATCGCATGTCCAGTGAACTGATCCCCATAAACGCTGAGAGTGTGTCCTTTTCAAACTGCTGAATGGTTCCCCTGGTGCAGTGCCCAGGACTCTGATGCTGAGACGTGATGTGGTGGGATAATCATCATGGTATCTTTAGTAATACATTCTGTTAACCTGACAAATTAAAAAGTAGTTAACAAATGCATACGGAGTAACTTTTCTTGGATATTTTTCATATTACATAAACCATTCTAAAATACAAATATGGTTGATAGACTCTTATGGTCAACATCATCCCTCTGCCTCAGAAGGACAGCAGGGAGATGGTCACAAAGCATTGATGAGATTTTAATTTGTAGTGTATCTGTTCTCACAATAACTTCAAAATTTATATCAGATAATCCTTTGTTTACACTTAGAACAACACCACAGCTTGGTATTTATCTCAGGTGCCTGCTCAAGCTCACTCACCTTCCAAAAATTATAAGCTAATCATTAAAACATTCCACCTTCGTGAGAGATCAAAAAAAGAAGCTATGCGGGAACTAGCAAATAGCCTGCTTCGTGCGTTCCAGACATTCGTGGTGGGCAACTGCATGTGAGAAGAATGAAAAAACAAATAGCAAATGCATTCCCCTTAATTTCCAGGGACTGCCATCCCCACCGAAACCCCCCGTGTGGATGTGTTTGTACACACACATGAGTTATAAGCAGGAACCTTTTTTCATTAAGTGTGCGGTGTTTTTCATGCGAGTGCAGCACCTATCCATCTTCTTTCTGGCAGGGCTGTCTGCTTTTCGGTCAGCATCTGACTAAAGATCAATGAGAGAAAGCTTTTTGAAGGTGCTTTCAGGTCCTGCGGCAAGGGAGATGATCAGAAAGCTGCCATAAGCCTCAGACCCACTTGACAAATTAGGAACTATTTCGGTGCTCTATAAACTGCTGTCACATCAGTTACAAACACTAATTAGAGATACAATACTTTGATAGTGAAAGTGTCCAGTGCATTAAATACCACTTTTGCTTGCTGCAATTAGCTTATACATTGACTTACACTTTGTAGTTTGAGACAGAGATTAAAATATATCAACCATTCTTAAAAAAATTATAAGGTAAATATGAGCTAACTGTCAAAGAGCTTTTTTCTCGTTGCCCTTTGACCCTTCCAGTTCTTGTTTTTCAACGCTATTGCACACAGGTTTTTCCCACCAGTTTTCATTTGTCTGGACAAAATGTCATGCCTCATGGTCGCCCATCATCTAGCATCAACTAATCAAACTCTGCATTCTGAGAATGAGGTGTGTAAGGAATACTGCCTCTGGGTTTCATAGAGCAATTAGTCACTGGGCCATTATAGCACCGGGCAGTCCCAAACAAATAGAATTTCATGCTTGTTCAGTGCGGTCCCAGCGATGGGATATTACGGATGAACAAACATTTAAAAACCCATCACGATGATTTTTGAAAAACTACTTTAAAGTTTTTTTTTTTTTAATGGCATTTCCATTTTGGTAGAAGGATAAGTCTGCATTTGAAAAAAATATCTAGCAATAACTGACAGAAGTGGTATGTTTTTAACACAAGAAAAGAGTGGGGAAAAATGTCAGGATTTTGGTGCTGATTATCTCTAGAGTTCCAAGAATGCTTTTTTTCTTTTTTCCCTTTAACATTGTGTGTGTGTGTGTGTGTGTGTGTGTTTATGTTGGGAAGATACATTTGAAACTTTTCAAAGATAAAAAAAAATCTGTGGAATATAAACCTCCACTTACTTATGATGCATTTTTGAGATACTCTGGCTTCCAAAATACACAAACTAATCTCTTTTGCCTCCCCTTACACACCCAATGCAGCCCCTAGCGCAGTGTGGAGCGTGCAGTTCTTTTAACAATGTTTGTTGGGGAATAGATGGCTATGAAATAATAATTTAATATTAATTAAAAGTATAAAGTATAAAGCAGAGGTAATACACACAAATTTGCTCAACTTAAAAGAAAGAGTGTAAAAATAAATTTTATATATATATGTATATATACATTTTTTTTTTTAAAACAACCCTACAGTCCAATCATTTTCCAACTATTTTGTGTGGTACCGGTATCTTACAAAGAAGAAACTAAGTCATCCATTCTAAATGCTTAAAAATCAAAATGTTACTTAATTTTATGGAAACAAGCTCTGGGATCCAAAACTCTCTGTTCTCTTCCCACTTCAGTTTATATCAGGGAGGCAGCATATGGCGGAGGATAGCCAAAGGCCTGCAAGTCACCTCTGCAGAGATGGTTTCAATGGCAACACATTGAAATCCGGTCTAGAAAAATGGATGCAATAACTCTCATCACTTCTCTACCTCAAAGAGGGCTGGAAGGATTAAAGAGCTAGTGCTCCAAATCCAAATTCGCATTTTTCCTCCAAACCCCAGCAGAATTCTTTGTCATCCCAACAGAGACGATCTGAGTGAGAAGTGCCATTAAGGAAGCAGTGGCACGGGCTCCAGAGGGACTCAGAAGAGCTCGGGCAGAAGTTCCGGGCTAGATGTAAACTCAGCCCCGTGCTCATAAAGCACGTTGACAGTCTCGAGTGACAGGCACTACATGGGAGCAAATCATTCTTAATTTAAGAGATAAGCATGCCATATCCAGAACTAATAATGAAGGGGCCGGAATAAATATGACTATACTGGTTATGATCCCTAAGTCTGGCTTAGTCTCTCAGTGACAGCTGGAAATATTACGACAGCTGTCTGTCCTGTGCTGTACAGCGCTGGCAATGTTCAAAGTCTCTGGTGTCGCTCTGATTGTCACTGAACCAGTAGCAGATTGAGCAAGACTGATCAGTCTGCAACGGCCCAACCCTCTTTCAGCACCTACAGAAACATGCTATCCACCAGCTTCAGTAATTAGGAAAAGCTCGTGTGATTTCTAGCCTGGGCACCTGCCCCACGTGTTTCCTTAGCTGGACATTCGAGAGGCAAACTGTGTGCACGGTAACAGGTCACCAGTGCTTGACGTCAGAGATCACACTGTCTGCCCCTTTGAAAAGAATGAAATCTGCAAGCAGAAAAGAATCCCAACCTACTTTCTGACAATTTTGCCACCCAGTAATTTTTAAAGAAAGTGTTATTTCCTCTTCATTAAAGATTATTCATCAAGCTAAGGTTGAAAATAAAAACTGTTTTAGAGAGCAAAATCATCTCTACCTATGAGTTGAATCACATTATGAATCTGTTACATCACTGGCCCAAGATAATTTTATTTTCTGTACTAACTGGAACAGTGTGGACGTGGGTACGGAGTGGGACTGCAAAGCAAAGGTTTTGGTTCTGAATCATATCAAGCTGCTAATCAATAGTTTGGATACGGTCCACTTACCATGTGTGAGCCCATTCATTCCATACTATTATTCCAGTGTTACTAAACATTGTTATTGTTTCCACAAGCTTGACCACTGACCTGCTGAAATCCAGATACTATGTGTCTACAAAATCTTTCTATCTTGAAATTTGTTGCCTCCAATATGGATTGTTTTCAGTACTTTAATTTAGGCCATACTGGTTCTCAGCAAACTACTTGCAGAAAAGTCATTTACTTATTCATTGATTCACTGATTCATTTACTCATTCTGGAACCTGCTGACCATTGATAAAACAGGTTTAGGTTTGATAACGTGAATGGCCTTCATCTTTATATGGAATGATTCACCATTTAACTAAATGATGCCCTTATAGTTTCAGTGAAATATATTGAATTAGAATGATATAATTTTTATACCTAGAAATTAATAACTGTAATCTAATCTGATATGCTATGTGTCCAAGGTGAAGATGGGCTTGGATGGACTAGTGTCTTTCCTTCACTGGTTATCACACACTGTTAGCATGAACGAGAGGGAAAGAACACAGCTCTGGAGCCATAGGTCAGGATCTGAATTTGCCTCTTACCACCTGAATAACTTTAAGCTTGTTACTTATATATTGAGTATCCCTTACTTCATTTTTTCAAGAAGAGCTACAGTATGCAGCTATTTGAGTCCAAATAGATACAATATATACCAATAAAATGTAGCGTGTTCTATTTGAATATGGAGAACATTTTAGGTTTACACACACAAAGTGTACAAACACTTATTAAATATGAAAATATCCGTGCTTAACACTACATGTTAGCTTCTTCCTACGTCACTGTTTTCCAAGTTTCTTTTACTTCAGTTTCAATAAATAGTTCCTGCTGAAAAAGATTACATCTTGATTAGGATTTCCAGGCATCATTAACTATGATTTTGAAAATATGAAATTGACAAGGTTTGTCAAATGTTTATCAAACCTGTTTTTGACAAAAAATACAACTCCATTACTTCAGATTCATGAGACTTTCCCATCAAATCTGACTGGTTACTTTTCACTGTTTTCAAAAAGTAAAGCTGCTGTGCATGAGGCTCACCTGTGAGTAACAGAAATCCCCAAATAACGGGGACCTTCTTAATCTCTTAAGAAGAAGGAACTGCACTTCTCCCTCGTCCAAAGTTGGGAGAGGCCACGCAGAGCCTTTCTGTGGCTCTAAGATTCATGCTTTTTCCAACTTTCCATTTTGTCACCAAGTATCTGTGGCTCAGGATGGACTTCAGCATCACATTCAATCAAGTTCCAAGCGTTCGGATGGAGAAAAGGAGGCAGGAAGGGGCAAACATACAGACAGCGGTTCTCTTTCATTAACTCATCAAACATTTCTTAAGCACCTACTATGTGTTAGAGCTTATTCCAGGTTCTGGCTATACAATAGTCAAAAATAAATAAATAAATAAAAAACTAGATGAAAATATTTGCCCTCACAAAACTCCCTTTACAGACTAAACCCACAGAACAAAAATCCCAGAAGCTTCCGCCTGACACTTCTCCAGCTAAGATTCTACAGAAAATAGAAGAAATAAATGTACAGAAGGAAATCTAGAAGTGTCTGTTACAAAATTCATCAGAAAAATAGAAAGGAATAGTTTCACTTTTGAAGCTAATTTAAAAAATGTATGCTTGAGCATTGAGTGTAACTACAATTCATAATGGACCACTCACCCAAAATGAACACTCAAGATTCATTTACATAAGTAAATGCTGGTAGCTGTCTTTAAAAATCCAAAATATTTTAATAATGTATTTATACTTTTGAAACAAGTGATCAAGATCAGGACAAATAAAATTTATTCAAAACAAAAGGAAAAATTATTAACAGGAAAAAAAATCACCCAAACAACTGGAAATTGAAAGTGAGAAACTATTTAGATGAGCATTAGAAGAATGAATATAGATTGGCAGCCCCTAATAAAACAGAGCATATTAAAGTAAATTGCAAGTAAAAATAAAGATAATTCAAAAGCATTAAAATATGGATTTTAAGGTAAATATAGTTTGAAACAGCCCCCTTACAGTAGATGAATTTCTAGGAATTTCTGGAGGTGAAATACTGTATCTAAAATCCACTTCCTGATGCTTCCAATGCTAGGTTTTTCTCTCCTTCCTTCCCTCTTTCCTTCCTTCCTCCCTCCCTTCCTTCCTCCCTCACTTCCTTCCTTCCTTCCTCCCTTTGTTCCTTCCTTCTCCCCTCTTTCCTTCCTTCCCTCCCTCTTTCCTTCCTTCCTTCTTTCCTCTTTCATCTCTCTCTCTCCCTCTCTTCAAACTTTAAATATAAATTTAAAGCATCTGTCAAATAGGGGAGCGTTCAGTAGATTCAAGTCTGAGAAAAATTCTCACTTCACAAAGTCAGAGTGGCTTGGAGACTTCCTTTGGCAATTTACCTAACCTTTCTTTATGTGGCTTTCACCAGAATGGAATATGTTAGATAAGAAGGCTTAGAAAACTAGAACAATAAAGAAGCTGATTTTCCTCTTCTCTGAGTCATAATTTACATTGTAAAAACCTGACAGCCTGCCTCCACAGCTGTGCAGTGTGTTGTATTGGAAACAGCGCTGGACAGGCACTGGGAAGCTTCTATGTACTTACATCGTCCTAGGGTTATCACTTAACCTTCTTGAACCTCAGTGTCCGCATCCTGAAAATGAAGTTGGCTATGATGACCATTATTATGGCTTATAATTCTATAATTCTATTATTCTAATTCAATATCTTACTTGGAAGAGTCTGCTTTAAGAAGGAACTAGTTGTGTGTGTTTGTGGGAGAGAGGCAGGATGACACTGCATAGACAGTGACCAGTCTCTCCCGACCATCCATCACAGTTCGGTCCTCTTGGACTGTATTAACAATGAATCAACCAATCAAGAAAGGAAAGTCAGGCATGTGTTATTATACAGAAAAGCAGCGTAACACATTTATAAATCTCCTGACTTGATAGCAGGAGTTAGATAGTTCACTATATAAAATTTTCATGTATTGTTCTTTTTGTTCTAGAAAATAGTAGACATATTTGGAATTATTATCACTGCTGTTTTTCTGTCCATAAGGAATAAGACCTTTATAACCAAAGTGTAGTATATAAAGAAAACAGATTTTTCAGGAAAGCTAAATATATTTTCAGTTCAGTTCAGTGCGACTGATCTGCTGCGTTTTCTCTCCTGACTATTTTTCATTATAAGGCCAAAGTAAGCCTGAAAATTGCCATTTCACCATTTAGTTTTCTATGTGTGAGCACCTCATAGTTCCTAGCGGAGTGTATAAGACATAATAAACATTAGCAAAAAGTTGCTAAAACAGGATTTCATAAAACCATTACTTTTTTTCACTTAAACACATGACATTATTTTTTTGTACCTGACAGTCAAAGGAGTTAGTGAGAATGTTCATCAAAAAGAAACCAGCTATTTCTCAAGTTGACGAACTTAAACCGTTTCAGCATTGAGAAGGCACACCTATTTATAATGCCCGATCTGTTAAAGAATAGAAAAAAGAAAACTTTTCTAGTTTACGTTGGAATCTGGGGAGTGAGGTAGAGCAGGCTGATTGGCCATAACTTAAAAATCAACATCAGAAAAATGTGAGTAACTGTCAGAAATTTTCACTTACTTATTCCTGCCTGATAGAAAATGTTTTCATACCCATGAATTGAATATGAATTTCTCAGTAAAATAATAATAACAATAATACATTTTGGATCAATAGCTGGCATCAATGTAAAAAGAAATTAGTAATACATGAAGGAAGCCTACTGCCGCTATAAATACTTATTGTTGTTTCAGAACTTCTCAACACAGCATTAATAAAGAGAAACACAGACGAAGTATAGCAGTAGGAAAGAATGAAATAAAATCAGTCTACCTCCAAATGATACTGTAGCCTAAAGTAAAACTAAGAGTGTTACCTGGAAAATGACTAGGAATTATGGAATGCTATGCAACGGCCAGATACCAGACTAAATACACAAAACAGTGGCTTTCTCTTGTGCTACAGTCAATCATAAGGAATAATAATTAAAAAAAAGAACAATAAAGTGTAAAATAGTTTAGGAAACTGTTAAGATTTAGGAAGATTTTTAGAGCCAATAAGAAAAATATTGAGTCATAAATAAACCTTGAATAAATGCTGCAGTATAATGTTACTTAGTGAAAAATCCAGTTACTCATGCAAAAATGTCACTTCTTTCTGAAAATTAACCTACAAGTTCAGTGCAACTCCAGCCCTAATCCCAGTGTTTGATTTGAAACCTAACACAATGGTTTGAGAGTTTGTCAGGAGAAAAATGTTTGAAACTAGCCAAGATAAAAAAATAACCTGTGCATGGATGAGAGCTTGAAGGAAGAGAAGGATGCTGTGCTAGCAGGTACCACTTCCAACGGCAGGTTTGTTTTCTCTTTTTTTCTCCCTTCCTTCCTTCACAATTAACAATCCGATTCTAACGGGTATGTATGAACATCCTTGGAACAATGAGAGAACGCTGCACATCTGAGGCTGTGTTGGTGGGGTGCCGACAGGCTCAGCACTGCTGGTGCATCTTTCGGATGAACTGATCTACATTGCAGTGACCCACTTTATTCCTATTAAAGAGTTGGACTCACATTCTTTTCCATTTTGTTTGTGTAGCCATGCCTGCTCTGTTTTAGTTAATGTTTCCCTGATACATCTTTTCCCATCTTTTTACTTTCACTTCAGCCTTCTCAGCCATTATGCTTTTCAAGACTACCTCTTGTTAACAGCAAGTAGGTGGACAGAGCATGCTCACGTGTCATCTGTCAGTCTCTATATCTTAACTGGTAAGTTTCCTCTATTTATATTAACATGACTGCTGATGTTTGGATATATGTTTATCACATTGCAGTGTGATTTTATTTACAATACTTTCTCTATGCTTCTTTTTTTTTTTCCTGCAGTTTTTTTTTTTTTTTTCCGATCAATGATATTCCTTTAATCCTCTTTCTCATTTTACTGGTACAGAAGTTCTGTATTCTACTTCAATTTTTTTCAGTCACTAATCTTAAATTTTTAACATATATGTTTGATATTATTAAAGATAAAATTAATCCTCTGCTTACCCCCATAATACACATCTTCCTCACTGCCATCTTTCATGTCAGTAGTATCTTTAATTTAGATCCTCCTTGTTTTTTTAACCACTCAAATTACTTATTATCATCATTATTATTATACAGTCAATACCAATTTAAATTTACCTACACGTTTATCAGTTCTTTGACTCTTCCTCCTTCTAGGTTCTTCATTCTTAATGAAAAATGTACTTTATAATTCTTTTGGTAAGTCCTGTGAGTTACACTGTCTTGTTTCCCTAAAATGTCATTTTGAATTTAGTCTTAAAGGATAGATCATTTAATTTTAGGCTTCTATGTTGACAGGGTTTTTTTGTTGTTGTTGTTGTTGTTGTTGTTTTTTTACACTTTAGCAGTTTGAAGTTGTAACATTATTTTTCATCTTCTGTGGTTAAGGTTGAAGGTCTCTTTTTAGTCTACTAATGGGACTTTTGCAATTGATTTACAACAATATAACATATATAACATTCATCTGAGGAATTCATATTAGTATTTTTGTGTATAAACCATGGTTGTTATTAGTTATTAAGTTTTTTCTTTATTCAAAATTTTAATAAAAACTTTTTAAAATTACATTTTTATGTAAAATTATACTTTTTTCTTTTTCTTTGATATTATTTCCTTTATTGTGATATTTAGGTATGAATCACCATATTCCTCTTATTGTTGTTACGTTATTATTATTATTATGGTAAATTCTGCAACTTAGGCTTGGAGAGGTATAACATGTCAATTCTGGAAAATTCTGAGCCATTCTTTTTACTTCCTCAGGAATCTTATTAATGCACGTTGAAAGTACTCTTTCCTCCTCCCTATTTCTTTGTCTTTCTGTGCTGCAGGATGTTTTTCTCCCCACCCCTACATTTCTCTTCCAGTCTACTTATTCTCTCATACTTTTGGGACATCTAATTTACTTTCTAAATCATCCATTAAGCTTTACATTTCTGTGACTATGTTTATCTATTTTTAGAATTTGCACTGGATAACTTTTCAAAACTGCATTGGTTTGGTTTTAATCAGTCTCCTGGCCTCTTCTTTTGTTTTCTATAACATTTTATCACATTATTAATTTTAAATATACTTATTTTATACAGTCTCTTTAACAGTATTGTTCTATTTTCTTAAGTTTTGCAGGTGTTAATTCTCTTGTCTAAATCTTATTTGTGGTGAATTGTTTCATTTCATGTTCTGTAATTCTTTTGATATTAGCTTATCTTATGCAACGCATGATGTTATTATGGGAATTCCACGCATCTTAGTTTTTGACGTATCTCTTTAGAAAGCTTTGTATGTGTTTCCAACAGACACTAGAGATGTTTCAATGACCAGAGACCAATTTCTACGTTTATTTCTCTGGATGGGGTTTTTTTTGGAATACACATACAATGTAAAACTGGACTCCAATTAATCAGACACAGGCCTTGGATTTTGGATTCTCACTGGGGATGTTTTGTGCCACCCAGAGTCAAAACAGAAGCTAGCTCAATTACAGCCATTCGCAGCTTGCCTTTCTATGGTAGTTGGGAGGCAAGCTGGGCGGCAACACTGGGTCCTTCCACGATCTCCATCACATCTGGCCTGCAGCAGCACGAGCTGGCGTGACCACTGCTCTGCCTCTTACCTACCCCTGTGCTTCTGGTGCACGGGTCTCCCTTTCTTGCTTGCTTGACAGGCTCAGCCATTTTTCTTTATTTATTTACTTATTTAATCCTGAACATAAAGGTGGAAGATCTGCAAAGCTATGACAGTCAACCATGTTATAAAAACGAAGTCTGAGACCTTATCAATTAAACAAGGACATAGGTAAAGAGCATAATTGGCAAAATGACTAAAAAGTATGGGAAAATAGACCTCATTGTTAACCAATAAAGACAGAATATGATGCTATTTGTTTACTCACCAACAACAGAAAAGACTAAGAAGAATGGTAAAGTATAACGAACCTGGGCACCCTTATATACTGTGCAATTTCTGAAGAACATTTGTCTACAATAAAGATGCTTAAAATATGAATATGCTTATAACCAACTCTTTCAGTATTTCTGTTTCTAGTATTTTTTTCTTGAGGCAAGAATCAAATTTATCTATAAAATTTTCATTGTAATGTTATTTATGATAGCATTAAAAAATCCTTAAATAAACAATTGTGATGAACTGCCCAAATAAATAAATCATGGTACATCTAAATAGTGGAGGCATAAGTGGTTATTAAAAATAAAATTATAGCAGAATAAATATTGACATGGGAAAATATTTATGCTAGAGTAGCTAAGTGGAAAAAAAAAAAAGCAGGCACAAAGAAATGTGGACCCATAGAGACCAATGTAAATGTGTAAAACATTTATAAGTATAATTTTATGTAAAAAGTATCATTTATACACAAAAATACTAACAATGTGAATTCCTCAAATGAATTTATGAGGTTATAATCAGAAGACAGAAATTTAAAATGCTGTTTTTTGAAAGTTAAAAAAATTTTTTTGTTTGTTTTTTTGGGGGGAAGTCGTTATTATTTGTTTATTTATTTATTTCTTAACAGAAGTACTGAGGATTGAACCCAGGACCTCATGCATGCTAAGCACAAACTATACCACTAAGATATACCCTAGTCAAATCGTACACTAGTTTGAAGCTATACTAATTTCTTATCAGTCCCTGGTAATGTTCTTTTTATTTCAGTGACCTTTCCCTCACCACATAGACTGAGAGCTATCAAAAGCCACCAGTTTTATTCATTTTGACGGTCTTAATCAGAGCTCATAATAAATACTCAATAAAGGTATATATAATTTAGTCAATGAATAACATTAATGAGTGCAAATGTTTTAAATGGTGATGCGGCAATCACCTTTCTAGAGGATAATGATAATTTGAAAAACAAAATGAAATGAATCACTGTATTAAAATGCACCACGGTGGTAACATTTCTACAGAGTGGATCAAATATTTTAGAAGCTGATCTTTTTAAAGAAATAACATTTGAAATGCAATAGTTAACTATGTGCATAAGGGTTAGCTTGTATAGGTTATTAATAAAATGAAATAGAAGTAAAATATTTGACTGAGTTTAAAAAAGTTTCAGCTGATCAGTAATAGCCTCATAAGCCTCCCCCTATAACCTGTTTCAACCAAAGAATTTAGCTGCATTGCTTCTGCTAATGGTTCTTCAGTTTATGCTTTTTGAAACAACTCTGAGGATAGAAAAGAATGAGGATATTTTCAATGCGTTCAATACTACACTTCCTTTCTCAGCCTTACAAAGCCCCACCATAAGTGGGTATAAAAAGGGGCTCTAACTGATCTCTGCTAAAGTGCTGGCTCCATATAGAAATACTGTACTCAATATCTTGTAATAACTTTAATGAAAAGGAATATGAAAATGAATATATATATGTATATATGCATGACTGGGACATTATGCTGTACACCAGAAATAGACACATTGTAACAAACTATACTTCAGTTAAAAAAAAAAGAAATACAGTCATAAAAACAACCCAGAAAAATAAATCTAAAACAAGATAAAAAACAATCCTTAAGAAGTAAATTATGTGCCGTATATGTGGCAGTAAAAGGTTTAGATACACATAAAGGAAGTGCCTTCTGCTCTGCTATTTTAGAATGGGATCCCACTCTGGAAGTCAGGCAAGTTGTTTTGATATATGCTTAGTACAATATTGCCCTCATATTTTAAAAATCAAATCAATTTCCAACAATACAGCACTTAGATAATTGTAAAGGGTAAGCTTTATGATTTAAAAGGTATGATTGACCTTGAAGAAAACAGAACTTTCCTAGGATTTTATGTTAAGTCATCCAAAGCTCTTCTTAGTATCTTAGAGAACAAATCCATACTTCAGCCCAAAATGTTACAATAATATAAGGATAATTACACTGTCAGAAATCTGGTGTGAGATTCTGTTGTCTGAACAGTGTGTATTTTTAATCAGTCCAAAATCTCTGATTTGGGGATTTAATACCAGTGATTGCTGTTAATTTCTTCAGATTAGTACTCATCATAAAAATCATATTTCCATATGAGTTTTTCTTCCCTTCGTAAAATCTTATCCCAAGACAGCTAAAATCCTTCTGAGAGCACAAACAGTCAAACCTGGGCTCATAACGCAGAGATAAAACACTCTTTGCAGCAGCATTCATTAAGGTACTAGACAGAGTACAAAAAGCAGCAACAGGGAGCTTTCCCCTAAAAGCTTTTAATACAACTCTTTCCAAGACCCATTAAATCGGCCCAGCACTAAAGCCTCTGGCCACCCCCATCTATTGATCCCCATCATTATGCAGCCCCCTACTCTGACTAAAGTCGGAGGTAATTTGTGTCTGATGAATAGTCCACTGAAAAGTCACCAGTACAAACGCAGTCAGTCAGAACCCAAACTCTGAGTGAGTCCATTGTCACGTGTTGTCTGTTTGTTCCTGAAAAGCCCTGCTAATATAAATATTTTGTACATCTTTATCCCTTGATTTCCATTTGACTTACCCAAACAGGTTCTAAAACAGGTAACATTTATTGAAACACGTACTATGTGGTTGCAGTAGGACGTATGTTTTAAACATTAATTTTTATTTAAACCTTACAACAGCATGAAGGGTCATATATCCCCATTTTACAGATGAGAGAAATGAGGTTCAGAGAGTTTAAGTAACTCTCCAGAATCTCAAAGCCAATAGATGGCAGAATCACTGTTTGAAAAGCCTTAGAGTGAATCTTTCTACTCACTTACCTTGTATTTTTATTTTGGGCTGGGTTACTAGGTGCCAGTTCGTTTAGTAGACATAGTCTTGCAGGGGTGAATGACATGGACACAATCCCTGTGTTCATGGTACCTCTAGTGTCATGAAAGCAAAAACGGTCCATGAGTAAACTCAAACTCAACTGCAAGTTATAATAATTACTATAGGGAACAAAGTAAGTTAAGAACATCTTTTGTAGAATTAGTAACTCTGAACGTTTCTGTCTTTCACATTTCTTTGGCACATTTAGATTATATTTTCAATAAGGTACACCCATAAAAAGATATTTATTATTTTCTTTCTAATCAAAAGTATGACTCAATATTCTTAATTTGGACAAGCAGAAATTCTTTTAATTTTTATTTTTTTATTGAAGTATAATCGGTTTCCAATGTTGTGTCAGTTTCTGGTGTACAGCATAATGTTTCAATCATATATGCACATACGTATATTCCTTTTCATTATAGGTCACTACAAGATATTGAATAGTTTATGGCAGGATACTGATATCTAGCTGTTTAACAACCAGTTTATATATAGTAGTTAGTATCTGCACATCCCAAACTCCAATTCACCCCTTCTCACTCTTTTCCCCCTCGGTAGCCCTACGTTTGTTTTCTACGTCTGTTTCTGTTTTGTAAATAAGTTCATTTGTGTCATTTTTTTAGATTCCACCTATAAGTGATATCCTGTGGCATTTTTCTTTCTCTTTCTGGCTTACAGAAAATCTTTTGTACACAGGGTGACAGTATATTCTGGACCATAGTCTCAGGGTATGTTTCTGGTCTCAGTGTCCTTTCCAGTTTAGCAGTTTGTGTTCTCCACAGTATCGCAGTTTGGGCAATAAATGTATATGAACACTCTACTTATACAATATTTAGAGCCATTTGGAGTGTGTTTGGAGAGAGTAGTGGTGAGCCTAAACTGCTGACTATGTCTTACACTCTGCTAGAATCTTTACATACGTGATTTCATTTAATCTTCTTCAGAACACCTAAGGTGATGATTGGTATACTCACTTTGGTGGCGAGGAAATTTAGAGGGCAAGAACCATGCTCAAGGTCACAAAACTTATCTAAGATCCTGTGCTTCGAAGTTTTTGATCATCACGCTGATCATGCACACACACACGCGCGTGCGCGTGCACACACACACTATACAAATTTATGTGGAAATAGTCAAATGTCTCCTCTTCTCAGACAAGATACAGATATAGAAACCGCCTGCTCTCTACCTTGTGACTGATGGCCTCAACTGGAACAATAAGAACAGAAATGTCTGAAGACATCGTTTACAACCTATGAGCTTAGACGTCCTGAATGTCTCTCAAATGCCCCCTGTTCTTCTCCCCATTCATTCTCTCAGTACTGATGGAGCCCCTTCTTCGTGCCAGACACTGTGGGAGGTACCAGGATACCACTAAAGACAAGACAAATGTAGTTTGTCCCTGCCTACATGGAGTTTTCAGTCTAGCGAAAAAAGCAAACAAAAACAAGTAAAGAAAAATAAAACAACCATAAATGTCTCTAAACCTTATGAAATTTAGGAAAAACAATGTCTAGTAGCTCCCTCACGGGTTATCTTATTCCAGTATGCCAACACGCCACCTCCCATGCCAGCATGGAAGCTTCTGAGCACAAGCTTAAAAAGTCTCTCCATGATTTCAGTTTCTTTGAAAGCTCCTTTAACATCATCAGCACAAGCCCATATGATGCAAGTCACTTTATGATCTGTTCTCTGTCTACAGTTTTTGTACCCATTTGACATTATTAGGCCTATGATCGATGGTATATTTTTCATGACTGAAAAATTGTGACCTGAAAAATATGCTCAGAAGTATAAAATAAATGCTACAAAACAAAAATTCATACATGATTAATTATATGTCTAGAGAAGGTACCATTATTTCAATTACATACACACATTATATGTGTTATATATTATATACATTATATCATATATAGTATATTACATTTAGAAATATATATTATACTCAGGAATTAAAATTTAAATATGCTGTTTCACTTTCTTATCTTTCTGTACGTCTGGTTAACTCCTACTCATCATTTAAAACTTGTTCAAAGATCCTCTCCTCTGATCCTTTCTAAGATTCGGGGCAGAGTCCAATCAGTCCATTACTGGGCTCTCATTAAGCCTTGTTTATACCTCTCATTTCCTGTAGTATTTATATTTCTTTAGGTATTGACACCTGGCATTTCCAAAGTTTTTATTATCATATATTACCATCAGTAAAAAAAAAAAAGTTGCATGTATATTCAATATATATATGCCCATTTGTATAATTATAAATGACATACATTTATTACCATACTAATATGTACCTACATTGTATACATATACAAAATAATACGAGATTAAACTAAAAGAATGAAGTAAAGATGAAAGTATACATTATTAGAAAGTATTTTTCCCTATATTATTATTGATGTTACAAGAACTTCAATTTCAATTTCACTAAATGGCATTAGAATTTAATAATATCCTTATTAATACCCTAGTGTGATAAATGTACTTCATTTTTTTAAATCTTGCTTTAAATCCTTGTGATACAAGGAGTCAAAGATACCATTCTGAATTCATTTATTTTGATACCAGGTTTTAGTAGTTGTCATAGCTGGAACAGATCATTTATTTACCAAGTTCAAAAATCCTGATACTCCTTTATATTTTTGTTTCTTATTTGTCCTTTTTTTGGAAGGGGGTGTGTGCAGACATGGGATCCCAGGTGTAGAAGCTTAAGATAATCATGCTTTTCCACTCATAACGTGCTGTCAATTTCAATCTGTTCAAAAGCTCTCTCTTGTTTATTTATTCTCTTTTATCACCAAACCCATGGCTCATCCTGCTACAAATTTTCCCAAAGTAATATGTCAGTGTTTATCATTTGGTGTATTTATGCTCTTATAGAAGTAAGCGATTGTTTTGGGTGTGTGTATTTTTAATTTCTATGAATGTTTCTAGGTTACATACCTCAGTCTGTTTCTCGCTCTGCCCATTAAGAATTTTACTTTTTAAGATCAATTCATGTTTCCACATGTACATTTAATTATTTTCTTTTAATTGATGCATAATATCCAAAATCACTTTACCTACCTACTATCCCAGTGATAGACATCATTTTGTCTCTAACTCTGCATCACCACAAATAAGAGAGCGACAAACACCGTAGGATGTACCTCATCAAAGGCCCGAGTGAGGAGTTCAGGGGGATGCCCTGGAGGTGAAATGGTTGGAACTGCGGGCACGCACGGTAATCCTATTCTCCAGTTATGTGAAGTATTTTGTAAGATTCATCAAGGAGTTCTCTTCCATCTTTGATGTGAATCAATTTTCCTGGTAACCCATTAAGAATACATTTAATTTTAATGGCCTCAAAATTTTTAATAAGTTTTAATGGGCTCAAAACTCACAGAAAGTCTTCATTTGAGTTATTTGTTTGTATGGTTAAAAAAAACAAAACCTTACTAAGAAATTTTCTAAATATGCCAATATGGGAGGTTTTATAGGTAGGAGAATTTTTTGTCAACAAAATATTATGACAAGGACAGTTCTAAATATCTCTCTTCGAAACGTTCCCTCCATTGTTTGAGTTTCTGATGAAAACAAATTACATTCTTGCTTTCTATTAAAGACCGTGTATGTGTGTGTTTAATATCTGGTAGGGAGCACACCAGCATGGCAGCCAGTCACAGAGGAAGATTCAGTAGCTCTGTAACATATGCCCTCTTATAAAAGAAAATTGGATAGCTTTCCTTTAAATCTGATAATTCAGTTGATTCATTTTTATTTTGAATTAATTTTATTAAGGGATAATAAGTATACAGTAGCCTGCATAAAGTACACACAGGTAGGCATATTCAGCTCTATAGCTGTACGCATTTTTATATACGCAGACAGTCATGTAACCATAACCAGATCAAGATAGCGAACATTCCTAGCATCCTCTAAGGTTCTATTGAATGAAAACCGAAGAGCAAGTAAAAGTAATTGGTGGTGATAAGTCAGTAGCCTTTTCAAATATTTTGACGCAAGATAATCAGTGAATTTCCATGTGATACAAAAGACCTCATGGTCACTCTGTGCCTCATTACATAGTACTGTAAAAAAAAAAAAGTCTTTCCTTTAAGATATTGTAACCTACAAATCCACTAAACCTGGCACACGTAAACTCTTAACGACTGGAATAAATGGAATGTGAACAGACAAGTGAGAATGTAACTCTCGACTCTTCCATATTGTAGAAGTTCCGTTCCACCGTCAAGGAAACTTGTACCTCAGTGACATACGACCATCTCACCAAACAAACAAGCTACGGCACCAGTGATAACCCGTATTTTAACTATCAGTAAATGAATATTTATCTGAATGTTTAGGTAAAACTATAAGTAGAAGTTATTTTTTTCCCAGAGGATAGTTCAGCACAACCTGTGAAGATGCACCCCTCTCTGGAGGTGCTCAGTGGGTTTGCATATTCCCTCAGACTGTGAAGCCCTCTGAGAAGTAAAGCTATAATGATTCATGGTTGTAACTCCAGGCCTTGAGTACCTCACATGTTATCTGGATGAAACCAGGATGTCACCATTGTAAGCTAACTGACTGAATGAATGGGGTCAATCAGTCAGTCAATCAAGGAGCAAGTACAGAACGCCCAGGACTCCCAGCACACTGGCCCACAGAACCAAAGACGATATGGCATAGGTACCAACGTTTTCCTGACATTTCTAAGTTTAACAAAATACCATTATAGGGGAGCAAATCCTGAACACTGACATTTTTCTTTAGTAATTATCCCTTGAATGTGTGTTTATTTTTAAGTAATTCTTTCACAAAAGATTGTATTTCCCACAAATCTCTTTCAGAATAGTGATTCCCAGGGAAGTGGCTTTCAAGATTCGGCTCAGGGATTAATTGCATGCTCACCAGCTCTAACTGCACACAATTCCACTATGACAAATACTCAGTAACACTCCGGGCTAATTGATGAATTGCTGGACGTCCCTGACCATGGCACAGGTGCCGTTGCATGATGCCCATACAGGGTCCACGACCATAAGACCAAAGAAAGTAATCAACACTATCTGCATCTCAAAAGGATAAAAAAGGAATCACTTTTACAAGGACCTTAAGCTGAATAAGGGCAGAAATTCTAAAAGCAGAACAAAGATATATTTTAAAACACGTTTCAGCCGCAAAAACATTCGTGCATTTTACCGTACTCTGTGGATAACGCTGTATTTTTCTGTCTGGAAAACAATCGTTGCCTTAAGAAAAAACATCTCTATGTGCATTATAGGAAATCTTAAAAAACAAATAGGAGAAGGGAGGGATTGCACTCTGCTGACCTGGGAGACGGGGAAGGAAGCTAAGGAGCCAGCCTTGAGTCAGCTAAGTGCGTGTCTAGTGTTTACCCACTCCAGGCAAGTCTGCGAACCAGACGCCCTTTACGACAATCCTTCACCTGCAGCAATTACGATGGGGGGCTTGTGGGGGAGCGAGCAGGCATCCAAGAAATACACAGTGAGCTGCTGATTATTCACGTTGACCACATGAATCATGTCACAGATTTATTCAAAATCAATCTAGGTTTAACCTTATAGTCTTTGTACATAAATTTAAATATATGGCTTAGACTGGGATTCTGAATATTCCACAAACTTAAGTCAAAATAATAGCACTGTATCAGTGTATCTTAACAGGGAAGGCTGAAATACCACCGTGCTTTCGCTGCTCAGAACCCTTCCTCCTCCACGCTGATAAGAAAGCATCACCTCGGACCTCTGGAAAACTTCCGTTCTGTGGACTGCATTATTTCCTGGGCTGGGGGCAGGTAATTAAGGCTGCAGGCAGTCAGAGTAAACTAAACAGAATCAATGTCATAGAATCAGAAACACATTCACAGTTCGTTTTTTTTTTTTTTTTTCACTCAGAAAAAAAAATGTAGATGCTTTATGTCCTTCACTTGCTCAGATCATGTTCATGATTCACCTACTGGGAAACAGATGGGGAAAGAGATCTATATTTTTGTCTGTCTTTGATGCATTAATTTAAATATTCCCTTTAGGCAATACTCAAGCATTTTAAGTTAAAATGTCCAGGCTCCTCGTTCTGGGATACGGGCAAGGTACGCAGCATATAGTGGTGGCAAAAGAAGTGACCTAGAGCTCAGGGCCTTGCAGTGTGGTTTGTAATCTCACTCGTCTCAGCCAGAGACCGGCTAGTGCGGGTTTCCCCATGGACCAGACGCCTGCTGAGGTGAGTGAGCTGGCACCATCTTGGGACTTCTGCTCACTTCTGATGCTACAGTCAGCTAAGGTTATATCTGTGATCCATTTTGTTTTTTTCCTCTCAGTGGGCCAGCATTCAGTTGTGCAGAGGGTCCCCAGCTTATGATTGTTCCACTTACGATTTTTTGACTGTACAGTGGTGGGTAAGCGATATGCATTCAGTAGAAGCCATGCTTTGAATTCTGAGTTTGGGTATTTTCCAGGCTTGTGATATGTGGTACAATACACCTTCACGACGCTGGGCGGTGGCAGCTCCAGGTCAGCCACATGGTCGTGAGGGAAAACAATCAAAAACGCTCACCGCCATTCTGTACCCAGACAACCATTCTATTTTCACTTTTGGTACAGAACTCAACCAATTACATGTAATCGTCAGCACTTTATTACAAAACAGGCTTTGTATTAGATCTCTGATTTTGCTCAGCTGTATGCTAGTGTAAGTGTTCTGAGCCTGTTTGAGGTGGGCTGGGTTGAGCTACGATGTTTGGTAGGTTAGGTGTGTTAAATGCATTTTCAAGTTATATTTTCAATTTACGATGGGTTTCTTGGGACATAGCCACATCATAAGTCGAGAGAGATCTATATTTCCTCTTGATATGGTACCTTGGGTCTCAAAGGCTCCGTACACCACTTGGAACAACTGCCGTGACCTCTATCCATCTCCTTCCTGGAACGTCTCAACTCAGATCCTCGTAGCTGAAATTATGTGCCTCATGCCTCAGCATAACACAATGAAAAGACCACAAGGCCTCAATCACACCTACATTTTCATATATAAACATCTGAGTTCTGCTCTTTCTATACAAGAACTGTGGACAGCCAGATTCAGTCCACAGTCACGCTGCCTGCAAAGTTTACTTTGATTTAACTCCAAGCTGGCCCCTGGAAATCTGTGAGCCCACCCTTCCCAAAGCAAAAGCCCAGAAGGGCAGTAGGGGCCCGTGTATCTGTCCTACTGCTGGCTCCCCTCGTACACATGGTCACCCCAGCCAATAGAAATAGTCACGTGGCATGAAGATCTCTCTTTCCTTATTTCTACATTCTCAGTAGTTTGTGAGTGCATCTAACTGGCAGAATCTAATTCACATCCAGAACTTTAGCGGTAATGAAATCTGAGAACGATATATTTTAATTTTCTACCTTCTGCAGTACAGGGAGAGAAACTAGAAGGGAGTAAAACCACCATATCCATTTCGAGCACGCCCATAATTACTCTCACTCTCATGATTTCACATAGATTTATCTTAGCTCAGAAGTCTGCTTACTCTGGGGAATTTTCTGGACATTCTAATGGGAACTGAAATCTCTTATCACTCATATCTCCATAAGGAAATTTACATTTTATGGTTATAAAGGACATTAATAATTATTATTACTTCCCTAGGACAGCAGGACAAAATGCCAACAAATCTTCTCTATTAAGTTCTCTTCAAGCTCTGCACGAGGGGCAGATGACTAGCCTGGGCAAATTCCCGGCCCCCTCCCTCCGGCGCCCTCTGGGGCTGCTTCATCTGTGTAGGGAGTGGTTGGTCCTTTCATTTAAAAGCCTAGTAAGAAAGCTTGGGCTTGGACTTTTGCCCAGGAAGGCCTAATGCGGTGGAAGCCCAGAGGGATTTTGAGTTTTCTGCCGTTTCCATTCACTGGAAACTGAAACGCCCTTCTATTTCCTGAATTTAATGGCCCCCAGTTCTTTTTCCCCCCAAAATCTCAACTATGGGAAGCAGGCCTATATTCTCTCTCTTGCTCTCTCTCTTTATTTTTTTTTTTTGCATACCATCCTGGCCTACAAGCAGACTGCTTAGATTCAAAGTTTTCTACGTTCAGATAGAGGGCTCGGTGCAATGTACGTGATACTTCTCCCAGCGGACTTCACGTATCATTGAGGCAGGGGCACAGGTTCTGGAGCCAGACTGCTTGAGGTCGGTGGCTAGTCCACTGAGCAGGTGTGTGCCATCGGGGACAAGTTTCTTAACCTCTCTGCGCTGCGTTTTCCTCATCTGTATAATGAGGTGAAAGAACACATAGGAATTCAGTGAGGATGAAATCAGTCAGTATAAGTGAAGTTCTTAGAACAATGCCTGGCCCTGTAATAGTTAAGCTAATAGAATTCTTCCTACTTTTATCAACAGAGCATCCAGAAGTCACTCTTGGTGTCCTAAACTTTGCATAGTGATATAAATCTTCAAGGGACAGTGTGATCTGAGTCAGAAAGAAGTCTTTTCATTTAGGGCAGACCACACATCACTGCTACTTGCTAATTTTTCTCTCAAATCAACATTTATTGAGCCCAATGTATCACTCTGTGTCTTATCTCCTTTACCCTTCACAGCA
Organism: Camelus ferus; assembly: GCF_009834535.1. Taxonomy (NCBI): domain Eukaryota; kingdom Metazoa; phylum Chordata; class Mammalia; order Artiodactyla; family Camelidae; genus Camelus; species Camelus ferus. Next base: position 70,004,334 of record NC_045704.1, on the reverse strand, counting down.
ACCTTCTCAGATACTTAGTATCTCCATTTTACTGATGATACACTGGACACAAAGAGAGGTTAGATCATTTTCCTGTCAACAAGGTCTAATACGGTGACTGGCTAGGATTCAAACCTAAATCTGTCTGAGTCAAGTCCAGTGCCTTTTCCACTGCTCTGTACTGCCTCTCTAAATAGTAACAAATCCCTGGAATTAGTTACAGCTTATAAAGCAATCGTACATACATTATTTCATTTAATTTAATTATCAAAACAACTCTTATGATACTGACTGTCAGGGTCATTCAGCTGCAGGTAACAGAGAGTCTGGATGATAGTTATTTAATCAAATAGGGGTTTATGTTTTGCACATAAAAGTAAGTCCAGACCTAGCTGGCTGCTGGCACTGCATCACTGGTTCAGTGATACCCATCAAGAACCCAGGCTCCTTCCATCTTTTCCCTCCACCATTCTAGGCATGTTGACTTTTCATTCTTAAGCCTGTCATCTTGTGTTTGCAAAATGTTTCTCATTGCTCCAGGCAAAACAAGGCAGAAGCAGGTATTTGGAGCAGATGCTGGCAAGGGAGGGAAGCAAACAGAATTTCCCTCTTTCATAAAGGAGAAAAAATATCCTCCCTGGCAACAGATCAGTCACACGGCCACACCCAGCCACAAAGGAGACTGGGAAGGTGACAGTTAACTTTTTTCACAGTCTTCTGTATTATCAAAAAATTTCTCAGGTAGGGTCACAGATACAGAGACATTGTGACTTGTCCAGTATCCCAGAGATCATATCCAGTGTCCCAGTAGTTTTAAGTAAAAATTTTGCTGACCCTAGCCTCGAAAATTCCTACTGTATGACAATAGCCACGTAACTGGGCTTTGTTTCTCAGTTTTTCAGATGGGCAGTAAGAAGAATGGTCCTTAAATTCACTTTGGGGGATATTATTTATATCATAATTTATATGATTTTTTTTCAAAAAACAACAAGGAGGATTATAATAAAAGATATACCTCTAGTAATGTCACACCAAATGAAATTTAAAAAAAGATATGATGAAGACGAGAAATAAAAAGCTAACCACAAGGGTTATAGAGTTACCGAGATTAATCTTTAAATGTTGTATACATCTTGGCACCTGAAAGGAAGAATCAAACGGGTTTATATAACTTCCCTTATATTCTGGAACCCAGATAAAAACATTCCAAATCTGAAAGACAAACTCTTTTCCCTAATTAAATTTTTAAAAATTAAAAAAATAACTTATGTGCTCTAATTTAACCAGAGATTAGAACCTGGAATGATTAAACAAATGGCTGGCCAGAATGCTTCTTACACCGTCTTCAGAGGACATCACTTCCCTCAGCCAGGCTTTCTTTTTGCATAGACTTTTGAACCTTAATTACAGAAGTAATACACGCCCGGTGGGAACAAACACACATGTACATACAGGCAGAAACTCGATAAAATGGAAAGAGAAATAAACCACTCTAATCCTACCACCCGGAGATGACTGCTTACACGTTGCTGCAGTATCTCGCCAATATATTTTCATGCATAAAATGTATCTTTTTCTTTCTACAAATGCTACTGTACTGTATATGCTGTTTTGTGTCTGATTATTTCATTTATGAATGTATTAAGGAACACTATCCCTAACCAATGAATAGTACACACAACACGATTTTTAATTTCACTGTCATATTCCATTATATGGACAATGTATCACAGCATTTTAACCAGTTTCCTAATTTTAGATTTTGGGGTTTAGATTTTCCTCTCTTATAAGTAGTAAGGTACTTAGTATCATTGTACATATATCTCTGCGTGCATTTAAGATAAATGACTACAAGTGGAATTGCTATGTCAACGTGTTGGAGCGTTTTTAAACCCTTTGTCACATACTGTAAAATTCATCTCTTGAAATTTATTCGCTCACCATCTCAGCCAGGCTTTTGACAGGAGCTGGAGAGCAGACAATCTGAATTATACTCTCTGATGAGTACTACCAGGATGCGCTACCGTGACATCTGAAACAAGCTTCCCCATTCTCTCATCTGAAGTTTGGAGGTGGGATGGGAAGTCCTGCCCTGGGAATCTGCTCTGTCTATTTAGTAGTCAGCTGTTGAAGATCGGATGAGATAACATATACGAGCATTCTTTACAAAGGCCATAGAACTTCGCAAATGTAAGGAATTGCTCATTCAACAAGGGCATTCTTCTAGGGGTATCACAGAAGGAAGCAGCATTTCTAATGACCATAAATGAGAAGTAAGAAAAACAGTCTCCCTAGAGAATGCTCTTAGGGATGGACTGCACATTGCTCTTTGCTTTATGTTTTAGGAAATATTTAAAGAAATGTGAACACACACTCAATTGTACAGGCTCTTTGCTGGGTGTTGCCCTGTTAGTGATCTTCTCATAGAGCCCAAGGGCAACTGTATATTAAAAGGCAACACAAGGGAGGCAAGGGGTAGCTCTCAACCCTCTTCTGATGGATAGGAGGAAACTGAGCCTAATATTCATGAAACACAAAGATTCCTGGCAATAAATGCTGTGCTTTGTAATATTTCAAAATCGCTTTGTATACTGAATACATTAAAAACTCACTGAATCTGCTTAAACAAGATTATTATTCTTACTAATTTTATGTCCACTTTCAAGTGAAATCATTATTATCAATGCCTCCTCTAGAATCTTGGCCTTTTTTTTTTTTCTATTTACAACATCAAAAGGGATAGCATGCTAGAATGATTTGTCCAACATAAATGATGGTGAATAGTCAAAACAGCAAAGCATGTGAGTAGGTGATGAAGACGGCTGAGCTTTACATAGGAACGCCCCATGCCAACAGTAATTCTGAATAGCCTTGTTTTTAGTAAGTTGGTCAGAACTTGAATATCATCTAGTGTCTTTTTTGGGGGGGGGTGTCTACCCGTTTGGCAGAGATTGTCAGAGAGGATTCCATTTCTGACAAAATTTGACTCTTGGCATCAAAGAATTAATAGCACTGAGTTCAGCGCAGGAGCAATTTACACACTGATGCCTTTCCATGGAGTTTTCTCTTCCTGTTAAATCAGCTGTTCACCAAAAAAAAAAAAAAAAAAAAAAAGTATTGCCTGCACTTGTCACATCACATGATTCTACGCTCAGACAACCCCTGAAATTCATAGCATTTTTCCAGTGTCACATACTGCATGTCACGCTGGCTGTTACAGCTTCGGTACTTTTTCCTCCAATATTTTAATGGGCAAACTCGAGTAATATATTTCCCAATTTCAAACCCTTCAGCACTGACAGTCCAAAACTCCTGAGGATATGAACTAATGCAAAAGGTTCCGGCAGCGCTGAGCGTCCTCAGCGCTGGTCTATCAGTGTCAAGTCCTCAAGCTCTTGAGAAATAATTTTACTTATTAAAACACATTTTCCCTCAAAAATACTGGAGGAAATACAAAGCTCTCACTGACCTCTTAGAAAATTGTTGAATTAAGGAGAGAAGTCTATATAGGTCCTCCGTTTTAAAGTCCTGTGGAAGTATAATTAAAGCACCAAGAAGGAGCTCTGCTTTTCGTTCACAGATTTGAATTATTGAACTGAACCTGCACCTTGGGACCATGTTACAAACACATTGCTTCCCAGCATCTTCTTTCTCTCAAAAATAAAGATAGACAACGCCAACAAGTTGGATTAAAAATATAGCATACATGTGCAGGTTTTTAGCCAATGTCTTAGAATCCTTTAAGATCCCCGATTCCCCCAGGAATTTCACACCCCTCAGACTGAGACTGGCCATCAGCATAGTTGCAATGTACTCTTTAACAGTGCTTAAAAATTCATTGTGCATAGGACATTTTAATTTTATTTCAAAGAATAGGTCAGCATAATGACTAGAGACTTCTTTTGAGTTACTGTTAATGTACAAGAAAGAGCTACTTTCAAACTCACTAATTTTGGTCCACTGGTGATTTTTATATCATTTTTGCAAAAAAAATATATCTTTATGAAAATATTTACTGAAGCAAAAGTCCTTTTTAAAAATGTAAGTCGTATTACGTATTTCTGCGTGTGTTTTTCCATCACAGCACATTAGCCTTCCTTTTAAGATAGTTATGATGATTAAAAATTAGTACCACAGAAAGTCAACAGCAGACAAAAATCATTCAATTTATTGAGATAAAGCAATCTCAGTTTAAAGAAAAGTAGCTGATTGAGAATACTCATAAGGGTAACATCCTGACTTAAAGGTTTTATACCATTTCTTTTTTGGAAACATTAAGCCTTTATTTGGTAATAGCCTCTGGCTATCAGGTTGCTTACAGTCCAGTGGAAGAGAGCAGGCAAATGACTACGGAGCAGCCAGAAGAACAACAACAAAAAAGTAACGTCTAGCAGAGCAAGCAGATTTCAACATCGCTGCATAAAGGATAAGACATTCTCTGATAAAACCGTCAAAGAGGCAGTTTATCATTCACATCATCCCACACATCCCTGTGGTGACCTTCCCTCCATTTAGTCTGAAGTCCCATCCAGCTCTGCCACTCTTCAAAAATTACTGTACTTACAAACTTCCAGTTGCGAAATAAACGAATTGTGGGCATGAAATGTACAGTGTGGGGGGTACAGTCAGTAACTAAGTAATATCTTTGTATGATGACATGCCGTAATTAGACTTAGCGTGTTGATCAGCTTGAAATGTATAGAAAAAAAGCACTACGTTGTGTCACAGGAACTAACCCAGTGTTGTAGGGCAATTATACCTCAAAAGCAAACAAACTTACAAAGAAAGTCACAGAAAAAGACATCAGATTTGTGGTCCCCAGAGGCAAGGACTAGGGGAAGAGGGGACTGCGTGAAGGCAGTCAAAAGGCACAAACTTCCACTTATAAATAAGTACTAGGGATCTAATGTACAACCCGATAAATATAATTAACACTGCTGTATGTTACATGTGAAAGTTGCTAATAGAGTAAATACACACCCACCATCACACACACACACCACTTTTTAAATTTCTCTAATTTTGTGTCTGTATGAGATGATGGATGTATCACTAAGCTTACTGTGATAATCAGTTCATGATGCATGTAAGTCAAATCATTATGCTGCACACCTTAAACTTGTACAGTGCTGTATGTCAATTAAATCTCAATGAAACTGGAAGAAAAAATTACTGTACCTAGCACCTCTTAGCTTTTCGGGGGGTGACGGGGTGGTAGATAATTAGTTCTAATTGATTCTAAATAAGTTATCATAAATATTTAGAGTTAATTATAAGAAATCCCAATGCAATTCTGTTTATAGTAGCAAAAATAGGGACACAACTTAATTTTCAAAAAGAAAGATTGTTAAACAGTGGTATATTCAGGAAACACAATAATGTGACATAATATACTTTAGCAGAATAATAAGTGTCATGGAAAGATGTTTAAAATACACTGTTAGCTGAGAAAGATTATCAAACTATATGCCCATAAATGCATATGCAAGTTTAGAAATATTTACACAAAATACCAAAAATTACTGGGGGTGATAGAATCATAAATAATATCCTTCTGTTTGTTTAGGAATAGTTCTAGCTGTCTAAAATGAATTTGTAAAGAAAAACAGATTTTTTAAAAGAATTTACAGTTTCCTTAAGAGCTTATACTATGCAGCCAACAATATCAAGTAAGTTCTTAACAGACAAGTGTAGTGTTGTTTGTAGAGTTGTGCAGTTACTTGAATTACTTTTATTTTGACAGGGAATTTCGGAAAACACAATTACCTAACGGGGATAAATTAATCTCTAATAGAGACGTTTCTGACTCCTTGACCATCACTTAAGAAGAATCTTTGGAAGGAGCCAGTCTGGTTCACTAGTTTTATCCAATGTTTGAGGTTCATGAAGAAGGAAATTTGAAGCAAAGCTTTAGAAGTGTGATCGGGAAGTGAGCTGGCCAAGTGGAAGCAGGTGGTACAGATGGAGGCCTTTTCCAGAGAGGAAATGTTGCAGATTCAAAATCAGACTTGGTTCTCTTAGCCATAAAAGACCATCCCCCTTTTTAGTAAGCACAACAATCTAAATTTTTATAACACTTTTGTCCTTTAATTTACTTATTATCTGACAACCATAGCAGGATAGAAAACAAATTATTATTTTACTGGTTGGCACCATCTCTATACTTGGGAAAAGAGTTGCCATAAATTAGGAAACTCTGACAGAAGCTCAAAAGAAAACAACAAAGGAGGAATAGGGATTTGACGGAAGTTAGTGTCTTCTGTAGTGGGGTGGTGGTATCTGGGGAAGGAAGAAGTCATTCTATGTACTGCCAGATTCTGAAAAGGAAGTCATGTGCATTCTCTGAGGTGCAGGGTACAAAGACTTATTAGCTACAAACCCTGACTCATAGGCGTATACACTCATCACAGTCTGTAATGTAATTTGTAAACTGTTTATGAAATTGCAATAAGTTACTGAAAACATTATAAAGCTAATGATGATTTTTCTGGGTGGAAAATTAGAAAGTTATGTTTACCTGAAAAAGCTTTCTGCTTTTCTTGCATTTAGGAAAGCAGACACTTGAATCTGTAGCTGATATTATCCTGAAGAAGAACAGAGCAGAAACCTAACAACAAGGGCCTGTTAGATAACCGCCTCTAAGCTGCAGAAAAGCATGGATTTTCCCATGTGGTATGTACTCCTAATTAAACAGATTCTCTCTAGATCTCCGCACTTCAGTAGATTTGGACCATATTGCACAATTTTTAGTCATTTATTTTGCCACAGATTTTTAAAAGTCTATGTGCTACTTGTACTATACTTCAAAAAATTTTTATTTAAAAAAATCTAAATTGATTCGCTTTTAAAAACTCAACTCTATTTCGAGCAGTATGAGCCGTGAAATCATGCCTTTCACGTGCAATTTGCATTTTTCTAATACCATTAAAATAAGCATAAAATTTTAAACATCCATCAGCACATCATCTGAAAAGCCAGATCACACCCACCAGAAGCAACGCATCATAGACACTAAGAGCAAAAGCCCCGGAGTCACACTGCCTGTGTTCAAATTCTAGGTCCTCCATGACTCAAAGCTGTGCGACTCGGGGTAACCTCCCTGTGCTTCGGTTTCCTCATCTATAATTATGTTCTAGTTTTTGCATGTGAGAGAGAGAAATAAATGATTGGATATGGCGAAAATATTTAGGACAAAACAAGCCTTTTATGAATGCTAGCTGCTATCGGCTACTATTATGCCATAAATTGGGAGTGTTCCACGTGGGAGCAAGTAATGCCCTCCCTTGAGGGTACTTATCCATTTACAACCAAGAAGGTAATGCCCTGAAAAGATGTGGGTTCTCTGACATATTCAATAAATGTGTTGACAGCCTACCAGCCTTCAAGACCCCAATCCAGAAAGGAACTACACTTCAGAACCGCTCCAGGAGGCACTGGTCTGATGGCAAGGTCACCGAGACCACACATATCTTTGACTGTATCTAATGCAATGAGAGACGCTTCAGATGTCCAGGAGTTTGCTTCTTCCACGCAGGAAACTTCCTGTTCTCTTACTGATGTATAAAGGAGAGAACACAAAGCTCATAGCTTAATAAAATGACCTATGAGAATTCATAAGCTGATTTGTACGAAGAGGAAAACCTGAAATGCCAGCCCTTTCTCTGTTTATATCACCTTTCTTTGCTTATTTCTCCGTTCACAGTTGCAGCTGATGGTGTAAATGCAGCATGTTCCCTGCCTAAGGCCAAACTCCCAAACGTGTTCATGTTTGTAAACATCATTGACTCACTGAGTCACTTAGACTCCAAAGTACAGTTTTCTGAGTTTGAACATCAGGGTCTAAACACAATAAAATGTAATCTCAAATCCCATTTGTATTTGAAAGTAACGTACAGATATGCATGCACGGTACGCTCAAGCTTTCTGAAAAAGAGGCTAACTGGTTAGGTGAAGCCTTAGGCGGAAATTCTGTTGCCAGTATAGCATTACTGTTTGTTAACAGCGTTCCTGATTCTGGATAATCATAAGGGAAAACACTTAGAAAAAAGCCACTAAGCCATAAATCTCAAGCAAACTTGAGAAAAGGTGGGAGCAGCCGGCCTCCCATTATACAGCTGTTTCCCAGGAGGCTCTTCAGGCCTACAGAGGGCCTTCCTGAGTGTGAATGTGCTGTGCATCCCATCTTCTTCTTTACTAAATAATTCTGCCTGTTCAATAATCTCCAGTAGCAATTTGCTTTTTAAAACACTGTTCCCAGTCTTTCAACTAAGAAGTATACATCTGGACTATTTTGGGGTATAGAAAAATAAACTTTGTCTTCTCTGTAGGACTGCAATATAGTGTAACAAATAAGTACCATGTAAGTGATGTGCATAAAATGATACATTCCCCGCATTATTATAAACAATTTGAGTACCTTGCCAGTGTTCACAAGGCCCCGGAAGACGTGGCATGTTCTGATTCCTCCAGGCTCATCTTGCGCCCCTCTCCTCTTTACCCTCTGCCTTCTAGCCAAACAAGCTTCAGAAACTGCTTCAGAATGGCCAGTCCTCCTTCTGGTATTGCGGGAACGTCTATGCATGCTGTTCCATCTATTGGGAAGACACTCCTGCCCCATTCTCTCCCTGGCGACTTGCAACTCATTTTTGTTCAGAACCTAGCCTTAAATATCATTTCACTCATCCATACATCCACTCATTCATTTCATCATTCATTCAAGCCATAAGTGTTCACTGAACACATGCTAAGTTCAGGAAGTGAGTTAAACCTTGAGTCTGTGAACAAAAGAGATGACACCCTCACTTCCATGGAGCTTAAAACCCAATGAGGAAGACAACCAATGGGTACTTACATAAACTCACAAAGACCACATTTATGACAGCTGGTTTGAAGGCACACAATAGAATTCTACGGAAGAGAAAAACAAAGAGGATCTAATTTAGATGAGCCTGGGATGAGGTGGGGGAGGAGATTAAGGAAGATCCCCGAAAAGTGGCTGATAGGTTGAGACCTGAAAATTAAGCTGGCTAGATACAGTGGGAGGAGCTTTCCAGGCACAGGAAACACCACAAAGACCTTGACCTGCTTTATAAAAACCAGTTCTGCATTTTATGCTCTTACTGCATTCTGTTCTCCTTTGTAACATTAAGCACAGTAGTAATTAAACAATGGGGTGTGAAATACTTGAAACACTTGCCCCTCCCACTGGCTGGAATTTTTGTAAGATAGTAATAGTACCTGCCTTGTTCTCTGCTCCGTCCTGAGCACTAAGCACAGCACTCAGCCACGGCGGTGCTGAACAACGGTCTGCCAACCAACTGGATGAAGTAAACGGTGCTCATGGGCTGGGATGGGAAGGTCAGACTGGGAAGTGCTGCTTTGTTACTTTTAATCGACAATGAAGCCCTGCCTAGATATGTACAATGTGATTAGTCTCCCTCTGCCCAGTAAAAACATTTAGACTAAAGCACGCATGTTGGTTGGAGGTACAGGTGGGCGTTACACCGAAGGGGAAAGATCAGCAGTGGAAATACTGACTCATTCTGAATTCGCATATCACTTTGGTCAACAAAAACTCCTTCATGCTGTTATCTCCGTGTAGCACAACTTCCTTCTGGCACACAGTAGGCACTCAAAATATGTGTACAATAAATGATAACGAATGAATGAATGGAAGACATTGTTATGTTCCGTTATTCCAATTCATTCGTTCAGCAATATCCGCTGAGCACCTACCACGTAGGTAGAGTTTTGCTGGGTTCTGGGAATACAGAGGTAGACCTCAAAGAGCTCACCGTACTCAAAAGAGAAGGAAACCAAGATTTACAAAAGCAGTGAGGTAAGGGCTGAAAAAGTCATAACCGTAACGTACTATGTAAACTAGGAACGAGGAGAAAAGGGGTAGTTGCCTAAGTCTAGGGTAAGTAACAGTTTTTTAAGAAGTGTGTGACAGTTGCTAAGGCGCATAGAGCCAGCAGGACTTACCCAGATGTGCAAACAAGGGAAGTTCATTCATCCCAGCTATTTAGAATTTTAGCCACTGATAATAAAGACTAAATCACTTGGCTGTTCAGGCTTTCCAGCCATATGGGAATTGTCTCCCCAAAATATGTGCTACTGAATTTTTCAGGCAAATTATTTCGTGCTGAGTTATATTGCTGCGTTCTCCATATTACAACCAAAGATAAGAGGCCTAACTCACTAGATACATAATTAAAGGACATGAATTGAGGGTAGAAATGCATTCCTTAAAGGGAAGGTAATTTTTTGTTTTTGTTTACATCCTCAGTGATCTGCGCTTTCTCTGAGACCTGAAAGGATTTAGGGAGGACTTCTGTTCATGAAAGAACATTTCTAAGACAACAGTAGCTTGAAATTTACTCATGATGTTAAAATTGTGGCGAATGTGGCAGAAATGATTCCATGTGACTGAGACCTGTTTGTTGTGAATTGCTAATTAGTATAATTATTAACATCCGAAGAATTGCAAAGCAGGAAATTTTCGGCCTTGACTGCTTATCATTCACATGACAGTACTAAATTAAGACAAAACGGCACAGGAACAGAATAAGTAATAAAATGTTCTATAAAGTTTCTCAGGAACGACCTATTAAGGAACTATAGACAACTGCTCAGCAAGGCAGATTGCCATTTTATTCTGTTTCTATAAGATTTTTTTTTTTTTTTAGAAATTTCAGAGATAATGTTTTGTAAAGAGGAACATCTACAAAGGCTGTGTATTCAATTCCCTCCAGATCACAAGTGCGAGAACATATCTTCAAGGTATGGCCTTTCTATCAGTCTCCAAATATCCTTTATTAAATATAATGCTGAATCTCCTTTATTGCTCTCACAAAAGCTGAGAATTGTATTCCAAAGAAATCAATACATATTCTAAGCAAAAGAGAATTCATGGAAATACGCAGGCATTTTGGAGATTATAAAGAATTTTTATTATGTCTATTGGAAAAAACACATTCATACAAGAAAAAATCCTCAGACAAGTACTCTGAAATTGCTTTCTATCTGAGATTCAACTCAAAATTACCAACAAAATTAATACTTATCTTTGAGCTGGGAGTTGAATCAAATCCAGAACAGAAGTCTAATTTGGAATAATTATAATTTAAAATAAAAAAGTAAACTCAAATCAGTATTTTTCTATTTTGTTTAAATTCTTTTTGAACTAAATTCAAGAAAAGAATTACATAGGTTCAAAAAGTAGCCGTTAATGAGACTGTCATCCTCCACATCATGTGTGTGCAGCTACAAAAATATAAATGAGCTTTTTGGAAATTATAGCCCTCAAAATATAAGATATAGTGAGACATATCAAAATGAGTGTTGACATGACTCCCTGAAATGCCTTTGACTCACCATGTGTGTACACAGTATGAATTTTAATATGTAAGCACTCATTTAGGGCACATTGTTAACAATTCAGCTTTTAGAAATACTGAATAAAGCTTCATATTATGTATACATAGCTGGAAATAGCATACATAAACATATTAATTATACATTTTAAAGTTAAGGCATTGTTTCATTTGTTCATTTATGTATTTATTCAATATTGATTGAGTAGCTCCTTTATATGCTACACTGTGCTTAGTTCTAAAAATACAAGAGAATGAGGAAGAGCTGACCCTGACTTCAAGAAGGGTCTTGGCATTGGAAATACTCAGCATCCATTTTTATCATAACCAAACAAATTAAGGATCTAGTTAATAGGAGTCAGACAATAATAAAACTAATTCCATAAACTATCTTAACATATTTTTTTCATTCTTGGGTTTCACAGCCATGGGCCAACTTGCAGGGCATAGAGATTGTTCAGATGATAATTGGAATTAGAAAACAGAACTTTTCAACAATCATAAAAGAAACTGTAGTAATTACATTTGACTAAATAAATATTATTAATAATAGCCTAATATAAGGAAACAACCATCAAAGAAAAGGTCTTTGAGGGATGCAGAGAATGTAGGCACAATTATGAACAAAGAAGACAAATTTAATTGGAAGTAGAACAGGAACAATTCCTTTAGCTTCATCTGAGTAAAGGCTTTATCATTTTCTAATGCAAAAGTGGAGGTTAAAATCAAATCATTGTTTTGAATTTATTCTAAGTTGTCATACAATAATATGCATAGTTCTCACTCAACGGAATGGGTCTATCCATTCTCAATTAAACATCTCTACTCTGTAAATCCCAAGTTTAAGAAACACTTCAGATGTTACTACAAATAAATGCCTAGTCCCATTTGGTCACTGTTTTCAAGCTTCCTGTGCCCAGAGCAAGCTTTTCTTAAAGGTTAATGCTGTAATGGTGTTATTTTTGTTTGGACATAGCATATTATTTCTAACTGTTTGGCTTACAGCTTTGGTGTTATCTAGCATGTTATCCAGTTTTGCTCATGGACGTCCTTGAAAGATGTCCTCTCGGGTAAGTAAGCTGCCTAACCTACCCATGTGCCACATGCACCCCAGACAAAAGAGGGAAGTTATGAACACTCCCCAGAGATTTCAGCGATATTTTATGGATATATTGTAGGTTTTTTACACCAGCTTACATCAATAGCGTCACCACCCAGCTCTGTTCAACCTCTACTCATTTCTCTGGTTTTCAAAGTCCATGTTTGTTCAATTTAATCTGAGCTTCTTGGTTGTCGTCATGCATGAGCTGACTTCCTTTTTTGTGAACCCACAGCACTAATGTCATTGCCTACTGCCCTTGTAACTTAGATGAGAGCTGCCATCACCTTCCACTCCTTGAACCTGAGAAATGAGACCATTGCAGGACAAAAATTGAGAGCTGTCAGGTTTGGCTCCAACTGAAACAAAGTGATACATTCACCCCGTAGTGAATGTCCTAATATGTGATTGTTTTTCCTTGCTCTTTTTTACTTTTAGTGTTCTAAAATTTAACTTTTTTTTGTGAAAGATATATAAATATCTTTCACATCTTTCTCTACTTTCCATCTTTTTTTGTCTTTCTACCTACATGCTTCATCACTTCTTGTTGTCTAGTTCGCTAACACTCCTTTTGGCTATACTATTGCTGCTGCTAAAACTGTCCACTGGCCTCTTCATTTTGGTTATTGCATTTTTACTTTTGGAATTTGTATTCAGTTCTTTTCCAAATGTGATATATTAGTCTGTACAGTTTCAGTTTCTCACTAGAATGTTCAAATATGGATTTTTTTCATTCTTAATCTAATACTTTATCATTTTAATCTGTATCTGAAATTCGAATGTGTCAAGTTTTTACATTTTTTTCCTCTATTGAGTCTTCTGATTCCCACGCATGATGCCTTTTTCTGTATGTGCCTGCTCATCTCAAGTGCTAATTCCTGTGATTGGTTCATTCCTAGAAAGAATGACAGCAGGTTTCTTATTGGAAACAATGGAAACCAGAAGATTGTGGATCAATATCTTTAAGCAAACGAAAAAAAAAAAAGTCAACCTAGCAAAAACAGCTTTTCTCATATTAAAGCAAAACAAAAATATTTTAAGATATACAAATGCCAAAGTGATCCATCACCAACAAACCTGTAATATAAAAAATGTTAAAGAAAATCTTGCAGGCAGAAGGAAAATGATACCAGATGGAAATATGAATTCACACAAAGAACTGAAGAGCATTAGAAATGGAGAATAAGTGGGTAAATATTTTTTTAATTTCAAATTTAAAACTCCATGTAAGATGTAATTGAATGTCCAAATAAAAATAATAACAATGAATTGTGATGTCTATAATATATGTAAAAGTAAAATGGATGACATCACCAGCACAAAAATTAGGAGTAAAGAAATAAAAGTACATTTAAAGTTCTTAAATAGGATATGGTTTTATATGATACTACTTAAATGTCATTATATAGTTAAAAGTATATACTGTATATATACTTTTTTGAAAAAACACTAAAAAAGGATTGATAGTGGACAAGCAAATATAAGAGACAAGTGGAATTATAAAATGTGAAAAAATGCTCGATACAAAAGAAAGGAGAAAAGAGGAACAAAGAACAAATGTGACAAAAAAAATGATTAGCAAATGTCAGAATTAAACCCAACCATATTAATGAGAACATTATAAATGATCAAAACACCCCAATCAAAATTTTAAAAAAATGTCAGGCTGGATTAAAAGACTCAACTGTGTGCTGCCTACAAGTAACCCACTTTCAAGGCACAGAAACAAATAGATTAAAAGTAAAAGGATGGAATAGATATACTTTGGCAACATTAGTCCAAAGAAAACAAAATAGGTTTCAAAGCAAAATATACTACTAGGGATAAAAAAGGATCATTTCATAATGAAGAAGGGGTCCATTCATGAAGAGAATATAATAATTCTAAAAGTTTATGCACTTAACAGCCAATCCAAATTAACAACCCAATCCAATAATAGGCATAAGAACTAAAGAAGCAATTCTCCATCAAAGACATACAAATGGCCAATAAGCACATGAAAAAATGCTCAATATTGCTAATAATCAGAGAAATGCAAATTAAAACTACAATGAGGTATCACCTCACACCAGTTAGAATGGCCATCATTAAAAAGTCCAGGAACGGTAAATGCTGGAGAGGGTGTGGAGAATTATTCTACTCTGCTGGTGGGAATGTAGTTTGTAGCAACCATTATGGAAAACACTATGAAGATTCCTTAAAAAAATTAAAAATAGAGTTACCATATGATGCAGCAATCCCACTCCTGGGCATATACCTGAAGGGAACTCTATTTCAAAAAGATACATGCACCTCAATGTTCATAGCAGCACAATTAACAATAGACAAGACATGGAAACAACTTAAATGTCCATCAATGGATGACTGGACAGAGAAGTTGCCATATATATGAATACTACTCAGCCATAAAAAAGAATAAAATAATGCCATTTGCTGCAACATGGATGGACCTGGAATCATCATTCTAAGTGAAGTAAGCCGGAAAGAAAAAGAAAAATACCATACGATATCACTTACATGTGGAACATAAAAACAAAAGACACAAATGAACTTATTTCCAAACAGAAACCGACTCACAGACATAGAAAACAAACTTATGGTTATCAGGACGGTGCAGAGGGGATAAATTGGGAATTTGAGATTTTCAGAGACTAACTACTATATACATAGTAGATAAACAACAAATTTATACTGTATAGCACAGTATACAGAGAACTATATTCAGTATCTTATAGTAACCTATAATGAAAAAGAATATGAAAAAGAATATACGTATATATATGTATGACTGAAACATGCTGTACACCAGAAATTGACACAACATTGTAAACTGATTATACTTCAATTTAAAAAAATACAATAAAAATGTAAGAAAAGAGAAAAGTTCTAAAGGTTTATGTACTTAATAACAGAGCTTCATTATAACTGAAGTAGAAACTGATGCAACTACAAGGAGGAAAAGATAAATTCAGTCAAAGTCAGAGATTTCAATACTCATCTCTCAAAATCTGATAGAAAAGGTAGGCAGAAAATCAGCAAGGATATTCAAGATTTGAACAAGACTATCAACCAGCTTGACCTAATTGATATTTATAGGACACTCTGCCCAATAATGGCAGAACATATGTCTTTTCAAGGACACATGGAGCATTTATTTAGAAGTAAGTTGTCTGGATATAGAATCAACATATGAAAATGTTTATATTCATCAACTGTATATTTAGAAAATATAACTTTAAAATATATTTACAAGTATATAAGAATAAGTGTAAATTAATAGCAAAGATTGTACTCAAACTATCCAGAAAAAAATTACGAAATTTATGAAAAATCACTAAAGAATGCCTAAAGAGATACCAGATACATGAGTAAGAAAATTCAAGATTTTAAGATGTCAAGTTTTCCAAAACAATATGACTTTAAATCAATTCTAATCACAACATTAATAGAGTTTTTCAAGGACCTGGACAACTCACACTAAAATTTATACAGAAGGGGAAAGTGAAAGGATAATGAGGAGAGTCCTGATGAAGAGCAAGGTAGAGGGGGACTCGCCTGTCACATGTGAGGACTTGTTATACAGCCAGAGTAATCAGAACTACCTAGCACTGCTGACACAGTAATAGAACATTTCAGGATTGGCCCAGTTTGTAGAGTCCACAGACTCACACATATAAGCAAAACTGACCCATGAGAAAGGTGCATGGCACATTACAGGGAAATAAATGAGCCTGAACGATAAGGTTATCCACAAGAAAGAATGGAAATAGAATTAGCACTTCACATCACACATAAAAATCAATTCACAATGGGTTAAAACCTAAGATATGAAAGGCAAAACTTTTAAGCAAGATGTAAAAAGTATGAGGAGAATATTAATAAATTTTAATAAGAAAAAATGAACAAAAGCCTTCATAAAGAAAGGATTTGGATAAATGGGTCTTCTTATAGTGGGAATCTAAGTTAATGCAGTCACTATCAAACAACTGGGCCTTATCTCACAGAGCTCAGCATTCACAACCTATAATCCAGCAATTCTATTTCTAGGAACTTTTGCTCACACACACTTGGAGACACCTATAAAAATGTTAATATTAGTGAAACTGGAAACAAGTCAAATACTTATCCACAGTGGGGATGAAAAATGTGTACTATTTTCCTATGCTGGAATATTACACAATCATGAAAAATTACAGACTGAAGCTACATGTAACAACAAGGATGAATCAAAGAAAATACTGAAAAAAAATCTCATAAGATTACATGCAATGTATAATTCTGGTAAAGCTCAAAAGCAAGTAAACTAAACACTTTACTGCTCTAGTTTTCAAGTTGTGCTCAAATATTTTCATGTTAATGTTCTACATCATAGCCTACATCTTTTTATATGGATTCATTTGTATATTTCAAACACTATAAAATAAAACTTGTTAAAGTCTACTGTCCTCACTTTAAAATGATACTCAACTTCAAAAGAGCTGATTAACTTTGCCCTCAACATCTTCTTCAGTTAAAATCAATCAATTTCATCTCTCCTCAGTAACCCTTCCATTTTTTTCTGTTTCTTACTGAACCAACCTCATTCTCTTATAATTTCCCTTATTATATAAGCCATAAAAATAGAAATTGTGTTCAAATAGTTGTTAAGTGTTTAGGGAGGACTACTTTCTGAATATTTCTTGTTACTTCACTGTTAATATATCCCAGAAACAAGTGAGTTGTTTGGCTAGGAGAACTCCTACCGACTCATTTTAAGCACACAGTCAAAGCAGTAATGCCTAGAAATTTATTTCCCATATGTATAATTCATTTTTATCACATTATTTAGTAACTGGCATTTATTTCTATCTTTCAGGGATCACATAGCTATTGTGAAAATCACCTTCAATTATATGCCCAGCTTCAAAGATGCTAACAACTTGATTCAAATGTAAGTAGGCCTACCTAACATTAAACTATCTGATTAATACAGAGAAAGAGAGCATCTGGAGTCTTAGGTTCTAGTCCTGGTTCTGCCATTGACAAGCAACGAATTATTCAAATTAATCTCAAACTCCAAATCGCAGTGTTGTCATCTAGGAAAATGAAAAGGTTGGCATACTTCTCCCTTAGGTGAGCTACTTCATTCTGTTTCTAAAATAATATAAATTGCTTAATGACTTTTTTGAAAAATGAAATGAAAAATCTCTGTAAGAGAAAAGGATAGTGTTTGATACTTAGAAATTACTAGCAGGATGGGTAGTCAATATTTTGGATATTAACTAATGTCTTCCTGCAACTGTATTCCCCGTGCTGCCATGTATCCATTACTGTCCCTCCCTCCTCATTTAAGTAGTGCCTTAAAGTCCTCTCCCCTGTTCAGCAAGAAGTAGATACAGAAGATGAGACCTTCGCCCTTGTTGCAAAAATTTGTCACTGCCAGTGTGTCAGGGAAGAATATGGGGTCAACTGACATCCTTCAAAGTCCAACGACCCCCATTTCTGGGCTCTCAGATGTCTGCCTGTGATCCCTCAACAGATAAAGCACATTTTTTACTGGGTGTGTTTACCCTAACAAACTAATAGCCCCAGTCTTGATTCTAAAGAGGGACGTTACATAATGATAAATTGATAAATTAATTAAGAAGACAAACCATTCCTAACTGTCACTGGATAAAAGTCAATATACCAAAAATACATTACATATATATATATATATATATATATATATATATATATATATATATAAATGTATATTATTATTATATTTATATAATTGATGTTATATAGTACAAATTAAAACATATAAATATTTACATTATATGTATTTATAATGTATGATATAAAATAATACATTTTATGTATGATTATATATAAATACCATAACTATAAAAGCATCAAAAATATTAAATACCTAGGTATTTAATGGGATAATCTCAGGATAAATCAGACAAAAGAGGTGCAAGATTTGTATACTTAAAATTATGAAAAGTTGACTGGAGAAATCAAAGACCTGAAAAACAGAGGTCTATACCATATTCATGGATCAGAAGACTCAGTATTCTAAGATTTTATTTTTCTCTGAACTGATCTGTTGATTCAATAAAATCCCAATCAAAATCCCAAACAACCTTTTTCTTTTGGGTAGAAATCAACAAGCTGATTGTAAAACTTGGGTGGAAAAATAAACAACCTAGAATAACAGAAGTGATTTTGAAAAAGAATAAAGATAGATTTTTTTCTAGATTTCTTGATTTACTGTAAAACTGTAAAGTACTGGCATAAAGAAGAATGGGACAGAATGGAGAGCACAGGAATAAAACTATACTTACATGAGCCTTTGATTTTTGAACAAAGTTGCCAAAGTAATTCAATGGATACAGAACAGCCTTTTCAAAAAATGGTGCTGAAAACAATTAAATATACAGTTTTTTTTAAAAGAACCTAGGTCTTCACATCATATATATAGATTAACTTAATATAGATCTTAATATAGCCCTTGATGTAAAACACAAAACTTTAAAAAGAAAACACAAAAGAAAATCTTTGTGATTTTGGATTAGGCAAAGATATTTTATATAGAAGAAAAATGACAACTCATAAAAATTTTATAAATTGGGCATCTTCAAAATTAAAATGTCTGCTTCAAGACACACTAATAAGAAAATAAACCACAGACTAGGAGAAAATATTTTCAAAACACATATTTGGGAAATAACTTGTATCCATAATATATAAAGGGCTCATAAGTTAGTAATAAGAAAACAAACAATCCTACTAAAAAGTTGGCAAAAGATTTGAACAGACACATCACTAAAGAGATGCTGACGGCATGTCACCACATGAAAGACGCTCAACTTCATTAGTCACAAGTTAAATCCACAGTGAGGTGTCACAATATATTTATAATGGAAAGTAAAAAGCTGACGACCTCACATATCACCAAGGATGCAGAACAACTGGAACTCTCATACATTGCTCATGGGAATGAAAAATGATACAACCATTTTGGAAACAATCTGGCAGTTTCTTTAAAATTTAAACATACACTTACCATATGATCCAGAAATTCCACTCTTAGCTATTTATCCAAAAGAAAAGACAACTTACGAACATGCAAAAGTCTGCACGTACATGTTTACAGAATCATAATGTCTACATAGAAAGAACGATCAGCTCTAAGCCCAATTTACTATTCACTGTCGCTTTAATCAATGTCTTGTAAGTCCTATTTCTCCTATCCACAAATAAAAACACTGAGAATATTAGGTCTGAGATTACCCCTTATGGAAAAATGATTTATTCTCCAACAGAATTGCAATGATTTTTCATAAAATTGTCCATAAAACTTTTTAGTTAGGTGCAAAATATTTCATAACTCATATTTTACACCTACTGCACTCCATTAATAAATAAAAAAACTAAAGAACCTGTTATTTTTGAGATGCTGTAGATGGTATGAAAGCACCATAGGAGAATGCTGATCAAGAGAGGAACTGGAGCAGAGAAAGAAAACAAGAATCTACTTTAAATTATTAAGAAATAAGTAATAAATGATAAAAAAATAAACACTTCTTAAAATTATCTTCCAGTTACAAGATAAATAAGTATTAGGAATGTAATAACATGATGAATATAACTAACACTACTGTATGTTACATATGAAAGTTGTCAAGAGAATAAATCCTAAAAATTCTCACCACAAAAAAGTTTTTTCTATTTCTTTAATTTTGTATCTATGTAAGACAGTGCATATTCACTAAACTTATTGTGATAATCAGTTCATGATGTATGCAAGTCAAATCATTATGCTGTACACCTTAAACTTGTACAGTGCTGTTGATTATATCTCAATAAAACTAAAAGGAAAAAGCAGTAATAACAGCTAATTTAATGTCTACCAAATACCAACTTTGCAATAGATGTGAATGAATAAATACAATCTAGGAGATCATAGTGAGCAAATTTTTTTCAAATATTATTAAAATATTAGCAGGTGCTTGCAAAACATGGTGATTAACCCTTGAGGTAAGTATATTTAAAAATATTACTTGAAGAGAAGTCTCTCTCTTTTGTTCCATTTACCATGTTCTAGTTTCCGATGAGTTTCATACATAGGAAGTTGCACTTAATTGCACCGTGGACAAAAATGAGTGCTTGCTTTCATTCCATCTGGTGACTCAGGTTGCAACATGCTACAAGAAAACTAAAGAACTCTTTACCTGGCTGCCCTTACTTTCAGGTCTAAATCAGAGTGATCCTTAAATAAAAGGTTTCTGCTTTCTCCTCTTAAGCGTCCAATGTAGCTGCCTTGTAACTCTAGAACTGTGCTGTCCAACACGGTAGATCCTGGCCATTTGTGATCATTTAAATTCAAAGTTAAATAAAACTAAAACTTTATTTTTTCAGTTGCACCAGTCCTAAGTCCAGTGCTCACAAGTCACAGGTTGTGGTGCTTCCTCTGTTGGACAGTGCAGATCCTAGGAATTTTCCACCATCACAATAATGGTGGTCAGTCCCGATCAAGAGCCAATCACTTTCCATCTAAAAGTACCTCCTTACAATAATGATCTTCTTCCTCAAATGTTCCCCCTGTCCCTATTCCTACCTCTTTAATGTCCTGATTTTTACATCAAATTATTCATCGTGATAGCTGGCCTGAGGAAGTCATGTCTGTGTAAGATGTCTCTACTTCAAAGTTTTTCCTACCTATAACCTATTTGGTTAACATATGAACACGATAGCCTTTCTGAAGCAGATGATTCCCTCTCGTCCTGCACTGCAACTTTCTAGAGGCCCATCTGAGAAAATTATTGCATTAAATGAGATGGGAGTTTAAAACATCGTGAAATGCAACTGACAAAATTAATTCCAATTGCCTTACATAAAGGTACCATCAAATAGATTGAATATTGGATGAAAGTCTGTGAGCAGTGAAATGATAAACATTTCTATTTTCAGTTCAGGTTTTGTGTCTCATAGGCTGCCAAGGAGTTCCTTGTTTGGCTTGGTTTTATTTAACAACTTTATTAATGCCTTGAAAAGGGGAGTAAACAAGTTCTTAATGGAATTCATCGATGAGGCTGACTGGGAAGTGTTACAGACACAACCGATGACAAAGAAATTACCTAACGAAATGCAGAGAGTGCTGAGCTGTTGACAAAAGCACCCCAAATTATATTCAATTGTAAAAATGAATGCTTAGGGTAAGGATGCCTAATTCAAAATAAGAGTGCTCAATGAAGACATAAGGAAAAGAGTTTCTGGCCTTTGTGATACTAAACTCTGCAATACACAAACAGGTACTTACAAAGGAAAGAGTAGGTTCTATTCTCTTTGATTGAAGTTGTATTCTCTAAAATAGAAAAAAAATAGGTATTTTTAGTGATGGCACTATCATCTTAGGTATGCCAAGTTAATAAGTAATAAGTTAGAATAAATTTGACTTTTTTTCCCCACTAAATTGATCTTCAGGTTGTTTTACAGTTGGTTATATGTGTGTGCAAACAAGCACATGGAAAATGCAACTGTAACTAGAAACATTATTGTCTATTCCATTTGTAGTTTCTTATAATGAACTCTGGTGTGTAGTGAGAATATATATATTTGGTTACACTTTCTTACAAACTGTACTCTCATACCCAATGGTGTTCAAATAATGGTGAATAATAATTGTTGTGCTAACATTACCATCAACCATCTCTAGAACTTTTTCATCTTTCCAAACGGGAGTTCTATACCCACTAAACAATACCTTCCCATTTTGCCGACCCTCAGCACCTGGCACCCACCATTCTACCCTCTGACTATGAATTTCACTACTCCAATTACCTCATATAAGAGGAATCATGCAGTATTTGTCCTTTTCTGTCTGGCTTGTTTCACTTAGCATAATGTCTTCAAGGTTCATCTGTGTCAAAGAATGTGTCAGAGTTTCCCTGCTCGTTTAAGGTTGAATAATATTCCATTGTTTGTAGACACTAGGTTTTGTTTATCTATTTATGCACTGATGGCTATTTCAGTTGTTTCCATCTTTTGGCTTTTGTGAATAATGCTGCTATAAACATTGGTGTAAAAAAGATTTGTTTGAGTCCCTGCGTTCAGTGCTTTAGGGTACGTATCCAATAGCAGAATTGCTAGGTTGTGTGGAATTCTACGTTTAACTTTTTGAGAAACTGTCATTCTATTTCCCACAGTAGTGTAACCCGTACTATTAGCTCCATGCCCTTTCAGGTGTCACTGTGCTCTTGTATCTGTAGGAAAATGTAAAATATTCATTCTGTCCTTGAAAATTTCACCAAACAGTCCTATCTTTATATTTTGTGGACCTCCTTCCTGCCCACAGATTTGCTGGGACTGACAGCTCATTTAACTTTTGGCCACACCTGACACAGCCATAGGTACATGCCTTAGTGAAACTCCTACATGTTCATCAGGATACGTGTATAAATGTGTTCACAGAAGTAGTGTATACTGTCTGAAAAAAACAGAAACAACTCGTTTGTCAAGAGCAGAAGGGGTAAATTATTACATATGCACACAATGCAACACACGTTAATGAACTACGACTACCTCTGACGCCATGGGTGAATCTCAGAAAAATATTTATATTAAAAAAACAAGACACAGAAGACTACGCACAACATGATACCACTTCAGATCATTTTCATACAACTCAAAAGGAAGATAATCTTAACAATGTTGTTTAAGGAAACAACATATGTGTGATAACTTTATTTTTTTTTAAAGACAAAGGAGTAAATTCAGGAGGGTAGTTATTTCTAGGGGTCCAGAGAGATGGAAAGGAGGTAGACCACACAGGAAGATGAACACTTTCGATCATGTTACAGGTCTTCAAATGGGTAGTGTTCCTTTATTTTGTGCTTTTAACTTGGAATGGACTAGCAGACCACTTGCAGAGATGCTGCTGACAATTCTCAAGTGTATGTGAAAAAGTAAAGGAGGAAAAGGCCAGACTTCCTTCACTGCCAAGGCTCCTGCTTCCCAGCTGCCCACCACACCACGGTAAGGGGCAAGTGCATCCCTGTAGATAGTTTCCACAATTTTCCTGCGTAGATCCTGCGTCTCTTGTAGATCTCCTTTTTTCAAATATAATAGTTCTTTCCATTTTATGCCATTGTTTGCTTTCGTATTTTTAAAATTCCTAAAATTGACCTGTCTCACAATTGCTGCATACATATGTAAGAGACAGTGGCTATTCTCAAACTTTCCCAATTACTAAGATCTCTTTCTATGTCAAGGAGAGATCTTTCAATAAATGAATGAATGAAGAAATGAGTGAATGAATGACATAAATATCTTAGACAATTCAGATTAATTAAAATACTCTGATAAAATTGAAAACTATACACCATCAAAAAAAGCATTTATGTATGTATTTATATGGAAAAACAAATAAAATATATTTTTTAGAAAAAGCCTGTTTTAGAATTACCTTTTTTCTACTTGTTTAAAAATTCTAATGTTATAAGTACTTATCTCAATCAGTGATGAATTGGAGCCCATTAAAATATCTTTGATAAAGATTGTTATTTTTTTCATACTCCATGAGTACTTTTCTTTTAGACTCATATGTGTACTTGGTGGTGCCTCATTTTTGTTTTAATTTGCACTTCCCTGATTATTAAGGAATTTGGATTTGTGTAAAATGCAAGTTCAAATTATTGACCATTTTTCTGTTCTGTTGTCTTCTTCTTACTGATTTAAAGGAATATGTTATACATCCTATGTTCTTGCAGTTAGTTATATATGCCACTCTGTGCCTGGCATGTTCACTCTCTTAATGGAGCCTTTTGATGAGGAAGTTTCTAAATTTTAATATAATCCATTAGTTAGTTTTTATTTCATGGTTTCTGCTTTTTATGTCCTATTTAAAAAATTATTCCCTGCATAAAATATCATGAACATATTCTTAATTGACTTAAAGGAATTGCTAAACTTTGCTGTTCCATGGATTCCTTTGGGAGTCTGGAGAAGACTATGAGTGCCATTCAGAATAATTTTTAAGTAAATAAAATACATAGCATTGTAAATAAATACAATTATATTAAAGTGAAGTTCCACTAAGGGACTCTACAAGATTAACACAACCCGGTGTCTTTATTATTCTACTATTTGTAGTTAGATCTACAGCCCATCGGGACATAATTTTTATGTGTGCTACAATGAAAGGGCCAAGTTTCTCTTCATAACATATGGATATCCAATTGGCCCTGTTTCTTAAAAAGACCTTCCTTTTCAACAATGCTCTGAAGAGCTAGCTTTTTTTTATAAATCAAAAGTTTAATATGGTGCGAGAATATTTTTAATCTCCAAAATTATGTCCATCGATCTATTTTACATTCTTGAGGTAGTACCACATTGTTTTAATTACCATAGATTTATTAAATTTTAGAGTAAATCCTTTTATCTTGCTATTCTTATTAAAGAATATCTTAGCCATTTGCATTTCCATATAAATTTTAAAATTAACTTATTTTCTATTTAATAGATATTAAATGGGATATTTTTGAGATTGCATTGAATTTATTGATCAATACGGTAAATAACTACAATTGCTTCAATATCGAATATTCCTATCCATGAACAAAGCATATCTTTTTTTTAATTTAGACTTTCTTTAATTTCTCTCAATAATATTTTATAGTCATCTCCACAGAGTTATTTTGTCTTTCCCTTAGAATTATCTTAGGTATTGAATATTTGGTGTATTCTAAATGTTATCATTTTCATATTTCATATTTCATTTTATAATTGCTTATTCTTAGTGTAGAGAGAAATATAATTAATTGTGAGATTTTGAATCTGTATTCAGAAATCTTGCTAATAAGCTCATTTATTAATGCTAATAATTTATCTGTAACCCTTTTAGGTTTTCTATGTATATAATCATGTCATCAACAAATAACCATTTCATTTTTTCCTTCAAAATCCAAATACTTTTATGTTTTTTCCCCTTACCTTCCTGCACAAGATAGCACTGTTAAAATGTTCAATAATAGTTGTAAAAGTTGACATCTTTATGTACCTTCATGATCTCAGTTGGAAAGATTTCAGTACTTTTCCATAATGATGGCTAGTTGTAACTTATTTCTTGTATTTATCAGATTAAGAAATATTTCTTCTAATCTTCGTTTTCCAGTTGTATTCTTTGAGCATAAATGGGCACTAATTTTATGAAAATCTCTTTTTTGCACCAGGCAATCATAAAACTTTCTCCATTATTCTGTTAATACTGGTTTATTACATATATTGATATTTAAGTGTTAAGACAACTTTTCTTTCCTGGAAAATTCAGATTGCTTGTGTATTATCAAATATACCCACTGCTGGGTATTTATTTTGGTAAGTGTGTTTGCTATTTTGCATCTACATTTGAGTGAGATTAGACTGTATTTTACCTTAATTTAATGTGTCAGGTTTAAGGTCAAGGTTAAACTTGCCTTGTAGATTGAGTTAGAGGAAGACTGAGTTAGAAGATGTTCATTCTTTTTCTCTTCTCCAGGAAAAGGCAAAGGTGGCTTCACTAGTGAATTCTATCACATATTTTCATAATCTACAAGGCAAGTTTAACCTTGACCTTAAACCTGACACATTAAATTAAGGTAAAATACAGTCTAATCTCACTCAAATGTAGATGCAAAATAGCAAACACACTTACCAAAATAAATACCCAGCAGTGGGTATATTTGATAATACACAAGCAATCTGAATTTTCCAGGAAAGAAAAGTGTGTGAGAAGGTTTGAAATTACAAAGTCTATGTTTCTAAACATGATGACTGTTAAGTTTTATTTCTTCTTCTTCTGTCAGTTTTTCAAAACTGACAGAAGAAGAAGAAGTCCATTTCACTATTTACTTTGAGTTTCAGGTGCTGTTTTTCTAATTTCTTAAGGTGGAATCTAAGCTCTTTATTTAAGACCTTTCTATTTTCTAATAGAAAAATATAATTCTATAACATTCTCTTTAGCACAGCTTTAACAACCTTACAAAAAATTTGATGTTATCTTTATACTTACATTGAATTCAAAATATTTTCTAATTTCCTGTGTGACTTTTTCCCTTGGCTTTTGGGTTATTTGAGAATATATTGCTTAATTTATAAATATTGAGACCTTGCAGATATTTTTCTGTTACTCATTTCTATTCTAATTCTGCTATGGTCTGAAAATATAATTTTGCATGATTTTAACCCTCTTAATAGCATTAAGACTTTTTTGGGGATCCAATTTGTGTTCTGTCTTGTTAAATGCTCTCCGTGCACTTGAGTGTGTATTCTGCTGTAGCTGGAAGGGAGGGAAGCCCTATAAAGTCAGTGAGGTCAAGTTGGTTAATAGTGCTGAAGTATTCTATTTATTGATTTTCCATCTACATGTTTATTAGTTATTGAAAGAGGAGTGCTGAAATTTCTTGAAATTATAATTGTTTATTTATTATTTTTTCTTTCAGTTTGATCAGTTTTTGCTTTGTGTATTCCAAAACTCTTGTTATTATGTGAATTCACATTTAGTACTTTTATATCCTCTTGGTGAATTCACCTCTTCATCAATATGAATTTTCTCATAATCTTTTTTCTGAAGTATTCCTTCTCTGATATTAACACAGTCATTCCAGCTTTTGTGATTAGTATGTCAGGGTATTCCTTCTTCCATCCTTTTATTTTTAACCTATCCATGTTTTTCTATGGACAGTGGGGCTTTTGTACAAAGAAATGAACATGAGAAAATAGATTTTTTATCCAAATTGACAAATTCTGCCATGTGCTCAAATCTGTCATATTATTTGTTTTCTATTTGTCCCCTGTGCTTTTTGTTAATTTTATTTTTATAGTCCTTTTCCTATATTTTTAAAATAATTTCAATTTACCTTCAGTATTATCTTTTCTTCCTATAACTTTAAAAAAATTTTGTGGTACCTGTAAGGTTCACAAAGTGCATTTTTAACTAATCACAGTTTATCTTCAAATGATACAGGTTTTCAAATACAGCATGAAAACCTTGCTGCATGGTTCCATGTCCCTACCTCTTCCCTTTGTGAGTTCATCATGCATTTTACTTCTATTTATGCTCTAAGCCTGAAAATACTGTTGTTATTTTTGTCTAAACAGTTGCTTAAAAGGCATTTTAAATGAAAAAAAATGCATTTTATATTGACAATTTGTGGTGCCATTTGTTCTTTTGTGTATGTCTCCGTATTTATTGGTCTTTTCTCCTTCAGTGCCTAATAAGCTTTGTTCCACCTTGTGCATTTTTAAAGTCTATGTGTTTAAGTCTTTTTAAAATCTTGCGTTTCTCACCACGTCATTCATCATATTTTTCTCTACCTCTTGAACAATGGGGTATAATTACAGTGTATGTATTATAAATACGTAATCATAGTTGCAATTTCTAGGTCTCTTTATATTAATCGTTTCTTCTGTTGGTTACGGGTCATATTTTATGGCTTCTCTGCATGCCTAGTAATTTTGTGTTGGATCCCAAACATTGCCAATTTTACCTTTTTAGTTCCTGGATTTTATTGTATTTCTTTAATTAATATCAGATTTATTCCCAGAATTCAGTTACTTAAAATCAGTTGGATTCTTTCAAGTTCAGAGAAGCTGGTTGTTTAAGATTAGTTTAGGCCCATTCTTAAGGCAATACCCTTCTGAATATTTACCTAAATCTCTATGTAGCTATGTTTATGAGCTCTTTTCACTTTGGTCAGTGGGAACATGAAACAGTCTCATTCTAAAATGAGCTCACAATATCATTGTCCCTCCTCCAGGCTGGCAGATCTTTCCCCAGAGGAAAGATTTGTTTCTGGGACAGTGTCCTCTCAAACACGTACAATCAGTACTCAGCAAAGACTTGAGAGAACCCCTCTGCATTTCCCTCCCTCCCTTCCTCTCTCTCTCTCTCTCCCCCTCTCTCTCTGCAGATTCCTACTCACTGTACTCAGCCTCACAAATTCTAGCCACTTCGACCTCCCCAAATTCAATTCCTGCCATTTCAACTCAGTGATGTATTTCAACTCCCTCTCCTTGCAGAGCAACCTGGAAACTGCTTGTGTGAAGTAATCTGGGGCTTGAATAGGGACCAGTTCATGCATTTCCCTTCTCTCAGGGAACACAGTCTGGCATGGCCTGTTTTCCAGTGTCTGCAAACTTTTGTTTAATTTTGTATGATTTCCCACTTGTTTTAGGTAAGAGAATAAATACTGGACTTTTGACCAGAAGAAGATATCTGTCCACTTTATTTAATATTTTATATTTATTGTTATAAACTGGTTCATAATACCCTCTAATGATCTTTTTAGTGCCTGTATGGTATTTAGTGTCATTCCTGATAGTGACTTTTGTGCCCTCTCTCAACTTTTTCTTCATCAGTCTTGGAAGGATTTATTAATTTTGGTTTCTTTAATTTTAAAAATTAAAAAAAAACTAGCAAACTTTTAGGATTATTAACATTCTATTGTATATTAGTTTCTATTTTGGTAATCCCTATCCTTTATTTTTTCTGTTTAAAATTTTCTTCATGTCTGATTTGCTGCTCCTTTGCCAACTTCTTGAACTTGATGCTTACCACATTTGTTTTACTCTTTCTTCTTTGCTATCTTATGAAGTTAAGGCTGTACACATTTATTTAAGCATGAATTTAAGTGAATTCGTTAAGTTTTTATATTTAGAATTTTCATTATTATTCAGCTCAAACTAATTTTATTTTTTCACTTGTTAATCTCTTAATAATAGGGATTTTTCTTATTTTCCTATTATTTATTTCTAGCTTAATTTCATTATGCTAAGATTATATAATCTGTATATGATTTCAATTTTGTTGAAACTACAATTATGGCTCAGCATGTTGTTAGTTTCTATAGTTACTCTATGTGTACCTGAAAAGAAGTATTTTGCACCTGTTGATTATAGTTATATACACACATATATAGTATAATTATATACACACATATATCATTTATATCCAGTCTATATAAAATTTGTTCATGTTATTTTAATGATGACATGTAGAGAGTCCACTTTTAATCATGAATTAGAATCCTATTCTATACATAGTTGACCCTTCAGCAACACAGGTTTGAATTGCAAGGGTTTACTTATATGTGGGTTTTTTCAATACATATAGTACCTCTATTTTCACTTAATAGATATTTAAATAAGCTAAGTGTGGGGGGAAGTTTGTGTTCAATTACAGACCATCATATATGGAATCAAAAGAACTAGGGTTTAAGTCCTGATTCTATCCAAACTGTTTCAGTTTCCTGCCTTTGGATGGATCATTTATCAATTCCTTTGTTTTTGAGGCAAGATAGCAGTACGCAGATTTTCAACGGTGCAGGGGTTGGCACCCCTAATCCCCACATTGTTCAAGGGTCAACTGTACTTCTAAAAAATCTGTAATTGTCTGAAATCAATATTTCCAATTTTTTCTACCTTTTCTATCAATTACTGAAAGAGCTGAACAATTTTAATCACTATGATTTGGGCTCAATCTACTTTCCTAGTGAGTATTTTAATTTTTCTTTTATGGTCTTTGAGGTAATATAATGATGTGAATGTAAGTTCAGAATTACTCTAATTCCTTGCAGTTGAAATTTTTATTATTTTGAAATGTCCTCCCTTACAGTTGTTCTCAGTGTGAGGGTTGATCTGAATCACAGATGCCACCATTGAAATGTGACTGTATGTCCATAGATCAGAAGATATTTGAGGAAAGCATCTTACATGAAATATAGAGATAAAAATAATAAAAAATGGGAAGGGGTATAGCACAGGGAACTATATTCAATACCTTGCAAAAACCTATAATGGATAAGAATCTGAAAAAGAACACATATGTAACTGAATCACTTTGCTGTACACCATAAACATGGTAAATCAACTATACTTCAATAAAAAAAATTAAAACTTCAAAAAAAGTGGGAAGGAAAAAATATACTTTAATTAAACCTTTATTTTCTCTTAGACAACTTACTTTCTCTGAGACAAAGAGATAAGGAGATATTGTATCCTAATAAAATAGCAACATGAATAAATCAAAAAAATAGGAGAAAAAGAAAAACATACTTGAAATCAAGAACATGGTAATAAGCAATTAATACAAAGGTGGGACTGAAAAAAAAATCTTGCAGAAAGAACAAAAATTAAGACAAATTGAAAATAGAAGTGAGAAAACAAGAAAAGGAGTTTTCAATAAGAACAATGCAGGCTTGCTGTCGAGGTTAACATCCAACTAACAGGAGGCTCACAGCAGAGATAAGAGGGAACAGAGGAAGGAGTTATTAAAAAATAATATTAGGAAAGTTTGAACCTACACATCGAAAGCATCCACAATTTATAAAACATTGGAAGCATCCACAATTTGTAAAAAGCAATATACAGTAGTATTTTTTAATACATAGTTCCATAATTCTAGAGTTTCATAATACCAGAAATCAGGTAAGTTACTAAAAGGTTCCAAGGACAGGAAGAGAATTAGAACATGAGATATAAAGAAGTCAGAATGGCATGGCATTTTTCAGAGGAGGGCAGAATAAGGAATTCTATGACAACAGTAAAGGAAGACTCCAGGTCAACAGCTGAACAGCTGGCCTGCAGAACAACCAATACAGGTGGGAAGAGGGGGTAGAGGCAAGCCAAAGGGAGGTTTCTGGGAAAAAATGGAACTAATGGATCATTTGATGTACTTGTGAATTTGAAAAAAAAGTAAAGATATACATTGAAACATTTAGCAAACTCTAAAAGTAGATCTATAGAAATCTAAGCAAGTGAAAACAATTATTGATCCCAGGAAAATTAAAAAAAAAAACAAAAAATAAAATCATAATGCATTACAATCAGGACATAATGTTTACAACATAATAATGTAATAATGCACCCACTGACTTAACTAACATTATAATATTATTAAAATAGGCAAATAGTGGGAAATAAAATGGGGAGTTTAAAATGTTCAGAAAACATAGCAGGAAGTCAATGCCTGAAATGGATAAATCCAGCACTAGTAGGATATGAGTATTATTTATAAACATAGCAGTAGAATTAAAAAAAAAATAAAGATCTGTGGGTATTTAGAAGTCAACAATCCAGCTCTGTCTAAAAATCTCATTTTTCTTTTGATTTCCACCACTGCCTATCTACCTTTCAATCCACTGGCCACATGTCACCTCCAGTGAGTTTTCAAAATGCAAGTCTTCTCATTTTCACCCAACTCCTAAAACCCATTATAGAGTTCTGCAGATGCTTTCAAATCTTTCACAGGGTCTTTCCTGAAGGCCATGCAGTCAGGTTCCTGCCCTCCTTCCAACTCTTACCACTCCACTCCTCCCACCTTTTATGCTTCAGCCATGCTGACCATGTTTTACTTCTCTTTGAAAATGTCAAACTCCCTGCCACACTGGGGTTTTAATACATGCTGCTCCCTTTGTTTCAAAACACCGCCCCACCCCAGTTCCCACATCCCTTTTACACGCAAAGCTGTTGCAGGAAGTTATCTCCTTTCTTTTCCTTCAAACCCCAGCTCAATGGCTTTGTTCAGGGGTAGATATTGATGACTCCCAGTACATTAAGATCGTCTGGCTTGAGTTCTCCTCTAAAGCACTTGCTCAGTTTTTCACATTTAACTGACTGCCTGCCCCCACATCCCTCCCTCCCTCGCCATTAGACTACAACCTTTAAGAAATGACAAATACTGCCTCTCTTTGCTTATCATTGTACATCAGAATGTAGTGGTAATACTTGGAACATAATAGGTGTTCAACATGTATTTTATGAATAAATGAATCAATCAAAAAAAGACTAACCATCCAAGACTTAGGTGAAGTCTTACCTAACTAGCTCTCCCACTTACTAGCTATGTGACCTTGAGCAAAGCATTTAACCACTCTAAGTCTGACGTCCTCATCTGTAAGTTATAAGAATAATATACAGTTCAAAAAATTATTACACAGATTACATGAAAGGTAGTACATATAAAAGTAAGTTTTGCTCTGTGGATATTCTACCTAAATGGAAGCTTTCTTTTCTTTCCCTTTTTAAATCATTAATGAAAACTTTGGTATGTATTTGATCATAACTTGTATTCTTTAAACATAAAAAGGAAAAGAGACGGCACCTCACCTGGAGCAGTGTGCTTCAAGGGGCAGTGGGGTAACTATGTTCACAGAGTGAAAAGGGCAAGGCTTCACTAAGCTTCAAAGTTTTCAACCCAGTTCATCATCATTCACATACTATCCAAAACAAGTTTAACTATGGCATAGTTCATAAGTGCAAAATATTTGTGGCTGGAGTATATGAGACACATAATCACATCAAATGCATATTCAGTAGAAATTTTGCCATCTGTGGGTTTTCACATACTTCCATGTAACTGAATTTCTAACAAAAAATCCAGCTCTCAAGGACATTATATGAATTTGTGACTTGACTATAGGACACTTGCTGGGAATGTAAAATAATGAACAAGTTAGGTTTTTTTTTTTTTTAATCTATCTAGAAGATTTATCTGTGACAGATATAATAGTGATAATAATTTAATCATAATTATGCTATTATGCCATATTATTATGACAGTTAAGGTTATAATTTAATGTCACACCCTTTTAATTCAATAAAAGTTATTAATGCATTTGAAATCTTCTACTAGTAAAGGTTTACATCTAGACAAGATTTTTTTTCTCTTGATGGTATGAAAATTATGTGCTCAGATAAAAAATAACCCCACGGCTTGAGAGACTAAGTAGGTATTAAATCTGGATTCCAAACAGATATTAACTCTGAGAGAGGAAGGTAACTTCCTTAAATTTTCACCCCTGAATCATGAGTGTGTTTCTCTCTCTCTCTTCCTCTCTGAAACACTTATTCAGTACTTCACCAAGAATCTTTGTTTTTTAAAAAATTTCCCTCACCAGTTATTTATCTTTCAGCATTTGCTCTTTTGACATCATCCAATCGTGTTCCGCTCATGCCCAGACTGGAGCTGTAGTGAAGGCATACATGGGCATTAGACACAGGTCTGGACAAAAAGAGAAAAAGAAAGAAAAAGAAGCTAGTGTGATAATGCTGGCTGCTTGCCAAGTCTCTACTGTTTCGATGTGATTTCCCCTGAGTCTGGCTGGACAGATTGCTGGGGCCTTAGCCTTTCTAAATCCCATGGCAACCCCTCCTGAGCAGCCGCCATCTTCATTAGAGTACAGAACTTCAGGTTTACAGACAGCATTGCGGGTCAACTCCACCTCTGCAAAGCGAGCGAAAATAGCAACTCAGCCTATGTTCGCTGAAGTCAGTCACCTGACCAGTGCTTCTGGACATGTAAGATGCCCTCGAGTCACCTGGTGATCTGGTTAAAGTTCAGATTCTAACTGGGCAGGTCTGGAGTTGGGATGAGAGTCTGCATTTCGAACAAGCTATTGGGTCCTGGACCTTACTTCAAGTAATGAAGACCAAGAGGATCATCTCTGCTCCTGAACACAACCCACGGATGCCATTAACTGACCAGCTTCTTTACCTCTCTTCTCCACTTCTCCTAGATTCCCACATTTTTACCCCACTGCTTACAGTAAAAAGTAAAAAAAACCCATAATTCAACCCAGCATCAACCAGGCTGATACAAAACACAAAAATACTTTAAGGAACGTTTCTTCGATTTTACATTTTTTCTAATTCCAAAAAAGAATAGCATGGTTGAACGCACACTGGCTGTGTAATTATACAGAACTGGGTGTGAAGTCCAATTATAGCTCTTGATAGCCTAGCAAATTTTAGGACAAGTTACTCAATCTCATGTCAGTCTTCTCGTCCATAGAATGGCGATAATAACATCTACTTCACAGGATTTTTGTGAAGCCTAAATAAAATAACATAAAATAGTCCCTGACATACTACAGTTCTTGATAAACGCTGGGAAATAGTGGTGAGATAGACTCAGTTCAATGGAATTACTCAATACTACACAGAGTTATTTTTAAGTTAGGATTTAGTGTGCTGAATATGTCAAAGTTTAAGAAAATATTTTTAAAAAGAAAAAAAGAGATCAAGGTGTTATTAACTGTTACAAGCTTGGCAAAAGAGTCTACTTTAAAATTCTGAATTTCATTTGAGATAAATTATTTTGCGTTATAGAGTGGCTGTGTGGCAGATATTTTAATCAGCTTTCACCGCCTTTGAAATAAATTTGTTAATTGGAAACAAAATAAGTGGCTTAAAATTTCTGTGGATACAGCAACTCTAGTTAACATTTTCTACATGGTGCTTGAAAATAAATACTTGTGTATCAAAAAGTATTTGGTAAGCAGCTAAATATGAAGACCCCCTAATCACTAGTGCATCAAGATATACTGATGCGTTCATAGAATGGTCTCTAGTAATTTGCTGCTAATTTGCAGTTTTAAGAAATGCACAACAGCGAGGTATTTTTAAAGAGTTCTTTTGCAGCTGACATGAATTTGGATTACGTAAACTGACTCACCATTTAAATTCAACTATATAGAATAGTGCGCTATTGATTCAGACAGTCTTTGACCTCAGGGATAACATTTGCCTTACTTAGCTGAGGAAGCCAACTTTCATTTTGGAATGTGTTGTCTCTCAGCACCTCTGCCTTTTGACAATAATACAACAGAAATATTAGGAAAGATACGATGAGTTAATACAAGAAAGGGCACCCAGCTTTACCCAAACTGCTCATGCGAGGCCAAGAATGTCAATCTCCCTTCCCAAGCCAGGCTTTGGGGGTATTTTTCACTACCACCCCCCGGTACAGTTTGATTCACATTTTGAGGTGAACAGCTTTGGTTTCATTTCAATGTCACTATTGTCTTTAAAATGAAAATACCACTTGAATTTCCTGCAACACCTTTGATTTGGGGCACGAAGATACGCTGCTGGCATGGGACTCAAGCTGCGTGAGGATGTACCCGGCTCAGAAGTAGAAAATTGTTAAATAAGTTCGGAGAACGTCTTCCATGGTGGTGCCTTCTCTTTCCGCTCTCACAAACGGGAAAACAGAGCACTGTGGTGAGAGCGTGTCTCCTAAAAGAGTCTTCTCCAGCTGGAGACATGACAGCTCCCATAGTTGAGAGCAAAGCTTTTCAGCCTAATATTCAATTTTATTTTCTCCAAGTAACAACAGTTCCTTGTTCTCCTCTCTCCATTCTATTAATTGGTTTTCCAATTTCTCCCTCTATCTTTAGACAGATAGATCTGAAGATCTCTATATCCGTATAAGATGCATAAGATATTTATATCGCACAACTTAGATAGACGATGATGATGAAGATGGATGAAAGAAAGAAAGAAAAAAGAAAGAAAAAAACACATATTTTCATCCTCTCTTTCTCTCCTCTTTTATTCTTGGTCCCTGTCTTCCCACCTCCAGTCCTGTGTATGGATGCAAATTAAAATGTACGTTATATATCCATCAGAATTAATCCACAGGGATTCCATTTTTGAATGGGGCTATTAAGCATGATGATTCTTTTTAATAGCTAGAAAATACCAATTTCAAAAAAGTTTCCATAATCTTCAATATCCTTACACACTTACACACACACACACACACACACACACACACACAGAGGAATCTGCTTCAAAATGTTCCCAACTCATGATTATTCTGCAAAGAGGAAATCACAGAATATATACCATTCATTAAAATCTATATATAATTTTAAAAAAACATATCTGATCCGATTGGTTTAAACTTTCTTCTCAGATTTTCATCAGAACTGCTACAAGTAACAAATAAATTCATTGAAAGTCTGAAAGCTTTAATTACAGTCTTCCTTTTTGTAAACACTGAAATGCCCTCAAAAAACAATCAGCAAAGGATTAAGGGAAAATGTTAAATTTAGATCCAGGTAATATAGGCATAACATATTTTGACCCCAAATTTAAAATGAGATGTATGCTTTATGGCTATGAATCAAATCATAACATGGTTACCTGATTATATACATACATACAAATATACATCATTTACACATGTCAGTGACATTTGTATTATGTATTAATTCATTTGTTCAGCCAGCAAAAGCAATCCATTCACTCTTTACTTTGAAAACCCTATATTTATTTTAAGACAGCACAAGTGACATACCTTTCTTATGAAGTCACCCAAGACTTCAGGATGCAAAATTTAAAAAAAGTAATAATAAAAAGCATCTCTTAAAATAATAATCTGCCTATAGACTTTTGTTCCCCTTTACAATGTCAGGTTCTTAAAGGTAGGGATACACACACACATGTATATGTATATATATATATATATTCCAAAATTTTACAAATTCTTTCTTATTCTAAAAATCCCATATGCCAAAAATCTAATAGGAAAACTTCTGAAAATAATCGTATTCCTAATATTTTATAAGTGAGTTCACAAATGCTATCATCTCTAATAATTAGTACCTAAAGCAAATGATGCCACTATTTGAGTGTGAGTGGGTGAGTGTGAGAGAGAGTGTGTGTGTGTGTTTTGCCTGGCAAAGCACCCAGTCAGATGCTTTTGTAAGTACTCAACATCTGCCAAAGGAAATTGGGGCAAAATTTATGTTAAAGAGTCATAAAAAATTGAATGGGCCTTGTTAAACCACACTGTACATGTGGGAGAGAAACACGAATGGTGTGAAAGCACAATGCAATCCATACTTATTTTATTACACAAGAACCTAAGTGTTATTTACCTAAGATTAGTGATATACCATGATTACTCTCGTCCTAGGAAGCCACTACAGGAAACAGTTCAATATCACAACAGGGACACTGCTGCTTTTGATGGGCATAATTTTAGGTAAAGTAATTGCTTCCAGTGACCTTCCTGCTTTTGTGAGGGTTTCATAGTGTATTTTCAGCTGAAGTTCTCTTCATTATTTCCACTTATAAACAGAAATTTTCCCTGTTATGCGCACCAGCCAATTGAATTCTAAAAATTCACAACACTTAAGTCATTTTACATTCTCAGCTACAAAAATAACCACTTATTATTTTATTTACTTGTGATTCTATATATTTTTGCTATCGCGAGCTGTGAAGAGAAATCATAATGCAATACCGCAGCTTTAATTTCAAGAGATGCAGGCTGCAATTTCAGGTAGTTAGTCTTTCTTACAGACTAGTGTCTTTTGATATATTGAAAAGACTAGAGAAGCTGTTACAATGATAATGGAAGAACCTTATACATTTTCATTGACATCAAGTTGCCATTGACACCACGGAATTGACAAGGTAATGGTTTTCACACATACTTCCATTGACACCATAACATCAGAAGTGTCAGACACAATGTAAGCGTCTCCTACAAGACCTACTGGTATTAAAAAAAAAGAAGAAAAGTAAATTCAAAGAGCTATGATGATACAATACTATGTCTCTTAACATTCGTAATTATATGTGTAAATTCAGCTGATTTGTAATGAACTTCTGTTGCAGACATCACCTTTCACACACACACAAATTTGGGGAAGGGGAAAGGTGAGAAAATTGGAGGTGGTGATTGTTAAGGCTATTGTGATGGATGTAAAAATAAACCTTATCTGGCACTAACATTTATAAAGTACAATGTACAATTGTTCAAAACCAGGAACAGACTGCAGTAATGAGAAAATAGTCAAGGAACTCACACCAATTTGGTATTTTAGGTTAATTGCTTTATTATTAATACAGAAAGGTTGCACATTAGTTCTGTATAATTAGACAGGAATTATGCAGTGTTTGGTAATTGTAGCAGAATTCTGTAGTTTGCTATAACTTTGTGCTGAACCAATATAAAAAATAAAGAATTACAATCTTTAAAAAGAGACACATAGTTGGCATCAGAGCATAACTTGAAGCAGAAGCTGATATATGACAGATTTTCATTCTTTCTGTGAGGTGAGTTAACTCGATCATATCTGCATGACAGGGTATTAATAAGATACTGGGTGATATTTTTAGTGTAACCAGAAGCAGCTCTTGAGGCCAGAGATTTAACTTGTTTTCTTCCCATTTATGAACACTTAAATTTTGGATTATGTGATTCCGTGTACATTCTTAAATTAAGACTGTTCAGAAAAAACAGTCGAGACTGGATATTTTCTGCCAGTTATGCTTATCTGAACAATAATTTTTAATGCCTATAAATTTTAGTGCGTTCTATGTTTCAAAGACGTGCCAAGCTTTGGAGATAGAGACATGACCAAGGGAGACATCCCCTCCGTCCTGCGGACCTTATATTTCCATGAGGAAGGCAGAGACTGGACAGCTAATTTCCTACTTAATATTTATTTACAGGGCAGTTGAACGGTATCCTGGAGAAATCATGGTGCTAAGAGATCATATAAAAAGGCCGACCTGAAATAATCTTGGAGACAGGCAGACTTCTCAGAGGAAAGTGCATTTGTTCTGAAACCTGAAAACTGAGTCGGC
Source organism: Camelus ferus (assembly GCF_009834535.1). NCBI lineage: Eukaryota > Metazoa > Chordata > Mammalia > Artiodactyla > Camelidae > Camelus > Camelus ferus. The sequence continues at coordinate 69,965,490 of NC_045704.1, read as the reverse complement.
TAGCTGGAAAAAGGAGAGGGGATGAGAAAAACATTCAGAGTAGAAAAAACAATTCAACTTGAAAGCCTTGAGGCGCAAAGTCTGAATACGGAAGATCAGCCTGGCGATCTGTGTTCCTTTAAAAGGTGTTTATTTTCAATCTACATGTTTGAGTGAAAGAGACCTGAGTGAAGGAAGCTATTAAGAAACAGCATAGTCCACTTCCCTGCAAATCGGCCGCTGCTGCCAGCTCCGTGTATCTGAAAAGCCGACTCGGGACGGGGGGCTTCCCTCCTGCTGTCATTTTTCTGGTTTTGACAACGTGTTCCCTCCCCTGTCCCCAATTTATCTCAGAATATTTCTGCTTAGAATTCCAATGATTGAGTTAATTTTTTAGAAGTGACTTTAAGTGTGAGCTGATTTCCTTATTTGTACCTTGAACTTGTTTTTTCTGGAAATTCCCGTCAGAAAGGTGGCAAGTTATTTTTTTCAAAAGATGTATGTGCCAGGCTGGGACTACCCTAATGAATAAAAATACACAGTCCTGCCCTCACAAAACTTACCATCTAATAGGAAGTCAAATAAAGCCCAGTTAAGTACCAAGACTTAAAACTGAAATGACAGAACATTTTTAAAATATAAATGAGCATCTTAGAGAATACAAGGAAGAGAGAAGTAATTAATTCTGCAAATATATTCTCCGCCAGACGTTACGCTAAGACTTAGACCTATTTAACACACAGGCTTTGGACCTCACAGTTTTATAAAATTTACTGCAATTCATACAATGTTTGCTGAGCATTTGCTACATAAAGCAGTGTAGTTCCTCTGTAGTAGAACTTCTCCCTAAGCTTCACTGCCCCAGCTTCCTTGCTGCTCCTTGAGTATGGCAGGCACACTCCCGTCTCTGATCTTCGGATGTGTTTCTTCTCCGAAAATGTTCTCCTAAATTACCTCTAGGATTACTCCCTCACTTCCTCCCCTCCCTTCTCCAATGTTAACCTTTCAGTGAGACTTCTTTACAACCTTCTCCAAAACTGCACCCCTAACCCTCATCTCTACTCTGTACTTAGTTATCATCATAGAAAAGGTTTCTTTACCATCTGTCATGCTAAGCACTTTATATATTTATTTACATTTATTTTCTATTTTCCTTATCATTTGTAAGCTCCTACTGTTCAGGGACATATCCTATGATGATGAGGTCATTAACATTATTTTTGAATGTACAGATTAAAAGGAATCATTAAACTGACTTGTCAGCTTGATCGCTTGCAGAAGTTGGTAACCCTTTATTATTTGCCAAGATAAATTTGGATAAATTAGCCGAAATCTAAGTAAACAACCGACCACTGGAGGAAATGAGAAATTTCTTAAATATGGAGAATAATGAAATTCTATTGAAAAACTGAATTTTAATTTTTACTATTACAAAAACAATCATGCTCATTACAGAAAAAAATAGAGAAAAAAACCAGATAAAAGAAGAAAATAAATGCAAGCCATATTCCCAAACCCATCTTTAGTCATTGTTAATACTATCATAATTTCTATGCCAAAAATAGAATCATAGTATTTATTCTATTCTGTAATCTACTCAGTTGATGTCCTACATGCATCAGATGTCCGGGCCTCTTCTGGGTGAGCTCTAGCCCTCTTCACACAGGCACACCGGACATGCCTTGGGGGGGCTCACAGATGAACCCACTCTCAGTATCCACCCCCATTAGGGAGTACCCTGGAAGCATTGAGGATTTAACTTCCTATAGGAAAGAACTAACCAATGGCAGACAGAAAGCAGCAGATACATTCTTCTCCCTCTCTACTCACAACACCTACCCTCCAGTGTCCAGATACACACTTTACGTGGCTTCTTGAGAGGACTTGGCCTCACCGATCTAGTCACCGGTTTCATTTAGCAGCGACCAGATCAATGATGCCATCTCCTCCTGCTGGCTCTCCCTTTCTCCCTGCCTCACCCTCCCTGTCCTTCACGTCTTCTCCCAGGGCTTACACTTCCTAATAGAAGAATAGCACATGATCCATCTGCTGTTGGCTTTGCTTCCCAGGGAACCCAAGTTAAGACATCTCATTTTTCCCTAAAATGTATGTTAAACACCCTTTTCTATCACTGTCAATCCTTCTCTACATAATGGAATTCGGTAAGATCACAATTCTGTTTGTCTTCCTTATTGCCCTACATTCAGTACCTAAGTGTCTGACATTTAGTAGGTGCTTGATAGATTTTTACTAAGTATCTCAGTTTATCATTGCTATAAAGTATGAGTCTACCTCACTTCAATCTTTGCTACATTATATAAACCTCAATATGTTTTATCTGAGCACAATTGGACGCTCAAGTTGTTCCTAATTTTACCAATTTTCATCTGCTATAGTTATGCAGCAAAATCTAGCCCAGACACATGATTATTTTCTGCATTCTTAAAACCGAATTTCCTGGGCCAAAGGGTATGCACAATTTTTTAAATGTTTTACATCCATTTATTCAATTTGAATAAAAATTATGACACTCTATTTATTTTAATCTAGTGGAAATTCTTCCAGTGAACTGGGATAGTTTCATAATATCAACGGAGGAAAAGGCATAACCTGTGTTCACCTGTTTCATCAGGTTCAAAACCACAAGCTTTTATGGGATGGCAATGAGGGGGGCTGGTCAGGGGGATCAAGCCATCAAGTCTGGGAAGAAACACTTACACCTTAAAAAAAATCCTTGCTGCTGAAAACATTTTTTTTTTTTTTTAATAATAAGATCCTTCTCCCCACTACCCCTCCCAACAGTAATTTACTTTTCATGTCACAGAACTCAGCACCCAACAAATTATACACCTCATCCACGGCTGTAAGCTCAAAATGCTCAGACCGATATTTTTCACTAGAAACCATGAGCAAAGTGATTTTAGGGTGATTCCTCTGATAGTAAAAGAAATCCTGGAAACTCTACAATTATTCCTGCACGGATCAATGTGGCATACAGCCGTGGTCTAGAGATCAGTGTGAGGCACATCTGAGGCTGAATCCATGCTGACAGAGAAATTCCTTCTATTCGTTGAATACTTGAAGCACCTCATTTCCTATGAACCGGATTATCCCTTCATAAATTGCGGGCAGCAACTCTCATGAGTCTCGCTCCTAACCCTGCTACCCAACACAGCCAGCTAATCCGTATGTAATAGAGACAACAGAGTAATTGGTTTCAGAAACCAAAACGTTGTTATTGTTTTGGAAACTGATCATTCCAAATGATTAGTACCATATGCACAGAATCCATCCTCGACATAAAAGGAAAAGCCACACTCAGAAACCTGTTTGCTACGACAAGCTAACATGAGAGCCCCCACACCAGGCCCGGTAGTACAACTTCACGATGGAATTTGGAGGATTGCTTTTGCTTTGTATTGAGTTAATTACTGGACCAATAAATTCAAACTGACAGATCCAAGATAGTCAACTAACAGCCTTAACCATACTATTTTATATGAAAACAATGTCACTGAGCATCAGCACAAAATTGTTTTTTTTAAAAGGGCTTTTTTTTTCTTTCTCTTGAAATCTTTTTTGACAACCTCAAAATATTCTTTGTAATATGTGATCAATGTGTTTAAATATGTGTTTTCACAGACTCTTCGAAAGTTTGAATTAAGCATGTATCTTTTAATGACGACCAAAGAACCACATCACTGGTGAAAAATAAAATCGTCAGGCGCCAGCAGATGGGCCACTGGGTAAACCACAGCTCTGCCCATTGCAGAACTTGCGGGATTGAAATAAAACCAACACATGCCATCAACACATCTCCGCTTTAATAAACATTGTTTAAATTTCCCCTGGCATTTAAAAAACACATATTAAAAAGAAGAATATGCACAATGCAGGTTAAGGACACATCCTGAGCTTCTCAAGTATAAATGTGTTCAATTTGATATTTTTAGTTCTGGGTCTATTGAGAGAAAGAAATTTTTGCTCAGCCCCAGTCTATAAATTTCTGTGTGCTTATCGACATAATATGTAGATGTCCTTGGCCAGATAAAAAGACAAAAAGGAAACCGCCTGCCTGCTTGCACAAGCCGTGAAGCACTGCAAACCCACTCAAAGACCTCTCTCTAATCAAAACAATTCTCCAAGGCTGAGTGATGGTCTAGGGGAAAAAAAAACAAAACACTAAGAGAAAATAACAAAGAAAAAAACCCAAACCTGCACACTTTTGATCTACATCTGTTGAAATATAATGTCTTACAAATACACAAGCAAAAATATGAAGTTTTGGTAAAATGTTTTCAATGATGTTTATTTAAAAAGAAAAAAAGAAAAAGAAAAAGACCCAATTATGAGATTAAACATTGCCAGAGGAACAAAAGCCATAGTAGTCACTACAAACTTGTCCTTTATTTCATTTTAAAACTTAGATGTGGTCTATCTTCTGTATATTAAACTATGACAGAGTCTATGCTTTTTAAAGCAATTCTGTCTTTTCTTATGACTGCAAACATCTAGAGTTAACCAATGTCCATAAGGGCTTGACTGATGGATTTCAAGTTTACTATGTGGCAAATGGCATTTTCAAGTACCCTGTGTAAGTTCTTCACCTCACTTCTTAAGGTCAACTATCTGCACTGATTTCACCGTAAATTTAATTTTTAAATATGAAGGAAATTTGCTGTGAAACTTGGACTTGATCCTTTAATGACCGAGTCCTATTAGACTAAATCTCTAAAAGGAGTGCTACCTTGAAGATTATCCTTCTTTTCAGAAAACTGATTCCATCTACATAGAGTTTTGGCAACATAAAAGAAATCATTGTCATATTCTCAAAAGGTACCCTCCTTCCAGAGTCATAAATGATCTTCATTTCCTAAATCAATACATCTCTCATGCACATTTCCTTGAAAATGTCAATTGTATATATTTAGATTTAACCAATACTTTATTCTAGCTTTTTTTTTTCATTTCTTTTGATTGCTGGAGATTGTTCTGACACCATGGGGAGATGTATAAAGACAAATATTAAATGCTGCACTACACCAGTCATGTCAGTGGCACTACTGAGGGAGCTCTTCAATGCTAAGCCACATGACAACCATACAGTGTCTGCCAGACGTAAAGTGGACTTGTATTCAGTTGGCATCTCAGCACTTCTTTGGAACACAAACACTTTTTAGAATTACAAGGTTACTTAATTGAAAGTAGATTTTAAAATTATAGCAGTTGTTAAATACTAGGAGCTAAATTTTCACTTGTATACTTAAAGCTGTTATTTGGAACTGAATCGGGCAGGCAGTTTAACGAGCAACAGGAAATGTTTAAAATCACCACGATCATTATCCAGTGAAACTGAAATCCCCAAATCAGAGGGCTCAGCATTGCAGGGGAATTTGCAAGTGAAACCAGCACCACCATCAGGGACACATCTGGATAGGTAAAGCAGTTAGACACACTGGGCACATCGAGGGAGGGGAAGGGAGATCAGGAAGTCCCCAGCCTGAGGGAAACCATGCTCCCTGGGGCTGCAGATGGGGACTCAGGAGTCCAGTGTGGGAGAACTGTCAGTTTAGGTGAAGGCAGCTGTGTTAGGGCTGCGATGTGTGCGCATATGTCTTACATGGAGATGATTTCCCCAGCCTCTTTCCTAGACCTACAGGTGGTCTAGGAAAGTGAGACAGATCAATGATCATGAATTGACAGGGAGAAACAGGTAGCATGCTATGAAGTAGGGGAGGTCAGAATAACAGCCCCTTAAGAATCTACATCCTAATCCCCAAAACTTATGAATATGATACCTTAGATGGCAAAAAAAAAAAAAAAAAAAAAGACTTTGCAAATATACTTAAGCTAAACATCTTGACTTGAGGAGATTATCCTGGATTACCTGGGAGGACCCAATAATCAGGTCCCTAAAGAGCAGAGGCAGGAGAGTCAAGGTCAGGGAAGGAGATGAATAATGGAAGCAGAGGTCAGAAAGGAGAGAAGATGCCACATTGCTGGCTTTGAAAATGGAAGGAGTGACAAGTCAAGGAACACATGTGGCCTCTAGAATCCGCAAAGGCGAAGAAGTGATACTCTCCTAGAGCCTCCAGAGAGAATCAGTCTCAATAATGCCTTGGTTTTCTAACCAGTGAGACATACAGTTTTCAGGACTATAGACAAGTTTGTGGAAATCTGTTATAGCAGCAATAGGAAATTAACACATATGTTTTATAGCATTTTTTTTAGACGGGCAGCTCACATTCCATCAAGAAACCTTCACCTAGTGCCCAGTTTCTATCCATGGTGGTGACCAAGATGGCCTGAATGTGTTCCACTCCGCTGCTTCAGCCAGGTTTCTTCAGCCAGGTTTTTTCCTGACCTCTCTTTTCTTTAAGCATTTACTTTAGAGAACCTTCAATTGTAAATTCTTTCTCTGCTCCTTTGAGATGTAAATCTTTTCCCAGCCTCTTACTAGTTTTACAACTCAGAATGTCTTTCTAGAAGCCTTGGGAGTCATGCCTTTGAAATGTAATCATCAAAGAAACCAGTGCCTTTCTCTCCCGGTCTCTATGGGAGGGCAGAACCTAACTTCCACAAGCATCAGGTAGCAAACATAGATGCCCTAATCACATTGAACCAACCTCCTCCCCCCCCCCCCCGAATATCCTCCAGTACTTTTCCACCGGCTTCCACAGACTCCTCCTCTGTGTCTTGAATTATCTGTTTCCTCTGGTGTCAGGATTTCACCTTTTGCCTTCTCTTTCCTATCGGTTTTGCTCCGCACTGGGGATGCTTGATTATTAGTTTATGCTTATGAGTTGACTAGTGTAGCTGCTAACATGGCTTTCCTCTGCAGCTGTTTCAGGTTTTTACCCTAGCAGGGTTAGTCCTTTAACGTAAAGGCAGATGGCAAGCTCTGCGTAGATTTCTGGGCATAATAAGCACAAGGTAGACAAGAAGGCTGGCAATGGAGAATTTTGGTATTTTTTTCCTCCGGGGAAGAACAGCCTTGCCTTCATATTTTACTCAGTGTTTGCTTGGGGAGGCAGCATTATTTCAACCTTGATTTGACTTGGTCCTTTCCTACACCTACACAGAGTCCTCTCTACCTGGTACAAATTTCTGCAGAAAAAAGGATTATCAGAAAAAAAAATTATCAGGATCTGTGAATGTCTAGGAGAGAGAGAAGACGGTGCCTTCTGGGTCCAACATCTCTGAGTGCCCTCCAGCTTACTCTGGCTCTTTCTAGTTTGACGCTAAACCAAAGATTGAAACGTCTCTTGAGCCAAAGAAGAGGCTCCTTCTAAGACTGATCTCACTCTGCTGTTCTGGGCCCAGGGATCACCCTTCTCATTTTTCTTCACCATTCTCCTTTCAGTCTTCCAAGATTTCCTTAAAATCCTCAAGCACTGCCTGCTTTCCTTCTCATTTGCCAGCACCAATGCAGTATCAGTAAGTGTACATATATTTTCTTCTATTCAATTAAAACTTGGGGGAGAGGGGTGGTAGACCCACATGCTCAATTTGTCATTTTACACCTAATTTTCTGTTCTTAAACAGTTCTGTTTGATGTTTCCAGCAACTTAGGCTTCCATCTCCTCCACCTAGCCATTCGCTTAGCTTCTTTCTCTCTTCGCTGCTTTTCACCGAAAAGCAAAACCAAAAACAACAACAACAACAACAAAACCCACTAATAAACAAAAGCCTCCCTTTTTTCTTTTTTTTTTTTTTTATGTTAACAAATTTTGCTCTCTTTAATCCCTATCCTGAGCCCTGGGCCTCTGTTTGCATTTCTGGACTCTGAGTGCCCTGGTTAACTGCAGTGAGTCTTGTGCTAGAGATGGCTCCCCCCGAGAGAAGAAAGCGCCCTACGCCCCCTGGTGCGAGTCACAGCAGCTCTGCAGGGGGGCATACACAGCTACAGGTGGTTTGGGCTCCCCTTAGATTCTATCTTAAACTAAACAGAAGAACCATACAGGCAGCCTCATATGCATGTGGGAGGAAGCGAGTATCGAAACACAGGGGGAGAAAGAAAGTGCCATCTGATTTCTCCTTCAGTCTTTTCCTGACACACGGACTCTGGGTTCTCGTTCACAGCAACGTCCAAGCTGTGTCCTGACCAAAGAGCCCCAAGAGGTCGAAGTGAGTGAATGGTTACTATGCATTGATATCTCTTTCCTCTTATAATTGTTCACTGGACTTGTTTCCACCTAAGAATACATTTTCTTACGTATTTTCTCGGTGTGTAGAAAACAGTAAGAGTGAAAAATCATTTTGTCAACAGCCATCCAAAATTATGGAACTCAGAGAGTGGGACTGAGGAGGCAACTGGCTGGGGATATATATCTTATTACCTACTAAGGTAATAAAGCATTTTCCTGCTTTAATTTAGAAAGCAGCATTGCTTGGGGCTTCCCGGGAGAGAAGGGGACAAATCAATTAACACAGCTCACTGACTGAACTGCCAGCCCCAAATCCTTCCTTTCCCGCTTCTTTACTACGGTCCCTCCCCCTGCCGTCCCTTCTTCTTCCCATTCTTCCTTCCTTTCTTCCATCTGTCCATCTATAAATATTTATTGAGTATCTAAAACGTACCAGGAGTTTTCCCAGGGGTTGTAAACATAAAGGTGACTAAGAAAGGGCACTCTGGCTTTTCAGATCTCACTGTCCAGCGGGGCAGGCAGTCATGACCATAGACAGTAATGACGCAGCCCCTGCGGTCCAACAACCGCTATAACCGAAGTGTGTACGACACACCGTGGGGACACAATGATCACCTATTATATTTCATCAAGATGATGAAATCTGACCTGTAAGGAGTTTTTTCAGGTGAGACACAAGGAACGGCAGAGGTGACAGTACAGTACATGCAAATGCCTGGAGGAGTTACAGGGCAAGAGATGCCTGAGGCTGCGGTGGCAAGCACAGTGTGACCGGAGCCCTGAGTGCACCCGCGCACCGCCCCAGTGGACGCTCACGGGCACGATGGGACCCACCTGTCATGAGCTTTGTGTTCCATGTTCAGAAATTCACAACATACGCTGACAAAGCAAAGGGTTATAAGCAAGGAGGCAGCATTAAAATTTATTTTTTAGGAAGGTAACTCTTAGTCTGCTCAGGCTGCCACAACCAAATATATAGTCTGGGTGGCTGAAACGAGATACTTATTTTCTCACAGTCCTAGAGGCTAGAATTCTCAGACCAGGGTGCCAGCACGGTCAGGTTCTCCTGAGAGCTCTCTTTCTGGCTTGCACAGGGTCACCTTCTTGCCCTGTCCTCACGTGGGAAAAAGAGAGAGAGAGCTCTCTGCTGCCTCTTAAGAGCACTAATCCTATCATAAGGGCCCCATCCGCACAACCGCACCTAAGTTTAATTACCTCCTGAAGGCCCCATCTTCAAAAGCCAACACGCTGGGTATTAGGGCCTTAACATAGGAATTGGCTGATGGGGGAGGGGATCCTACACAAAGAAATCCAGAGTAGATCTCCTGCAGGGGTGTGGAAACTTAGATGAGGCGGTGGCTGCTGGTAAAACCAGCGTGAATGAGTATTTATAAAGTGAACAATTAAGCAAAGCAAACCGAGAGACTGTCAGTGTGGATAAAAAATATATTCATTTGATAGATATTTCTGGGATACCAGTAACAGATTTTTTACTTCATCTGACATGAAGACTGAGAAAGAAGGAGAATTCAAAGATAAGAGGAGTTAATTTAACGCACAGGGCCAATGTTAAAGTCATATAATTGCGTAGCTTGCCCTTGAACTTTGACTTCTCATCTCTGTGGACCCTATAAGGTTGCTTCACTATAGCATTTAGTCTTCAACTTCTTCTTTTTTTTTTTTTAATTGAAGTACAATGTGCCAATCTCTGGTGTACAGCACAATGTCCCAGTCATGCATATACATACATATATTTATTCTCATATTCTTTTTCATTGAAGGTTATTATAAAATACTGAATATAGTTCCCTGTGCCATACAGAAGAAATCTGTTTTTTTAAAATCTATTTTTATATATAGTGGCTAACATTTGCAAATCTCAAACTCAGACACAGTAAACAATCTTAGGATTACCAGGAGGAAGAGGGTGGGAAGGGATAAATTTGGGAGTCCTGCACTTCTTAATGGTAACTATTTAGATTCAATCGCCAATTCTGGAACTTTTACGTAACCTTCTTGCCTTCAAGCTTAAACAAATACAACAGTATTTTATACGTTGAAGAAACAAATCCTTTGAGGGTCAAAGCCAAATTCCCAACAGAATCGACTTCTCTTTGCACGGGTTTGGAGACTTTCCCTGTTTACATCAAACCCTGGAGATCACTAGTGAGGCCGAGCACTCTGGGGAAGTCAACCAATGTCAGCCAGCAAGACAGACTGGGAATCTTGGCTTGTCCACTCTTAGTGGGATGTTATGTCTCTCGTTAGAGGTTGAGAAAATGTAGCCGGGCTGGAAAATGATGCCAAAATGAGTCAGGAAAATGATGAAATCTCAGCAATCCAGTGAGGTCATCTGAGTGTTCATAAGTAGGAGAGATGAGGAAACAGGCAGAAGATGAAGTCTCTCCAGAAGAGGGAGAGGAAAGCAAACGGAAAGCAAGAAGAGGGGCAGGGTCAGTGCAACAAGATGAGTAGCCTTTGGTGAACAGTGGGTTTATTTTAAGGAAAATTAATAGAGGATCATGAGCACCTATTGATCGCTCCAGTTCTGTGCCGGTGATGCAGGAGAGCACAAAAGCAGTTCAAGATCTGAGCCCTACCACCAAGGACATTTACATCTTATTCTCCTCTTTTCAGCATTTCCAGCCCCACTCATCTTCTCTCCTTTCTACAAATCAATTCAAAGTGGCATCAGAATTACAGAATACCGAGAAAACACGTTCAAGTGCTTTGCACTTCTCTTCCCCCACACTCTGTATCCCATCATTTAGCCCTCTCATTAATACATGGATATGTATGCCTCTTTCAATACACTTATCTTAACTGTAAGCTTCGTAAGAGCAGAAATTAAATAAAAATAAGTACCTCCAGCCCCCGGTAGCCTAGCACAGTGCCATATGCACAATGAGATCTTAATACTAATTGATGTTCAGTTCTGGCCGGAATGACTGGTAAATAACAATTTTATGAGGGAACAATTGAAGGCAAGCTTTGTACCTTGGCATTTGCATCTCTAAAGCAGCAATATAACTCACTCATTTTATTACTGAACTTTTCCATTTAAGATACAAAAAGCAGAAAATGAATCCCGACCCTGAGATTTTTTTTCATACTTAGTTGATCCTTTTATAAAGTGTTCCTGTTCCACTGCACTTTCCTAGACTCTTCCATCTCATTAAATCTGTGCCTCTAGGAGGTCATAAGAATACATTAATTTACCAAGCACTGTTTCCTAAAAATTTAATCAGGTATTTTACAGCATTATTTAGTATTAGTATCTTCAACTCAATTAAATAGGCATTTATTTTAGAACGTACTATGTGTCATTATTTTGTTTTTATGATGGAGAAACAGAAGACATGACAGACTGTGCTCCTTAAAAAATTTCAGCGAGGAGAAAGAAAATGAGACCTACATAAACATGAGGTTAAATGTCATTACCAAGTGCCGTGTGAAAAAGCTGCAAAGTGACCCTTCCACCAGGATTGTGGAGAGCACGGCTTTCACTGGGAGCCAACAAAAGCAGGAACTCACGGACATGGAGATCCCCGAACAGAACCACCATCGAAGCGGAAAAGAGAGGTTAGAGGATTCAGAGGGATCGGAGGGGTGGGGGTGGGGGTGGGGTGTGGAGAAGTAAAAGCAAAGGAAAGAAGATTCATGGAGCCTGCATAAAAAGTCATGAGCTCCCGTCTGGCTGGGGCAACCGGGGAGGTTTCGGAGGGAACAGCGGCAGGCAGGCGGATAGAAAAGACCAGAATATAAAGGACTTTTAATATTGACTTGTTTTAACTTGTATTGAATAAATCAAATAATCCCAACCTCCCAGCATAAATATTTCATTCTTCTGCTGTCGTTGGAGGTGTCTCTATTAGAAATGCTTCTTAGTAGAACAGACCAGTCACTCTGTTAAAGGTTTGGAGCCAGCCAACCTTTCTCTATTTTTCACTCCTTTGAAGTTATGTGATATCAGGCAAATTACTTAAACGCGCTGAAACTCACTTTTTAAATCTATAAAATGGGGACTGTATTACCCATTTCAAAGCGTGTTATAAAGATCAAATTAAATTATGCAATGCTGTGATACTGTGATTTATAATCAGAACTACATATTTGGTCTTCCTCCAGTTTCCGGCAAAAAGCCCCTAAAACCAAGGGAATCCCCTAAAAGAATAGAGCAATAAAGATGCCTTTTGTTATGTTAATGAAGTTACTTTTGGAAAGCCCTAAGGTAAAGAAAGGATGGGGCCGGTTGCCAGAGGAACCAACCTTGAGTAGAGGGTTAGAAATTTCAGTCCCACCCTCTGATTTCCAGGATGGGAGGGGGTTGGGGAGTGAATCAATTACCCAATGGCCAGTGATTTAATCAATCATGCTTAGGTAATGAAGCTGGCATAAGTCTCCCCCCGACCAAAAAAAAAAGGGTTTGGAGAGCTTTGGCTGGGGTACACGAGGAGTTGTGGGGAGGGTGGTGCTCCTGGAGAGAGCATGAAAGCTCCACAACTCTCCCCCACACCTTGCCCTGTGCATCTCTCCCATCTGATGGCTCCTGAGTTGTATCCTTCTATAATAAACCAATGACTTAGTAAGTAAAATGTTTCTGTGAGTTCTATGAGCCACTCTAGCAAATTAATTGAACCTAAGGAGGGGATCGTTGGAACCTCTAGTCCATGGCCAGGCAGTGAGAAGCACAGGTAATGTCCTGGGCTTGAGCCTTACATATGAACTAGGCGGGGAGTGAGGTGCAGACAGTCTTGTAGGACTGAAACCTTAACCTGTGAAATCCGATGCATCTCCAGACAGACCTAGTGTCAGAACTGGGTTGAACTGTAGGACACCCAGGTGGTTCTGAGAATTGCTTGAATATACGTGAAACCTGTACCCCAGCCCACTCATCCCCACCCCACCCCGCCACGGGAATTAGTGACCAGAATTATACATATATATGCATATAAAGTCCACAGCCCGATACCTAATGCACATTCAATAAATGCTGGCTGCTACTGTTGCTATGATAGTTACTCCCTCCTGGTCACCCTGCAGATGCTCCTAACTTCTTAGAGCTCCATATACTCATTTCTTTGGGCTATTGTCAAAATCAAGGAAGGTAACTTTGAGCATCACTAGATGCTCAAAAAATATGGCTATTTCCATCATTTTATTACAGTATCTTTACTATCTTTGTGTTGCTACCATATATTTAACTTGATACATATGACATAATATATAGACATATTATATATATGATATAATGTAATTGTTGAATACCAATTTCATATTATTAAGTGACTTCTATATAAAAAGCCACTGTGCTGGAAGCTAGTAAGTATATACTGATAAACTAGAGCAGTTGTTGGCAAACTATGATTGGCAGGACAAATCTAGTCTGCCACTTCTTTTCATAAGCTCAATTTTATTAGAGCACAGCCACACTTATTCTGATGTACTGTCGACTGGCTGCTTTTGCACTACAGCAGTGAAGTTGAGCAGTTGTGACGGTCTGCATGGCCCGTAAAATCTGAAGCATTTACTATATGTACACACTATATATACACACACACACATATACACGCTATATATATAGCCCTTTATTGAAAATGTTTGCCAACCCCTAAATTAGACTATTTCTCTCCTAGAGAAGTTTTTGATCTGGTGAACTGAGCTAAACAGACGTAAACATCTTAGAATACACACTTCATAAGAGTAGTCGAGACAGATTTCACAGATGAAAGTAACTAATCCATTTAAGCTCATCAAAAAAGAATTTACTATAGCAGTGGTAGCATCTGGAATCAGTTTTTATTAAAGCTAGTATTTATTAAATAATTTCATTTGGTTATTAGTTCATTCAATAAATACCCATTAACAGTCTCTTATATGCCAGCCACTGTTTTGAGTGCTTGGAATTTGGCAACAAACAGAACGGACAAAGACCTTGCTCTCATGGGACGTACATTCTAGTGGGACAGGCAATACACAAACAAACAAATAACTATGTAACATGTCAGTTGTGTTAAAGAAAAAGAAGCAAGGTAAAAAGAGAAGAGTGGAGACAGTGGGTACTCTTAAGATGGTTAGGGAAGACGTCTTTGAAGAAGTGACGTTTAGTAGGGACCTAAGGGAATAAGTCTCGCATGTGTCTGGGGAAGAGCATTCCAGGCAGAAGGACAGTAGGTACAGAGGTCCTGAGCTGCACTGCCTAAGGTGTCAGAGAAAACTTTCTATGTTTTACCATTGCTTAAGAGCTTTAAATGTTAAGAACACATTATCACATTTAAGTCTCCCAGTAACATGACGATACATGAAAACTATCATCCCCACTTTGCAAACGTAGAATTTAGGTCTAGAGAGACTACGTACCTAACCTAAAGTCACAGAGCCTTCACACGGTAGCGCATGAACCCCAGACTTTGACTCCAAAAGCAGTGCTCTAAACTGCTGCATTACACTTGCCTTGAAGAACATGCAGAAACGTAGCGGATGCAGGCGTGATTTCTACATGCACAAAGAGAGAGTACAAAAGAATGTATTTCTGATGTGAGTTGCGTTTGGATAAGAGCAAAATTCCTAATTTGGCTTTCACGTGGACTGTGTATGGAACATTAAATAAGATAAAGTTCAGAAAAATAGGTTGAGGACACATTGTGGGGCGCTCTTGGACAGTGTATTCTTAATTCAGTTGGTAAAGGGAATCATTCAAGGGTCTGGGAGAGGGGACTAGGTGGGGCAGTGCTTTGGAAAGGTCAGTCTGGCAACTCGGGGCTGTGGTGGGTCTGTGCCAGGAAGGCTGGGGGCAGCGGAGCTAGCTCAGAATTTATCGCACCAGCACAGACGAGCTGCAAGGAGGAGGCGAACAGGGGTGGTGGAGCTGGTAACGGAGAGGAGGGAGGAGCGAGCTGGACTTCAGAGGCAGAATCTTTACGATGTGACAACCGACTGGCATCAGGAAGGTGAAGAATTCAGAGGTGCCTGTGATGTGCCAAGCCTCGGAGGATCCGACCATGAAAAGAAAGAGGGAGAAGGAACTAGAGCAGAGGAGAAATTTTGGTTAGAATATGTGGCGGCGACTCTCTGGCAGAAGGGGATGTTGATCAATGACCTAAGACATGAGACTTGAGGTGTAGAACTGGGAATCATCTGCGAAGAAGTGACAGGTGGCACTAGATGAGATGATGAGATTATCAGGGCAGGAGTGCGAAATAAAAAATAACGGCCTGAGACCAGAAACTTTATGGAAAGCACATGTTTAGGAGAAAGAAGGAAAGAGAAACAGGCACTCCAGGCTGTAACAATGATAGCTAACATTTATCAATCATTTACCATATTTAAAGCAGGAGTCTAAGTGCTTTACATATATTAACACATGGATAATGAATTGGCTTGGAAGGCAGGAAAAACAGAGTACCAAGAAGGGAGAGCTCTCTTTAGAAATCCCTCCGGGTCTGGCAGCCTTTGGGGTGGGTGACAGAGGGTGATGAGGAGGGCAAGGCTGGGCATTCAGAGCTCTGAGACCTCCACACACTCTGTGCTTGAACTAGAACTTCAACGGTTGTGTTCCATGTAAGATTTCATTAGGGAAAAAGCCACGGGGCTCTGCGGCTAAAAGCACCCTGATGTCTGGCAGCTTAGGGTCTGAGAAAGGAATGCACTCATAGGCAAACTTTCCCAGAGGTGAGGAAGGAGGAGTGACCAAGGTTGTGGGAATAATCACAAACAGATAAGCAGGGGGGTATCTGTTAGATGTTTAAGGGGAAAAGAAAGGGTGGGGTGGCTCCTCTGGCCATCGAGAGCGAGACTATAAACGGGCCAGCATACTGTCTTAGGATTGTCCTCTTGAGGTCAGCGGTCATGAATGTGAAGTGACAGCAGTCAGCGTGTCACTTACTGAGCCTGCTCTGATATCCTGGGACAGCAAACATGAAAAGGAAGGGAAAAGAATTTGACCTTCCTTTATATACATTATCTCATTTAATCTCCATTACACTATTATAAAGCAGGTCTTATGGTCGTATATGTATGTAAATGGCTTGGTGATAACCACTCTACTCAAATAAAAGACAGGTATTAAAATGACCCGTCCCTTCTAACGCAACATCCTAACTGGATACTTATGCCCAAGTACAGCCTTCTCCCTTCCCCTAGCTGGGGCCCAGGCCGAGCCTGAAGGCCCCTGATGGGGAGGGCGATGCGGTGTTCTCGTCTCTCTGCTGCTGCCTCTCTTACTCCAGTAGTGACTAGAGTTTCCGACCCCTGCAGCTCCAGCCCAGAGGCAGAAGGGGTTTAGAGGAAAGGAGACAGTCTTACTTGGCGTAGGGATGTCAGGACTCTCTGGGTAAAACTCTTTTTATCCTAAGCGGGCCCTGGTAGATTCTGCCTGAGAACCTCCTCCTGGAAGCCCCTGGGCAGAGGGCCCCTGGACACAGGCAGCGCTGCTCCTCTGACCACCGCTGAGCATCCCACCTCCCGCTCTTGCCCTCAGGAGCTGCTGCATCCTGCACTTCACCTGTAGTTTGTTTGTTTGGTTGGTTTTGTTTGTTTGTTTGTTTGTTCATTCAGGTTATCTTACCTAGGCTGGAAGACCCTGGGAGTCCCTTTTAAAATTATACTGGGTCAGCTGTCTCCCATGGACAACTTGGCCTTTGGGAAACGCATGCGCCCTTGTGCTGCTGGGATAAAAGTACAGCTTGTTCCCAGAGTAGCCTTAGTTCTACTTGCTCTTCCCTTCCAGGGGCACCTTCCAACCTCCTAAGACCCCCTGAAGCCTATTTCACTTGATGAAGGAGGTGAAATTCTATGGTGCTGCAAAAACTCTTTCCACAGAGTTCTCATTACTCTCCAGCCTCCTCACTTACAGAGGCCAGAGGTAAGAGATTGTTAAGGCTGCCTGAAATAGTTTCACATCCGTTTAGCATGTCCTGATTAGGTGGACTAGCTCTTTGATTTAGGATACAAGGTAACTTGGTACCTTTTATATTGTTCTCAGTCTTTGGGACCTCAGCTGAAATAGAGACAAAAAGAATCCCAATGTATCATGTTCTCTGATGTAAAAGCATTGTTAACAGTGATAACCACTTGGCAGCACGCTTTGGAATGCTTGTGGCATCGTGGTTAAATAACTGCTTTTCTGCTTACTGTGGCAAGTCTCTGCGGAAACATCCATCTCTATTTTTATGATTTTTACAACACCTTTGCTTCACACTTATTTGATCTCCTTGTTCCCAGTGACTTCTGTTTTCATGCCACCTCCCTCAACCTTGGATTCTGGCATTGCTGATAGTCCCCAACCTACAGATGACACATTTTCTTAATAACCTCAAACCCATTCCACTGTCTCAGTACTCAGCTAAGGAACTTGCTTTATTGTGCACTGAAAAAAAGTAAAGCAATTGGAAAAGGCTTTCAATAAGTTCCCACCACCATGACTACCTACTCACCCACATCTGTGCTCAGACACGCTGACTTGCCTTCTGTTACTAGAAAGGAATTGTTAATACTCCTATTAAGGTCAATCAATCCCCTCCTCCAAACATACACATTCACACACTTTAGATCTGATCCCTCACCCACTCAAGAATATTGTCAATATTTTCTTATATCAACCATTTTTCCATTTCTTCTAGCATTACAGACATGGTATTGAATCTACCATCTTGAAAACAACAAAAACCTTTTATGGCCCCTTATGTCTTCCTAGTTACAATTTCATTTCTTTGTTCCTCTTTGCAATGAAATGCCTGAGCAGCTGTGTATATTCATTGCTGTCAATTCTTCTCCTCCCATTCTGCCTTGGTTCCAGATTTTTATCCCTTCCACTCCCTTGAAATAGCTCTTACCAAATCACCAATGGCCTACAGGTAGTTAAGTTCAATGGTCAAGTCTCGGCCCTCTTCTCATTCTAACGATCCACTGCATTTGACAAAGTTGATTACTTCTTCTTTCTTGAGGGGAAGGGAACTTTAGACTCAGGGCGTCTAAAACCCCTCTGTCTTGGATCTCCTCCTCCTCACTGGCTACTCCTACTTACCTACTTCTTTGGCTTTTTTTTTCTCCCCCCAATCCTCTTAAATGATGGTCTTAAATGATGAATGCTGCCAGGGCTCTTTCTTTAAACCTCTTTTCTGTCCACACTCACTTCCTGTGTGATCATACCCACTCTCAGGACTGTAAGCCTTTGCACTGATAACTTCCAACTTGATACCTCAAGTCTGGCTCTCTCTCTTGAACAACACATTTATATATTCAACTACCTACTTTACATTTAAGAGGCATCTCAAACTCAAGATAGCCAAAATAGACATTTCTGGTTTTCTTCCAAGACCTGCTCCTTCTGCAATCATACGCATAACAGTAAATGCAACTCTATGCTTCAGTTAACTTAGGTTAAAAACTCTGGAACCATCCTTGAACATCCCCTCCAAACAGACCTCACCTTCAAAAGACAGGTATTTTCCACTTACCACTAGTGTTTCTGAGCATTAGATGTTCGGCACAAGAAAGTTAACCAGGAGCCTATTTCACGTTATTTCAGTGGAAAAAATATATATTGAATTATGTGAAACCAAAAGCTGCCAACCAGATTTTTAAAGTGTGCCTATAACATTAAAACTTTGGTTGTAAAATGCTTTATAATATTTCATGGTAAATAATATTGGTCAGAAAAAAAAAATTCAGGCAAAAACTTACAGTAAAAGTCAGACAATTCCCTGTAGTACATTTACTTACCAAGTGAAGTGGACACTGGAGGCTTGGCACAAGTTGAGAAGGAAGAAAGGGGAAAGGGTACAGCTGTCTTTGTCACCTGCTATGCAACGTGATGGTGCTGACAATCTGGGTGATAAACAGGCAATTTCAGACGAGTTATCAGACTCAGAGTAACTGATAGAGATTCTCTGTCATTTGGGTATTTGTAAAGACTTGAAAAGATATTTGACATGTTTGGATAAAAAATGCAAAATGGAGCGGTACTACATTTTCAATATTTTTTGAACAGAGTTATAAGGGATGTGCCACCTTAAAAAAGTAAAGCTTCTCATCCTGTCATCCTCATGTTTAAGGTTAATATTTATCATTGATTCTAAATAGGACTCTGTAATGCCTCTGAACATCACAGCATCTTAGATGAACATCCTCTTTTTGACATTTGGTTATTACTCCAATATCTACACATGAATCTGATACTGTACCCACTGTTTTTCAGTTTCCAGTTGCGGTTTCTCCTGCATATTATATTTTTTGTAATGTTTTATTAAGCTTAGGGGGCATAAATATTAATTTTTCCTACATTAGCACAGTCTTAAAACATATTGGGAGATATGTGTATAGTATGTAATGTGGGTATTCAAAAACCAAGAGGTGTGCTAGTGGGAAAACATTCACTAGGAAGATTTTGCATTGGATGTCCCTGTATATTCAAAATTGAACCACTTCTTCCCATATAACATCACTGTCAACCTTTTCCAAGCACCCATTCCCTCTGCTTGGACTATCCAAGCATCCTTCTCACTGTTCTTGTTATTGATATCCCTTCTCTCTTCCAGTTTATAACACACATAATCCTTTTAAAACATGGGTCAAATCATGTTGCCCCTCTGTTCCAATTGCTGTGATTAACTTTATTTACTTAGAATAATGACCATCTTTAAAAGGTCCACAGACTTCTCTCCTACCCCTCTGCCCCTTACCACTCTACTCCACCCACAAAGGTCTCTCTGCCAGTCCTCAAATGGTCAAAATGCACTCCTGCCTCAGAGCCTTTGCACTTGCTACTGCCTTTGCCTGGGTCACTCTTCCCTGTGCTATCTACGGGCCTCGCTCCCTTACTTCTCATTAAAAGTTTTCCCTGACATTCTATATTAATAGTAACAGCCTATCGTCTGCTATGCTCTCTTTTTCTTTGTCCTGTTTGTTATTTTCAACAGTGCTTATCACCTAATGTGTATCAAGGGGGGTCTTATGAGGTATCACTTCCACTGGAACACCGGGGCTGGCAGGAGCTCTGTTCATAACTATGC
The DNA here is from genome assembly GCF_009834535.1 of Camelus ferus. Taxonomy (NCBI): domain Eukaryota; kingdom Metazoa; phylum Chordata; class Mammalia; order Artiodactyla; family Camelidae; genus Camelus; species Camelus ferus. The sequence continues at coordinate 69,945,353 of NC_045704.1, read as the reverse complement.
TGAGGTTACAAGTCCATTCTCTACCACTTCCTATGAAAATGTAAGCACCAGGAGGGCAAGGACTTCATCTGTATTGGTCACAGCTGTATGACAAGATTCTTCAAGTTTCTGACACATAGGAGATATTTAGTAAATAAACATTTATTAAATGAATAAATCAGTGAATAAATGTGCTGGTTTGGTGTCTATTCTATTTAAAACAGAATTATAAGAATGATCTGTGAATTTTTTCCCAGGGAGCATCCTTTCCTCTCCAGATGTCCATGCTTTCTATGGAAGAAATTCAATATGGGAGATATTTCCTAGGAAACACAAAACTGGCATTTTTTAGACAAAATAAGGCTGTCAATCTTATTCTAATTTAGAGGAATTTAACTGAGGCATCCTAATTTAGAATCCCACTTAAAATGCTAACCCAATATATGCCTATCTTTTAAATAGGTAAATTGTTATGGTTTTATATAAAGAATTTCTTACAAATTCAGTTTCATGTTGCGTGATTTAGTAAAGGGAAGTGTAATTTCCATGAGGCAGTGTTATTTTTCAAAATTCCTAGTCCTATGGTTTAAGCTCTAGTATATTACATATCACGGAAGTCAAATCCTTCACTCCACATCTCAGTTTCAGACTGAAAATTGTTTTATTTTTAGTGATCCTGTAGTCTCCATCAAACAGCAGCACAAAGCTATTTGCTCGTTTTTTATGGTGCACAAAATCCTGACCTGTTCACTCTCTGAAAGTGATGATGAATGAAATTTACTAGACAGATACTAAATGACTGTAGTTCAAACAAGGCCATGCTGTTTATCTGGCATGTTCTGTTTGGGCGTGAAAAAAAATAAGGCCGAAGTTGAAATTCCTAGGTGTAATTCCAGCAGATTGTAAAGGATTCACTGTATTCTTCACCTGGCCTGAGTTTCAAATTGAATATTTAATTCATTTAGTAGCAGAAGTTCATTAACCTTTACTGGACTTTGTGCAGTAATAAGCACAAATCATTACTGTTTTCGCCTCTGATGCCTGCAATATTTAAAACATAATAGGACATTTTTATAACCAAAGATATTGAGAAAGACAAAACAGCACAAGTAAACAAGAAAAATGATCCTAAATACATTATGGTGCCATTCTATGCAATGTTTTAATCTTAATAAAAGAAACATTTTAAGCTGTATTGCCTAGGAAACTCTGCTTTTACTTCACTGTGAAAGAACTCTGAAGTATTGCTGTGTACGTGTGCATGTAAGGCTCCTCAAGTCTTTGAGATGTCATTTCCAGAAAGAGTTTAACGTACCAAATAGATGGAGTACAACAAGGTACCTGCATTTAAAAATGCACAAAAATATATGTGAGAGTCTCCCTAGTTTTGTGAAAATCTTTCTGAAGCCCTGTAAATCCCTCTTTGTGTTTGAGTAGAATACATGTGATCCTGGAAATTCCACTTAGTGAAAAATAGCTTCTTTAAAAATGTTCATAGAATTTTATGAGTCTCCTGATATTACCTAAAAATCATTTGAAAGACTATACCCCATTCATTAAGCTTGAGAAAAAGACTTGGAAACAACTAATTTCAGTAAAAAGCGACAATACGTTTCCACAATGTATAATTCTAACTCATATAAACACAAACCATAATAATATGTCTTCTGAGGTTCTCCTACTACCTCAATGGTATAATTGCTTCTTTATTAATCTCTAGTCTCAGTTGTTTTTATTAATAATTTTCTTTACAACATAATCCACACTAAATATTCTAACCTGGAAATATTAGGTTGCAAAGAACAGATACCATGAAAGTTAACTTGGGAAGACTGGTAAAGATGGTTGTCATAAGAAAACAATTTCTCATATTTAATATTTGCTCCTCTCCAATTTTAACTTGCACATGATTTTGTGTATCTGTGATACGGACACTGGTTATGTGTTATATTACCTGGTTATGCCACCCTTGAGCTAAGGATCTAACCAACGACTAACAAAAGGTTCCATCTCTTAAGTTTCACGTCTTATGAAAGAGAGTCTGAATAACTGCTGGTGAGGTGACCAACCCTTTCATTAATCAATCAGAGGTAACTGTCATTAATCATATGGTAGGAGTGATGGGCTTGATACTTCACACATAATGTGATGTCAAACCAACTTGAATTTTACTTTTTCACTTTACTTTCATAGTAGAAAATGCATCAGTGGAGCTCCAAAATTAGTCAGGTGATGCAAAAAGGCCCTCTGCTAGTCACCGGAAGAGTACTGGGAGCGTGTCTTCCATATTTATTCTTTCCTCTGTCTTTACGCCATGACTATTTCTTTTTGCTCCTGACATTACTTCTTTGTTCTTGTGAATTCCAAGATCAAATTGCTTTGAGAAACAAATATTTGTTGTTCTAAATGTTTCCATGGTCACCTGCAGTGATCCAAGTTTTGATTTGAAAGGGACTTGGCAACACTCCCAAAAGCTGAGTAACAAGTGCTTAACCTACTAGACGCACTTCCTAGCATTTGTCCTGAAGGCAAATTGGTGCTTTCCACCTCTGGCCTTCCTACCGTGGAGGACATTGGACACAATTCTTTTCCCATCTCATGAGAACAAATACGTTCTCATGCTCTCCAGAGTCTGTTTTTATTTCCTTGGTACGCATTTTCAATTTTTCTACTGAAAACTTCTCTCTCAGTTTCTAATTGAATCCAACCCTGGTTGTTTTGTAAAGGGCCTTGAGAATGAGGCAGAATCACTCCCTAGTGGTTCCTTAAATGATCTCTATGGCTATTCACTCAAATGCTGTGGTTCTAAATCCTCCTTAGAGTAACCTTTGTGCTATTCTTCTTGACCTATGAAGGGAAAGAAACACCTCAAAGCTGTGGAATTATTTGAAATATCAATAGAGGTAAAGAGCCATTATCAGACTTCCCACAGTTCAAGGACTTTACGAGTTTTAAGTTAGCCCACGTGAATGGATTTGGTCTTCTCAGGTAAACAGAGGCCCATCGCTAATCTACGGGGAGAGAAAGGTCACAAAAGTTTCTGCTTCTGCCCAAAGGGAGACTGAACCTCCTGCATGCGTTTCAGAAAATATATAGCACATTTGGAGGAAACAGAAACAAGCCAAAAGGGTTGGAGAAATGATACCTTTAAGAACTTGTTCGTAAGTTTCAATATCTCTGCACTGTTTTCCCCATAGGAATTCAGCAGCAATGGGAATAGTCTGTGAATAGGTACTGGGCTCAGATCTTTGACTCTGCAAAGAAAGATTCTACAAAGCATGGTCCCCAGATGCCTGACACAGCTTTGGGGAAAGTTATCTTTGATATGTACATAACATGGCATGGTGAGAGAAATAATAGGAAGTTCACCCTCCATTCCATACAAATATAATGCGACAATAAACAATAAACAGAAGTAAGTGCTGAGAGCCCACTGGGAAGGAAGGCTGTGCAGAAGTGATGGTCTTACAGGTGGGAAAAACTGGTAGAAGGAAAAAGAAGGTGGCTGCAATGGAAACAATGAAAATACGTCCCCTTTCCCAAGGCAAAGGTTGTTGAGTTTGAAAAGAAAGTCACTAATTTAAAAGTATCCAAAGCCAGTCCCCAGACATGTGAGCTGGCCAAATTCTAGTGCTCCCACCTAGGATGCCAAAAATGCAGTCCCCAGAGACTGCAAGGGAAGAAATGGAAAAACGCTTCTCTCAGTAATGACATCTCAATGGTAGGACTTCACACACATGTAGCTAGTTTACACTAACAAACTCTCCTTCACTTTCTCATTCAGTAAACATTTAGAATCTCTAATATATATGAGGCCGTATGCTAAGTGAAGACACAAAGACAGAAAAACATGATACCTGCCCTGTCTTCAAAGATCTTCTCTTTCATCAAGGAAACTAATGTGCACACACACACACAAAGTAAGAAAAAGCAACTGTTCTAAGAAGAACTGAAGACTGAGGAAACAGACCGAAGGGATCAAGTTGACGTTCACAGACGACAGAGTACCCGTACTGAGACTTTAAGCGTGATTAGAAATGTGCTCAGTCGTTGAGAAACATGATTGTATTTTAACCAAAGGGACTAACGTGTACCAAAGCACAGAAAGAAGAGGTTGCCTGGGGCATCCCAGGGCGGATGAGGCAGACGGGAATTCAGAGCTGTGAGAGAGAGGCAGAAGACCAAACCTTTGACAGAGGGAAGGAAACGAGTGTTTGTCAGCTTCTCATTTCAACTATTAAGTGCATGCTGCTTTACGCTCATTAGAAGTATAATGTGACTCTGTGGTGTAAATAAATAAGTAAATATTCCTATTCTGTGGTTCTGATGGCCCCAAGGAGAAAAACGAAGATTATTCAACCCATCAGTTTTTCACAAAACTAATTAGCAGTGACAATGCACAAGAATTCAATGACATTGTTGTTATACCAGCGAAAGAACAGGAAATACAAAGTACGTTCTGAAGCACACACCCTTTAGACAATTAAAAATTCCTTTATTCTGAAACTTTTCAAACACATACCAGAGAATAAAGTACAATGATTCTCCATGTAACCATTAAGATTTTGCTCCATTTGATAGAGTTGTTTTTTTAATTCTTTGCTGAATTATTCTAAATCCTAGAACTCCTTCCATTTCATATATTTCAGTATGTATCTTTTTAACAACATAACATTTTCCTCAACAATTATGATGCCATTATCACACCTAAAAAATAACGATAACTCACTGTCATCATCCATTGTACACTCCATAATTAAATTTCCCTGAATGTCTCAAAAAAAAGTCCTTCCAGAACAATAAGAATCATATGATCATCTCAACAGATACTGAAAAAGCTTTTGATAAAATTCAACATCAATTTATGATAAAAAACTCTCCAGAGAACAGGCATAAGGGGAACATAACTCAACATAATAAAGGTCATACATGACAAACCCACAGCTAACATCATACTCAATGGTGAAAAGCTGAAAGCATTTCCTCCAAGATCAGGAACAAGACAAGGATGCCCACTCTCATCACTTTTATTCAACACCATTTTGGAAGTACTACCCACAGCAATCAGAAAAGAAGATGGAATAAAAGGAATCTAAATTGGAAGGGAGGAAGTAAAACTGTCACTATTCACCGATGACGTAATACTTACATAGAAAATCCTAACGATACCACCAAAAGACTGCTTGAGCTCATCTAGTAGCAAAGTTGCAGGATACAAAGTTAATGCACAGAACTCCGTTGCATTCTATACACTAATAAATTATCAGAAAGAGAAATAAAGAAAAAAATCACACTTAACATCACATCAAATAGAATAAAATACCTAGGAATAAAACTACCTAAGCAGGCAAAAGGCCTATACTCTGCAAACTATAAATCAGTGATGGAAGAAACTGAAGATGACACAAAGAGATGTAAAGCTACACCATGTTCTTGGGTTAGAAGAATCAATATTATTAAAATGGCCACACTACCCAAGACAATTCACAGACTCAGTGAAATTTCTATCAAATTACCAACAGTATTTTTCACAGAACTGGAGCAACAAGTTTTTAAATTTGTATGGAAACATAAAAGACCCTCAACAGCCGTAACAACCTTGAGAAAGAAAAAACAGAGCTAGAAGAATCACACTCTCTGACTTGAGACTATACTACAAAGCTACAGTAATCTAAAGCACATAGTACTGGCACAAAACAGACACAAAGATGAATGGAACAGGATAGAAAGCCCAGAGTAAACACATACACTCTGGTCAGTTAATCTACAACAAAGGAGACAAGAATATACAATGGAGAAAAAATAGCCTCTTCAATAAGTGGTGTTGGGAAAACTGGGCAGCTACATGCAAAACTATGAAATTAGAACATTCTCTAATACTATATACACAAATGAACTTAAAATGGATTAAAGACCTAAATGTAAGACCAGATACTCTAAAACTCCTAAAAGAAGACATAAGCAGGCCACTCTTGGACATAAGTCATAGCAATATTTCTTTGGATTGATATCCTAAAGTAAGGGAAACAAAAGCAAAAAATTAACCAATGGGACCTAGTTAAACTTAAAACTTTTACACGACAAAGAAAACTATAAAGAAAAAGAAAAGACAACATACAGAATGGGAGATAATATCTGCAAATGATGCAACTGACAAGGGCTTAATGTCCAAAATATACAGACAATTCATACAGATCAGTATCAAGAAAATAAACAACCCAATCAAAAAATGGGCAGAAGACCTAAATAGACATTTGTCCAAAGACATACAGATGGCCAACAGGCACATAAAAAGATGCTCAACATCGCTAATTATTAGACAAATGCAAATCAAAACCACAATGAAGTATCATCTCATATAGGTCAGAATGGCCATCATCAAAAAGTCTACAAATAATAAATGGTGTGGAGAAATGGGAACCCTCCTACACTGTTGGTGGGAATGTAAACTGGTGCAGCCACTATGGAGAATAGTAGGGAGGTTCCTTAAAAAATGAAAAGTAGACTTACCATATGATCCAGCAATCCCACTCCTGGGCATATATCTGGAAAAAACTCTAGCTCAAAAAGACACAGGCACCCTGATGTTCACAGCAGCACTATTTACAATAGCCAAGACATAGATGCAACCTAAATGCCCATTGACAGATGAATGGATAAAGAAGTGTAATACACGTGCGCGCGTGCACACGCGCACACACACACACACACACACACACACACACACACACACACTGGAATATTACTCAGCCATAAAAAAGCATGAGATAACGTCATTTGCAGCAACATGGATGGACCTAGAGATTATCATACTAAGTGAAGCAAGTCAGATAGAGAAAGACAAATATCATATATCACTTATATGTGGAATCTAAAAAAAAATTATACAAATGAGCTTATTTACAAAACAGAAATAGACTCACAGACACAGAAAACAAATTTATGGTTACCAAACAGGAAAGACGGAGGGAGGGATGAATGTGGAATTTGGGATTAACAGAAAAACACTGCTATATATAAAATAAACAACAAGAATGTACTGTATAACACAGAAAACTATATTTAATATCTTGTAATAACCTGTAATGAAAAAGAATCTGAAAAATATTTATATGTGTGTATGTGTTGTGTATATATATATATATATATAGCTGAATCATTTTGCTGTACACCTGAAACATTGTAAATCAACTGTACTTCAATTAAAAATATTCTTTATCCACTGGGAAAAGAAAATGTCCTTCTAACCATCAGTTTATCTGAATCAGGATTCAAACAAGATGTACCCATTACATTCATTTGTTTTAAAATAAAGCAGTCCTTTGTCCCTCGTACCTGTTTTCCCCACAGCATTGCTTTATGACAGAAACCTGGTTATTCATCTTGTCAAATGGCTTACGTTTTGGATTTATCTATACTTCTTTGTGATGTTATTCCTATTAATATTTTCCATTTCTCCTGTAAACAGAAGTTAGCTCTGGAGGCTTGATTAAATGCAGAGTCAACTTGTTTTGTGGCAGGAGCACTCCGCCAGTGACGCTCCCCCAGTGGAGGGGGCTGGTCCGCCCACAGGAGTGACACTTAGCTAGTCAGAGGCTCAGGTGCTGACAGCTGAACTCTCACTGTAAAAGTCCCCTGTGACCTTCCATCTAGTCGTCTGTTCCATTGAAGATCACTGTCTCAAGTGGGTGTTTCATCGGCGGTTGCAAGTGTATGATTTTCTAATTCTTGCCACATTCATTAGCTGGCATTCTTTGGCAGAAAAAAATAATCCTCATCAGCTGGAGTTACTTGCTTACCCTAAAATATACTTAATACAGTAATGGTAGGAAAATGCTTAATTATCTCCTTTCCATTGCCATTACCAGAATAAGAAGTTAGTGCTACTCATGCTCTAAAAACAGAATCACTTAATATTGTCCAGACGGAAAAGAGAAATTATTTTCAGAATACCACCTAAACAAGGAAACTTGAGCTTGACTATTTTCCCCTTCTATAATTAACACTCCTCAAGGTAAAACTTACATCTGTTCAATCTAATTGGGGCCAGATTTAGTGGAGGTACAGGTAGATATAAACCCTGAATAAAATTCTAAACCATTTTATAGATATAATTTTGTCACTAAACAACAGTATGCTCCTGATCCCCAGGTTATCTGTCTCTCCCGCTCTAGAACATTTATGACTTCCATGGAGGTCCCACTTCCTGTGCACAGGAGTTTAGACGGACAAGGAAGTCGAAAAATACGCTGGCCCTTTCTTTTCCCCAATTGTGGAAACTGTGAGGAAAAAAAACGCAAATTTTTATAATACATGTTCGGGAATTCACAGCACGTGCTCCGTACTCATAGCATCGGCATTGCTGATTTGTGATTCTAATCGAGAGAGCATAAAGACTTGACACACTACAGGACGAAGGCATTGGGGTGGTTTCAGAGAATGATTTGGGGACCATGCCTTAATTACGTTTCTTCCAAATAGTGTCATTAATAATTGGTACTGCTGAGCTCCATGTCCACCTCCCCACAAAGAATGCTGGCAAAAGGAAAAAAATCCAGTGTGAAAAACAAGATCATAAATTTCTTCTCCAAAAGATAGGCAGTCTCGTCTAGGTACAAAATCGCGACAACTATTTTTTTTTTAAAATCCTAAATGTTGATGTGTTGTGAAAAAAGCAGGACCTGCACAAGCAGATGGGCCGGCAACAAGGGGATTAACGGCCCCCCAAAAAGAGCCGTTAAAAATTGTCACGGAGTCAGGAACCTCCCCAGTAAATGGCCCAAATGACGTCGAGAGATGAAAAATAAGGAAGCTGAAACGGCAAAATAATACTGGTACTTGCTGCTCACATAACAGCTTTCTTTAAAGAATTCTGAAACACTTTCCAAACATTAATCCAATAATTTTTGTCATTAGTCTACACAGCACTAAGGGGGCCTTTTATGTTCTTTCTCACTGAGCACTTGGGGAAACTAAGGCCGAGAAAGACAAAGATGGTGCGACTGTAATAGATTTTCCCCTCATGTAGCAAAAAGTTAATGCTGGAAGAAAATTCTCAGAGAGAAAATGTAACCTTATTTTCCATTATAATATTACTAAGATGTCATTGGTTCAATATGAATTTGAGATGTTAGTAAACAGACCTGGTATCAAAATATTATCAACAGCTATCTAAAGCCCGGGGAATTCATTAATTCAGAAACAAGCAAACCTACAATGAAGACCTGGAGAGACTATATGCTCCCCGTTTGGAAGAACAACTTTTAAATACAAAGTTAGACCATTACACCCACCCTTGTATTTTCGTTGAAGAATTATATTCCATTGTGTTCTAAAATGGTGCTTAGGAACACAGCTCAATAAAAGAGTTAATATAACACATTACTAGGTGAAAAGTAACTGACTAACAATGGAGGACAAACCAGGAGACTTAGACAAAATTTCAGGACGGGATCACAGCCTCCTGGTAATGAATTCACAGCTTCTTTGACACAAACCCAATTTAATATAAACAGCAAAGCATCTGAGACTCACAAACTCCTGCTGATGGAAGTAAACCAGGTAAGGAACTCTGCAGGGGAGCACAATATAACCAGAGGTAACGGGGGGAAAATTCAGTCTGGAGTAGAAATTGCAGCGATGCCAAAGAGCATCACACAAGGGGCAGAATAACACACAGTAAGGGAGACAGGCATGCCTCCTAAACTGTTTGTGAAGACTGGCAGCTGGGTGAAAGAAAAACCCATGTGCTTTGAAATCTTATTCCTCAGAGGTAAATCTCATATTCCTAAGAGAAAATATTGTTTCTTATATGAGAGATTAATGAGCACCATGAACCACATGCTGAAAAAGTTGACTAACTGGTGTGAAATGAGTGTGTGTGTGTATGAAGTGGAATATTTTGTGCATGTGTGTGTGTGTGAAGTTATTGTGTGTGTGTATTCTAAAGTGTGGGGTGGGGAGAGGAGAAAGGAGGGTGATAGACTTGATTATTCAACAGTCAGACTCTAAGAACTAAAGACACCAAGAGAGCCAGGGCACCCCCTAACCCCAAAGAAAGGAGACAGGGTAAATTTCTGAAAGAATTGGATATATTTCAAATAAGAAAAGAAGTAATCAACATAAGTCAATTCTGAGAATTATATTTATTTATAGTTTGGTATTGTTTTTATTTTGAATTCCACTTGAAAATATGTCATAACCCTTGTAAGGCTTAGGGCCTCTGAAAGTCTGTGTCTTGGCTCTGAAGCCAAGTAAGAAAACAGGACATTCCCTTGGGAGGGAAAGGCATCCCCGAAGGCTGGACAGCATCCTCTGGCTGGGACGCCCCCAGTCAGGAAGACTGCGTGTGCGGCTGTGGATTACACATGCTAGGAAGAGTCCAGCTTAATGCGGTCAGGCTTGGGGCTCTCACTCCACTGAGTTGGGATTTTTCCTTTTTTACCCTTTGGGGAAGGAATGGAGGTGTTATTTGCAAAAGTTGGGCCTGGGAGTCCCGAGTTTCTTCCTTCTAATTTTGCAGAACTCACATTTGCCTCTTTTTGAAAGGAGGTAGAGGCCCCAATGTCAGACGGCCTGGTTCAGCCACGTACAAGTAAGTATTGTATTCGGTCGATGGAAGAATTAAATGAGATCAAAATAAGTAGTAAGTATTCTAGTCTCACAATGGTGCCTAAGCCGTAATAAGCACACAGTGGTATGAGGCAGTTTAGGTCACTTCATAGCACACTGGCTGAGCTGATCAGAATCGAGGCCACACCATCCTGTCTAATCCTGACACCAGCAACTGGGAAGCAAGGTTCCTCTCAGTTGGAAAGAGGACTGTAGTCAAAATTCTCACGTGACTTACGAAAATGGCTTCAACTTTTCAGACTAACAGGACAAGCACATGCATCTGTTCTGCACACTCACGGTGCCTGGCCCAGATCCCCTAGGACCCCTTTTACAAGTTCTCCGTGCCCCTCCCCAACACCAGCTTGACTTCAGAGGATTACCCTCTGGTGCTGAGGAGAAGCAGAAGTGCCAGGAGCTGGCATTCCTGTTCCCAGGCTCTTCCCTCCCCAGTGCAATTCCCAATACGCTGCTCCTTTGCTTTACAGGCAACGAACGCTCAGACCCTGAGGTGTACTTTACAGTCAAGGACTGGGCGGAACAAACTGCACCTGGTTCGGCTTCATCCCTCCTCTATCCTGCCGCCCCCACGCCCTAAATGATTTTGCCAGAGCTGTGAAATGACGTGCCCCTCGATCCTTGGCTCAGGGTCTGCTTCTAGAAGAAACTAACCTCAGACAGCCTTAATTTGAGATCATCTTGAGAAAAAAATGACAGGAGAGAGCAGAGGAGAGAAAAGAATATATATTCCCACTTGGAAAAAGCGACGATTACAGACTCACGAGTGAGTTCAATTCTGTATTCCGTTCCGATTTCACGCAGTCAATTTCTTTTTCCTCGCAGGACTTCCACCAGTGCACAGGTAGCGAGGGGCAGAGGCTAAGAGAGGTAGGGTATGTGGCGGCAATTCAGTGGCAGAAGAGTTACAGCTAATTCCCTTTCCTCTTCCAGAACAGCTGAATGGGGTGACCCAGCTGGCCTGGGTGACACAGCATGAAGGTGGAAAGCATAGGGAGACAGAAATTGAATAGAAAGTTCTGTCCTAAAGAGAGGGCCGAGGGTCAGGTCAGAGAAACATGTCCAAACAAGATTATTGATGATGGGATCTGACACAAGACCCAGAAGCCAAAGACCTAGGGCCGGGGTGAGTCACGCAGCCCGAGATGATGGAGCGGGTAACAAGAATTGGTAACAGTGAACCAGAGGAGATCTGGAAGAAAACTGAGTCAGGATTGCTAAAGAGTTTATATATATTCCTTATCGTCTGTGGGATGGATATGTGAGGTGGATTTATAGGACCCCCCCCCCCATGAGTGACACTGAGCCAGGTTTTTTATCATGATAACAGCCAAACACTCCAGCATACTCCACTGTGTTCCTGATTTAGAATCTGTGTGGGTGTGCCTGGACTTTTATCCTCAACTGCACGTGAACGGGGAGAGGGTAAATCTTCAGGGAGACAGACTGATTACAGTTTACCTCTGACTGGCGGTTCTGGGCTCTGACTGGCGGTTCTGGGCAGGAGGTTCTGGTAGGAGGCGTGCTCTTTTTCCCTTTACTGTGTGGAGCTGTGCACGGACTGAGAAGAGAGCAGGCCATCGTCACCTCTCTTCCTCTCAGATGTCCTGAGTGGAAACGTTCTTTTTTATCCGCCATGGTGCAATGGAAGTGATCTTAAAAGACTATTGGAATGGCCATTGATCCTGCAGTTGGTCAGGCTCAAGGTGTTCGGTGGGACTGGGAAGTCGGGCAAGTAGCAAGGTTCTGGGTGGGAGGATTAAGCTGGTTGTTATTAGCCAGTTCTTAAGTAGCTGCGTCAATGGCCTAGCCTCGTTGACTTTCGGAATACAAGAGGACAACACAGTGTCTTTCAAACATTTTGACAACTGTCCACAGTAATAAATGTATTTAGATGGTGACCCAGTAAGCACACAGACACACAAACACACAGACACACTATAACCAAAACAAACAGTCCACAAAACTAATCCTGTCCTTGTTTTGTATATACAAGCTGATGTTTTCCATTTTATTCTATTTTATTACAAAACACTGGTCAAAATCCATTAATTTGATATTCTGAGCCACTCATACTTTAAAAAATATTGCTCTACTACCCAGATGATAAATTCCATCTGGGCATCACTGGTCTTAGGAAAGGACTGGTGGTTGACAGATGGACGCAGAAGTCAAGGGAACGGGGCAGTATCTTCTCAAACTGAGATACAAACTATAAGTCAAAGTCTGGGACAAGACAGTGTCTGAGAGTAAGGATAACACAACAGGTGTTGGGACCCTCTAGGATGCATTTTTTTTTGCGGATAGGGCATATCATCTTTAAAAACCCTCCTTTATCATGCTTGCCTCTCACTAGCCTTTTTGAGTCCTTTATCCCCCAAATACCTGTCTATTTCACCACATCCCTCACTGGTACTGAGACACCTTAGGTCTTCCTTAATGTATTCCAGGCATTACAGGATAGCAGGAAGCATAAAATGTGAAGAGTGGGCACTGTTAGGATGGATACGAATGGGATGAAGATAAAAATACAAAGTGGCAAGCTCAGAAATGGGGAGGAGAATTTTTTAAAAAAACAAACACTTTTTGAATAACAAGCCTTTTCATCACTAAAAATTCTTGTTAGACATTTTAGTGTATTTTGAAAGCTATCTTGCGAGAAAAGTAATTTATAATAAGGAATTACTATACGAACCCCAAAAATCAAGTAATCACTTGGTTATCACCTTCTAGGAGTCATTGAAAATTTCATATCTAGCTTACCTATTATTTCAGTGACAGCCAGATCAATTAATGCACTTTTATCGTTAATGACAGGACACAAGCTTGTTTTTGAAATTATCGTTGGGGGTCTTTATTCTCCAAACAATGACAGTATTACAGCAAGCCACCTTTATGGCCTTTTGCATCAATTATTTAAAATCAAAGAGCCATTAATTCATATATCTGTGCATCAGTAATAGTATTGTTTGAAAAGGTGGAGAGTGAGAGAAAATCTGTCAATAAAATCATTGGACCTTTCCAGGCTGAGATGATTTATACGGAATCATTGCAATTCTATTTAGAGTGCCGGGATCTCAGTGTCTGGGAATGAGAGGTTTGAATTATTCGTGTTTTCCTGGTCAATATATACGCGTGAGCACGCTAGGAAGTTCTTCATTTTTAGGCTGCTTGCATGGATTTCTGAGTCCGGTTCCTTTTGGAGTGAATCAGAGTCCGTCGGTAACAAGCCGCATTCTCTGCACACGGACACCAACAGAGGCTTAAAAATAGGAGCCATGTGCACAGAGCTTCTTGTGCCAACCAACAGATTCTATCTGCATCTGCTACATATGGATTGACAGGAGAGGGGCCAAGTATACGTTGGTGTGAAGCAGCTTGCTGCTTCTGTTTTGAGAAAAGTTCATCATTGTACAAGTCCTGAACAAATTAGCCTTCCAATCACAATGCAAGGATATTGAAATAGAGTGAAAAACCTAGATGGTATCAGGCAGCTCTTGCCAAATTAGTAGAAGATTAAAGAGGAAAAGAAAACCATTTGAAGCCTGATAATTAGTAAGAGAGTAAGATGTGAGGGTACGTTCAGATATGTGACTAAACCTTGAATTAAAAAAAAGAAACAAAAACTTGTTGCCACTGGTTGGAAAATAGCTGAGGTCAAATGGGTACAAAATATCACAGAGTTTTGAGCTCTCTGGTAAAGACAAAATAATGGCCACGAAACCCCTAGAATCAAGGTTGTAAGGGAAGGTTAGGTAGATCTCTGGATCTTGAAGTCACTTATCCAAATTCGTTGGGCTAAGGAATTGAAAACCTAAGGGCAAATTCACATCAAATAAATATTAAGACTTTAGTTACTGTGAAACAATAGATATGAAAGTGCTCTGTAAAACATAAAGCCGTGTACAGATTTTGCTTCTAGTTATTTTACTATGTAAACAGTGAACATTACAATCCTTTTATAACTATACTACTTCATGCTAAAGAGATAACAATCATTTCCCAAATGCACAATACAGTTAAACAAATTTGTAAGTCAAAGATGGTGTGTGGATAAGCTCATGTTTTTCATACCTTCCTTTGTCTCCTGGACAAATGGCAAGATTTTGTCCCTGTGCAAATTAAAAGGGGGCAGCGGTGGATAGGGTCTGTAGTCCCTCCAATTTATTTACTTTACCATCACTGCTATATGTAAACTTTCACTTCATATCCCTCAAGCCTGTGTGCCTGTCTGAGGAAAACACGTGTTCTAAGAACACAAGCACTGGAAGACAGCTACCTGCACAGCTCGCTGACTCACTCCGTCATTCACAGCGACCCCATGGAAACTGCTGAGCGGCCACCGCGTTTTAGGCATCGTGCTAGGCCCTGGGCAAGCGATGCTGCCTGTCCTTTTCAGAGATTACAGACTGGGAGGGGAAACAAGACAAGAAAAAGGCCCTTGTCCGAGGGCGTGGTGCTGTGCAGAAGTACAGGGTGACTTGGGAGCACAGGGGAGGGACACCCAGCCTAGCCTCTGGTTGTCAGAAAGGCTTTCCTATGGAAAGTGACTGGGTTTAAAAATCCACACTAAACTATCCTGGGAAGAATAGGCTATAAACCAAGATTAACTCAACTTTAAAAAAAAAAAAAAGAATGAATGAACAGGTGTAAAGAAATCACCATCTGAAAGAGGAAGGAGGCCGGACGCCAGCACGGGATTCACAAGGAAATGGGCATGTCTGCAGGACGGGCAGGGCTCGGGAACACCTGGGTTTCTACTTGGGGACGGAGTCTGCAAGGAGTCAGTCAGTCAGTCTCTCTCTGTCTGTCTCCATCTCCGCCTGTGTCTCCCTCAACAACCCCAAAGGGATTAGTTAGGAAACTATGAAGGATATGGGGACCATGACTCGCCTATAAATTCTCTCATGGACACCAGGTCTACAGAATTCTCTACTTTTTCTGCCCCAGAGAATATCTAACAGCTCAGAACTGAAACATTCCCTGCACGAGTGTACAGCCTGCTCTGACACCAGGTCTACAGAATTCTCTACTTTTTCTGCCCCAGAGAATATCTAACAGCTCAGAACTGAAACATTCCCTGCACGAGTGTACAGCCTGCTCTGCCACTCTTCCACTCAAGAAGAAGAATTGTGCAAAATATCAATACTTATAACTGGTAGCTAAGATATACTGTGTATTTAATATGTGCCAGTATTTTACGTTTATTATCTATTTTAACTCTAACTACAGTGTGCATAGGTCCTGTAAGTAAGTATCCCTGTTTTACAGAGAAGCCCAGGAGGTCACGCAGTTTTCTTAAGGTCACTCACTGGCAGAGCTGTACGTATGTACGTACGTACGTACATATGTGTGTACTTTATTTGACCCCAGATCTCTGTGACTCATGAGTCTGAGCTTTTAGACATTCTAGTGTCTTCCCATGCAGTGGCATCGTACCGTTACTATTATTATCATCATTATTACCAGAGCAGTTGCCATTTTATCTCCCCACAATTCATTTTGGAATGCTTATAAGGTATTTGTATTCAAAAACACTAATTAAATTGACACTGGCATTTTCCAATATCTTTTGTATATTACCTCTTGGAAAGTTGCTAATACTGCAGAGTAAAGAAAGGAAAAAAAAAAAAACTCTTGTCTGAGCTAGAAGGGGTACATACTGTGGCTTTAGTTATTAATTAAATGTTTTAAAACATTATTTATCAGTGTGCTTTTTCACTGTCAGAATGCCTTAGGGCTCCGCACAGCAGGTCCTCCACAGCTTTCAGGAAAGAGCTGCCAAGAGTCCTTGCCCGTGTCCACGGCTCTGTCTGTGCATTCCACTACAACATATACTGTGCCCCTCCGAGCGCTTTTGCCTTCATCTGTGCAGCAAATCATGGAAAGAACATAGAGATGTCTCAGTGCAGTAGATAACAAAGAAATTGGGATTATGCAAATTGAAATTTTTCTGTTGTTCCTCAAGGAAATAAAATATTTACATGCCTCTTCACTAAAAATTGGCCAGAGGAAAGTTGCATGAATGCCATTCCCTAACCTCTGCATTTTCCTAATGATTCAAGGTGACAATTAGACAATTAGACAACCCAGTAAAAAGACGATGGCATGAGTAAATTTCAGCAGGTGGGCGTAATCTCTCCTCTCCTCCACCGAGTCTGTATTTGTTCCAATAACTATTTTTAAGATACTGTTTGCTTCTCAAAGTGCCAATACTTTGATTCAATTTACTCCTTTATGTTGTAAGTGTAGTGATAGGCAAAGGAAACGTTGAGCTGGTCAGCTTGTAAAACGGCAGGCTAATGTATTTTTACTGGAGTTGAACAGATAGAGTGCATATTAGTCCCCACCATCCATGTGACCACGTCAGCAAAGAGAAGAGGATCTGGCTCCTTCTCTTAAATCAATCCAACTAATAGGAAATTCAAGAACTTGAATTAGATAATTTTCAGCCTGCCAGAACTTAGCAAGATCAAGCATTTAGACTAAACTAAAAGATTGGGGGGAAATTTATTATTTTAACATTTTTAATAACTGAATATTGAAAAAGAAAAAGAAGCCCCTTTCCTGACAGGGAACTTTGGATTGCTGGATTGGGAGCATTCTATTAACAGAAACGTCTACTTAAAGCATGCCATAGAAGAGTAAGATTCTCGTGAGCCTGTGACTTACGGACACATTCTTATTCCCTTATGGTCACATGGTTAAAAATTAAAAATGAAAACCCTATAAACCTGATTTAGCATTGACTAGTATAAAAGTTAAGGAATGACGGCCCAACAAAAGTCCCCCATGAATGATGGAAGTGATTCAACACTGAACAACCTGACTGAAAATACGGTGCTGCCCCACATGACCCTTGAGGGGCGTCAAGACTCTTGACCTTCCCGTGTAAGAATGCTTCATATACAAAGCTCTCCCTAAGTCACTGAAGCGGGGCTTCGGGGAAGGGGCAGGGGAAATTAAGGCGGCTCAGAAGAGAGAGGAATCTCCTGAATCTCCTCTCGAGTAGTGCGGCTGGTGCCTACATTAGTTTCAAACCCTGTCTACCTCCCTTCTGAAATTCAAATGCACAAAGTGGCAGTGGGGTTAACAGGACCTTCGCGCTGTAGGACACGGCAGTGAGGTGGAGCGTTCATGAGGCCCCGATTTCCCCACCAGTGATGGAAGGGAAACGCTCCTCTCTACAGGCAGGTATTTTTCAGATTGCTTTCACGTGCCTTATGTGATTTGTCTATTTCCAACACAGCTAAAACGGGTATCATTAAGTCCTTACTGTGTGACCAGGAAGACTGACAGTTGCAACGTCAAAAAAGGATTCCTCATGTTCTTCTATTAAAAGAATGCCTACCTTTTCCCTCTGGGCCTGGCCAGTCTAAATTTAAGTTTCCTTCTTTCCTCACTAACAATATTTTCCTATTACAAGAAAACCTTATTCCCAATAGACACTTCCAGTGGAAAATATGGGTTCACGATGTGAAAGATCACACTTAACATATATAGAAAGTGTACTGTTCTTAAAGGAAGTTTCCTACACAACTTGGTCTCTGTCAACAGGCCACAGAAAACAACATGGTGTTAATTAAGTTTAAAAATTCTCTTTCCATTTTAAGACTAATTAGCATATAACACTTTCATCAGGCTTACTGGAAATTTATATAAGGGAATTAGTTCCGCTGATCACTGCTTCGTTGCATAGAAAACCCCTCCCCCATAGCTCCTCAAATGCATGGATTTAATTAGTTGTTACCTAATAGAAGACTGTTTTCATTCCTGCCACTCCTCTTATATTCCATGTTATTGATGTCTAGTACTGTAGCTCTGTTTGGTTTTTAGGTTTCCCTCAAACTGGTCAGCACGCCACAGCTCACCAGGATCGCTCCCACTGCTGTGTCGAGAGTTGACTGTGAGGAATCTGCAGTCAGGGTTGGCTGTAATCAGAGTGAGGTAATTAAAATTGAGACTATGGGGGGGGGTACCTGTTTTAATGACGCCTCTAGGATATAAGTGAGAATTCCCGAGGTAAGGCAGAAGATGATTCCATTGAAGAAGAGGTTATTAAGGAAAAGAGAAGCCAGGGTGTTAAAATAATGTATTCAAATAATAGATTCAGATTCTCTTAGATCAAGAAGTAAGAGCAGAGTTGTGTTGCAGAGAGAGGCAGAAAGAGACACAGAGGTCTGAAATCTTCAGGGAAGAACAGGCAACAGCTATTGGGTGCTTACGGGGGCCAGACACGGATCTATGTAACTATTGACTGTTTTTAAGTCCCGCACAACTCTGTGAGCTATTATTATTATCATCACTTTCAAGCTAAGAAATTTGGGTGCAAACAACTTAAGTAATTCACTGAAAGTCACATAACACACTGCTGAACTCATATTTGATCCCAAGCTGTCTAGATCCCTAATTATATCCTGAACCACTCAGTGTGCTTCACGGAACAAGTGAGGAATGACTCATGTGTTGTGTGAGACTGCAGAAGGGGTGGCAGCAGGTGAAGTACTCGACGGCATGAGATATGAAACGGGGTGCACGGGGACTATGGGAATTTGACTGGTTTGTGTCAGTGAAGAGCAAACAATCAACTGATGACTGACTCCTCGCTGGAAAATCCAAAACTGGGGAGAAAAGGCAAAGGAATGAAGGAGAGGTGGCTAAACTGGTCAGAATGTTCCGGAGATTTTCAGGGCAATTATGCCCAAATGCTTCTTGTGTATCGAATGATGTCCACTTGCTCCAAGAGAGCTGATGTCAGGCTGACATACAGCATGCCCTGTCAAACCATCCAAAGCAACCTCAGAAGGAATTGAATGAAGAGGCAGAGAGAGCATCACGCGTCAAGGAGACTGCAGCCGAATGGTCCACGGAGCTGGGGGTGGAGCTGAGTTCTCTGGGTGATCCATAAAAGGACTCCAGGGGGGAAAGCATGAAAGTTCTAAGCTCTAAATGTTCACACAGAGAGTGAAGGTACCAGACGAGTCAGGACTTTCCTGTCCTAGATCACTTCACCTTTCATTCCTGCCTTCAGCTCCCTTCCCAGGATGTAGAAACCACAGAACGGCAGGTGAGAGAGAAGCCTGCCCACAGTCCCTGCCCAGAATGTAGGCTCCCTGCCTGCCGCTGACTTGGGCTTTGAAGGAAAACTGAAGTGTTGATGATTCTGTGGGGATGCACATTCTAATTTCTGAAGTAACTTAAAGTGACTCTAACATTTGTTATCGAAAAGTGGTTGGAAAAGACACTGAATGACTCAAATTATCAATGAAGGATGGGGAATAACTTCCCTTACTGAAATGCAAAACAAAAGGCCAGAGATAGAAAGTAAGAAACGTGCTACATGACTACACCCTCGAGTTCTGCTTCTTCCACAGACGAGTTACAGAAGCCTCTCCGCTCTCAGTCCTGCCCCCTTGCCGTCCATCCTTCACCCAGTTACCAGAGTGCGATTTAAAACAGAACACATGCCATGACATACTTAGACTTGGCGCTGGCATTTCATTGCACTTAGAATGAAATTCAAACTCTTTCCTGTGGCCTAGAAGACCAAACGTCATTGCACCCCTCTGCCTCTCTGATCTCATGTTCCACCACTCCTTTCCTCCTTTCCTAGGACTTGCTAAGTTCCTTCTCCACCTAGGTCCACGCACCTGCGGTTTCCATTTCCTGGAATGCTCTCTCGCAGTATCTCCATTGACGTCTTCCATGTCATTTGGTCTCTCTGTTTGAAAGACTTCTCAGAGTGGCTTTCTTTAGTCACTCGGAAACTGTCACTGCTTGTCATTCAATCTCATATCTTCCTTGACAGTACAACCACTATTTGAAATGATCTTATTTGTCTCTTGTTTCTCCTCACCTCTGAATAGAATGCAAATACCTATGAAATCAGGGACATCTTTATCTTGATTTCCACTGCATCCCCAGTATTAGAGCTTTGCCTCGCACATAGTAAGTGCTCAATAATATTATGTAAAAAAATATATTTTCATTTAAAATGTTGCATTGTGTTTCCTAATATTCACAGTGACAAGTTCTTTATTAGAGCAGAAAACTTCCCGGAGCAGTTACATCGAAGGCAAGGGAACTAACTAGTCCTTTAGTGAGGAAGTGTATTGAGAAAACGGACTAGAAATCACACTTTCAAGGCTACGTTCTGACACGACGTTACATCAGTGTATCAGTCCCAGTTCAATCAGAGAAGCAAAGAGACTACAAACTGTGGGACAAGAGACTTATCATAGGAATCAGACTTTCCATAATTGTGGGAGTAGAAAAAGGAACGTCTAAGGGAGAATCAAGAAATCAGACAAGTCACAAACTGGTCAGTCTGAGAAGCCAGTCATGCTCAATCGTCCACGCAGAAGTGAGGAGAAGCTGATGGAGGGGTCTCTGGAAAATAACTGGTGATGAGCCTGAGGCCCCCCCACTGGTCAGGAAGGTCGGCAACTGGCAAGAGCTGGGTCTGCAGCAGAGGACGGTTTACGGACAAGCTGGAATCAGCGAGCTTGTCCCCACTCAGGCCGTCACCACAACTAAGCACCGCAACCTTCACAGAGCCCTCGACACTGTTTTCCTTCTACCCAGATCTCATGCAGGTACCACTCTCAGCCAACTCTGTGCAGAACCATAAGGAAAGGAGATTCTGGGAAGCATAAGCCCAGCTTAGCCAAGGGAGCAACAGAGTGACTGCTCATAGTTAGTTGGAACTCGTTTTACTTGTAGTGAAAGAAACTCAGTACACTACCCCCAAACAGATACCTATATTGCACAGGACAGGCGGGTACTTCTCGAAACACACATGCAGGAAAGGTTGGAAATGAGGAACCGGAAAGCCCTCTGACCACCTCTAACTCTGTCTCTCTCTGTGCATCTTCGGTCTCTGTGAAAAGAGTTTCTCCTACTTCTTCTTCCATGTGGTACAAACGTGACCTGAGTTTGCCTCACTGATGTAAGTCACGCAAAGAGCAACTGGCCTCTCCTTCTCTTTCTTCCTCTCTCCCTCTCAGTTTCAAATTCTGAGGGAAGCACCTCTGGATTTACCTACATTATCTACATATTAACCACCAATCCAAGCAATTCTGACCACTGAGGAGGGTTCATTAAATAAAACAGATGCCAGGAACCCATGGCTATTCTCATGTACAAAAGGAACAGACAGCACTCAGAAAATGACAAAAGAGATGTGATCGGTATCTAAAACAGGATGTGAGTACGTATTAATATATAAATGTTGGATTGAGTATTGCCTACATGGGATAGCATTTATATATCTAGTAAAAGAATAGGGTCATAAACCTTTTATAGTTTTTTCAGCAAAATAAATAGGAATTTTAGGTTTATATTTTGTGCTCCCCCTATAAATAGATGGCAATGATAAATATTTATAATTTAAAAAGACAAAGCATAATTGGGCTCTAAAATAAGGTAAATACACCTGAGACTCCAAAATGGGATAGAGGGGTGAGCAGAGCAGAAGCTGCAAGGCAGGTGAGCTTTTGATTCAGAAAAAGACTTAGGTTGGAAGTTTCTGAGGGGCAGGGAGTACGAAAGCGCCTTACATTAGGAGAGAGAACAAGCTGACTGTGCAAAACCAGTGGCTGGGATGGAGCTTTCCTTTTCCAGAAAGAAATCTAAAAACAATTCTGCTTCCTGGGTTAGATATTCCATGAACATGTTGCCTAGGGAGGATGGAAACAGCCAGAAATACTGCCATGACAGAACAATACCCCTAAAACAACACTCCTGTGGGCTTAAAGACTGGTGATAACGAGGCCACCTTCTGACCCAGTGGCCCTGGGAGAAACAGGTCAAAGCGACCTGGAAACAAATGGTCACAAACACGAAAACATGGTGATCCCACTAATCATGACTTAAACACAATTTAAAGCAAGATACATTTTTACACCTTTATAACTGACATAACAAGATGTCTGAAACTATGAAATTGTAGATCTATTAAATGTATAAGCCAGAAAGTCTGATTTTGTGTATAACTCAAGAACAACTTCTTCACAGAGGTACAATGATACATGTATTCATGCAATGAAATATTACAGTAGTTAAAATAAATAAGCTACTGTTACATGTATCAATATGGATAAATCTTAAGAGCATAATATGGAACTAAAAATAAGCACTTACATGATGACTGAATACCGTGTAACAATTCTCTTGGAGAGAGCCAGGGAGGGAGGAAGAAAGAACTGTTTGTGGGTAGATATCTATGAAGATGTAGTATAAAATCATGAATGAGAGTCATACGTAACATTTCAGAATAACAGTTATCTGGAGTCATGGGGATGGGACAAGGGACAGGGAGGGATACACAAAGAATTTTTAATATTTCTGTAGGTTTTTCATTACTTAAAAAATTCTGAAGTAAATTTGGCAGAATGGTAAGATTTACTAAAGTTGGATGAGAAGCAGGGGTTACATTACACTTTACAATAGATATTTTTTCAAGAAAGGAAAAAAAATAACACATGGAGTTGGACTTGTACGCCGCGTCCCCGATGCCTGCTCTCCTCCCCACCTGAATGAAGCCAATCTATCTTTTGGGCCGGAGATGAAAAGTGTAATTCTTTGTCCCAGGCAGTTTATAAGACCAACAGAAAGGACGAAAGAAAATATTTAATTTCCAATCATATTTTCAACCTTTAATATAGTTTTCAAAATATTTGTATGTTTGACAATGTCCACCACAATGAGCAGAACACAAATCACACACAGTGGGAGATGTCAGAAGGTCACTCATCAGATGGCTGGTCAAGGATCTGAAGACTGCTGCTCTGGGTAGTGACTTTTCAGATTTAGACCTAGGGAGAGTGCTCAACATGCAGCTCCCGGGGTGGGGGTGCGGAAGCTGTGAATTGAAATGCTCTGTGTTTCAATTCAGTCAGTGTGGGGTTAGCCCCTGAGTCTGATCTTTAAAAAGCACCCCACATGATTCTGAGGCAGGCTGTAAAGGATCCTATTTGGAAAACAACTGCTCTAGAGCAACACCCTCATAAAGAATTATCTCAACGAAGAATGTGGCAGCTTAATTTCCTTAAATCTCTGCAGTAGAGTAATCGTCACGCTTTCTACATGATTTCAGTGACAGGATGTCACGTCGGGCCACCTATCCTCCATTACCACTGACATCAAAAGAAAAAGATATGGCTTTTAAGACAATTTCCAGATAAACATGTGGGTTTTGTTTTTCCTTTTTTTAATCCATTGAGGAAAAAAAAATTCAGTAGGACTTCCCAAAACATATATGCTCTTTTCAAATGTGTCCTATGGTCATAAAGCATAATTGGCATTATCTTTATTCCCTCTGCACTGCAGACCATTGCAGACTTATCCTTGTTGACCCTCACAACTGTTTTATGAGACACATACCCTCATGCCATTTTGCAGGGGGGATTACAGAGTAACAAGTAACAAGGGACAGGGCAAGAATGCACAGCTGAGCAGACCTAAAAAGCCTTACACTGCTCCAGGCTCCCCCGGTGCTTTCCACAAGTGTGAATGAACACAAGTACTACCGTTCCATTATTGCCAAGGACGTCCTTGCAGAATGGAAATTCTACAGAAATTTACAATTTCTGAAGAAAGGAGTTCAATGCACCAGGCTCCACTTTGCAACTTACTACTTTTAAAATCCTTGGGCATGTCTGGGAACAGTACTTTTTGGATCCTCAATCAGAATTACGTTTATGGAGAATTGAGGGACAAGACTGAGAAGACAAGGTCTTTCTCTGCATCCTCAGATCAGCCTGCCTTGAGTCAAATGTTCTGCTGACCCTGACATTCTCCGGGTTCCGCCAGCTCTGTTGGGGAACTCCATCCTGCACGTCTCGGTTCTCGTGGCAAGACCTCTGAAGAGGGCCACAGCCATGCTTTTGGTCTCTAGTTAGCACCAGCTGGGAATTCTCGGAACAGGAGATGCACTCTGTGGAGTGTTTCAATCAGACAAGGTTTTAAAGCATTTATAAATGCCCTGCTGTACAGAGTGCTTTGCTAAATGCTGATGAGATCATGACAAACAATGCATGATTTTAAAGATTCTTTCAGACTGTTGGCCATGATGAATTAGACAGATTTTCAGGCAGGATTCAGAATCCCTAAATTCTTGACCCACCACTACCTAGGGCTGCTCTTACTTAAGACAGCAATTTGGAGGCGAAATGTTGAACAAGTGCAGCTCAGATGATTACTATTGTTGCTATTTTTTTAAAATATAATATTGGTAAACTTCATGACTTGTATCTGATGTCTGATTGAAGGTTATGAGAATAATCACTTTCAAACTGATCCTGAGAAGGAGGAAATGTATATGTATGTAGATATATATGTATATTACTTTTATATAGTTTACATATTTTATATATATAATATGTATATATAATACGTATATATTATATGTATTATATATAATGTATACATATTATACATACGTAAATGTAAAATATACTTAACAAAGCCATCCCTCTGACAGTGCTTTGCTCTGTGGCGTCCTAAGATCTGGGCTAAAAGCAGTTGTCCTTGATTGATTTTTCCCATTCCCATATATACAAAATGGATCATTTCAGCATCCATGTTAAGAATGAGTATTCTCTTATCTAGAACAAGATACAGCTCAAGGATTTTTGCCATAATTACACATTTAAAAATATATACTTCTCTGCGTAAGAGAAGTTGAAGACCCCTGTCCAATAAAGCAAGTCTAAGAGTCAAACTAAATAAAAGAACTCTTTGGGAGAAATATGGAGTGCTCAACTTAAATTTATCATCATGTGCTCTCAAAGCTGTGGAATAAAGCTGTACAATTTATGGGTAACATTGCTCTTAATCAAACAAGTGAAGAGCTGTCTGCACAGAGATAGAATGTGACTACATAATTTCCTGGTCTTCACCATCAAGCATATATGTACTTTTTTTTCAAATGTCATATACTACATGATAAGACAAACAATATTCTTTTTTTAAAACTTAAGTTCCTCTGGGTCCCTTTTACTGAATTTCATGATATTATCACAGGCTGTTTTGGATTTGATCATTGGGAGAGAAGTTTCTACTGGCAAAGAAATATAGAATTTTAGAGCTAGGTCATTATGCTTTGTTTAAGCTTAGTTTTAAATATGAGCTCTTTCTGGAGAAAAATGAATTTATTTTATCTAAAATATGCATCTTACGTGCCAGAAAAGAAAGCAAAGGCAGCAAAAAAAAAAAAAAAAAAAAAGTCAAAATGTATTGTACCTGAGAGAAATTACATCCATGCACTTAGTTTGATAAGCATATGGATTCCACTACTCACAGTTTCTAAGAGATTACTTATTTTGAAATAACACTGATTGTTCATTAAGACTGAAGCAGGAGAAAAAATAAAGACCAAAATAGCAAAACGCTTTAATTTTATAAAGATTTCAGTAATCCAGGAAGTTATCCGTTGAGTATGGTGAAAAGTAACCAGTCTTGGAGATAAGAAGTTCACCTGCCTCCCAGCCCCATTTTTCACTTCTACACATTATTGAGTATGTCTCTCTCCCCTATTGATTTGCATGCTTCTTTGCATGTTGGGACCACATCATACTCATCTGTATACCTGCAATAACACTTAGAAGAATGACTTGTTGAAGTTTTATGAATCATATTGTTTAAATATTACTGAATAAAAATAAATATTTTAAATGTATTAAATAGAAAACAAAATGAGACCCAATTTACTATGATACTTAAAGCAGAATGGGTATAAAATGAACCAAGTAGATCAATTTTTATTGGCAGTATCTACATTTCTGGTATAAAAATGAAATTCAAGTATAATAT
Organism: Camelus ferus; assembly: GCF_009834535.1. Classification (NCBI taxonomy): domain Eukaryota; kingdom Metazoa; phylum Chordata; class Mammalia; order Artiodactyla; family Camelidae; genus Camelus; species Camelus ferus. Next base: position 69,918,932 of record NC_045704.1, on the reverse strand, counting down.
CCAGTTTAAAATTATTCTTGAAGATATTTGTAGTCATAATTTTGGTTTACTTTGGTGAAGCAAACATACTTTTTCCTTGCTAGCTTTATAACCATGTAAATCAATGGCAGTAAAAAATTCCATTTGGAAGTTATAGTTTGGCTCTTTGGGCTTATAAAGTTCTGAATATCCTGGATGTCTTATTCAAAAGAGTGTTATTAAATGCTACCCAGTGGATGCCACTTTGCCTGTGTAAATGCATATTTTAAAAATATATGTGTATTAAATTATTAAATCACAAGTTAGAAATTTAAATCTTGCTTCTACCACAAACTTGAAAGAATGCTCTCTGTCTTACTGTGTATTGATGAGCATAACAGTTTATATTATATGGCAAATGGACGTCTAAGATTATTGGAGTCTGAAATTTTAAGAGATGCTTTTCACGTAAATAAAAACTACCTATTTCTCAAGGTTAGTACAGATGTAGAACACGTGGAATAGTGAAGAGGTTCAACAACCTTTTAGATGTTTATGCGAAAGAAAATAGCTCAGATGCCATACACTGCACTGAATGTTCTATATAAGAATCCATTATCAATTGTACCTTTACACAATCCCCAGAAATAATCATTATTATACACCATTGTATAGATATGAAAACGGAGATTCAAAGATGTAATATGAATAACCCAAGGCCAAGTAGTAAGTCAGGCATTTGACTCCAAGAGTTATGATCTTCAGCTTCCAAGGCAAAGGCAAAGTTGATGGTTGTTTTCTTCTGAAATAACTAGAAAAAGCAGGAAAACTGAGAAATGGAACAGGCAGAAGACTGAGCACTTTAGATGATATAATGCATGGAAATACTAGCAAAGGTTTCAGTTATGAATGCAAAATTCATGCCAGATATAATAAAAGCACAGCACACTCCTGTATCCTCTGAAATTGCTCTCAGTTCCTGTTTTAACATGGAGCACTAACAGAGGGCTAAAGGATACAGCAAGTAAAGGATGAGTCTTTTAATGTGAAGTTAAAATCAAAGTAAACCTATTATTACTGATCACACCTGTCAGCTGGATTGAAATTTTTTTTTTTTAAATTTTTAGTTCCGGGCTGATACCTGAAGACAAATAGCATTTAAAATTTGTTCAGTGGTGTGGGTTCCTTACAGTGAAGTAAGGAAAACCAAAGTAACATTTCCTAATTTGTATTCATTGAAAACTTATTTCTTTGTATTTACTCCTCCAGATACCTAATGTTCTTACTGGGTATTTTATCTGATGTACTTTGCAGAGACTAAAAATTGAAAATAATATACAGAAGGAAGAAGAAATAAAGGAGGCACTAAAGTCTATAGTTTTCTGTATTTTTAAAACCCTAACGAAGGTACAGCCTGTAGATGTAATGTTTTCCATCATTTAAAAAAGGTAATAAAAAAACGTTTTTCTGTGCTTTTAACCATTTGTGACAATATAGCTTACTTGGAATTTCTCAGTTATTTACTTCTATTGTTATTTTCCTTTAATGTGAAATTTTTATGTATAGTTTCATTATATAACTTATATCTTTGGCTTCATCTTCCTGATGAAAAAATACTATTACAGTTGGCAGATCTTGGTTCTACTAAATAGAACTTCCCCAATCCATGAATTCACAATCGTTTAAAAAGAAAGGACTTGAGAGTATTTATTTCCTTTTTTACTAGCAACTGGTTAATTAACACATGAAGTATAATGATCAGTAGGCATTTACATGGAAAAGGGTCCCATCTTGAGCATTAACACTTAACAGTTATAAATGGCCACTGCTTTACACTAGAAAAAGCATTGTGGTCCAACAACAGATTTATGGGGTGGAGAGGGAGGAATCACAGAAGGAGAAACTACCAACTTACATACAGTTGTTGGAGAGTGAACGTGAAAGTAGGCTGGGGACTTAGAACATGTATGCAGTCACGGTCTCCCCCAAAGGGTGAGACTGGAGCAGTCCATCCCTTGCCAGTTTCAAACACTTACGGTAATGTCAAGGGTATTTCTATACTGTTTTATAAACATTAGGATTCGTGAGGGCTTCATCAAGGCATTATAAGAAAGAAACTAAGTAAAAGAGCACTCTATTTGAAAAACCCTTGAATTTTATTCTTTTTTTTTTAATCTGAAGTATCTCCTCAGGAATATCAACCAGGGTCAGGGAACACGACCATTATCACTGTTGTGGGAGAAGGAAATACCATGTCCTGGGACACGTGCTAGCCTCTAGGATGGGCCGCCACGTGAGGGTCCTTGGCTTCACGCAGGAAATAATTCAAGAGTGAGCCAGAGTAAAGCGAAAGCAGGTTTATTTAGAGAGAGACACACTCCATAGGCAGAGAAGCAGACATCTCAGAAGGTGAGAGCCGCCCTGGGATGTGGGGTGGTTAGCTTTTATGGGCTGGATAATTCAGACACTATTTTGGCGAAGGGGTGGGGATTTCCAAGAATTGGGCCACCACCCACTTTTTGGCCTTTTATGGTCAGCTCTGAACTGCCATGGCGCCTGTCATGGTGCTGGTGGGTGTGTCATTTAGCTAATATATTATAGTGAGTGTATAATAAGGCTCCAGGTCTACTGGAAGTCAAACCTTCCCCCATCCTGGGCCTCGTTGCTCCTAACCAGTTTTTATCATACCTTGTTTTTCTCAAAGGCTATGTCATTCTTTTAATGGTTGTGCCCTGCCCTCTTCCTTCCTGTCTCACCACTACTGCTACTGCCTCTAATAAAAAAATAAAAAATAAATTTAGAAAATCAACCGTCTATTGATTTCCTACGTAACTTTTAGATTGAACAGAACTCCTGGGATGCAGTTACAAACAAATGTTTTGTCTCCCAGTATTTCCATCTGAAACTCATTCTGTGGGAATAGTTTTTCTCCTATCTCTATGTAATAACCACAGAAATGCCCATCATATTTCTGATCGCTGTTAGATGACAAAAGCATTTTTTAAAATTAAGTATTAGTATGTTTTAGTTTTCAGTGAACTTAATGGTACTAAGAAGATCTCAGCTCATCAAGAGCTGAGTTGGATAGTTTGATAGAAAATTATGTGCCAGGATTATTATTATTTCTAATATCTCTAACTTTTTTTTTTTTTTACATTTCCTTGGGTTTCTACTTTCTGACTCCAATTTAACTTGCTAAAATGTAAGTTTACTTTGCCAAAGGCACAGAACTTTATCACCTGTGTTGAATCTTACCTACTTGTGACTTATGATCCTATGCCAACACCAAGAGAGCAAAAGCAATTTATCAAACCTAAAACGTATCCCATTTTACAATGGAGAGAACATTAAACACGACTGGTGGTGGCATTTTTATCAGAAGTTTGCATTTCATTGACCTTTCACCACTAAAGCATAGTCTCATTTAAAATCCACTTTTGAGATTTGCCTGCCCATGTGAGTGGTCAGACTTTCCACCTGGGAGCACTTTTCAACCCTCAGTACAAGAAAATAACGCCTATGTGAAGAGAGTGGTCTTGCTGAGCTGGGCCGGCAGGGATCATACTTCAGGGCTACTGAAATGACTGGAATTTGCAGGACAGGGCAGCAGAGAGGCAGAATGTGTAAAAGGGAGCCCCAGAAGTTCCTGAATGTCATTGACCAGGACTGAGGGCTCTTGGCTGAGATCTAACCCAAGTCTATACACGACCTACAGAGTGGCTGCTATGAAACTAAGAGCTAAATGGAGACAAGAGATAGAAAAATAATATATAGTTTAGGACCAGAGGGCAATGTCACTGGGCACTCCCGGCATTCAGGTGAGACCTGGTAAGACCATCACTTAGGATCAACAGCTGTATCCTAAAGTGAAGGTGACATCCTAGGTCTAAGAGAAGAGTGGGTCTAGCCTCACACAGCACAGCACTAAGGCCGACAAGATCAGGAATATGCAATGGTAATTTAACTGCCTGTAGAAGACGATTAAACAGCATATAAAGGAAAATAACATGATTTGGTCTCCTTCTGATGTATCATTATCAATGACCTACATGCATTTAAGGCTTGCTAGACATATGAAGAAACAGGAAAATGTCCCCCAAATCAAGGGGGAAAACATAGCCAATAAAAATAGACCCAAAAGATGATCCAGATTTTGAAATTCATAAACAACTACTTTTATAAATATATCCAAGGTCTTAAAAGAAAGGACAGACATATGAGTAAACAGCTCAATAATGTAAGCAGAGAAATGGAAACTATGAAAAAGAATCAAGGAGAGATTTTGCAATTGAAAGTACAATATTAGAAATGAAAAACAAAATCACTGGAAAAGCTTAACAGCATATTGGACAATGCAAAAATAATGACCGATTTTTAAGACAGATTAAAAGGAACTACCTGATCCAAAAATCACGGCAAAGAAACATGAGAAACAAAGAAAACAGTGTTTCAGTCACTTGTGGGACAATACTAATGAGTGAACTCAAAGCAGAACAAATTCAAAGAAAACCACATCCAGGTACATCACTGTCAACTGATGAAAACCAAAGAGGAAGAGAAAAATCACAAAAACCAGCTAGAAAAGAAAGACACATGAACAAGAATAATGGTAAATTTAATAGGTGACTTCTTATGAGAAATAATGAAGCCCAAATGATAATGTGATATCTTTAAATTATTGCAAGCAAACCAGATTCCTATATCCATTGAAAATATTCTTCAAGTATGCATAAGAAATACAGATATTTTCAGATAATAAAACCTTACAGAATTTATTCCCAGGAGATATATGCACAAGAAATGCTGGAGAAAGGTAAAAAATATATAATATGGAAATTTGCATTTATAAGAAATGGATATTACATGCAATAATAAATTTTCTGGTAAATATTTTAAAAACTTTTTGTTTCTGTTTCTTTCTTTTTTTGAAAGGGACAAGTTACTGTTTAAAGCAAAAACAATAACAATTTATTATGGGTTTATCATGTATGTAGAAGTTACAATATATGACAACTATAATACAATGAGTGAGGGTAAATGGAACATATCATTGTTAGACATTCATATTTTATAGTAACTGATATAATATTTACTTGAGTCACAGTGCAGTAAGGTAAGAATGCATATTGTAATGCTTAAGGCAGCCATTGGGTAAAAAGTAGTAAGAAAAAGGAAATAGAATACAAAAAATATTCAATTCATACCAAAAAGCAGGAAAAGAAAAAAATAGAGGAGATAGAGAGCAAAGACGATGAACTTAAACCCAACCAAATGAATAATTCCACTAAATGTAAACGAGCTACCCAGGTCAACTTGTCTGAGATTTTCAGACCGAATAAAAGGAACTACAAGACATATACTTTAAACCAACACTGATCACACACCTAGAATGTGTGGAGGACTCTGAAATGCATTTATACCTCAAAAAAAGGCATAATAATCTTACCCCTGGGGAACTTAGAACCCAGCTGGGAACTGGGTAAGGGGAAGATACCGTTTAGAAAGGCATGGAGCAATTAAACCCATCAAGTTTCTCTTAAATGCCAGACACTGAGTAGTTTCTGCAATTCCCTAATGACAAATGATGTTGCGCATCTTTTCATATGCTTTTATGCCATCTGTGAATCTCCTCTGGTGAAGTTTAGAACTTTGCCCATTTTTTAAATTGGCTTTTTTTTTATTGTTGAGTTTTAAGGGTTCTCTGTAATAATCTATTTTATTTTAATTCTAATATTTTGGTGCCTTCTGGAGGAACTCACAGTAATCACAGCCATCCATTCTCTAATTACATGTTGTTGTTTTTTGCATTATGCACTGCTTAATATGGAGCACCTATCACCAAGAACCGTCCAGTAATACTTCTGTACATACTACTACTAATTTTATTGCTAATCACCCATTGATGATACATCAAACTCCCTGGCATCTTTTAGTACATTTTCACTCCTCCACTGAGGAAACAGTGTTTAGCCTAAGTAATTTTGGCTGAACTGGTACACACGTACTGCATACTTCCAGCCAAACACTCCTGAAAAAGAAAAGCAGGGTCGAACCACAGTTTGGGTCTGGCAGCAGCAATCACAGGGAGATACTTTTCTGTAAGGAGAAGAAAGGTTCACAAATGGAGCAGGAGGTCATTCACACAGCTCTTCAGCCACCCATAATTCATATTTTGATGATTTCCTATTTTACAAGCTCCCAAATAATACTTCAAAGTGCTTCACTTTTTATCCATATCCTTATAAATCATTCTTGCTTCAAACTTCTAAAAGTGAAGAGGGAAATCACAGTGGTCATTTTTCTAAAGCGTTGCTTCTTTTTCTGGCGTGTGAGAGACAGCAGGAGCTTTTCTAGACCTCTTCCACGCCGTGCGAGAGGCAGCACAGTGGAGCTGCTGGGAGCCTAGGCTCCGAGTCAGACTGCCTGGACTCTTACCAACCACACGACACTTGTGAAAATTCCCTAAGTTCCCTGCTATCTCAGTCCCCTCCTTTCTAAAATGGGGACAATAATGGAATCTACTTCACAGAGTTGATACAAGAATTAAATTAGTTAACACTTTGTCATAGGAAGAGAACATCACTCATTATCAGAAATGGAAAAACTGAGTAATGTATTCTATCCTAACGTGAGGAAGGCTGATGCTGGCCAGGCACACACCCACTGAGTGAAGCAAACCGCCACTTTTTTTTTTTTTTTTTTTTTTTTAGGATTCTTGAGAAATGCTTGATTTGAGGATGTCTTAGTTGCAGAGGCAAGTTATTAACATCAGCCTTGGGAGTGTGGTTTGTCTTGTGGGTCTGGATTAAATTCAGTGTCAGCTTAAAAAATGTACTCACTAGAAAAGTCTGCTACTGATTGTCTAAATTTGAAGGCGTAACACTGCCACTCGTTGGTTGGCTTTCAGAAGCATGTTAAATGAAACAAACTATCGTCTACTGATTAAATAAGTTTTAAATAAGTTCTGGTATTTACTTGTTACCATGGTTAACCCGTCAGCTTTATTCCTACAAGCTTGAGGGATTTTTTTCTTTTTAACTTTGATGCCAAGGGCATAGAAAGCACTCAATGAACATAGCTACCTCTATGGGGGGTTTCTAACTTGATTTGGTTAATAATCAACAGTTGGGGACAATATATTAGCACCTTTTTACTTCCAGGCCACAAATTTCTAATTGCATAGGTAGAATGTGAAGAATTTTGGAGCCTGGCTTACAGCCTCTTGCAGCATTCTAAGCGTAGTAGTTCTATATGGTGACACAGCTGTGGTTTTCATGAAGAGGTGCATGGCTATCCAAATGAATGAGCAAGAAAGAGATGGAATATTAGCTTGGCTGAGCAGTGGTATGGATTAGAAAAATATGTCATATCATGTATTTATGGAGTATCTTCCACATGTACTGTATGAAGCGAGCAGGGAAGTGATTTCCTTTGGATAGCCTCTGTACACAATGAGGTTATTCTAAACTGATCCAAAGGAAAGGATTCTATGAAGCCAGAACCCGAGCTAAAGCTCAAGAGCAGACAGTGTGGCCAAACATACTGTCTGTATTAATCTGTACACTATATTGTATGTATTTAATATTTAATTGTATTCTTTTGTGTGTTTAGCATTTAACACTTACTATAAACTTAATCCTATGAATCGTGTACAAATTGAGGCTTTCTTTTTCTTCTTTGTTTACAATTTTGCAGGAACACTTGATATAATCCTTTGTGAGTTAAAAGGGAAAATTAGACAGAGGGAAGTTTACTAAATCTTTCTCATATTCCAGATCCCTTATAGCCTCTTGTGCAAACCCAGTACTATTTGTTCTCATTGCTATTCTTTGTACTCAAATCTGAAATGCACTCTATGCACCTCCTTCATAAGTTTTCATTAATCATCATATAATCATTAAAATGTCCATTTTGAGATTTCCATTTTTCAAATAGTAAGAAAGTTAAAGTCACATGGATAAAGTTGATCTTCTAATAAGTTACATAGATCTGAAGAGAGTGCAGATTTTTTTTCTCTTAATATTGTAAGGGAACTTAAGCATTTCTTTCTTTTTTTTTTTTTTGTTTTTTGTTTTTTGTTTTTAGAAGAACATTCCTTGAAGAATTTCTTAAAATAAAAGGGGCTTCAGTTTGTTTTGCACAATAAAGTATGTATAAAATTACAATTCAATATCACAAGTTGTTAGTCATCCAAAAATAATTCAACAATATTTAAAAAGAGAAATATCTTGACTCTGCAATATAAAGCGATTCTAAATAATTTTCCCCATTAACATGCACGTATGTGGTGAGCGATAATGAATGTCTAAGGTGGTGAAACATAACTATGATGTAGTGAGGTGTTGTCAAGATTTTTTTTTTAATTTCCAATTAGTGTTCAGAGAGCTTTCACTACAATGTCATCAGCTACAGGCCTGTGTGAAGGCATTTTCACTGCTGACGAAACCAGGAAAATACCGTGTCTTTCCAAGACTTACAGAAAGTGAGAAATGTAATGTTGCATGCAGGCTTTTTCAGGATGGTAAATGACATTTTAAAAAACTAACTTTTGTTCCACTGACTTTGCATTAACTCGTATAGATCATCACTGTTGCTCATCAAAAAGGTGGTACTTAATGAGAGAAATTAGTTTTTTTCCTGTCCTAAATTCAAAATGTTTGCTGTGTTATTAAATTTAGATTTTACTAATGTTAGAGATAAGTTTTAGCTTACCCCTAATGAGGAGACAATGTGAGGAGTTGGCATCTGATAGCTCAAGAAGAATTCCTTTCATTTCAGGAGAAGCTCAATTTCATGCATACCTCTCTATGGTTCAAAAGCTTGTCAGGTAGTTAAATACTGGTGATTCATAAAATGCTATGGACCACAAACTAGGCCTACAGACATTTAAAAAACGTAAAACTATCTCTTGTTTACCAAAGGAATAATGCCATAGCTAAGTATACACAAATATTTCCCTTTAATCCAATATTAATCAAATACATAAACATGATTTGGGGGGAAAACAATTTGGCAAAACATTTCATCTTAATTTTATTTCAGGAAATATCTTTTAATTAGCAGTAAGATATTGGACTTTATTTCTTAGTCTAAATATCTGAATTTAACCTTCTAACCCTGCTTTAATCTCCATTCCCTTTGCTACATTGTTTAGCAAAATGCTGAATACCTAAACAGTTTGTTACTCTTTAAGAATAAAATATGATTTAATGTTCAACTTGAACATGTTAGCAAAAAACAGAGACCTCATTAGAATTTTAGATCGAATTTTAAAGAGTACATTCAAATCTTTCAACCAGTATTTACAGTTGCTTGGATATGCTCAGCACTGAACTGCATGGGATACACAATACCTTATTTCTCAGAGTTTGTAGACTAGAAAGCAAGAACAAACATGTACAGATGAAATACAGTTCAGCAATAATGCAAAACATTATATTGTTAATCAACAAATAAAGAGATATGTGACTCTTAAATACTATCATTTCTTTAACAGGCAACAAGATATAAAGAAAAGAACATGAAGGGGCTCATATCACAGCTTTGCCTCTAACGAGTTAACGTTTCTGGGACTCAGTTTCTTCTTATGTACAACGCAGAGGTGTGTTTATGGCTTTTGAAATTCCTTTCAGCTTGAAAAACTGACCAGTTGGAGCTGGGAGACTTGGGAGAAGTGGTGTAAGGAAGTTAGGATTTCATCTGAGTCATAAAAGCTGAGAAAGATATGACTAAGGAGAAGGAGTAATGGGAATGGAAACACTATGAACAAAGACTGGAAATCAAAGCTGAAGATGCCATGGTCAGGAGACGATGACAAGCTGGGCCAGAATGACAATGAAGGTGGAAGGACTGGAGGAAGATTACGTAACACGGGAGAAATTAAAGGCCACGCCAAAGCCTTAAGCCATGGAGAAACAATGGGCAGGGCAGTCATAAAATCTCTATCTTAGTAATATTCATCACACACAATGGGTTGGCTGAAGAGGAGGAAGACCAGGAGAGAAATGAAAAAGCAATTGCCTTTGTCTGGATATAGAGATGAGAATGAACAGAAAGAACTGATACCAGAAAAGATTTAAGAAAGAATATGTAAGGTCTGGTGACTGGGAGGTGCTGAAAGAGAAGGAAAAAAACAAATACACCTACAGGTTGGGTTTTTTTTTTTTTTTTTTTAAGATGCATGAAAGAAGGGAAATGAAACTGAGGAAATGGGAAAAAACTAATGTGGGGAATCAAGGGTAGGCTGGGGTGTCATCAAAACTCATCAGTATTCATTTAGCTAGCCATCTCTGCCCCTATACAGTGTATCATTCTAAGAGGTGACTTGGAAAAAGTTGAGCTGTAACAGTGAGGGGGTAATAACGGAAATTCTGAGGAGTCTTGGCGGAGGCGCAAGGCCAAGAAAGGAGTTGTAATATCCTTAGCGAATTTCATCTCACACGTTGAAAAGAGGTCCTCATATTTCTCCTTGAACCACAAGTGGAGGTATTTTTCCAGTATAAAACTACTTTTGACAACAATTACACTGGTAAAGTTCATTAATTCAAATCATTCTTTCAAGAGTATTTTCATCATAAAAAAAAAAAGTATCAAGTTAAAACTTGGCTGGTAGCTAACTACTTACTCTATATAGCATGTATTTTGTTAAGCTAAAATAAATCTACATAATTAAGTTTACTAGCAACTTGTGCCATTATATTTTGTCAAAACCAAGAGGTGACATGCAATTAAACTTACTTGGCTTGGCTTTGTAACTTTTTCTGTTAAAATGGGTCTTTTAAACATGTCCCTGGCAACTCTTCTCAGAGGCAGGATTTTAAGCTTGTAGAAGCAAATGCATACTTGAGAAAATGGTATTTGAGAGCACAGAGTCTTATTACTTTGTCTTAATGAGACTCAGTCAATGTTTACCAGGTAGAATTTACTCAATATAGGAACATGAATGCAATTATATTCTCTACTTATGACACTTAAGAGATTCCCTTATTCAAGGAGGCCTCTGACTTCAAGATCTTATCAGCATAAATGAACTAAATCTTAACACCTGTAATGAAGCTACTATTGCAAATTTTCACACGGATGCCCCAAAGTATAAAAATGGCCTCAAGATTTTTGCAGGGAAGTGAGTGTTCTCTGTCAGGACTTACTTGACTAAATAGAATAGGTCTTATAACCTCCTTTTATGTCTTTGGTTTCCACACAATTCTAAATACATAGTGGATTTCAATATTTAATTTGTGAACTGAGAACTCCCGGGATTTGGGGTTTCTTTTTTGGCATTGTCCTCTTTTTATATCCAGAGCCAAGCAGTGAGTACACAGCAGGTAAGTAGGTACCAAAGATACATTTTTGAGTAACTGAATAGACGAACAAGATTTTCTTCTAAGGTTAATTTTTCTAATCTAACTCTGCGTAGTGAATACCTTGGCCCAAAAGAACGATTCTAGTGGCAGAAACTGACCCATTTTTGGCAGATTAGTAAAATCCTTATTAGTCGCTATTTCCACCTCATCATAGGGTAGTGCTTGAATATAGAATTCAGTATCAACCTTGGAATCAGAGCATTCCTTCAAAAGCTTGACACAGCATTCCCTAGCCCTTTCCATACCGCTCATCTACGACTGAACATTCACCAGATAGCTGAAGCGAGCACATGAGTGCTTATCTTCTGTCTCCTGGCTATCGTCTTATCTCCTCCCTGCTAACTGGTTTCAACTCTCCAAGGATGAGACTCCAGCAAGATTACTGGTTTATCCAGGGTCTTAAAATGAGCTCTAACCCTCAAAACTAATGGGAACATCAGCAACATTTCAGCAGGTGAACAGAGTAAAATTAAGTAAGTTTTAACTACAGGAAGGCCTGATACCTCCAAAGAGGAATAGAGAATGCAGCCACTAAAACACATGCCTGGCTTGCTGAGTTGTTGAGGAATGACCCCTATTCCTTAGCCTCATGGGCCATGGTCTGAATGAGGAAGGACGTGAGGAGGGTGTAGCTCAAATGGTAGAGCGCATGCTTAGCATCCATGAGGTCCTGGGTTCAATCCCCAGTAAAATATAAAAATAAATAAATAAACCTAATTACCTCCCACCCCAAAAAAAACTTAAAAAAAAAAAAAAGAAAAACTTTAAATGAGGAAGGACCCTATTTTGGAGGGAGGGCCCAACTAGCCAGGATTAGTGGTAGACAGAGACAAGACAAGAGCAGACAGAGAGTACTGAAGGGAGCACACTGACGCTCATTCACATTTGTCTTCTTGCACAGATATTCAGGATCCATAACATCAGGAGAGGGAAGAAACGTAATGGACTGAAAAAGCTATACCTCTAGAGGTGCAACAAAATACTAATTGCCCCAAATGAGCTTCTCTAGCCCAGGGGATCTACAAAACAATCCACTAGAATGTAAAGTATTATGTTAGAGTTTCTATTTGTGTTTTTTATATAAAACATAATGCCTATTGTTAATAATTTTTATCACACATCTGAATACTGATACCCCCACAATGGCCATATGTCATCAGTCTCAAATTACATACAATATGCAAGTAGCCCAGCATTTGTCAACTTTCAGCACATTGTGATTTACTGCGTTTTAAAGTGATTTATGTGTTACATTGTCTTCTGTAATGGATGTTCACAATTATTTGAAGTAAGATAGAGAGCGTATGTAAAAAAAAATTACTGTATTTATGTGCACTAGTTATCTTGAGAAAATGTATTTTAAAAATTGTCAAAATTAAATGTTATTTATTTATATACTTATCTAAATTTATTTATTCACATCTATCTATCCTCATCACTCCATCCTCAACGATCTATCCACATCTATCCATCTATTTATCCATTTATCTATCTAGCTAACTATGAAGATATATTCTAAAAATATGTGAATGAGGTACAAACTCAGAATATTTGAAGACCATTGCTATAGAAGACAAACAGCACAAGCTTATTCTGCCTTGTAAATTCATGCTGTCCTTTCAACAAATGGATGAAGCATGTTTTCCCTACTTCAGGGTGGTGGCAGCATCGGCTGTCAGGAGATGTGATTTCAATACAGAGGAAGTAGTATCATTCCACCAGGAGAAATAAGAGCATTCAAAAGACCTGGAAGCTATGTGCTGAGTAAGGATGGAGAAAAATAAGCCATTTCTTAAATGAGATGATGATGCTGTTTGTGCTGGGTGATTACGTTGGTGGCATAAAGGTTAGAGAATTATTTCATCTATCCATTCCTTAATCAGCTCACACAAAAAGTACTCACTTTGCTAGTCCCTGAAATGTGAAAATGCATATTGCATTAAATGCATAAAATGATATTATTTTATAATATCAAGATATATTTATTGCTTTAAAACCAAAATTAAAAGGTGAAAAAATAATGGTAATCATTCATTTTGCCTTTTCCTTTAAAAGAAAGAAAGATTATGCATATATATAATGTGTTATTTTTGTTAAAGCAAATAGAAGCCTGAAACCTTTCTGATTTCATTATTCAGAAAACAAAGATTAAGTAACAAAAAAGTAAATCAAATGACTAGTATATAAAATGTTTATATCAAACATTTTAATTTATATAAAACAAAATTTATATAAAACAACAAATTGCAGAACATATTTTTAAACACAAAGTGTAAGAACACCAAACATGAGTTCATAAAAACAATCACTGCCTATGTTTAATATTATAAATACACAGTTCAATTGCCATATGTATTTTAATATACTTCTTGGCCCTCAAATCAACATTTCAAAATGTATTTGTGCATAAGTCATGCTTTTTCTAGCAAAATTTATCTAAAGTAAATGAAACAACCATGTTTGACATTTAGTTGACAAAATTCAAAATGGCTTTGTATGTTTTGACTCTTATTAGAGTGTATCAAAGTGCACTTTTTAATGGAATCTTTAAAAGATACTGCTCTGACATAAAATAGTTTAAAATCACTTGTCATACATTGAAAAAGTTTGGGATAAGTTACACATTCATAAGAAATGGTAAGAGCTATTGCAGGTGAAAGACGAAAGAAAGGAAGAAAGGAAGAAAGAGAGAGAGGGAGGGAGGGGGGAAGGAAGGAAGGGAGGAAGGAAGAAAAGAAAGAAAGAAGGAAGAAAGGGAAGAAGGAATGAAGGAAGCAAGGAAAGAAGGAAGAGAGAGAGGGAGGGAAAGGAAAAATACTACAAATCACTGTACTGCAATGTGTTAAGAAGGGATATCTGAGCCTAATGCTTGTTGAGCGCTTCCTAAGAAAAAAAAGCCAGTCTCTGCCTAAAGCAGTGGTTCCATCTTTACTTTGATGTCAGAAGCAAGTAAACTTCTTCCCTAAAGGCCCAGATGGTACATACTTTGGTTGGCAGGCCTTATGGTGACCCAACTACTCAACTCTGCCACTGTGGTGTGAAAGCAGTCACAATTTGTAAACAAATAGGTGTGGCTGTGTTCCAATAAAACTTCATTGATGGATGGACACAGATTTTGAATTTCTCACATCACAAAATATTCCCCTTTTGACTTTTTCCCCAACCATTTAATAATATAAAAACCAATTATCAGGCAGGACCTACAAACACAAGCATACAGGACAGATTTGACCTCCAGACCACAATTGACATCTCTTTTCTATGTCGTATCTACTGTTGGGATTAAGGCATTTTAAAGATGTCTTCTCAGATGGAAAGAGGCTGTCTATCCTTCCAGAAGTTCATTTGCCTGAGATATTGAGAAGCCTTAACAGGGGGAGTTTCTTCCCAAGGTAAAGAAAAAAGAACTGGACAGGCAAGCTTGGTCTAAGGGTAGAGGGGGAATTGACTTCAACCTGATGTTCGTGTTAGCTTTGCCTTGCAGGCTCCCATCTGTGACATTGTGCCTGAAATTCCCAGGAAGGGTTTAAGTTTAAATGTTTAAACGAGCTTTTTCCCTTCCCTCTCTAAGAACTCTGTAAGACATCAAAGTGGAAGCAGCGCTGTTCCGCTGCCTGGGTTTACACAGAAAGATGAGATCAGCAGCATTCGCCTCCACTTGCTACCAGACTGCCAAACTCTAAAATAGCTGTGGCATTGTTGTGGCCCCGCAGAACAGCAGCCCACGGTGGGTAGGATGCAGAACAAGAAACAAACAAAAGGAAAAAGCCTGCTTACTGCCACAAGGGACGGAAATGACGGCGCTGGCACGCAAATGTCTGAGGACTCCAGAAAGAGCAGGCCTTCCCTGGAGGGCGAGGCTGAGGCTGGCCCTGGGAGTCCATTGTTAGGGCACTTAAAAGAGAAAACGCAGCAGCAAGTGTGGCTATGACCAACACGATCCCATTTTTAACCCACATTTGCCTAAAGAAACGTGGGCTTTCTCACCTAATTTAATCTTCACAATAATCAGGAGAGGCTAATCCTCTTTTTGGCCCTAAGCTAATTTTCGCAGAAAGTAAGTCTAGTAAAAATGGCAGCAGGTCTGAGGGGAATGCATCCTGCCCCCACCTTTTTGGTCAACACTCCAAGCTGGGGTTTTTATATGTCGAACTGAATGTATCTGCTCCAAGACTATAGGCTTCAGGTTTGTTTGTTTGTTTGTTTTTTAATTTTTTTACCTAGTTTAATTGAGAAAGTAACACTCTAACAATCGGCATAAATGTTTGAAGTCCTAATTATCATGGGAAAAATTACTTTTAAGGTTGATCTCCATCTTCCCATGAAAAAATTTGAAGTATGACTTGGTAACTGAGTCTTCACAACTCAGTACTTACCTCATCAATAAAAAGAAGTATTTCTAAACACATTAATAATTGCATTTTACAATTCATTTCTGGAATTGATTTCCTTTGGATCATCGTCTCACATTACCTAGCGGCACAGAATGCGATACTGCCGTCTTTGAAGCTGTCACTCATGGGGGCTTTCTTGAACACAGCAAGAAGAAAAGCTCCAGAGAAATCATTTTTTAAAAATTATTGAAGTTGTGGAAATAATTCAGAAATGTGTCACTGCTTTCCAATGCTGTGAGTGGATGTATTGTTTTCAGTTCTACAAACAGGTTTTAACAGAACCCCAGCCACAGGCAGAGCTTTCTCAGAGTGGTGTGGTGAGAGGCTCGTACTGTGCCCAGGGCACCGATCAAAGCCCTCATCGCCTCCCATTCACAGCGATCTTCGCTATTGTCGCCGCCATGACATTTCTGCATTTCTGTTCATCCCACTTGATTCTCAGCTTTCCTATATTTGGGGTATTTTGTTTTTAGTGGAGATACTGAGGATTGAACCCAGGACCTCGTGTATGCTAAGCATGTGCTCTACCACTGAGCTATTCCACCCTCTTCCCCATCTTCCCGATATCTGAACTCAAATTTCCAGATTCCAACAATGTAAAAAAAAAAAAAAATACAAGGAAATTCTTGAACGATGAAATAATGTGGGCTTACAGCAAGTCTGCTCGATTTCTGTGGAGACCATTCGTGCTCATAGATTCTAGTCTGGTGGCCATTAAGATCAACCAGTGTTTTCTTTCCACCAAGGCCCACTGGGATACCCTCAAACTCTCTGAGATTGTGGTGAACACATACAATCACGGGATTACAAGCCACTTCATCCATAACAAATTTTCAATCAAAAAACACCTAACTTATTAAGTTGCATCTCCAGCTGACTTTGTATTCCATTTTCTCCCTGCATTCAGCTGGAAGCATTCACAAATAGCGAAGTATAATACTTCCCATGTTATGTGTTGCCAGGCAATCAGGGCAGAAATAATTAACACGGAAAGTGGACTGCCAGTATCCTGCTGAATGGCGCTGGAAAGAGTTCAAATATGACAAACATTCTTAGCTGTCCCTTCTGGGACACGTGCTCTGAAATAACAGTTTGAAAGGACAACTGCCAACTCCAGTTTCAAACAGTTTGACAGCACTACAGAATTTCATTCTAAAATCTGACTCAGTTTTTATTTAAAGGAGAATTCATCTATGCACATGGTGTCTGTCTCTCTGTGCCCATTCCTAAAAGAATCCTTCCTGATCGCATGCCGCCTCTGTTAAAGTCCAACTGCCTAATGAAGCTAATCCTAAGCACTGGATCTTTCTATCAACGTAGACTTCACACCGAATTCAAAGGGAAACCTGGGTCTGTGAACAGCCTTGTGTCAGGCAAGCCAAGGAGATCACAGACTTCTTTTTAACGCCCGATCTCACTTTCTACCCAACTTTGTTCAAATAAAAACCAAGTTCGAAAGCCAATCAATTCAATAAACACCTTCCCACAGAGAAATTCAACCAGAAGTACCTAACACAGGAAGCAATGTGATAGTTATCTAAATACATTCTAAGAATCCTAGTAGAATTTATTGCAATTTGGGTCAATGAAGATTTGTTGAGTACGTGTGAGGTACAAGGCCCCATGTTAAGTGCTGGAAACTCTTACAAGGACACAGCCAGACTAAACTCTCATGTGATTTTCATCTGATGGGAAAGACGTGGATGCAAACAGTTTTTCAATGCAATGTGGCAAATGCTAAAATAGAATTCTAGACAGGATGCAGCAGGCAGAGAGAGCAGGAACTCCTGAGCTGATTGTCTTTTATAGATGCCAGTATTGAAAGGGACCACAGTGAGGACCTGGTACAACTCACTTCTAACACAGAACATCACTGATAAATTATCACCGACTCTGTTTAAACACTTCAGCTTAGAAAACATGGGTTCAAGTTCTGGTTCCATTCATTCATTTATTCATTCATTCCATATTTACTGAAATCCTGTTAAGGACGGTAGGCCCAGAATATAAAATAAATAAGACAGTCAAGGCCCCTGACTTCATGGATAGACTTCGAAGAGAAGATATTCGGTGTGAAGGATATTTGATAAACAGTCAAAAGTGTGTTGCGGGTTATGCAAAAGGGGGTGCAGCTTTACGTGGCCTCGTTCTCTCTGTGCATTTGGGCATACCTCCTTACTTCTTTTGACCTTAATTCCTCATCCACAGCATGAAGAAGTTGGAGAACTCCATCTTAAGGTCCCTCCCAGTCCTAACGATACTATAATTTCTAGAGACAGAGAGCTAGCTGCTTTGTGAGGGAATCTGATCTATTTTAAAATCATTAAGCTTTTCTAACAACTTGGTATAGCTGTGAGAGTATGTAACTTTGGAGCCCAAAAGATATGATTTAAAATCATAACACCACTACTTATTAGCAGTATGGCCATGGGATAATCTGTAACTTCTCAGCTTTAGTAT
Source organism: Camelus ferus (assembly GCF_009834535.1). Taxonomy (NCBI): domain Eukaryota; kingdom Metazoa; phylum Chordata; class Mammalia; order Artiodactyla; family Camelidae; genus Camelus; species Camelus ferus. Next base: position 69,900,757 of record NC_045704.1, on the reverse strand, counting down.
CCCCTGTGAAATAGGAATAATAGCAGACCAAGACTGGCCAAGATGATTTAAAAAAAATATATATATACATGTAAACCAAGTAGCGTAGTGTAGCGGTTGCATATACGTACAAAGAGCTGTCACTTACTCTTTTCTGCGTTTCCTTCCATCAGAACAAACACATCTCTCCCTCTCTCTCACTGAAATTTGACATTTACTGAATTTATTGAAGACTGGCATTTACTGAATGCCTATTTATTGTCAGGCATCGTGCTAGGTGATGGAGAACAAAGCAGTTGGTTCCTGCCCACACAGAAGAAGTCTAATTTTCCTCTCGCTGTTTCCCTTCTGTAAGGTAAAGCCCCTGTGGTCCTGACTTGCTTCTGTAGGGTGCTCCAGGTCTCTGAGCACATCCTCAGCGACCCTTAGCCATTTGCCGAAGCTGCCCACTGATGCTTTAGCCGTGTTCCACCAGCAGCTCTTCCCTGGAAGGGTCAGAAGCCTTAAACCAACTTGGAAAAAGTATCAAGCCAACCCTTGCTTTATGCAATCACAAAACTTAGCTAGTTTTTGCAACCTGATAACTTAACACTTGAAGCTAACTGGATGAAGTTCCTACTCTTTGAAAACTTCCATCATTTAAGTGTATCTTCTTTTGATGATTGATAACTAAAATAGCCTTGCCTCTCAGAGAAATCGGGAAAAAAAAATTCTGTCTAAGCATTTGTGATTTTTAAGTGCTCACATTTTCTTTTTCACGTCTACCTTTGAAGTTTCTTTGTCCTAAGTCCCATTCCCTTAATTAGTTCCCAAAAAGACAAAATTACTGGCGTCACCTTGATCTTTCCCAGATCAACTATTTTCACTTATGACATTTCTATTTCCTGGAAGATTCCTATTGGTATTTGTCCTTACGGGCTCTTTCAAGCTATTTCTAATCACTGAATGGATTTTTTTTTTGACCTGAGATTTAATAATTAGGAGTCCTCCTTTCTGAAGTAGCTATGGTTCTGGGTGTCTTTTCCTGTTTTAGAATCACAGAAGTCTTCCTGGCTATCTGGAATTGATTCATCATTTCCGTTTAATGACTTCCTTTGTTTTTGTTTTTGTTTTATTGGTGGATTTTTTTTTTTTAAAGAATACCTATGTTGGATATGTTGGCTGCCATTTGGGTCATTTTCTTCAGGCAATACTGTTCCCATTGCTTGTGGATTAATAGACAGAGTTGCTTCCTCATGCCCCTGTGGACCAGGCAATCAGCGAGCTGCTCTGGTCAATGAGCACTGATGAAGTGTGATCAGTAAATTCTCTTATCACCATGGTAACTGGTATACTCCTTAGACAATGTCTTATCTTGGTACCTTGGGGAGGGAGCTTGATGACACATCACTATGATCTCCCTCTACATTAACCTTGTTGTTTGAATCCGTCTTTGGGGACTCTGTTTAACCAGTTACAAATCCATAAAACTGTATACATCCACAGTTTTGCATCCTCTCTGCAATTATATCATAAGAAAATGTATCAGATGTTTAACTGAAGTCAATGGAGGTGATGTCCAAATGTATTATTTTGATAATCGTTTACAAAAAGGAAGGAAGTGGTTTAGCTGAATTATTCTTTAAAACCCCAAGCTGGGTCTTAGTGTTTCTCACAGAACATTGGTTTACCTTTTATACCAGAGTTTTCAGTTTCTGGTTTAATCTTGACATAAGACAGGCTTTTCTTGATTTGATTTAAAGCTTTTCCTTCTCTATTTTCCATGAAATAATCAATATACTTAGCCCATTTTCCGACGTTGTACAGGAGCTGGTTTCCACGTCGGTTTCCGTGTCAGTGGCTGTCTTTGTGTGATATGACCCAATTTAATTTCTACTGAAACAATCTTAGCTATTAGAATTCTCCATTCCATGCTTTTAGAATCTCAATCTTTTGCAAAAGAATTTAGTAGGCTAGTTGTAGGTTATTTGCTGGCGTATATGGGGCATGGCACTAATTGGCTTTTAATTGACTAATCCAATAAGGTTTATGCCTCCAATCCAGTTTCTCAAATGATTAGTAGCCTCCCAAAACCATATCTGTTTCTGAGACAGTGACCTTATCCAGACTCTTTCTTAAAGGCACATCTCTGCAGGATGATAAACACCCCACAGGTCTTGGGAGTTCACATCCTGCACGCACGATAATGTAGGAAGTGATACACCTAGCCAAGACGAATGGCTTATCTGCTATAAACCATAGATGGGCACTGGCAGGTTTTCAGCTTTCCACTCAACATTTTCGCAATTTAAGGCAGACTCTGAGCATCACTTGAATGCTCTTTTTGCAGTTTACTTTGTCATTATGCAACGCCATGTGATTTCACGTCACAGCCAAACAAAGCTAATAATGGAATTATTAGCTGCAGCATAACTCAAATGTTCTGGGACTTCACCCACCTATGGGTGGATCCACAGGGGATTACGTTAACAGTGCCAAATGGATTGGTTCATGATCCCAAATTTCGCCACCATCGCAGGTGTTTCTAGGGGTCTGGGGTAGTTCATGAACACTGATGGCATCAATTCTCTTGATGTTCCTTATCTGAGGCAACTCTTGCCCCACAGAGTCTCACTGCCAACGATGGAGCCTCCGGTGGCTCTGTGACAAACTGTTTTTCTGCAATATTTTTACCAAGTGCTTCCCAACGCTTCAAAAACAAAACAAAACAAAACAAAACAAAACGAAACAAAACAAGAAAAACAAACAAACAAACAAAAACTCCCTGCAATACTCTGCTGGTACCAAACAACTCCAAGTTATCTTCATTCCTCACTTAAATGGTACAAATTGATGCCTCACATTTAACTGACAGCTGAGGCCTCAGCTCCAGATCCCAGGTCCAGAAGAGGGAGAAAACCACCCTCTCTAGGCACCAAGGTCCCCAAAGCTTCTGCACAAAAACAAAGCTTTAAACATTCTTCTTGATCCCATTCATGCCAATGCACCTGAGTGGGTGGTACCAGCCCAGAGGATCATTTAGAAATAATCTCACCTGATGTTCTGTCAGAACATCCTGCTCAAATGAATGGAGAGTACTCTTTAGCAAAACCGAGTACCGGAGAAGACGGCAAAAAGGACATCAGTCTACCTGCTCTTCCTTTTTTTTCCTTCCCAGCCAGGACGAAGCAGCTTCCTTCCAAAAACAGTTAAGGGATAGTGATGCTTGCGTCTGCTGCACAGATGGGACCATTACAGGGACGTCTCTTATGACTGACTCATTGTTTTGTGTAGGTCTGTTTCCTCACTCTTAATGGATCCTGGCTATGGAATTGCAGGAATTCATCCCGCAGAAGAGAGGACTGCACTCGTGTCTTATTTGCACATGAGTGAATCTCCTTCGGTAGAGTCTAACTTCCATAATTTTGCATGATGGATGCTTGAGTGTTTCGTGAGTGGGCCCTGAAAATCAGAATCCAATTTGGAAATGTTGGTAAGGATCCTGCAAATGACTATTATGTTACTAAGCACACATTTGTATACTTTAAAGCAATCGCAATTATAAAGGATGGCATATGTAGGGTAAAGTGATAACTGGCAAAATGACTAACACCAAGCCTTAATTCATTCAGGATTACATTAGATAACTGAAATGATGTGTTTTCTAGAACAAGGGTGTAAAGATTTCTATGAAATATACCTTAGTGAAGCAAGGTAATGTTCTTACCATCAAAGCATCTGTGGCGTTGAAGCCCTTGTTTCTGAATAGAGGATCAAAAGTCATATATCTCAGAATGCTTTGAGACTAGTTGTCATCAAGGCAGATTTCTTTGTTCTCTGATCACTGTTTAAATCAAGCATAACCAAGTCAAATGGCAACTGGATTGGTATCACAAATGAGTGGAAACAATGAGGAGAGGAAGACACTCTAGTGAAACTGAAATGGAGTTCGGCGCATTCCTACCCTCTCAGTGCATTTGAAAAAAAAAAAGACTGTGTAAGCCCAAATTAATACTCCTGCAGGCCACATCTCAGGACTGCCACCAGCCTACTGGGTGCCTTCATACATCGCAATCAGGAGGCCTATGCCTAGCCCTGCAACTTTTAAATTAAATTCATTCCTTTCTTTTGAAAGAGATACCCCCTAAAAAGCAGGTTACGTTCATCCATTCATACCTGTGAGGCAGAAGTCACACTATATTCCTAATTTTGCAAAATTGTTTTGGGAAAATGGAAAAAAAATAGTAATTAAATAGAACTGTTTGTAACTAATCTTTAACTCAGGGTCATTTATTCCTTTCAGTCTCAAATATGAACTCCTTCCTTATGATTCTATGCAAAAATTCTAGGCTGATAAATTCAGATGTCTAAGTTTCCCTTGTCCTAGAAAATGCAAATAATTATTGCACATAAAGCAATTTGCTAGAAAGTGTTGGTTTCAGCTGCTAAATTGAAATTTCAGCAGCCATTACTATCTCTTAAAGTAATAACAAGTCAATGGTTGCCTTTCAAATACTTTCTTAAAAGCGGAAAGGGTGAGGAGTGTGTTAATATACTTCCTAATTTGCACATTTCACAGATTTTAACTAGTTATTGTGGCCATTGCATGTTTAAATACAGAACATACAGTGTACTCCAGGAACACAGTTACTTGACTTCACAAACGGTGTAAGATTCAGATACAGCTTTTCTATTTCAAAGTTAAGCCTCTTAGAAAATAGTTAAGAATAATGAAATGGTTCAGATGGCAGGATGAATTTTCAAGAAATAAGTGAATCTACCATAAATATTCATAATCATGTTAGCTTCACTTTCTAAACAATTTTCAAGATGTTAGCTTGCTACAGTGTAACTGCTGGTCAGATCAGAGGCATAAAGGTTAGGCTATGCTTCCTTCATTAATGATTTGGCTCAATGCACACAGCAGTATAATGTATTTTATGAGTGGGGGAAATGATATTGGTTTCAGAGGTCTCATGTAACAGTCATATCCTGTCCAAATATAATTTTGAAAACAATCAGAGCCATTATGGCTCATACAGAAAGAAAGATAAAGACAGATAGCTGTATATGGGTTTTTAATAAGTAATTCACCCTGGGTCTTGAAACATCAGATTGCCAAGTAATGTTATTAATGTATAAGCATGTTGGTAAAACCATGTATTCTTTCCATTGGTTGGCTTTAGATATGTTTCCAATGCAAATATTGTGTAAATGTATTGAATCCAAGATATGCAAATCAAGAAAGTAATTCATCTTTCAAGAATTTTACTTGATTATTTCACATGCCAAGGAGCATTTCTCTGGCAACAGTCCTCTGACTATTTTTATCTAACATTTTCCACTGGTGAAATTATGCATCTTTTGCTGAATATTGGATATTAATTGTTTTAACATACTGATCACCTCTCAGTCTTGAGGTTAGTATCTCGTGAAACTTCTTGAGTCTCCCACAAGGAAAACACATGGTAAGAGACTATTGATACTATTGAACTGGTTTTTTGCAGGGATGAGGGTGTGTGTCCACAAATGAGAACCTAAAGCGAAGACTAAAATAAAATGTCTAGGATCCAGAAGGCTTGACCATCAATCATGTTGTTGGAGCCGATTTTAGAAACACTCCTCCCATCTGGCCTGCTCCCCTCTCCTCACGCTCTCTAAGACAGCCTCTCTCTGGAGCAGAGGTTTTCCTCATCTTAACAGCCACGTTCCAACCTTCACATGGGCTCCCTCGTATTTAGCACACACTCGACAGCTACTCTGAGAGTCACCTTCAAACACAAAATGACTAGAGAGATTAGTTCCCTATATTATGTATGCACATGTGTATCTTCCTCATGAAAGGGCCTTGGAGAGCTTCTAAGTCCTATTTATCTTTGATACTTTGCGTCTACCCTGCCTCCACTCAACTTACTCTTTCCCATGCAGCTAGTAATCATTTGCACACAGGCAGTAAACATAATCAGGTGATTTTTTTTGAGTACCTACTATGTGGCCAGGTGTTGTTCTAAGGACTTTATATTATGATTTCACTGAATACTTACAACCAACTTTTGAAGTAGGTACTATTACTATCGCCATCCTACAGATGCAGACACTGAGGTCCTGAAGTTAGCAAATGATAGAGCCAAGATTTGAAAGTTTGGGTCCAGCACCTTCACTCTTAGTAAGTCTGATGGCACTCACTACATTCTAAATATTGTTTAAGTAAATAATAACAAAATTAATAATGATAGCTAACTTTAAACATTTTGTACATGCCTGAGGCTGTTCCAAGACATCTTTCAAAGAATGTATAGAAGAAGTAAATATTACATAATACTTAAGACCTCTACCCAGGTGTGGGATGGCCCTGGTTCAAATCTCAGCTCTACCTGACACCAAAACCTCGACCTGTGCTACTGCTATCCCATTTTGCAGATGAGGAAAGTGAGAAACCAAAGACTTAAGTAAGCATCATCTAATCGAGCTCAAAGTCTTGCATCACTTTACAACATCCTCTCTGAAAATTCAATCTAGAGCTGAACCTCTCTCCTGATGATACACTCTCAAGTGCTGGAAGCAGCATGTGCCATTTTGGGTACCAGGAACTTCTGGAAGATTCCTGCTTTACTGAACAGAAACCTGTTACCTAGCTTTGCTTCCCATTAATTCTAGCTCCATCCTTTTCAGTAACGACCAAGCGTTATGTGTTGGGAATGAAAATCCTAGAACCCCTAGCCCAGCTTCTTCACTATATCTCATACCTTTCTCAAAAATATGGCAACATTAACATAATTTATTTTCTACTTCATGACCCTTTAAGTATCTGATGGCTGCCCCTACGGATGCTTATCTTTACTGGGATAGACATCCCTCTTTCTTCAGCCACACTTATTTGGAATTCTGATGCCCTCAATGAATTCTGTAATGATTTTCTACTGACTAGCCCTTGAATGACTTCTCCTTGTGTTTTTCTGGTCCTGAAGCTCTCCAGCCTGAGGACTCGTTGCCTCTGGCTGCCAGCCACAATGTTTAGCCACATGTATTATCTGGGTTACTCATTCGATTTGTTCTTAATTGGGGTCTAAACTAAAACATGATTTTTACATGTGTAGTATCATGGAACATCAACCCTGGTGACAGATACTTAAAAGTTTTACAGTTTAACCATTTAATTCATATATATATATATATATGAATATGTACATATGCATATAAATATAGTATAAAAATATGGCTGCAAAATGCAAAACTGGCCTTCTATTCAACAATATTTCTCATATATACCTGTCAACTTCAAATATTTTTAGGTGGTTGTATTAACCACTGGCCACCTCAGTTAATTGGAATGTTTTCCTATCCTTGAAGCTATACTCTTTTCCTCTCCTTTTTTCCTGGTATCATCCATTCTGTCTCTTTCCCAACAACCACTGCATCATGTCTACACTCTTGTTCAGTTGGCTTCTCTTTAATTAATCTTCAGATTTCATTCTCTATAGTTTTCCCCATGATTAATTTTCAACTTACTGTACACACTCGCCGTTACTCAGTCATGCTATGAAATCCATCATTATAAATTCACTCTTTTGAGTCTCATTTTCAAGAGTCCTTTACTAAAATGAAAGTTTTTCAGGGAGAGGAAATTCCATAAAAAAATTGTATCAGTGTGAATGAGGCCACAAGGTAAGTTAAGGTAACAGCTTATAAGAAGGGAAAGACAAAACGGCTTAATTCACATCTCTGCCCGTGGTTCTTTTAGCATCACAAAACAAATAAAAAACAACCAAAAACATCTAAATGGTAATAACCTTCTACCTGCATATGCAATGAGTCCTGCTAAAATTACAGCAGAATGGATTCAACAGAAGATCTGTATATCTTGACTCCCTACAACGGAACACAGTTTAATTAAAGTTCTGGGAGAATTCCATGGATCCCAAGAATGGGACCAGAATTCAGTCTCAGTATCTTGGCAAAAGTGTGAGATTTACTTGGGACTGGGAAGCACACACAGGAGGAGCAACACTCAAAAAAATCAGTAAAATTTAGTTTTCCATTTAGGAAATGAATGAGCACATAATTCGTATATTTTACATGTGCATATTTAAGACTTGGTTTAACATTTCCAAGCATTCGCTGCATCACAGTGAGATAGAGATATTATAGACATGCTAAAATCTGAAGAAACCCCAAAGCTAAGGCTGTAAGCACATAGATGGCTCCATGTAGTAGGTGCTATTGCTTTTGGGGGTTTTGTTTTGTTTTTTGCTTGTTTTTACAGTGCTCTTGATAGTGGATTATGTGGTCCAAGAGAGGAGAAAATAGACACCCCAACACGTTATTTGTACTCGCAAAGAGCTCTCTTGAAAATAACGTCTCAAATATGCTCATAGGCCACAGAGAATCTCTAGCTTTGAAAGCTTGGTAGGGAGGGATAGGAAAAGAAAGAAGATAGTGAAAGATAAGAATATCGACTGCCTACATTGTGCCAAGCAGTATACATTCACATCCATATTACAGAAAACAAACATTACCAAGGTGGTACCATATTTTTCTGTCTTTGAAGTGCAGCTCCAAGGCCACTTCCTCTGGAAAGCCTCGCTAATTCCCCAAGCAGAGAGAGTTCAGGTTCCTCCCAGCATCCCGCGGACCTCTGATTCTATCCTTACCACCAAGAGTACTTCCCACCACCTGCTGCGATTTACCGTAACTCCATGCGTTTTAATAAACAGCCACTCACTTTTGAGCTTTTAGTCCTTCCATCATTTCATACATTAGAACAACAGCAAAAAAATCTACTTCTTTTACCCAACAATTGAAAGTCTGTGGAGAAATTTCTAAGGAAATGTTGACATGAAATAACAAAGCAAGACTTTATGCTGGTTTTTTTCCCCCCTCCATTGACCTCTTTGGGAAATCGCAATCATTTTCACTTGTGTAACTTTAGAGATGCCCTAAATTGTGTCCTAAATTATTGCACCTCTTTTGTCAGAAACATGGATTCCAAAGGACGGAGGACAAAGAGACACGTGGAGCTGCAGTGGGACACGAACTGAAAGAGACGATGAACAGGGCTAGGAAGAAAGAAGAGCAAACACCTAATTTACCTCTCTCCTGGAAGTACTTAGTTTGCTATGAAAACATGAGTAACAGAAATAAATGATCCTAAAAGAGTTGGCAGAGCTACAAGAATGCCCACAGTCATCTCCTTCTACTTCTGTGTGTTCAGGGTGATCATAAGATGTCAGATCAACTATTTGCACGTGCCCAGAATGAAGCTGACCCTGTACAGCCTGGTCAACCACGGCTGACTCTCCAGCTATGAATTTACAGTGCTCTTTAAGATTGTTCTGGCTTAATTTTCTCATGAAATCTAAATTCCCATTACATAATATGACAATTTCTTCCATTCTTTAATTTTCTGGATCTGTCCTTATGTTACAAGTACACACATTACCATAACAACAGACTTACAAAGCAAAAATTGACTTAGTTTCTTAACCAACATTATATGTTCTAAGGAAAAAAATAGTTTCTTTCAAGTTATATAAGGAATTCTAGAATTTTTAAAGGATTATAACTGCCTGCAATCACTGACATTAATATTACAGTAATGCTGTAAGCACAAACATAAAGACAAAAAAGTGCAATGAAGATTCTATCATTGCAGTTCCAAAGTATCACTGGGAATTACTCATTCTCCAGGTAAAGTGCAACTCTTATATCTGCTTAGAGAGAAGGTCCAGCATTGAATACGTGGACTCGGGAAGGAGTGGGCCTGAACTTGGTACATTATGAAACTCCACAGAAATAGGTCCTCATTATTCAGCTAATGTTTCCTTCTTGTATCATTCCTTGCTTATTTTCCCCTTAACCAGTTAATTCCTTTCCCATTGCTGAACAATCACGGTTCCTCTCCGTCTCTGTCTCTGCTCTCTCTTACATTCATACACACACGCATATTTCTCTTTTTCTCTCACACAGACACGTACACACACACTCACAGGTTTACCAAGAGTTTGACTTTTTGTCCTATGAACAAATTAAGTGCTACTTTCACATATGGTTCCCACACAGAAGAGCAAAAAGCAGTTGTTACTTATAATTTTAGATACATAATATTCATGGGAAATCCACGGGAAATAGTACAAAGAGTGGTGTCATAGTTGCAATATTGAATGGAATTTATGGTAACTCACCTGCGTAGACTACAGAATTGGAATTTGAAGGCACAATTAATATCATCAAATCCAAGCTTCTCATTTAAGGATACCCATAAAGGTCACAGAACACAACTAAGATGGTAACATTTCACTACAGATCGCAGAAAGGTTCAAATCCTGCCAGACTCCTTTAGCATAGGATTAATGGTGTGCCCGTGAGTCATCTCTTACGGATGGCTCAGTCCAAGAAGACCTATCTTCTTGGATTCTCAGCGTTATTAGAGTTGCTCTTTGGATTGGGTTAATGCATCTTCCACAATGTGGTTCCTGGAGCAAGGAACACCCAAATCACCATAATGACATCACCACTAAGTAATGGACACTAAGTTCTACTCAGCTAAATTTGGGTTTGTATGTGTGGAAAATTTCACGAAGAATAATTAGTTGGGATATTATCATTAGCACATCTCAAAGACATATTGTATGAAATAAATCATCAGGAGTACACAGCTGCAAACACTGTACGGCCTTTGTGGTTAGCAGAATAGGCCCTGGACCTTTCTTTATATTTTAAAAAATCTGTCATCGTAAGTACGGCATTAGATGAGTATGTAACCTTTTCCACCTTCCCACTTCAGGTAAGAGAAAGGATATGCAAATGTTTCAAGCATAGAATAATACTGCAAAGAAAAATTTTTTTTAAAAACACATCAATTGGGAAACATACATTCCAGCTGCGTTTATTCTGGGTAAATTTTTAAAATCAAAATGTATCTTCCCAATATAAAAAATAAAAATAATGCAGAGCCTAAGAGAAGCTGATCAGGTCTCACCAGGGTCTCAAGTTCAGGAGGGAAAAAACATTGCCTTAAAGCAGGCAGATGGTTCAGAACTCTGGACAGCTGCCCAGCGGCTGCTGTTCCTGCTCCTGCTGCACCTTTCCTCTCCCACCCACCTCCACCCCACCCCAGTCAGTGTGGCTCTCTGGGATGAACAAACACTTAGCAGTTTGCAGTTGATCAGGATTGCTATCGATGGCACCTTAGTAGTCCCAGGAGAGGCAAGGCCAACTGTCAAATGTGTGTTAACTTTAAAGACATTCTGAAAAACAAGGATTTTAATCATCTGGACATTTGCATACTGTCTTATTTCAATCTCCACAATATTTTATATGATAGCCTAAAAAAGAGAGACTGGCTGCATTTCCAGAAGTGACGAACAGCAGCACCAAAAAGTTTTCTTCTGTTTTAATTGAGACTTCTGCTTTCCACAGAAAAACAGAATTCCTAATTGAAATAATCAAATACTTTATCTTCAAAATTATTCTGCGAGGTCTTTGCAAAGAAGCATTTCAAAACAAACAGCGTTGAACACTTAACTGCAAGGTGAAAAATACTCAAATATATTTGTTCCAACTTCATATTATAGACCGTATTTAGAAAAACCTACACCATCTCTTCAGGAACACGTTAGAAACCACTTCAGTTTGCCAGCTAGTTTTGGTGGTAATGGTGCAGATTACATTCATGACACAGCTTAAACCTTGAAAGAAATAAGAGACTACAGTAATCGCAGGCAACATCCATAAATCCTGTGTGAAATTCAGCAAATAAACACAGGCTATAGGCTATGTGTTTTTTTTTTCCATTTTAAAAAGAATGTCTTATATATTTAACTAACGAACACAGGATATGAATGACCCTCTGAACATACAGCTTCAATCACCGTAGGATTGTTATTTCAGTCAATACGTCCCTTATATCTGTATATCTGGACATGCCAGGAAAAAATAAAGTCACTGAGCATAAGCTTTGTAAATGGAAAAGTGACTGTCTTATAATTCTACGCTCTATGAATATTGCTTCAATAAAAGCTTCTTTTTGTTAACCTAATATACTATTTTAGTCTAGTAAAATTGAGTATGCATTTATTTCTGCTAAAATTTGTTTAATAAAATTATTTTCTTTATTTAAGAACCAGAGATCAGTACAATTTCTTTGCATTTCATTAGTTAACTCTTTGGAGATCGGCAGCCCATTTATTGAAGTGAAAAAAATAAAAACGCTGAAAAGGTTGAAGGTTTTCTCTAGGCTTTGGGGTACAGCCTTAAATGAAGGAGCCTATCTAACTCCTCTGCCCAGTCTAATTCTAGCCACTTCAGTGTTACCAAATCAACTCTAATTGGACAAGTCAGAACTGGGGTGCTGGGGTAAACGTGAAGAGTACACTCCACACTGACGATGTCCCCAGGAGCACTGCCAGGTTTACATCCGCCTGAGAGTTCCCAGAGACCTTTAAAAGTCATGCCAGTTTTCAGGACCAGATTTGGTTATAACTCACTCTCTACCAAACAAACAAACAAACAACAACAAAACCCTTGGATTAATGATTGCTCTCCAGCCAATCCAAACCAAGGAGTTTTTGTTTGTCATTTGTTTTTTGTTTTGTTTGTTTCTTTTTAGAAATACAGGGATATTTTCTAGTTGTTCTGGAAGTTTGATCTCAAGCAGAAGGTTCAGGGAGTTCAGTCAGGAATGGACTGATCTAAGTAAACGGGGGCGTTTTAATTCAGTTGTGCTACGTGACACAGAGATGAGCCATGGCAGCTTGGCGTCATCTGTGCACTTGCATGCTTGGTTCATGAGAGGCTGTTGCACTATTCTAGAACCCATGAATTTCTTTCAAACCAGAGGTGAGTGATGGGTTCGAGTAGGAGAAAAATGCATGTTTCCTAAACAGGATGTTATTTTCTTCCTTTTCTGCTCTATTGAGATAATAAAAGTGATAGTTCTGTCTGATTCTCGTGCCTTGTGTAAATACTCCTAATTTTTCTGCTTGATGATAATAGCCATCCAGTACACTGGCAGGGCAGACCTGAAGCCATTTTTCAGATGGGAAAACTGATCACAGGTGAGGCTCAATGTACTGCCAAGGTCCATCAGTTGGTAAAATAGAGACAGAACTTGAACTCAGTGTAGGAAAGACTTGTGAAATGCACATTCGCTCACATAGGATCTGTTATGTATTCCCAAACTCACGAGACCGTGGCGAAGTACAGAGCCTCATAACTTTAATTTGATGTATATTTCTAAAAGAGACAAATACTGAGTAAATATTCACAATGTGCACTAGTGTAACAACAAAAAGTATAATGTAATTTACTGCTGGGACCTCCTAGACCTGCTAGCATGTGAATTACACAGCAGTAAACACAAGATTTATTTTGGAATAGTTGGCATATGGTGTTAGTGAGAACAAATAACAAATACGTAGGTTTGATGTCTCTGTTGGGCCAGTTGATATAATTCAAGGAAAAGGCATATTCCAGGGCTGCATGATGACCCTAGTCAGTCCATTTAAAGATATGTGCTCACAAAGGAATTTAGGTTAGACAACACTGTTAGCTCAGTGGAGAAGAGGACAGAAGTCAGTCATTCTGCAGACCAGCTTCTAATTGTCAACATTCTCTTTTGTTTTCTCTTAAAGTTTACTAATTACTTTGGCCTGAAGGTATTGGAAGAATATTGTTATATAAGTTTAAGCACTTGAAGGTTTCTAGCTCCTGAAACCCAAACTCCATGATTAATAGCGACAGCACCAAATTCACACCAGATCTTTTCCTCGGCGAACGAGTGTCAGTACCCCGAAGATAAAATAAATCACGGTATGCGGCTCGTTTCTAACTTCATATTTTGCATGTTTCTTGCAAATTCATAGTTAAGTCCAACAACATTACAGATAAAATCTAACCATGCAGAATTAATGCCAGAAAATTTGTAAAGAAGAAATGTCCCTAATTCTTGACCTAATGTTAATCTTAGTTTCTCAGATGAGTTGTGGTAATTCATTTATTTCTTCATACTCTTCAATTATCTCACTTTTTTTTTTTGTGGCTCTGGGCCATGCTTATTCATATAGTTCTTGCAAACTGTTCTGCAGTGGGCTTAAAAGAGGCCACATTTTTGTACTTGATAAATCAACCAGAAAAGTCAGGAAAATACAATTCTGGACATTGGCATTACAGGCCTTCTATAACTTTTCAGGTTTATGACTTATTTCTGGTCCTTCAGCAGGGAGAACCTCTTAAATCTAGTAATTCTTATGCTCTTACTCATGTAATTCTTCCTACTGCTGGATATCAAGGCATCTCAAATCTTTTCATCATCTACCTTGTCTGAACATATATAGGCTTCCTACTGCCTGGAATTAGAAACCAATTTCTAAGACTCTGAGCATCTTCTGAACATGTCACTATGCTTTGCAGCAGAAATCTGTATTCAGCTTAACTGTACCTGCAGGAAAACCTTCCTTTGTAGCTGACATCCTTGATACCACAATCAAATGTCTAAGTCCTTCACGCTTTGGGGATGACTGGGCTATCCAGAGAAAACCCCAGATGCTGTCTTCACAAGAATCACCCTGGACTAATCAGCCAGGAGTATCAAGTGGAACCAAAGAAAAGAGAAAGCAAATATTTTTTAAATGCCCTCCACACTGTTCAGTATTCTCAGAGAAATCTGTGCAGTCCTTTATTATCTAAACGTGGCTGATACTGATTTATGACTTTATCACTTAGCTCCACTTTTTTAAATACAGAATTCATACAAAATGTTTTCTGAGTAAAGAACACTTGCCTTCCCAAAAACGAAAAGTAAAAATGTTGCTTTTGGTTAGTAAATAAATTTGCTTATCCATGTGAGCCATACCGTCTTGTAAAGCATCGCAGTAACATTCCCCAGTTTCTGTTTTAGAATAATGTTTGTTTTTTTTCCCCTTTGACATCTCGTACCATGGCTTTATGACACAACAGGGTATGCTTGGTTGGTGTGTTAATATCACAGTCTGAATGCAGTAAGCCATGAATTCAAAGGAGAGAAACTACAAAGGACCAAAAAGTGTATTACTGGTTGCACAGAGCACATCCTGAAGTGGTAATTCAAGTTTTATTTTGTCACTTTATTAATGATACTCATTATATTACAGGGCATTATATTACATAAAAGGAATCATATGCCCCAACTGTATATGGATAATGCTGCAATTCCATCTAGGCATTCGAGCAATGCTGTAAACTACGTGAGCAAAGCTTGAATAGCTTGTTTATTAGTACCAGAACCAGAATGGAATAACAGCTCTGTCTTTATATACATTGGGGATACATTATATACCACAATATGTATTTATACCAGCCAGGTATACACAATTAAAGTGAAACTGTGCGATGAAATAATCAATCACAACCTTATAAAGAGAATTACCATATATCCCTTTGGAGCTCTAAATCCCTTCCCATTTCTGTCCATCAAAGAATCAGGAATGTCAGAAAGAAAGAAGGAAAAAAAAATGTACTCTGCTCAAATGAGAGAAGAGGAATTTGTTCCTCAAGTTAGCAATCTAAATGGCTGCTGGAGCTGACAATTTTCTCTGCTGCTTGGAGAGAACTCCCAGGAGTGTGCCAGGTCCCTGCACGCTCCCCGATGCCCAGGCAGAGGGGCTTGGCACAGTGTGTCTTCCTTCCCTTCTGGGGACCATGGACACTTCAGTACTTTTCCCATGGAAATGTGAGACTGCTTTACTGTGCTGAAAAATACATCTTAGGACACATTAGCAAGAATTGATAAATAATAGCAAAGACTTCTTTTAGTTGGATTGCAGCCTGTGTTAATGCATGGAAAGTCATAGAAATAAAAGTTAATATGTATTGAATACGAACTCTGTCCCACACTAGGCTTAGTCCTCTATGAGCCTCATCAGATTTGGTCCTACAATCCTATGAGCAGGCACTATTGTTAATGCCAGAAAAAGAACCTGTAGCTTGTGGTGACAAGTAGCCTGACCAGGATTACAACACCTGTAAGCATCAGAGTCTGGTTTTCTAAGTCAGGCTGGATCCAAAAACACTGCACACAATCATGTCCACACGATGCTCCACGGGAGTAACATTTCCTCCGCTTTCCCAGAGTGAGGATTTACACCAGGAGAAGGGTGCCGTGCACCTTCATACCCCTACTTCTAAGCTTTTCTGCCACACTCAAGTGAAAGGAAAGTTCATATCATTATGACATTATATGTCACCCTGTTCCATGTTCCCAGAATTCTTGGTTCTCTGGAGAAGCGATCCCCTAGTCTCACAAAACTAAAACAAAACAAAACAAACAAAAAGATCCCTCACTGCATCTTTCTGGAGATCTTTGAGGAGAAAGAATGGGGAAATGACTGACTTGGAAAGTGGGGATGAAGATTTGGAGTACAGAAGCAAAATCTAAGTGGTGAAACCCAAAATCTGTGCTAAGATTTCTGGATTTTTCAGGGAGATTAACTAAGAAGAGATACGCAATGTTTTATCCAAACAAGAATGTGCTTTAGGATATATACACCTTAATTTAAACCAACTTCAACAAAACACTAGTTATGTGGCTTTAAAAATCTTACATAATAGTTTCAAATCTCAGTTTTCTCATATGTAAACATTATCTACTTCATAGTATTTTTGTTACTATCATAGAGTATCAGCTGTATAAAGTAACTTGCACGTGTCTGGCACAATGAAGCTGCAATTCATTTAATCACACAAATGGAAAGATGGTTCTCATCAGAGTGGCTTTTACACTGTTTTTTTGTTCCACAAAAATTAGAGTTACTTATGCTGTATTATGATATGGAGAAGTCAGTAAGAATTCCAAGAGGAAGGATGCAGCCCTGGGTTCAATGACAGGACCCACCTCCAGTGCTAAGCTTGGTTTGGGTGCTCATCTCTCACGGGACAGAGAGCTAATTCTGATGCTCCCTTGGTCTTGACCTTGAGGCAGCTAGCTGTCAAGCAACAGTAGTCTTGGCAGTGAATTTTCTGCTGGACATCATATGGAAGGAGATGACAAGCTTGAAAGGAAAGAAGGGAAAAAGTCACAGAAGAAGAAAGATACCAGCAAACCTGGAGAGTAAGCTCTATTTTAGCAAACCAGGTTACCTACATTAATGCTTTCAAATAGAAATGTAAGGTGAGTCATAAATGAGTCACATATGTCATTTTTAACTGCTTACAGCCATATTTCTAAAAAAAAACAGATTAATTTTATTTCAATAATACATTTTAGTTAGCCCAATATATCCAAAATAGTATCATGTAAAATATAAAAATTATTAATGAGATACTTTACATTCTTTTTTATACTATATCTCTGAAATTAATTGTGCCTTACATTTACATCACATCTTAATTCAGAGTAGCCACATTTCAAATGCTCAAGGGCCGCATGGAGCTGGCAGCTACCGTATTGGGCAGCACAGAATAGATGATACGTGCTCTCTCACCTCCTTCTGCCAGGAGCCTCTAGCGAGATCGAGCTGTGGTAGTAGCTTCATCTCAGACTGGGTCTTAAGATAAGAGTGCCCTCACCTGCCCCCACTGACCGGTTGTGGAGTAGCATTACCAAGGGAGCTGTGTCCCCTGAGGCTGGAGAGATGATGCTGATAATGAGGGAGAAACCCCTAAGGGAGGGTGAACATCAAAGTACAGTGTCAGATCCCTGGACCACACAGCTCCTTCCCACGGGGAGATTCTGCCCTAGGACTCTGCTGTGTGTGAGGGAGAGGGGGGTCCGAGTCTTCTTTTGGTTATGCAAGGTATGTTTCTACAGAGTGCCATTCCATTTTGTGTGATAAAAATAATTACCTTTACATAGGGTTACCAAGCACTGTTATAGATACATTGTACATATCAGCTCACTTAAAATCTTATTTTATGAACATGTTGCTGATGATGGAACCAAGTTACAGTGAGTCCCAGGAACTTGCCTAAGATCCTATAGCTAGTGAGAGATAGGTGTCAAAACTGAACCCAGTCAGTCTGGCTCCTAAACATGGCTTTATTGCCTTATTCATATGTCTAACTCCCTAGTTAATGTTAGTGACAGCAAAGATATCGACAATATATGTGGTTTTAGAATAAAAATAAGATCTCCTGACCTTCATCAGCCTGGGGTTCTAGCGTGAATATTAACTTAAATGAAACCCTGGACCTTCACAGCATCAGCGCTTTTATAAGCAACTCATTTAGTTTAAACAGAATAGGCTTCCTAAATGTCTCTGCATATATTCAAGAACACAGCTGTTACATTTGGAAGATACCTGGCAGCTAGCTAATGGACAACTCCATGAAAAAAAAATTTGGCTGAGGTGAAACCCCTTTGGTTCCTTTTCCACTTCATTCTTTTTTATTGCCTCTCATTTTTTTTCTATACTCATGTTGTATGACTTTAAACTGTTGGTAGAAAAATTCCAAAGGCAGAGAGACTTTAGAAATATCCTTGATCAAAGTGTCAAGGATTCTCAAAACCAGCCTAGAGAATAAGTGGTGAGTAGAGGAGAGAGAGCCCCAGCGTGTTCGATGAGGTCCTGAGGAATCCATGTGCAGAGAGCATGTGACTTTTACTTTTGTCTCCTCCCTACCCCATAAATTCACCAATGCCAACGGCTGGCGGAGGAGGGAGTCATAGAGAAAACAGCCCCTTTTCACCCACCTACCTAACGTTCTGGATCCCCAGTGCCAATTAGTGCTGCTTTTCTTCTCCAAAGCTATTCATGGGGCTCAGGAGGTGGACAAGGAGTGGACTTAGGATCAGTCAGTCTCCTCAAGAGGCCTGCAAAAGTCAGATGCATGGAAGTGCCTAGCACAGCGCCTTAGCTACTCTTTAAATGATCACCGTCAGCAATATTTTGAGGAAGGTGAGGTGAAACATTCCTCTCCTACAGATTCTTTTGGTCCAGGACTGACATTTTTAATAAGTAGCATCCAGGTGTTATACAGGCACCAAGAAATCCGAACAGGTACCGACCTAGGGACAGCCCGCCTGGGTCATACCTGCTGAACAGTGACCCTAACTCTAGAGACACAGTCCTATGGCCTTTCAAACTATGGTAGAAGACAAAGCAGGAAAACCACACATCAGAGTCAATGAAGAGAGTTGAGCAAGTCAGCGTCTGTTCCCAGTATTGTTCCCCTCCTCTCTAAGCAGATTTAAAGTTCCTTTTCATGAGGACCAAAAATAAGTACACTAAACATTCAGAAAACATTCTGTCCTACAGCCCTTTCCATCACAACAAGGTGGGCTAATTGCCTGCCACAGACACACAGCCAAGCCATCATCTCTCCTCTCCAGGTCTTCGTGACCATAAATTATGTTCTATCCCAGAACCGCTGAGTCACAGTGGACGGCCCACACAGGCCTGCCGATCACACGTTCCTCTGATAAATGAGAGTAGAAATGGTAAAGCAGGCAGCTAGGGGTCATCGCCCCTGCCTGAGCACAAGTAAGAGCAGTATCCTGCCCTTGGCTCCTTCAGTGAGTCGCAGGAGGGAAATGGCCATTTAGAGAACTGGGCCCTCCCCCAAGCCGAGGGGCGTCGGGGTGCGGGGCCTCTGGCCTCACTTCTCCAGGGAGAAGTCACGTGGCCCCGGCAGCTGGCCAGATGAAGAATTAAGCTCCAGGTCTTTTTCACAATAAACTTTATCCAACTTTCAATTACAATATTGCTAGGTGGACACATCAGCATACATAATAAAAGGTGTCCTACCCAGAGCGTGGAGGCCTGTTGATGAAATACTAAGAACTGAAAGGATATAATACTGAGTTCATGTAAGAATTTCAGAGTGAGATACTACACAGCACACCTGATTCCCCACACCCTCCAACTTTGCCTTGTGTTCTAAATATGTCAATTATAAAACTTCTTAATATAAACCAGAGTGAAGAGATTAAATTTTAAAAACCTTTTGTTCACTCAGCAAACACTGATTAAGGACCATCTATAGACCAAGGATGGAAATAAAACATGGGTTCTTTTTCTTTTTTAAGTTCACCATCTATTGGTGGAGGTGGATGCCTCTATAAACAGTCACATGAGAAATGATGTGTGCTGTCGGGAAGGCAAGTGGAGTAGCACTGGGCTAGACTATTTAGGGAGTGTGTGGACCCTGGCAAATACCACAGATTAAGAAGTGATTATGGAAGAAAAGCCAACAACAACAACAACAACAACAACAAAATATATTAAGAGAAGAAACTCCTCAAGAGTCCTGTCCCATTTTCCGTGAATCACTTTCCCCTCTACATCACAGAGAAGATGGGGACCACCAAACATGATGGCCACCCACTTTTCATCCCACAGAAACAAACTTCTTGTGAGGTTCATTCATACACCCTTTTCTGCCCTCCTTCCACCCCAGAGGATGAGGTGATCCTCCCACCTTCATGATGACTGACTTCTGCTCCGAGCCCCTTCTGTCTCCACAGAAACGCATTTACTCGTCATCCCTTCTCCCTTCTCTACTCCAACCTCTTTCGCAGCATTTCCCCACAGCTTAAAAAAACCTTCAAGACTCTCATCTAATAAAAGATCTCTCATGGGGTCACATACTCCTTTCTACACCTACCCTGCCGACTCTCTCACCTCCCCACTGGAACGCTCTTACCAAGCTCACCAACGACTGCCTTGCCGCCAAATGCTATGGGCATTTTACAATCAGTGTCTTATTCAATCTCTGCTGCATTGCCACTGCTCAGCCTCCTCTTGGTGGAATTCTCTTCTCCGCTCTCTGAGCGTCAATGGCTTTAAAACTGCTTTATGCCCCTCTGATGGCTCCTTCTCAGTTTCCCTTCCTGGGCTCTTTGCTTCCACCTCCCATTTAAATGTCGATGTTCCCCAGGGTTTTGGCTGCACTTCTAGCTACCTGGCCTCTCT
Source organism: Camelus ferus (assembly GCF_009834535.1). NCBI lineage: Eukaryota > Metazoa > Chordata > Mammalia > Artiodactyla > Camelidae > Camelus > Camelus ferus. The sequence continues at coordinate 69,879,914 of NC_045704.1, read as the reverse complement.
CTGCTCCTGCCTGTTTTCTAAATTCCAGATTTCCAGCTGCATCTGTGAGCTACACAACACCTTTCAACAACTACCTTCATTTTCTAACTAAATTAGCCAGGGTTGGTTTCTGTTGCAACCAACTGAGAATGGAGGAGATCTGGCTTAATAGCAGAGTCTGGTGTAAGAGGACAGAGAATACAGTTGTGTATGAGCACAGTATGAGTAAACTGGAGCCACGACACAACGAGTGAACAAGAAAACAAATAAGTACCTCAGCAGACATCTAACGTTCAGATCAAGTAACATATCTCCACCCAATTGTGCAGCTGGAATATTGTGTTCAATGTGGGGCATCACATGTAAAAAAAAAAAAAAAAGAAAAGAAAAGAAAAGAAATATGCATTTAAAAAATATTCATTGCATTCTACATGAAGAATCATACTAGGCAATGGGAACACAAAGATGAACAAGATCAATGACCTTAGAAATCTACTTTGGTGGAAAAGATAAATTTAAGTGCTGTAAAGTAAGTGTAGAACAACTGTTGGTGGTACAAAGGAGGTGGAGCCAAAGCTGCCTTGAGGCACAAGAATGGTAAACATTTCAGCTCTGTATTGAGCGAGGAACAAGATTTCACCACGAGAAGAATAAAAAAAACTGTCACTCCAGGCAGAGAGAATGGTATTCAGAGGAGACAGATGACAGATGGGTCTGGGGTGTTGGGTAAAGGAGGCAAAGGTACCCTAAAATGGAAAAGAGATGAAGAGAGGTGTCTAATCAAGAAAGACCTGTCTGTAACTCAGTGCCTCAGCCTTCACTGATCTGAGTATCAAAAGCCCAGAGACCATATCTCATGCGGGTCAAATGAAGGAAATGGGCTTGTCTTATCCCGAAAAGAAGTGTAGGGGTCACAAAATATTTCCGCACAGTTGAAGAACTACCTTTTGAAAGCATGAGTATGCAAGCTTTTTGCCTGTACGTTTACACAACTTGTGCACGAAATTACTAACGACCTGATCAACTCCACGGTAGAATGGACGGTCTTGTAAGGCAGGTGAGATCTCTGTCACTTGAAGTATTCGAGCCAATCAGGAAAATTATAAATTTAATGAATTGGATGGGAATTTAGGTTATGTGAATTTAAAGTTACTGCTAATTATGAGGTTTCTACTATTTTCTGCATTAGTTTTGCTGCCAACTTCTTTGTGTTCTTGGGCAGAAAGCTCTTCAGTGAAAAACCATTGTGCATATGGCTCTCTCTCTAAGGCACTGGGTCAGTTACATTAGCCAGTGAAATCTACCACTTCTCTCCCCTTTAAGGAAACACTTTTTTAGGCCTCCGAACAGAATACAGACTTCCACTCAGTTTCAGATCAAATCCTACCCTAATGACTTTTATCTTCATTCCACTTAAATAACCAACTCTTTTCAGTCTGGACATCTTCCACCATCGCTCCAACTTTGAAAGATTAGCATTAACATATGACCGTTGTTGGTTCTTCCATTTCAAAGTAAGTTCCTTTACCTGCTTCTTCATTTTTTTCCCTGTATATTCTGACTTGCCTCCTTTCTTACCCAATTTATACCTCATTTTCAGAACTGAAATTTTTACTCATCCCCCTCTTCCATTTTTTGGTGAAATTACCCTTCAACCAAACCCATCTGATAAATTTGCAAATCAGAATTAATCCCAAACTTCCTTTTCTATAATCCTGTATCCTGATTGCCAAAACAAAGAGTTTTCTTTTCACAATATCACTTGATGCCACAACAGTTTTTGTGGTTGTCAATCTTAGCTGAGCCTTCATAATGATAATTATTTAATTTTCTTTGGCCAGCCAATATTTCTCTCATGAATGTTCTAAACCTTCTCTCTCTTCAAGGCCCAATTCAACATTTTAGCAGCTGATCTTGCCTCGTACTCCCTAGGCCACTGTGAGGGCAATTGGTAGTCCTCCCTTTCTCTCCTTGACTGCCATGATTATTTACATGCGTCTTCATCCTTACCTCTTCACATTTCACCAAGACTTTTACTTTAGATTATGCTCTTAATCCCAAACCATGTCATTATAGATCTCATAACACTAATTAACACCTTCTCATTATCTCTTATCTTTCCTCCGAACTGTGAAATTCTAGTAATTTTTTTTTCCATTTTATATAAATCACTCAATAGGTTATAGGTTAGGTACAGAATAGATCTGAGGATATAAGGTGACATTTAAGAGGCTTTTGTACTAGTTTGAGGAGGAGATTATAAAGATATGAACTAGAAAATGTTTGTAGTGAGGGAAGGTTGAAAATGTTCAATAAATAATTAAGAGGTGAACTCAATTATTGTGACTACTATTGTTACACATTACAAGAAGCATATTCTGTTACAGCCACCAGCACTGTATAGACCTACCAAAACCACGGATGCTCCTTGTCACAAACACCACCACCTCCTACAGGACGAATTCTTCACTGTCTTTCCTTGAGTCACTAACTTCAGACTCAAAGCCCTGGACCAGCACAGCCGACTGGCCAGGACAAGCTGCTCGGAAGCACTGCCCCAGGAAAGCGAGTGCTTGGCCTTTCGAGCTTACGGCTAGAGGAAAACTACCCAAACACTGGAAGACAGATTAGATCCTGGAGAGAAAACATAAATGCGACTTGTGCCATGGATTTCTGAACATAAAGGCAAATTTTTCTATCAATTCCTATTAAGTAAATTTGTCAGTTTTTCACTCTCAATTTTAATCTTTCTATCTTTATGCACCTTGAATATGTCCCAACATTTTAGTAATCCCCCCAAGCTTTAAACTGCCTATAGATTAAATAAAATTGCCTATCCTAACACAAGCCTCTGGCAAAACTGTCTAGGACAAAGACAAGAACAAAGCTCTGTTAAATAAGGATAAAGACCCTCAAGTTTGAAATTGATCTTAATTCCCACTGAGAGCTCTTTAATGGGCTGTAAACACACCCAACTGTGCTATTGCCCAGCCGTCTATTACCTACCAAAGAATGTTGACTCCTGAAAGAAACTGGACAATCCACCAATGGATAAGCAAGAAGTGACTGATAATCTGCCACTTTATCTACTGGCATAAAGTGCCATAAAAGAGGATGTGTCAAATATGAAGTGTGACCAGATGCCCTGGAACAAAATGTTCACCAAAAATGATCTGTCCTAAACTTACTGCTTTGAAAATCAACAGGTGTCAACTAAGTCATCACTTCAGAGGGGAACCCAGAACTGCTGGCAAAAGGCCCTCTACCTTTAGACTCACAATTTGTCCCAACCGGGGTCCCCTGCAGCTTCAGAACTGGCACACCAGGCGATGGCTCTGTAGCAAGAGGCTTTTTCGAACTGCATCCTTTTTTTCAGCAGTTAAATCTGAGCTGTAACATTTGGCAGGTTTCCTTGCTAACATTTGGCAATAATTGTTTATCAAATGCTAACAAGGAATGCTGCCAAATGTAACAGCTCTGACTGAACCATCTAAAATATAATATTGAGGCAAAACTCTGCAGACATGTGCTCAATCCTTTCTGACTAATCCTAGAAATAGGATCCCGTGCCCTTGGTCATCAGACCGTGCTGCACCACAGCGGGGATGCACAAAGGACCAGATTCTCCTTCCTCTGCACAGTGCATTATTTCCCTTGATTTCTAAGGGAGCTCAGGAGAGAGAGAGGCCTGACAAACACAGAGATGAAAATTTACAACAGGCTAGAGACCACATCCATTTGGATCATCCATTTGGATGCAAATTTGTGGAAGATCAAGCAGCAAAAACCAAGGCTGAATTACCTCTGATGGGCAGATCATTTTCCAATGATACTGGTCGCCTGACTAGTCCTTGTCATCCCTTGGAAGGCCAAATGCCTGTGCACCTTTGGCCCTTTACTTCTCGCTCTCTGTGCAGTGCGGGTCTAACCTCTCTTGTCTTTGCTAATCCAAATCTTTAAAGGTCTAGTTCAAATTCCAGCTTCCCTTGGAAGCCTTCCCTACTCCACCTTCACGTTATTCGTTACCTGGGTTCTTATTCACTTCTGTTTTAAACCGTTATTGACCAAAGCCTTATTTGGCATGGCCATTATTCCTCATTACTGGCGTAGTCTGTAGGTAGCTCAAGTATCTTAAATCCTACCTTCCCCAGTCAGCTAGCCTACCAACCCCTCGAGGGCTTCACTCTCACAACATTCCTAGCATGGAGCTGTATAAATTTTTGTACCTAATGACTTTGTAGCTAGTTGCAGAGTACAAGTTGCAGAACAAATGCTTTTCAAGTGGTTTGGAAGTACTCATTTACATCCTGATATCTGATCTGCTAACTTTAAAGTATGTTTAGCTATTCATCAAAATGGATCTTTTTAGAAACTTTCTCAGGTAATTTTAGCTTATGTTAGCTAAATTTAGGTAGCTAGGTATATTTGAAAGGGATCAAACTGCTTTTCTTCAGAAGAATTCTATGATTCAAACTTTTAAACATTCAATAATCTTTTATTGCTGCCTTGCTAGGCTCTTAGAATACAAAAATAGGAAAGACACTGTCCTATTTTTTGCTGCCCTACTATCATACCCTCAAAAAATATGCTTGAAATGCCAAAATACTATTTTAATAATAATAAAAAAACAAAAATAGTTGAGGCATAGAAATAAATAACTCATTCTTTTTTTCACATTTACTGAAGAAAAATTTCTAAGATCTCACTTAAAGATTCTTGAGACTATTTCCTTCAAACAAATACACAATCATATCAGACACACACAGAAGTCAAACATTGTACTACAAACCAGAAAATTTAGAAACTCGCCCCTCATGGGTTGTACACTGTTGGTAGGAATGTAAACTGGTGCAGCCACTGTGAAAAGCAGCATGAAGGTTTCTCAAAAAATTAAAAATAGAACTACCATATGACTCAGCAATTCCACTCCTAGGTATATATACAAAAAAAAAAACAAAAAAAAAAAACCCAAAAACCCAAAATCCAAAAACACTCATTTGAAAAGCAACATGCCCCCCAATGTTCATACCAGCATCATTTACAATTACCAAGATATGGAAGCAACCTAAGTGTCCATCAACAGACAAACGGATAAAGAAGATGCGGTAAGCATACATACAATGGAATACTACTCAGCCACAGGAAGAAGGAAACTGCCATTTGCAGCAACAAAGACGGACGTGGAGGGCATTATGCTAAGTGAAATAAGTCAGACAGGGAAAGACAAATACTGTATGGTATCACTTATATGTGGAATCTAAAAAATACAACAAACTATATAACAGTAAATCTAACAAAAAGAAACAGACTCACAGACATAGAGATCAAACTAGTGGCTACCAGTGGGGAGAAGGAAGGGGGAAAGGCAACTTAAGGGTAGGGGATTAAAAGGCACAAACTATTAGCTATAAAATAAGCTACAAAGATACATTGTACAACACAGGAAATATACCACATATTTTATAATAACTATAAATGGACTATAAAACTGTGAATCACTTTAAAATTGTGAATCACTGTACTGTACACCTGTAAATTATATAATTGTGTAGATCAGCTATACTTAATAAATAAATAAATAAATAAATAAATAAGATCAGCTCATGGGGTAGGCAGTTAGAACACGTAAAATCAAGGTTCTCATCTCATCTATGGATATATGACAAAAATATTTCCTAATGCAAGACTTAGATATTGTAAGAAAAGCCTCTAGACTCTGTAAGTACTCTTTGCCTTGTCACTTAGTACCTGAGAGTCATTAGATACTTTCTTTGAATTCTCAGATATCTGGATCCCTCTTACATAAAATGAGGATTATAATGTCTTCTCTGATTTATGTCAAAGACCTCCCCAGACAGTCTCTCAAATTCAACATATAAGACCAACAGATCTCTTACCTAGGAAACTAAATAAGACAATGAGATAGTCATAAGCAACAAAAAGAGTCAACTGAGGACACACAATAATAACTTCTAAATTCTAAGTGTTTCACCTAAAATGCACATTTCTGCTCCAGCCTTAAATTGTGCCCAAGGATAAAGCAGTTTCCCCTCATCTACATATAGGGAGACACAGGTGGAGTTTTCCTCATAATATTCCAAAAGATTGTTGGAAATGGACCATCCAGAGCTGCCAGCCATGTGGATGCCTGCCCGCTGCCTTCTTCAACCTTAAGTCTCAATGAGAAAGAACTAATACATAAATGATAACCAGGCAGACACGTGCACTTTCACACAAAGTTTTTCAGCCCAATAAAGCACCTAATTTGGGCAAGTCTGTTTGGATCTGGGCCAACACAGACTGATTCATAATCTTCTCAAGGCTCGGACCTCCTCACAGGTTGTGTAGATGAAATCTTTTTACAGGGCCTCTCTAGGTGCTGGGCTGCACCTTGAAGGCTGCAAACCCTGTACCTGCCCAGCTTCAAGACTGAAGATGGAGCCTGCAGTCAGTGACAGGGACAGCAATGGTTTACTGGATGGGGGAGCTTACATGTCTGAAGCAAGGTCCTGGAGTGACACCCCACCGTGCGTGGCAGTCGTCAGGCAGGACACGGTGCAGTCTTGGCCTCCAGGGGCAGAGGCAGGTTAGCAGTTATAGGGGGGATTGACATCAGGTTGGCTCGTTTGTTACCAGGGAAACCAGCAGAGGGCACCACCCTTCTGATAAGAACAATCACGAGCTGGGGCTTGGGGCAAGTACATAGGAAGGTCAGTCACAGGAGCAGGTGTAGGTGAAGCGGGCACTGGCCAAGCAGGGGCTGTACAGAGAGCAAGAGAGCAGCCACCTTGAGTGGGTTCTCTTGAACCCATCCAGGTCCGGCTGCCATTCAGGTTACAGGAAGCCATGCTGCCTTCTGGCTGAGGAGAGTGGGGGTCGAGGCAGCCAGAGGACTTCTTGGGAATTGGCCTTTTTGCTATAAAAAGAGGCCATCACAGCTTACACCAAGCCTCTGCTCAGAAGAGCACCTCCTCATTATTTTTTCAACAGATGCCTTGCTGAAGCATATTTTACTATTTATGTTAGCCTCCTGTAAAACATCTGAGAAAATTCAGAATAACAATGAAAAATGATTGTGTTCACAAAATCAAGTAAATCCAATAATATTTCTGACAGAATTGATTACAATAACGTCAAACGCTCCTCTCCACTCTCTTTGAAAGTTATTTCAAACATAAAGATAATGAAATATGTTGCCTGTCACTTGTAAATTGTGTGCTGAAAGTCTAAAGAGATAATTTAAAGATTTCCAGGTAGAACAACACACTTGCTTCATTTTATTTCTCAAGGAAATGTATTAGTTAGGAACTTTCTGCTGTGGAAGCTGAAAACCCCCAAAAGAAGATGAGGCATTTGAAGTGCAATATGAATGTCTCCATGGGTCACAATTCCCGAATTGTAGAAGCTTCCTCATACATGTGCTGAGAGTGGACGGGGCGGGGGGCAGACATTTAGGTAATATTTCCATAAAATTTAGATTTTTTGTTGTCGCTGTTACGGTGGTATAGCACAGTGGTTAAGAACATGAATGTTCAGCCTTCAGAAACGTGGGATCAGATTTCTACCACCGCTACTCATTAGCTGCAGGACTTGGAGAAAGGGACTTAACCTCTTGGAGCTTCCATTTTCTCCTCCGTTAAAAGAAACAATAATCACGGCATTGGTGTGTAAAGTGGATACGATGTATATAACATAGCTAAGTTATTTTCATGTGTGTAGCACACAGGAATCATTCAACAATGATAGTGATTATTACTATTACTACTGTTACTGAATGCACTGGTAGCTATTATTACTATCAGGTAGAGTCCTCAAAACATATTCTTCCAACCTTCTTTTCTGGTCATCCCCATAATTTATTACTTTAATCTCATAACTGCATAGTACTTCTCACAGTCTGTAACACTTCCACTTTGACTCCCCACTAAACTTTGTGAAGAAGAGCTTATTACCTTGTTTATCTCCTTGTTTCTGTCCTCCCCACTGTATGTAAAGTCCACATGGCCATGTTTTGATCATCACCGGCCCCTCAGAACCCAGCATGCATCTGCCACGTAGCGAGCACTCCACACACAGTCATTAAATAAATAAATGCACCGTCATGCTTTTTACACCAATGAGGAAACTGGGGCTCTGAATAATTCAATAAATTTGCTTAAAACCAAAGTCATTTCAACGAGGAAGTGGAGGAGCTAAGACTTGAATCCGGCCCCCTTCAGAGCTCCCCCTCACTTCCCTGCACCTCGCCGCCTCGTTGAGCCCAGAGCCACAGGTGGCAGACCTCTTAGAAACCTAACTCACAGTTTTCTCTAACAATTTCTCAAAGCACACTTTCGCTCTACAGTCTCCTTAATGGAATATCAAAGGGGGAAACCAGTAAATCTCAGTTAGTCGCGTCCTTCTGTACACCAACCACTGACATTCAAGCAGTTAGGCAATTATTACTGCTGGAAATCCAAAGGCCCAACCTGCGTGTTACCAATGCCTCCATCTCCAGGGAATTTATCACCAAGGACAATAAAAAGGAAAGTAGTGAAATGGCAAAGTAAGTGTCTGATGGTTAAATGTCACAATAACAAATTTCCACAGCTTCAGTTTTGTTGGGGGTTGAAAGGGAATGCTCCTTGGGAAACAGTAGGGAACAGTTGGTAGGAAAGCCAATTTATGCTTGTATATTTTGCTGTCATCAATAAAAGCATCACCTTGATCTGACTGGGAAGGTATTTTACACACATGTGCTTTAGATACTTCAAATTAGATCTTCATCTTAACAGCTTTAGCTCTGGATAATAAAAATAACAGTAACATGTATTTTGTAGCATTAAGACATGCTTGTCACTGCTAGTACACATGGGTTGTCTTGTTTGATGTTCACAACATCCCCACCGAGGCAGAGACCACCAGATGCGGTCACTGAAACGAAAGGCTGAGAGACTTCCTCCAGGTCACACAGACTGTGGCTGAACCGGCGGCACTGGGACCCGTCTCCTGGCTTGCAGCCTGCTGCTCCTTCTTGGCTCATCCAAGTTAAGTATACACAGATAGGTTTACCAACTCGGTTTAAATTTTGACTTGGTTCTAAGCCATTTCTAATATGTCAAAAGTCTGATGTTCATCGAAGAGGAAGGACACTGGACAGAATGCTGATTTTGCACTAGCTCTTTTTTTTTTTCCTGCAGTAAATTCCACAGTTAATATCAGTAGACAGGCCACTTAATATCCTCCTCATGTTTATTTGGTAGTTTCAATCTTTCTCGCTTTTAATGAAATTTTATAGATTTTTAAAAGAAAAAGACAATACTGAGAATACTTTGGGGTCAGTCTCCAAATCTGATTAGCATCCTCAAATGAATACTTAGACTTATTTCACAGCCCAGGCTTAACTGTATTTACCTTTTTGAGAGCCAGCATGTTAACATCACTCAGGCTGTTGACGCGTGGGGTCTGCTATGAAATCACAATGGACCCGTGGGGGACTGACTGACTACAAAAAAAACAGTTTTTTTTTTTTTTTTTTTTTCTGGTTCTTTGCTACTTAAATATAGTAGGAAGCATCTCAGAGAAATAACTGGTTTGTCAAAATATCTACAATTCATGATCTAAAAGACAACACGATAGGCTTGTGAATTTTAAAAACACCACAGTGCAATGCCTGTGAAATACAGTAAGTAGCTCGCCTCTCTGGCAAAACAGGGTTTTATTTGACCCTCTTTGTTCCATTCAAAATAGGACTGCACGTGTTAACACAGCTCTTCCCTGTCTTACGAATACTTTGGCTAGACACTAGATGGGGGAGCAAGATAAAAGTCCTGCAGTGTTGCTGAGGAGAAAACACTGAAACACAGAGGTCACTCCAATGTGCTCGAGGGAGGATCCATTTGATGAAATGTCTAGAACCCCGCTTTGTCCCTGGTCCCCTGTCCCCCGCCCCACCATAGGTGTTCAGTATTTCACGGTATCTTTTGTTAATAAATCTTGCCTTTCTTGCAATGTTAAGTCCCCAAAGGAAGCCAATGTAATCCAGAGGCCAGATCCTAGGTTTTAGAGTTGAACAGCTCTAGGTTTAAACCCTAGATTTTCCTAGATTTTTTACAGGCTGAGGAGTACTGGGCAAGTTCTTTAACCTCTCTGTGCTCAGGCTCCTCATGTTTAAAAAATTGTTGCAGAGGTATATATACAGGAAAGTGCCATGCCTGATATATGCAAACCATAGGTGCCCACTGAATGTGTGATTTCCTTAGTTTCTTCTGTCACACTGGAGTTTTGTATTCCCAAATATCTGGCACCCTGTGTTTATAGTTGATGACCCTGACGTAAAGTGAAAAGACAGGAGTGCCATCAGGCATCCACGAGAGTTAAGTGGCAATTTTAACCCAAGGGGGAGGTCCTAACTAGATTAATTTGCAGCTGTGAATATAGACCATTCTGTAGAGATGGTCAGTTATTTCAAAAGAAGGACTTCCCTTGCAGAAAGACAGAACTCCACCAGAACACAAATTCCCTTTCACGCTGTTCTTAGCCAAGAGCAGACGTCTGGCAATATGAAAACAGAGCGGTTATTTTCACAAATGAGATCTTCCTTTCTGCAGGCAGCATGGCTGACTCTGGCTCGATCTGAGGCTGGAAGATGGCTATCTGTGAGTGGTTTCAGCAGTTTTCACACAGTTGCATTAAAAGGCACCGTGACCTCTCTAAGTAGTGTCTTCACTACTCTAAGTAGGGTCTTCTTCAATGTGCAGTTGTAAAAGCTCAGAGTTCATTGCTCTTTAAGCAACCAGCAGGTTCCCAACTCTACTCTCCTGGGAAACCCAATTAGCTTCTAATTATTAGCATAATGGTGATTCCTCCCTTCTCCTCCATTTTTTTTTAAACCTCATAGCTTTATTCTACTAATGTGAAAATATTTGTCAGGCCATTTTTCTTCTGATGCTTTACATTAGTATTTATTTGGGAAAGCCTCCAGGTTAGCTATTCCCACTTTCTCTTTGGTAGTCAAGGGTTACTTTACCAAACATTGAATATATAATGATTTCCAGTACTTTACGAGCACATGTTACTCAATATTGCCTTTCTCATTGCTTTTCAGTCCAGATTACCCAGGGCCTGGGTGGGTTAAAGCAGCTGAAAGGCACAAGCCATGACTCACAGCCTAGGGTACAGCTCAAGTGAGTTCACCAGCCAACTCCTCAGATGCTGACTGTGTGACTGCTAACAGACACAATGCACGTTCCTTTTTTGTTCCTTTTCCTCATTGAGCCCAGTTTTGGGTGCAGTTTGGCTTATTTAGAGAAGCAAAATGGCTGTGAAAGAAACCAATGAGCTCATGTTATACGGTCTTGATAGAAGGATCCAGATAATTTAGACAAAAAGCTAAATAAATGTAAGGTAAAATACAAGTTTTACACTCTGCCCGTACTGTATCCAGTTCAGAGCCCCTCAGCTTAGAAATCTGGACTAAAAAGTACCTCAGCCATTGTGACTCCTGACCCAACCCCAACCCCCTAATCTCCCACTGCCTTTTTCTCTACTTCTATGTGTGAGTTGCGAAAATGCTTAGATTTTTAAATACTCCATGGGTTTCACCTTTAGAACTTTGAAAAGCAGAGTAGTCGGAGAAGCTGATCCCGAAGGTAGAGCTAATAAGTCTAAAAGGATGCCACCTCTGTACAAATACATGTTCCCCACACTGCACAAAATGTCCACTTCGTTCTTCATACTGCCTGAAAGCTCAGTACTCATTCATTCATTCAACAAATAATATTGCAAGCTTAACGTATGCCAGGCCCCTGAACAAGGAACTCCTACTCCTCCACAGATTACACTAATTTGGATAATAAGCCTCTTTTTTTAAAGAAGCAAGCATTGGATCCCTGGCAGGGATGAACTTAGCTACTGCCAGCCATTTAAACTTCGGAGTGAACGCATTCAATCAGAACACTTTCCGCTGCCTCCAGTTTAGACAAGTGAGTGGCACTGACATGAACCGTAGTTATGAAAAGGGGAGGTTGAATTAGGAATGTAGACCACTCTGCAAAAAAGGTCGGGCTTGGGACTCAGAGAACTGTTTAGAATACTGGGTAAATAGGTGTCTGAGCACAAGGAGACAGGAGAAAGTTACAAAAAAAAAAAAAAAAAAAAAAAGGAGGCAAAAGTATACCAAAGACAAACTGGCTATTTAAACACTGTCCAAGTCAGTCGAAGAAAGAGAAAAAAAACGACTCTTCTTCTACCAGTACCGTATGTCCCTCTGTTCTTAGCACTCGGATCGTAGGCTAACACTTTTAGGAACATGACTGAGTTCCTCTAGGGCTGGCCTAGACACCTGACCATTGTTTAATTCATTCATCAGACATTTATTGTGAACTACTTATCATGTTTTTTCCATGAGAAAACATCTTCCTAGTCCAAATAACACATGTGTTGCATTTTAGAATCTACTCCACTTACTACACAAATTTTTGAAACACAATTAATACAACTCAATTGTTCATCTCTTCACTCACTAGGCCTGATAAGGTATCAAGACAAGATCTACATCAACAGCATAAAGAACAATTAATTCATTACTTAGGGGCCTCTCTACAGATCACTAACCCTAAATTCATATGTACAAGTCAATGATGCCCATCAGTAAAGGATAATGCATTCAAATTTCTGCTCATTACTGTTTTGTGAATATTCACTTGAGTAACAGGACTTTAATTTGGAAGTTTCATCTTAGACACCAAGATACCATAAAGAATATATTCCAAAGAAGCTGCCAAGCTATGTGCAGAGCTTAAAAAGGAATGGTTGAAAAGTGGTTACAGGACTCTTGAAAACCCTCACCCCCACCAAGGATATAAAATGGTAAAGCTTTTGAAGACTGAGATAGGATCTATGAAAAGGGTCATTCCTGGGAGACGGCCATCTGTACGCTGTGAGGGAGGGCGGACGAGAGGCACTGCCCTCAGCTCAAGCTTGAAGAGCGGGGCTGAGACGTGTGCTCTGTATGTGTCACCAGGAGGTGAGGAGCCACAGCGGGTGACACTTGACATGTGTCTGAGGAACCTAAAGGAAAGAGGCTCTGCTATCAATCTGAGGTGGCAAGTAGTCAAAGAGACCAACATGGTGCGGCCCTGTTCCACTGTTTATGAGGGCAAGGGTCCATCACTGTGGCTCAGGTGTCTGTGAAACTGTGGCTGAAGAGGACTGTCCAGAGGGTCAAGGTAATCCCAACTGCTTATATCCAGAAGGAACCCTACTTCAGGATGACACCTGCACCCCAATGTTCATAGCAGCATTATTTACAATAGCCAAGACATGGAAACAGCCTAAATGTCCATCAACAGGTGACTGGATAAAGAAGATGTGGTATATTTATACAATGGAATACTACTCAGCCATAAAACCCGACAACATAACACCATTTGCAGCAACATGGATGCTCCTGGAGAATGTCATTCTAAGTGAAGTAAGCCAGAAAGAGAAAGAAAAATACCATATGAGATCACTCATATGTGGAATCTAAAAAAAACAAAAAACAAACAAAACAAACAAACAACAAAAGCATAAATACAGAACAGAAATAGAGTCATAGACATAGAATACAGACTTGTGGTTGCCAAGGGGGTGGGGGGTGGGAAGAGATAGATGGGATTTCAAAATTGTAGACTAGATAAACAAGATTACACTGTATAGCACAGGGAAATATATACAAGATCTTATGGTAGCTCACAGAGAAAGGAATGTGACAATGAATATATGTATGTTCATGTATAATTGAAAAATTGTGCTCTACACTGGAATTTGACACAACAATGTAAAATGATTATAAATCATTAAAAAATGTTAAAAAAAAAAAAAAAGATAACCCCAACTGGGGGAGACCCACGAGGGGCTGATGAAGAAACAGGCAGGCAGAAAAGAATACGTCACCGTCTAAGTCACAAGTTACCCCCAGCTTAGGAAGCGTGGTGAGAGGCTCCCAGAGGGCTTCTCTGAAGACCCAACAAAGAGCCCACGAGAGGAAGAACCAGACTGAAATTCCCGATGCCACCTTAGAGCAGCATCAGCCACATAAGACCTTCTTGGCCTCTTTCCGACCCTCCCTTCCAAAACTTCAACTCTAGCAGCATCAAAGGAAACAACTAGTGAGGGAGAAGGCGGTAAGAAAGAAGTCAAAGTGCTGGCCGGCAACCAGCCCTTGTGAGGACAAGGAGTACTCTAACTGTGAATAAAGTTTGAAGCTCTGATTATTGCAGAGGGCCCTGGGCAGTTCTAATTATTCAGTGGAGACTGTGTTTGTGACTTCAAGTGGCTGCAGGGCGTTTTATTACCTAGGAGCGAACAGAAAATCTTTGGACTGCAAGACTTGTTATCTAGGGTCAGAGGGGGAACTTCTCCCTGCTGAATAAATTTTATTAGAATAGTGGGAGACAAAATAAAGTTGCGTTTGATTACATCCCATGAGTCTTGCTCATTGAACATATCAGTTATACTTATTTTTTAAGGCAGAGGGAATTGCTTAAGGGAATACATGACGATTCTTCTCAATAACTTATAAACAGACTCTAATTCACAAATTTGCTAATAGTTCTTTCCTGCTAGACATTAGCAGAGGAAAAAAAAAATCTCTGTTTGGTCATTAGCTTTAATTTAGATATAGCCTTAGAGTTACAAGGAACATCTTGAGGACAAGCAAATGGCTCTAGACTTTATTAAAACCACACTCCAATGAAACACTCTTGAAGCAGTGCCCTTTAGAAATAAATGCTGGAAATATATAAACCATAATTCTTTCAAAATTTGTCCAGCTCTGGTTGTCTTTTTTTCCCCCTGCTCCTTTGCATGATCTGTTTCCGCCCCCAGCCCTGACCCCCGCCACTAGTGGCCACAAATCCCCATGAGACAGGTTCAAAGCAAGCAGCCCTAGCAGCCTGCTTTCTATTCTCTGATGTTCATCTCTACCAAACTGCATCCCACGCAAAAGATCTGTTAAACATACATATTTTTAAACAACAAGTATAGACAAGATTCTGAGCAGTGATCCTAGGATGCCTGGAACCTGCCTTCCCAGAACTACCAACCTGGGCATGGAGCTAGATATTTGAACAAGTAAATCACTAACAAAGACCAAAGAAATACTCCATGGGAGAAGAAAAGCAGAATGATTAACTCCACTTGGAGAAGTCAGGGGCACCATCCCAGAAGAGGTGACCACTTGATCAGAGTCACTGACAAGTGAGTAAATGGTCATCAGGCAGAGAGCAGGCAGGACGGCACTGTAGGCACTGCATGCACGAAGAACAGTGAAAAAACAACGTGGGTTTCCTCTGAATGGGAGATCATTTAGACAGTAATGAGGACAAGTGACAGGGAAGTCTGGGAAATGGCCAGGATCAGATGAGATGACCTCTGTTGTACGTCTTGTCGGCTGGATCCTCTGTCCAGTAAATGAAGGGGAACCACTGGAGAATTTTCAAGCTACTAGATGCCAGACTGGAAGGAGGCAGAAAGTGACAGAAGGCAGTTATGACTACTTTCCATACATGCACAACACCCAGAGTTTTCTCTTGCTCTTCCGGAACTAACAGATGTGCCCATGATATCAAAGTATCTGGGTATTTTAGTGCGAATGCACAGAAGCCTCCACTCCAAGTCTAACTCAGAAATTATTCTTCCAGTTTTTCACTAGAACGCAAAAGAAGGAAATTTGGTTGCTGTGCATCATAACTTTAGAAGGATCAATTCTTAAAAGGTAGACACTGTGTTATTCTTTATAGGTCTCATGACTTTGAAACAAAGTACAGAGTCAGAAATATAAAAATGCTGAAAACTTTTTGCATGTGATGATAATCTGTTTCAAATTTTTGAAGGAGGTATGTTATGTACTTTTCTTTTTTATTGTATCTCCTTAGTCTTGTGTCTCTCCCACACTTCTTGCATTTTGGCAGTGTGATTTGTACTTTATTTGTACTATTTTGTTTATGTTAATTCTTATCAATAAAGTCAAGATTATATTCTACCCTGGGCTTACAAATGTATTATTTATCCCCAGACTGTTTCCTCTAGAGTAATAAAGAACATGGTTTAAAAAAATGAAAGATAATATTTATTATTCTTTCATGAAACTCTTAAAAGAGATTATCAAAAAAAAACCAAAAACAAACCTTACATGTGTTTGAGTTGCTTTTTTTCTTTTTAATTGAGGTATAGTTGGTTTACAATGTTGTGTTAATTTTGGGTGTACAGCATGATGTTTCAGTTACACATATTCTTTTTCATTATAGGCTATTACAAGGTATTGAATATAGTGCCCTGTGCTATATAGATGTTTGAGTTTTATTTTCAAGTTTTCTAAAACTGTGAATGAGCTTATGTAAGAATAAGAGTTAAACTAAGAAAAAGGTAAACTTTTAATTACATATTTAGTATCATAAAATATTAATTTTTAGCCTTAACATATGAGATACTTTGAGAGAGAAGAACAAAGCAGAAGGAATCATGCTTCCTGACTTCAGGCTATATTACAAAGTTAGAGCAATCAAAACAGGATGGTGCTGGCACAAAAGCAGACACATGGATCAGAGGGACAGGATAGAGAGCTCAGAAAGAAATCCACACATACATATGGTCAGTTAATCTACGACAGAGGTGGCAAAAGTATACAATGGAGAAAAGACAGTCTTCAATAAGTGGTGCTGGGAAAACTGGGCAGTTACATGCAAAAGAATGAAATTAGAACATTTTCTAACACTGTACACAAAAATAAGCTCAAAATGGACTAAAGACCTAAATGTAAGACCAGGTACTATAAAACTCCTAGAGGAAAACATAGGAAGAACACTCTTTGACATAAACCACAGCAATATTTCTTTGGATCTGTCTCCTAAAGTAAAGGAAATAAAAGCAAAACTATTCTGTGATTCTTGACAGATTATTTTCAATAATAATTTACTATTATTATCCATAATTATTTTGACCAAATAACTTACGTGAATGAATAAAAATAGAACATTTTATCCTACTTTATTTATAGTCCATAGCATTTTTTATTATAAGTCATCTCCTCAGTATAGAACTTTGTTTCTATTCAAAGACAGCATTTTGCCCATTGTAACACCTCTTGTAATCTTAATAATTTGCTGAAACTCTCTCCTTCAAAAAATTATAGGCATCATGAGACCAGAATTCATATCCATCTCATTTATTCCTTTATTTTCATACCTAGGTCTGTGCCTAATGCAAGATAGGTACTCAATAACTATTTGTTGAATGAACAAATAGAAAAAAAAATATTGTTGCTTGAAGTAACATGCTGGTTCTTTGAAGACTTTTCAGAATACCCATGGAAGTCATTACAACATGGAAAAACAAGAAACAAAACAAAACAAAAACCCTCTAGATTCAAAAAGCGCTGACATTTGAATCTAGAATGTGCCACTACCCACTGCAAAAGCACGAGCAGGTTAATCTGGGTATCAAGTTCTTTATCTGTAAAATAGGAGCAGCAGCGCGAGGCTCACAGGGCGGCTCTGAGGTTACATTAGACAGCCGCCTAAAGTGAGAAACTTAGGTCTCTAAAAATTCTGATCTAATCGATTTGTTCTTCTGTTGTCCCAAAACAGAGAAATAGTTTAAAGGGGCAGATACGTAAGGAAGTGAAGGAAGGTGTTAAACATTTCTGCTGAGAGCACAGCTTGATATTAGCCTTAAGCATGAAAGAGAAAATCTGAAAGGAATGCCATCACTGCTAGGTCTTTTTTTACCCATACCAGCAATTCTCTGCCTCCATCAGCATCATCAATATTTTCCTTTCTATGTATTTCCAATGTTTATTTACGTACATACAACTGTAGGTAATAATATCTTCCTTTTATTATAGATAAGATAGCATACTACATATATTTTCAGTTAATAGTATAACATGAAATCTCTTCATATTAGTTACATAGAGAACGTCTACCTTCTTTTCTAGAACTGTACAATATTCCGTCACGTAGATGCACGTAACTTACACAGCCAGCCTCTCATAGATGAATCTTTTGCTACTACATAAAACATTTCATTGACTATTCAGTATTCAGATGTAATTATTTATACATAATTCCGTATTAGTCATTCATACTTAATTCCACATTAGTGTGTTATATATACAATAAGTTCCTGAAAACGGGAGCACGGGGTTGAAAGATAAATGCGTTTGTAATTTTTACTAAGATGCCATTTAATACAATTGATGAGAAAGTATAGTTTTCTTTTGCATTGCTCATCTTGTCACCTCACCCTTATTGAAAAACAGTCTTCACAAGGCTTCCAGAAGACAATTCTCTCTTGGTTCTCCCCCTCAGTCATTGGTTAATGGTTTGCTCTCTCCTTGGCTGATATCTTTCTATGGCCCAGTCTCTAAATGTTGGCATCGCCTAGTGGCTCAGCCTTCCAAATTATGTCCTCCCCAACCTTACTAATCTCTAGCTGAGCATTCAGGCTTGTAGATTAGAAAACCACCTATATATTGACCATTTTCAAGCTTAAAAGTCTAGTTAGGACCTTCCTCTTGAATTCCAGACTCATGAATCCAACATCCTACTGAATACCTCAGAACAATATAATATGTAACCCAAATATAGTATGTCCAAAATCAATTTCTGATTCCTTCCACACTCAGACTTTCCACATATCATGAGATGACGATGACAATGACAATCTGCAAATTGCTTAGGGAGTGCCCATTGAGATCACCCTCAACTCCTCTCTCTCAAATATCCTACAGACTATCTGTCATAAAATCCTTTGGGCCTTATTTCTTTCTTAATAAATCCAGAATGCGACTACTTCTCTTTACTTCTCTGTATAATCTTACCTTAAGCTACTACCATTTCCGGCCTCGTTTTTACCATCGACTCTTGAGTGGTCCCCTTCCTTCCACCACTGCCAACCTAGTATATTCTCAGCATAGCAGCCAAAATGAATCCATTAAAACTCTAGTCCAGTTGTATCTCCTCTCTGCTCAAATCCCTGCAATAATTCCTATCTCACTCAGGGAGGAAGCCAAACCCATCCAATGGCCTAAAAGGCTCTGAATCACAGGCACCCCCCTCCCGCATCCTCATTGACCTCGACCATATCTCCTACTCCTCCTCATTTCGCTTCTGCTCTATTGGACTTTTCTCTGCTCCACAAAGGCAACCTCAGGACATTTTAACTTGTTTTTTGCACCTTCAATATTCTCCTTCACCTCCCCTCCACTCACACAGATGGTCTAATCACTTGCTCCATTTCTGCAGTTCTCTGCCCAAATATTATCTTATCTGAGACTCTGAGACAGTGCTCCACCACCAGCACTCTCTACCTCCTTTATACGACTTCATTTTTATCCCTAGTATATATACCATTACCGTGTATGTATGTGTATATATATATATATATATATATATATATATATATATAATATCATATGTTTTCCCTATGTAAGCAATGTGATGGGATAGCAGGAGATTTTGTTTTCTCCAGTGCAGTGTACGCAGAATCTGGAACAGTGCCTGCCATAAAATATGTGCCCGTTAAATATGTGTGGAATGAATGCAATGTTTTTAGAATTCAATTCCCAAGAAACCTTGCAACATAATGAACAGTAACACCATTCTAAGGATGAAGACACTGAAATGTAGCAAAGTGACATAATTTGCCAAAAATCACAGTTAGTAAGTGGGAGTGACTGAGTTTAAACCTAGGCCTAGTGGATCCCAAGCTAAAAAAAAAGAAAAAAGTAATAGTCACAAAAAAACATATTTCAACAATATCTATGGTGGGGACAAGTGTCAACAATCTAATTGTCCTAATATTTGGGAATGTTTAAATAAATAAATAAAATGTTAACTTGATTGAATATTATGGATTAATTAAAATGAGCATCGTTAAGACTATGTGGCACCACAGGAAATTCTTCTGATACATTGTTAAATTCTGCTATTAGATTACGATTACAAATGATTATGAAATTAAAAGTCATTTTTTTGGCTAGAAGGATTCTGAGTAAATTTCCCCTCTGTATTTGATTTCAATGATTATAAATTTGTTCATATAACTTCTAGACATATTTTAAGAAAATAGCAAGTTTTTGTTTTTAAGCCTGGCATAAATATATTTATATTGAGGTAACATATTCTTTGGGATAATAATAATAATCTTATGATAACCTTTAACTTTGAGGAAAAGAATAAATGTTCAAATCATAATGAAAACATAACTTTGCCATCTCATTACATATATTATTATAGAAATGTTCAGTAGATATTAGTTTGGAGTTACTTGACAATTAACAACTTTAAATTGCAGGTCACAGACTATAAAAATCTTCAGTGAATAATCACAATGTTATCTAATAATTTCTTTTCATATCTAAATCAGATTTTTTTTCCTTCACCGTTTCATTTAAGCTATCTTTAACGTGGCATTATTTTCTTCATCCCTTAATAGAATCCTCTATAAAATGTAATATTTCCATGAACATAAAATAGAGCTTCAGTTGCTATTTAACTTAATATTCTAAAGTTTTCTAAACTAACAAAAACATCCAGCTATGTGGAAATTAGTAATGATATCTGCTGTAAATCTACAATTTTATATGTATATCTCTGTTCATATTGTTGTTAAAATATAGCAGGGTGCAGATGGTGATAACAAAACTGATATTATCTGACATAAATATATATTTGTCAGACAAATGTGCTATCTCGCTCTGTACTCTATGAAACAGAGGCATAAACTACAGACACTTCTAATCCAATCAGCAAATGTTTTTTAGAGTTATTAATTTCTGGTAGAGAATCAAAAAATTCAAATATTTAAACAAGCTTGAAATCAGTATGCTTCTGTGTTCCAAAATGGATCCAATAAAATTGAATACAGTGCTACTTTCCCAGAATTTAGTTTTTGAAAGACACATCCATGTAACAAACACAAAAACCCTAGAGAAATATTGATTATGGCCAAATATCGCCAAACCTGACCATCTTCCTTATTTTGTGTTGCAAATACTAATAGAAAAGAATAGTGGAGATAAATCGTAAAAAGGACTCAAGTGATAGCTAAGGAAAAAGCGAGCCGAGCCCCAAGCTCCACGAAACACCCCGAGTAAGGAGGCCCCGGAGGAAACAATGTTTTCCTGCATCTCAAAAGGCACCCCCATTACCTGGGCTCACAACACTCTCCCTTCTCACCTCCCGAGGGATAAGAGGGAACATTCATTCCCTCTTTCTCTTGAATCACGGGCTCCTTCTCTCGCGTCTCCAAATATGCATGAGTCTTCCTCATTTAAAACGCTTTTTCACTTGACCGAACTCTTTCAAACTATGAATATATACCCTTTACCTGAATCACTTGCATTTTACTCGGAGTGGGAAAAAAAAAAAGGCCAGTGAGATTGAGCAACAGTACACCTTTTCACTAAATACATTTAATGCTAGGCAAGGTAGTGGAATTTTTAGATTCTCTGAAAGAGTGTGGTAGCCTGCAACACCTCTTCCCTTCTTTACTTGCTTCTTTAAAGAATGCGACCATTCTCAAGGCCTCTTACAAGTAAGCTTCCATTCCAACGAAACGTTATTTGTTCATCCCTCATCTCTTCAAACACCCTTTCCTTTCTTTTATAATGAGCATGCTCCTGGCTGTCTTCGTGCATTTTGGACTTCTGGTTCAAGGTTACTTTCATTGCCCCTCCTTCTCTAGCTTTATCTTCCTGCAGATGCCTCCCCAAATGCACTCTTTTCCCCTCAGCATTTCCTCTTGTGGAGAAATCATCCAGTGTCACAGTTTCAATAACAACAATAAAAAGTACAAATATAGATTCCCCCCCAAAAATGTCAATTTACTAGATTATTAGGTGGCTTCGCAAATTAGTGAGATAGGATGACATTTCTAACAAACGGCACTGTAACAAACGGATAAGCATCGAAAGAGAACTTTGACCCTTACCAGATAAACTCTAAATGGATCGAAGATTACATGCAAAAATAAAGTCATAAAATTATTAGAATATGGACAAATTTCTTTTTAAGCTTGGAGGAGTAAGTTCTCTCTAATTCTAACTCAAAAATACAGAAACGAAGGGGAAAATTATAGCTTTTTAAAAAGCACCAGAAATAAATACAAAAACAAAGGACTGATCCCGTTAATAAATAAATGGCTTCAAGAGACGTAGAATAAAGGACCTGTAATACAATACAAAATTAGGCAAATGGTGTGGAAAGGCAGATCCCAGTAGTAGGAGCACAAATAGTCCTTAAACATTTTCTTGCCTATTATGGTGACAAAAATGCTAACGTGTGATGGTGCAGCCTGTTGTCAAAGCCATGGGAAAACAGGCACCTCATAAACTGGGGGAAAGTGGTACACGATGGAGAGCAATTTAACAAGATCCGTCAGCGTTACTAACGCTCTTTAACCCACTTCTGGAACTGACTCAGATTACTTTTTCACACGAACAAAACGGCAAATATACTAAGATATCATAGCAATTAAACATAAACTACGGTCTGTACATTCAACAGTATGCTATGCAGCTGAGAAAGCAAACAAGGAAACAAAAAGGATGTCTGTCTCTAACAGAGACATGAAAGGAGCGCCAAAATGTATTTTTACCGACGTACTCAGTGCTCAGTGTGCAGAACACATACACACACGGAGATGTATATGCATATGTATCTCCCAAGAGAATCCTCTTTCTCTCCAAAAATATTATATACAGGTATATATACACATATGTACATATATATACACACACACACACACATCCGTATATATATACAAACATGCACTTATGTATACACATGTTACCTTTAAAAATTATTGAAGTATAGTTGATTTATAATGTTTCAGGTGCACAGCAAAGTGATTCAGTTATACATATATATCTATTCATTTTCAGATTCTTTTCCATTATAGGTTATAACAAGGTATTAAAAACAGTTCCCTGCGCTACACAGTAGGGCCTTCTTGTTGATCCATTTTATATATAGTAGTGTCTATCTATTAATCCCAAACTCCTAATTTATATCCCCATTCCCCTTTGGCAACTATAAGTTAGTTGTCTATGTCAGTGAGTTTACCTTTCATATAAGAAAAGGAGGCATAAAATATTTGTTTTCATTTACATATTATTGTATAAAGAAACACTGGAAGAGTGCCCACCTACAGTGGGTAGGAAGGAATAGGGTAGAAGAGGAAGGAGTTACGATTTTTGTTGCAAACCATGTGAATGTATTACCTATTCACAATAAGGTAATAAAATGTCAAATGTATATGTGCTTGTGTGTGTGTGTGTGTACACTACTTTTTGAAATAATAAGGAAATGGAAATCATCTTTGGCAAAAAGGAAACTTACTCGAAGCCTGGCTCCTCTGCAATTTGCTATGTTACATTGCTTCTTTTATTCTTGGTTCCATTAAAATAAATGAAAATTATATCTTTTAGCATTATTATAATGATGTTATAACATTTTGGATGGATTATAACAAGATAAAATTAGGAATTTTATTAGAGTAAATTCAAAGAACAGAAAAAAATGAGAAGGAAGACTCAAAGTAGATGAAGGACATTTAAAAGAGTTTGTGTGAACAATGGGAGAGAGTACTGAAAAAGGAAGAGTGTATTTCTCAAAAATGTTGAGGGTCCATTTCAAGTTGGTGACCGTGAGTTTGCCCAGTTGTGTGGTTTTCTCTGCATTCGAGGAAATGCATAGATAAAGTTATCCATTGTTGGGTCTGCGAGTCAGAAAAAAAGGAAATGGGAAGAAGAGTATAAGGTTCGAGTGGACGAAGCTTTGTACTAGGAAAAGCAAGCTGAATGGTTGAGGGGGGAGGACAATGAGAATCAGAAAAAGTAGTAAAAAAGAAGAAAGTAAAGGGCCGGAGATATCACTGAGTGAATTAGTTGTAAAAATAAAGGTAAAGATAAAGAATAGGGTGTAGAATTTTTTTCAAACAAGTTTTCCATTATCTAAACTTCTACACTTCTCACATTCTATACTCCAAAAGTCAGACTTAATTTTGCTCTTCCAGACTTTCTTGCTGCCTAGACTTCCTTGGTTCAAATCCTGGGTTCACCTTCGTGGCATTGGAAAAGCTAGCTCAATTTTTGTGCTTCAGTTGCTTCATTTATAAAAGAGAGAAACAGTGATGCCACCTGCTCAAGGTGTTTTCATCTTTATTAACATTAAACAGTTAAAATAGAACAAAATGTTTTGTTATTGGTTGTAAGACAATTCTGATTTCAGAGATGTAATGTGAAAAAAACACACATCTTGGATTTGATTCTTATTAAGTTAGTTTTTTCCTTCTAAATTAATATTTTTAAGACCAGATTAAAGATTTAGTATAACAAAATTACAGTCCATTAATGTTCATTACCAACCCACATTCGTCCCAGAAATTACGCTAAAACAGTGAAATAAATCAGCCAAATTGTATTTATCCTGAAAGGAGGGACAAGATCTTTTCATGGCTTCTTTAGACAATACTAATTGATAAATATTGCTAGAAGAACAATTACCAGTTACAATGTGTCCTGTATTCTTTGTGTTTATTTATCAATTGCAGCTTATTGTGCCTGTTTATTATGACCCTTTATTTATGACACTGCAGAAAAAAATTAGGGATAATGATGTTAATATCCCCAAATCAAAACACTGTGTGGAACAGAAGATAAAGATAAGGATTTGAAATCAAGCTTTTCTGTATTCTTATCCTATCTCTGTTATTTTCTGTTTGTACAAATTTGTATAAATTACTAACCTTCTCAAATCCTCAGTTTTCTAACTTGCAAAATGGGTATAATTGCACCATTGAACAGAACTGTAAGGATTAAGTAACATTTTTGTCTATTAAGCACCTAAACACATTAGACTTGAATGCTTGTCCCTAATCATCTACATTGCTTTCTGCCCTGGCATCCCTAACAGCAGAAGGTTAAATAACAAGGGAATGCTTAGAAAGTTGGACCTATTACAGAACAGCTCTATGCTTACTAAGATTACTCTCCCCGTCCTCTCCTTCCCTGACCCCACAATATTTAGTCATTTCCTCTGTTCTCAATATTCCATTAAAACAGTCTTTTTCTCTTTAGTTCATGATTGACTATTTGGGAGAGGGCTGGTAAAGCTCTTTGTGAATAAGCTACATATTGAATTGAGAACAAAGTAGCTGAAAACAGTCTGAGGCAGTTCTAGTTGGCACACAAATCAATTATAGATCATCATTTAACAGAAACAACCCAAACACAGACACTCATTAGAGAACCAGTTTTGCCCTCAACCTCTTCCTGAGGAAAATAAGAGATATATATTTATAAAAATGTCAACATATCCCACTGACTTGTAGTATGGAAAAAACAACTTTAAAATATCAATATCATCATTCTTTTGAGTCAGAAAAGGGCTGTCTTTATGGTATGTAACCATACAAGTTATTTTCAGTCAAACAAAAATAAAACAGAAGTTAGATTCTCTGCACCTTAAAGTATTACTTCATAGAAAATACAGATGAAAGGGAATGGTGAATACTTTTGGCATATCCAGCGATACAGGCCGCAGAAACAGGGGGTGGTGGTACACAAATGCCTCTTGTCTCCATGCAAATACCTCTTTGCAAGATGACTCGGCTGTTCCTTCCAGCACAAGGTAGAGTCAGTGTCTCCACCTGCTTATACTTGGTGGGCCTTGTGACTCACCTTGACCAATGAGATGTGATGGGTATCACGTTACAGGAGTTCCAAGTCTACGCCTCAAGAGACCTTGCAGCTTCCATTGTCACCTCCTTGGGAACCAAACGCCATACAAAGAAGCCTAAGCTTCTTGATAATTATACTAAGAGAGCACGGGGAACCCTGTCAGCAGCCAGATGTGAATGGGGCCATCTTAGATCATTTAGTCCATTACGTCTCCATACTACTGCATTCACATGAGTGACCTCAAATGACACCCCAAGAAAAGTCACCCAGCTGATCCCAGCTAAAATTTCTGATCAAGAGAACAGGGAGCAAATGATTATTTCAAGCTACTAAGGTTTTTGTTTTGTTTTCCTTAAAAAAAAAAAAAAAGCATATTTTATTAATTCTCAGCAAAGTTCTTCAGATTAATAATAAAAGTTTGATGCATATTGTTAGAAATGGTAACTTTTAGACACAAAGAAAGCCAGCTATACCACAGTGAGTTAGCTTCTTTTCTTCTGATTCATCATCCATAACTTGCTGTAGACCTTTTGCTTCTGCTGGAGCATGTTTCAGATCCTATTTTTCAGAGTGATGATTGGACCACGGTGGCAGGAAAGAACTTCGGCATTTCAGCTGTACCATACCCTCCTCAAATCGTTGAGAGATCATTTCTCCCTCTTCTCACAGAGCTGGCTGTACTCTAGCTTCTAACAATTCCCGATTTTGTCATAACGTCATGTTTTGTTTCGTTTTTTTCCAAGATCCCACTTCTCCTGAAGATGCTTCTTCAGAAGAGAGTCAAAGAAGTCCAAAACTGCTGCATAAACATCTGGCTTCATTAAATTCTGTTCTACGTCTTCACTTTCATTTGTGACATCAATGAAATCTGATCTAAAGAAGATACTTTTGACTCCTTTATGCTAAATATCTGCTTTGCCAGGAGGGAGTAAAATGCCATAGCTGGTGTGGGAAAATCCATGGTCCTTCCCTCTAAAATTGGTTTTCTTCTAACAAACTTCAAGTGGGTAGAGTTCACAGTATTTTGTGTTTGAGTAGACACATTTCATATGTAGTTTCAGTTAATTGATGTTGAATCACTTCCTTGGTGAAATAGAAATTGAAACTAAACAACCATACATTTTATTTACATCTTTGTCCTTTACGCGTATCCGTGCTGACTCAGCAACCAGACAGGCAGCTGGAAAAGTGGTCTTTATCCAAGTTGATAAAGAGGCTGTTTTTCAGTGGCACATGCACACTTATCACTGTGACAGAATTATTAGCATAGCCCCACAACAGTGGCCCCAGCTTCCCTAAGCTACCATCACAGACAGGACGACTTGTTACGCAGCAACAGGTAACGAGTGTACCTACCAAGATGGAGTCAGTATATTGCAGAGAAAAATAATACTGAAAAGGGAGAAGGTAATCTGGCTTCAAGTGCTATAGCTGCACCATAAACTGGCCATGTGAAATCAGATGGACCTCCTAACCTCTTCAGACCACAATTTCTTCTCATACAAACAAATTTCATTAGACAACCTTTTAAGTCAATTCAGCTATAAAGTCTATGCTTCTAAGTTACTACAGCTGACAGCCATCGTAGATTCAAATCAACTGAAGCTTTGGTTTCAGAATACTGCTCATAACCACCTAGAAAGCTCAGATTCTCACCTGCTAAAGGAAGATGACATCTGTTATCTCTTTGAGAACACTGATCCTGCAAAAAGTCTAAGAAAGCTGCTATTTTGGGAGGTAGTTTCCTTTTATAAGCCCAGTAAATGCAGTATGATCATGTGGATAGTACTGGCCTGTATATACAAACCTAACACTACAGATGAAATTATAGAACCTTGTAAATTTATCCCTATTTCAGAGAAAAAATTATTTCTAAAAATCCTTAGCCATGGCAATAAATCCTCACTAGAGGAACTGGCAGAAGTACAGAAATATTTGACTGAAAATGCTTCACCAAATCTTCAGAGTCCCCATTTCTTAATGTTCTCATATCATTTTATGTAGCAAGAACCAAAAATGACATACCAAGTATTATTCAAAATTCAGTTCAACTGTAGACATCATTGAATCTACTTTGGGGATCTACTTTTTTATAGCTGGCTAAAAATTAATCTAGTGTTTAGAATGTAAACATTTCTCAAATAGACAAAATATTTGTAATTAGCCTCAGGAAAGGCTTATGGCATCAATGGAAGAGCCCTTATCTGGAGGCAGATATCCATAGTTGAGCCTACAATCTGTCTCTTAGTTGCATAACCCTGGATAAACCATTAACCTCCCTGAGTTGTACTTTCCTGCTCTATAAAAAAGTGATGATGATACACCCGACTTGACTATTTCACAAGTATACCGTGAGAATCATATCAGGGATTCAACAGAAAGATTTTTTAAAGTGCTCTACTGCTAATATCCAAAGGAAAGGAAAAGTGAGAGGCCTAAGCAATTCTCAGTCCAGTGTAATGCCTGAGGCTCTGCTGTATGTCCGCAAAGCTGTAAGGTTTTAGATGCAAATGACTAACACCTGAAGTAGACTTTGTCTTTTTCTTTTTATGACTTTTTTTGGTCAATTGATTTCCTTCCCATTTTCATTTTTCTGCTCTTCTGTGGTTGGTTGCAACAACAAAACCAAAGTATGTTGGTTGAGTCCCGTATTCAGTAACTCAACCAACAAACATTTACTGAGCACCTAGTAAACATGGAGGGCAAAGACAGTCAAGGTCTGATCTGCGGTTCGAGCAGCTCACATTCAAATGCAATGCCATGTAAGCAGCAAGTCATCTCAACGCAACGAAGGCCAGTAATAACAAGCATGGCCAAGTTACTAAGGGAGCAGAGAGAAAAAAAACCACTATCTTTCCTGAGGGGCAGAGAAAGGATACACTGGATTGGCCTCTCAAAGGAAGTCACGTTTGAGGTAAATCATAAGATCACAGCATATGCTAAGAACTGCAATTAATTATGATAAAAATAATAATTTTGAGAGCTAACTCTATCAAACATTTGCTATGTGCTAAGGAAGGAGTCTGGACTCCCCATTTTACAAGAAAGGGAAGATAGTTGTTTCTCTTATTTAGACTATTTCACATATCAGATATTCAATTCCTGATTTTTATTTACATAACTTTTTGGCAAATTAATGCTTCTAACTGGCACCTCAGTACCATTATGCCCTCCAATAAAAAGTTACCTCAAGGCTATGCATTTAGCAGTTTTTAAAAGGTATCCTTTAGTTCAATGCAAAAGAGAGCATAGCTGATGATTAATTATTAACAACAGAATAATTAAATAATACATTTTTGGAATCTAGTCCTTCTGTTTACAAGGTGTTTAATCTTTCAAAAAATTTCAAATAAAATGCTAGCTATTGGAACCATACCAATTTAATTTGCTCTTTCTCTGACATCAGTGAAAAGGTATTATTTATCACCCTAAGTATATATTATAATCTTCTGTTGATAGTAAAAGATCAAAGATTACCTTGCATCAAACAGAATTATGATGCCATAACATTTTATCTTGTTACAGCTGATATCAATCACTAGGTGACAGGGAGCTGCAGAGCAGATTTTTCAGTCAATATCCCTGACATGCTCAAACATCTGAAATACAGCAACCAGCTTCCATGTGCTTTGGCTGTGAAAGTGAGAAACAGCATAAACAAATAAGTGGCTGCTTGTTAATATTATCTGTGTTGCTCAATACCACTTGGTTTCTGAGCACCTAACTGGTGTTTTTACCTAGAACTTCATCAAAGGAGAAAAAAGTCAGTGTCAATAAAAGAGAAAGTGGGGGATTGTTTTAAATGGAGACATGAGAGCGGTAACATCTTCAATCACAAGATTAGGGCAAAGACCCCTCCTGGTGTAATTCTCGGGAGACACATGTTTTCCCTCTTTCATCAGACAGCTATGCAAGGTCCTGACTGAAGTCACAAATCTCCCAAGGGAATCCTCTTTCTCAGGAAGGGTCCCAGCCTCTTTCCTACATCTGCTTTGAGCTATATCGTGTGCTTGCTCAGTGGGTAGTCTGGGCCACTGCTTCCTCCTCCTTGTGGTTTTGTAATTGCAGAAGACTTTTCCTTCCTTCTCATGATGTTGGTGGCTTTGCTTTTTAGAAAAACAGAACAGGGCCCTTGAGTTTTTGCAACGTTCAGTGTGCACTCAACATTATCAAATACTTCAGCGATAGGAAGGAAAACACTGTAGTTCTGAGATCTCTGTTCATCTCCATATGTAAATTTTGTAACATGCTGACTCATGTCAAAAACTCAGAACGGTATTTATTCCTTTGGCATACCAGCATCTTTCTTAGTATGTTTAAATGGAATGACAGAATAAAAAGAGTTTTTATTATACATCCAAAACTTCAACCTCTCTAAGGACTGACTGGATAATAGTAAAGTATTTAGTATTTGGAAATATTTATATTGTTTACATTAAAAACAATAGCTGTCTACCCTGTGAATCATAAAATCATTTGCTTGAAAATTTTCTTTTTCCTTTTTCTTTTCATTTTCTTTTCTCTTTTTTCACAAGTTGAGATGGTCACACACTACATCATAGAGAATACAGCAAAACCTTCTCAAACTTGCAAAATTATTGGATGGGGGTATACACTTTCATGCAAACTATATGCATATTCATACAAAACAGTCTGAAAAATGTATCAGATATAATTAGCATGTTTATGAATCTATTTGCTCTGCTATTAAGTGACAAATTTGTAGTAACCATGGCAACTGCAACATCACAAGCATAAGTTCTATTTTTGTAATAATATGAGTACCTTTTTTAAAGCAACATTCCTGCTTAGACTCCACCTTTTCAAAATATTAAAAGGATAGTTTTTAAAATATTTGTATTTTTTGAGTTTATTTTACATTAAAAACTGTTTCTTTTGTGTTGTGTGTGTGTGTGTTTGCCAAAAATAATATTTAAGTGTCAAGGGAAAAACATGGAATATTAAGGGCATGTTAACACATGTGGTTATAAGATTGTTAATTTTTTAAAATTCCATTTAATTTGAAACAGTAAAAACATAGTAGTTTTCCAAATTTTTAGAATAAAAATGGAAGTCATATGTGAATTTCTTATTTGATTTTTATTTAAATTTTCTTCTTTAAGCTTAATAATTACGCTTTATGAAAATGAAAGTAGTAACATTTTTCTCCATAGCCAATCTGGGGAGGTGTTTTACTTAATACTTCTGTTAAAACTACTTGAACTGTTATTTGTTTTCATTATCTAAGTGCCATCACTTCTACATATATAACCCTGGGCATTTTATGTAACCTTTCCAAACCTCATTTTGCCTCCCTATAAATGGAGATAATAACAGTAATACCAATATTGTAGGTTTGTTGAGAAGATAAAATCTGAAAAAGCCAGTCTGATGAACATACTTTGCTATTCTTTTAAAACTACAATTCTACATTCAGGTGCACTTTGTTGCAAAAATCAAATCTAATCCTGAAATGAATAGTTTCAAGTACCGAATCTCTATACTTTCTCAAAAAAGTGGCAGAGGTAAAACTGGGATCTGGAGAACTGGCGTAATGGGAACGGGTGAAGGGACTGTGTGAAAGCAACTCTTTCCTTAAAAAAAAAAAAAAAACTGGCACGAGTTTAAACTTCAGATCAACCACTCACTAAGCCTCATTACCCTCAACTATATATGGAAGAATAGTATCTACTTCCTTGGCTGTTTCCATGCACAAATAGAACGTAAAGCAGCCATCATACTCTATGACGTATCAATACTTTTCAATGAAAGTGGTTTCCTTAATCCCCACACTTCATTTTAAAATTGTATAGACTTGGGGAAGTTAAGATAGTGTTCTAAAGAGAAACTAAGTGGTTCAGATGAGTTTAGCCTTTCCATGCTCAGAAAAGAGAAAAAAAAAAAAACTAGAAGGAAATTTCTCTGGACAGATTTACTTAATTAACTTAGAGAAGAATGGCTACTATTTTAGCTGAAATGGTAGCACTGTAGCCCAGATGGAGAAGCTTTGCTCATCCTGAGATAGAGGAAGGGGCTCAGAGTCAAACTAGAAAGCAGACAGTGAGAGCACACTGTAAAGACAGGCCAGCGATACGGAACTCTGGCTGGCAAGGGATAGGAGGACGCAGGAGAGGTGAAGCCTGCAAACCTGTAATTGTCCTCATCTGCCTCATCCTTATGTTCAATATCGCCCTGATCATGCAGTTTAAAAATATGACCACTGCTGTTTGACAATGTACTGGGAATTCTAGCCAGAGCAATTAGACAAGGAAAAGAAAAAACTGGCAAAGACGTAAATTGTCTGTATTCACAGATAACGTAATCTTACATACAGAAAATTCCAATGAATCCAGGAGGAAGGTACTTGAGCTTGTAAACAAATCAGCAATGTTTCAGGGCAAAGATCAGCAAACAAAAAT
Organism: Camelus ferus; assembly: GCF_009834535.1. Lineage (NCBI taxonomy): Eukaryota > Metazoa > Chordata > Mammalia > Artiodactyla > Camelidae > Camelus > Camelus ferus. The sequence goes on along the minus strand of NC_045704.1, from coordinate 69,847,808 downwards.
CAGCTGTGTTTCTATAAAACAGCAATGATAACATAAAGAGTAAATTACAAAAGCAATTACATTTACAATAGCATCTATAAAATACAATACAAAAATACCTAGTAATTAATTTAACCAAGGAAATGAAAGACTTGTACACTAAAAATTACAAAGTATGGCTGAAAAATTTAAAGAAAACCTAAATAAATGGAAAGACATCTTGTGTTCATGGATAGGAAGACCTAATTTTATTAAGATAGCAGTACTACTCAAAACACAACACATTCAGTCTATGGATAACTAAACAACAAAAAGACAAAAAACTCAATTTAAAATGAGCAACATTGAATAGACATTTCTCCAAAGAAAATATACAAGTGGTTGTTAAGCATATGAAAACTGCTTAACATCATTAATCACTTGGGAAATGCAAATCAAAACCACAATGACATAGCACTTGATATCCATTAGAATGGCTGTTATGAAACGAACTTATTTACAAAACAGAAAAAGACTCACAGACATAGAAAACAATCTTAGGGTTACCAGGCGGGGAAGGGGGTGGGAAGGGATGAATTGGGAGTTTGAGATTTCCAGATACAACTAATACATATAAAATAGATAAACAACAGGCTTATACTGTATAGCATGGGGAACTATCTTCAATATCTTGTAGTAACTTACGGTGAAAAAGAAACGAAAACAAATATATGTACGTTCCTGTATGACTGAAGTATTGTGCTGCATACCAGAAACTGACACAACACTGTAAATTGACTATACTTCAGTAAAAACATATATATTTAGAAAAAAAAAGAATGGCTATTATGGAAACAACAAACAAAATAACAAGTGTTGCTGAGCATGTAAAGAAACTGGAATCCTTGCACGTTGTAGTGGGAAGGTAAACTAGAGTAACCACTGTGGAAAACAGTTTACTAGTTCCTCAAAAAGCTAAACATTAAATTACCATATGACCGAGCAATTCCACTTCCAGGTATAAAACCAAATGAACTGAAAACAGGGACTCAATCAAATATCTGTATGCCAATGCTCATTGTAGTATTATTAACAATAGCCAAAAGGTGGGTACAACCCAGTATCCATCAACAAATAAATGGATAAACAAAATGTGGTATATACATACAAGGAGATATTATTTAGCCAGAAAAATTAATGGAATTCTGATACATACTACAACATAAATGATCTTTGAAAATATTATGTTAAGCGAAGGAGTTCAGACATGAAAGAACAAATATTGTATAATTTATTTATAAGAAATATCTAGAATAGGCAAATTCAAAAAGACAGAAAATGGATTAGAGATTACTAGGGGTCGGGGGAAGAGGGAATCCTTTAGGAATCATACATAAATTATATATATATCTCCACCGGCTTGAGAGTAGAGTGGATGAAGGGCTGGATCAGGACCCAAGTTCGTCAGGTCAAGTGCCAAAACAGAGAGCACTCCGCTGAACTGGTCTTTTTTTAGGAACAAAGCGGGTGCTAAGAGCGAGACTGTACGTGGTTGTACACACCCCTCATCCCTAGTCTTCCTTCCCTCTGGGCTTTTCCTTCCAGCCCTGACTTCTCAGGCCTGCTGTCAGTGCTGTTTATTCAGTTTGTGGAGAGGAAAACAGAAGGTAGGTTCCTACACTTGGCCTAGTGGAGCCTCTTCCAGGTTTGCTGGCAGCGTTGGCCATGTTACTTACGAGGTGATTTTCTCTTTCTGCGTTCAGAGTGACTTTTGATTCTGATTCTTCATGTGTTTTGTATGCAGCAGCACTCTTGCGTTTTAGCAGAACTGTTCCTCTGTATCCTTTATGGTTTTTCCTTGTTTTGGTTTCCTTTTAAAATTATGTATAGAATTTTGTGTGTGTGTCAAGTGAAAGCCTTTATTAACCTTGACAAAAATTCCAGCCCCATTCCAGCACTTCCGTTCCCCCTTCCTCTCCTCTGTTTTTTCACAGCACTTATCATCTTGGAACATGCTGTATAATTTACATATTTATCATACTTAGTGTCCATCTCCATCCTCTAGGATACAAACTCTAGAGACTTGTAACTCTTACTTCACTGCTGTGTCCTGAGTGCCTGCCAGACTCTCAGAAAGTATTTGTTGAATGAGTAAAGATTTAGCATGGTGCTTGGGACACTGCAAGCACAATAAAGATTATTTGCTATCATAACCATACTTTTTCATTTTTCATTCTTTTTTGTCCCTCAAATTGTCTAAAAATAGGGTCTTCCCAAAGCAGATGATACTGAGAATAATCAAGATCTGCCTTAAACCTCTTTAGGAGGAAGAACCTAATTTTGGTTAGATCGATCACTGAGAAAAGATTTTAACATAAGTACTACCTTAATCTTCAAAAAAACTATAATCTATAGAAGACTGGCTATGAAGTAGCCCTTTAGATTATTCGCTCTACCAATTTAGTTGTTAAATCAAACAATTATACCCAATTATCCAAATCGGATGATAATTTGCTAAGATGAATCTCGTCTTTACCCACTTCTGTGGCTTCCATACACATTTTTATCTCTTTAAGGCTTGCTCTTTGTCATAAAAATAAATAATTCGAAGAGACTGTTCCTTCTGTTGTATAATAACCCCAAGACTGAGAGTAGGTGCTCTAGAGTAGGCACACATTTTAACTGATTTGTTATCATTTAGAAATTTAGAGAGAAAATTAATGATGATGGTAAGTGATTAAGTCTAATTTATCTCAGCCAATGCAGTAGACATAAATTCTCTCTAGTCAAAGTCCACATTTGTCAAGCTGACCTACCTTGTCTTATTTTCTGTGTGTATGTCAGAGGGATAGAAATAGGAGCAATTTGCTGAGCAGTAATGTAGTTAGTGATGTACTAAACAGGACTTACGATCCTCCTAATGACAGAAGATACAGGCTGCAAAAAAAAAGGGGGAGAAGGAGCTCTGCCTCTACCTTACGAAGAACTGGAAGAGCGATCCTGTGGCAGGGCGCACTCCTAGCAGTTGGTGACACAATCCAGGTCTGGTTGCAAGGTCAGCGACATGAGAAGACCATAAACCAGTCAGGTGTATTTCAGTAGACTCCTTATAGGAAACCTGGGAAATTTCTCCTCTCATTTTATATAGCAAAGACAATGGGGAAGATCCAGATGCTCACAAAACTAGTCTTATTTCAGTTATCTCAACAGAGTTAGGCACTGGCTACAAATCACTTATCACGATGGTTGAAAAGGATTCTGTTCAGTTACTTCGTATAGTCAACTGCTCTGATAAAAAATATTTCAAATGCACCGTCTTGACTTAATGTTTATCCATTTCTTCTAGAGAAAATATGCTATTGTGGTTAAATTAGAAAATAATAACATACATTGTGAACAATTAGCAGTTTTAAAAACAATGATAAGCAATGAACGTGAAGAATGGAGAACCAAGTAGGAAGTACCTTACAAAGAACCTTATATAGATAGGTAGAAAAATAGGCTTAAACTCCTTCTCACACTGTGGTGAAGGCTGTTCCTCAAAATTTCGACTCTAGGAACACTCCATTTCCTATCCTCCCTTCTCCCTTGCCTTTCGTTTTTGTGTCTTTTTCTCTCCAACAGATGTCAGAATAAGTTATTGCCACGTGTAAGTTACACTACTTCCAAGTCTGGTGCACAAAGCCCCCCAAAACGCACCTCCAGGTTCTTCTCTCCATCCCATGGGCAGGAAAGACAATACGATCTCAGATGGCATGCTTTTAAGATGGCATCACTGTTGTCAATCGGGATCCTCAAATGATATTCATTCATTCAACCAACATATACTGAGTACTTCATATGTGCTATGACTACACTGTTCTAATAATTTATAAATTTATATTATAAATTTATATTAATATTTATAAATTTATATTATAAATTTATACTAATTAATCAAAGTAATGAAATATTTCAATATGCTTAATGACATGAGAAATAAGTGTGATATAATTTAAACTAAGAAATGCAAGACGCAAGGCTGTCTATACAGTGTAACTCTAATTTTGTTTCATGTTATAAGGATTGCATAGGCTCTCTCAAAACCCACTCCCTACAGCTGAGCTTCAAAATCTAAAAATGATCTATTTTATGTCCACCTATCGCTAGGGTCCAGGTGTCGTATGGATTCCTCTTTCATTCTTACATAGTGAGAGGGAGAGGGGGCGGTGCAAGGCCCCCAGTCAGGTTGCTGGGATGAATCAGGGCGGTAGCAGGGAAATGGTAGGGCCAGCAGTCACGAGGGAAGCTTCCCGGGCCAGCAGTCATGAGGAAAGCTTCCCTAATTTCTCAGTTTCCTGATTGTGGCAGACACAGCAGTCCTCTTGGTTCTGCCATGGTTTCATGCCATTTCTGAAAGCTTAGACTAGAGGCTGTTTTTTCAGTCCTCTAAAAATTCTGTGATCTTCCTAAGTTCTCTAGTAAAGTATTTTGTGCTTTAATTAGCTAAATGGTGTGTGCGTGTGTGTGTGTGTGCACGCGCACAGTTACTTCTGAATTCTTAGATTAAAGATTTCTTAAAAGAATGTGAGCCTAATCATAAATCTTTGGCACTTATTATTATTTTGATTATATACAAAAGACTTATTCTCCCTCAGTATGTTAACTCCAGATTTAATCTCTTAATTGTTTCAGAAATTTTTTTTTAACCATAGTGTAATCTTGTATCATTATTTTGATAACATGGAATTATTGAAAGTCTAACTTTGCTGAAAATGTTGTTACATACAATATGTATATTCACAACATTAACTACATTCCAAAAACATGTGACTAGATGCTTTTATGCTTTTAAGGTCTTTAACAAAAAGCATTAATACAAATTGTAAAATCCAAAGATGGGTTGGCATTGGCCCAGGGAAGTAAAAAATCAATTTAATACTCCAAATAATATTACTTTTTATTAAAATAACAATTATAATAAAAAATAATTTTGTTGTTTCCTAAAAAGAAAATAACATAGAAACCTTTCTAACCATAGACTTAGATATTTAGAGTTTTTATAATAAAATGTAATATTATTAAAAAGACATTTGTAATGCCTAGGTCATTTATGCTGTCAGTCTGAACTGAAAATGTACTGCCTTTCCTAGCACAATCATGGGCAGACTTCTTAATTAACATTAACATCACGTTAGTAAGATACTCGATTGGTATTTTAAAATGAGAAATACATGACAACATTTTCCTCTTGGAAACTGACTGGCTCTCAAAAAAGTAAATAATAGTAAAATAATAATAACAACAATAATAATGATAACCAACTCCTTTCAAGTAAGAAACAGTTCAAAAAACCTCTGAACTACCTCTGTTTTCATGCTTTCTACCATGAGTTTAAAAGAACTGATGTTTTAGGGGAAAAATGCTATAATTCATGATTATATAAAATGTTGTATAACTAGAGTTATATCTGTTCCATGTACCTTTATTAAAATAGTTTTGTCATTTGTTTAATCATCAAATAGGCATTGCTTGTCTACTTGGAACCTGTCATTTTTCCTGGTACAGGTTATACAGTGGGGAAGAAGACTGACTCATGGACCTGAAAGGCTAGAGGGTGAGACAAACAATAAACATGTAACAGGCAAATAAACATCTACTTGCAAACTCAGAAAATGCAGACACAGTGCTGCAACAGAAGGTAACAGTCAGGATCTACTCGGACAGGATTACCAGGAAGGGCTCTCAGGACAGACATCACCCTAGCCGAGACCTGAGGGCTGGACAGGGAGCCAACCATGCAAATATGCGGGGAAATCTCGCCAAGAGAAATGACCTTGGGGAGATCCTCAAGAATGAGTTAGTTTGGAGTGTTTGAAGAAATAAAATGTTGTTGTTAAACTATAACAACATATATGGCTCTTTATGTATATATAAATATATACATATAATATGGAATATTAAGTTATAATACAGGTAACCTATGGTGTAGTCTTCCCCAACTCCAAAAGGCTAAATGTATGAAGAATGTTTCTTTCTTCTTTGTGTATATGCTTACAGGATAGGCTAAATAATATTGCAGTTAAAATCAAAAGCAAAATCTCAGAGTTAACCCCTCACTACATCTCTTCCGGGTGTGTAGGAGAGGACCGTGCAGGGAGCCGAAGGCCTTGGTCATCTCCTTCACTTTAGAACCCAGGTGAAGGGAGAAAATCTCCAGGCAGAAAGTGGAGTGCATTGCATAACAGCTCTTAATACTTCCATAGAGAAGGACACACAGCACTTGTGTTCACGTTTCCTTGACCAACATAGATATGATCACAACTGACTCCACTTGCCCAAGGAGAATAGGAAATGTTTGGTGAACAGCACTGATAAGTCTGAATAATGGAGAGAGAAAGGGTGGCAGAAAGATTGATTCTGATCATGTCATCAGAAAGCTCACACTTCAGAATAAAACGAGTTTTTCCATTTAAGGAGAAATACATACAAGGGATGAATAAAAATTCTCAGTAATATAAATCTACAATCTTACATTATCAAATTATCTAATGGTCAGTAGTTTGATTGTGAACTTACTAACTTTGCTTCATTTTAATTCCTTCTTGAACTCTAAAACACCAGCAAATAAAGGCTGATACCACCTGGATAATATTGCCTTACTTATTTACTTTCTTTTTTTCTTTTTTTAATTGAAGGATAGTTGATTTACAAAGTTGTTCTAGTTTCTGGTGTACAGCATAGTGATTCAGTTATTCATATATATATTCTTTTTATATTCTTTTTTCATAGGTTATTACAAGATATGAATATACAGTTCTCTGTGCATAGTAGAACCTTGTTACCTGTTTTATACATAGTAGTGTGTATCTGTTAATCCCAAACTCCTGATTTATCCCTCCCTGCCCCTTTCCACTTTGGTAACCATAAGTTTGTTTTCTATGTCTGTGAGTCTCTTGCTGTTTGGTAAACGAGTTCATTTGTACTGTTTTTTTAGATTCCATATATAAGTGACATCATATGATATTTGTCTTTGTCTGACTTACTTCACTTAGTATGATAATCTCTAGGTCCATGATGTTACTATAAATGGTATTATCTCATTCTTCTTTTATGGCTAACTTACTTACTTTTAATTCACTTTCATTATGCTCTTTTGAGGGAAAACAATGTCATAATCCTTATGACACGTTTGTAATGATTAATTATCCAAATATTCTAAACATGTTTGTTATTACTGTAGCACAAATATTTTGCAATATATAACTATCTACCTTCAATGCAGTTTTATTTACTTCCTTTCATAAACCATTCCTTTGCGTTGATCAGAAATGCTTAGGAAAAGAAGAGTGACAGGTGACTTGGAGTGTTTGTGACGTACATCCTTTATTGCTCAACCAAGACCTGCCGCATCCAGACCCAGGAAACTAAAAGGAAAGACAGAAAGTGCATAAGACCAGAAGTAGTACCCTTGGGAAAGCACCACTTCAGGAAGAAAAAGTGTCCCCTTGGAGGCTTGAGGGTGATGCAAAAGAAGGAAGCAAGAGATGGAAGTTAAAGGGCCTGAACAAAGAAAGTCACAAAATCAGAAGATACATCATCCACCTCCCTAAGAGAAAAAAAATGAAGTCAATAACAGAAAATTAATGTTACCATATCAAAAGAAGGAAGTATTTTTGAACTTAGAAACCTAATAAGCCACCCAAACCTAACTCCTTTGTTGCACAAAACTTATTTCTGGTCTAAGAAAATCAAACACGATTAAAATTTTTCTAAAATATGATGTCAAACAACACTCATACCAAACTACTGTACAAAGAAAATTCAAAGTACCAATCAAAATATTTCAGTTTATATTCTCCTTGATGAAATGACAACAAAACAGAAAGAAAAATTAAATAACTTTGGATAAGAATACAGATTTTTAAAAGATTTTAAAATCATAATTTATAAACTTCAAAACAGAAATAGTCAAAAATTATAAAGTGAGAAAAAAGAAAAAGGAAGAGAGAAAACACACTACTTTATAGTCACACTCAAAAAAGCCAAAAAAAAAAAAAAGGTAGAGCTATGGATAGATCTCAGAAGATCACATCACTTCCTCTCAATTTACATTTTTTAGGGGAAGTATATGACATTGTGTATATATGTATATACGTGTGTGTGTGTGTGTATATATGTATGTCCACACACAAGCACATAGCTATAATGGTATAACTGATAATATAGGTAATATAGGTAAGGACATAATAGCTATAAAATAGGTAAAGTGTGATATTTGGTATAATAGCAGCAGAAAAAGTGCTGTGCAACTGACAGAGAGGAGGGAGTGACTGCTATAAACTTTTCAGAGGATGCTCAAGAACAGGGAGAGAAACTGTTTCATAGATGGGGTGAGGCTGGGGACATGCTTAAAGCGGGAGAAGGGCTTTCCCAGACATTATGGGAAAAGTGTTAGAGTCAGAAATAAATGAATAAACAAACAAACAAACAAGGCTTAGGGGCCTTTGGAAATTCTTGGGGGAATGCAGGACACATGTGTGACAGCAAATATCCATGACCTTACTGAAAAACATTTACTGAGCACTCATCATGGTGAGCCTTGACTGACATGCTGAGGATTTTTAAATTTTCCTTAGGAAACAAAGATACTGAAGGCTTAGAAACAGCTTGTCACAGTAATGTCATGGTCGTGCACGTGGCTCTGCGGCAGGTGAGGACCTGGTCTTAGTTCAACAGAAGATGTCACACCCTGCCTGTCCTGACGCTGTACACTTGACACGCCCAACTAAAGTATTTCTCACACCTATGGCAACATGGTTACTACCTTAAAAAGTCATTCACAACCAAAAGCCACAATTGTTCTTATTTTATACAATTACCCCTAATAATCTGACACCCCAAAGTTCTCCAGAGCAGTCACGTGGCTGACACACCGTAACAACGATGAAAGAATCAGCCCAAACTTTATCACACTAAATATCCAAATAAATGCTGAATAAAGGAATCAATTGTTTTCTGAGTAACCAGATGGTTAATCTTAGAGAGATTAATCATAGAGATAGGTAAACGGCTTAGTTATCCTTTTCTTTCCTTCCAGATGTTTGGATATAAAATCAGCTTAGTCCAAAGGTTTCTCCAGGCTCCTAGAACGTTCCTGACAAGCCTGGCAAAGATACTCCCTTGGTCTCAGACGTTTTTCCTTTTCATTCACAGGGATGAAGACAGTGTACTCCATCAATAATCATGACTTTATTGGAAGTAAATGTGATTTTCTGGGTCTTCTGGAAAGTACTGTACACTTAGTTGCTGTGTTTACATGATTCCAATTTGAAACCAACCTTTGAATGAATCTCCTTTGGCCGAACTGCTTTTAGTTTAGGCCTCATTTGATTTAGGTGAAAAAAAGAAAAACCATGCACTGGAAGATAGTGCAAATTTCCTGTGCACAAAAGCAGAGATACGGCCCCATTCCTCCTGAGGATTAAGTGATCATGTGCACAAACACTGGGTCAGACCAGAGACCCTTGGGTTACAGTCTCAACTATACCACATGAATTCATTTATTCACTCATTCATTCAATAAATATTTCTCGAGCTTCCTATGTGCAAAGCACTGCCCTAGATGTTGAAAAGAATAAGATGATATTGACCCCGGGGAGAGAATTTAACTTATTTGGTTCCAGCCTTCTCAAAACATTTCTCTGTTTGACTTCTGCAGTCATGAAATTATTTGAGGAACCAAGCAGGGAATGTGTGGAACCAGGATGAGAGAATGGAAATGGTGGTGAGGGTCTACGGTGTACTGGACACCTATGTCCCACCTAAAAGCATTCAGAGTCCATTTTTCAAAATAAAATATACTGGGGAAAAACCAGATTGTGGGCCTTATTTGAAGGGCCTCCAGTTTCCTACCCTTGAACTGTATGATTTCTAGGACATTCTCTGGTTCTCACCTCCCCGTCATACTTTAAAATGAACGAGTGGATAGATACACAAGTGAGTTTGTTTCCTTAGAGCTTAACTTCTGTTCAGTTTTCTAAGATGGCCCGAGTCAAATTCACATTTTTCACAGGAGTGCTTCCTTCTTCTTCTTCTTTTTTTTATTTTCATTACATCAATCTCTTTTATTTTTTTTTTTGACTGAAGTATAGTTGTTTTACAATACTGTGTCAGTTTCAGGTGTACAACAAAGGGATTCAGTTATACATATATGTATGTATCTATATTCTTTTTTCTATTCTTTTCCATTATACTTTATTACAGCATACTGAATACAGTTGCCCGTGCTATAGAGTACGATCTTGCTGTTTATCTACTTTAATTATGGTAGGACGCACCCATGCTCCCAGTTTATCTCTCCCCCTCTTTGGTAACCATAAGTTCGCTTTCTATGTCTATGAGTCTGTTTCTGGTTTGTAAATAAGTTCACTTATTCACATATCAACTCTTTTTAGCTTCCACAGATAAATTATGTCATATAATATTTGTCGTCTGACTTACTTCACTTAGTATGATAATCTCTAGGTCCATTCATGTTGCTGCAAATGGCATTATTTCATCGTTTTTTATTGCATCAATCTCTTTTTTTTAAACATTTTTTCATTGAGTTATAGTCATTTTACAACGTTGTGTCAAACTCCATGCAGTGCACAGTTTTTAGGAGTGCCTCCTGCTGAAGGTTTGTTCCATGGGAATGGGAAGCAGGCTTGGGGAAGGGATGGAAGCGGGAAGGAAAAAGCAGACTTGGCAGGTTTGCTGTAGGTGACTTTTCCACTTCCTCACTTAGCCTAAACCCAGAAGCACCTTTTGGGCCAAAATTCTTGTCTTAGATCTAAGATTTAGATTTGGTGCTAAAACAGATACGTTTTACAGCCTGTTGGTTACTAAGGCCAGCGTCTGGCACACGGTAGTGTTCAGTAAATAAGACTGTAAGTAGACACATAGCAATGTAGGTAAGAGCCTGTCTCATATGTCAGAACTTGGTTTGAAACAAGGTGCCACGTTTTACAGATGGGTGACCTTGAACAAGGTGTTCAGTCCCCATAAGACTTGGACCCTTCAGAGTACCTCCACATGGGGTTTCTGTAAGATGCAATGCGATGTGTCATGCATCCAGCTCAATACCTGGTACTTAGCAAGAACTAAAGAAATACTGGCTGTTTGGTCAGCATTCATGAAGGCACTGCTTATTTTTGGGAAACAAGTTTTCATTTATATTTTTGGAAATTGATAATATAAAACAAGAGCACATTATTGAATATGTTATAAAAATTACTCTAAAAGAAGGAAGGCTTCTGCATCACTATAAAAATTATTACCCATTGGATGGCTCTGTGAAGAGTTAAATTAATGCTTTATCTTTCATAAGCCTAGTGAAAACCAAAATGGCACAAGGATCAATAGGAAACTGTAAAAAAAAATTTTTTTTTCAGATGGAAAATCTACGTCTATAGTTCAGGCACATTTTACACATCAGTGAAAGTTCCAATCAATATTTTTGAAACTTGTTGGCTGGCATAGATTTTCTTTATAGTTGAAAAACTGTGAAATGTTTAAACAAGGGGACAGAAGTTGTGCTGGCATAAAAGCAAATAATAACATTCTAAAACTTTGTCACTAGCCGACGTTTGTAATCTCTGGTCTTATATGAATCTAGGGAAATGGATTTGGTTATTATATGTCCCATTTGCATGTATTCAGCATTCCCCTTCTATTCATTTCCTGAAAATCAAGAAAGGACATTTTATTTTTATGTGTGAAGGTTTACTTTAACCAACAAACAAGGATCATATTACCTCTTTAAAACATGAAGTTTATAAACAGCTCTTTAAAACATAAAATTCTGTACTTGCACAGTGTGCTTTTATTATCACCTCTGTTTTTTAAAACTTGGTTATGACAAAGCAAGACTGCAGTTCATGCCTTTAAGCAGAAGCTTAAGAGGACACTACGGGGCTGCTCACCCTCTCCTCCACCCACATCCACCCCAATTTCTGTGCTTCAGAGCAACTTCTTACATGAGTAGCATCTTTTCGACATGCTATTTACCTGAACCTTAAAAGTAAACACTGATAGTAAAAATAATTCCTCAACTCTTAAAAGGAAAAATCTTCTCAGGTATCATAAAGATAAGGAAAGACCTCATCTCACCCTGTATTTCATTTAACTTTATTCTGAGATGCTGCTTTTCACAGCAGAAAGCATTTCTCCATTGGCAGTATTCTAAGCAAATCACTTTATTTCAATTATATAAACCATAAATAAACAGAAGTAAAAGACATTAATGAGCACCAGTGCAACTGACTGACAATCATTAACTCTGATTTTACTTTACAGAAAAACCTCTCTCTGACTTTTGTTCCATTAAGACCATATCCTAATTATCGCAGTCTCATTCTGCCATTAATAACCTTATTTTCTTGGAAATAGTACTGATGGATGAGTTTTAAATCATACTTTCACAAGTAAGGCAGAGTACAATCAAGGAAGGGGTTCCCATGTATAGTTTTGTGGGAATATATGTGAAATGAATACATCCACATTTCCTAAATGGTCTTACAAATCAGACTTCAGCCAAACACAGTACTCCATTACAAGGGACAGGGGGAAAAATTGAATGTTGGAGTTCAAATTCTTATAATAATTAGAAGGGACATTTATTTCAAAATGTGGAAGTCTTGACAGTAGGAAAATGACAGAAATTCAGCTCCACAGTGAATTATAAATGTCAAATTACTGGTATGCATGTAAAAAAGTATGTAGCTATTATAAAGCAGACTCTGCATTCATGTGCGGTGCTTCTGCCTTTATCAGCTGCTTGTATTCCTCTAAGGTGTTCTGTCATTCACTGTCAAGTTTCCAGTGTAAGATTATAAGACATATGTCAGATCAGTGTCCAAAGCTTTCCAGGTTCCGGCCACACCGATGCAGTCTCATATTTTACACAATATTAAGTATATTAAATGGGAAAAGCTGCTTAGTTACTGGAAGTCAGTCACAGAGTGTACTCTAGCATGTGGTATCACCTACTCTGAGGAATGCAAAGTGCAGGGGAGGGGGGAGCAGCGTGCTTCTATATTGTGTGTGGACTCATGATGCTGTCAGCGTGTCAGCAGGATGAACAATGAAAAGGATGTTAACTAAATTTTGATGCGCAAGAACATGTGTTTAATTTGCAAGATGCTTTGTTTAATTAAAAGGTAAATACCGTTTACAATTCCTCTTGCAGACAAATTTAGAGCAGCAACAACACCTACAGAGTGTTCAAATTGCCGGCAGAATTTCTTGGATGCATTTGATCAATTAAAAGGGTACACATTTGGGGGGTAAATAATTATTTTTTCCATTTGTTTTCAAATAGAAATGGCTTTATTTTCTATAAACAGATTATTCCTAGAGTTTAATGCCTAGCTAAGTATGGATTTAAAGATATAAAAACTGTATTATTATATACTTAGTGTAGAGAAAATAAAGCTGGAGGCTAAAAGTTTCTCTTGTCAGTCAACTCCCACTTCAAAAGAGATGGTTTCCCTTCCTGCCTTTCTCCTTTTCAGTCCCTTTCCCCTTTCCTCCCTCTACCCCTCCCTTCCTCCTTCCTCCCTCCCTCCCTTCTGTCTTTCTTTCTACAGAGAGGAGGCTCCAAAAGCTGTTTCACAAAGACCTTTTCACCCCTCCAGAGAGATAACCTTAGTCACATCACTTGGGAACTCCAACATAATTGTTCCACAAGCTCACTTGGATCTTAAGGCAGATCAAAAAGATCTCAGGTCTCATGTTTTCCTTTATTTAAGATTTGCTGCTTTTTTTTTCAGTGATCCTAGAAGGGGAAATATGCTATTGCTTCTTTAGCAGGCCTGCGGGCAGAAAAAGTTGGAGATTCAGAGTTCTTTACTTCTAACTTCTAGTCTCAGTAATACAGGTAGCAGGGATAACAACGCAACCATTTTTTCTGCAATTCAACACTTCCTGTAGTTGCAGTTTGATCTTGGTTACGCTTGGAGGCAGGCAACAGATCAGGAGCTCTCTTGAGGATCCAGCCTAGTCATTTCTTTGGTTAATATTAACACGTGACATTCAGGCAACACAAAAGAGAAATTCTGGAGTTCCCCAACAGTTCTGAACACAGGGAATTGGATATGGGTGGCCTCAGCCACGGAACAGTCATCCAACAGTCTGCTTCAGCCAGTCCTGCCTATCACGGGCCTAGCATTCAGACAGCCCAAATGTGAAACAGCCAAACTACTATATTAGTAACTATTATACCATTCAACTATATTATTAACTAATTACAACTGATATATTATTGCTTCATTGGAACTGAGAACAAAATACAAATTAAACTGGCAGGAAAGAGCACAAAAACAATTTCAGTGGGTGAGTGCACTTTTCCCCCTTGCTTTACCAGATGAAACTCTCCTCTTCCTACCCCCTCCCCACCCCTGTAATGAACTCAAAGTTTGACTTTGTATATTTGTCAGAAGAAAACTTCATTTTATTACTAAGCCAAATACAGTAAAACTATGCAAAAAAAAAAAAAATTGCCCCTCACTAGTAGTAAATGTGGATTTGAGACAACTGGCCATTGGTCTTCATTGTTTAAATTCTGACGAGTGAAAACCCTTGCAGGGGTAGCAGCGGGGATGGGATTTTAGAAAGTTGCTGTATCTGAATCATTTATTTTTCATTTCGATGCCCAGTGTGTATTTTGTTTGTAATGGCCTGTTCTGTTTTCTAAAAAATGTTATTTTTGATGAATCTCACAATAATGAAACGGGATTTTACAGGATTGAACTGTTTTATGCTTTTCCCTGTCCAATTATTCCAGAGGGGAGTGGCTGGAGAAAGGGGCTAGTATATACCATATTCTAAAAGGGGAAAGTTGAGTTTATCACAAAAACCAACTACAGTAGACCCTGAGGCTTCTGCCTTAAACGCTCAAGCTAGTGCTCTCCTGGCCCTTTGGCTCACCTGTTAGGACAACCTAATAATACATTTGAAAATGTGCTGTTTTTAAAAACATGTGGTTGAATAATTTTCTCTTTGATCTCTTTATTATTTCTGTATCCCAGCTCCTGCGCAGGTCTATGTTTTCTCACAGGCATGTAATCCCAAATCACAAGCAGACTCTGGAAAAGAACTTCCCTTGACCCATGAATGGGCCACCTGAGAGGGTCCTACTTCTCCCGTTACAGTGAGCTATGTCCCCTCACCAACCTCCCGTCAATGATCGGCACTAAGAGTTCCCCCAAATTTCTTATACAGGAAATGTGGAAGAATATTAGCATGTTTTTGCTGCCTCAGACATTGTAAGACACTGAAGGTATTTTTTTGAGTATCTTTATAAAATGTCTTTTTAACCATTGTTAAGACTGGCATTTGATATTGTCCACCACTAGAATATGTTGCAACAAATTAAAGCCTTTTTCTGGATTGTTTTATTTGTCCTTTTGTTGAATTTCTAATGCTTAGGACAGTTGCCAAGTTTATGGCCATACCTAGTTGTTGAATGAGTGACAATCTCTGACCATGAAATAAAGAAACATGATGCTGTGGGAATGCACTTGCCTTAGAGGCTGACTACAGAAAACCTGGGTTCCACTTCTCACTCCTCCCCTAACTAGACGGTGACCTTGAGAATTCTGAATCATTTCTTAGGGCATCAATTCATCGATCATTAAAATTAAAAAAAAAATCAGACTAGATAAGATAATTTCAAAAAGCCCTTCAAGGCTGAAAAATCTGTGAAAGTGTTTACGGTACAAATTCACACAGACAAGCAAGTTCCATTACATAACCCAACAGTTCCAAACTCATACTGACCCTAAGGGTTTTAATGAGAAGAGCGAGAGAACTCCCAACTTGACATTAACCATCATATTCAGCTAAATTCAACTTTTGGAAAAATCACAGATCCCCAACTTGACAGGAGGCCATGTGGCCAAATAATTTGCACACAAATGACTGAGAAAGCTAAGCCATATGGGCTACCGTCCAATCAGTGACTTAAGGCAGTTCGTCTGGCTTTTTCTGGTACTTTGAGCCCTACTGCAAATGAAGGAGCCCTAAGACCATTTTACGAAGCACATTCTGCATCTGAACTAACTTTACAACACACAGTAAATCAGTTCTACGCAGTATATTTAAGTGCACGACAAGTGTGCTTTAAAATGTGGATGCCAGTCAAAACTCTCTTGCCAATTAATTTTATTTATACTTTTGTCATTAAAGTGACCACTCCAGAGATTTGTTTTGACTTTTTTTTACTGTAACCATTCACAGAACAAAGAAGGCACATATGAATGAAGATGAAAAGCACCAAAACCTTGTGAGTGTTAAACTCCTTTATGAAACAAAAACTAGCAGAAATGTGAAGTGGAATGACTTTCCTAGGGTAGGGTAGAATGGGTCTTGGGGGTTGGAGAGGACTAAAATTGTACTGAGACAGGCCTTTCAGATATCTTTTTAACTGCTTTAACTGCTTTTCAAGTAAAGCTGATGTAGTTATTTTAGTCTTTTGCCATTTTTATGTCATTTAATTCACCACTGAGAATAGCACAATTTCTACATTTGCATCCTTTCAGTATAAAAAGGTATTCACAATTAAAGTGAAAGAAAGCTTCCTTACTGAGAAATATGTACTTTGAACTGTTAATGATTAACTGTTTAGCATTTTGAGAAAAATCAAGGATCTTTCTGTGTTTGGACAGTGTAGTTAAGAAAAGCTGGAATCAGAAAATCTGGTTTTACGGCCTGGCTGTGCACTTTGCTGTGGTGGCTAAGTCCATTCATTTTCTCAGTTTCCTCATCTGTGAAATGGGGATGGGGAATTGATAACGAGCATTTTATGGAACAAATACTCCCATTTCATCAAATGTTTTCTTCCCAGAAAAGATGATCTTTTCTTTTTTTTCTATGAAAGGCTAAAACTCAGACCTAAAGTATTTGTTTTTTACCAGCCTGAATTCAATACAATAAGCATGATTTCTCAAGATATCCTTCCTACCACCTCCTTTTCAGATCCTCTCTTCTGATTACGACCTGTTGTCTCTTTAATCAAGTAAATAAACCTTTCTAAGCTTTACTCTCCTGACCTGTAAAACGAGAAACTATAATAGTACCTTATCGATGGGACTTCAGTGAGAACTAAATGAGATAATGAAGGTAAAGCCTGCAGCCTCGCACCTGGCAGTGAGTAAACATGTATTAGTTTTTATTATTATAATTGTTATCTTTATCTTCTGGAGCTCTTCCCCTCCATGACCTGCTCAGATCCCCTGGATTGCTGGATCTCAGTGAGAGGTCCCAGTTCCCACTCCATATCAGCTTTCTTTCTTTCCCTATTAGTGGGTCAAATTGTCCGTCATCCATCTGAATATAACAAATAAGAAAACAGACACCATTTTAAAAGATACTCTCCGCGATCTTGCCTACTATAAACTAGTCTCAGAGACAGTCAAAATTCTTTACTCTCTTCCTCGAAGAGTGTGTGAAGAAAGTAGAAGCAAATAGTACCTGATCTTGTACTGGGGCCATACTTACTACGTGCTTAAACTTACAAACAAAAAAAAAATTCTTTTTGTTGTTGTTAAACTATGCTCCTTCTCCAAAGACAGTAAACATTCAGAGGCAATAGACACTACTGAAAGTCATAATAACAAGCCATTATGCCCATCTTTAACTCAAGGTTGCCTGAATAAACCTGCCACTCAAAGCATATAGCCAATTTCAAGGGTAAACTAATTTCAAAATACCATAGAGAACTAAGTCATTAATTGTCTGGATAAGTAAAACAAACCCTTTCTCAATTCTCCAGTCAGGAATGGACACCAGAAACCCCTCAGAAATGGCTGGATCTCTCTCCTCCTGCTCAGTAGTAGGATGAAAACTTTTCCGCCCATACTAGGACTTGAGACCGAGAATAAGACTCAGGTCCAGGTATGGGAGGGAGGGTTCAACTAAGGGCAATCTTTCTTCCACTTTCCTCCTCTTTTTAATCCACACAACTACTGGTGTTGCCTACAACCTGAAATATCAGTAAACATTTCCCCCAACAGCTAATGAAATGCTTCCAGAAACCTGCGCATCAGTAGCCCTCTTCCGGACTGGTAAGTGCGGGTTAGGTTGAGTGGTGTGTGTGTGTGTGTGTGTGTGTGTGTGTGTGTGCGCGCGCGCGCGCGCGCGTGCGCGCGTGTTGATCTTGATGCTTGCAAAACGTGCTTTCAAAAGCAGCCATGATTTATTTGGGGGGTTTACCCCTTTGTCTCCCCCAGATCTCAGCCCGGAGGACCACAGGAGAGTCAGAGAGGGGCTTGGGAGAGGCTGGACTCACACTTACCTCTGAGCAGTAGACGAGGTGAGAGTGGATTTTGGCGCTCTGTTTGTTTGGTTTTGTTTTCTGTTTCTTTCAACGCGCCCCCGACGACGGGGGCGCGGCAGGGTCGCGGCGGGTCGGGCCGGGGCGGGGCCGCGGGGCGGCGGGAAGCGGGAGCCGGTCGCCGCGCCTGCCGCGTCCGGCCAGCAGGGGGCCCCTTCGCCCTGCCTAAAGCCGCGCCGCCGCCTCGGCCGGCTCGGCCCGCGTTGCCGGGACCCGGGAAGCGCGGGGCATCTGGAGAGAGGAGGCAGGCGAGGGCTTGACAGGGACCAAGCGGGGCGAGCCCCACAGTGGGCTTCCCCGAAAGCCCGCCTTCCTGGGGCTGCTCTCGGCTGGGCCCATTCGGGAGGAGCCAAGCGTTTTCAGGAGCAGGCTCCGCGCCCCCGCCTTCCTCGGGCTCCTGAGCGCCGCGGCGCCGTCCCGCTCCGGCCTGTGCGGCCCGGGGCGCCGTGGGCCGGGGCGGCCTCCCGGCGAGCGTGTGCGCGGGCGGGCGACGTCGCCGGCCGGGCCGCGGGGCCCGAGGGGGAGCCAGGCGGCGGGGCTGCGGCGACTCCCCGCTCCCGCGCCCCCGCGCCGCCCGCACCCCGTGCTCCCGGGGCGGCGGCACGCAGGCCGACTTGGCCCAAGAGGCAGCGGCTTGTCTGTCGTCGTCCCGTGCGACCACGCCTTTGCTGTGGCTTCCTGTCCTCGGTCTGAGCGCCCGGGTGGAGGCTGAGTTTTCGCTCCCTTCCTCCCCCCGAGGAGGCCCGGGTCCGAGCCGGCTCTGGCGGGCCGCAGCTGCCGAAACTACAGGGGGTGTGGACAAAGCTGCGTCCGGGGAGAGCGAGCCGAGCCCTGGCCCGGGGCGGCTGGCCTTCCGCGGCGACGGCGCACTGGGCCTGGCGCCCCGCGCGCTGCCCTTCGCCGGGCGACAGTTCCGCCCCGGGCCCGCCCGCGAGAACTGGCCTCCGGCGGTCTCCGGGACCCTCCCTCCGAACGGCGCGAGCGCCGGCAGCTGCCCTTTGCTGGCCTCGGGCTAGGTTAGGAAGCTACTGCGTCCTTCCGAGGGGTCTCTCAGACCCACGTTGTTCTGATCTGCTGTAGTGCTGATGGCCTTCAAAGTGTGTAAAGTTACTGCCTGAGACACCCTCTCCCCAAATGCCCTCACACCCACGCGCCGCGCTCCACCACCGCTCCCACCACTCCCACTCTATTTGCATTTGAAAACCTCTGGAAACGGGCACTTTCAGGGTGGACCTGCGCGCACACACACACGCCCTCCAAGTGGAAACTGAGTTGAATCATAGGATGCATATGAATAAGATTGCCTGGCCTTTCTCTTCTGAGGATAAGCATGTCTAATAGCCCAGGATTCCGGCAATAACAGAACATTACAAGGTTTCTAGAACCCTGTTCCCATCCTTTAGAAACAATTAGAAAAATAGTGGTGCAAGTAAGAGGAAGAGCATGGTGTTTTTCAGGGCACTTGCGGATAATCTGCTGCGTCCTGTCTGGGGAGAGCTAAAAAAACATTGCCCTTGATTTAGACCCGCTGGTCAGATGACACCATCTCTCTCTTCTGGACGCTCATTAAAAGCAACTCTGTCCATAGGTGTTTGATAGACGTTTGAATCAAAATAGTTGAAATCGTCTGGCTCAACAGCAATGTCCTTCTGTATATAATCATATCAAATATATGATACGTTATTTTGAAAGAGAGGTAAATTTTCTTTTCTTAAAAAATGTTCGCTCAGAGATAGAAATGTCAGCTGCAGGCAACCAATCACTATTCTGGCTACAAGTTATACAATTACTAGTCCAACAGCCTAGTCCCAGCCCTCTCTTTGCTTGGAACAAAAGTATTAATGAACTGTAGAAGTGAAGGTCTTAATTCACAGATGTAGTGTTCTTTTGAAATTTAACAGGCTTTAAAACTAATAAAACAAGGATATATTTTCAGGTTTTTGTTGTTTTGTTTGGGTGGGTGGGTGGGTGGTTTTGTTTTTAGATTTGTTTAAAATATGACATAGTCATCCCTAGTTCCTAGTCCTTGTTTTTATTCCAAAGGGTCTGGAAAAAGTATCAATGAGTAGGGTGAAAAATCCTCCAAGATAGCCCTGAGTCTTGCCACTATCCTTATTTAAATCTTTTGTATGCATTTAAAAATAGCTCTAAGACAGCAAAACACATTTTTTCTAAGCACTTTTTCCCTAACTACTTCAACACAATGTGTCGAAATAATACTTCTAACATTTGACTGGATAAAATTCTTATTGACTGCTGATTTGGCATGAGAATTAATATTTTGCATAATGATATCCCATTGTTCAATGAGATATGTATTTAAATAATAAGGAAATACCACTGTGGGGTTCTTTACAACTCAGTGTGAGCAGCCATATCATGACTTCCAAAATACAAAGAATCTTCCCATAAGCCTTCTGAAAGCATTCCTATAAACCTGCTCCACTTTCTAATACTGTGGAAAAGTTGATTTAATTTAATTTCTATTCTGTCAACAATAAATTTATTTCACCTTGGCGAGGTGCCTTGTTTGGAAAAGTTGAATGTAGCAAAGGAAGATGGGATGGTAAGAGCATGCATGGATGTTGAAATAACATTTCATTTTATCTTCAAGAAAAACACTGTAATTGTCCCCATCATATCAGCAGTAAGAAGACTCTGAAAGGGTTTGATTTGAATGCACTTCACTGAGTCTACTAAGAGCATACTGACATCAAGTAGTAAATTGCCCAGGATTATTTCTTTATTATTGAGAAATTGTAATTCCAATTCTGTTGCATTTGTTTTTAAGCTTTGCTGGATCTTGTGGGAAAAGGATATGGAAAGGTGAAGAAACAGTTTTAAGTGCATCAAGGTACTTCCTGTGTGACAACAAAGTGGATAATCTGCTCTAGCCAGCAAAATTCTCAGAAGGAAAAACTGAAATCACCTATTTTTAAATCTCATTTTATTTTTTAAAACTTATTAGCTTTTCTAAACAAGTTTTAACTATAATGTAAACAAACTTGGTTAATTAGTGGACACTACTTAACTATTGGGAGAGAATGAATAACATGACTACCATAAATTTCCTGAGAACTTGGCCAGATTCTGCCTGCACTTTCAGCCTAACCTGCAGGGGGCAATAGCTTGACACGAATGACAACAAAGGCTGCTGAGCTATTAGACTTGGATTTCTGACTATGACCCTGGAATGTTGTGTAGGTTGGAAAGAGTGCTTAATTAATGTATATTGAAACAAAAGATCAGGTAAATTGTTTGATTTGTCTTCAAGCTGTATTTTTAGACTAATCAAATTCATAACTGTTTGGTTTTTTTTCCTGAAAGAGATTATCAAAGTTTCAGAAAACATATTCAGCTGTCTCAAGAATTATCCTAAACACTAATTGTTTACTATGAATATATGTAATGTATGTTCTCCAAAAAAGCAGCAAAATCAAAACAAACACAGTTTTCAGTGTTCAAATGGATGACACAATTAGAGGAAATGTGGACTATTTGGAAATAGATAATAAAAGACTGTCTCATATCTAGATAATTAACCCTATATTCCTTTTTGCATTAAAAAATGCAAATGGATAAGGGGCAGTCACCCTATTGTTTGCAATATATTCTTCCCCACATAATAACATTAATTTTGAAAACTGGTTTATATTTAAATGTCATAATCAGCAATTAGTAAGTGGTCTCTTTTATTGCCATAGTTTTTTTTTTTAATTACAGATAGAATTGAATTTATTGGCTATTGATAATCTACAATCTCCCTCCTCTCTCTCCTCCCATATCTCCACTCCCTCTCCTTCTCTATACCTCCCCCATCAGCTGATCAGGAAAACCTGGAAACAGACCAAGAGGAGTTTGGGCTTGAGGGAATAATTGTAGAATTAAAAAAGAGAACTCCCCCACCTCCTGCAATCACACTGAACGTTCATTATGTCAGTTTTCAGTGATGCAAAATGTCTTGCCCAAGAGGCATCCTGATTCCAGGAAGTCAAAAGGGTACCTCGCATTAAACAACCTCAGTCAGTCCTGGTGGGGATAACTGGGCTGAGTTTCTGTATACTGCACATGCTATGGATATACTTTGATCACAGTAAGGGAAAAAATGATAATAGATTTTTTTTTTTTTTTAGAATTGCTGCACAAGAGTGTTCCGTTTCTTTTATATGGCAGAATTTAATCTTGATTTAAAAAAAAAAACCTTTTAAAACATCTTTTTTCTTCCACTGTGGTAAAGATATGATATCTATTTTTGCTTTTCTTTAAGGAAAGAAGATGGGATTGCTTATAACAGGAAAGCAAATTTTATTCTCCAACACCCCCCCCCAATTCTACTAAACCGTTTTAGTCGACATATGTTTGTTATCAGAGAGAGGTGCTGTGAACACACAGCCATTTTCTTAGCAGCTTTTTGACTGTATGTTACCATAGTCCCACAAGGCATTGGTCCTTTCCCATTGGGAAGTCATGAATAAGAGACTATGAAGCTTGCACGTCAGATCTTCCTCAATTAATCCACCATTAGCATGTTTGGGATCCACTACTGGACGGTTAACAGCAGCTTTTGTAACTGTACGCCGACCATACCCAATTATGCTCTGCTAAAAATGAACTCTTTGCAGACCAACCCTCTCGGGTTGTCAGTGTTTTCCGTTTTCCTATTTTAACGTTTGTGTATAGTGGCAGGCGACAGATGGTGTAGATCAGATCGATTTGATTGCATTAGATGATTTTTTTTTCCTTCCCCACTCCTTTCTGGAAGCTCGCATCAGCTGAAGGCTATCGCCTGGGACTCCTCGGAAGCGTGAGCAAGCCGCCACCACGCGAAGGCACTGGGGCACAGCCAGTGCAAGGCACCGAGGTCCCTTCCCAGGGCTTGTTAACACTGTAACCCGGCACTCCGAGGGAAGCAGCTCCCACTGCCCAGAGCCTACCTCACCGCTCATCAGATGACTCTCTGGCTTCTACACACAGTTGGAGTTCCGCTTGAAACCTGGATTTAGAGGGTAAGCACTTCAATCGAGATGGATTTGTGACAGTTACTTTGCTATACCGCAAGACAAATCTCAGCAATCGTAAAGGATGTGGGATGTGTGGAACAGGGAGACTATGTTTACATCGATAAATGTGTTTCTTTTTGTCTGAGAACGAGAGTATTATTCAGTAAAGATGTGTATAGTGTTTTTCCATTGATTGTAAGAGTCGACTACCACCCTCCTCCCGATATTTTCCCTCTCCTCGGTGTTTCCCCCTTTCTACTTGAGAGGGAAGGAGAGAGAGAGAGAGGGAGGGAGGCAAGAGGGAGGGAGGAGAGAGAGAAGCATTTCTGCTTTAGCTTAATTGGCTTATTTCCTCAAACCGATTGCTTTGTCGCGTTTCTTTATGTATATTTGGTTGCAAATTACCAATCATTTGACTGGGATGAGTATTGGAGTGTGGGGGACAGGGTGGGAAAGTAGTGGGGACTGGCAGGCAGTCGCGGTGGCCTTGAGAGATCAAAAGGTGCTGAAAGCTCTCGCCCGCAAAACACACCTCTAGTTACTGGGGAGCTAGAGAAATGTAGATTCTAATAAACATGGCTTGCAGGAGTCGATGAACAAAGGTACTTAATGCGGACCTAAACCTCCGTGATACTGCTCCGCTGGCAGTACCTAAATATTCAAAAGCAAAGTGTAAGTTGATCAACAAACGCCCTGATGGTATTGGGCTTTTTCCCTTTTCTGTTTTTGTGTGGAGGGTGGAGAAGGGGGGGAGGGTAGATGGGTGGGGGAAATCCGACAGCTTAAGGAGGTTTGAATTGAATATGCACCCAGCGGCAGTGGTCTCGTAGGAAATGGTGTTCTCGTAAGTCAGGCTGCCCCGCTGAAGCACGAGAGAGCTTTGGTTAGAGCTCAGAGTCAGTTCTGCTGCGAGTGCTGCCGACAATCGGCCCGGGCTGAGCTGTCCACTCGTCCAGGTGCTGAAGCTGGCGGAACATTTGGGTAGGTAGGGAGAGGGCTGGCACTGGTTACTCGGATAAAAAGAAAGCATATTGACTGCGTTATTCTAGTTTCTTAAAGCGTGTCAGTCTGTGGTTGTGTGTGTGTGTGTGTGTGTGTTATTTCAATTGTGAGGAAACAAACTAAAGGAGATTACTCGGAAAGCACTGAAAAGCTGTGTGGGCATTTACGCTGTGATTCTGATATGTCATGTATTGTTGTGTATGTATGTATGTATATATATGTGTGTGTGTGTGTGTGTTTGTGTCTGTGGTGTATATATGCTTTGATAATCCTTTTTAATTCAACAGAAATGCTCCATTTACTAAATCAAAATCCGTATAATGTGTTTCTTATTTTCCTTTTAATGTTAGTTGATTTTAAATGGAAGAGTTCAGGAGCAAATGTACACTCTGCTCATAGACTATTGCATTACTTTCCCTAAGGGCTTTTGTTTCTAGGAGTTCAAGCTGAAGAGAACCTGTCAGCTTTCTGTGTGAGAGAGAGAGTGTGTGTGTGTGTGTGTGTGTGTGTGTGTGTGTGTGTGTGTTTGGTTGTAGCACCCCCAGAGAAAAGCTTCACTTTATTGCTATGTTAGGTAATGACAGAAAATAGTGCTTGTTAATTTGTTTAATTGGCATCTGTCTTTTTGTGAAAGGTGTACTTAAAAGTCATCTGAAAATTCTGTAAAATAGGATATTAATTGGCAATAGTGCTTTTCTTTTGACTTATTTTAGGCACCAGACACTATATATTAAACAACTGTTCGTAAAACCTAGAATTCATGTTGATTTTTCTATTTGTAAGTAAAATGTCAGAAAAAAAATGATTAGTTGATGTGTCTGGAGAAGTGATATATTAAAATTAATAATAATAAGAGAAAGCATGACCTAAGGGCCTTAAATTGCAACCAGGTCAGTTAGAGATGAGTTGTGGTAGTGGGAGAGATTCTGTTATATAATTACCCCTTGATGAAGAGCTATTTGCACTTACATAATTTGAGGAATCATAATGTCTATTGCCATGTTTCCATATCCCCTCCCTACTCCACTCACATGGATGCACTTCCATGTATTTGACAGTAAAGGGAAAAGCAAATTGAGAACTTTCTAATGGAGCAACAACATGTCTTGGGTAGTGACGTTGCACTTGTCCATTTTATTTAGTGAACAATAAACCTCTATTATCAAAATATTCACTGCAGGGTCTTAAGACAAAGCTTTTCCAGTAAGAGCCATATTGATCATCAAAGAATCACAGAGATTCTCTCCCTGAAAGCCAAAATTACAGTCACTTTGCAAATGAGTTTTTATTGTTTTTTTCTTAATTTTTTTATGAAGACAGAGCTTCAAAGGCTTTTTTTTTTCCTGTAGAAGTGTTCAACAACTGCACAGAAATGCATTTATACTGTATATTAAAAAGGTGAGCTGTGGAATTACACGTTGTGGTACTACAAAACGATGCCTAAATCATAGAAACTCTACCAGCTTGTCAACTCAGTTAGTTCTGATACTATGGAAAATGAGTTTAATTATTTTGTGCTTTGAAGCTTTTTTTTTATTTAAAAATCATTATGTTGTATAGCTCTAAGGCCTTCAAAGGAGAGATGCCTATTTTTGTAGATCTATAAGTATTTGATTTCAAGTAGTAAATTGAATGAAGTGTTTATTTTCTGTGATCTTGGGCTTGAGAAAATGCATTTCCAAAACATACTGCTGAAATTTTCACCCATGCATGACCCTATCTTTATTCGAGTCTCACTTCTTAAAGCCATCTAGGCAAATACATTTGTAATATTTGTGTGCTTAACTATGCATGTCTCTTACAGGGCTCTCTCGCTGCCATGACACTCAGTCAAAGCACCTAGAGTGGGCTGGCCGAGACCAGAGGGGTACCAAGCAGAGCAAGGACAGAGAAAGGCACTGGGAGAGCACCAGGTAAACCAAAGGTTACTTGTCACGCCCACCCCGTGCCCAAAGAGCCTTCCCACATCCTCCTTCCTCACTGGGAAGACAGCACTCTTCTTCTGTGTTAAGTGCTTGGTTTTGTGATTTGTCTTTCAGAACTGGAAGTAGAGCAGCCATTTGGATTTGGGCAGGAAGCAGCCGAGCACAGCTTTGGATCCTTCTTTAGGGAAATCGAGTTATGGATTTATGGTCCCGGTCAAGCTCAGCCCAGCCCCAGCCAGGGGCGGGCTCAGCCGCAAGAGTTCTGGCGGCGGCGGCGGCGGCAGTAGCAGCGGCGGCGGTAGCAGCGGCGACGGCAGCTTGGTCCTCTGACTCTCTTCGGTGACGGGTATTCTTGGGTGGATAATACGGATTACGTTGTTATTGCTTAAGAATACGCGTAGTCGAGGAGAGTACCAGCGGCAGGCGGGCAGCGGCCGCCCCTCCCAGCCCACCAGCTGGCCTCTAAACGCCTGTGGTTGCCAAGGTAGCACTTTTTTGATCTTTTCCTTTCCTCGGTGTTTTCGCTCTGGGTAGCGTGTTAGGTGATTACAAGACACATCCCACCAGAAAGGCTGTGTGCGCCGCGCTTCTGGTGACCTGGGCTGCAGAATGGGTGCGCGAAGGAGGGCGGGGGTCGAGGCGGAGGGGAGGGGCGGGGAAAGGCTGGGGGTCCGCTCCGCGAAGCCGGTGGGGAGTAGCGGCTCCCCCGGCTTGCTGGTCCCCTCTCCACGGTGGGGTCCGGCTGCGGAGACAGACGCAGAAGGGGCGAGTCTCTAAAGTTGGGAATGATTGAAAGGCCTCGAGCAGTTTGGCAGCGTCGCGAGTGAGGAGCTGGGCCTCCGCAGAGGGTCGCTGGGGGCTGCCTCCGCAGGAAGGGCGTGTCCGTGGGCGAAGGTGCCCCCGCAAGCTGCAGAAGCTTGTGACTTCGCGAATCCCGGGCCGGGGCGGTGCCGGAGCCCCACCCCCGGCGGTGCCATTCTGCAGCCAGACGTGGCGGCCCGGGCTGGGGAGCGGGAGGGAAGGGTACAAGGGCCTGGGTCCCCCCGGAACTTCCAGATTGGAAGTGTGGTGGGTCTCTCAGGAGCCCATTTTTCTTTTCGGATTCTCCGCGAAGGGGTGGAGAATCAGGATGGGAACCGGATTGGCTGCCGTGTGGCAGAGAACTGGAACCTTCCTGAAAGTGGTTGGGGCAGGCAGTAACTATTCAGTCGTCCAGGAGCTTTGGGACACCTCCGTCGCGCTGTTTTCCCTGCCTCTGCCGTTGAGTCTTAAACACCAACAAACCTAAGGCACGTTCCCCCTCTTAGGTCTGCTGCGATGGGACGAGAGGAATAGCGAGCCTTTCCCTTCTTCTACTTCCAGTTTTTGTTTGTTTGTTTGTGTCAAATGTTAATGGACGATAAAACCATACGGATTTGTCTAGGATAGGAGGGGTCCTAGCGAAGAGCATGTAAGCACCCACCGAACCCCCAAGCACACTCGGCCACTTCGAAGGACAGCAGGACATGGCAGGAGTTGAGATGCCCAAGACGATGCTGGAAGAGATGATCCACCATGGAAGATACGGGCCGAGGAGGCTCCAGCTCTCAGCCTTTGCGGGCGGCAGACCACGCAGCTCTGCAACGCTCCTTTCCCTCTAGGGGGACGCCAAGGCCCGCCCTGGTGGCGCTTCCAAGGTGGAAGGAGAAAGTGCTGGGGACAAGAATGTACCTGGCGCCCAGAAGGTTCCACGAAGCTCCGCAAGAACCTCCTGGGACAGTAAGACCAAGCTTCCTCCCCGCGTGGTGGCCATGGATTGTGCACGGGCTTCGAAGACTGAATTCCTGAGAAGTCAAAACTGCAGGAGGGGTGGGGAAAAAAGGAGAGAGAAGCCTGCGACTCTCCCTCGCTGCGCTCCCAAGCCAGCTCTAAGCTGAGCTACGCCCCAGACACCTTTTCTCTTTGGAGGACGGGGTTTCCGCGCGACGTGCATGCACCCCGCTGGGTGCCAGCCCACAAGAGCAGCTCTGAGCCCTGGAGACGTTCAAAGCGAAGTGCCTCGAAGGAGGCAGGTACACTCTCACACTTTCCCATCTAGAGTCTCGCCTTTTTCCCAGTACTTTGGATTCCTAGTGAAGGGTACACTATGCCACTCCTCTCCTTGTGCCTGTTTCCACCACACGGCGTCTGTTCCCACAGTTATTTTCAGGGTATCTACACTCAGCTTCAGCTTTGGCTTTCAGGGAAGGTTGTTTGCAAGGAAAATGGGTGGGGGCCCTTCTCAGGGCACGCTAGCCCATTTTAAGAGTGAGTCTAGTGGGAAAGAAAAGATACCATCTTTGCCCTCGAAATTCTGTCACTAGCAAGAGAACCTGTAACTACTGTTCTTTCCTTCATTGTTCCAAGAATTACCCCCTTTCTCTAGAGATCCTCTAGTTGGTGATTAAGGGCTTTTAAAAATTGTGCTTGTTATGTAGTTAACAAAATTCAATTTGTCTACTGGTGTCCTTGTTTCACTGGGAAATTGGGAAAGTAGAGAGAAGCTACACAATCCAGTGACTCCTTGGTGATCTTTGGAAAGTTGGCCTCATGCTGGTTGTCAAATAAGTGCATGAGATTTGAAAGGCAGAAAGGGAGCTGAGAACCTAGTGACAGTTTGCAAGAAGTGAAAGATGTAATACTCTGGCATTTGTTGAGAGAATGAGGAAGAACTTTTGAAAAATAAGCTATTGCATTTAGCTCTTTGCCACTGGTACTTTAGCTTATGATTGCAGTTGCTTCCTAGATGAATAATGATTTTTAGAGTGGAATAATTGTAATGCTAGTGATGAAGTCTAAAAGGAACCTCTACTCATCTCATGGTCAACAAGAAGTATTTGATTTTCTTGGTTCAAGTGGCTTAAATACTTATCTCATTGCTTTCTTTGCTTTGCAGAATAATTTTCTTATAAAAGTTTCCATTAGGTGTCAGTCTGACTGAGCTGGTTCCTATTTAAATTTAGAAAGAATAAAAAAATAGGTTTTACCATACTTGGTCTTTTTAGATAAGGAGGAAAATCCCCAAAACTTTATTAAATTGAAATTACTGTAGTTCATTGTTATTGTTATAAGGTAGCTTTTTTCCCTTAGAAAATAGAATTTTAAATTACATCACCACTAGCCAGTTACTACTTTTGCCCTGTTGGTATCTGTAGGCAAGATCAAAGAAGTGCAAAGTGATAGTGTGTTTTTCATGCTAGATACAAGTGATTTTCAGTAATCATCATAGTTGGGTTGCTTTTTAGCTGATGCCCAAATACCGGAAGGGTATACATTATTTTTCCAAAATTTGGTTTGCTCTACGAAAGTGATAGACTTTCTACCTGGGAAAAGCATGTGGATACAGCTTAGACTGTTTGACAGTAATATTCAGGGCACAGTGGACGAGGAGGGGGAAAGCGTATGAAAATTGTTTTTGTCTACTATTTTTACCTTAGTTAAGTCTGCCTAAGAACTCATATTTTTATGAACACAATTTATGGCTTTTATAGAAGATTTTAGGTTTCTCATTGAAATTGTCATGTCTGTGAACACTCAGATTTGTAATGTGATATTCATTAATGGGCTGTAAGAAACATCCTGATTGATGGTTTACTACTGAGTCTCAGGGAAGGAGCATGATAGAAACTGCTTTTTATAAAGAATTTCCTGATTTTTTGTTTTTGTTTATGAATCATGTTCTGATACTCTTGCTTGAATAAAACTGCAGGGAATGGCGATATTCAGGGTTAAAGATCCATTGGGGGTCATGACAACCCCTGTGTGAATACAAAGAAAATTGTTGTACAGATGATTCTGATAAAGTACATTTTTAAATGAATAATCATGTCCTGGAGGTAGGATTTCTCCCCAAGTCTGCTGTTAGCCCTAGAATGATGGGGATCTTGGTGTCACAGGAGTGCCAGTCTAGAACCAGAACAGAATTGTCAATGAATGTCCAGGCCAAGGAGAGCAATGATGAAGCAGCATTTTGATGGATGGAAGCTTCCAAAAGGCATATTATCAATTTAAAATTATATTCCACATCAGTAATGGTAAATTTTCAAATAGAAAAGTACATACTGTCTAGATGGAGATGATGGGGATATTGGGAAATATTTTGTGCTTTTATGTAGGAAAGAGGAGAAGGACTAAGGACACAGAAGACAGTATGAGACCATCAGGATTATTCACCAACTTTTCAATACCGTAGTTTCAGCTACCACTGAATGACAGAAATGACAGGAGGGTGCTGGTACTACGTTAGAGAGTCATTTAATCTGCTTACTAGACTTACCGTTTGGAAGTAAATTTATTTCGAAGACAAATATTTTCAGTAGGAGTAAAAACATATTAATGACAGAATACTTACAGACTTTCATTATATTTAGCTATTACATTGTTATTCGTAGCTATATACCTATAAACAGAAATGCTAAATATGTTTTAAGCAAAGAGTGTTGTAGTCAAATTTGTTTTTCAAATGTTTTGAGATTTTTCTCCTCTGGCACCTGTATTTTAAATCGTGACTTAGAACTCAAATTCCAATCTACAAAACATTTTGTGTGAGTGTATATTTTAAACTTTTTAACTGAGGAGACATTGCAATTCATCCAGAAAAAAAAACAAACTATAAGCTAAAGAGATATTATGAAATTTTAACTTTCTTGAAATATGTTTGGTACCTGATGGTTAGTTGAATTTGCTGAGTGCAGCCTGCCAATAGAACCAAAGTGTCTCTAATATTTGTGTTGTTGTCCAGTTTACAAATATGTGACTACCTAAATCTTGTTGGAGTTATGAGTTGTGCTATATTCTGGTTAATAATGAGAGTTAAGTGAGACAAGCT
Source organism: Camelus ferus (assembly GCF_009834535.1). NCBI lineage: Eukaryota > Metazoa > Chordata > Mammalia > Artiodactyla > Camelidae > Camelus > Camelus ferus. Next base: position 69,816,722 of record NC_045704.1, on the reverse strand, counting down.
GATCTCAAAATCAATGAAAAGTATTATACTATCTACACAAATGTTACGACAACACTTTTCATTTGCTATGTTTGTAGAAATACCCTTTGAGATTCAGTAATAATGCACAGTATTTGAAAATTTATACATATGCCACCTATAGCTAGAACCAAAACTTCAAAAAGTTAGAATTAACTATGTACTTTAAAACAGTCAAAGGATTTTAAATAAGGCTTCCTACATTCATTTTATTAGCTTTGAAACAATACTGAATCTCAATTAAATTTCAAACTAAGAAATACTTATAAGTGCTGTAGTCTATTTACTAATACTAGGTTCCTGGTTAAAATACAGTTTATATCACAGTACACATTTTTTTAAGTTGACAAATTACAATAGTGGCACAATTGCATCATTTGAAAGTAGTGTCTGTTTTTAAACTTAAATAAAATGTGTGCTCTTAAGAGACACTGTTTGTAAAAAACCCTTTTTGTAACAATGATGTAATTTAACTGAAATTTTAATTTCTTGCAATTTAAAATTTATATCCAATACACAAGTGAAAATTAATTGTCTGAGGTCTATTTTTATCTCCATGAGCAAATGTGGCCAATTTCAAAAATTGGTTCAAACATGTCCCAAGATAAACTAAAGTTATTATTTAAGATAGTTTCTGTATATCTGTGAAATATTCCATTCATTTTTAGACTTCATGAAGAAGGAAAAATGGATGCCTAATATTCTATCAGAAACATACATGCAAAAACATCTTTTCCTTTAAAATAGAAACATATCAGGGTAAGACTCTAGATTATTTTATGCATAACTGCCAGGGAATTAAATTTAAAAGTGGTTACTTTATGGGTCCAATTTCACGCACAATTTGTTTTCATAACTATTATTTTAAACAGGCTTTCACAATGTTTACAAAAACAAAGCAAATTAGAGAATTGAGGCAGTTACATGGAAAACACTTAAATTTTGTTTTTTCCACAATTACATGATACTTACGAGAAGAAAGTACATGCTATGGTGGAAAGGAACTTTGGAATAAAGGCTATAAAATTTGATTTTGAGTACAGGTGCTGTTGTGAACTTGACTAGCCACAGGGCTTACCCAGCCCTCAGGATCTCATCCGCAACAGGGAGGGCTGGGTTTAGAGTCTCTCAAGGTCCTCCTACCTCTTATGACCTCCATTTCCAAAAAACCTTTTTTTTTGGACCTAAGTCTAGTCTTCATTTTATGTGTAGATGGTGAGGAAATCGATACCAGAACTAAGAAAGAAGCTTTAAAGACAAATCTTTCAAAAGTATTCATCAACATATTTTGTCTTGATATCAAACAGGAAATTGGTCTTCAATATTTTTACTTAAATTTTTAAAATATGAGTGCATGGAAGCGTTTTTGTCCCTTCTTTGCCCTTTTTATTTTTCTTTGAAGTTTTAGGAAAGAAAAGCCTCAAAAGAATGATTTAGTGGTTCATCCTGGTGTGCTTCTGTGAGCATGCATGAACATGTATGTCTCTGCATGTATAATATACGTGAGGCTCTCAAACCATGGAGCTACCTCAGAAACGTTTCAACCTAATAGGACCAAATCAGAAACAGCTCTTTTGAAAGTTAATGTATATAATTGAGATGGGTAAAGAATAAACACTGGACCTTTTCAAGTGTTTGGTCTGTGTGTAACTGTTTATACTATTAAATTTTAATTACAATTTTTAGAGGAGTGGGGTAATTACCTTTTTTTCATTCTGTTAAAAAGGACCAATATTTGTCTAGGATATTTAATCCTAAAATAGCATAGCAATGGCATAACCTTTTAAAATACTTCATCCAGTGTCTAACACATGATGGATACTTAAACATATTTATTAATCTAGTGAAAGCAACTATATATGCTTTCAAGACATCTTAATACAGAATTTTACAAATTTTTTCCATAATAAATATCATTTTAGAAAATGGCTAATGGCAATGGTTGAACTACATATATTTAAGTTCAGTTTAATGTTAATGTAAATTCTAATTCTCAAATTTGTTTATTAAGAGTGCTCTTTTTCTTTGCTAAGATAGAAAATTCATTTTTTCTGATTTTCTCAGATATAACTCCTAAATAATTGAAAAATCTCTGGAGACATTTCTTTTAATCTGGTGTTCTTTTTGGAACTGCAAGTAACTATTTAATCTGGGATCATTTCATTCTGTGTGAATTTTGATGTAGAAAATGTTACCTAGTATATTTTACTTAATGTTAAATGTATACATACTTGTAAGAATTCATAAGTTATTAAACAAATGATAAATGGAAATTCATTTTATCCAGTATAATAGTTACTGTGATAGATATATTTTCAAAGTTAAGGATCTGTGCAATATTTTTTTCATTATTTACTAGCAAAGAAAATTTACATTACAAGCAAAATAATCTGTAATTTTATTTAAAAAGTGTGACTCTCCTGGATATTCCAAGTGTAGTAAATATAAGTTAACCTTTAGATCACAAAAGAATACACTCATTCTCTTAAAATTAAAATAATATGGTTTGTCAACTATAGTTTTATCCAAATAATTTACATAATGTTTCATCCACAGTTTAATGATGAGAATGACATGTTATGTCCATTTAAAACTTTGAGAAGAGGTTTAGTAAAAGTTCTGCAAAGCTTTCAAAAGCAACTGATTTCAAATAACATTTCTGGTGGTAGGAGTGTGAGATTTGGAAACCATTTACTTACACTTTAATGAAAATATCTCACATTCCTTTCGTTGCTGAATGTGGTTGTCCAAAACAGCTTTGAGATTATTTAATAATATATATTAAGACAGAGTCAAAATAGGAGGATTGGTTACTCAAACAAACATTTTAGTTAGTTGTGGCTTTTATAATAAAAATCAGCATTGGTGTTGAGTTTTGAGACAGTTTCACATTTAGATTCGGAGATTTGTGCAGATAAAATTGAATTTGAAAAGAGAAAAGGGACAGTGATAGCGAGTGAGAATATTAAGGACGTGGACTGTAGAGCGGAGAATCGTGCAGTTCTTGGTGACGTGTTAAGAAAACAATAATGGAATTATTTGTGGCTATTTTATTGGCAGATCTACTAGCTAGTACCAATACACATCGGAAAATATCAATTTTCAGGAACTTTACAAGAGATCTCATTCTTTATATATAGTGCCCTTTTTCCTACTGTGATGGAACGTTGATGATACTGATTTTATATAGTGTATCTATATTGCAGGATTTCTTTCATAGTGCTCAAAAGTTCTTGCTTTTATTTAGATAGAAAGTGATGCTCTAGTGTAGAACTGGTATATAATCAATTAAAATAGAAATAGTGCCTGAGTAAAATGGGTCTAACCTGCAGACAGAAAATTGAGAAAGGCATGAAATCTGGATGTTTCACAGGTCAAAGGAAAGATCATCAGTCTGAAAAGATGGACTTGTGGCAAATTAAGCCTAAGGGGAACATGGCTTTAAAGAGCCCTTTTAATCCATTTTTCTATTGGAAAAGACATATGCTATATTTGAATCCCTGCTTTAGAAATAAAGTAACCTGGGGGAATTTGTTTAAGACACTATCAGCAGTATTTTTCAATATAAAATACAGAACGTGTGTCTTAAGAGTCCAGCTTCCCTCTGGACTGCGATCCTAGGGAGGAGGGCTGTTTGCTAATAAACTATGGTAAAGTGATAGAAGGCTGACACGCTTGTTCTTCTCTGACTTGGCTTTTGTATCCAAAGATATGTCATTCCCACTTCATCTTTGGTTTTCCTTTGATGTAATTATTCACATAGGATACAAAATTTCATATCTTAAAATAAGCCAATAGTAAACTCATATGGTATGCAGTTGTTATGATAAATTTTCTAGTTCAGATCCGGTTATTTGGTGTATGGTCTTACTTCCATATTTTAGCCATGAAATCCTCACAACACAGACAATCTAAATAACTTCCCCGGGGACACACAGTAATATTTGGAACCCATTTTTTAAAGTTATATGGATGTTTTCTTCCTAATACATCATACTAAAACTTCAATATTGAAGTTTTTCTTATGCTTTTACTCTTCTTGGTATCTGACAATAATTATTTATAATTATTCTATGAGTCTTACTAGTCAGTGATTCATCTGATTTAACCTTTTTCAAGCTCAAATATTGTATGTACAGATGTGAACGTGCCAACAGATTCCAAAGTCTATAGCGTAATTGTACTTAGTTTTTTCAAAATCTAAGAAGATTTTATAGGCTAACTTAATATTAATGTAGAAACAAATATAAATCATAATTAAAGGAATAGTTGTAGTTTGCAAATATTGCAGTAAAACAAGGAAAATTTTAATCTCAATTAAATCAGCTCAATTTAATAAGCTTCCAGATGAAAATACTGGCTGAAAGATTGGAATGACAAATATCTGTTATGTAGTATATATTCAACGGAAAATTAAAAATAAGATTAGTAAATAACACTGACTCGATTTTTTTACACACCAAAAAAACAGAAATTGAATCACATTTGTAATATACAAATTAAAACTGTATTTACTCTCTTTCACTTCAGCTTTTAAATATTCAAAGCTATATTGAATAAATAAAGACAGAATGACTCTTGGATTAGAACAGAGTCAAAATAAAATTCTCAGTTTTAGTAAACCCTTGTCCACGGCTACTGTGCTATTTATGAAAATTGGGTGGTGATCAGCCCTGCCACATCTGGGTTACCTGTAATGCTAATCATTTAGGAGCCTGAGAGGCTGATTTCCCACTGTGCAGTCTCTCAACTTATCAGTTAAGGAAATATACTTCTTATACACGAAAGATGAATGTTCTCTTATCAGACCTCACTCACAGCAGTGAGAGTTCACTTGAAAATGGTGTAACTATTATGATTTAAAAATTCACCAATATAGAAATATATCTTTTGACCATTTTGTCCCCATACAAGGTTTTTCCTTTTTCATTAAGCATAAACAGTAGCTGTAAATAACTATGCCCATTATTTTCCTCAGTTTTTAAAAACAAAATGTAGATATAACTCTGATAGATAAAGAGGTGAAACAGGGAGAGAGGGAAGGAGGAAGAGAGAGATGGAGGGGAAGAAAGAGATGAGAGAGAGAGAGGTCTGTTTTGATCTATTCTGGTGCCTAATTCAAGGAAGTACAGTGGCAAAACTGACTGAGAAGCCACACCTAAAATAATCAACATTTTGTCCAAGGGAAGATGTTTTATGGATTCACATAACTTGGTTAAGAACAGTAGGGTTTAAAATTTGTAAAGGATAGATTTTAATCCTCAAATCAGCTAATTAAGCTTCTTCTGTACAACATACAGTTTTAAGTTAACAGTAATTAATATAGCCAGCTTGGAACCTCAGGAAGCTAAAGCCAGCAAGTGCTTTTTGGTTCACTAGAGAGGATGCGGTTTGATTGCTGGCGCCAGTAAACAGGTTGGGAATTGTCAACATTGTAATTAGCAGCAAGTTTCTGGATTCTCAGCCTGCCAGACTAGTAGGCTGATGCTTGGAGCAGTTGCCCCAGGGGGGAGACGGAAAAACAAAGGAAGGGAATTTGAGCAACCTTGCAATGCTCTGCCAGCATATGCCACTGGACCAATGTTTTTCTTGGCAAAGGTCTATTTTAAGACATCTAGCAGTGGTTTCCACAAAATATGAAACTCACCATAGCAACCAAAATGGCAAGCATCTCTAAGAACCTTTCCTTGATTGGATATCAGGTCAAACTGTGTTCAGAGCTGTATTTCCTTATGTACAGTATGGGCTGTACTCTGCACAGTGTAGTTATTAACAGTGTGATTAAAAGGGTTAAAATCTCTTTTGGCAGCAATCCTGTAATCCTCTGCCGTGAAGCCGTCAAAGAATAAGGTTATGCAAACCTTATTAATCCTTCATGTAGTACAAATAAAAAGGAAATGTCAGCCTTAATACCACCAAGAATCCCTTCCTCAGTACATAAATGATAATTTAAATGTAGTTTTCTTAATTCAAAGCCATGTGATTGTCGTGGAGAAAGGTTGTCATAGATTTAAAATCCAAACAGTATCTGCTGGGCCTCTGAGACTAAGGGCTCCATTAATAAAGTTTAAGGGTAATTTATAACCCAAATAAACGAAAATTAGGCTAGCTTTTGGAACCTACTTGATAAAAGTTTGTGCGTGTGTGTGTGTGTGTGTGTGTGTGTGTGTGTGTGGTGTGTAAAATTTTACTGATCTTATAGCAGAATAGGATCTGAAACAAGTAATATACATACTGTGAGTAGTTACGGGATAAGTACTAAATCCACCTACCTTGTGACAAAAGCATGACGACAAACACTTTTACTTTCTCTTTAAAGCAGCTCTACAGTCTATTCATTTTACCTTCCAGTCGAAAAAGGTCAAGGTTGCTGAGCACTGTTAAAAGACACATTAATTCCTCCCAAATAAATGTTTGGAATTATATCAAGGGTAGTCTTACAGTCACTTTCTGTCTTTGCCAGAATATGAGGAGGCTTCAAAGAGATAAACAGGATGTAGAGAGACAAACAAAATAGCTTTCTATACTGTAAAAAAAAGAAAGTCTCAAATGGATCAACGTGCTGTATGAAGCAATTGCCACGTGGCAGTTTCTGCAGGTGCATTCTCAAAAGTGCCCAAGAAATGGCTGCGTAGAACTGGCACCCAGGCGTCTGGTGCTGTGTGTAGCGGACTCTTTTGTGGGGAGGATTACTCATCTTTGTTGGAGAGAGTACAGTTCTCCAGTCCTCCACGACAAGAATCCATGTTGGAGCGAACCAGCAACACAATTCTTAGCCACTCTCTCTCCTCCACACTCTCTCCACACTCTCTCCTCCAGCCTCGGAGGAATTCTCCACAATTATTTATTATTTTCAGTGGAATTACATGCCTACAGGTGGCCCCATAATGTGCCTCCAGGCATACAGCCTGCTGTAAATTTTTAAGTTACGTGAACTGAGCAGTATGTTGTCTTATAACAACAGTTCGTTCAGTTTACGAGGGAAGGCAGAAGGAAACAGGGAGGCAGTCTTTCGTCTTAAGCACCATCACAGTTCTCTCCCACCCTGTTCTCTTCTCGAAGGTGGTTAAGGGTATTTAGCAGAAGCAGTGCTGCTGCTGTGTTTATGGGGGCTGTTCCTCCTGATTGAGTCAGATGGGGTGTCACAGCCAGCAGGCCTCAGTATGCTGTCCCAGGACTGGTATGTTGGATGTCACTATTACAAACAAAGGCAGAGCAATAGGATTTTTTCTTTCATTTTTTTCTTTCTTCCTTTAAAAAAAATAAAACCTTTAAATGTTATTAAACATGATTTCTGTTATTAAAGTGTTTCGTCTTTAGTAGGTTTTCATACTGTGTTAGAAAAAATGAGTTCAGCTTTGTCAAGGCATTTGGGTTTCGCAGAGATGACTGCGGTCCCTCCCCGACCACACATCCGGTACACTATGATTGTTCTTCCTGGGCTTTAGGTTACCAGCCAGTGGGACAAGGACCGAACTCCCTCATTAACTTTTTTGCCATTGGGTTTCATGCTCCTCCTTTCTTTGTAGAGATGGAATTGTCATTCAGTGTATGCAGTTGATTCCCCTTGCATATTTTGGGGTACAATTCTGAGAAATGGATTAAAAAAAAAAGATAATATCCAAGTTAATATACTTTAAAAACAGAAATTAGCTGAACATTTCAGGGGCAATATGCAGCTCTATTTAAGCCTCAGAAGTCCCAGTTCTAGGTTATAAAGCTCTTTCTCCACAGCCACAAACAACAAAATCTGGCTTCCACCATCCTAGTCTTATTAAACCTGTAGCTTAAACTACAAGTAACAATAATAACGTGCATGTTTTGAATACGTGTTTTATTTGTGCAAGGTCATATCTACATTATTAAAAACAAGAAAACTTTTAAATGTAGAAACAAGTTTTTATTATAAATGCCTGTAGCACAGACATGGGCAAAATTAGTAACTTAAGGCCAGTTTGACACATCAAGTTTATCTGCCTTAATGCAAGGATATTTAGACCATCTTACAGCATCTGACGGACACGCTGAGATCTGACAACCAGGATGTCTTTCAGAATAAATCAGTAAATGTCTGTTCTGCATGTGCTATTCACAAGGCATGCATTTAGGTCTGTCAACATTTATTAAGCACCTACTATGTACCTGGCATTCTTCTTAATATTGTCCTTAAATAACTCATGCCCTCTAGGACATATCACAGTCCAGGCTCTTAAGCGCTCTGTGGGGTATTCAAAAGAACGTAAAGCAACATCTTCCTTTTAAGAAGCTTATTCGGTTGTGGTCAATATAACAAATATTAAATTGTGTAAAAGTGAATGTTGCTACAAGCCATTACTGTGTTGTCTCTATTCACCAGGAGACACTTACACATCACAGATATAATAATAAAATTCCTTTGTAAAAATGGATTTATAATTTTTTCCTTAAACTATACACAATCTTTCAGAACTGAAGAGATCAAGGAAGCACCTAATAATAAAAGAATAAAGCACACATTTTTTTCGCCTCGAAGCAATAGTTACTCTATTACCGTTTCTAAGTTATTGTAACACCATTTGTAGCTACATATAATTATTTTGCCCTAGGAAAAATTGTTAGTGTATTTACGCTTAACAGAAAATTTATTTTAGTAACTATTAAAATGATGGTGACTACATGTAACCCCCAAGTCCGCTAATAATCTTAGGCTCCAGAGTTAATAAATGTCTCTTGAGAATGTGATGATAGGCTTTCGCGGAGAAGGTGCTAAAAGATCAATGGTTCTCAAAATGTGGTCTCCTGAACGGTACTGTCGGCATCACTTGGGAACTTGTTAGAAACACAGATTCGCAGATGGCATCACAGGCCCCTGCATCCAGAACTCTGGAGGTGAGGGCCTCTGGCCTGTGTTTGAACAAGCTTGATTCTCATGCCTGCTGGAGTTTGAGAACTACTGCTAAAATAATTCACAATTAAAGTCCAGGTTCTAGGCAACACTGACCCAGATAACTTAGGCTCTGTTGTAGATTTATAGTGGTAAGTTATTAATTACTAATACAGCAATATTTTAAATTAAATATCAAGATTTACATGAATGGCAAATTCTACGACATTTGGGACATATTTTAAATTCCCAAATATTCCACTTTATTTGGAGATCTCTTTATATAGTACTCTTTTTTTTAAATATAGTACTCTTATTAGTATTATTTAATGCTCTAAATAGTACTCTTACTGCTAATAGCTTTATAATTATGGTAATATATATTGAATTGGATTTTTGCAGAACTTAAACTTTTCTTTTGATTCATATTATTCTTACTGTAGTAATTCCAATAGCTGCCTAAATTTTACTCTGGTATTAAATTATGTCTTGGTTCAGAAGCAAGGAGAATCAGCTTCATTTTTTAAAAGGCGTAAGGCATTGGATAAGATCTTTAAATCTTGTTTGTGTGTGTGTAAAATTGTTCCATGGATCGTTATTAACAGTTGTCATTCATCAATGACACAAATAATTTTAAAATTCTCATGTAAGAGAATTGCCTGATTAGATTCCTTGAGCATTTACAAAACATCCAGTAATACAGTAATATGAAATAAATTACCTAAATATGCTTACTAGAACTATATTTGATTAAAAATTTTCTTAGAATAGACTATTATGTAATAGTAAAAATGAATGTTATTGGTTAAACAATTAAATTATATCAGTTCTCATCATGCCATCGGAGACTTTCATAGAGCTATTACACATTTTTTGTTTGTAAGACCACAGCTTTTTATTCAAACTTTCATGGAAATGCTAGAAACTTAATGGCCTAAATGTTTAAAATGCAACTCTAAAGTGCAGTGAATTGTTTCTGTTTATATTTTAAATTTAGATTTGAAAGGGCAACTTTAATACTATCTCACTCTGGGTTGTAAGACCTAGACTAGTCCTCCAGTCCATAAAATTTGGCTTCTGTATTTAACACGAAAATTAACATCAAGCCACCTTTGATTTAATGTGAAAGTAACCGATTGGCAATATAACTGGATTTTGTCTCAGTGTTAAGTCTTCTTTCCATTAATAAGACATTGTAGCTGCTTATGACAAAGTATAAATTTAGTCATATGCCTTACACGATGCCACAGTATATAATGAAGAATTAATAATAATATTTCTTAATAAAAATATGACTTTTACTAATATATAAAGACAGGTGATAGCCCAAATATAAAAAAAAATTACCTAATGGAAAATGTGTATAAGTTAAATAATAAATTATGTATTATTTTACTTTATAATTTTAATGCATTAATGTATCCTGTAATAATCTGTTTTCTCAAATTTTTAAAATAGTTATTCCATTACTTGACAGAATAATAGAACTTTCTGTCTCTAAAAATACATTCTGACTATAAACATAGGACTATAAATTCATTTTAGGATACAGTCTCATTTCTTTCTTACAGGAGAGATGAGCAACACTGTCCACACTTTAATACTAAAGTTAAGAGAGAGCGTCAGTGGTGGAACAATTTATGCACACCCAGTTTAGAGAAAATGATTGACAAGAGATCCGTTAGAAATCCAAGTTATTCTTATGGCGGGAAGAAAAAAGTCCATTATTTTGACAGTTAACATTTTAAGATTAAGCACTTCAGATTAGCCAGAAAGGAAAATGAAATCATTTTAGTAAGGTCTGTAGTTTGATGGATTTAGTTATTAAATTAGATAGACACTAATTTAAAGGTTAGTACTTCAAAGCTCAAACAAAGGAGTTTGACTGTAAAAAGGATGCAAAATAAGTACCAAGTAGCCTATATTTAGATAGAAAAGATACTTACAATTCAGAAATGTGAAAAACAGCTTAATTTTCTCTTGTATTTTTATTAAATGTTTCAGCGCATTACTGGTTCTAGTTCTGAAGTTACAGGGTGGGTCGGTGGGCGTTCAGTTATTACATTGCTGTTGATGCTTCACGTGTTCTTTTTTATGTAACAGATGTTACTTTAAACACTTTATAGAGGACAAGTCAGTTTGAAATTTTTGTTAACATTAAAAAGCCCACTGCAGTCTTTTTCAAATGAACAGATAGATTTATTTTTCAGCCGCATCTCAACTGGCTTATTGTGGGCCTGTTGCTCATAATCTGATCATCATGGATTTATACTTAATATAAATTCGTTTGTTGATAGCTGGAGAAGTTATCAGTTGTGAGCTTATAACTTATCAACAATAAAACATTGGTGGTTTATCATCTCTATTCTAGAATACTTGAAGTCTTTTGCAAAACTGACGTATTCACATCTTGTGACCATTTATTTGCAAATTGCTACCTTATGCTACTTACAGAGTTTTTCAATATGCCTATAAAAGCAGATTTTAAACATTTATTTAGAATGTGTTATTTTATAGTCTTTGAACTCTAATTTTTAAATTACATAAGTTTTAAAATTTGTAGTAAATGGAATTTCACACTTATAAAAACTAAATATTTAATCAACTTGTTATAAATTACAATTCAAAAATGAATAATGGACCACATTAAGAACTATTACTAGGATTTTTATTTATATAATAGGAAATTATTGCAGTTAAAATTATATGGTAACTATACATCTGTAAAGTAATTATTAAGACTAACTTAAAAATAATTTTAATTTTTAGATGCTGGTTTCTGGCATAGGAGTTCATAGTCTTCCTGAATCATGAATTATTTTTTTCTCTCCTAAAATTCTTGAATATTATTTATGTAACATGCAATTTCTTTTAAAAAAGAAAACTTGCGCTGTTTGGCCATATAGGGAAAGACAATTGGAAAAAGATACTAAGGAAATAAAAGTGAAAGCACACTTTGGTCAAGTATTAAGTCCAGGTACTATAAATTAGCATATTAAAATAAGAATTATTAGGTGTAACATATTTAAATTAAATCAAATTATTTCTATCACTCATCTTTTCTGTTCTTTCTTTTTTAATATATGTTGGTTTAATACCAGGCCAGCTCACAATTTTAGCACTTACTTCAAATTACATGAAAATAGAATCCAGAAATGGCATATTATTACAAGGTCTGTTTTCCTGGGTCAAAACGAATTGTTGTACATTGTAAATGACACTCCACGATGTGTTTGTAACGATTCATAAACTACGGGCCTGATGTTTTAGCACAACTGTTTCTGTCAAATGCTAATAAAGCAGGTAAACTAATTGCAAAGTACTTCTAGATGGCGATAAATCAAAGTATTCAAGTAATTCAAATCCTTTTCTACCACTACAAAGCTTTAAAAAAAATCTATAAATACAATCCAAAATATTTTAGTAGCTAAATTAATAGGGATTAGGTGTTAACAAAGCAAAGCTTGGCCATGATCAAAGACCATCACATGAGTAAGTTTTGCTTTTATATCTCTTAGAAAAAAACATGACCACTTAGAAAATGTCCAGGCTTCAGGATGATTCAGTATCTTAGCCTAATATGAAACAGCTGTAAAATACAGCCTTAGCCTTTATATCTATATCCTTTTAAAGTTATGATATATTTTTCTTTAAAAAACTGTGTATCAAATTTTAAATTCTACTCTGATTTATTAACTTTTATTCTAGCTTATCTTGGTTTCTTAATTGTTAAAAAGGAATCCTTCATATCTCACAGGCATATTATATGCATTAGTTAAATTTATTTAGATACATTTAAAAATGTAAAATTGTATTTTAAATAATTCTCACTTAATCATCCTAGCTTATTTGAAAATAAGCTTTGAAAAAACTAGGCTATTGTGTTGAAGAAGCCACTACTTATTTTCAATCAAGAGATAAGAATCCAGTTTGACTTAAAAGATTCTGAAACGATTTCCCAAAATGATATTTGGTACATGGTGATTACTGTTTTCATTTTCCTCTCTTTAACTTTACATGTTGTTTATCAGCAGAAAGAACATTTATGGCAAAAATTTAGAGAAATTTGTTTTAAAAGAATTAGCTTCATTTTGATTTCTCTCCGTTTTTTAGTAGGAGGAATATTTATATGAATTTGGTTTTCTACATTTTTTATAATCAAAATTGCACTAATTTAAGTAATAAACTTTGTATTTAGAAAAGGCATTTTCTTTATTTTCATTTTTTGCGATACATAATTTGCTTTCTGTGATGGATTCATATGGCTACAGGAATTCATTATTTTAGAAAAAATTACATTGATCTCTAATATTGAAGTTCCTTCAGTAGCATATTTTTAAGATTTCTGAATCATTAGATGTTATACATACATATCTATGTATTTGATTTGCATTGATTTATGAGGATCACTGTGTTTTCAATTTGTCTTTAGTATGATTATTGTATTTTCCCCCAAGGTACCTAATTTTAACCAGAAAGGGAATTCGTCAATGTGAATTTATTGGTGTAACAAATTTAAAATTTAAACTACAAATAGAGGTAGATGGAAGTACAACTACTTCGTGTTTACTATGGTCTTAATCTCTGAGAATTTCATGCTCACTTATCCCCTTCATCTCTTTTGCGAGTGGCCACTTTGTCATATGCTTTAACTGGGAGAGGATGAAAAGCTCTGAAAGTGCCCTCCATCAGCGTAAAGTGAGGCATTCTGAGCTCTACTCTGCAAAATGAAAGTATGATATTCACTGCAAAGAAGACTCAGAGTCCTATTATCCTGTCATTTATACTTAAAGGCACTTCGGTTTCTATCGTAGGTTAAACAAAGGAAATTTGGAATGGATGTCTCTTTAAAATTTTGTGAAATTGGAATCCTGAGACTTGAAGATCACTGAGTACCTTCAGCCATGTTCCAGACAGTACATGGATGGAGAATAATTTATGATGTAACAAGCTGTAAAAGTGTCAAGATATATGAGCATAAAAAAGAAGCTGGTTTTGTGATTTCACTTATGTCAGCCGCCTAGGAGCAGGTCAGCACCCTGCAACGGACTTCCCGGTTCTGAACAACAGTGCTGTTCTGCTTCTGGTCCTGAATCTGGAATTTCCTGTTGGAGTCAAAACTAGGTTTATGCTGTCCCGAAGGGTCAGGAGCACACTCGGTTGTGATTATGAAAGCTGTGTCTCTGGGCTCACTTCTAAATCCGCTAATACTTCTGGGTATTTATTTGATTGATGAAAGAATCTCACAGTGCAGAACGTCTCCCCTCCAGCCTCCGTCCTCATGGATTCTGGGTCCATGTATGGGAAGAAAGGTTCTATCTTTGATCTGATGATGGAATTGTTTTCAGAGTTTAGTGCTAGGAGAGACTTAAATGGTCATTTGGCACAATTCCTCTTATTTTAAAGATGAGAAACTGAGCTTTAGAGAAATTACAACTTCCAGTCTTAATACAGTGATGTTTTCTCCAGAAAAGTCCTGCCGATCGTGACGACTCCAGAGTCACAGATCACGTCGAGTTCAACATGCGTGTGGCTTAACCTATTGAGTATTTGCATGGTCGCTGGCAGCATTATGACAAAAAAAGTTTCCCTCACGTGCACTTCATACCTAATTGTCCTATTCTTTACCCAATTACTGGGTCTCTTATGAAACTTATTTAATTTATAAGCCATTTCTATGCTTTTATGTAAAGTAAAAATATTGCTCAGACAGGACATGGCAAATAAACACGGGCTTCTTTTCTGCTTTATGAAGCACAGAGGCCAGAAGGACGACTGTATGTCCAGGTACCACTGCTGATATTCACATGAACAGTAAATAGCTGATTTTCACCTTCAGCACATCTTCCCACTGGCATTCCCACAATGGCCCAATCCCCTCCTTTTCTGTGTAAATCTGATTAAGGGGCTGCTCCTGCTGTCATTTTGCTCACAAAACTTCCATTCCATTTCAACAACAATCCTGTTTACACAAGGATTCAGGACTGAACATTGAAAGTACTTAACCATTACTGAATATTGAATCATTCCTCTCCACATAAAGTTGCAAATATGGTCCGAAAGCCAATTTCCCCATTACCTTGGTTGAGTAGGACTAATTACTTCTAAACTGGGTGCAGCCACAGTCTGCCAAAGCCATGCTGGGTTCTTCCAGTGTTAAGTGAGCTCTGCCCATCTGGTGATTGCCTCATACTGTAGAATGCTGGGAGATTACTCATGCTGCTAGTAATGATTAACTTTAAAAAGAACGCCCGTTGCAAGTAATAATAGTGTACTTTATTTGAAAGCCTTCAAGGTGGCAGGTGTGTATGAAGTATTGTCTCATTTCTTTACTTCTGAAAACAATCTTATATGTCAGGTACTATCACTGACTTTTTATAAATAAGAAAACTGAGTTTCACAGGCATTGTCACATACCCAGAGTTATACAACTAGTAAGTTCAGGAGCCTAAAGATACTTTATATTAAAGCCCTGTTCTGTTCCTCCCACCTCACTGCCATTTTTATGTCTTTTAAAACAACTAATGGAGATGAGGGATGCCTAAAACGAGCATCAGTTTGGGAACCAGTAGAATTGGGTTCTATTCCTGCTTCGGTCACAGCGGAAATGTGACCTTAAATCAGCACCTTCATCTATAGAATTAAGTGATAGAGCTAGCTTTAGCCTTCTGTGCTTTTAAGTAATCTCAGAGAAATTCGTGTGTTTTTCTGAGAAAGAAAATTGAAAAAAATAATTCACAGTAATAAAGCCGTTGAACAATATCTCTCTGGTATTTCACAGGTTCTCATCTGATTTCATGGCTTCAATCACAGAACAGAATTCCTGTTTATATAAAAAGAAGCCCCTATTCTCACCAGATCAGTGAAGCACAGAGAAAGATATGGAATTGATGCATCATGGGTCAGACTCTTATGAAGTTGAATTTAGCATCATGCATAATAAATATATATAAAAATAATAAACACATACATGCATTATATTAAAAAATTAAATGGATGATGTGAAGCAATGTGGGGATATAAGCATAAAGGATGTTTACAGTATGTATGATGAAGCATAAAAATGCACTTATCAGCCTCAAAAAGCAAAATACTGGATATATTCATGTGAAACACCTTAGAACACTAAACATATCAAGAATATTGTTCTTAAATACTTAAATACAGTTACATATTATTCAAGTCCATATATTGACTTAATCATAGCAGCTCTTGAGATTCACAGTAAGCTATGAAAATGATCTATTTAAAATAAGTGAATAAAAATTAATTATAGCACACCAGAAATTTCAGACACATATAGATTCCATTTTGAAAATCTGTGCTTCTGAAATGTTAGCAGTTACTTATGCATTTCTCACAGTGATGCATTCACATCACATATACGGTTTCCTAAACATACTGTATTTTTCTTAGAACATCAAACATCATTATGTCCCATGTCAATTTTGTAATATTTTGAAAGAACAAAATATGGTATAGTAAGCTGACATATTTTCCTTCGTCGAAATATTCTTTTATGTGTAAACTCTTTACAGATTTTTCTCACCATTTTCTCCTTTATCTAAAGTTGACAGAAATGTAAATAATGGCAAAGGGAAAAGAATGATCATTTCCTTCAGCAGTGGTTACCCTGTGCCCTCATATTGGTACTGCATAAATATTGATAGACCGCCACAATTATTGTATAGAAATAATAATAAATAATTATTCCAGAGAATTTGTAAGCACCTAGAACACCTTGGAGTCATAGGATTTTCACACACACACAAATATGTCATGTTAGGGTATTTTGGCAAAAAAATAAAAAGTATGGTTAAGTTTGATTTCACTCATTTATTTATTCAACATGTATTTATTTGAACTCCTACTACGTTCCAGGCACAATGCTAGGTACCGGACTTATATTGCTAAAAATGCAATGTTGCTACCTACATGAAACTTCCAGCATGGTAAGAGAGACCAATGGACAATTAAACCAATAGAGAAAAAAAATTTGCAAATTGTGAAAATGTATACTGTAGCAATAACACCGTGAGGAGACAGAGATCAACTGAAAGAAGCCAAGATAAGGTGAATTTCTGAGATCATTAAAGAGAGGAATGAAACCAGTGCTTGAAGGAGAGTGTCCTAAGCCACAGCAATGTCAAGTGCAGAGACCCTGAGAGGCATCAGAATATTTAGGAAAGATTCTCTGCTTTGTTAGTGTGATTCTCAGGAAAATTCCAACTCTCTGAACAAAGACTTGCTGAAGAAAGGCATTTTTGAAAAGTTGTAGTGATTGAGAAAAATAAAGGAATTACTTCTAAGAAATAGCTTTAAAAATGAGGAGGAGTGAAGTACCTAATACCTAAAATATTATTCTTTACCAGATATTATGTTTTTAAAAACCTGACATCTTAGAGCATTGATCTGTCCTTGGATTTTCTGTTGCAGTAGTCTATAAGAAAGATTAATGTGTTTTTGTAAAGCACAAAACTTATTCTGATAATTTTCCATTCTTAGAGAGTAACGGTTCTTATTTATTTCTTCTTATTTACAATGAATGCATTTGAACCCCAAAATATACACCATATTTGGGAAAGACAGAAAAAGCTAAATTTGTTTGTCAAAAACATCTAAAAATATTTTCACGTGAACTTGCCATTTGAGAAAAAAATACATGGGGATCTCAGAGCTCAGTTTACTGCACTGTCCTGTCATCTTATATTATACATATACATGAGTACTAGTAAGACAGTGCGTTACTGTATTTTGAAATGTTTATATTGCACCATCAAAAATAAATTAAATACTATTTAACAAAATCATTATAGATTTTTTAATGAAAATGAATTTTAATCAATTTTATATACAAATTCATGATAATAACGTATCTACCTAATGCCACAACAGATTAATAAAAAGTAACAGAAAAATCAATTAAATTGGTTTTGTGTACAAAATGTAAGGACTTTTTTTTAATGACTATTCTGGAATTTGCTTAGATCTAAATGTTCTTAATTGATGAGTACAAAGTGACAAGAATTAAATAAAAAATCAAATTAGTTCACTAACTTTGCATTTCTCTGTCAGATGATTATGCCATTAGATTTAAAATAAATAAACTAAAACTAGAATGTCTCATAAATCTTTAGCTTAGTACTTGGAGTAGGCATCATTCAGTCTTCAGATTATTTCTAACAATTTTAATTCTCATTTAAGTATAATTCTAAAACAGATATCAGTTATATGTCATTGTTCAATCAATTTTGAAATAAATTTAGAACTTAATAGGGAGATAACACATCTCTTGTGATATAAAAGAAACAGAATCCAAATTCATTTTGAAGAAAGTAAATTCTAGAGCAAGCATTTTGCAAAAGTTGGGGATATCAAGAATTTCTCAGAAAAATCTCATAAAGTAAGACGTGTGATAATCTAAACTGGAAGCTAAAGTTTGAAAGTCAAAGCTGCATTCTGATCCCATTATAAAGGTTAAAAAAATAAAGCTTTATCTGGAGAATGAATTAGGCAAGATTCATGAACATCTTTTTCAATTTTAATACAGTATTAGTAAAGAGGGAAAAATTAATTCAGAAACATTTTACACGTGTGTTACACTGATGAGTTAAACTGGAAATTATGTTCCAATTTCAGTTCGGGTTTGCTTGTGGAGGTTTTAAGCTGGCTGCAAGTTCTTCTACTTATACAACAAATGATGTCATTGAACATGCTTCAGTAAATCTTGCATGAAAGATAAAATAAATCAGATATTTATGAGCAGATAGTGATTCAGGAAAACATGAAGATACATTAACCTGGAATCCATCTAGCAGACTACGGGGCTTTCTGTGGTTTCACAACTCCTTACGAATACCTTTTGGTACCCATCACATTTTATTGTAATTATTACTTCACATATCTTTTTTCCTCCTCAGTAAGATTTCCCTGAGTGATTTTCTTTAAATCACCTGTTATCTTTCCTGACTCTCTAAGTAACTGTAAAAGGACAGGATAAATAAATGAATGAAAAAAGGGAATGAGAATTGTTACCAAGATGAAATTAAAAACAGCTAAGCATAAAACAGGAGTTGGTTAGAGAGAGGGGAAACAATCTTTTTACTCCAATCTTGTTTACAAAACCATGGAGAAATGGAGAATGTTAAATGATAAATTAACAAACTATAAATTTTTGGTGTTTCAAAATTCAGTAAAGATTTGGCATCTTTCAGTCAAGAGGCAAAAAAGGAGGTTGGTAAACCATGATCTCCTTTAGGTACATTTATATTGACATGAGGCTATAGATCATAATTTCTTCACATCTTTATACTCTTGCCTCATATCACATCTTCATGGTATCATTATTATCTGATTCCATTTCCACTGATTGATCCTTATAGTTCTGTTGGTCTGCCTCGTTGTTCTGCAGAAATTCAATCTCCTAGGCTTTCTTATTTCAATAGTTGTCCTTCAAGGAACAAAGATGGCCTGTATGTAAGGATGCTATTTTCACTAAAATGGTATCTTAGCCAGCAAAGAAGGATAAAAATAGAAACAATTTTGGATAACTAACACCGAGAGTAGCCATCTGCTTCTCAGAAAGATATGGATGTTTTTTCTTGTTTCTTTTTTTAAAATAATCCATAAAATTTCATTCCTAAAAGCTAAGATTATGGTATTTCTTCAGATAAAATTTCTATTTTATGACCAAATAACTTGCAAACACCTTGGATAAACTTTAAATAACCCATGAAATATTGTTGATGGATACTACATAGAATGATCCAGCAGCCATCTGGAGACCTGTTGGATGATCGAGCTACCATATTCCAGATTGAGAAGGCAATCAAGATGAGGAAAATGGGAAGAGTACCACACCAGATGGGATTCCAGCTGAACCATGCAAGTGTGGGTACACAGCAAATAATGACTACTTTCACCACTCGTTCAAAACCATATGGACATGGAAAGACAGATGCAGGTATCTGAGGGACAACTATTACTTAAGAGAAAAGAAGAGAAGAGAAATCAAGATACTAAAACTACTGTGTTAATTGATGGGAAGTTGTTGACTTAAATTTTGCTAAATTCCGTTATCTAAAATAATTTACTTTGGGATAGTATCATTATGACAGAGTCCTACAACCTCATAAAGTAATTTATGAAATAATAGAATAATAATAGTTTAGAGAATTTGTTGAAACACATTCATTTCAACTGCATTTTTTTCAGATCAAAATTAATAAAAATTCAGACACCCTAAACATTAGGTATTATCTAATATTTCTGGTGTAAATCCCACAACTTTATGCTGAGGTCATAGTCACTTTTTAAAATTTCACAGTTGCAACTTAAAAAATTTAATAAAAGATCTAATATTTAGAACTTATTAGGATTATCATATTAGGGTACCTACACTTAATCCTATCATCGAGAAAAATTCAAATCTAATAGAAACCTATAGAAAGGGGTGTGTGTGTGTGTGTGTGTGTGCGCGCACGTGCACACAAAATACAGCAGATGATTTATTTGCTATTATCAGAAAAAGTCTTGGGCAATTTCAGACAAAGCGAGGGGCCATTTTCTTGGTTTTGGCCTCTGAAACGTACGTCAGTGCCAAGTTTACTAATTGTGCACCCACTACAAATATTGGAAAGCTCAGTCAGATCAAGAGGATTCTGAAGTATGAAGTGAATGTATGCATAAAGAGAAAATATAGTGGCATGTTTTGATTTTTTTCTTATGTTAGTTACTTTTTCCTACTATGAATTTTATTATAGAGCTCCTTGGAATGTCTAGTAATGTAAATGATACAAAAGCAGAGATAACTCCAATGATAATTTAACCAATGAAACTGTTTAAATCCATGCTGACTTTTGCAGCATATTGTAGCATGCAATGCTATACTTATCTCATCTACATTGGTGAAGAACACAAGCTACAAGAAACAGATAGGAGGCTTGTAGAGGTAATTTTAGAGATAGTATCTCAGAAACACGTTTAAATGGTTGTTCAGGTGCTATGCAAACAACTGAAATTCCACATGTAAGTTTGCAGAGAAGAAAAAAGTCAGGAATATGTTCTCTCCCAAACGCTGTCAACATTTCTGAAAACCAACACTCCCAAACAAATTGTAAGTAAAAGCGTCAAAACTGCACACTCTTAAAATTTACTGACCAATTTATTTTTAAACTGAGAGTACCTATATTTTAATGGTTACTATTACAGAGCATTTTCTATATGTCAAGCACAGTGCTTAGTTTAAATGGATTATTATTTAATTCTCACAACCATCCTGTGAGATAGGCATTTTTTTTTTCCATCTTATGGATAGAAAATGGGCACAGAGAGGTTAAGCAATTTGTCCAAGAGAAAACATTAGCAGTGTCAGAGCAGGGCTTTAAAAAAGCAATCTGACTGAAGAGCTCTTTTCAAAATTTATTGCCACGCTATGCTGCTTCCCTTAGAATAATCTACCTAAAACATTCTGGCACTCATTATTTTTAGAAATAAAGAAAACTCAGGACATTTGAAAGGAGTCATACCTCTGTTTGGTAACTAACATTAAGATTAGTTGCTTCTAGGTGAAATTTGGTATAGCAGATTTTTTCCCCTAAGGGTTTGGTAAAAATTAATATGCCAAGAATTCTTGATATATGCAAATCATTTTACCAATTCAATGAAACTTAAACTTTAGTGTTATTTTGCTTATAAACTGGTCAATACATTCCTAAGGTAATTACTCTTCACATGTAGCCTTTCTTTGTAGAAGTATTGATAATGCCTTAGTCTATGTGAATAACTCATTAAAGATCTGGAAAACCTATTTCAAGTATCAGTCTCAGCTGAAGTCCAGAAAATTAATTAAAATATTGGCAATGATGAATATGTAAAAATTAAGACTTGCCTGCTCTAAGTTTGAATGGGTGAAATCACTTATTCAAATATTAACTCTTCCCTTTCACCTGGAGAGCTGAGTCCCAGGCATGAAGGAAAAGGCAGAGACATTGGAATTCGGTAAAATGAATATTTTTATGTTAATGAGATATTTTTAACACTGATCAATTGAAAAGTCAATTCATGACTTACAACCATGACGTAATATACTTTTTTCATTTATGGACTCTATACTATGTTGAAAAGATAAAAAACAGGAAACATTTTTGTCATATATAAATATTTTGCATGGAGATGCCATAGGTCTGATACATTCTACTTCTCAGCTTGTGACTCGGTGTATTATCTACAGTTGTCATTCATGAAAACAATTAGGGCACAGGTGTTAGACCTGATTCTCATTTTACAATCTCACAGCCAATTCATTCTTAGCATTCGAGTTATGTAATAGTTCGGTTTAGGGTCTCTCTTCTCTCTCTCTCTCACTCTCTTTCCCTCAAGTTTCTTTATACGTGGAAGGAAATTCCCCAAGATCACATAGGGGAGAAACTTCTTACATATTCCATGTAACAGTTCAATTTTCCTAACCTATGAAAACCAAAGGACTGCTTTTCTGTGTAGCTTTTTTTCTTCCACTTTCCTGTATTGTAAGGTTTTTTCAAATTAGCTGGTTGGTGACGTAAATAATATGCTCTTAATTATTCTTGACATCTATTTCCTTTAATGATTAACAAGTAAATGTCTTTGTGATGCTCGACTGCTCCGGCAGGTGGTATATAAATGCTAAATAATGCTGTTTACACCACTGACAAAGAATGTGAATACACATCGTCAACATCTGCTGGCTTCATGTAGAGACACTTTGAAAAACTCTGAAATATATATTCATATTTTGAAGGTCTCTCAAATTTTCATAATTACTTATTTCTCAGTTACACTAATTCAAATTCAATAACTATTTCAGATGTCTAGGGTTTTTTTTTCAGAGAAACCTTTCCCCCATTCTGTTATAATGTTGATTAAAAATAAATGACGAATTACTTCTAATAATGGAAATTACTTTTTCAAAACAAAAAGAAAAAAGCATTTGAATATTTTTAAACAGTGGGCAGATTTTTAAATTACATATGTATATGTAGATTTTTTTTTTTAATTGTGGTTAGAAGACCTAACATGAGATCTACCCTTTTAACACAATGGTACTGTACAATGCAGTATTATTAAATATCGACACAATGTTGTCCAGCAGATTGCTAGAATTTATTCAATTTACATAACTGGAGCTTCATACCCATAATTTATGGATTAGCAAGTCTTCATTTCCCCCTATTCCCATCCCCTGGCAACCACCACTCTACTCTTGGCTTCTATGAGTCTGACTATTTTTGGTACCTCACATATGTGGAATCATGCAGTACTTGTTCTCCTATGACTGACTTATTTTACTGAGTTTAATGTCCTCTAGGTTCATTCATGGTGTCATTTCTTGCAGAATTTCCTTCCTTTTAAAGACTGACTAATACACCATTATATGTATATACTGTTTTCTTTGTCCATTCATTCACTGATTTAGGTTGTTTCCACATCTTGGCTGTTGTGAATACTGTTACAATGAACATGGAAGTGCTAATAACTCTTTGAGGTGAGATCCTGACTTCAGTTCTTCTGGATAGACAGCCAGAAGTGGGATGAGTGGATTATATGATAGTTCTGTTTTTAATTTTTTGAGGAACTGCCATACTGGTTTCCATAGCAGCTGCACCATTTTGCATTCTCACCCCCAGTGTAGAAGAGTTCCAGTTTCACCACATCTTGACCAATACTTGTCTTTTGGATTTTTTTGGATAATAATCGTTCTAACAGATGTGAGGTGATATCTCATTGTGGTTTTATTCTTCATTTCTCTGATGATTACCGACATTGGGCATCTTTTAACATACCTGTTGGCCATTTGTATATCTTCTTTGGAGAAATGTCTATTCAAGTCCTCAACCCTTTTTAAAAAATTGGATTATTAAATTTTTGCTATGGAATTGTAGGAGTTTCTTACAGATTTTGGAAATTAACCCCACATCAGATATATGGTTTGTAAATGTTTGCTCCCATTCCATAGGTTGCTTATTCACTCTGTTGATTGTTACTCCCTAAAGACTCAAAAAAAAAAAAAAAAAAAAAACCCTGTTACACTAAAAACAACTTTAGTAAAGTTGCAGGATACAAAATCAATATAAAAACCCAGTTGCATCTCTATACACTACCAATGAACTATCTGAAAAGGAAATTAGGAAAATAATTTCCTTTACAATATCATCAAAAAGATTAAAATACTCAGGAATAAACTTAACTAAGGAGATTAAAGACACTAAAGTCTACAAAATCTGTTGAAAGAAATTAAGGAATAGAACCACAAACAAATGGGAAAATATCCTATGTTAATGGATTGTAAGATTTAATATTGTTAAAGTGTCCATACTACTTAAAGCAATCCACAGATTCAATGCAATCCAAATAAAAATCCCAGTGACATTTTTTTTTTGAAATAGAAGAAAACAATTCTAAAATTTGTATGAGCCAAAACAATCTTGAGAAAGATTAACAAAGCTGGAGGCATCACACTTCCTAATTTCAAAATATATTACAGAGCTACAGTAGGGTACTGGCATAAAGTCAGACATAACCAAGGAAGGGAATAGAGAGCTCTGAAATAAATCCATAGACATACAGTCAGCATCTTCCACAAGGGTACTAAGAATATATAACAGGGAAAGGATGGTCGCTTCAATGATGGTTTTGGGATAACTGGATATCCATTTGCACAAGAATGAAATTGGATCCCTACACTATGCAAAAAAAAAACCCCAAAAGTATCAACTCAAAATGGATAAAGACATAAATGTAAGACCTAAAGTTGTAAAACTTCTAGAAGAAAACGTAGAGCAAAAGCTTCATGACATTGGTCTTGGCAGTAGTTTCATAGATATGCCACAAAAGCAAAACCACGCAAGTGGGACTACATCAAACTATGTACGTATATCCTGAACATACATATTCTTATCAAATAAATATATTCCTAATATATATTATATGTATTATTCAAAATGTAATTTAACCTGTGGTAATAGAGCATTAACGCTGTATTCATGCTTGAAGTAAACTTGTAAAATAATACAACATGAAATTATATTCTCAAATATTTTAAAAGTGCATGACCTATATTGCAAGGATTAGGAAAATAAGTCTTTTCACTTACCCTATAATCAGATAAAATAGCTGCCTTTTTTTTTTTATTAACTTGGAGTAATTAACTTCAAATGTAAAATGTGTAGCATGTGATATTAGTAATTAGCAGGGCTTATTCATAGCCACTAGATCAGTTTTCCTATTAATTCAAATATTTTCCCACAGTCTGTGTTCAACATATCTAGAGCATTTAGGTACGTGCAAATATAAATTATACAATATCATATATTTGGAAAGAAATACACATTTCTTGAGAATTTCAAACAGAATTATACCAAATGAAAAACAATTATGAATGCGTTGGTTTGTGACAATGAGGTTCATATTTTCACTTATTACAGAATTGAGAAATCCTGGCAAAAGTGTAATTTTATGAGAGTAGGGCTTCTAGGCTAGAAAATCTTAAGGAGATTAAGGTTATGACTATATTACAAGAATAATTACTGACATAAGCTCCTTCAAAATATGTTCATCTAGATGCTCCAATATCACTTAGTTTAGGGTTGAAAGTTAACTTCAATCTGTAAGATTAACTCTCAGTCTTACCAATATATGAGGCTTCTTTACTTCAGAAAAGCTTTAAGAAACTGATGGAGCAGTTTTAGGAACAGGAATGGAGAATGGAGAATGGAGAGCTGTATCCCTCTCTATGGTTCATGCTTTTGTTTTCAAGTTCAGGGTTGTTTCCTGCCCCAAGTCGTTTTATGTGTTGAAATAGTCACAGAGGCAGTGTTGAATCTCAGGTATGCTCATTTGCTGTTTCACTTGTGGCTGCCTTCTTTCAGTCATTCAGCAAATACTTATTTCCTGTTCTAGGGACCTGGAATCCAGATACATATAAAGTTCATACCCAACTGTGGACTTTAATGTGGATAGTAAATAATAAGCATGTAATAATAACTCCTCTGAAAAAAATAACGTGGGGTAAGGAGAGAGAGGGTGCAGAAGAGGGAGTCCTACATGACATTTGGTCAGAGAACTGACTGATAAGAGAAAACAGACCATTTGACTTTCTGCAGGACAAAGTATTCCAGAAGGCAAAATCACAAGTGCAAAATCCCTGAGATGAGAATATGCTTGCTTTGATCAAGGATTTGATTCATCAGATCGGTTATTTTTCAACTTCATGTTTTGGTCCTTGCTGTCTCCCTTGCCTGGAAACCCCTTTCCTACCACTTCTCCTATTATTCATCCTTAAGACTCAGCAGCATCTCTGCCACTCTGTCAAGCCTTCAGGCTGGTGCAGATGCCCTTCCATCTCTGCTCCCATAGCGCCTGCACAAAGCTTGAACGAATTAGTTTTCAAATATTGGCATTTTCTGTTCTTGTGTCTGTCTTCCCTTCAAAAGCAGGGGCTTTCTGTAATTAATTTTGGCTGTCCCAGGGCCTGGAACTGTGCTCAGGATGTCACAGCCCTCAATGAAGAAAGATAATAATATTTTAAATTATTTTATACAACTGTTTTCCTTTCGTCAGCTTGTAATTGGAAAACCTTGACTTAAGTCTCATCCTCAGGCAAAACCAAGTAACTAGATGTCATTATGGAAAATTCCTGATCTTAAAAATCAGCATTTTTCTGGGAAATTTTATTTGTAAAAATTCTGAAATGAGGCTAGACAAAATTAAGTAAATATTCATAAATAAAACAGTATATTAAAGACTATTTCTTTTGTAACAGGAGACGGCAAATGACACTAAATGGAATAAATAGAAAAAATTTAAAGGAGAATCAAAAGAAGAGAGCTACTCCAGATTGAATTCTTGCTTCATCAGATTTTCATAATTATAACAATTATCAAACTAAGAAATGATTTGTCTAGACCTGGTATTTTATTATTTAATATTATAATAAGAAAGAATGTTAACAGCATGAAGATCATTAAAAGATAAATTAGTGGCATACAGTTATAGTTTATCTTTTTGAATGCACTGACACAACCTAAATTACATATTTGGTTGAGTTCTGTAATTTATGCATCTTTCAAGAATATTTTATTTGCATTTTTTAAAGTTTGGAACATTGCTGCATTATCCTAAATGTTTTATTTCCTCTGGATATGAAACACATCTGGTTGGATCATTTTGACAAAGTACTGCCTGGTAGGCTCAGAACAAACCCAATCATATGGTCATTGAACAAATGGCCACTGTATTTCTTGGCTTTGATGCAAGTTTACTCTCCAGCGCAGTTGCTCTTTTCTCATTTGGCAGTGTACTGTCAGCTCTCAATTAACTACACATTGATGTTCTGTATATGCTGAGTATTGCTGGCTCTCAGCTTCTTCTTCCTTCCGGAACAGTGTCCACCTCACCTCATCATTCCTTTCTCCCAGATGGGCATTCCTCTCCATCTGGTTCTCTCAGCTCTGTCAGAAATCCAGTGGATGTTTAGTCTTCTAGGCACTATGATATGTGCTGGGGATACCCACGAATGAAAACATGTCTCCGAGTGATGGAGAAACCAGTGTAGACACAAGCACATGAATGAATAGTCTCGTTACAATGAGACAGCATAGGAAGTCTGTATAGAGTGCTGGGTAGACTCAAGAAAAGATGCTCCACTCTCCTTGGCAAGGTTTCCTGGAGAAATAACCACCTGAGCGGAGTCTGGAGCAAAAATAGCCCTTAGGCATAGAGATCACTTAAGGGCGAATAAAAGATATCTGCAAAGATATAGCAGAATGAAAGGAAAGTGAATAATCAGAGGACTATCTGATCAGAAATAAAAGTCTTTACATTCAGAAGGTGGGGAGTATCTTTGGAAGGAACCTTATTTGTAACAATGCTTTATTTTAATCTCTGTTAATTCTATAATCTGCATAAGTAGGCACTCAGTGAGTATTTTTGTTTGACTGAAGGAAGATTAAATTGCCCTTTTAGCAAACTCAAATCTGTCCATTGTTGAAACTAAGAGAACTGGTAGTAAAGGATATACCAAAAGGGTAGTGCACTTCTGATAGTTTCAATTTTTGAAATCTGAAGCTTCGAAATTTCCACAGTAACATTGCTTTTAGTATTGATCTGTTTCAGTTGAGAAATCCCTTCACCAGAAGTTAATCACCTTTGGTTTTGACTCCCTAAGTGCCTCTCTCTTTTGAAGACCATTTTCCTCCCATAAAGAAACTGTTGTGGCTTTTTTTTTTAAAACCATGCTCAGTGAGATGCTGGCATGCAGAGAGGGGGAGAGAACAACAGACAGCACCGGTGTCCAGTGAGTAGCTACACCCACATACTAATGGAGAGATTCTCTTCACATTACCAGAGTTGAAAAGAATTCAAATTTTAAAGTTCAAAAAAGATCACAGTTTTTAAATGCCATAAACTTTCGGGGGAGTTCATGCATAGTCGAATTTCCAACGGTACATCCATAAATGGTGAGCATCTGACATAAATGACAATGTTCACATTTCCAGAGTCTCCCTAGGTATTGTTCCTCCTGTTGCCTACTTAGCAGAATTGTTAAATCTCTCAGTCCTTAAAGACTGCTGAACTGGAGAGAAAAGTCCTGAATCCGTCGCCCTCCTTTTTCAGCTACTCTCGTTCACACTTCCATTAGGCTAAATACCCTAAATTGACTCAACTGCCATACGTACAGGCAAGTTTGCAGTATGTGAAAGTGCTCTGGAAAAAAATAAAGTGCTCTAATATGACCCAGGCTGCGGAAGGGTGAGGGACACGTCAAAGAAATCTGAGCTGGTTTTTTTTTTTTTTTTTCATGATAATTTAAGGGACTCAAAGTCCTCCTAAATCAAATCAGTTCTCTAATATACGCTGTGCTCTAAGATGCAACAAAGCACTCGGAATAGAAATGTAGTATTACATTTATTAGCCAACACAAACGATTAAAACATGATTAACTTTTTTCTTAAGATGAAGCCTCCTTCAAGGTCCTATAGAACTATTAAAGGTTTAGAATAACTAGAAGTACTGTAACCTACTAGACCATTTTAATAATCATCACCAGACTGAAAAGACCAGAAAACAAAGAATTGTAAACTATAATGAACTAAAAGGTTTGCCCATTTAGGTTTTGCTTGTTTATATTATTGTTTCTAATTACAAGGTGATATATTTAATAATACTAAAATAAAGAGCATAAAAAGGAAAATTGATCTTCATCCCATCCCCTGCCTTTTATCTTATACACAATTAATCTTAAAAATTACATTTACTTGTGGACGCATTATTCACTGAAATACTCCTGGGCTTTGGGATTTGATTTCATAGTCCTCAGAAGGTGCCTGGCTTCCATGCTGCTTCACTAACTGTCTACAGGACTGATTTGCCTTGACCAGGCTAGAATTCAAGTCTTTTCTTTCTCCATAGCCAGACTGGCAGGAATCTAAATACTTAAACATGGGATTTTTCTATTTGTACTATTCCTTGGGAGTCAGAGCAGCCTCAGTGACTGTGTGTAACTCTAACCCACGTTTTAGAAGACGTGATTTCACTTTAGATTGCAACACATGATGTATTATTAAAAATAAGAGTTTCTTAAAAACTCTTCAAATTTCCAGAGCAGTCTGGTAGGGTTACAGCTGCCAACAGGGGACAGGCAGGTATGGGGAATGGGTGAGATGGGTCTGCGGGGAGCTGTGCTGAACTGGAAAGTCCCGTGTAAAGGGGACAGCTGCTTCTCAGTTCAGCCAATTGTTGCCACGTGAGAATACGGGCCCAGTGTTGTCAGAGCTTCCAAATTTTCAGGAGAAGCTATTAAACCAGAGATACTGTAAAAATATATATACCCTAAATACTGTCTTAATTTTTTTTAATTGTGCAGAACAGAATATATTTACTGGCCAAATTCAGTCCTCAAGCAGCCAGTTTGCAGTCTCTGTTACCCATCTGTAAGTGCAACTTGGTTCATTTTATCCACTGATGAGTTTATAAGTCACATGTTTGAGTGCTGATCCAGATGTATCTGGGGGCGGTCTCAATAATCTGGATCAGCACACTTCCATTCATGTCAACTATTTGCCAATGCTGCTCAGTTTTCATGATAAAAAGTAATTTGCCCTGCTTACCTTGGATGTGGAGGTGTGTTTTACCTTCCTTTTAAATTCCAACCTCATTGAAATATTCTGATAAAAACTTGATTGAGTAAATAACCCTTAAAAAACTGATGATGGGATGTAAGGATACGTTTGGCACCGTTCATCACAAGCCGGTCCTCCACCAGGAAGAGAAAGAAACATTTTCTTAGGAACTGAACACATCACTACCTTAACCTAGTGTTTTTCAAATTTTCTTTCATGGAACTTAGAGGGTCTGAATTTTCTTAGAAGCTACATCATGGACATAACTGAAGGCTGTCATTTTTAATGTAGACTTTACTCAAAACGTTTGCTAATATTTGTTCATCAGACTATAGAATTTAAAATTTGATCTGTAATGAAAAAGTTCTTCAGATCAGTGGATTCCTCAGTGTCCACAGAAGTGTTTCAGAAGATCCATGAGCCACCTGATATGCAAATAGACTTGCAAATGGCATGTTTTAAATCTCTTTTTATCATATTCTCAAAGGAGTGTGTGGACTTATTTAGATATTTAGGTATTTAGAATAGATGCTTATATGTGTTTAAAGCATGGAGTCTGAAGTTAGATCTATATATGTGGTTCACCTGGGACCAACTGCCAACTTTTTAAGCCTCTGTTTGCTCATCTGTAAACTAGAAATAAAATAACATCTGCCTCACTGTGTTGCAGTGAGGCCTGATCAGACAAGCAACATAAGGGGCACAGCACAATGCCTCACGTGAAGGAAGCTCTCCAGAAACGTTGACTGTTACTGTGGTTGTCCTTGGTGTTATGGTTTGGCAAACTGAAGCTCGTGGAGAAAATGTCACAAGACATTAGCGTATACTCTCATGTCTGTAATCAAAGTGACCTGGAAGCACAGGAGGCAGAATGACTATTGCTTCTTGGATGAGTCAGCATAGAATTCCGGAAGATGTGCCATTTGATCTGGGTCTGGAAGACGAATAGGAGTTTTACCAAGACAAAAGGTGGGGGAAGACCTTTCAAAGAGGAGGCAGAACAGCCTGGGTTAGACAGAGTGTGCGCAGGGATCGGAGAGTTCAGTGAGTGGTGAGAAGGTTGCTGCAGTCTAATCAGTAGGAGCCAGGAGTGAGGAGGCAGGAAATGAGGTTAGAGAAGTCAGCCGGAGTTAAAATACCCAGGTGAGTGTGATTTTTAAGCATTGTGACGTCAGTGCAGAGTTTTAGTGGGAGAGTATGATCAAAACTTTAAAGGAAGATCATTCTTATGGGGTTGTCTGAGATAAACTGAAGTGAACAGGTCATTAAAACTTGTATGTGTTTAATATCTGCCAGGAATTGTATCAGACAGTAACTTTCTTAACGAATTTGAAATGGTCCTATTCTTACTTCATGTCACACATGAGAAGCTGAAGCTTAGAGCAGTGAGCTCTCCATGACCATGTAAGTAGGCAGTGGTGCAGCTGTGTTTTAAATCATTTTGAAAACTTCCAAAGCCCCTTGTATTTCACTCGTCTACATAGTAGGGAGATGGGATATGAAATTGTTGCCATTCATCGAGATGAGAGGTGATGTAGGACTGAAATAGGAAAGTGACAAGGAGGATTGGTAATCAGAAGCCATTTCTAAGGAAAATAAGTAAAATTAAAAAAAAAAAAAAAACCAAAACAGATTCAGTGTGAAAGAAGAAATGGAGAGCACCTGTCAGGGATAACGCAGAGGTTATGAGACTGGGAAAGCAGTCACACAAGTGGCAACATCCAAGATCAGGAATCCAGGAGATGAACAATGACTGGGGGGAAGTTAAAGGACCATTGGTTCAGAGAAAAGTTAATGTGTGACACGTTGTGTTTTGTGTCTGGAGAACATCCAGAGAGGTTCAGTTAGGAGCTGAAAATGAGAAGTGTCGGGGTGGGCAGTGCACGCTGTGGCTGAAGCCTTGAGGATCGGTGAGACGCCTCGGGCAGAATTTGTACAGGAGAGAAGCGTTGCCGTCATCCAGTCAGAACAATAGGTTTACGTGCTTTCTTCACTGTTAAAGGTCAAGGTCTTCAGGACACCGCCTTTTGAGTACCTCAGAGATTTCCACTCTGTAGTACACATAGTAAATACTACACAAATGCTCTTTGGGTAAATGAGAAGAGCACCAAAAAAAAAAAAAAAGAATCTAAGGAATGGGAAAAGGGAAGGGACTCAGAAAGGAAACTGAGAAAGATTGGTTGGGTGATGGGATGAGAAGGTAGAAGAATGGAAGCCAAAGGAAAGAGTATTTCAAAATACAGAGAATTGTCCCACAGTCTGAAATACTTAAGAGCAATCAGCTGGGACAAAGACTTAAACTCAGCCATCACATTTGACAATAGAACACTGGAAAAATGTGTTTTCTATTCTAAAGTGATCACTGGAACTAATCACTGGGATTTCAGATTACATCTTATGATGTGCTGGGAGTCAATCTGTGTAAAGCCAGTTTCCAAACACGATTTAGCAACATAACTGATAGTATAGAGCTAGTGCAGGAGACGAACGGGCAATTAACTGTGCTGAGTGTCATTACAGGTGTCCTAATTTAAAGTGCTTCCTGCTGATAGGACAGACTAAGTGGATATAAAAGGGAAAAATGAAACAAAATATATTCCCGTTGTAATGCCTTAATAATTAAACACCCCAAACACATATTATCTAAGAATGCATTGATTTGCCTAAAGATTTCAAAAAATTGGAGTCATTCAATACCTTCTCACAATGAAAAAAATAAACTGAGAATGCAAATATAAATAAAAGGATCACAATTCTTTGAAACAACATCTTGCCTTTCATATTTCTGTTATGTTCCATGCTTCCAGTGTATCTTTCCATGACAAGCAAATAGCCATTTGAAAACTCAGTCTAGTAAGAATCAATATGCCGTTCCTCGAAAATTTAAGACTCATAAATATGCTATACCTTCCTCTAACTCAAATATTTTCATTATTCTTCCTAATCAGGTGGACTTTCTGGATAATAAATATCCAGATATATTCAATTATGTATGAGATAGTGCTGTTATAATATTGCTTTGAAATGCTTTGAGAGAAAGGCACTAAAATCTAATAATAAGTATATTTGAATTGTGTTGTTTTAGTGTTAAAAAGTAATGATAGAAAAGGAAATGTGATTTCTTTACAAAAATTAGGGTAAATGCCTTCTAAGCATCAGAAACGTAACAGTGCTTTACAATTTTATTTAGATAATGTCTCATGAAGTCCAAAAATAAAAACAAAGATTTTTTTTTAAAACCCACAAGAGAATCTGATATCTATGAATTACTCAGCAATCATTGACCAAGAACGAGCCTAGCCTCTTAGAGCCCGTGACAGCTAATGGGAAGACGACCTATGGGGTATAGAGTTAGGGATTTTAAAATGTCAAGCAACACTAATAATTCATGCATCCTGGGCCCATAAAGCCAGCAGCGTGTCAATAATAATGGCGTGCTCTTTGGAAAACAGGTGAAATTAACATGCTAGTGTTTTAAGTTAAGAGAATATCACAGAACCTTGGTGAAAGAAATCATTTCCCTGGGACAGGAGGTTGCTGATTTGTGCTCTAAATGCTGCTGCTCCTTATTGCGCCTTCTGGACATCTTCCTCAAACACAGAGCTACACAGACTGTCAGCTGACAAAGGGCCCGACGTGGCGTAATAGCAAAATGTGTAGGCAATAAAAAGAAACACACCAAATAAATATCCGTACACACACAAGTCATGTGCACTAGAGGATCCAAGGATTTCACCTGCAGGAAGCATCTAAGAAGAGGGATGACAGCATAGCGAAAGATACCTTCAGGAAGCCTTACTCTTTTGTTAAATAAAATTCGCTGAGATTTATTGTTTTTATTTTTATTATTTCAAGACAGCCTATTTTAGAAGCTACACCATGCTTAGAAGCAAGACTTCGATTCAGAGCTTTAAGAAGCTGCTTGGCTCTTCAGAAACTCTGTGTGTGTGTGTTTTTCCCATAGTCTTCACTTTTGAAAGAAGCCTTAAGAAAAGCTGCATTTGAAGAGGAAGGGAGTACCGGACGCGAGAGAAAAGAGAAATGGTGTTTTATTGAGCGTTTTTTTTTTTTTTTTATTACCACTCTGGGAACCAAAAAAGGGATGACATCTATCAAATAAGTCTCCCTCAAAAAAATCTTTAGATCAAACTTTAATGAGAAAGAAAGCGTGGGGGGGGGGGGGACGTTCACCCAGATCGTGTGTTATGCACACAATTCTGTATCTTTTCCTAACTCATTAATATGCTCATGGTTCTTAACTTTAGTATTTGAATTAAATGCCCAGGAGCCTTGAATGACATTCACTCACCCATTAAAGGACATATAGATCAATTACGTGGCATTGATGAAATCCTTGATATGATCTGTGACCCTTTAACTAACGACATTTCCTCTAAAGTGACAAAATCACAACAAAACATAAAAAAAGAGCGCCTCATTACAAAGGAACCTGCCATACATTATTTAAATCTTTCCCTCTGAGAGCGGGAGCTAGAATGCATACTGAGTAACTGCTACTCAACATGAAATGACT
The DNA here is from genome assembly GCF_009834535.1 of Camelus ferus. NCBI lineage: Eukaryota > Metazoa > Chordata > Mammalia > Artiodactyla > Camelidae > Camelus > Camelus ferus. The sequence goes on along the minus strand of NC_045704.1, from coordinate 69,782,152 downwards.
CTTTTCCATGAACTCAGAGTACTGATTTCTGACTGGTCATTATGGGAAAAACAAATACCATCTGCAAATAATAATTAGAATGTAATACTATTTAAGCTTCCAAAAAGAACATAAAATATGTATATAGAGGCTCTGAAACTAATAAAAGTATAATGCAGATTACTTCAAAGCATTTCACATCTGTATTGCTCAACCACTAATAAAATGAAACAATGTTAAATCCACTTTCTTAAGTCCTATTAAAAAAATCTCTATGTTGAATCAAGAATGGTTCAGCCTGTTTGAAGTGACAGCCTGGTTTGGGAAAACTGCACTTTACTGCTCTTCTATCGATTTTTAGCAAATTTAAATCTGTCACTATCTGCTGATTTTGCTTATCCTTGAGTTTAAAACGTCCATAGTATTTACATAGCACTGAAGAATTACTGTTTCGATGTATTGTGTTTTTAATGCAGCTCTATTTTTGTGCTGTGTATAGCTAGCTTGCTACCAAGAGGACACTTTGATGTCACCCTCCTTTGTAGCATACAATGAAATCTCGTACTTATCTTTAATCAGCAATGGCATATTGACTGAGAAATAAAACCATTTCTCATTTCTTTCCTTTACTCCCTCTTTTTTTTTTTCCCTCAGTGATCAGTGTTTCAATTACTCTGTGTTTGTAGTTTTCCATAAAACTCATACTTAATATTACTGGGTAGTTCAATACTTTAAAATTATTTGCAGACAAATAGAGCGTCATCTTCAAATCAGCCCAAGCAGGTATATCAAAGTTTTAGTTTCTTAGTTCGCTTAGTGGCGAAAATTCCACCCAAAGATAAATACAGTATTTAGTTTCTGTTACCCATAAAAGCCACATACATAAAATACACATAAAAATCAGATCACAAGGCATTTGTTGAACGCTCCTCGCATCAATGATGCTTCATTTCCCTATAATTTTGCAAATGATTTATTCAGAAGATGGGCTTGGGGGATGTTTAAATATCTTGGTAAACAGTTAATGCACATCAGCCAGTATAAAAACCAGATTTTTTTCCTAACTCCTGTTGAATCTGATTCTTTTCCTATATATAGGAAATATGCATTACCAAGCAAAATATACATTACCAAACAAAAGCTATAGACTTAGTCACTAAGCACCCATTAAAAATGTAGTGGCCGCGTGTGATGAAAGTCAGGTCACTGCGGCAAAAATGAAATTTGCATTCTTCATGCAAGTCCACCTGCACATGCAGCTCTCAGTGGCACAACTATCGGGGCGAGCCATAATTTTACTGTAATCATGAAAACATATTTATGGGGCTATTATTTAGGCATTTATAAAAATTTCCATTTTCCTGATATTGTAACTAAAAACCATAATATTTTGCCTACCATTTGAATTTACTCTGGAGATTTAAAAATTATTTTAAATCTTGGCTTGTCCCCTGATAAATTCATTTCTGTGCGTTTGCTTTGTCATTGCTTCTAACGTGAAATCTTCCAGGCCACACTGCTGACTTGAATTTTTGACTCAGCTCAATTAAGAAAGAAACAGAGATGAAGGAGTAGAAATCAGGGTGCATTAAATGCCTATCATTTTTTCATTCATTCACCATTCTTTTCAACTTGCTCCTTTTGTGTACGGATCACTGCGCTATCGCTTGCCTGCTGCTGGGTAAACTTCATACATGTTAACTCGATGCAATTCATTCATAAACATTTTCCAAGCCTATCTTTATTTAATGAAAAAGTGCTGAAATAAAGATGTTAGCTGTGGTGTTTACTGTGAATAAAAATCATCTCATAACATCACTGTTCTTCCTCAGACCTCTGTTACCAGGACCAGAATGAGCTATTATGCCTATTTCTAAGTGATTCCTGTCCTAGGACCATTCTTCCATGTCTGTAGTGACCAGCTTGGTGGCAATAAAACAAAACATAATAATTGTTAGTACTAAGGTGAAGACCCTTAAACAACTCTAAGACTAGCTTTGAAATACCCTAAATGAAATTAATAACCTCCTATTAGTTTCCAAACATTACAGATTCAAGTTCTCCAAAGTCAATATTGTTTATAAAAATCATCTCCACAGGAAAACATTAATTTTATAGTATATTTAGTAAATTATAACAGTCTTGTTCTGTATGATTTTAGAATTATTTCTTAGCTATTATTTTCACACCTTCCTTGGGATTTTAGAAAAACTCTCAACTTACCCTTATTGTCTTACACTTGAAAAAGGAAAGTATTGAAAATTTGACTAAACATTAAGCCGTGTGCCTCAATTATTAATAATAATTATACATACCGAGTTATCAAATATACCCCAACTGTCACCCACAAGTCAGTGATGAATGTTTTAGTATACAGGGACCATTTGATAGTGTTTTTCTGTGCTGTCAGACCGGGACACATCAGCTGACGAAGGACATTGTTTTTCTCCACTACCAGGGGCTCAGTCTATTTTTTTAAATAAAATTTTTTGTGGTTATAAAAATAACATCATCTAATTTTATGCAATTTTGAAAACATGTAAAAGTGTAAAGATTGTCAAAGAACACACAGGATGGGTTTCATTTCCTCCTTGAAGGTTGTTATGCATTTTAAATATAGTTAGAGAGATGCAGAAAGAGGTACCAAATATAGGTATGCACTTACACGCGGATACGATTCCGCATACATTTATGCAATCCTGTTTTAATGGTTGTTTCTCAATTGTCCGTTTTTATTTATTTTAAGGCATTTTCCATATTATGAACAGTTTTATAAATAATTGTAACTATTTGTATTCTCTTTTCCTCATCTGGGTGCATAATACTTTATTTACCCAGCTCCACTGTACGGAATGTTGGCGTTGTGCCCATATTTCAGTATTACAAATGTCACCATCAGAAAAAACCTTTCCAATACAAGCTTTAGTCAATATTCTAGCTTTTCCTTATGATAGGTCCCCAGAAATAGAATTCATGGCCTCAAATGATACAAATATTTTAAAGTTTCTAATGCATTTGCCAAATTTATTTTTAGAGGGATTGTCAATTCATTCCCACTGTCTATGTTTTAAAGTGTTGATCTCACTGTACTTATATTGTTTGTGTGTTCCAGTTTCAGTCAAAAGTTTCTAATTTGATAGCCAGGAAGTGGCATCACGCAGTGTTTAAATGTGTATCCCACATCAGCTAAAGAGGAAGCCAGACTGCGTGAAAGATACGGGTTCACAGCAGATGGTGCAGTCCCACAGGTGACCTGACCTGGCAGGAATTTCTCACTAATAAATGTATAACTAGACTTTCAGGTGAAGCTCAGCGCTGGGCAACTCTGGGAATTTTACACAGCACATGCTGTGGACTTGACCTCTAAACAAATGACCACTTTTGAGGTAGGAAAAAAAAAAAAGAACTTCCCAAACCCATAGTCCAGGGTGCACCTCCTTTGTCTTCATGTCTTTAAAATATGGACTTTGTATTAAAATATACTCATCAGTTTATAAATTTATAGATGGAGGAGATTCTTCAGTAGACAAACAGAAACATTATCTATTCATGTGATAATAATTTTTTAGATGTAATAGTGATCATTATCTTTGGAAAATGATTTTCATACAAAATAGCAGTGTTCTGAGCAGCTGCCGAATGATCTGGAAGGAACCTCATGGGACTGCCTTTAAAAAAAAAAAAGCATTATCTGTAACTTTCCTTTCCTTTATATAGCTTTAAGTATAGTGGCTGGTAAGAACATATAACAGTGTCACTAATAATCAGATCAGAAAATCAAAATTATATAAACTTTTGACTCTCATGAACAACAGTTCACTTATCAGTCCATATATTCAGCTATTGGCATCAGTTAATTAAATGGGTGAATGGAGCTGCATTTCTGAAATTAAATTTTGTTACCTAAACTGAACTTATCTTAACAAAAGGTCATTTAAATGAATTCCATATGATGCCACAATAAATTCTTTCAACTTGGTTATTGAATTACAGACAAAACCTTGGACATACCTAGCAAGTTCATAGAAAAGGTACTAGTGTAATTAGCTGATAGTCCAAATCAAGGATCTAAAAAAATAGCAAAGACTGTTGGTCAGATTTAGGAAATATGTTCAATTAGCGCTAGTTACAGAAGAATCATAACTCAGAAATGGAATAATTTATATCAACTCAAAATTGTAAAATGGCTTAATAGGAAATATGAGTTAAAAGTGTTATGGAAATAAAGTTAACTATATATAAATGTATTCATGAGTGAAAGGTATTTTCCTCTGGGCATCTGGAAATTTCTTCTCTAAACAGAACTTCAGAGGTTACACATGAGAAGACAGATCTTCCCCCCTAAATCTACTGGTGCTCAGGATTTAATTAATTATCAATTTGGAAATATCTGAGAGTAAGAACAATTTCTAGATAATGAGTGTTAGTTCCAACTCACCTTATTATTTCTCTAAATGCTATAGAATAATAATAGTATGTATTTCCTAAGTGTTCAATAATTTTGAGACATTTTTATTATGCTTGTATCAATTCAATGTTTGCAATAAAACTAATAAATACTGAATATATTGGGTAAACTTAATACATTATGTGCACAATTATTGAGGATCACTGAAAGTAGTATAAATACGTTAGAGACAGTTGATATATAGGTTCATGGCTTCTGCATTTCAAAATGATGAGGGGAAACGGATCCATCGTGCCCTTGAGAAAAATCCCATTGTTTATCCATTTGACGCACAAAGGCAAAATCAAGGGACACATATGTTGAAACCAACAGTTTTTCCAAAGCTTCTTAGAAGTATGAAGAACTTCAAATAGACTTCAATACGTTCTTCAGAAAAGATTTGATGTTAAACAGTCTTCTTAAGTCATTTTAAGTACAAGAGCTACCGTTAGGATGTCTGAGACAAATAGTTACAGACTGGGTATTTTTCTGTAATTGTGATCCAATTCCACACTGATTGTAAGGTCACAAAAGCTCAAAGGGTATTCCTGGTACATGATGTCAATCTCTAACAGATGAGACCAGCCCTCATGAGTAGATGTTGCAATGCGACTATCTTCAAAATTAAAGAAATTATTATGGAAGTATATAAGCCAGATAATGTGTCAGGAAATACACAAAAGATCATTAATAGAGCAAAGTGAATACAGGAATCAAGTGCTTAAGTGTCACAGGTTACTGACATCACCACCATGACATACAACTTCTTTTTAGACTTCACTTGGGTTTTTAAAAGCTTTTGAAAGAAATACAATTGACCTAATCTATCATGGGTACAGACTCGTGATCCTTTTCTTCTGGAAAACAAGGAAGACTTTTTTTTTTTCTTTAATTTTCCACTATTGGATACTATTTCCAAAGTTTAAGGGCCATAGAACAAATGGAATAGCTTTCATTTTATAGTTCTGTCAACACAACCTAATCACGGTTGTAGAGCTGGTTATTCTTTAACTTCTCTTACACTCTTGGGGCCCTCTGCCCTTCAAGACATAAAAAGAGAAAACGAAGCTGCATTGGGGTAGAAGAGATTAAAGCTACATATAACAATTTCTAGACAGGAGGAGTTGTTAAATTTTGAACACACTGAGGGAAACTGGTAAATCTCTCTCTCTCTCACCATCTCTCATCCTCACCTCTCTAATCGCTTCAAAGACATTTGTTTCTAAAGCTAAACTGGTTGGCATGCTTAATTCTGTTTCAGATATTGTCATTATTATACCCAAGTTAGATGAGAAACATTATATTTTAAACTAAAAAATAAAAGATATTTAAAATCAAATAGATCAAGTGGTGCCGATATGCCGCCTTACTCTTCCAAACCATTAATAATTACCTTATAAAAAACTGCTCAGAAATCCAATTCACTACTTTGAACCACGTGTTTTTAATTGAAAATTTCGGGGGCAAAAAGGAAAACCCACATCACCACAAACAGATTCACATTTGCTAATCGCATTTATTTGAGACGGAGCTCAAATGCTCCCTTCCCACCATCTGCACCATTGGGACATTGGAAGTATCCAATCCAATGGAAAGCTTAGATAAACAAAGACAGAAATAACTCCTGCTAAAGTTTAAGCTTAAAGAAACAGGGGGGGAAAAGTGGAACACGTAGTCTTCTTCTTTTTTTTTTTTTTTAATATCTTTTTATGGGAGGACGTAATTAGGCTATTTATGTATTTCTTGATGGAGGTACTTAAGCCCGGGACGTTCTGCATGCTAAGCAGGCACTCTGCCACTGAGCTATACCCTGCCCTCCTTGAACATGTTGTCTTTTTAATGTTATCATTTCTTCCAAATTGAACGTAGTGCCCTGCTACACCCTGTCATGTGCCAATGGCCTGCGGGCGTGGCGCGACAGGGATGCCTGCAGCCCTCGGGGCTTCTGGGTTGGGCCTGTGGCCGGGGCCTTCCCCAGCTTTCAGTCTCTGCTGGAAGATGGCTTCTCTTTTTCACCCTGTTGTGCTGTACAAATACTGCTTTCAATGAGTGCTAGGATGTGGGAAAATGTACGAAACGCTGCTGCACAGTATCCACGGTAGATGGTGATGCCGGTGGTGGAGTTGAGACTTACCCTAATTACAATGATAAATACGTAAGTGTGGGGCTCATAAAACCCCTGGAAGGAAGAGAGGTAACTTCTCTTTTTAATCTACTAGTGTTTTAAAATAGTGTTCGATGCAATCATCTTCAAAAGATCCCAGGTAAAATGTGAGCTGTAAAGGAACCTACTAAATGCTTTAACTCTCTTATACTTACAGCGTGGTGATTAGCACAGATCTCCCTCCCTCTGATAAATAAAACAAAAGGGATATTTATTCTGATACCCTGGTTTTCTACTTTCATAAGTCCACTGCACCACTCAATGGACTTGTAGACCATTGCTAATAAAGACCATTTTCTCCATGTTCTGTATTTACAACCACAAGTGGAATTTCAGGGAAATTCCAAAAGGAAAGTAGTTCATTTGCTTTCTGGTGGATGTATTGTCTACGTAAGAGTCCATGCTTCTTAATTCCCATTTAATGACCAAGATATTTCTTCTGGTCTTTGGAAATACAGCCACAATAATCACCATGTCGTTCTTGGCTTTTGTTGAAAATTCATTTTCCAAAGCATCCACACCTATGAAACTGTTTTGTCTAAAGACAAAACTCAAAAACCTTCATGCTTATTATTTTGTTTTCAGTTTTTGTATGTACAGAGTTCTATTTTTAAATGGAACTTATTTCAATACGGTCTTTTATTGCCTTTAGATTTCATTTAGCAGACTTTGCCTTTAAAAGATTTTCCTTGTGAAAATGTAGCAATTTAATTTTAATGTTACTACAGAGAAATGAAATACCAAGAAATCTAAGTCTTGACAACCACACAGGATTTTTAAAAAATAGCAGAGTAGAAAACATGGCCTGTCTCAAGGCCATCATTTAAACTCCTCACATTTCATAGAAACATTAGGTGTACTAAAAAGTTGTCAATGTTTGAAAACACTTTCATTATCATAAATACATATTTGCAAGTCATCTTAGCTATCTCAGATCTCTGTTTCTTAACATCCTCTAAATTGCAGATAAACGACACAGTCATTTTAACATATAGATATTAAATGCTGGTCAATGTAACACTGTTTTGCAACTCACTGAATTTCACAGCCTGTGAGGTAAGAATTATTCTCCCTACTTTCCTCCCCACCATCTGGATTCTATAGCTTGAAATATTTGTAGGGTTATCAAGGAGGGCAGAAAAATGCCAGCTCAAAGGATAAAAATAAGAAATACAATGTATTTTTACTTAAAATGTCAAGGTAGTCAGAGACTAAAGCCCAGGCGTACAGTGAACTCCTTCGTCAAGACATAAACGGGTTTCACTGGGTGAGATGCTGTGCCTGATAAAACGGATCCAACTGTTACACTTTCCGTTTTCAGTCAGACCAAAAAACCTGGACACTTATTTTTAACAAGGATAATGATGGCTCTTTGGGGATGATGATTTTCAGTTTGCATAAGAGCCAAGTGGCTATGAAAACAGCTCTTAACTGGAGAGTTCTGAAGACAAGTGTGGTGAGATGGGACGGATCACTGCAAAGAATGCGGAGATTATGTGTGTTACTGCTGTATCTCCAACGCCTAGAACTGTACCTGGTACATAGCAGGTGTTCAATAAACGGTTACTAAGTGAATAAGCAGACTAGCAGGCTAGAGAATGATTTCCCTTAGAATCCTTTGAAATTGGTCATAACTCCAGATCTGATGACACCAGACCCAGGCACTTGTCCCCAAGCTCCTCCTGTCTGCATTTGGGTACATCTCAAGTCAATTATCTGCATCTACACATGTGTACACTAGGACCTCCACCAGAATCACGGTTCCTCAAACTTCATGGAAGGGAATAAATTTAGGGTCACACAGCCCAACTTCCCACCCTGAGCAGCCATCTAGTCTCCAGATACTAACTTTCCCAAAGCTGCCTGAAATGAGAAGCAATTAGAGCAATTATTAAAAAAAAAAAAAAAAAAAAAGATTCTCAAGTTTTCCTTTGGAAATTCTGACTCCAGAAATCTTCATTTTAAAAACACAACTCAGATAATTTTTAACAACAGGCCAATGGGTTTAGAGCTTTCCTAAAGCATCCACCTGCATTTTCAAACAATTCCATTAAAAGCCTCTATGAACTAACACTCCTGCCCAAATTTTAGCACAAGTGGACTACAATAGCCACCTTCATCTATTCAGTCATACCGACTTTATTCAGTAACATTTAATGAACATCATATGTGGAAGCACTTCAGGGAGGAAAATGAAAAGATAGGACTTTTCATACGCTCCTGGAATCAAGTCTAGGTAAAATAACACGGGAATCGAGACTCACTGAGACTTGAAGGGCAGGCCCTGAAGAGTTCTGAGTGTGAATGTGACATAACCAGATTTGAGTGTTGGAAATGTCACTTTGGAAATGAAGTCAGACATAGAGTGGGTGGGGACATTTGACTTATGTCAAGCAAGCAGTAAGAAGGTTATTTCTGGAGTCCAACCAAGACAGGAAGAGAACGTGGACCAGAACAAAAGCAGTCCAGTTAGAAGCACCACACAGGACTGTTTCGATCCAGTTTCAGCAAAGAATATTAAACTGAGACGATCAGCCACATTGAAAGTCATATTTATAAAATAAATAAGTAGGTATCAGCAAGATCTACTATTGATGAGTTACGCTATTCACTCCTTCAAAAATATTAATCAAGAACCTCTGCACTTGTGGTCAGGATGGAAATCCAAGGGCATAGACAGTGACTCTGAGTTCCCTTAGAATCCTTTGAAATTGGTCAAAACTCCCCAGATCTGGTGACACTGGACCCGGTCACTTGTCTCCAGACTCATCCTATGCAGAGACAATATAGTAACATAGTATTTAAAAGAAGGGCTATAATGCTATTATTAAAAAGTACCATGACATTAGGGAAGGGGTGCATTTAATGTTTTAGAGAATATTTATATGCAGACATACTAAATAAACAATCCTTTCATAAACTGTTATTTCTTGAACAGTCTTCTGTAAATTATGGAATGACTTCATACATTTATTTACAATCCATTCTCTTTGAAAAGGAGTGGTGGGTGGCAGGGTGATACTCCTGGTCACAGTAAACAAGGAGAGGCATACGACTCCAACAGAAGAATTAAATCCATAAAAAGTACAGAAGACTTCCCAGAACATTATTTACAAAAATCACCATGTTGTGGATCAAACTTCTATTTAAAATTGCTTTTCAGTATTACTCTACTGAGGCTTCCTACTTAATGAGATGTCTGGCAGGGAAGATTTGGAGAACATTTATTTAAAATGCCAGAACTGCTTTCCACTTTGCAAAAAGCTTTGAAAGTGGCAACACATTTGCAAGACATCATTGTCAAATTTCCCCTAAAGGAACAAGTGAATAGATGGTAAGAGTTCCGTGAATCAGATTGTCAATGTCGAGCTTATGCTACTGAATTTCCACGAGCATGTTCCTAATTTCGCAATCACTTCTCCATTACAGGAATGAATTCCACTCTTTGAAGTGAATTCTATACTATTACTTTTACAAATGTTTAATCCCAAATGATCCTTTATCCTATCACCCCTCTTCTTCTATCATTTGTCCCACTCCTAGATAATATGCATATAAGGAATTAAAGCAACTTAAAGATTAGCCAGTCCGACACAAAAGTTGGCAACTTCCTTGGCAACAATCAGAATGCATTCCAAATTGAAACAGAAATAGCATACACTGTCTCCCAGTTTGGATCATCCATTGGGCGAGGCCGTCTTTCTGTGACTTTACCTTCTTCTGACAGATCTGACTGCATTGTAATGGTGTGAGTTTGTTTTCACACCCACATCCTCTATCTTTCTTAACAGAGCATGTGATTTTGGAGGGGACTTACTATGTCTTTTCAATTTTGTATTTACAGAAATCCCTGGCACAAAGTTAGGCTCCCAATAATGTATGATGGATGAACTGACTGACTGACTAAAATGAAGGAGATTTCTTTCTGTCTGACCATTTGTATTGGGCTTCTGCTCTTTTATTTATATCAGTTATTCAATTATTGGATTGGGATAAAATCTGATTTGAAATTCTTTAAATTTATGTGATGTGAAAGCCTCAATAAACATATAAATACTGTATTAAATTTTTTTCATTCTAAAAATGAACAAATCTATTAATTGGTTCTGAAATTCATGAATTTTTTAATAGATAATATTTATCTGAGCACTAGCACATGCCTGGAATATTTTTTCAAACAGGAAGGAAAAAATTATCCGCTATAAGCTTGAAAAACTGTCATGAACAAAAAATAGTAACCAGAGTGAAAATATGTGAAGGTAAGAAGAAAACAGTCACTGACTTCCAGAAGTAATACAATTACTCAGTAATCCCTTTCCAGTATTCATCCATTTGTTCAACTGCATTGTCTTCCAATATTCTCCGGAGGGTAATTAGGTAAATACTTAGCATTCTCACAATAATAATAATAAAAAGGTGTTCTGCTGCTCAGAGAAAATAAACAATCTAACAAGGGAAAGAATACTGAAGAAAAGAATAGTCATGCCAGATCTAAGGGGAGAATGAGCATAAAAGAAGCAAATAACACAGTCAACAAAGATGTCAGAATGTAAATCAGTGGAAAGTATAATTGTACTTTAATCTATAAATAAGACAATAGCTCAAGATAATTTGTACTGTCTCTTCACGATCTCTGTTACCATTTACACTGAAAATAATGAAGTGTTGTCATTTGTATAGGAAGATGGCGCTATGGCGCATCAGTAGCAAATCTACAAAATTGTTTTGTTTGGAGAGTAGAAAGGGTTGGCAGTAAATTCACTCACACTCTCTCCTCTGGTCCTCTTGTGAGCAATGGTGCACGTTGGCAAGTTGAAGTTACAGCTGCAGTCAGAGAGCCTAGAACAAAACAAAGCAAAACAAAACAAAAATTCAGTGAGTGAAAAATCAGATTGTAATTAGTGCATGGGGGAGACTGAATACCCTAACCTGACATATTAGCACCGAGTCCTGAACAACTAAGCTTAAGTACCCATATGGTGTTGAATAATGCAATTGCATTTAATCCAAATTTTAAAATAAAGTGGTGTTGTTACACCTTGATGAATTTCAGAGAACAGCCCCAATTCCTACTGTACAGCCTTCAGCCTGCGTATTATAGAGAGAATGTCCGGCGTCACTTAATACTATAACTATGAGAAAACAAGAGGAAAACGCTGTGTACATCTCAGCCTTTCTTGGTGGGAAAACACAACCCAAGAAATGTTTTTGGTGGCTGGCTCAAATGGGCTAGCCCAGTCACTGACAGGTGAGTCTGGTGTTCCCACAAAACAAATAAGTGGGGATCATTACATTTCGTTGACTGAATGCCTCTGGTGGAATGTGGTAAGGAGGTATCGGCCAGTGCAGGCTTTGTAGCCAAGCACAAAGAGGAACTGTCTCTGACTCGGAAACCACCGTAGGCTATGTGCTGCCCAAGTTCTTACATGCTGCTCTTAGTCCTAACAATAGAATTGTGTGGTATTATCTTCATTTTCTAGGTAAGAAACTAAATCTTGGGGTAAAAAAAACTTGTCCAGGGTCAAAGATAGTGAAAGCTTCAGAATATGACCACAAAGACTTAACTCCATGATCATTTTTTTATTTAAAATAAAGATAATATAAATAAAATCGAACAATGTGATAGAATTCATATAATTTGTGTTATTTGAATACGAACCAATGGATATAACTATTTGACCCCCAAAACCCAAGTGGAGAAAATAGATTTTCAGATAACCATAATTTGTAGGGTTTATAGACACATGACACATTGACAGAAATACCCTATTTTCTCAGTTATTGTAATTTTATCTTAAAGACTTTGCTAGACTGGCAGAATTCCTGGGTAGTGACAGCATTCCAGTGATGCTAATGTTTTAAGAGATGGTTATAACACAGAAACTAAACATCTGTTAGGCTAAAAATAAAGGCATTTCTTTCGTTAATTTAGCCAAGACTTTTTAAAATGCCACTATCAGCATGCTTTATCAAGACCCTTCTAAATACAGATAGCCCAGTACACATTGTATTAAACCATACGCTCCAAGCCCAATCAAAGTAATTCTAATTTACCATTCTCTAGGAGGTTTTTCTGTTTGAACAAACTTGGGAACATCATTTTATGTACCAATTAGGTAGAACTGAGAAAGAGTAAAGCTATTTAATATATATATATATGTATATATGCATGCAAACTTTCAAATAATTGATGTGCATATATGTAAGTGAATCATAGTGAAACAATCATTTCAAAAAATGGTTGGATGTTTGGTTTAAAGGCTCTGCAACCCCATGACCTTCTGTGAATTCTACCACCTTGTTTATCATGTTGTATTGTCAGTGCCTTTCTCCCTAACCAGAGTATGAGCTTTGCAAGGTCATAGACTGCATCTTTTTCTCTATGAATCCAGTGTATAAGGCAGTTCTGGCATTCACTGTTTATTTATTGAACAGATAAATAAATAATATAAAGTAAAATAGTAAATTACATATTGGAATCTTTGGTTAATCCATATTTGTATCCGTAAATGTCTTCATAGTGCCCTTGAATGCTTGGAAATACATCTTTAATTCACCCAGGTACAAATTTTGTAGAAGAAAGTTATATTTAATCATGTATAGATGAAATGGAATTATTACTCAAAAGCAACAGGAGCCACCTATAGTGCCCGTGACAGAAGCTGAAAGGAGTTGACTTTCCTTGAATTCTAAGCAATTGTCACCTGCTGGTCCCTGGACAATAATACAAAGCTGGTAAAGTTTGTATTTGAGCTGACCTTCACCCTCCAGTTTTTGAACTTCTCTGACCTTCTGCCTCTGTTCCCAGGCATCCAGAGCCTTTGGGATGTGCTCTGACTGTCAAGACTCTGATGTCTTAGAAAGAGCACAGGCTTTGCCTCCACCCAAACCAGGTAACTGGCTTGGGTGTGAGTTAATTTCTCTGAAACTTAGCCCCCTCCTTGTACATTTAGAATAATAATAATGTTCCTCTGAGGGAAAGGGTGTAGGTCTATGTAAAAGGATGCAAGTGAAAATGTTCTGTAAACTATGAAACACCAAATAGATATTTGATGTTATTTAAAACAGCCTTAAAAGTGGGGAACTTCTAATGTTCTCTCTGCTTTGACGTGTCTATGACCTAAATAACTTCATTCTCTTCCCCTCTCCAAACTCTCATCTCTCGGTACAACTGTTGAGACAGGAAACAATCTGATTGTTGCCCGCATTTATTCACGTTATGCGAAAGTGCTGGATAAACACAAAGCCACCCTAGCTTGTTGATAGTATTAAAGAGAGGATTGTGAATCCAGTTATTCTGGAGGGTGCTGGGGACAAGTCCCACGTTTGTCTGCTCAGACTGCTAATCCCCACCCTGAGACACAAAGGGGTCAGGGAGGTGGCACCAGGAAGCAAAGGCTATTCGTCTCAATTTAAGGCTCGAACGCATAAAAGATGGTAATTTAATTTCCTGAAATGCGCCTGTCTGAAAGTTTAATTAAGAGAAACCAAGACACTAAAATAGTTTTGTATCAACTATATAGATTAGTGGTACTTAACTACTAGATGACTTATGTTTCTATAGTGATTGTTAAAATTATATTTATAAAAGAAACCAAGTGTAACCATCTTAGCAATTCTAGAAAGGCATACTCTAAGAGGTAAAATTAAAATTAGGGAAAATGAGACCATTTATAATGAGTCGTTATGACTCTGAATAACGATGATTATTGGTTCTGCTTAATAAAACTGTCATCTAACACAAAATAGATATTAAGCTAAATTACATTACATTATCACTCCATGATGCTACAAAATTCAATGCAAAGCTTTTTTTTAAAAAAATAAATAAATCCACAAGAAAACAGACCCAGTATTAATCTTTTCTACCTACTTCCAAGTGGTTTTAATTAATAAAGGAATCCATGTAAAGAATTTTTAAAAATCAGATGCTGTAAAATGCTGCTTTTTGCTATAGCTGTTGACCAACCATTCGTTATTTGTGTATTTTTTCAAAGGATCTAGATTTGACATAACATTTCATGAGGCCAGAATTGGCCTTTCTCAAAATTTTGCTCCTGTTATCCTGCTGCATCCTTCCTGTCCTGTTTCCACCGTCCCCTCCGCTGACTGAATCTTGTATCGATACCATTTCTCAATCTGATTGCACTCAGGTAATATTTCTTTTAAAGATGCTTTCTGTGCTCCAAGAATCAAAATCAAACATGTGAAAATACAGATTTCTAGATATTTTTCAAGACTTACTGAATCAGAAACTCTGTGGCTAGCCCTCTGAATCTGCATTTTAACGTTCTCCCAAGGTTTTTCTTAGTATCTCTGGTTTGAGAACCATTCTACTTGAACTACTGACAACTGGAAAAGACAACCTACTAATGCTAAAATACACTACTGCGAGGTTTAACATTTAGTTGGTGTACATTTAATCCATTTACTGTGAACGTTTATTAAGAGTATACAATTTGCCAGACTGTTAACCAGGTCCTAGGGCTGCTAAGATAATGATACAGCCAATCTCTCACGCATCCTGCAGCTTAATCACAGGGTTTCCCTCTCTGGAACTACTCTCTCAATAGTACAGCAGTATTTATTCAAGACTTAGTATAGAATCTTGCGTTCCCTGCTTCCACAAGCATACACCAAAAAAAGCTTTCAATCCAATAAAACAATACAGTCATTAGAATAAAACAGTAATGGAAAGTATATAAAGTAGACTAGGCACAGATGAGGAGAACATGGGTGAATAGCAAGGACTGGAGCGTGAAAAATGCAGCACAAAGAGAGAGAGAGAAAGACATTAAAGAGAATTTAAGAGACGTGAGGACAAAAAAATCAAGTTCTGAAATATGTCTAATGAGAATGCCAGTAAGAAATAATAACGGAAATAGTTGAAATGATGGCTGAAAAATTTCTTGAACTGAAGACCATGATGAGTCTTCATGTCAAAAAGCTGGATAAAAATTTTTCTAAAATTATGCTTAGTCACTTTGTAGTGGATTGTGGAACATCAGGGACTAAGAGAACATCTTGGAATCAAACAGAGACGAAGGAGAAATACATTTTGCTCCTTATTTTCAAAGGAACAATCAGACGGAGAGCAGACCTCGTCAGCGTTAGGAGAGGCTAGAAGAAAACGGAGTCGTAGCTTCAAAGCGCTGAGGAAATGACATTCAAGAAAGGTAAACATTTACAAGGGAGGGTAGAATAAAAAAGTTTAGAGACAACGACACACAAAGTTTTCTGCCGTCACTTGAAAGACATACTACACGAAAGGCCATATTTCATTAATACATAAATCAATCCTAGAGATTCAAGAAGACACTGTACAAGTAAATGGGTAAAATATACTGTTAAATCTAACTAAGTTTTAGGTAGAAATGACAATCACTTTACAAACACTCACTTTTATTGTTTAAATTAAAACTAAATGAAGGATACTGCAAATCTTTCTTGATAAGAGATTTATAAAAATAGATTGTCTAGGCAATTCTAAAGCTTAAATTAATTTGAGGTGATATCAAGAGTCACTTGAATTAACATTAAATGCATAATTAAAATCAGTTTATTTTCCTTTACATCATCAACTTAATAGCAACTTAAACTCTATGAATTTAAAAACAGATTTTATCTTACTCTCTCTCCCTAAAAGGATGGTTTTCCTTTAAGCAATAATTCATTTTGTTATATAGTTTTGAATATATAAAATATATCAAACATGTAATTGTTAAATGATTAGCTCTTCACAAAGGATAAAGGTCCCTGTCTTAAAAACTATTCTACTTATCAGAGAGAGTCTGGTTTTTCAAGTTACAGACATTAGCTACTATCACAGTAAACAGTGTGGCAAAAAGAAGTGGCTTCTGCGGCAGAAAAAGAGCAACTTGTTTATTATATAATTTAGAAGACTTCTTCTGGAGTTGGACTAGTGTGCTGCAGATTAATAGCTCTCATTTATACTGTAGCTGTATTTCAAAAAAAATCATATGCTCTTTTAATTTTTTTCAGTTAGTGTAGTGATTTCCCCTGAATGCAAGAATCACCACGACAACAACAAATTTTGACAAACAGTTCTCCATAAAGTCAAGGAGGTAAATTCCTTTTTTCTCCTCTAGGACATGTTTGGCCTTGTTTGTAAGAGTTTCTTCGAGAGAACAACAAGGAAATAACATGAACTTTCATATTTAATGAGAAATTCAAAGTATAATCTCAGTTCAGTATTAATCAAACAACATCACCGGCGTGACCGGCATCTGTACACTGTGAACATCCACTGGCAGTTGTCAAACATTTGGTTGGTTTGTTAAATCAGGAAAAAAATAGTTACTCAATTCACTGAAAAAATAATTAATCGAATCATTTCGGTGTGGATAACGCTCTTTAAATCGTTTTGTATGGGGTGTGTGAAAATAAACTGATTAAAGTTTTCTTTTCTCTGCTAATTGCTACAGAAATACAATTTTTGGTCTTTTTCCCTAGATTTTTTTTTTCTTACTACATTTGCATATAATTAAGAAAATGATCCTCTTATTTCTTTCTCCACAATTAATGGGTGCATTCTTCTTCCAGACTCTGTAATCTCATGTCCCTGAGAAGCAACTCTCCGGTTGTGCCACCATGACTTCCATTCCTGGTGCAGGTTGTAATTATGAAACACGAAGACAGAAGCAGCCCTTTTATCTCTCATGCTGCAGCACTGGTTTTTTTTTTTTTTTTCCTTCTGTACAATTAAAAGGCTAGAAATACACTGAAAGTGCCAACAATTAAAAGGAAAACTACTACGAAAAAGTACAAACGTTCTACACATAAAATGTTCAAAAACAGACCCCCGCCCCAAAAAGAAATCCTACTATTAATTGGGCTACACAGAACTGAAGAAAGCAGGTCAGTACAGATACTGGGATCATATCGAATCTTCTTGCAGTAATAATCCAAACACATGAGACATTCTAACATATCTAAGGTAATCCATGGTTTAAAAAAATTAATTTAAGGAAAGAATGAAAAGAAATTCTGGGAAATCTTAATTTGTTACAGTTTTATGTGGACGCTAGAAGCTGAATGGAGCATGAAGAAATAGTTAAGAAAAAGAGAACAGGTTTAGGAATTCCACGGTGATAAAAAGGCACTGCTCAGTTTCATTTGTGAGTGAGTGAGTTATGCATTGTCTCAGAAAACCTGGGTATTCCCAATTCTTAAAAATCAGTGATTGGTATAAATCTTAAAAAGACATTTTCTTCAGATCTGAAATAATGCTGTTTGCAATGTTACTATCTCCTTGTTAAACCTTGGAGCACATGTTCTAACGTGGACCTAAGATCGTAGACTGCCTTATCCGTATGTCATGAAGATACTCGGATACTGTAATCAACTAGTTTATTATTCACTGATATTTGCTTGTAGGAAGGTGATGCTATACATTGCCATAACACAGGAAGCCGGAAAAGTATTCCAAATGCGTTAATAAGAAGGATTCTGCATGAATTGATAAATTTTATCACCTGTAAAGTACTTACCACATCTAGGCACAATAACAATACATTTGCTGCATTATTTGTTCTCACGTTGAGAGAACAAGAGATTAAATTCTAAGCACTGTGGATTTAACTATAAGCAACATTTTCTTAGAGTTGTTAATTTTTTTTTAAGGTACTCATTTGTTTTAGCTGTTTCAAGGTTGTTGTAGTTTTTCTTTTCTGGAAACAGAACATGTGGACTTAGGTCAATTTTGAACATGGGGACTTATTTAGGTCAATTTCAACACAGTAATTCTTCATCTGACAGGTTCTTAGTCGCCTTTATTAAAAACAGATTTTCTAAATAATGGCCATAGTCAAACAAAAAAGTTCATCACATTTAGAAGGTGATTTCTGTTTCACAGTCCGATTGAAACCATATATGATACTCATGACTCATTAAGATGGTCTTTCTTTGTAATAATTTTGTAGTAAATTGTTTACTTATATAAACTTCCAATTTCTGATTTAGTGTATTATTGAAGCATTTTTTTTCTTATCAAATGTAAAAGTCTTTATGAAGACAAGGATAGACTAACTGGAACGACAAGGAATGGTTGCACATGTTGCTGACTGCACAACTCTAGAGGAGCCATTCACATTGTATACTTTGCAGATTTAAGTATTTATTACAACAGTTTTCTGCAGATGTCAGTATGGTGGCTTGTTCTAGTAAAATTAGTTTATTATGACAAATTCCTAAAGATGGACACAAAATATCTTGAAGAAGAGTAACTTTTCTAAATTGCACAACAATGCCATGTGATTTAATGGCTGGCAGCCCTCTTAGCTCAGATTGTTCAGTGGCTGGGCACATAGAAAACACTGGGGAAATGCTTGGATGGTCAATGAAGATAATTTTTTTTAACTTATTGAAGTATAGTTGACTTACAGTACTATACCAGTTTCAGGTACAACATAGTGATTTGATATTTTTATAGATTAAACTCCTTTAAAAGTTATTATAAAATATTGGCCATGTTTCCTGTTCTGTACACTACATTTTGGTATCTTATTTATTTTATACATAGTAGTTTGTGTCTTTTAATCCCCTTCCTCCATTTTGCCCCTCCCCTGACCCCTCTCCCTGCTGGTAAACTCTAGTTTGTTCTCTGTATCTGGGAGTCTGTTTCTGTTTTGCTATATTCATTCTTTAACTTTTTAGATGCCACATATCAGTGAAAATATACAGTATTTGTCTTTCTCTGTTTGACTTATTTCACCAAGCATAACACCCTCCAGGTCTGTCCATGTTGCTGCACATGGTAAAATGTCATTGTTTTTTATGGCTGAGTAACATTTCGTTGTATATATATTTATACATGACATCTTCTTTAGACACTTAGGTTGCTTCCCTATCTTGGCAATCAACGAAGATGACTTGAGTACAAGGGGTTTAACAACAATAATTAAAGTTTACTGAGTTCTTATATATAGTATTATATTTAATATGTAGGTTATTTCATTGTGGCTAATTTGCATATAACTAAATAAATCCACTGAATGTAAACAAGTCTTAAGTGTAATCTGACTGAGCTTTGAAGATATTTTATACCCATTTGTACTATTTGGTTAAATGTAAACTTCATCCTTAACTCTAATTTTCAATCGGTAAATTTCTGAAGTCACCAAGTACAGTTTGCTATTAACTGGGTAGAGCATTAGATAACTGAGTGGATTACTATAAGAAAAATGAGGTTTTTATGGCAGCAAACTCCCCACATAGTGAGATATCTCATCTGATCGCAGGTTGGGAGAAAGATTACCATGCAAATCATTGTTTAAAAAATAAGTTACATGCACTGTCACAGAGGAGTGGTCAAGGAGAGGCAAAAGGCTGATGATGGAGTAATGAGACTGGAATGAAGTGGACACTGTGGACCAAATCCACTTGCAAGGAAGCCGGGATCAGCCTCAAACTGAAGGCCACCTCGGAAGGGAGCCTTTAAAGTAGGTTTTTCCAGTAAGACAAGACAAGTCAGATAAAGTAGGGGCAGCTCCATGAACCATCACTAAAGACCTGAGATTTCTAAAATGTCCTATTCTTATCCTACGGACCTCGATTATGCTCTCAGAACTCACTGTGTTTCCCCTTTCTTAGTATTTGCTATTTTATACTGAAATACATGTTTATAGTTTCTCTCCTTGATAATTATGTTCTCCAGTTCAGAAGAAATACCCCCATATCTAGCACAGAGCCTGGTATCACTGATTCGTTGAATGAGACTGACCTCCTTCACCACACCATCCACAAGCCCCTTTCCACCTTCCCTTAATACCCCGACAGACTCCTTGTAAAGCACTCCCCACTTTGTGTTCAATTATTCATGTGCTCTTTCCCTAATTAGACTGTAAGATCCTTGAGGGAAGCGATTAGATACTATTCACTGTATGATTGTCCTTGACTTGCCTGGCACACAGCAGCATTCCCATTTGATTTTTCTTTTTTAACACTGAACTATCATTAAGTATTTAAATATTACCAGAAATGCTTCTGCTATAGGTGGGAGTGAGAGGAGAGAAGATGGAATAACATTTGAGACTGGAAAAATAGGGGGAAATTCATTGTTGGGATTAACTGATTAAAAACGAGGGGCCCAGGATGACTGCTGTGTTTCATGTGATGCTAGTATTTGCCAAGGTAATTTGTCTAGCTACACCAGAAGAAAAAATTGGAGAGATAATGGGTTGAGACATCTATGGAACATCCAGGCGTCTAGTAGAGTTAGATACCTGGGTCAGTACTCAAAAAATTGGGAACAAAGACAGATGCATCCATCATGAGAGGCAATAAAGAGTAATAATAATAAGTAACCATTAAGTGCTGGTGTTGTTCTGAGTGCCTTGCATATATTATCCCACTTAATGCTCACATAAACCCTGGGAGACAGGCATAATTATCTCCACTGTATAAATTAGAAGCTGAGACACAGATCTATTAAATGGTTTACCTCAGCTCTCACAGCTCCCAGCCAAGCAGGACTCAAACCCAGACAGTCTACTTCTAAAAACCACACGGTACTAATCCAGTGTGGAGATTCAGATTTCCAGTCCTTCCTTTCCTATCTATCTGCTGTGCAACCTTTGTTATGTTACCTACTCATTCTGTGCCTGTTTTTCAATTTGCAAAATGAAGATAATATTACCTACCTCCAAAAAGTGTTTGGTATACAGTAGCATTCAATCAATGTTAAGTCATTAGGTTTATTAGCTTATCAATGCACGTTGAAACTATGGAGAAAAAGGAGCTTGGGTCAATGTGAGGAATGAGAAATGATCCTTTAAGGGGTGGTAGCTAGACAGGAGTGTACTATGAAGGTTGTGTGATTACCCCAAGAGAAAAGCGAGGCTTTTAGACCTGGGGCCTGGGCAGGATCTGGGAAGCCAGGGGCAGTGCAGGGGGCAGGGGTGTGTGTGTTCCACTTATCAGAAGCACTGTTTGGCACTGAGAGGATAAAACAGGAGCGAAGATGCCAGATCAAAAGCTTGGTATGCCGTCCAGGTGTAAGGTCTATGTAAAGGGATGGAGCAAAGAAAAATGAAAAGGTTCAGCTTAGACGGCAGGGCGCCGAGCCTGGAGAAGCGAGGTAAGCGGGTGGCAGGGTCTTTCTAGGATGCCTGTGACCTGGACCACTGGCCAAAAGACAGCTTTTAAGGACAGTGGTCTTACACGAGCTGAGTGTGGAGAGAACAGTCTAGATGGGAGGAGGGAATGAGGATGAAGCAACATCACAGAGTCAAGGGAGGAAAAAGATGTTGTGAAGACACGGGGAGCCGGGAGGTTTGAGTGAGACCGTATCTTCTCCAGCATGCTCAGCTCAGCTAAACCCCTGCCATGGTTTTATGAGGTAGGTACTTCATTTATCCCCATTTTTTATGGTTGAGGAAAATTAGGCACCATAATTGCTGATATCTTGCCTGGGGTAACACAGCCAGTGAATGCCAGAGCTAGGATGGGAACACAGGCAAGCTGGCTCGAGTCTTCGCTAATAACCATCTGGTACACATTCCTTACTCCTGTCAACTTGGCTCTCTCAGGTGGCTCACGTTATTCCATCCCTTTTATATTCTGACAAGAGATAATCTCTTTATACCACTTCCCCTCCATCTCCACGCCCAACAAGCCTGGGTCGGGGTGGCTGTGGCACATTTAAGTTTTAAAGGAATTTCCCTCTCAAATCTGTATCTAGACTCTTAAGTCCTCCACATAACTCCAAGTGCTTCAGGTTTTTCACAGCCAGTTTCAGAATAATAAGAAACAAAACTAAATGTTTTTCTGCATTTACCTCTATTATCCTGAAATTATTGACAGTTTGGGAGCAGAGTTAGGGTAGAGGAGGGAGGGATGTGGTGCAGGAGGAACTTATTAAGAAAAAGCTTGGTTAGCATTCCAGAGCTAGTTAATGAATTACTGAGTCACCAGGGATGGTGTTAGAAAAAATTACTTTCTAAAACAATAAGGGTTAGATAAATAACACTGCTTGGCTGCTTGGTGATAGCTCAAACGTAAAACATATTTCCAAAATAGGTGTTATATCTGTATTTAAAGAGAGAGCAAGTCAAAATAATGGAATGTGAAAACCTCAGGAAAACTCAGTAATTTATACCTAATTGCTCTTTAAAGCTTAGCGAAAGGAATCAAAACCCCTAGTGAGCTTGAAGGTCTTAACAGGGCCCCAATAACTCCAAAGAGAATCAGTGCTGTTAATGATCACACAAGATGTATTAAAGATCAGTAAACTCTAGCATTTATAATAGCCTGATATGGAATTACTTCCGTACAAATTAAAGTTGCAATGATAAACAACCAAAACATAACTGAATATTAATTTTGGTTAAACAAATAGATCACTGCATGCATAGAATAAAAGGCCCCGGCATAAATTTGATGCTTTGCTTTCTGGTCTTTTGTAACTCATTCTTTTTGGATGGTGTAATCTCAGATAATTACCTATAGGTTTAAAAATTCTAATTTTCGATTAAAATTAATTCTTTTTTCTATAGATATGTTCCATTAGCTGTAGATCTATTAAATATCAGATTCTGACACGAGAGCCAGTGAAAGGATTCACTTGGGTGGATTTTATTGTTGGGATAAATACAGTATGTGAAAATTTATCTTAAACTAAATTGAAAAGTCAAATTCTCCCAGACTCCTCTTACTCTCTAGCTCGAAAGTTTTTAACTTTGGGCATATTCCAGATCGCCTGGGGAATGTTTAAAAATACTGTTGGACTGAATCCCACCCAGGATAATTAAATCAGCCTCCAGGGGTGGAGCAGGAGTGTTTCTCTAAATCTTCCCTGTGGTTCTAGGGTGAATCCGGGGCTGAGAACCACCGCTCCGGTCTTTTTTATTAGCCTGATATAAGAGAAGTCTATTGCTATTCTGGGATGTTAGAATTTCCAGGATGAAGAGGTGGTGGGTAGGAGCTACTTCATTCATTTATTCATTTACTATGAAAACATGCATGTTGAGGTCCTAGAATAAAGAGTTGCGTGAATGTCTAGGAGACACATAGACAAATAACAAATAACTAAGCTTTAATTCTTAAGAAACTTACAGTCTATTATTAGGCAGAAAGCACAGGGGGAATGTGTCTTAAAAGATACAGAATTTAAAAATAGTGCTAGGTAAGTATATGTGGCCAAACAGTAGACATGATTGAAATTTAAAAATAAGTAACTTAGAATTCTCATAAAATCACTGGAGGTTTCAGAACATGATCAGTTATGTTTTACAAGAAAGAAATGAATATAGAGAGTCAAGTTAAATAATTATTTTGATGTTTTAGATCAAAGTTAAATGAGAGAATAACAGCAAAAGTGAGAATCTGCAGCGGGAAGCAGCTGTTAGGAGAATCGCGGAGGCAGAATCTACACAATTTGTAAACTCAAGACATCTGGTGAGGAGGGTGAGGTGGGGAGTCAGACCCCAGTCAAATACTCCTGTCTGGTTTTCTAGGATTATGGTCTGCTACTCGAGAAATGGGGAAGTGTGTGGTGAGAGGAGAGAGAGGCTTTTGGATGTGCTGGGTTTGAGGTGCCAGTGGCATACCAGTGTGATGTCCAGTAAGCAGCACGAAGTAAGAGAGGGTGATTTGGGAAGAAGCCTCACAGAGATTAAAGTAGGAAGACAAGAACTGCACTCAACAGAAGATTAGAAAAATAAAGAAAACAAAGAAAGCTGATCCTTAGGAAATACCTGCATTCCAGGAGGAAAAAAAGAGATGAAGGCAGAGAAGTAGTCAGAATTAAAAGAAGTCAAGGAAGCCAAGAGAAGTGCATTTTAAGATGAGAGAGATCAATAGTATAAAAAAATCAAAAGGTGATTCAGAATTAATTTTGAGAAAAGGCCATGAGTTTGATAACTAAACAGTCTTGCTGGGGGTGGGTGTAGCTCAGTGGTAGAATGCCTGCTTAGCATGTGCATGATCCTGGGTTCAATCCCTAGCAGCTCCATTAAAAAAGAAAAACAATAAAGAAAAAAATTAAAATAAATAAAGAAAAAAGTCCTTAAAAAAAAAAAGTCTTGCTATCTCTAAGCTGAAAAGTGGCTGAGGAGCAAACTGCGTGATAAACAAGGCAGTACATATTGACCATTCTGTGAAGAATCACAGTCTTTAAAAGAAAGAGATAATTTTTCATTTTCTAAGTTATATGGTTATAATATTTTTTCATTATGGGACTGAATCTAACTGCCTCTTCCCAGAGGAGTTTATGAAAAGGAGGAACTAGTATAAATAAAAGAAAGTAACAGGAGAAGCTAGCTCACTGATTAAAAATCATTTTAGAACCATGATCTCCTCACCACATCTTTTCTTTAAAAGAGTCTTCAGGTGAGATCAGCTAGTCTGGCTTGATTAATATTGAACTTCAACTGGACAGGCAATTAACAGTAAGAGAAAATGATCAGGCTAATACTGTAGGTAGTTTACTTAAATATTGTTAAAAGGTAATGAAAAAAAGCAAAATTAAATAGTTCATACAGGTCAAATACAAACATTTACAAACACATTACAAAGAAAAATGCAAGAAGAAATCATTGTGAATATATAGCATGTGAATATTAAATATAATTTTAATATAAATCATATTTAATTAATAAAAGTATTAAAATAAAATGCTAGAAAAAATGAAGAAAATTTAGTTGTTTAAGACAAATTGAAAGTAAAATAAAATTCTTTGGCTTTATAAATTTGTGATCTTAAGAGGCAAAAGCTTCATTCAGTCTGTTCTGTTGTATCTTTTCTAACTGATCGGTAAGCTCTTGCCACAGCTACATGGTCTGGGAAATGCTGCAGAAGTTATAAACTATTTCTACACATTTGCCTCTAATTCTTTCATTTTCAAATAATTCTACCTCTTGCTTGATAATTTTAAGATCTTTTTATTACCTTTTTTTCTTTTCAGGAGCTGCAGTTTTTAACATTAGGAGAGAACTACAGTTTTGATTTCTTTTGTTTAAACATTTTCAGTTTGTCTTTACGATCTTTAATTTCATTCCATGTACTCAGAAATTCCTGTGCAGAGTCAGCTCTCTCACTTTCAGTACTGTCTTATTTATATGCCTCCAGAGTAGGATGATTCATGCACAGCGAGTTTGCAGCACAGTGATGTGTTTGCTCACTGTATTAGACAGCGACCACTTTAGAATTAGACCATTTTTTGGTGTGCTGTTTTTGTATAAATGGAACAATTAAATAGGTGATTTTAATCTCATAATGAAAAAATTCAGAGAAAAAATAGAACAATATTATGCAAACAAAATTACTGGTATCTTGGTCCTTCAAATTGGTGTCATGTAGTTGAATGTGAAATACCAAAAACCTGTATTAAAATCACTAAATTGCATTGCTAAAAATGTTCTAGTTTTCATGTCTTAAAATAATGGCATTCATACTCGGTGGACTTTTCTAAATGAGGCATGATATTTACCATGGTTCAAATTTACCTAATGCTCTATAATACTCTGTAACTGAATTATTATGACCCTACTGTAAAGTAATAAAATTGCTAAGGTTATAAAGTTGCTTATTAGGGAAAGCAATTCTCTTGCCATTCAGATTTTTGTTCTTTATGTTAGACTGAGATGCCAGATGTCCACAGGGATGTATACTAATATTTTAATAATTATGTTTTTATTCTTTGAATTGTTTATGAGATTTTTAAAAGTTATCAAAGTATTATGTTTTACTTGAAGAAAATTATGTTAAATTATTTTGCACTTCTAACATTTGCATTTAACATGAGACAGTAAATGATACAAATGTAAAAGCAATTCTATTTCAAGTGTTCTAGTTTTAATAATTTAATATCATGCCTTAGATGGGGAAAACTACAAAAAAAATTAAGATTGCCTATTGCAATTTGATTTTCAGAATTTTAAATTTTATTTACTTTCTGTTTTTAAATCCATTTATTCTGACATTTATCCATCTACCTATCTGTTGGTACACCCCCAAATATCCACACACATATACATAGATGTTCTGACTCTGCACTTCTGTTTGAAAGTTTTGTTCTGCCTAGAATAACCTACTTTGTCCTTTCCACCTTTCCAAATCTCATTTATTCTTTAAGATACTGTACAAATCCTGTAATTCTATACATTTTCTTTAATCAATCATAGCATGAAATTCTCTCTCCTCCCTTTGAATATCTTTAGGCTTTAATGTTTATATCATAAATTTATTAAATATGTTCTTCTTTATTACAATTCGCAGAATGTTACACTTAGATATTTTTACTTAACTTTCATTTACAATCAGCTAAATTGTAAAATTACTGAGAACAGGGTGCTTCCTGAGTAAATATCAATTTGATCTCTAATTGCCTTTTGCAAAAACTTGCAAATACAACAAAAACAATCAATTAAATCTCCACTGCCACCACATCTTATATTTTCTGTGGGAAAGTTGTAAGATATATTTGTATAAATATATATGTATATATATTTGTACATAGAGAGTTTAATAACAATGAGATATAGTAACTTAATTCTGATTAGCCTATTACAACTTTTCAAAATTTATCCTCATGTATTATCTTATGACTGATAATTATTTGGGAAGGTGAGTTTCCTTATAGAAGGAAACTGATATTCAGAGGAACACAATTTGACTGCAAAGATTTCATCATTATTTCTTAATTAGTTAGGGGGCACCATAATTAGAACTAGGAGTCTTGTAATACAGTGCGTCTCAAGATATCTGTAATGATAAGTTTACCGCCCACTCTCAATCTGTCACCAACCATTATTTTTGAATAATATAGTATAAATGAATCACTAGAAAAAGAAACAAAAAAGGCATACAAAACACAAATCCAATTTTTTAAAATTATTGGATTCATCAGCCATCAAATGACTTTAGCAAATAGCTGTAAAAGTTCTGACATGGTTATCCTCAGTGTGCTTATCATTTTGGATGGTTAACAAACAGCACATAGACCAGCTCCAGTCTCTGGACCACACTTTGAGTACTGTCTGTGTCAGTCAGGACATATCCCTTCTAAGAGAATCATCCTCATCCAGAACATCTGCCACCTAAGTGGTGATGTTTACTCACAATTGATCTCTGCTTCCCACCATTTACAGCTGACTGGACAGGGACCAAAGGATAGGCTGGCCAGAAATCTCTGAACTGTGGCCAGGCTTGAAAAGAGCTGGGACCATCAGTTTTTCGGTTTTGGGATTGTTTTGTTTTGTTTTGTTTTGTTTTTTTGTCTCTCAACATAGATCTAATAAATGAAAAGAGGATTTTCTATGGCAGCACAAAGTTTCATACATGCCTAAAATACGAGCTAGCAGAAACTCTGAGTAAGCTATGAAAGTTGGATTGGGGCAGAGAAGAAAGAGGAGGAAGTGAAATACAGCTGAGTCATATTAAAAGTGGCTCACTAAAGATTCAAAACCTGCTGATGCTGAGGTACAAAAAGCTGCCGTAACTCTAGAACGGACTTTTAACTCTAATATCTCTAAGCCCCAGGCATGGAACATCATTTTCTTTGAATGTCCCTAAGATACAGATCCCATACTTCTTGTAATGTACGTATGTATCCTAGTTGGCATAAATGGGTCTGAATTACAAAAGAAACTTAGCTTGCCTAAGACACAGTCCAAGGCTCTTCCCACTGTTCCAAATAAGCTCATTTCAGAAACGACAGATGCCGTATTTGAAAGACAGTTGTTAGTGTACATGCCTCTAACTGGCTTTCAGTCTGCAGTGAGATTGTAAACCAAGGGTTGATTTGGTGGAACTTTGTTTGCTACCAAACGTCTACCTCCTATCTACATGTCTACTTTTTAATGTCTTTGTTTCTAATATATTCCTCCCAAAAGATCGCTTAGGACATTTTTTATAGTTAATTAGAGTTAACCTGATTTTTCTCTTAAAATGTATACGAACTATTTTAGTGATGGATGAGCTTCCACAGCTTACCTGTTTGCAGAGCTCTCTAGAACCAGACCTCTGTCTAATGGACCAGGCATGTGCTTTTAGTTTGTATGAACCCAGACACATATCCTGTGTTAGTGGCTTTTGGAATCACCCCAGAAATCAAAGGTGCAGTTTTGAGATTGAGCGCACAGTGATTCTCAAAACATGTTTTATGGCCCTGATGCTTGTTTTTATTTTTTCACATTAATATGTTCAGATTATTCTTAATTCCTTTGCTACATTAAAATAGCATATTTGCTTTGTAATTTTAAAAAAGTATCTTTTAGTATAAAAACAGAAACATAACTTCTTTTATTATTCTCCAATAAATTCTAAATTGTAAATTACTGCTAAATTCAATGGTTTATGTCAGAAGGTAACAATATCGGGTATTAGATTAAACAAGCTCCATGTAATCTTATTGAGCCAGTAGGACACAGAAATAAGAGAAAATGTGTCTGAATCACAGGAGAGAAGGGATGTTGGATGGATCTGTAAAATACTTTATGTTGTAGAATCAGCTGATTGATAGCAACGATTCTCAGAAGGGTTCCGATATTATGCCTTTTAAAAGCTGGAGATTAGTGCAACCATGGTGAACAGCACAGCGACACTCTGGCAAAGAAAAAGGGTCAGGGCTGGCGAAATGTGGCAGGTGTCAAAATAAAAGGTTAGGCTCTGTGCCTGGGGACCCATCTGTCAGATAAAAGTATGATAAGGCAATTAACGTATTTATTTATATTGCTCGTGACAAACCATGCACTCCACAGAAATGGTCAATTTGAACATTCTCGACTGTTCTCTAGAAGTTAGAATTAATATGAAAATAAACCATTCAAGACAAAAAGCAAAATCTAGTAATCAGATGGCTTGTTTATATACAGATATAAAGGTTTGAGGAATTAATTATCTACATTTAAGGATAAAAACTGTTAGATATAACATCTTGACAATATAGTGAATATATTAAGGACCTACAAAACCTATGTTTATGTTGCAAGATAATTTTGGTAGCATCCTTTGTAAGTTTGGCATGCTTATTATTATTCCATTAGGCTAGATTTCATAATCCTCAGAAAAGCTATGAGGAAATAGAAATTTAGAAATCCAAGTTATGTCTTGCATTTTCTTTAAATGTTTTGTTCACAACCTTGTCATTATTAGAGCTTTCATTTTCACTCTGTGACTAATCCTGACTCCTGTTTAATTTGCTTATTATTTATTTAGCTTTCTCACTACTTCTGCTTAACAATCTGTTTAAACTAAAGTATGTTTGGATTCAATATTCATCAGTGATACACTTTTACTACATAAAAATTATCACAAATGTTTTAAAGGTCATGTTATTTTACTAGTCAATAAAAATCAAACCCATAATTATGAGAAAAATGAGATTTATTACAGTTCAATGTTTAATGCAAAAACTGACCCTCCCATATTTTCCCCTGAACAAAATAAAGTTAAAACTCTCAATTGTCATGTTTTAATAAGTGAAGCTCACACCTTATGGTAATACCAAAATTTGAAGAGAAACAACATGTAAGTCTGTAGCATAGTATGTTATATGGAGGGAAAATTCAAGTTATTTAATTACAGGAGGAATAATGCCAATATGACTATATTATTGCCAAGTTGCGCATTCTGTCTGCTAAGCAATGAAATTTAACAAGTAGAGCCATTTGGAATAGGGAAGAGAATCATTTGGCTTTGGAAAGAACAGAGGTCCTATGTTCAATAGATTTATTTTCTTTATGTTGATGCAGCATTTATGCCCTCATCGGTACTTTCAATTTATTAGGATATTGGTTAAACTTTAAGTAGATTTTTCTGCCCAGAATTCCCTTCTAGCCCCTGCCATTACTGCAGCCTTAAACTATCTTCTATTGTTCATATGAAACTTGCTTTTCTACAGTATAACAGCTATGTTAGATTAGAAGTGGAGGAAGGAAAAGGAAATTAAAAGATATAATACATAAACTTTGTTACATGTTCCATTGAATGTTCTGATCCATAACTTACAAGTTATATTTGAAGTTTAACTGTAATTAACCACTACTTAACATCAGACTCACTCATGGCTTCATTTCCTGATTCAGGGTTCAGTGTGGTTCTATTGCCACTTTTATTTCATTTGAACTTCAATTCTCTAAATTAGCTCTGTTTCCTATCTATTGATTTTCATTTGCCTGGATGTATTAGAAAACACATCAGGTCAAAAAAAAAAAGAATACATTCTTATTCACCATTTGGTACAACTCTTCAAAACTCTAGGATATGCTACATAATTAATAGTGATTTCAAGAAATGTCAAGAAAATCATGGTATCACTGAATTTTGCCACAGAGTCACAAGAATAATACGTCAAACAGAAGGTAAGTTTTCTGTTTTATTACTTGACAGTGAAAATTATTCCTTTTAAGTTAGCTCTTTTGCAGCACATATTCTGTCTTTATGTGGGAAGAAAATATATAATGGGGCTCATTTTATAAAAAGAAAAGTCACATTAATTTTTACTTTTATTTTTCTACAGAAGTATATGAAAAAAAATTTTTGCTGGGCATCCACTTCAATTCAGCCACTTGAAAGAAATTATGAAAGTGCTGACGAATGCTAAGATTCTCCTTTGCTCTGGCATAGCGTAAACATGTACTGAGCTAACATTAGAGGTACGCTTTCATAAATTTCCCCTTACCGATCAGATACGAATTCATACCAGTTGCAAAAGTGTTTTCTTTATTTTTCTTATAGCTTAACACCTATAAGAATATTTGGGGGAGAAAAGTTTACTCAGTTGTCATTCTTTCCATCCATGGTAATGGTAAATGGTTTTCACGAATACCTTAATTATTTTAACAAAGGATGAAAATTCTTGGTATAAAACCTGTTACATGAAGTAACCAAGTAAAATTTATTTTTGTTGTGAAAAAAATGCTATCACTTTCAAAAGTTCTACTGTTTACGAATCTTTGAGATGTGTTCCCGTGAAACATCAAATGATGTTATTCATCAGCACAAAATAATGTTGGATCTCACTCATTCTCAAGGCACCATCTGTACCCCCATCTCAGGGACCCTCCATGTTTGTTCTTCCTACAGTTCCTGGCTTGTTTGTTTTTTAATTGATCAACCACTCATACATCGCAAGGTAAGTACTATTTTTATCCCCACTTACAGATGAGGATAGCCTGGTATGAAAAATGGTTAAATAACTCCTAAAATGTGAACCCATCTTATGTTAGTAATTGGACTTCTATTCAACTACCTACTCGCTCAAACAAGGAATGCCAGAATGTTGAAAAACTTAAGAGCAGAAGTATGAAATTTATGCCATAAGGTAAGAAAAAATTTAAAAAACTATACAAAGGGAAAAAAATGCAGTCAATAGGCTGAAACAGCAAAATAGTTTGTTGGGGGCCAAGCATAAGGATATTAAGATGAAAAGTGGCAATGAATATGAATAAGAAGCAACACTAGAAAAATTTATGAAAATTTAAGATAATGGAAAGGAAAGAATAATGGAAATGGGGAGGGAAGAAGCAGACAGTTTTTATTGGCCTCTAACACATGATTATTGAATAATTCTGAGAGAATATTTCCTATATTAGACCAAAACAGAATAAAGAAACATCTATGTTTCTGGGATTAAAGATGTTGTGGACATTCATGATTGTTTGTAATCTGTCAGTTAATAGTTTATTGTATCAGAAAGCATTTCTATTATGACGGCTTAGAGGATGCACTTTGTAGACAACCAGGAGCTCAAATCCTGGCTCTCCGACTTCCTGTTATGTTTCTGATCTTGGCAATGGTGTACCAGAGCCGCCTCCTACTGGTTCATGGTCGCTGACTATGTGCATCTCTTCTCAATGTCACGTTTGCTGACATCACACTGGTAGTTTGAAATCAGCCAGTGGAGACTAGTTACATCACAAATATTGGCAAACACTATAAATTAGGGCTTTTTCCCCCCCATGTGCCAACTTACCAGCACCCCCTGGGACCTTGGGCAAATTCCCTCATCTTTCTGAGCTTTAGGTTTTTTTTTTTTTTTTCTCACCTGAAAAAAAAAAATAGTATGACAGGTCCTCATAATATTCTGCAGACCTTTCAATGAACAATATACTTCACATGATTCCTGGTACCTAGTGTTTAGGACTAAACATCAATAATAATAGCACTCTAGTAATTTAAGTCAGCCTGTTCCACAAAACATCGAACCATCTTGCTTTCCTAACACACTGGAACACATTGCATTTAGTTTATCAAAATTCCAGGACAGGGGGATTTGCAAAAATTATTTTACTGACTTTACAGATGAAATGATTTCTCCTATATGTTACTAGATTTTGTAAAGAAGACAATTGTTAACGCTTGCACAGTAAATTTCTTCTGTATGATTAATTTAAAAAAACTTCTGTTTCCTACAGTGACTCATATAGAAGCTCAAGGGCATCCTTTGGGATTTTAACCCAAGATCCCTAAATTGGATTAAATCCATGGCTTTAGTTCTTCAAAACTTCTTGATAAGTTAGTACAAGGACTGACGCTGGCTATAGACCCCACTGTTTGGAAAGCTCAAACAGAAAATTCTGAGCCAGAGGCCACTATGTCTATCAAGATGACAGGCAGTGTGTATGCCTTGAAACTTTAAAGGTAGGAACAGCAGGAAATGAGGAATTCAGGAAAAGATTAAACAGTTTAGAGATAACTGGCTAGTCTCCTACCTCACAACTCTCTCATCTGGGTAATCTTCAATATGGATTTATTCCTAAGATCCTTGGTTCATTTCTCTGGTCTTGGAACATAATCCTTCATAATATTTTAAGAAAAGTTATACATACACACTTTCCCCTATAGTTCACAAAGTATGAAGACAGTTTTGCTGTTAAAAACATCAAGTTGAATTTTAATGTCCTTTAGTACTTCAAAGACTTTGTAGTAGATCGTCGACAAGGATGGCTAAAAGAGCCCCTCCTATCTCTGTCTGCACACAGCTCTGTGTTGTGACTTTACTGTTCCTCTCGTCAAGAGGTAACGTTTCTCTATTTCTTCCATCCTGGCTTTGTCAAGGGGCTTGCTTGGGCCAGTAAGACAGCAGCAAACATGATGAAAGCGGAGGATTGACAAACACTTGCCCAGCTGGGCTTGCCATCATTGCTGCCCTGAGACTGACGTGTGAATAACCTCGGGCTAGCCTCCTGGAGGATGAGAGGCCGCGTGGGGTGCAGAAGAGTCACACTAGCTAAAGGCCCCTGGACCAACCAAGCTGCTGAACACCAGACACATGAGAGAGGCCATTCGAGATTATTCAGCCTTAGAAGACCTGTCTACTAACTGGGCAACCAATTTATCATCCCACTGAACCATAAGCCAAAAATAGAATAGTTGTTTGAATCGAGGGGTCAGCCAATCTGCAGTCCATGGGCCAAATGAAGCACACCACGTGTTTTTGAAAATAAAGTTTCATTGGAACACGATCACACTCATTTGTTCATGCGCTGTCTAAGGTTGCTTAACACTACAGTGGGATAGTTGAACAGTTGGCAACAAAGACCGTATTGGCTGCAAAGTCTGAAATATTTACTGTCTCCTCTTTCACAGAAAAAAAAAAAAAGAAATTGCTGATCCCTGTTTTAAGCTGTTAAGTTGAGAGGGGCGGGGTTTTTAAGCAGCAATAGAAAAATGATACAGATTTATTTTCAAAAAAATAAGAACATGTCTCATTTCTCACTAACCTAATAAAGCCTTATGCTCATGCAAAAAATACATTTTTGTCAGGGTCAACAATCTCTTTTACGGCAAAAGCAGTACTATTTCCGTTTGCATTTCTAAATACAATTATGGGGATGCTAGCTGTGCACCGATATCTGTTTTTTTCCTTTTTCCCTAGTCATATATTTGGACGTGGACTTATAGCCACTCCGTCAGAGATTATGTTCACAAGTCCCATTCTCAGTTACATGTGACCACAGAACAAGGTTTTCACTCCTGGATTATGAATGGAAATTATGTATGCGTTTATTGGGCTCTCCTCACGTTCTCGGTCCCTTTCCCGTTCCATTTCCCTGGCTGGAAAACCACAGAAACCTGGTTTACCATGCAGACAGGGAGAATGCCCTAGAGAATGGAGGAGATACAATGAAAGAAAACGTAGTCACTTAAAAACTGTGTGGAGCAGAGCCACACCGTCCAACTTGGACCACCAGTTAATGTTGGACTATTAACATGTGAGAGAAATAAACTTACACCTTCTTTAATCTTTAAGCCATTGAATTCTCCTTGAGAGTCTTTTTTTTTTTTTTTTTTTTGTAGCAGGCTCCTCTTATCCTAACTAATACAATAGTTTTATGCATGATACTTTGGTGCCAAAATGGTATAGTTCGTAGAACATTGGATCTAAGGTCAAAAACTCTGGAGTACTTTGATAAACTTTGCCCCAATTTTCTGAATTGGCCAGAGGCTAGTCACTTACAGTAACTGTGATTTTGCTTTCCTAGATAAAAATATACAACTCCACATAGGCTAAGCAGGAATTTTGAAAACTGACCTTTCTAATTCCTATTTCTACCAAGCAAGAGGGCCACGATCACCGGTGATTGCCCTAGGCACGGGCCATTTCAGTCCCAGGAAGTGCTCATATACCAACATAGGGCTTTAGGTAACATAATGGGAAATAATCAAGGTGAGTTTTTGGCACTTGGACAGATCGGGATGGTTTTCCTTGAAAAGACACATATACTCCATTTCAAGGCAATTAGAAGAAAATTGGGGAAGAGGATTTTAGTTCCATTCTGAATATACACTCAGTGATGGCAGCAGCGTGTGTGAGGGGAACTTGTTAAGCACACAAATTCTAGTTCTCTTTCCTCCTCCTCACACTCTCAGAGGTTAAGTTTCAGTAGGACCAGGGGCGTTGCCTATAATCTCCATATTTAAATACCACCCTCAGTGATTCTATGACAGCAGGTCAGTGACTCTTCTTTGGAAACCACAGGCATAGCACAAATTATATGAACATATTAAGACTCAGCTCCAGGAAGTGCAGAAATCTAGATGCGGCAAATAAATTCTGGAGTATAAGAGTAAAAATCAAGGTTTCCAAAAGAAATCTTCTAGGCTTTTAATATTCTTTTATGAATGATTTTGTTGAAAAACAAATAAGGAAGAATTACCAAATACAACAGTAAAAATGAAATTGGCCCATTTTGCCTGTGAACTTCCTACTCAGCATCCAGAGCCAGTTTAAAAGTAATCACCTTTGGAAGTTACACTGGGCGTCTCTGCCATGTGCTTTCATCATACGCCATAATTTCTGGATCAGACCCAGGATTGCGCTGAGTTTTAGTTATCTAGTCGCATGTCTTCCCTGATGGACTAAATACTCTTTAAGGAAAGAAACTGTCTCTCTCTCGCTCACCAAATTATCCCCAGAGCTTGTAGGATGCCAGGAATATGCCAAGTGTTTAACCAAAATTTACTGAAGGACTGAATTTCTGGATGGAAAACAGCAGGTTGATTTTACCAACATGGGAAACAGACACAAACAGTAACAAGACCAGGTGGAAATCGCTTAACGGGTGTGAGTGTATCAGACAGATCATCACTTAAGCAATACAAGCGCATCAGAGCTATATTCAGAAGACAATGCTGGGTCATGATGCCTTGAGGACATTCTAGTTTGGAGAAGGGAACAGATTTTAGTGCAGGGCCAAGGGCTGGAGATAAACCATTATGGATCCTAATTGTTCGTAAGAACAATCTCCCTGCAAGAACTGTCACAGCTTCGGGGAAGGGAGTGAGTCACTGTGATTTTCTGTTCTGTTATTCTATAATCACTGTGTTTATTCTTCTATGTTATTAAATATTCTTTTGGATAACGTTGCGGATGGTGTGCTTGTGAGGAGTGGAGCTGACATTTGGATTTCCCAGCTATCAGAGAAGTAGTCATTCTAGATATAAGAATCCGAACTTGAGCAAGCAAACAATCACACAAGTGAAAAGCAGAATCTAAACAAAAGTCAAACTGATAGAAGCAGAGAGTGAAATGGCGGTTGCCAGAAGCTGGGTGGTGGCGGAGATGGGGAGATGTTGGTCCAAGGGCACAAACTTTACGTTATAAGTTGAATAAATCCTAATGTACAGCATGGTGACTATAGTTAATAACACTGTTATGGTATACTTGAAATTTGCTAATAGAGTAGACCTTAAGTGTTCTCACTATGAAAAGCAAAAACGGTAACTATGTGAGATGACAGATGTATTAATTAGCTTGACTATGGTAATCATTTTACAATGGATAGCAAATCATTACATCTTACACCTTAAATATGTACAATTTTATTTGTCGATTATAACTCACTAAAGGCAGGGTGGGGGAGCACAGCTGACTTAAAACATACTCATCTCTCCAGGTGATGTTTCTGACAGACTCGTTTAAACGTAAGCAAAATATATTATTAGTTTGCTTCAGAATTCAGGTTTTAAAGTTCTGTGTATGCCAGAGAAAAAATGAAGGACACTACTACATTAGAGGAGAAGCGGAAAGAGCTTGTGAAAACAGTACAAATGCAGGCTGAAAAGCGGGCAAGCCGGTCCCAGCAAGCCGCCAGCCAGCTGCATGAACTGGAAAAAGTCACTTAACCTTTTCTCTACCTGGATCTCATTAGTAAAATTAGGAGGCAGGATGAAATAATTTATAAGGTTGCTATTAGCTTTAAAATATTTATGAGTTCAGAGCCTTTAAAAACTTGGTGTCTTCAGCAAAAAACAGCACTGTAAAAAATTTTTTTTCAATATTCCTTTTATCTATAATGGAAACAAGTTAAAAATAATAGCCCTAATGTTCAGAAACCCATTAAATATTTACTGGTTGCTCTCTTGATGACCATTTTGATTCAATATGTATGTATAAATCATCAATATTTTTAAAATTCAAAAATGTGCACAAAGGAATTTTATAGCTTCTCTGATGGCTTTGAACTGCAGCGTGACACACTTTCTTGTTTGGGTAAGTGTTTTTTATGCTTATCATTTGTCAGTAAGCCCTAGAATCTAAGTATAATATTACATAGACATGCTAAGTGCTTAGTTTATCATTATAATTTTCCTCTTGAATTGCAAATTGTGTAACTTTTTTAGAGTTTCCTCATTTATTTTTTAAG
This sequence comes from Camelus ferus, assembly GCF_009834535.1. Taxonomy (NCBI): domain Eukaryota; kingdom Metazoa; phylum Chordata; class Mammalia; order Artiodactyla; family Camelidae; genus Camelus; species Camelus ferus. The sequence continues at coordinate 69,744,453 of NC_045704.1, read as the reverse complement.
TGTTAGTGTCCAGGTAACAACCAAAAAAAAAAAAAAGGAACTTTTCCAAACTACGTGGTGTGCTAATACTGAAAATAAAATGTGTGCTATTTACCTTGAGGGAAATGTAATTAAGGATAAAGAGGAGATATAAATAGATAAGGACATATGTTTATACACAAATAACGTGATAGTACTATTTCATAATTCTGTGCACTTTCCTTACTTTAATTGAATCAATGTCCCTGCTAATTTTTTATTTTTAATACAAAATTATCATTTATTTTTCTTAATAACATATTACTATCTTTTTTTGTATTTTCCCCAAATATATTTATGGAATAATTCTCCGTCCTAGATGTTGTACAGTAAATATTTGTTGATTGATTAACCTTTTCAGTGCTGCTTCCAACACCTCCTTCCCATCCTCAGAGTGACAAACGCTGTCCCTGCCTGCCTCCCCAGCCTTCCACCCCCGCTTCTTCTAGGGGCACGTGAGGCTGTTGTCGCCAATGCGACACAAGACAACATCCTCTCAGAAGATTTTTTTCTTACTTTTCAGACAAAAGGAAGAGATGCCTTTTCATCCAATCTTTGAATAGTCTTTTGAGAAGCTATCTGGAGCTGCTGTAGCCTTGTAAGGCTGGAGAGAGTCACAGACATGTTGAGGAGGGCAGAAAAGACAGATCTGAACTAAGCCTGTGCTACCCCACATCTGTAAAAGAATTCTTGATACATGACATAATACATTTTCCTGATTGTTTAATTCACTTTTAGTTGGGTCTCCTGTTTCTTGCAGCTGAAACTGATTAACACTCATTCCTGTATTTCCAATCTCTATCTATATAAGCATGATCCTCTTATAAAGCCTGCCTAGTCTGAAATCGTGTCAGAGTAAACTAGCACACGAGCACTGTTTCCTTTCAGAAAGAAACCGGTCACAGGTGTTAAGCACTACCCTAACCTATAATAATAATAATGATAGTAACTTACAATTATTGAGCACTTTCAATATAAAGGACATTGTGCTATGAACTTTACAGACAGTATTTTATCTCTACAGCAAACTTCTAAACTTCTAAATTGGGGAATAACATTATCTCTTTTTTAAATGCAGAAAATATGGCAGAGAGATAAGTAACCTGCCAGAGATCCACAGCTAATAAGTGAATTAATGGAAGGTCTGATTACAATCAGCTAGTTGTCATTATGCAATTTCTTACTGTATGCGTGTTTACGGTATGGGGCACACGTGGACTTTTGGCAGCACGTAGGAATAAAATAAAAACAGACTGGCACATCATCTTGGTGTTCTCTACGCTTTTGGGGTATATTACAGCTCTGTGCATGGACTGCACTGATGGTTTGCAGGCACGGGAGTGGGGGCATATAGCCCTATGTGTATAGCATATGTAATTCGAGGAAGAATATTTAAATGACATCTAGCAATGCCGACATTTGTCTACATTAAGAAAAATTTACATGTTCACTGGTAGTTTCAAAGTTATAGGCACACCACTGAACACAATCAGAAAAAAACATGCCAAATTTCCCTGGATATACTATATACCTCCTCTGCACTGAAAAAAATAGCAAAGTGAATTGGAAAGCAGACCACTAAATTGAATAAGAGTTTATCAGTTTAAAAATTACTCTTTTCTTGATTTTGAGAATCGAAGAGACTTAGAATATAAAGTGTGATTTTTTTTTTCCTGAGTTGACCACAATTCAAGATCTATAGTGAATAAAACTTGGTAATAAAATTATTAAATCTCATTTTCCCAAATAATTTTATCAGTAACTAATGATAAACCTTGCTCTACTCAAAAGACATGATATTTAAAACTAATTTTTAATTTCTACATATTTTTTATTATATAGCATTTGATATATAAAAATTAATATATATCAACAAAATATTTGATACATAAAAATCATGAAACATGAAAATAAAATGTCATGAATCTCCCAGTCAGCTCTCTCAGAAAGCAGACTGTCACCCAGGTCACTGAGGCTGTATCTGTGCTTTCCTCCAAATCCCATTCCCCTGCCATTTCCAAAAGATAACTGATCTCTTGAATGTTGGGTTTATTGTTTCTTTGCTTTTTCATAGATTCTATCATAAACATATCTATTTCTAGATTTTGAAGAGTATTATATGACATTATGTGGTTTGCAACTTGCTTTTCTCACTCAAGGCTATGGTTCTTCGATTTATCATGTTTATCATGTAGCTACAATTTGTTCGTTTTCATGGCTCCGTAATATTCCACTGAATGCCTATACGACAATTTTTTAATTCAGTCACTTATCAAAGAATATTTCGCTTTTTTCTAGTTTTTAAAATTGCTATTAGAAATATATTAATTGTATTATCTCTACTTTAAACTACCTCTATATTGGAATTTCTTTCTTTTTAATGTAACAACAATTGAAAGAGGTGACTGGAACTCTCCGTCTATGATTGGGGATTTGTCACTATGCTCTTGTTTCAGCCATTTTTGCTGTATATATGTTTTACATGCTTTATTAGGCACACACAATTTAATTATTTAATTTTTCTGATGAATTTTCTGCCACTATGTATTTAGCCACTTTATTCCTAATTATGCTGTTTTAGTCATTATTATGTTCATTTTATCTTTAATAGAACTACAGTAGATTTTTTATATTAACATTTGCCTACCATATATGTTTCTACACTTCCTTCATCTTTTCCATGTCTTTATGTTTTAGTGGTGGCCATTTGGATGGGGGATTCTAAAAATACCTTTTTAGTTGGTTTAGTCCCTGTTTTAAATAAGCTTTCCTAGAAAAAGGACCTTGAAGCAAAAGCTTATGTGCTACAACTTTCTTGGGGTGCAGTCCTAGAGAAGCAGGAGCGAAGGAAAAACTGATGCCAATAAGGAGTGTATTTCTGAGCAGGTCACAGCTTTGCATCACAGTTGGTTGTTAACTGTTGCAGGAAGTCTCCAGAAGGGCTATATATAGTTATTGCACTTGGAATAGGCCATTGAGGAGAAAGAAAGGAAAACAATTTATTTTTAGGATTTTTCTCTTTTTTCTCCGCCCCACCATGCGGTACCAACTCCCAAATTTCTAGATTGTGTTAGCTGGCTCCTCCAGGTATATACTAGGGAAGACAGAGCTTCCAGGCACCCAGCACAGCCAATAGGCAGATGCAGCATCTTTATGTCAGTCGGTACAATGCGTGGAGGCTTCTAACGTGGCCATGGAGGTGGCAGTACCGGTGGCAGTGTTCAGGGCTTCCGAAACTGTAGAAGGTGTGAGTGTTTGCTAGAACTTCTTTCCCTCCACCCCAGCACTAGAGAGGCATGTGGCCAAGTCCTAAAGATGTAGGTGGTTGAAAGCAGATCTCAGGCAGTGCACAAACTGAGCAGAGCACAGTCCATCCCTGCACCACTTGGATCAGCTTTCAGTCAATCTCACGTCAGGACAGGTGCCCACACTTTTTCCTCTGAAAGCTGAGGTGCAAATCCAGTCTGTTTAGGAGGTAGTGAATTGTAGGAAACTGAAAAACTTACAGAGTTCTAGCAAATCACAGTTACAGTCCTCACTGCTGCAGCCGGTCCAGTGCTATAATTAAAGGATTTAAGGAATAAAAAGTGGAGAGAGTAATAGAAATGCAGAGAGAAAAAAAGACTGGCATTATGCTAGGTTTAGAATACTTAAAACTTGCACGGATTCAGAAATTATACCATGTCTAGTTTTTTCTTATTTTCATCCCCCCTCCCACTAACCAGATGTCAAACATTTTTCACTTATTATGGAATTGATCTTTTTAACATTTACCCCTTTATGAATACTTTTAGAATGAAAAATGCATTTTTTAACTTCTCCTAAATGCGGTGAGAATGGATTTGTTTTGTAATTTCTAAAATTGATTCTACTTATGAGTGGTCCACCATGCAGCAGAATGCCAGTTATATAATGAAGTTTCTCACAATTCTACTTGAATTTCTGAAGGGGCTATGAAGATTAAGCCGCTGTAAAAAAATGTAAAGACAAAACAGAAAGCTGACTGCTCTACACCCAATATAGAGTATATATTTAGTTAAAAATTTACTTTGAAATGTTAACCAGATTTTTCCAGGTACAACTTGATGGGATATAACTTATTAGTAGAAGAGAGAAAAGAAAGATAAATATATTTTAAAATAAGCTTAGTGGAAGGGGGGAGGGGCAACACATTTTACGACAAAAAGATATTCCACACATACGTGGAACTCTTCAAACTTTGGAAGGAACAGAAAGAATAGGAAAACAAGGAAAGAGGACAAAAGAAGTAAAACCACTGGAAAATTCTGTAAAGAATTCCCATGACACTCTGCTTTACAAGGTGACCATGAACGCAAGGCATACTGTGAAAGAGGGACTTCAGCTACCTGAACCTTCTCCCAGAGCAGAGTATCTGAACACATGCTAATTATGTTGATGATAAATGTATGCCTAGAAGGATGCCAGGAAAGTAGTAAGATTTAGAATATCAATAATTGATTTTTGTCGTTGTGGAAAAACCTATTGTTGATACAAAAGTGACAGGACAATTAGAGAAATGATGGCCATATATTAAGCATGATCCCTGTGTGCTAGTTTTGTACCTGCTCCACTGACGCCTCACAGCTTCCCCTTCCAGCTAACTAGGGGATCGAGGGCAGTTCCTGGGTGGAGTTCTGTGAGACAGACCTGATCACAGGAGTAGGGTAAAATTCCTTCACAGATTGTAGAACGTGGAGTAGAGAAACATTAAAAAGTCAAGATCCAAGGGCAAGGCTGGGATCAAGCAAAGCACTCTAGTCACATCTCCATCTGAGGAAGATGGGCTGAGATGTTGAAACTGGGACCAAGTAACAGACCAGAAATCTGTGCCCTTGCTAGACAGGCTTTTGAGAGCATTTCTAGAATCACTGAGCTGGGAGAATTTACCTTAGTCCTGCAGGATGTAGCTGGTTCAAACATTGCCCAACTCTTAAATTAGACTTTTTTTTTTTCTCTTAGGATTTTATTCTTTTTGTCTTCTCTTATTGAAAAAAAAAAAAAGTCATTTCAGTGAGTTTTCTTATCCATACATTTTGATGACTCAAATCTTTATCTGCAGTATCATCTTTCCTGAATTCCAGATCATATTTCCATTTGAGAATCTTACAACTAATTTAGAGGCAAATTCTCTGAAGTTATCTTAGAACCCAACACTTCTTCATCTACTTAAAATCCAGAGCTTTTAATATCATCATCTACCAAATATTCCAAGGGAGAATTATTTTGAGGATTCCTTTACTTTCATGGTCCTCACATTTAGCTGATCACCAGTTACATTTCATGAACATCTCTCAGATCTTTCACTACTTTTTTATTCTGCTGTTTTCAAACGTATCCCAAATCCTAGTCACATTTTGTCTTTAATATTAATTTTTGCCTTCATAATTAGTCTTTCTTCCCTCCAATTCACTATCCATATCAGTCTTTTCTTTCTATGATACCAATATAACTGGATCAAAGTCTGCTTTTGATGATTATTTCCTCTTTATAGGAAAACCGAGGGTAAAGAATCATTTAAATTGCGTAGATAGTATTAAACTGTATGTCTATGCCATATTGATTTACCCATTCTACTGTTGATGAATATTTGGGTTGTTTCCAGCTTTTGGCTAAAGTGAATAGTGCTGTTGTAATGATCAGAACATATGTATATTTCCTAATGTATGTTTTCTTTTTTAGGATTTTATTCTTTTCCTCTTCTCTTGTTGCCAGAAAAGAAGCCATGCCAATGACTTTTCTTAACCATACATTTTGATGACATATTATGTATATATTTTTTGGTGAAAAAAAATATATATATATTCTATTGGGTGTATATCTAATATACATATATGCTGGTAGTGCATATATGCAGCTTTAATAGATACTGTCCAACCACAGTCCAAAGTAGTTGTTAGCAGTTTACATTCACACTAGCACTACTTGGGGTTTCAATTGTACCATATACTCACCAACAGCAACATTGTCCTTATTTTTTTTTTTCCCCATTTAATCCATTCTGGTGGGTAAGTAACGGTATCTTAATCTGGTTTTAGCTTGCACTAACTTGATGATCAATTAAATTAAGCATGTCATCATAGTCATGGGCCATTTGGATGTCGTCCCATGTGAACTGTCTATTCAAATCATTTGTGTATTTTCTCCCTGGACTATATGCTTTTTTCTTATTGATTTGAAGATGTTCTTAGTATATTCTAGATAAAATTGTTTTGTCAGATAACTGTCATCTCTCTCTCTCTCCATATCTATAACTATCATCTATCTATCCATCTATCCATATATATATCCTTTATCATTGTGTCTTGGTTTTGATTCTATTAATGGTGTTTCTGATCAGCGGACATTCTCAATTCTATGTAGTAAAACTTACTTAAATATTATCCAATTAATCATTTTTTCCTTTATGTAAACGTAATGCTGTGTCCCGATGAATAAATCTTTGTCTTTTCCAGCAACAAAAAATCCATTCTGTTTTTTTCTTAATCCTTAATTGTTTTACCTTTAATACTTTGATCTACAGTCCTTCTGACATTTACTTTTCTGTATGGTATGTGGTAGTTGTTGCATTTCTATATAGTAACAATGAAGTCTCTTAAAGAAGAAATAAAGAAAACAGTTCCATTCACAGGAGCGTCAAAAACAATCAAATACTTAGGAATAAATTTAACCAAGGAGGTTAAACTACAAGATTTTGGTAAAAGAAATTGAAGAAGAAACAAAAAATGGAAAGATGCCCATGTTCATGGATTGGAAGAATTCATATCTTAAAATGTTCATACTACTCAAAGCCATCTATATATTCAATGCAATTCCTATCAAAATTCTGATGGCATTTTTCATAGTTATAGAAAAAAACTCTAAAATTTTTATGGAAACAGAAAATGCCAATTCAAAGCAATCCTGAGACGGAAGAATGAAGGTGGAGGCATCACACTTCCTAATTTCAAACTGTATTACAAAGTTACAGTAATCGAAACAGTGTGGTACTGGCATAAAAATAAACACATAAACCAATGGAACAGTATCAAGAGCCCAGGAATAAATACTTGCATATAACAGCCAACTAATATTTGACAAGAGAGCAAGGAATAGTCACTGGAGAAAGAATAGTCTTTTCAGTAAGTGTGCTAAGAAAACTGGATAACTATAAGCAGAAGAAAGAAACTGGACCCCTATCGTACACCGCTCACAAAAAATTAACTCAAAATGATTAAGATTTAAACATAAGACCTGATACTGTAAAACTCCTAGAAGAAAGCATAGGGAGAAAACTATGACATCAGTCTTAATGATTTCAGTAGATATGACATCAGAAGCACAAGCATCAAAAGCAAAAATTGATCAGCTGGACTACTTCAAACTAAAAAGCTCTGCACAGCAAAAGAAATGATCAACAAAATGAAAAGACAACCTATGGAATGGGAGAAAATATTTATAAATCATATATCTGATAAGGAGTTGATATTCAAAATATATGAAAGACTCAAACAACTCAATAGTAAAAAACAATCAATTAAAAATTGGCAGAGGAACTGAATATTCATTTTTCCAAAAAAGACGTACAAATGTCCAACAGGTACAGGGAGAAGTACTAAACCTTATTAATAATCAGAGAAATGAAAATCAAACCACAGTGAGGTATCACCTCACATGTCAGAATGGCTATCATCAGAAAGACAAGAGATAAGTATTGTCAGGGATGTGGAGAAGTTGGAACCCTCCTGCACTGCTGGCTGGTGTGTAAAGGCGTACAGCCAGCATGGAAAATACCATGGATGCTCCTCAAAAAATTAAAAATAGAACCACCATAGAATCCAGCAACCCCACTTCTGGGCATATACCCAAAGGATATGAAAACTGATTTTTGAAGAGATATCTGCACTACTGTGCTCATCACAGGAGTATTCATAATAGTCAACATATGGAAACAAACTAAATGCGAATGACTAATGGAAAGAGATGCAATACACATCTCTCTATATTTCTATCTATCTGTTATCTATCTATCATCTATTTATCTATCTATCTACTGCATATTAATATCACATACACAATGGAAAATTACTCAGCCATGAGAAAGAAGGAAATACTGTCATTTGTGACAACATGAATGGACCGTAAGTGAAATAAGTCAGACAGAGAAAGACAAATACTGCATGATATCACCTATATATGGATTCTAAGAAAACTCAACTTTTAAAATAAGATGAATAAGTTCTGGGGATCTAATATGCAGCACTGATGATTATAGTTAATGATATTGCATTATATACTTGAAAGTTGCTAAGAGAGTAGATTGTAAATGTTCTCACCACAAGAAAAAATGGTAATTATGTGATGTGATGAACAGTGTTAGCTAACGCTACGGTGGTAATCACTTTGCAATATATAAGTGTATCAAATAAACACACTGTACATCTTAAACTTATACAGAAGTATGTGTCAACTATATCTTAATAAATCTGGGGGGAGCTTTTTTTTTTCACGTGGAACCAGCACTCCTAACTCCCCACTCCCTGCTCTGTCATCTTTGTCATATAAATAAGTGTGAGTCTGTTTCTGGATTCGCAACTGTTTCTTGGGCCTGTTACGTTGCCAGTACCATGCTGTTTTCATTCCTGCAGCTTGACAATAAGACACTGTAACTGGCACTGGAAGTTCCTCCACTTTATTCTTCTACAAGATTGTCTTGGCTATTCTGGGACCTTTATATTTTTGCATACATTTTAGAATCAGCTAATCAACCAGAAAAAAAACCCAACTCTTCTTGCATTTTAATTGGAATGCACTGAATCTACAGCTATTTATACGGGGGGAATGGCCATCTTATATACTGTTATATCTTCCAAATTTAGAGCATATTATAGCCTTTAATTTACTTTGGTTTTTAATTTTACTCAACAAAGTTTTCTAGTTTCCAAGATGCAGAGTTAACACATATTCTGTTAGATTTCTTTCTAGATAGTTTGTTTTTTGCTATTTTAAAAGTTATCTTTAACATTTTTATTTTATTTTATATTCTGTACCGGGTATGTAGCTATGCAACTGATCTTTGATATACTGACCTTGTATTTAGTAATCTTGCAAAATTCACTGTCCATTGTTATTTTATAGCTCATTCAACAGTGGCCAGAAGCATATACTCTGTATTATTCCATTATTTGAAACTTACAAAAAATTCTTTTTATATTTATGCATCTTGTCAAGTTTAATTTTTGGTACATATTCAATATGCATTTAAAGATAATGTATATTTCATCGTAACTGTAGGCACTGTCCAATTTATGTCAATAAGTCTTTGCTGTGTTGTTCACATCTATATTCTTAAAATTTTTTGGCTGTTCTATCAGCTATGAATAGTGGTGAGATAAACTCTCTTATGTGCTTGTATTTATTTATTTTACTTGCGTCAACTTTTGCTTATACCCTTCCATCTTCTATCTATTTATCATAATATATATATGGTACGTTATTGGGTGTACACAAATTTATAATTGTACATTCTGTTGTTGGTTTATAAGTATAAAATATTACTTTTTCTGTATGAATTCTTCTAGCCTTAAAATCTAACTTATCTTATATTAATGTAACACCCAGTTTCCTTTTGAATACATCCTTTACGATACATCTTTTCACATCCTTTTACAGTCACTCTTTGTGTCCTTATATTTAGGATATACCCCTAATAAGTTGTATAGTTAAGTTTTATTTTTTCAATCTTTTAGTCAAAATATTTAATTCCTTTTTATTCAATGTGGTTACTGATAGGGGGGTTGATAGATTTGTTTTCTGTATAACCCACCTGTTCTGTATTTTCATGTCCTTTTTAACTTCTTTAGGATTTTTTTTTTCCTAATCTGTTTCCCCACTATTTGTTAGTTCTGTGCTCTTTTTCCTTCTTTTCTGTTATTGCCATAGTTATTAACATATGCATCCTTGACTGTAAATGATTGCTTTTTTACTGCTGAGACAATGCAAGGATCTTGGAATGGTTTGCCTCAATTTATCCCACTCTCCTCTTCTGTGTTATTATTATTTTTTTCTCAGCTTCATTAAAGTACAACTGAGTTATGAATAAAATTGTAAGATATTTAAAGTGTGCGATGTTATGATTTGATACATGCACACATTATGAAAAGATTATCCTCATTGAGTTAATTGTTCTGTTATTATGATACACTTAATTATATATACATTGTCAAGGCCTTAAGACATTACTAGTATTACTTAACATAAATATTCATTTATATTTACTCACATACTTACCTTTTCCTTTCTTAATTAATGTTCCCTTCTGTGATTATTTTCCTGCTGTCTGTAGCCTCTCTATAGTTTTTTTTTCCCTTTTTTTTTTTTAAGCTTATCTGTGCTAGCAACAAATTCTATCAGCATTTATTTTTCTGAAAAACTTCATCTTAGTATTTGGAGGTTATTTTCTCTGGAAATAGGATTCCCTTTAAGCACTTGGGCTACTCTTTCACTGTCTTCTCATTTTATTGTTTTTTAAAGAATGCACTACGGTGGAGGAGGGTATACAGCTCAGTGGTGAGAGTGCATGCCTAGTATGCATGAGGTCCTCGGTTCAATCCCTAATTATCTCTCCTGTCCCCGCAAAGAAGAAAAAAAATGTACTATCAATCTTGTTGCTCTTTTAAGGAAATGCTTTCTTAAAATTTTATTTATTTATTATTGTATTATTTAGTTATTTTATTTTGGCAGGGGAGGGGAGGTAACTAGGTTTATTTATTTTTAGAGGAGGTACTGGGGATTGAACCCAGAATCTCATGCATGCTAAGCATGCGCTCTACAGCTTAAGCTATACCCTCCCCACTAAGGCAATGCTTTTATAATTTTACTTTTGTCTTTAGATTTAGGCAGTTTTACCATCATGTCCTTACATGTGGTTTTGGTAGTACATAGCTTTCCCAGATTTGGAAAACCTTCTGAGCTGTATAGTGGATGTCTTCCATCACCTTTGGAAAATTTGTGGCCATTACGTACTCAAGGGTTTCTGCTCCCTTATTCTTTCTCTGCTCTCCTTATGGGAACCAATCACACGTATATTAGAAATTTTCACTATGTCATACATTTCTCTTATGCTTTTCTGGATTTTTATTTTTTCTGTGCTTTAGTCTGCGTGATTTCATTAACTCACTTTGCAGTTCATTAGCCTTTGTGCAGCTGTGTCTAATCTGCTATTGATCCCTCTTTAAAGTTCTCAATTTATTTTATTTCTCAGATCTAAATTTTCCTTTTATTTTTTACATAATTCACTAGTAAAATTCTTAATATTTTCACATATTTCCCCCTTATCCTCTACTTAGTTTAATATATTAAATATATTTACTCAAAAGCTCTTGCCTGGTAACTTCTAGTATATTTTTATCTGTTATTCTCCTTTTTTCAGTTTTTCATTCTATTTTCTTTGTCTTTTGCATGTCTAGTAATTTACAATTGAATGTCATTTACAAATTTTTGATACTGTCCAGTCACCGTTATGACATTATTTTCCTGAAGAGAAGGTTCGTATTTTCTTTTGCCAGGCAGATAAAAATGAGGACTTGATTTAATCAAGAAGTGAACTAAGTCAAGGTAAGTGGTAACTTTGGTGTGGTTTTTCCTACTTCTGGTTTGCTTCCCTACTGTGTATCTATCTACTGTTTCCAAACTAGATCTTCGTTTGTTCACTTGAGTTGCTTTCCCTAGTAGAGCCAGAAATACTACTTTTGTGTTCCCATTTTGACAAGAGTGCCAAACCACCAGTAAGTTTTTCAGAAACTAACTTCTTAGCTCTCACCTGTGTAGCTTCAGAAACTGGCGAACATCTTGCAGGGAAAACTGGCCACGTGCAAAGGTCAGTTTTCTACCCCTCCTTTCTCCCTAGGCTTTTAGCCCCACAGGTCCCAAATTTCATCTTTTAACCAGGGAGGCTGCCAAATGCTTCCCTATTTTCTCTCTTCTGAGTTCATTCTGCATGAGGAAAGCCTAGATTTTCATATTCTTATCCTGAGCTCGGCGTTGGCAGATACCCTCAGAAAAACCTATCATGGTCTATGAGCTTACTATTCTTAACTCTCCCTCTGTCCAAAATCTTGTGTCTCCCTAGTCCTGCTTGCTTCTGTGTTTCACTGGTACTTTAAACACATATTTTTTTTTAATTAACAGATTTTATTTTTTGAGCAGTTTTAGGTTTACAGGAAAAGTGAGCAGGAAGTACACAGAAGTCACATGCATTTTTAAAATCTTCTTCCATTGTTCTCAACAGGAATGTTGGTTTACTGCAAGATACCCTATCATACCAACAAGTGAATGTACCTCATAAGCGATACTTCTTGAAAGGATCAATGTATCAAAAAAGAAACATTAACTTAATATCTACATACAAGTTCTCCCTATTGTAAACAGTATACTTATATATTTAAATAAAAGACTGGGAAAATATTTTCAGCAACTATAAAAAGGCTGACTATAATTATACAAAGAGCTTATAAGCTGACAATTAGGAGGATACCTCAATAACTAGCTGGATAAAGGTTACGAAAGTTTTAATGAGGAGGTAGATTTAACAGATTAACATTTAACCTGTTAAACTGATTCATTTACCGAAATGCAAATAAAACTAAGTATTTTTTGCCTATTAAATCAGTTCTGATATATGAAAGACTTCGCAGGTATTGGACCCTGTCCCTTAATGCTAGCTGTTGCTCTAAACTGAAAAACAGTGTCTTCAAATCCTGGTGCTACCACTGAGCTGACCACAAGAATTACCACGATCCTGTAATCCCTGCTGCTCTGCTGCAACCCACTAGCGAAAGCTGAGATGTTATTGTCAGAAGAAAATCAAGCCTGAGCCTGCCATATCCTCTTCAACTATGATCTGGTTTGTTCACTCCCCTCCTTGGTGCCCCCTTATAATGAAATGAATTCCCTTATGCTTTCCCTCCTCATCCCTTTTTTCCCTCTCCATAGCAAAGTCCTATTATTCCTAAAATTAAAGTACGTACGGGTTATAACAATATCCACCGTTTTACAAGAGAGTGGTAAAATTGGCAATTTCAAACATTTTCAGCGTCAGAGCAAGCTATTAGGCTGTATTAGGAAAGCAGAAAAATATAATGAAAGCAACAAAATATTCAAAAATAAGAGAATGGTTAGGGAAATTATCAGTTTATATATTTTTACACAGTCAACACATTAATATGTATACTATTTTAGGAAATATTTGGAACATTACAGGTGTACTAAATACGTTAAAATAAAAAAAAATTAAGAACTTAGAGAAAATAAAATTAGAGACAAGCTTAGTACAAAAAACATGCATTGGTTTTATAGAGCTTGGGAGGAAAAACTGGCCTCTGCTTTTTGAGCTTCTTACAAACCAAAGAGGAGAGGAGCAGTCAGTTATTAGAGGAGTGTCTGAAAGATCAAAAGCAAAGCAGCTGATTAAGAGCAATACAATCTGTCCAGAGATCCCACCTAGATACAATAATTAAAAAAAAATCTTTGAGCAATAGACTGCTTTTTCAAAAGCGGTTTTATACAAATCCCTGCTATTTGAAACAATAAACTACATTAAATGGGCCCACTTAGATATACGGGACCTGATAAGATTTTCTTGGCAAAGTCTTAGAATGAACAAAAAGGTGCAGAACAGTGGGAAGAACATCCTCTTTCAGGTTAGGCAGACTAAGCCGTGCCGACACCATTTCAACCATTTAGGTCATGAGACTGAATGAACTACTAACCTCTTTGAATCTCAGTTTCCTCAACTTTGAAAGGCAGTAATTCCTCCTTACAGGGCTGTGAACCTTAAACAGATGAGAAAAAGTAGGTGAAACACTTGGTATATAGAATGTGCTGCAAAAATATTGATTTCCTTCCTTTTTCTTTGCTTTTGGTGATTCATATTTCCAATACATTAAATTGATTTTATTATTATAACAGACTTATGTATTAATTGCTTTATAGACAAAAGTTTTTTGTGGGCTAGAGTCTATCAACTAATTAAAATTAAGGTCCTGATACTTGCGTCAGGTGCTCACTAGGTACTAAGTAATGATAGAAGCTTATGATGATTACTTTTCCTCTGAATCTGTGGTTACATTCTCTCTTTCATACATAACGTAAAGGGCTTGCTACTTCCTTTTTTATTGACTTGTATTTTCTGCAGTTTATCTCTTTTAATGGTCTTTTGAAGAACCAGCATTTACACTTATTTATCATTCTACTGTTTTTTCTCCTTTATAAATTATTAACCTACAATTTTATCCTTATTAATTTTTCCACGCTTTTCTTATGCTCATTTTCAAGAATTATCTCTAGCTTCTTCACTTGAATGATTAATTCATTTATTTTCATTCTTTCTTATTTAATGTAAGACCATTTAAGCATTAAATTTTCTTCCGAGTACAGGTTTGGCAGTATCCCACCAGTTTTAAGCATGCTGTAACTACAGTTTTGATTTCATCTTTTGTCTGAGGTAAGAGAATTTTTTTCTTTGAGATTGGCCAAAGTGGCTGGTTGCCACAGCACCTCAGGATCTGTCACCCCCTTCTTATGTGGTTATATTGTTTTAGCTGAGCACACGGTCACCGATCTGCAGACTACCCCTTCCCAGCTGCTCTGGAAGCTTGGTGCTGCCACGTAGCTTAGTTCCACGAGGAGATGTGAGCGAAAGTGACATAATGGTGAAGTCATGCAAACCCTCACTCTGAAAATGAAAGAGTCTGCCTTCTTCTTCTCAATGCCTGAAATGCAGACCCAAAGGAGAGAGTCACTAAAGCAGCTGACTTGGACCACGACGTGGAAGCAAAAGATTAAGGTGTGTAGAACAAACAGAAGATGCATGGCTTCCTGACACCAGGAACTGCCCTGTCTACCCTGATGGTTAATGACAGAATTGTTTGTGAGACAAAAATAAAAGTTCTGACTCATTTAAGAGCTGTTATTTTGAGTCTGTCAGCAGCTGTAATGATATAAAAACTAAGACAGTTAATAATTTTTATTTCATTGCCTTGTTCATAGGAACATAGAAAGCATAATTTCTGTCCAGAATATGTTGAGATATTTTGGTTGCCTAATAAATGATCAGGTTTTGTAAATATTATATATATTTTGTTAGTTTTCAAAGCTATATAACTGTACGTATGTGTAAGTTTTTCATTATATTTATATTTATATATTATCCAAACTACCTAATTAATCATATTACCACTTTTGATATTATGCTGTATAAAATGCTACTTCTATGGAATATTAATAGGTCCAGATCAAAATAAAAAGTTTAATGGTCACTATATGCTCTGCTTCCTGTCTTTATTATAATGATAAATAAGCAGAATCAGATTCAGGTTATTTGACTCTTGGCTTCCTCAATTTACAAGTTATGTGAACTTGGCAAGTTATTTAATCTCACTTTCCCTCACTTTCCATGTTAGCAAAATAGGGAAAATAATAGTACAGTACTTATATCTTAGGACTGCTTACGAGGATTGTAAGATGAATATATTCTCTACAGAATACTCAGGACAGTGCCTGGTGGAGAGTAAGCATTTTTAAGAATAGTTAGGTATTGATAAAATTGTAAAAAATAGACTCTGAGAATTAATGAAGTAATGAAATCTGGTTAATATTGCTTATCTGAGCATTTCCCAAACTTGAGTATGGGGTACTTTGGTCCTCGCCAGTTGGGGAAAAATGTACTCCGTGGAACACTGGTTTCAGAAATACTGAACTAGATTATTCAGATTCACTGCATATTGGGAATTCTTCACCTTAACGTGGGGTACATGAATGCAATTTGCATGGTCTGTGAACTTCTTTAAATTGACTTTTAGGTGTATATATGCATGTGTACATATTTCTGGGGAAAAGATCCATGGAATTAATCTTATTCTCAAATGTCTTCATATGGTTTATATGTTTAATTGAAACACCAGAGACTAAAATAGCAAAAGTCAGCTTTTGTTTTATTTTTCTTTTCTTCTCTTTCTTGTTTGACCTTCTCAATTTTATCTTCTACATCATCATTAAGCTTTCCGGAGTCTCAATGGATTTTTATTATTTTAATATAATGTTTAACTTCTTAAATTGTTTCTTAAGTCATTCCTTTATCATTTCATCTGGACATTGTCCTCTAAATGACTTTCTCATACAGTTTTGTAAAAAGCAATGATTCCTTGTATACTTTTTTGAATTCTGACTGTTTTCTAATATTTCCTTCTAATCATTTTTAGAAACAAAGCCCTTTCACCAAGTCATCCAGACGTTGTTTTCAACAGTGATTTTGAATGATCTTTTCAGATGTAAAGCTGATGGGGAGGACTATATATATATATGATATATATACACACATACCCCATACACTTCACTGTATCTATCACATTTTGCCTATTATTCCTCCCTCATTTGAGAGAATCTTTTTATACCCACAATTGATCCTCTGATACTTCAAAATAATTCAAATAGCTTTGCATAAAATATAATTGAAGGAACTCAGTTTATTAGATTGGTATTGCTCTGATACATGTACCAAAGACATTATAAGAAAGAAAATTTTAGACAATATTCTTCATGAATATGGATACAAAAATCTCTGACAAATAGTAGTTACTAACATCTTTTTTCTTTTATCTGTCCTAACATCTATGTGATTGCACAGTATTTTTGTTTCAGTGTCTGCAACATCATCTTCCTCTGGCTTTCCATTCTTTCTGTTATTGTCCTATTTCAAATTTGTAATACCTGTCACCTGGATTATTACAGTAACTCTCTTACTTGTCTCCACACCTCCACTGTAGTCTCTTCACCAACCTCTACCAGAGTTTTTTTCCTAAACCCAACATCTCATCATGTTACACAAGGATTTGAGCATTTGAAGACTTTCAGTAGTTTCACAGGATTATTTAATACAATTAGTACATCTTACCCCAGCATTAGAAATTCTCCATTACTACAGTCAACCTACTTTTTTTAGACTTTTACACCATTATACACACTGCACAGTCAGTCAGGGCAACTCCACAATCTGTTCCATCTTTCTTACATTACTGCCTTTGCTCTACTATTTCCTCTACATGAAATCTTAGCCTATTAAAATCCCATTTTTCTTCCCCAATTTTAATCTCTACCTTTTATGCTACTTGGTTTTAACACTTACCACATTCAACCTTATGATACAGCTGAATATAGTGTTCATTGTTTGTTACATATGTTTGGAACATTGCAGATGAGATACGATCTTATTTTCCTTCTATGGGTGTTTCCTGGATTTCTAATAAGATTAGGAAGTGTAAGATTCTTAACCATGTCCAATGATTCTCTGCTTTCTTGTCATGCACCATAATACTGTACATATACAAGTGTTAGATTATAAATAAACATGTGATGATAGTATTAGGTAGATCTAGTGGTGGATTAGAGTAAAGCCTTAAACGGCTGCCCCTTTTTCCAGATGCAAGTCTCGTCTGGAAACATTTGAACTTGTTTCTCTTCTATTTAGCAGCATCTTTTAAACTGGAACTAAATCACACATGTCAAAATATGTAGATTTTCTGCATCTCCGATTCTGTAATTTTCTTGTCCAATGAATAATAAAAGTATTTCCACACTTTTGGGTAGTTCACAGCTACCCTTACTTCTGTCCCTGTTCATCATTGGTCCTCTTCCTCTTCACCCAACTCCAAGCTTGCTGTAAACACCACTTCTGCTACACAAGGGAAAACTTCCTTAATGTATATAACCATAAGACTGATTTTAAATATGTAAGAACATTTTTTCATTTAATACATACACAACTTGCAGCACTAAAATTCTCACTCAGCCATAAGAAGTATCATTTATTTTCCCACTTATTGTAAAATATACACAATACTGACCCGAATACATACCTATTCATATACATGGAGGTAACTCATTTTAGTATAATTACTAATGCTGCCTAGAAAATTCTTACCTTCAGTTTGAGTGGATGTAGCTTAAGAAATACTCCTCTAAACATTTCATTTATTATCTAAACATTTTTACTCCTTCTTTTATTGCTCAGATTTATAACTTAAAAATACATGTTCAAGAGACATTATTAAAAAGATCAAAGTATTTGATACACAGAAAAACTGTCCTTAACAGCTTCTAGGAATCAGATATTTGTACACTAGAAATATAAATATTGGGTCAAAATGTTGTAAGTCACAAATTTCCTTAATAAAATCACCAAAAGTGGCATCAACATTCATATCACTTTACTGTGTCCAATCCATAAGATAGAAAAATAAACCATATTTTTTATTAAATTCAAATAAGCAGTATGCTCAGAAGATTTATAATTAATCAACATATTTGCACTTAGCATTATTTAAAAAATATCTTTGACTACCTACTATGCATCAAGCATTTTTGCAGTGGAAGGTGAGTGGTTTCTTAGCAAAAGATACCAACAATTTCAGTTTAATTTTAAAGAGAATACTTTAGTGAGAAAATGTAATCAATAATTTGTCTCTCAACCTCAGAACAATTAAGTTGTCCCTGTTTCCAAATAACCAATTGGAGAGTTTCCAACTTCCCTACATCTCTATTGTATTATGAATAATGTTTCTAGCTCACTAATTTTGCTGCTAATCAAATACTAAAAAGAGATTCTTTATACTTTCAGATAGGCTTTGAAAAAAGCCTTCTAACATATGCACAAGGGAATTATAAGTTCATTAGTATACAGTTTTTCAAATCTTAGATTCATGGTTCATTATGTTACCTTAGAGATAAAAATACAATTTTACACTTATATGACAGTAAAAAGAATTAGAATTAACAACTGATTATGAGTTTTAATTTTTTGAAATTAATCTACAGGCATCTCTAATTTAAATATCTGAAACCAAAAGCTACCTTTAATATTTTATCACAAACAACACTTGAAAACTAAATTGGATCCATTTAGTGTAATGCTTTCCAAAAAACACGCCGTATTTCCAGATTTTAAAAGAATTTCCATATTTCATAGTATAGATTCTAATACAGACAAACCTAAAAATACACGCAGGCTTTGCATTTCAGAAACATTTGCTATGCTTCTTATTCGACTCATTCTTTATTCAGTTAAAGTTAGAGGCTACATATTTCAGTGGGAAATGGATTATCTGTAATCCAGTAATCCGACACAACACACTAAACCACAGAAGCACATACTACCTGAATTCTGGCCAAGGAAAAGTCTCAAGGTGTTATTCCATGTCACTGAAGGCTGAATTCGCTCTGAGACCAATCTAGGAAATTCAGCTAAACACTAAGTCCTCTAAAAAGCTTCACCTAATTTGGAGCAACTTCTACCAATTTCTACAAAGCTGTACAGAACAGAATATCCCAGGTGTGTGTTAGAAGAAATCCTAACACAGCTCATCCTCTTGGAACTGTGCATTGGACAGACCTCCTGGACCTGCCTTTCCAGCACTAACTCTACCTATAACTGGACAAAAGCATGAAGCTTGCCCTTAGAAGAGTATCTGGGCAAAGATACATTCTTTGGTTACCAAGTTTATAAGGGTAATAAATTCCAACAAGATATCTGTCTCAGTCCTTGTGATGTTCCTGCGCAGTTACACATAACAATACGAGGTGTAGGTACACACTGGCATAGGGTACTTGGTGATACTCTGAGAAATATTTTAGACTACATTGAGCATTAGGGGGGATATTTTCATTTATTTTTTATTCCGATTCAATTATTCCTTTAGGGACTAGCTGATTTTTTTTTTTGTCTTGAACATCTTTTCTCATCACAAAAAAGACGTACACATTTATTTTAGTGACATTTAAATATGTAAGAAAACACTCTGCTGTTTATTGTTCTGTCAAAACTTAAAAAAAGAAATCATGTCCAGAACAAAAGACTGAAACAAAAATACATTTCTACATGTACATGCATGATAAAGTTGCTAAGGAAAGTCAATATAAACAAAAACTGTCCCAGGATGCCAAAAACTATCCACCTCTTTATTTAATGTATCATCGAATAGCCCAGGCTGGTCATCAAAGTCATAGGACCACAGAATTAAGTTTTTGATTAAGAAGATATGGTAGTCTTCCTAATCTGCTGTTATTATGACATTATATTAAAGTATTTGACTAAACTGCAAAAGTATTTATTACTGTTTAATGTAATTATTTTATATATATTTTTTGTTTTTAAAAGCCTCTTTTGAATGCTAAGAAAAGCTGCTGCAAATACGGGATATCAGTAAGATTTACATGATTTTTGTTAAATCTCTCCCTCTTCTACTCTGTCCTGGGAATTGCTGCCAAATCCGTAAGTCTCAAACATGGCCCAATCATGTAATTTCCTGGCTAAATCACCTTTGGGTAACTTAACAATCCTCTTAGCCCGTCCAGTACGATTCTAAACCAAGTCTTACGCAACCTTCTAACATGGCAGCTTCCCCCATGCCACTGTGCCTCAGCGCGTGTCACAGCTAATTAAGAATGTCTGTCTCGTTCTGCTGTGCCTGGCTCTTTCCACCTCTTTCCTTCCTAGCCATTCTAGGTACCAAAGTGGCTTGCATCTTTCTTGAATTGCCCAAGTAGGTCCACATTTCTCCCTTGCCTGAATTACTGCAATAATTAAAAATTATACTTTGAAACACTGCATGTTGATGACACAGGCAACACCCAGCAAACTAATGTGCTCCAAAAGCTCATTTATAAGTTACTTATTAGAAGCTGAAAACTTATTTGCCCACAAAACTGCTAAACATAATTAATATTCCATGCTATATTTT
The DNA here is from genome assembly GCF_009834535.1 of Camelus ferus. Classification (NCBI taxonomy): domain Eukaryota; kingdom Metazoa; phylum Chordata; class Mammalia; order Artiodactyla; family Camelidae; genus Camelus; species Camelus ferus. Next base: position 69,723,646 of record NC_045704.1, on the reverse strand, counting down.
GGATAATCTAAAATGTAGCTGAAACATATTACTGACAAAAAACATAATTTCCAAAAATTTCAATGAAAAGATGTATTCTATACTCAAGATTAGAAGCTCAAAACCTGGAAGTCAATTATAAAAGGTACTTAAAATGTCCAAATTCCCGGAATCAGAGTGGAATGGTGGTAGCCAGTGGCTGTGGGGAGATGGTAGCCAGTGGCTGAGGGGAGTTACTATTCAACAGGCATAAAGTTTTAGTTGAACAATATGCATAAGTTCTAGAGGTCTGTGCACAACATTGCACCTAGAGTCAACAATACTGTATTCTGTACTTAACTGTTAAGACAGTAAATCTCAGGTTAAGTGTTCTTACCACAATAAAATAAGATCAAAATAAAACAAAATAAAATAAAAATCTGGAAGTGAAACATCCATCACTGTATCATCTGCTCTTCGTCCCTCCTTGGCAAACTATGCAGTGTTGGATGGGCAGCAGGTGGATCATCCATTGCTTTAAAACTAAATTCCTCAAAGCTTACTGGCTTGAAACAACTACGTTACTTGCTCACGAGTTTGTAGTCTGGGCTGGGCTCAGCTTCCCATTCTCCTGTTGCTCGCTTTTGTGGGTGAATCCAGCTGGCAAGGCAGCTGTGGGCAGCAGGGCGGTGGAGAGGGGCAGCCGTCTCTCTCTTCCCCTGCAGTCTCAGGGCCTCTCATCCTCCTTGCTGCTTCTTCACATGGCCTTTCTAGAAGCATAGCTGAATTTCTTGTCTGGAGGGTCAAGGTGCCCATGCGTGCAAAAGCCGAAGACTGCTAGACTTTTTAAGGCTTAGGCCTGAAACTGGCACACTCACCTTAGACATTTTGTGTTAGTTAAGCACATCATTAGCCAAGCCCAGATTCACAGAGAGAGGACTGCCCAAGAGGACAAATACCAGGAGAGTGATACATCAGGGGCCAGCAATGGAACAGATAACCACAGGGCTGACTCACCACTCACTGCATGGGCTGCGACTAATATAGAACAACGTACTGTAGACTCTTCAGACTAGGGAAAAACTCATTTCAGCATTTTGGTAACATGCAAAATTCAAGTATTTGGAAATTAAATGCTTTAATATGTACAGAATGTGACTTCGTTTTCCTTTTGACAAAGTTCCACTTCCTCTGGAAATTTGCTTCCTAATTCCCACCAATGGGAATTAAATTGAGACGTTTTCACTTTCTTCTATGTTAATTCCTGGCTTATAATGTTGAATGCATTACTGAAATACTAAGTACCACACAGTGTGAGTAAACTTGCAAAGTATTGGCTTTTTTCCTCCTGCCCAATATTTAGTTTGAAATTGGCTTCCATTTCATAATTTGGAATGTCCCCAGAAACCAATTTAGTAAAATCACATAGAAAAAAAAAATTTACTAATCAAAGTATCCCAAGTAATGAGTTTGCCAGGTTAATATGTACCAATACCACAATTACTTGTCATGTTTTAACCACAAAGCAAATATTAGTCTTAACCGCTTATAACAAATAACTTCAGAGGAAAGCAAAATTCCCTTTTCAAATTCCACCCTCTCCATATCTTCATGGGAAAAAAACAAACAAACAAACAGGTGTGCTAGTCAGCATCTGTTGATTGCAAAAACCAGACATTCACCTAGGTAATCTAAATCGTGTTAGGCAGGAAGGATGAGGATGCAAAAATATAAATAAAGAAAACAAGAATCGAAAGCAACCCAGGGGTTGTCAAATAGCATAACATTCAGTTTCCAGAGATGACTTAAGACTCAGGACAGCTTGGGGAGGATCATATCACCTCCAGGTCCCAAAAAGTTGCTGTTAACCGCCGCTTCCTTTCCAAAGGTGCTTTCAACGCTTGCAGATTTTGCACTCTACCCCTTCCTTTTCCTGCCTTTCCGCTAACTCGTACATCAGGCTATTCACTTCACGTGGGGTGCGGAGCGACATCTGAGGCAGGGCATTTCTTAATTCTGCAAAGCTGTTTCACACACGGCACACTACTGACTGGGCCTCGGCTTTGTTACCACCGAAAGTACCCCAGTACTTTGCCAAGCTCCCCTAGAGGGCGACGTCTCTCCTCCTCACACTCAGGGAAGAACTACACAGGACCATAGGTGCTTTCTGCCTCCTCTCTGGCTAACAGCTAGTTGTTGTGGTGCGTAATAGGAGTTTTCCCACAAATACCAGTTGCAATTCGTATCATATATATTTGATTGAATAAAAATATAAAGACACCACAGTCTTAACATATAATCCAACAGCAATGCTTCTAGGTATCTGCCAAATTGACTTGAAAATTATGCTCATACAAAAATCTGCACATGAAGTGCAAAAAAATATGCTCAACATCACTAGTCATTAGAGAAACGCAAATCAAAGCCCCGGTAAGATGCAGCTTCCTATCCCTTTGATGTCTTTAATAAAAATAATGTACAATAGCCAGTATCGGAGAGGATGCAGAGAAACGGAAACTTTCATACAGTGCTGGTGGGAATTTAAAATGGTACAACTGCTTTGGAAAACAGTTTGGCAGTTACACAAAGAGTAAAACACAGAATTAGCATATGACCCAGCAAATTCACTCCCAGGTATAGACTCAAGAGAATGAAAACATATGTTCATATAAATATTTATAGCAGCATTATTCTTAATAGACAAAATGTAGAAACAACCCAAAGGTCCATCAACCGAAGAAAAGATAAACACAGTGTGCTTATATAATGGAATATCCATATAATGGAATATTATCAGATAGAAAGAGGAATTAGTATTGATACATGGTACAACATGAATGAACTTTGAAAACATCATTATGATTATATTATATTATATTATGTTATCTTTCTCCAGTGAAATGAACCAGGGATCCCTGGAGAAACGGTTGCTTCCAGACTGTGCAGGAAATACACACAATGCACTTGCGGCATGTTGCAGCGCCAGAAAGAAAGTGCTAAAACACACACACACCGTTATGAACTAAATGTCTGTATCTCCCCAAAATTCCTATGTTGAAGCCCTAATCCCCAAGGGGATGATATTTAGAGATGGAGCCTTTAAAAGAGATGATTAGGTTTAGATGAAGGTGGTACCCCATGATGGGATTAGTGTCTTCAAGGAAGAGGAAGAGAAATCAGAACTTGCTCTCTCTCTCTCCACCACGTGAGAATACAGTAAGAAGGCAGTTATCTGCAGAGCAAGAAGAGGGCTCTTACTGAGGAACTGGATGCACCAGATCTTGTTCTTGAACTTCCCAGCCTCTGGAACTGTGAGAAATAGGTTCTTGTTTAAGCCACCCAGTCTATGGCACTCTGTTACAGCAACCTGAGTGGACTCACACACACACACTCACTCACACACACATTAATGGAATCTCAAAGCAACACAGGAAGCCAGCTGAAAGCTGGAACAGTTTGAGCTACAAAATAAATAAAGTGGTATTGGATTAAAACTAAAGTATTAAATAAATAGCCATGAGTCTATACTGATATAAATATATTATTGAATAATTAAATACATGTGAGCGAATTCTAAAATCTTCCATGCAGAGGAATTCCAGATAATTTACATGGTTCCTCAGCCCTCAAGGGGGGAGTGGGAAGCATAACTCCTCATCCTCTGTTCCTTCTGCCTTGGTAAACTTTACCTCTACTTCAAAGCATAGATCAAACTCTATTTTATATACTTCTCCACTCACTCACCCTTCCCCACAATCATTGATTTTCTCTTTTCTAAACATTAAGTGTGGGCTTTTATAGTGACTTCATCCCCCTCACCTACAAAAACAAACAAAAAAAAATACAGCATGGAAAGAGAGAGAAGAAGTGTCACTTCACAATGGAGAAACCTGAGAAACACTATTTCAGCCAAGTGATCAAGCTTAATAACAAAAGTGATATCAGATTGATACCACATACTCTTGATATCACACAACGAGAATGGCACTTTTCCTCTGTGGTCTCCCTCCCCAAATCCTTACCCCAGTGTAATTACAAGAAAAACATCAGACAAGTCTTCATCAAGGGGTATTTTACAAAATACCTGACCAGCACTCCTCAGAACTGTCAAGATCATCAAAAACAAGGATTTCTGAGAAACTATCAGAGCCAAGAAGAATCTCAGGAGACATGTCAACTAAGTATAATATGGTACAGTGGATGGGATCCTGCAACAATAAAAAAAATAGATAAAAACTGAGGAAATATGAGTAAAGTATGAACTTTAATTAATAATGGTAACCAATATTGGCTCATTAACTTGCTATGTGTATCACACTAGTTTAAAATGTAAATAATAACAAAAACTGGGTGTGAGAAACACAGGGACTCTCTGCACTACCTTTGCAACTTTTCTGTAAATCTAAAAGGTTTATTAAAAAAGGAGACCATCTCGGGCCTACACAAAGTCACTATTAGTCTTTGAACTTCCACTATCCGCTCTATCATTTTTTATCAGAATTCCTGCCTGGACAGCATAGTGCCTTTGATGACTGTAGCTCCAAAGGAAGGCCAGCTGTGGGGGACACTTGCCAGGACCCTCAAAACTGTGAAACTTAGTGCTCTGTCTTTTCAGGCACTCCTGGAGCCTTCAGCTTCTCAGACCCTGTGTATTCAGAGGGCCTCTGCTCTGTGGAAGCTGCACTCACTTTTCATTTTTTTACGCTGCTTCCCATTTCCACTCAGGACTGGGGACTAACCTTCCTTCCCACTCCACTCCCAAAACATCAGGCCTCTACTATTCCTGTCCCTTTCTTTCTCAAAATATGAATTCCTGTCTCAGAAAGTGCTTTTTCATCCAAAAAGTCCTTCACCAGGATGACAACAAAATCTATGTACCTAAGTTTGCTTGACAGGCAGGAGGACTGGAAAAGAATTCCTTAGAAACAAGACAGAGCTTCCTCCCCAGGAGCCGGAAGCAGGGAAGAAGGGAATTCACAACTGATTCACAACTGAGAATTCACGTTCACAATCACTGAATCACCCTCCTACAGCGATAGACAAAACGCTCGTCGAAAGCAACAGCCGACCAGTAACAAGCAAACAGCAGCAATCCTCTGTTTACCACGACCACTTCTAAAATTATGTTATAAAATGCTATTCCTGGGAACACCTGAAACTCTAAGTAAAATTCTAAGTTTGAGAATATGATTGAGCCACAGATTATTACAGGAAAATTTTGGCTCCAGGAGCCCAGATAACCACTAGACAGTCAGGATTTATTAGATAACATAACAGTTGCTTGGTACAGAATACGGTCAACTTACACAGAAGAAACCAGCTATTAGCAGATTACAGAATAACAGTTTGATAAATTGGTAAGCATTTCCCTTTCCTCATTTTTTGCCTTTCCTCTGTTTATTCAGTAGGATTATAGCCTGAAATGAGGGTTGTAAAACACAAATAAAAAAAGTCAAATTTTTATCTTTTTCATTTTAAAAGCTGAGATCCAGGAACAAGGTAATGCTATATCATAACATTTGGGAAGAATGTGTGATCAATTTCTACATTCCTCATCTTTCCTATTAAGGATGAAAAATGAGTCACTTGTGGGTCTCTGAGAAAAGAACCTGAGCTCTGCCTCATCCCATCCCTGACACTCCCAGTGTGGCTACAGCAGCAGAATAACGCGTTCCCTCTGCTCCCCAGGAGCACGGCAGTGATGGAGAGAGGACAGGATGCTCTGGAGGTCTTGTCTTCGGGAAGGAGAAGCACTTACGTGGACTGTACTTACACGTGTGGACGGTGAGCAGAATGGATGAAGGCCATCTCATCATTTATCACAGAGTAACATGACAATGACTTGAGGACCCAGTGTCCACCCTCCTTACTAAAACACACTGGCACTTTGTCAACTGCTTAGAATTTTGAAGCAACTCTCTGTGAAAGGGACAAGAAGCCTTAAATTGGATGAGATTTTGGTTTTGCCATTTGACTGATTAAGGATTCAAAATAAAAATTAAGTTCTGTTAAAGAATAAATTAAGTTACATTTCTGGTCAATGTAACTAAGTCTGAAATCTAAGGTTAGTAACTACTACATTTCTAGCAACACTTGAAATAAGGAAAGAATGCCTTTCTTGATAATCATAACTTTGAGAAATCTTCGTTAAATAATAAAACTGAAGGAATTATATTAAAGGAAGAAACTGAGGAGGATTCATTATATAAAATATTCCATATGTCTCCTTACAGTTTTCAGCCCCCTTACAATTAGGATGGTACCATAACTTGTTTTGGCTATCGGACTATGAGTGGAAATGGACATGTGTTATTTCTGTTTTAAGTATTTAATTGCTGAGATGAAAACTTCTTGCATCTTTTTAATGTGCTTGCAGTAACTGAGGAGGCCACATCTTCCAAAGATGCAACCAAAAGAAAGGGAAATATCTAGCAACTAGGTCCCAGAGTGACTGCATGAAGCAGAGGCTCCCTGTCAACCCACATGGGAAATACTGCATGAGCAAGACATAAATCTTCGTGGTATAAGCCTCTGAAATGTCTGGAGTAATTTGTTACTGCAGTATAACCTAACCTATACTTGTTAATGAACACTCAAAATTTAGAATAGCATGAATCTCCTAAATATCATTTTTTGTGTTAAGTGAAGCAAAATCAGATCTCAAACTAAAGTCTTTAAAATAATTCCAATTGTGTAAAACAATTGTGTAACTGATACAGATTAGAATACTGATGGTGGAATTATGAATGTTTATGTACTTCCTGCCTTTTTTACATATTTCTTATCACATATTCAGAAAAAAAATTGTGAATAAAAAAATGATCACATATCCTTCAAAACCTCACTAGTACATTGTATACAGTCTTAAGTACCATAATAGGAAATACAGTACATTTTTTCTTTTGAATTAAAATCAAGATTTGCAGGGCACAAACTTCTGGATTGCCATAACTTGATAATTTTATTAGACTATCAGTTCAAAGCTATCAATATTTGTTGAGCATTTACTCAGTGCCCAATAATGTGTTATATCTTTTCAAAGACAAAAAGTCAAGTAACTGATACCAAGCAAGGTCAAGAACGAGACAAATCGAGGATTATTTGGAGAAATATCATGCAGAGGGAAAAGGAATGAGTGGAATAATTTGAAAGACTAGAGGAGGCATAGAGAAAGACAGACAGACAACAATCCAGATGAGGGCACCAGCATGAACTACGACGACTGAGGTAAACGAGACTGGTTTGTGTTGGGCTAGTGAGGATGCTGCCCTAACTCTGTCCTCATTAGTCCTTCGAATCTCTTAGAATTGTTAACACCGTGGCCATTGAGAATGACAGGAATAGCTATTTGGTGACAAACGGACGTGGCCACAAAGAAATGAGCCTGAGAACAGTGACACAGCTCACAAATGCTACAAATAACCACCTTCAGCCAGTGGAACTCCCCACCTGTGCCAGGCTCAAACTGACGACCTTGAGGGGAAAGGTTTTATTATCCCAGCATTTCCGATCACCAAGCTTTCCATGTTTCTTAAACTCTTTTCCTCAATATTCTACAGTGTGTTTATTTTCATAGCTATAAAGTTGCCCTCAGATTTGCAATGATATTTACTACCATATTGCAGAGTATTTTAACTGATGTTAGCTCAAATCAATTCTGGAGAAACTTTCCAGCCAAGGGAATTGCAAGCTAGCTGGTTGACATCGGAGGTCAAATACTCCAGGGTATGGGTCTCAAATCACTTAATTCTTCACAGCAAATTAGAAATGGGACTCCAGCTGGTGCTAAAGCGTAAGACAGACTTGCTGTATAAGGACAAGCTGCTACTTGGATTTCGAGTCTTTATATTCCTAAAATAAAAAATATGGGACTCAATTTCCCTCCCCCAATCTCATTCTTTCAGAGCGAAAGCTTTCTTAACAACAGCAAAAATCTGGCCAACTGATTTCAATACATAAATCTTGCCAAGGTATAAAAATAAAATATGATTTAAACAGCAACCTGTAATCTCCTGTTGACGACCAGCTGTGCCTCCTATTAGTATTAATGGAAGTTACACAGGCATAATAAGAAGGAGGAGAAAATGCCACCTTATGCTTTTTGCACACCTTAACATTTTTACAGCAAGTCTGATTACAAGGGTTTACTTGAGCGGCAATTAAACACTGATTGATTACTAAGTACAATTTGTATTCCAGGCAACATGCAAATGGCAATGAAATTCTCAGATAGGGACTGGAATAAATTCTCCTCACATCAGAGAGAGAATCACGTTTTTTAAATAGCAAACATTTTCTTACATGGAGGAAAGAAGTTCACTGTAAGTTGTTTTTTTGTGTGTGCGAAAATAACACATTTTTATCCAAAGACAATAAGCCTTGATTTATTTCAGAAAGAATAAATGATATAATTTCTGCAAATTGTACTTTCCAGTTCACCTTCAGACTACATCTCTCCCTCCATGATGACAAACCATATGCGTGAAAAGCATAATATTCAGTCACAAGTGTACTGACTTCCGCTATGGTCACAAGTATAATCAGTAATTTTTTCCCATCAGATTTTGGCATTGTGGAAATAATGTCTACTTTTAAACTGAGAGTGAAATGAAAGGTTGATTTATTAAATGTCTATCATATACCAGATACTATAATAGGGGCAGGCAATACAACAGAGAATAGGAAAGAAAGCAGGCCTTGATCATAGTACTTACGATACAGAAGGAGAAATTGACACTAAACAGGTATACAAAACAGATATAATGTCAATGAGAACGCAACAAAGAGGGAAGTTCAGAAGAAAGAGACAGACATTGAGGTGTATGTGCGCCTCTGCATGCTCCACGGAAAATGGCAGAGAGACAGAATTTAGAGCATTGTACTTGTTCCCTGTGTATGGAATATCCTGATCCAACACTGCTGAATGGTCACCTGCTTGGTATCAGATTGTTGTTAATCCAAGGACAAAGAGTGGTGAGAGCCAGGAAGCTGGTGCGTTGAGTAAGCAGTAAGGTCAGAGTGGCTGACGTGGTGCGAACTGGAGAATGCGAGGAGAGGAGATCAGGGACACAGGAATGTTCAGCTCCTGCCCATCAGGCTTGTAGACTATTCTGAGGAATGTGGATTTTACTTTAGTTTTAATGAGAAGCATTGATAGGTTTTGAACAGTGAGTGTTATGACTTAAAACTGCTTTTCAATCATCAATCCAGGCGCTATATGTATGCAAGGGCTACATGTTAAGTGTGCTCTCCCTCAGGATCTGCATTTTTCCTGAAAAGCTAGCTGATATAGGATTGCTTTCACTGCTTGATAATGGACTACAAAAAAGAAACTGCAGTAAACAGTCTCATAGTCAGATGTATTTCAAAATAAAAGCCAGATATTGTTCCTACTTACGGTGCTGGGATAAATGGCAGGGAGAGATGCAAGAGAAGTAAGAAAAGAGTTATGATGTTTATGAAGTAGGAACTTAGAAAAGACTACTTGAGAGCTTGCTGTCCAGTAGTTTGTCCTTTAGGGGAAGCGTGGTTGCTTATGTTCTTTGCGCAGATTTCCAGGTACAAAGACTTCACATCTTCCTCAGGAGCCCCTTCTGATATTTCATCACTTTGACATAAAGGTTATTTTCCTTACGGATAATTACGTCCTTGGATAATTTATTAAACTCATTTCCTGATATGATGACAAAATAGAAAACAACTGCTCACCATTCTCGTTAAAAAACCTAAACGTAAATCAGTTTACTCAAACTTAGCAAGTTTTGTCTTCTTTAGGCTGAATGATCTCAGATTCCTTCATCTTTCTCCATTTTTATCGCTTTGGCCAATGTTTTTCTTATTCTCAGAACAATCTGAAGTATGAATTGCTTTTTGTATTGATGCAGCTTATGAGTTGTTTTGAAATTTGCGTTGTATGTTTAACAATTTAGCTTAGTGCAAATGATGGGAGAAAGATGGCGTAGTATTTAACACCTTGTATTTGTATGAAACTACTATATGTATCAGCCACAAATACCTAAGATGTGGTTGACAGATATGGCCACACATGAGACTTATATGTAGTCATACATATATATGTACACACACATACAATATATACATATATATACACACACATACATATATACATATACTTACACACATATACACATACATATGTCTGTGTATGTATATATAATGTTTGTTTCTTATTATAGCACAGAAAAGCAACAAGTAAGACTGTTTCCCAAACATCAGGATTATCATAGGCCACATACTAGACTAGACTAGACAGAATGATACATAGTTGGGAAGATGGGTAGATTCTGCAGGGGAACACAGGCTACTATTACTCCATTTCAAGATAAAAGGTATATTGAATGAAGGAGTCCTGGGCAAGAATCCAGGATATGCCATCTATCAGTCTTGAGAAGATACACAGTTAACCTTACTAAGCCTGTTATCTTTACACTGTATAATTAATATAAAGTCCAATATACTGCTTAGCAAAGTAGAAACTTTAAAAGTGGGTATCATTCTCCATGAAGAAAACTAAACCTGTACTTTGTAAATTACACTGGATTTACAACAAACAAATAAAATCCACACATTTTAACATTGTTTTAGTGACTTCTACCAACAAAAAAATCTAGTTATCAGAAATTCCAATAAAATACATAAACATCAGTTTCTCTATCTTTAACTTCTGATTATTGTGATGATTAAATCAGAAACTACGTGTACTGTCCTAGGCATACAACAGGTGACCCATAAAGGCAGGTATTTTTATCAGCTCTAAGTAAAGTTAATGACTAAGCATGCATGGTTCAACAGAGGACACAACACAGCAATCGATGGTAGTTAAGGCTAGTACAGATGGGAGGGTGGCTCTGTCCACACATTCGAGTCATTCATTACCCAGCAACAACAAATGTGGGCCAGGAAAATCTTTCCTGAGAACAATAGTGGATGCCAAGATCCTAACCATTCAATACAATCTCTCAGAAAGAAACATTTGGTGGCCTTTAAATAGAAGTATGATGCCAAAAGAATGCTTTTGGTTCCATATTTTTTAATCTCCAAATTGCAAATAGTTGTGTTGGAAAATATTTCTTGACTGACATGGTATTCTTTAAGGGGGTCAAAGTCAATCCTGAAATATATTAATGTTGTTATATTCAAATGATGGTGCAGAGGGGGAAAAGAAAACAAAAAAAAAACAAACAAAAAACCCCGAAAGCCCTTAAGAAACAAACTTTTGTGTGTGCGACACAGATGGTTGGAATAAATTATGGGACTCAATAAAAAGCAGTTCAATTTACTTAGTTTTAAAATCCATTTGGACATTTGTCAAAGATCACATTGTGAAATGTATTTGTGCTACTTGAAAGAGGCATACTAAACAACACCCCTCACCTTCCTATTCTATTCAAAAAAAAAAAAAGGAAAAGAATAAGACAGTAATTAAAAGAATTTCAGTGGCACAAACATGTAATATATTGGTGTCTCTAAGAGTGTTAAAATACATTAGGAATAATTATTCTGCCTAAGATACAAACTGTTGTTGGAGAGGAAGAGATTTTCCTCTACCCTTCTAAGTTCTTCTGGCTGGTCTAAGAATGAACTTAACATGAGACAGACTAACAGGAAAGAATCAAACAAAAATTTACTAGCATGGATGCATGGGAAACACCCGGAAAAACTGAGTGATTTGCCAAAATGGCTGAAGCCCTAACCTTAAACACCACATGTGGCTAAAGACGAAAGAGGATTTTGCGGTGAGGAGAGTCAGCTACCGGAGGTATCACGAAAAGCACAGTAAACGGGTGATTGCGATGCTGATTTCAGTTTTTGCCTTCTCTACTGATCAGAATTTCTAGATACTTTGGTGGTCTTCCTTTTCCAGGCACGCAGGGAAAGACATTCTTACAAATGGAGATTTCCCTTACAAATGTAAATGTTTCTTACAAAAGGGAAACTCCTACTTGGTTTTCAAAGCTCTTTTCATGTCTGCTGTTTCTCAGAAAATAACCAGCTTAAAACAATTAAAATGCCAAAGAGACATATTTTGGGGTGGCAAATTCTGCTCCCCAGCACTACCAAATAATTGTTCCCTTGTACTCTGCAAACCGGACGCAAATTTTTAAAGCATAATTTGATAACATTTTCAACAGATGGAGAAAAGATTGCTCAGGATACTTGGAAAAAAAAAAACAACTAATAAAACCTTCTGAATGTGTTTAAGTCATGAAATTAGAAAATGAAAAGTAGTTTCAAATTTATTAAAAATCCTGCTGTAGGAATTTTACACAGAAGACCGTATTTATCAAATATTGCCAAGTAAGTTGCTAAGACAGGAATGAGAATAGGAAACCTGTTTAGAGTAAGCTTCTAGCTTGGAGTTTCTCTGATTGGAATACATGATAAATTTTAATTTTCAAACATCTGAAGACGCACTGGGGCAAGTGCTACTGGGAAAACATACAAACATGCTGATTTTTAATCTATTTGTTCATTCAGTCAAAACATTTCTGAGTACATCTACTTATTTCTAGATACTATGTAAGCTAAAGATGCAAAGATTAGCAAGACATAGTGTTTGCCCTTGAATAATTCCCTCTGGTGGGTGAAACAGACATATAAGTATACAATGTTGAATATTAAATGCTAATACAGAAGTATGAAAAAATGATAGGGGACTACAATGTGCTGGCTGTTGTATGGGGACACGGTGGCCCAGTGTGAAGGTGGTAAAAGAATTTCCAAAGACAAAGGGAAGTTTAGGAAACAAAGGAAAACTTAAACAATTACGCTGCTACAGGCCAACAGCGGGCCACACAGAGGAGCGGTGCCTCTGTCAGCACCGAGGGCTGGTCATGGGGGTCTTTTACAAGGCAGGGTCACAAGATGCCTGATCAACTTGTGTCCAGGTCTCTGATTGGTTGTAGGTAAGAAGTTTAGGGTCCTTGAAGGGTGGTGGGGTTTATGACTCTGATAAGGTGGGCTGAAACAAACCAGCTCAAGCTATTGTGAGATTAGGCATTACCTAGGGCTGTTAGTTGGTTAGGGCAAACACACCCAGTAAAGATGTACTTTATCTGTTGAGAGACTGAAGGCAGACACCCGAGAGCCCAGGAATGGGAGGGGGGGGTCCTTGGACTTCAAAGAATGCCAGTTGGCCCCACAGCTGTTTCATGCATTCATGCAAAATATTTCTTGAGCATATACAGTGTGCCAGGCAGTGGTTCAGACACTGAGTGTACAGCAGGGTACAAAGCAACCTTACAGAACTTACATTTTAGTAACAGAAGGGAGATGGTGAATGAACACATAATTAAAACAAACAAAATGCTAAATTTCAGTAAAGCAGGAAAGGGGGAAGAGTGCATGTGATAAGTGGAAACTATGATTTTAAATATGGTACTCAAAACAGACCTTTCCAAAAAGGTGAACTCTACCTAATGTTTGAAACTGTTGAGGGGCTAGCTGTTAGAATACCTGGTGGAATATCTGGTGGAATTGCAGACAGAGGGAACAGCAAGCAGAAAAGGATGTATGAATGGACAGAGTTGAAGCGAAGATTAGGAATTAGAGGGAGAGAGAGGAACCAAGCAGACAGATCATACATGTCCTATAGGGCACTAGTGGTTAGACTTTTTCTACTGAGTAAATTTGGAAGCCACGACAGGTTTGGAGCAAAAGAATGACGTAGGTACCTATTATAGATTAAATACATCAATACATTCAATCAATTATTTTGTAATAGGACATTATTCAAATATTCAGATTATTTTGTTTAGTTAGATAAGGCTTAAGTAGTGTTCACTAATTGCCACTTTCTATAACTTAAAAAAAATTATAGTTAGGACTATGATGGTATTAATATTTCTATTTGCCAGTTTCTCTAACTCTTAAAATGCTTTCATTCAGGAATATGATGATATTAATAATTTTTTTCATTGAACTGACTGTAGACACATTATGAGTTCTCTGTATTGGCTGCACCAATTTACATTCTCACCAACAGTGGAAAGGGTTCCCTTTTCTCCACATCCTCACCAACATTGTTACTTGTGGTCTTTTTGATAACAATCCATTGTCCATTTTATTGGAATATAATTAATTGTAGTAATCTCTAATGATCGTTTTTATTTCTGTGGTCTTGGTTGTCACTTCTCCTATTTCACTTCTGATTTTATTGATTTGTGCTTTTTTTTTTCCCTTGATAAGTCTGTCTCAAAGTTTATCAATTTTGTTGTTTATCTTTTTAAAGAACCACCTTAGTTTCATTGTTCTTTCCTATTGTATTTTTAGTCTCTGTTTCCTTTATTTCTGCTCTGATCTTTATGATCAACTTTCCATCAACTAAATTTGGGGTTTGCTTGTCCTTCTTTTTTGAGATCCTTTAGGTGTAAGGTTGGGTTGTTTATTTAAGATGGTTCTTATTTCCTAAAGTCAGCCTGTAAATTTAAACTATAAACTTCCCTCTTGGAATTGCCTCTGCTGTATCCCATAGATGATGGATTTTTGTGTTTTCATTTGTCTCCAGGTTTTTTATTTTTATTTCTTCTTTGATTTCTTCAGTGATCCACTGATTGTTTAGTTGCATTTTGTTTACCTTCCATCTGTTTGTGGTTTTGCATTTTTTTCTTGCAGTCAATTTCTAGTCTCATAGAATTTGTGTTGAGAAAAAGATGCTTGATATGATTTCAACTTTCTTAAATTTACCAAAGTTTGTTTTGTGGCCTAGCCTGTGTTCTATCATGGAGAATGTTCCACATGCACTTGAACGGATGTGTATTTTGCTGTTTTTGGATTTAATGCTCTATACATATGTCTACTAAGTTCATTTGGTCTAATGTATCATTTAAGGCCAGTGTTTCCTTATTGATTTTCTGTCTGGATGTGCCCATTGATGTAAGTGGGGTGTTAAATTCCCTACTATTACTGTGTTACTGACAATTTTTTGCTTTGTCTGTTAATATTTGCCATCTGTATTTAGGTGCTCTTATGTTGGGTGCATACACATTTAAAATTTTTGTATCTTTTTCTTGGACTGATCTCTTGTTCATTATGGAATGTCCTTCCTTGCCTGTTGCAGTCTTTGTTTCAAAGTCTATTTTGTCTGCTTTAAGTATTACCCCCGCTTTCTTTAGATTTCTTTTTTGTTCCTTTCTTTTTCTTTTGTTCTGTCCTTATGAATTAGTGACTATATTGTATTACAGACTTTTGGTTTGTGGTTACCATGAGGTTTACATATAGGCACCTCTCTATATAAAATTATTTTAGGTTGCTCATCTCTTAATTTCAAATACATTTTAACAACCCTGAAGTTTTACTCCCAAACCCCTCACTAGGACTATTTTTGTCATTATATTTTACATCTTTTTTTGGTGTATCCCTTAATGTCTTATTGCAGAAAGAGATGACTTTATTACTTTTTTCTTTTAATCTTCCCACTAGCTTTGTACCTGGTTGATTTACTACCTTCACTGTATATTTGCCTTTACCAATGAGCTTTTTCCTTTTGCAATATTTGTATTTCTAGTTGAGGCCTTTTCTTTTTCCCTCAGAGAAGTTGCTTTAACATTTCTTGTAAAGCTGGTCTGGTGGTGCTGAATTCTATTTCCTTTTGCTTGTCTGTAAAAAATTTTGATCTCTCCATCAAAACTAAATGAAAGCTTTGCTGTGTAGAGTATTCTTCATTGGAGTTTTTCCCCTCTCATCACTTTCAATATATTATGCCATTTCCTCTGGTCTGCAGAGTTTCTGCTGAAGTCAGCCTTATGAGAGATTCCTTCTACAAAATTTGTTGAATTACCCTTATTGCTTTTAATATTCTCTTTATCTTTAATTTTTGCCATTTGAATTAAAATGTATCTTGGTTTGGGCTTCTTTGGGCTAATCCTGTTTGGAACTCTCTGTGCTTCCTAGACCTGGATGTCTCTTTCTTTTTCCAGGATAAGAAGATTTTCTGCTAATGTATCTTCAAATATGTCTATGCCCCTTTGTCACTCCCTTCCACTGGGACCACTATAATGCAAACATTAGGACACTTGATGTTGTCTTAAGTCTCTCAAACTATTCTCATTTCTTTTTTCTGTTCAGCTTCAGTGATTTCCAGTACTCTGTATTCCAGATCACTGATCCATTCCTCTGTATCATTTTATCTACTGTTGAGTCCTACTAGTGTGTTTTTCATTTCACTGATTGTATTCTTTATCTCTGTTTGGTTCTTTACATTTTCTAACTCTTTGTTAAAAACCTCTAACTTCTAACTTTGTTCATCCATTTTTCTCCAGAGTTCTTTGATCATCTTTACAATGGTTACTTTGATCTCTTTATCTGGAAGACTGTCCATCTCCACTTAGTTCTTCACTTCTTCTTTTAACATGTTCCTTCATTTGGAACATGTTCCTCTGTTGTTTCATTTTGCCTAAGCTGATGTTTTGATTTCTATGTATCTGGTAGTATGGCTGTTTCCCAACCTTGGAGAAGTAGCCTTTTGTAGGAGATACCCTCTGAGCTCCAGCAGTACACTCCCCTCTGGTTACTAGAGTCATATGTTCTAGGGTGCCCCTGGTGAGGGCTGTGTAGGTACTTTTGCTATGGCGGGCTCTGTGTGGTTGATCCCCAGTCTGTTTGGTTAACCGGCCGTGTCTTGTGTGGCAGCTGCTGGCCACTGGTCGGTGGGGCCATGTCATGAGGCAGCTGGCTGCAGAACCCTAAGGGTTGAGGGGTTCAAGGGCGAGTGCTGACTCACTGGTGAGCAGAAGTAGGTTCCGGGGTGGGTGGTTGCAGGGTCATGATTCTCAGATGTAGTGCCAGCCCACTGGTGGGTGGGACAGGTTCCTGATATGGCTGGCTGTGGTTTCTGTTTTCCTGAAGCTGGTGCTTGCCCACTGAGGAGTAGGGTTGGAGGGGGCAGAATCAATACAACAAAACAGAAACAGATTCACAGATATAGGGGCAAACTAACGATTACCAGTGGGGAGAGGGAAGAGGCGAGGGGTAAGACAGTGGTAGGGGAGTAAGAAGTATACATTACTATGTATAAGATGTCTACCCTACAGGGAGATATTGCACAGCACACACTATATTGGAACATAGTCTATATCTTATAATAATTTTAATGGAGCATAATCTATAAGAATTTTGAATCACTATGTTATACATCTGAAACTAATATAGTATTATAAATCAGCTATACCTCAATTAAAAAAGAGACCTGCTTTTGAATTGCTACAAAATGACAAACTGACAATGGCATTGATATCTGGTAGGAACTCACTATTTTTGTTTCCGTGATAATGGTGATTATCACCCAGGCTAGCATGTGGAGAAAATGACTGAGCGCATCCTTAGAAATCACTTGCCTTGGTTTATTTTCACATATTCCCTCAAGTGACTTTATGAATATGCAATTACACATACACTGCAATCAGAGTAATACTTTAAAATACATATTTGATCATGTATTTCCTCTGCTTTAAAAAACTTCCATGATTTCCCATCTCTTATAGGATAATATTCAAAATTCCAAGCTGAGACTAAAACACTGCAGGGCATGCTTATCTCTACAGCCTCCCTCTGGGCCACTTTCCCCCTGGCTGCCTGAGCTCCGGCCATCAGAGCCCTCCTTCCCTTCCATCAGGATTCCACTGCCCTTGGTTTCTGCAGAGCTTACTTCCTTGCCTGGAATGCTTCTGATCTCTTCTTTTTTGCCTTCATAACTTCTATTTTCCTTCAGAAATTAGCAGCTAGGTCATTTTCTCAAGGAGTCCTTCACTGATTTCCCAGCCCCTCTGATATAACAGTTCTGTTTCTGCCCTGATATTGCTATGCACAGTAAGCATCGTATTTTTGTGTGATTACTTAACAAATGTTCGTTTCCCAAACTCATCTGCAAGCTGCATAAGCACAGACTTCATTTCTTTTTGCTCACCAAGGTGCCTCTGGCATTCTTCCCTGCACCTAGTATACCTAGTAGGCATATAGTTATTTGTGATATGAATAAATAAATGAGCAAATACAGGACTATGTCCAACTACTGAAATAAGTGATAAGACTTTATTATAAGAGTCAATTTTTTTACATCCAGATGAAGGAGTAGGAAATGAACTAACCTCCCTGTTGCTAAAACTGTTTGCTGACTTTTTCTAAGAAATCCTGCGGTTGGCTTTCTCTCCCTTACTGCTTTTGTGCTAAGCAGCCCCTGGACTTCTCCCTTAAGTTCTTTACTGAGAATAGTTTCAATCCAGAGGCTGTGCTCCAGGAAGGAGGTATGGGCTGCTCATCTCAGAAGAATGGACAGACCTTTGGGCGCTCCCCCAAGACTCACGGAGGTTAAGAGGAATGTAGCACCCTGTAAAGCACCCTGATTGTTACCAACTTTTGTTGTTCCATCCAGTTTTTCTACAAAACTTCAAGACCCCAACCCCAAGATGGAGTCACAGTCTCTCAGGCATTAGCCTGTTCCCTTTTGCTTAGCAAAGTAATAAAGCTGTTCTTTTCTAATCTTCCCAAACCTCTACCTCTGAGCCTCAACCTGTTTTGGGGGTATAAAGGCTGGTTTTGTGGCAACACAGACGTAGATAATTAAGTACATGTTACATGCTATATATTCTATCAGTTAAATAATATGCAGTGGTGATAATGAAACTTAGGACCCCTGAAAAGTGGACTATGAGATGGAAATGTGCATGCGGAAAGTTTATTCATTGGGCAGTGCTATCTGGATGAGGACCGGTGGGAGAGGGGAATGAAGCAGGATGGGCAGACGGAAGAGCTGAACTCTGGTAATCCCAACGAACTTCTCAGATGATCCCTCCAGGAGCCTCTGAAGTTGGGATGGCCCTTCAAAGATATCTTGAATTGAGGCACGTGCCAGGCCTTTGTGGCCCCACAACGATCAGCTATTACATGCCCATTACCCTAGGAAGAAGCATGACCCTTAGGTAAACAGCTCTCTTTAACCACGGGAAATTTCCAGAGTGTGACTCAGCAGGGAGCTGCCAACCAGCAACATGTGCAGCAGCTGTGGGCATGGCTACCTCAGCCCTAACTTGCAGGAAAAGGTGGGCTCTGTGGGGCACCTCAGGCACGCACTGCCGTTGACCAAAAGAAACAATGAATAATTTCAGCAAGGTTCTGTCTCAATCCCAAATATAAAAGTACCTGAAGCTATGAAAGAATAAAATTCTAGCAAGAAAACCGAGAAACAGCTGTAAATGCCAGCAGCTAGAATTATGGTAAAGTTTGACTGTGAGACAGAAGCAACAAGCCTGAGGACCAGACCCTGAGGTAATGAGGGAAAGTCAGAGCACATTCATTATAGAGGATATTTTTTCCCTACTGTAAGTCAGCTCAGTCTGTAAACCTCCTACTCACATTGAATTTTACCCCAAGTCACTCACAGTCAGTCGTACATCCACGGCGTATTTCCTGAACACGAGCATTGGAGAAGATCTCCTTAAAATTTTAATGTCTAACATTACATGACATTTTGCAATTTACAAAATACTAACATACATCTTGCCATTTAAGTCTCACAATCAGCATCCGTTCACACATTCATTTAAGCCACTTACTCAAAATCACTGTGTGACACTATGAGGTTTTGAGCTAGTGGCTTAATTTTTGTCATGACAACGCCTTTGTCTTTATTCCACCCTGAGGTATTACTAATGCCTATCTCAATGACTGAAATAACAGCATTCAATAAGTAACTGTGGAATACATTTTTGATGGGGATTTGTCGCTTCTCTGTCATCGGTGCTTTTCATGGCATCACACAACGTATGTGCATGTATATATCATCCACGTGTGTGCACATGCAGACTTACTTACATGCAGGGCACATGGTATATATAGTAGAATAAGCTGTACATGTTTAGTCTATAAAATAGAACTAATATATACATTATTACCTATTTTGAGCAGGAATACTTGAAATATTTGAACCCAGCTGATTTTTAGTCATTTTCCTCTTGGTCAGTTTGGCTAGGTGTTAATCTGGCCTTAGAAAATCAGATGGGGGAAGAAAGGTTTTATGATCAAAATCTCTGACTTTTGGGGGGAATATCACCTTTCCAAGAGTGCTTAAAAATTACTTAATGCTAAACTACAAAGAAGAAATAAAAGCATATGGAAATCTAAATTTTTATTGTGTTTTAAAATTTGTGGTACTGAATAACTTCCCAGAAATGAAAGATGACTCACAAGCTTTCCTTCTGACTGTGGTAATAAAAATAATATTCATTTGTGTAATGTAAATTATTAGGCTGGGCTGCATTTTGGTAAAGTTGTACACTATTAGATGAGCTGTCTCTCCAAAGCTTACAAAAAATTAATGTGGAACACCTGATATTTGACTGTGCTTCCAGATGGAGGGACAGCTTGACAAATGCCATCATAATTTACAACTTTAAAAAAGTGTAGTGTGAATTCATTTGCAGTAGGCTTTTAACAGCTTGGATTATTTACAGGTACAACTGTGTTTAATGTGGAATTTCAATGGATTTAAAATATTATTAGATTCAATCACTGATCATGGAGTATAGGTGTGGCATGTGAGCAACGTGATTAGATGCCTTCATTAAATATCTCAGAATAGGACACATCTGTTTGGTGAGGTTGGGGGGATGGTAAAGTAACATTTAAATTTTACATTTGATTATTAAGTGTCATTGAAGAAGCTCTTACCTTTGGAAAGAGCAATATTTTGGTATTATCTTTCATGGTAGTTTATGAGAATAACAGTCACATAAAATAAATACAGACATATAGTGTCTAACTATTAAGAATAACTTAGACACTTGTATCCATAAAACTAAAGTATGAATTGCTAATGGATAAGATTTGCATTAGCATGCAACCTAGAAGAATCCATGTCTATAAATGGTGGTTAGGAAATTGACTATTGAAACTTCATGGTTAAATTGGAATCATATGCATTATAATTACATATGCATATATGTATGTATCCTTTTTCTCTCCTTCTAAATATATCTCTATGTATATATGATGTGTGTGTGTGTGTGTGTGTGTGTGTGTATACACAAAATATCTCTAAGAGGATATGGATGACTTTGGAGGCGAGTAAGGTATGGTTGTAGGAAGATCAAGGAATATCTGACTTTGGAACATTTGTTCCATGAAAAGGAAAGTAATTAGTTTGACATTTTTTCTTTTAAACTAGAAAGTCGTTGATAGATGTTATGATTTTACTTCTCAGGAATAAGTGGAACATTGAGAAGGATAGTGAAACTAAAGTTTCTAAAATGAACTGCTTAGTGCATAAACCAACTTTAGGATCTACTCAATCGATCACTAAGTACTTTTGGTCTCTTATGTTTCAGTCCTGGCCTAGGAACTGAATAGCCAGTAGCCAACCAAGCCGGATGTGGAGCCTCTCTTCTTGGAGCTTACACTCTAAATAGAAGACAGATATTACACAAACCACAGTCAAATAAATTTGCCAATAAAATCTGACAGGACCAAGATAAAAAAATAGGGCGCTATGGAAGAGAATGATGGAGACAGGGTGGGTCTAATTTTGTTGGTGGTGTGGATGGGTCAGGGTAGCTCCCCTGGGACCTAAAGGATGTGTAGAATGGAGGACACGTACAAAGGGAGAAAAGTGGTTGGAAAACGGGAAGATTTGCTTTGTGGTTCTAACATAATGAGTCATGGCAAGAGTGGCCCTAGGTGAGGTTGGAGAAGAGGGGAAGGGCAAGGTATTCAGAAGTCACTATGGAGTTTGTATTTTATTAGGAATGCAGTGGGAACCACTGAAAGATTTATGGTGTGTGTGTGTGTGAGAGAGCGAGCGAGCGATAAGCCAATTAATACATTTTAAAGCTCAGTCTGGCATGAAGAGGGATAAGTAGAAGCTGTAATACCAGCAGCAGCTTGGACCTTGGTGGATGCAGTAAAGATGGAGAAAGGAAGGAATCTTCCAAGACGCATTTAGGACGTTGAATCCTGAGAGCTCAGGGATGCATTTAAGGTGGGAGAAAAGGGGAGTCAAAGACGATTCTAAGGTTTCTATATGAGTTTCTAGTTTCTCTTAATGTACTCTTTGATATAAGAAAAACGTGCCTATCTCCTAGTAAATTCCAGGTTCTGGAAGGTGATCTGATGGGTTGTTTCAAGAAAACTTCCCAACCACTCAAGGTAGTGAGCACTCACAGCTCAGTTATTCTGCCCTAGTCCTCTTTTTTACCTTCCAAGCAGGCATCACAGTCTCCTTATGAGTTTGTTTACTTGCTTACTCTGAGCATAATCTCCATGAGAGGGGTATGTCTTCCCGAAGAGGTTCAAGAGCACCTAACACAGTGCCTAGCAATGGAAAAGGTTCAGTATTTGTTGAATAAAATGATGAACTATGAAAGAATAATGATAATATTCTTAGGAAATACTAGAATCCAAGGTGCCCACTATCTGGCCAAGAGGATAAAGAAGTGCCATAAAAGCTTTACAAGATGTAAGCAGGAGTGTTATGGAAGGAGAGAGGCCGATGCACCTGTCCAGCTGGAGGGAGAGAGAAGTCTGGAGTACAGACGTACTCAAAGATGAGATGAGTATTTTCTAGCCTGAGAGCATCTCTGCAAGAATCGCCCCCCTCTCCCCGGCAAGCTCTAGCACAAAACATGAAGAACAACTCTTCAAAAAGAGCTTCACATTTTAGAATAATTAATTTTGAATACAACAGCAGCCATTAGAATTGTATTGCTCTGTAAAAAAAAAACAAACCTAGATTTTGTACCACCTACAGCACTTATTATTTGCCGCTTCTCTCTGTGGCAATTTTTGCTCGCCTCCATCCCCGGCCCCCTTTCTCCCTGCCCCCCGCCTCCACCCCCCAGGGGCCATCAATCCTCGGAAGACCCGCGCCCTTGCCTTCTCCCGCCTATTTGCTGGCTGGCTGGAGGAACATTTACTACCTTATCCCCGAGGAGTTCCTGAAGATGCAGTTGCAGACAATGTTTCTGCACCTCGCAGGGCTCCTCGGGGAGGAAAGAAAAGGAGTAATTCCTTACTTAGAGCGCCGACTGCTTTTACCTTTAATCCTGCGAGTCTCTCACATATAGTTCCCGCCTCCCTAGCCCGGCCTTTCGCGGTTCACAGAGCGAGGCCCGCGCCCAGAGCTGCAGCGCGGGCGCTCCCTGCCTTCCGCGCCGAGACGGAGAACCCGCGGCCGGGCGGGGGCGGGGGCGGGCGCCGGCGCCGGGCGGTGCTGGGCGCCGGGAGCCGCGGGGCCGAGCGCGCAGCCCCGCCCCGGGGGCGTCCCCGCCCTGTGCCCGCCCCGCCCCGCCCCGCCCCTCCCCGCCCCCACGCCGCCGGCCTTCCGCTTCCTATTTCTACGGGCGCTCGGGGTCCGCTCGGCACTCCGGTCTCCGGCGGGAGCCTGAGGACGCGGCGAGGGTCTGTCTGTGTAGGACTCCAGGCTGCGGGCGCGGCCATGGCCCCGGTGCTGAGCAAGGACGTGGCGGACATAGAGGTACCGACAGCGCGCGGGCTCGCCGGGGGCGGGCGGGGGGCGCAGCCGCTGGGCGCCGGGCTGGCCGCCGGGGCCGCCGCCGGGCCCGGGACGCAGGGGGGCACGCGGGAAACTTTACCTCCGCGGGGGCGCGAGGAGCCGGAGCCCCGCGCGGGCCGGCCGGGGAAGTAGTGGGGGGCCCCGCCACTTCAGGGGTGTCTTTTGGTTGGGACCTGGGGCTGTTTTCTTCGGAGGGGGTGTTGAAAAAACCTGTCTTGTCCTGTCCTGAAAGGCTGTGCCTGAAGAAGCCCAGGAGTTCCAGAGAGATGGACTTTCCCATAGGAGCGCTCATCTCTCACCCAGGCTACCCCGCACCTCCCCTTTGCCCCTGTAAGCGTTTCGGGACACCTGTCTGCTGCCCCCACCTCCTGTCCCTGACTTCTGAATATTTGCAAAGGTGCAGTATAGAAATAAAGATCCGTATGTCAGCGTTCGCAGTCCCCGTTAGCCGTAGTGTTGCTCGTGAAAATGATTTCACGTAGGGAAGAATGGGAGAAAGTATCGAGCACATGGAAAATATAGAAATACAGAATAAACTGTATTTTTCTCTCCTCAGCTGTTTTTGATTCTCTCTTACACTCTGTTTCTGTAAAAATGGCATCTTTCCTCCTGTGGGAAGGTGCTACCTGGCGTGGCATGACCATTTCCCTTGAGTTCTCCCTAGGACCTTTATGTACGCGGGGAGAAGGGTGGAATTATGAACGGTGATTTTAGACATACTAACACTCCTGAGCTGAAATAAACTGCTTTGTAATTTTATTTTGTTGTGTTTTGTTTGGGGTTTTATTTGAATCTCCTGCTCTGGTAAAACCGGTATGTGCACACCTGTGTTTTCTTTGGAAATGACAAAATTTTCCTTTCCTCAGTCCTTTCAGTGGCTTAAGGAAAAGCTTAAAACCACCTGTTTGCAGAATAGCTGCTTTTGCCGTTGTGTTGTCTCTGTCATTGATGGAAGGAACTATGTGTTCTATTTGGGGAATGGTAGTGATTTTTTTTCCCCCAGACTTCATACATCGGTTTGAAAACTCCATTTTAGTAATAAGAACCGAAGTATATTATATGCACATCTCTGATTAATTTACTTGTGGTTTCTTTTGTGGATAGTTTACTTTTTCATATTGATCAGTATGACCTGTTTAACCCAACATTTATTCATGTGTGCACAGGGTAAAAGCTACTTGACTTAGGTCATTGTCCTTTTTTGGTCCTTGTTATTTGACTTAACCAGAACTCCCCCTGCCCCCCTTTGTTAAACTAAGTGAAACAGTAAGCTTTCTGACAGCATTCGGGCAGTCCTGGTGTTCTGATTTCAGAGATAAGAATGTCAGAGGGCAGGTGGCTTTTGGCTTTTGAATTTCTTTATCTGTATCTCTTTTGCAGTTGTCCATGAAATTAGCTCTTAACCACATTACACTCAGGAAAACGATACCAGTGGAAACATTAATGACCAGTTTAATTTCATATGTTGTTTCAAATAAGACCATTTAAGAAGGCCAAACCATTTACTCACTTCAGTGTAACCTTTGTCCTCCTGATATTTCTCATAATATAGAATAGTGGTATTCAGACTTCTTCAGCTTTTATGTAGTTCATATATGCAACACACTTTAATCTGTAACATCTTTCATCACACATAGCACCTTTCTTTTCCCTCAAAGTAATACCCATGATTCATGAGCTAGAGTGCCATGAAAGAGCATGAAATTGCTCATTAAAATGTAATGCAGTGAGGAAAAATGTATTAAGTGTAGAGGAACACATCCAAGCATAGATGTCTCAGTTGATCCGATTGACTCACCAACGTTCATTTTTTTAAGAATCAGAATGAATTATGAAAGTTCAGTTTTCTGTCAACTTTGAATGCATACATTGGGTTTGCCTTTTTTGAATGAATTTATTAAAACAATTGTCTAGAGATTGATCTGCTTGTGACCATTGCCTTAGTCTCAGATACATGGAGAAGCACATAACCTTTCAAAAAATTATCAGTATGAAACAGAGTATGTGTTCAGTTGATAAATGTGAAAAGAACAGAAGGTGTTGGTTACAACTCACCATAATAGTAATTTAATTTTCCCTGTAAACCACCTACAGAACCTCACATTTCAGTGAAGCCGCCAAAAAATATCTTTGTTTCTGGGGAAAAAAAGAGATATACAGAGTTGTTTTGTGTGCTAACTCCATTATTTCTAGCCTCATTCCAACATCACATCTGGGTTGAAGGGTTTGGGGAGTGAAAAACATAGAGTTTTCCACCTGGGCTGGAAGATAGGCAGAGTAAGGATGCATTCCTAGATATCGGATAGTAGGCAATAGAACCTAGCTCATATACTCAAAAATTGTTTTCATAGTAATGGTAGAAGTTGTATGAGAAGTCAAGCTTTTTTTCTAAACACACTGATGTGGTTCAGAGCCTAGGATCTGGAGCAGACTGCCTGGGATTGAGGCCTAGTTGCATCCATTTTTAGATAGGTGACTTTAAGTTACCTAGCTTCTCCCGGTCCTATTTGCATAATCTGCTGTGTAAGGAGAAATAATCACAGACAGGATAATGAAGAAATGTCACAAGTTCACATCTAGCTTGTTTTTTAACAAAACATGTTAAAAATAAAAATATAGAAAAACTCTTAGAAAAATCACTGCCTATAAATAACTACTATTTTAAAGTTCATTAATGGTAGCTATATCCTTTTAAAAGTTATTTTACTTTGTGGGCTTGCTTTTTGAATACAGCTGAATTTTGTCAAAAATGACTTTTGAGTACAGATTTTCCTGGGAAGATTTCGAAAAAGGTGAATATCAAACATTGATCACTTTCTCTGACCTCAGCAGTACCTTTACAATACTTCATTTAGTTTGAATTGACAATTGATCTAATGTCAATATCTGCATTTTTAAAAACAAAGTTAAGAATGATTTTTTTTAAGAGTTTCCTTTTGTTCAATGTCTTGTTCCCCTCCAGTGACATGGATAATTGAGAATTTACTGTGAGTATAGCTAAAGGAAAATATAGGCAGCTACAGTGAGCTTTTAATTAACTCTTTGAATGTTAGTGATTCTGGTAAATATTTATAGTCAGACTAAATTGCTGCCTACCACTCTACTGCTTCCACAATCCCAAATCAAGATCTATTAGAATTATCAGTTAATGACTCTTAAGGGGTTATAAACTCATTTCAAATTTACCCTGAATAAAAAAAAAAAAGGATTTCAGTGCAATGTCCACAAAATCATAATGTATTTAGAGTCAAATAGAAATGGTTTCTGAGTTACTGATACTATGACTTCTGTTCATTTGAGAAGATAATTGAGAATTTTCTGTGTTTATTAGGTAAGAAAATAAGATAATAAAATAATGGCTTTGGAAAATGGGGGTATAATGGAAACAACTTGGAGAAAGTAAATTTCAAGGAGCATTTTGAAAAAGACTTATGGATTGGTAGAGATGGCAAAAGATATATCAGAATGCCCTTTCTCATAACTGCTTTTGCTCTTGGGGAGGGAGGAGGGTCATGGATCCAAATGAAAGAATAAGGATTCAATTCTGCAGAAGCTTTGGGTTATTTATTTATTTATTTGAACTTAGATGTTTTTTATTCAGTCCATTCTTGTCTCCTTCCTTTTACTGATTGGCACCACGAATCTCAGGGAATACTAGGCTTGCCAAGGCTTTTAAAGCATTAAAAAAAAACTCTTTAAAAAACAATTTGTTTTGTGAGTTTGAGTTGTTAAAAATATCCTTGTCTTCCCTGTTTTAAGCTGTCCCATGGACAGTACTTAATTTTATTTTTAAGTGTTTCTCGGGGGAGGGTATAGCTCAAGTGGTAGAGCACCTTCTTAGCATGCGTGAGTTCCTGGGTTCAATCCCCAGTACCTCCAAAAAAAAACACCACCTACAACAAAACTAATAATAAATAGACCTAATGATCTCTTCCCCCCAAACAACAACAACAGCAACAACAACAACAAATAATTTCTCCTTTCTAAGGACATTAGCTGGGCAGTGGAAATGTGTCTGATTATGTGATTTGGAAAGTTACTCCAAATTTTGAGAGTTATTCCAATAATAGCTCCTTGTAGTTTTAAGGTGCAATACACATTTCTAAGCGTGGTCTTATATATATTTCATTACAGTTTTATAAGCATGGTCATATATATATATATACACACAAACATATATATATATACACACACACATATATATATATTTCATTACAGTTTTTTAATTCTACCTCCTACACATTAATTCAGATGGCCGGTTTCAGTAGTGTAATTAAAAACTGTGAGATTAATGACTAATGATGAATCCATCACTAGGGAGATTTTTAGATTGGATCTGCTTAATCTTAATCATAGCAGATAGTGTTGACTGATTGCTTAATTGTAAAAATGTGCTGAAATTCAGTAGCCGCCTTTCTTACATTCTAGGAGGAAAATCCAGTTTTGGAAAGCTCTACATTTACAGTAAAGAATTAACAATAATGCCAAGAAGATCTCTAGTCAGAATGCTAGGAAAATTGGATGATTATTGAGCAATCATGTCTTTCCTTAACTATTTGAATATAGCATTTTACCAAACTCAGTGTATAAACAGGCAACACACGAGCTGAAAAACAGACCTTCCAGTAAGGTGACCATGTGTGGTCACTGTGGGAGAATTCTAATAATTAGCATAAAGGTAAATCACAAAATTAGAAACACTAAAGTTAAAGATAATGAGCCTGAAACAAAATTGTCGTGAAATAATGTGACAGAAAATATAAGAGATTTGTTATAGTCTCGGCTCCACTGTGGCTAAAGAGATTGAGAAGCAGAATTGGCCAATTGCTTTTCTGCCTCTTAGCTAAATGGACACAATGACAAGTCTGAGCAAGAAGTCTTCAGTCCTTAAAACTGTAAGGAAAATTCTGTGTCATTTATATCCTGCCTTAATTAAAAAATGTTCATAAGTCATTCTAAGATAATAAATTTGTCTACAGTCAGGATTTTGATTTTCAGATGTGACATGCTTGCCTTCTGGACTTCGGTTTGCTCTTATCCTCCGTATCTAGACAGAAGGTGGCTTTTGGCCTCAAACATCAATGATGTGGGTGTTCAGAGATATCCTGGAGCCAATTATACCACTGATAACTCTTAATAGGATTATGGCTTTCTTGTGGCTTATAATTATTACTCCTTCCATTGCTTGTAATTAAAATGTTATACTGGTAGATAGGAAACATCTGTATTTAACTCAACATGTAACTTTCTTTTTTTAGACTCTTCACCACGGTTATCTATATATTGATATATAGGAACATAGTACTTTTGTATAAAATTGTTGCTTTTGTATTTCACAAAATCAAGCTTCATTTCATGGTTAGTTTAAACAACAACAACAACAACATTGTATTAAAACAGACCTGGGTTCAAATTCTGGCTCTGTTATGTTTTTATTTGTGTGATTGAGGTCACATGTTTCCTGGACTGTCATTTCTTCCTCTGTCAGTTGGATTTAATCTTAATTTATTTAATGCCACAACTATAAGGGTTAATTGGAGTCATGTATATATGTAACACCTCAGACAGCATCTGTCAATTAAAATATATGCTTTTTAAATGGTAGTTAGTAGTTATTGTAAATACTGTGATTGTGTATATCGTGTGTTATGTAAATGTCATTTGACTGGAATGTTGTTCAACTGCAAGAATTAACTAGTGGTATCAAAGGCTGTTAAAACGTGAGGAAAGAGAGAGTTAATGAAGTTAAAAAAATGAGGGAGGCTCATTATAGATTCAAAAATGTTGCAGATAATGACTTACGAGAAAATTTCTGAATTCTTTTTGCCAGTATTACCAATGAGATGGGGAGTTTTTGAAATTCAGGTCCACTTAAAGAGACCTTCTCCAGTTTGCTTTTTATTTCTATTTAAAAAAATATTTTTAATACCCACTCTACTGCCAACCCTCTAGTGTAAACTGTGGGAGATTCAAAGGAAGTGTGTGGCACAGGCTTTGTCTACACAGGATTATCCACATCTAATACACTGGGGAGTAAGATTCAAACCCTAGGTTGACTCCTTCTACCCCCAACCCTTACTGTTCCATTTCAGTGTACATGTGGATTGATTCTTTGGTGCTTTTCTGAGTGTTTTTGTGACTAAATCAGTCCCAATGCATTGGTGAAAATTATTTCTTGGCATTTTCAGTGATATTTAGAAGGGATTTGGTGTGATCCTTTCCTGAAAAGAAATCCCTACACAATTATTTTTCAAAAAAAAAATGTGTTCAATTCCATCTCTCTTTGTATAAACTGGGCTAAGCTTATAGATTCTCTAGACGAGCATATTAGCTTCAAAGAAAGTTTTTTTTCTGGACTTCTAAGCATCTCTGCACACACTGTATTTGTATTTATAACATGTTTAGCTCCATGGAAGGAGGGTGTTGGAGACCAACCTATTTTGCACCAGGAAAAGGTGAAATGTGCCCTTTCTGAAAGATGACTCAATAATAAACTTTTTATACCAGGTTATAATAATTAATTTCTTTGAGGATTTCAGCTTGGTTGTGTAACAGCATTCTCACTATCCTCTATCTCTATCATAATAATTAAAGAGACAGTCTGTGTCTCTACCTCCCAGGTGCTTGGAAATTGATACTATGAGTGCTTATGAATGTCCCCTTGAGGCACTCCTGACTAGGCCACTTTGAAGAAAAATCTCTTCATCAATAATGAAGCCCCGAGGGCCACTTCTCAGGGGACCCACACAAAATTACATGTCAGCTACAGGCCTGATTTATGCAGATGGTGCTCATGGATGAAGCTGGACTGTACTTCCTCCTCCCCCAATGTTTTATTACCTACCGCACTCTGCTGACCCTCCCCACTCCCGTCCCTACTTTCATTTCTCTCCCCAAATTTCTTCCTCCAATATTCTCCTTGTTTTATCCACCCAAGATTGACTCACGGAAGTAGATACATTCATTTCATCTTTGTGAAATCCTTTGAATGGTATTAAAAATTGACTATGGTCAATTAGTCAGTAAGATTAATTAAAGGCCACGTGAAAATCTTCAGCGAAACAGTAGAAGGTGTGTATTTTATATGTTAATATGTATTTACTATATGTTAATTAAAATAAGTGTCTTGGGATAGGGGACAATCCTGGATATATTTTCGCTGTACAAGTCAGATCCCTTGCTCTCTGACCTCCTGGAAATCATTTAACCAATGTGAAGAATTTGCTGATTCCTCAGTTTGCTATTGATCTGTCTTTTAAGGATGGTTTATAATAAAATATGGCAATAGTGAAGTTGTTCGGAAACGTGACCTGCTGAGTGATCATATCAAGGAAATGCAAGGTGGTGGTGTCATAGCTACTCTGTTGTACATGCTAGGTAGGATCAAATGCACCATTCATAGCAGGTGTATGGACTTAATATACTTATTCACCTGATTTTTAAACTTTGTTCATGCTTGCCTGCTTCCTTTTCTTTTTCAATCGAATGAACGAGTTAAGTCTTAATCTCTCCTGAGCTCACAGAAAAAGTCCGATCCTTCTGTGTATGGCTGGAGTTGTGTGAGAGTGATCTGGAATTAATAAACTCGTATTTTTGTGTGTCTATGGGATGATACTGTCTTTAACTAGTAATTAATACTAGCTATTCTCAAAAGGACATAGGACTCTACCTCAGTTTCTCCAGTGTGCTTTTTCATTGGTAGCTGTCAGTGGAAACTAGGGTACAAATGGTGAAGTCCCCAGACCCACAGGAAACTCAGGTTACCTTTCTCTGACTGCCTGCACCACAGTGTCCTCAAAGTTTTGGGGATCTTCTTCCAGATTTTCTTCTATGGCAAATATTGGGAAACTTGTGTAAAACGTTTGAAATTCTCTACTTCAAAGAAGAAAGTCATTCAGTTCCCTTCACGGATGCTTAGAATTAAAGATAACAACTTTCACAGCAAAATACTCTTTGGGGGGCTATTTTCATTAAAATTTTTTTCATTTCTTTAATTTTTAAATAATTTTTCATGATCATTATGGAAGATTTAAGTTATACCAAAAAAAAAAAGGAAAAGAAGATCCCAAATATACAGTTATACCATCCAGAACAGTCATGCTGATAATGACTTAGTACTTTTCTTTTCTATACATGAAATTTTTTTCTAAATAGTTTTATCCGTACTTGT
This sequence comes from Camelus ferus, assembly GCF_009834535.1. Taxonomy (NCBI): domain Eukaryota; kingdom Metazoa; phylum Chordata; class Mammalia; order Artiodactyla; family Camelidae; genus Camelus; species Camelus ferus. The sequence goes on along the minus strand of NC_045704.1, from coordinate 69,691,997 downwards.
CTTTTTCTGCCTGATTTATTTCACTCAACATAATATCCATCCATATTGTTGCAAATGGCAAAATTTCGTTCTTTGTTATGGCTGAGTAGTATTCCATTGTATATGTACACTACATCTTCTTTATCCGTTCATCTTTTGGTGGACACTTAGGATGCTTCCATATCTTAGCTATTGTAAATAATGCTGCTATGAACATTGGGGTGCTTGTATTTTTTCAAATTAGTGTTTTTGTTTTCTTCAGATACACACCCAGGAGTGGAATTACTAGATTATATGGTAATTCTGTTCCTAGTTTTTTAAGGGAACTGCATACTGTTTTCCACAATGGCTGCACCAATTTACATTCCCGTCAACAGTGTACAAGTGTTTCCTTTTCTCCACATCATTCCCCGTATTTGCTATTTGTGATCTTTTTGATGATAGACATTCTGGCAGGTATAAGGTGATACCTCATCGTGGTTTTGTTTTGCATTACTCTGATAATTAGTGATGTTGAACATCTTTTCATGTGCCATCTGTGTGTCTTTGGAAAAATGTCTGTTCAAGTCTCCCGCCTATTTTGATTCAGTTGTTTATTTGATGTTGAATTGTATGAACTGTTTATATATTGTGGACATTAATCCCTTATTGATCATACCATTTGCAAATATTTTCTCCTATTCAGGAGGCAACTGAAGCTTATTCTGGGGGCATAGACACTGGCGGTAGCCATTTTGGGGAGTTCCCTCCACCATGGGGACACTGGTGCTGACAGGCACCATTCTGGAATCCTCCCTCTAACTTACTAGCCTCAGGACTCCCCCTGCCGCCGCCCTCCGGCCTGTAGGCTCCAATACCTAGCAGCAAGTAGGCTGCCTTAAGACCTCCTGAACCCACAGGCACCCCTTGACGTGACCCTGTCCACCGGAGGGCCCAGGCCCCACACACTAGTGAACAGGCACTAGACCTGGGGCCCCTGGGGCCTTGCAGCCAGAGACTCCGGGACCCAGCTATTCCTGACAGTGTGCAGGTACCAATCGCAGAAACCCCTGGGCTCCAGCCCCACCAACCAGTGGGTGTACATTAGCTCCCGGTCAACTGCAGCCTGCAGCCTGCCCTGACAAGACCCAGCCTGTCCCCTGGCAGAGCAGCTCTAGCCCTGGGACCCACTGGGCCCTGATTCCTTCCACCAGCAGGCCCACATCAGCTCTGAAACACCTTGGGCCCCTCAGCCAACCACTCCAGTTTCCAGCTCCACTCACCAGCAGACCAATACAAGCCTTAAGATACCTGAAACCCTGCAGTCCATGTGTCAGGAACCAGCCCCACCCACCAGTGGACTAACACCAGACCTGGCTCTGCCCACCAGTGAGCCAGCACTAACCCGGGATCCCATGGCCCCGGCCCCACCTAGCAGTGTCTGACACCAGCCCCAGGCTTTACCAACCCCAGCCCCACTCACCAACAGGCCACATCAGCTCTAAGGTATCTTGGACTCCTCAGCCAGTTGCCCTGGTGTCCAGCTTCACTCACCAGCCCACCAGCACCAGCTTTGGGACACTGCAGAAACTACAGCTAACGGTGTTGGAAACCAGCTTCACCCACCAGGAGGCCGACATTAGATCCAGGAACCACAACCCTGTAGCCATGAACGCCAGAACCTGGCTCTGTCCACTGGTGAGCCAGCACTAGCCCTGGGACCCCCAGCCCCCAGGGTTCTGCAACCAGCTGCCTTGTAACTTGGCCCCACCAACCAGCGGCCAGCAACCAAGCAGACTGAGGGCCGGCTACCCACAGCCCGCCCCCCAAGAGTGCCCGTGCAGCCCACATGGGGGGCACCCCTAGAACATACAGCTCTAGTGACCAGAGGGCAGTGCACTGCTGGGGCTCAGAGGACAACTCCTGCAAAAGGCCACTTCTCCAAGGTCAGAAAGTGTAACCAACCTACTAGATATATAGAAATAAAAACATCAAGTTAGAATTCAGAACCACCAAACCAGCTTTACAAGAAATGTTAAACGGACTTCTCTAATGGAAAAAGAAATGGTCACTTAGAAACATGAATATTACGAAAGGAAAAGGCTCATTGGTAAAGACACGTATACGGTGAAGGTAGTAAGTCAGCCAGGTACAAAGCTAGTAGGAAGGTTAATAAAAGAAAAAAGCAGTTGAATCATCCGTATCTGAATAAGAAGTTCAGGGATACAGCGAACAAAAGATATAAAATACGATGTCAAAAATAGTAGGAGTGAGGGGTTGGGAGTAAAAATGCAGGGTTTTTAAAATGCATTTGAAATTAAGAGATTAGTAACATAAAGCAATCACGTGTATATATGGATTGCTATATATAAGCCTCATGGTAACTATAAACCAAAAAACTATAATATGTACCCACACACAAAAAAGAGAAAGGAATCGTATACAACTTTATGTTTGCTTTTTTATTGTATCAGAAATATTTCCCTATAGTCTTAGTAACTTTTTAAATAGTTTTAAAGAGCAGCATGCACATCCCTGGGAGTAGAGATACCAGAGTTTAGTCACGCCTACCCTTTTATTATCGGACATTTGTTTTTATCAGTAATTATTAAAAATAATGCTTCAACAAATCTCAGCTTGTAATCTTTTTTTAAAATATTTTTTATTGAGTTACAGTCATTTTAGAATTGTGTGTCAAATTCCAGTGTAGAGCACAATTTTTCAGTTATACATGAACATACATATATTCATTGTCACATTTTTTTTTGCCGTGAGCTACCACAGGATCTTGTATGTATTTCCCTGTGCTCTACAGTATATTCATCTTGAATGAATACATGCAACGCCAGCTGCAGGTATCCCAACATGTGAGCAAGGATGGAGCTTTGATATTGTACCTCCACCCCTGAAATCAGCCCGAAGAACCAGATTCTCAAAGGATCCTGTCACCTTAGGTTTTTACATTAGAAGTCTGAGTGGTTGTGTGTGTGTGTGTGTGTGTCTGTGTGTGCACACACAAGCACATGGGTGTTTGTAATTTTCCTTTTTCTTTTCCTCAGGGTACTTGGGAAGAGGAAAGGGGAAGTAAACTGAAACTACTTTTGACTCATCAGTTTTCTCACAGTGACAAATTTAATAAAGCAAAACTTTTTTTTTGTCTTAGGTATATTAACCAAAATAACTTTTGATTCATTCTTCGTTTTAAAGTTAAAATGTACTTACAACCTGAACTCTATATATTGGTATGCTTAATTAAACCCCTATTTTATTTATTTATTTTTTTTGAAAATGATAAAACCCTTTGAAGAAGAAAATTCTTACATGGTTCAGGAAAACTGGCCATCATTCCACCACCCGAAGACTAGACAGTAATAAACAAAGCCTTAAAATATTTTTTGCACATATTTAAGACCACGTTATCATGAAAGGATTCTAGAAGAGAAATTATCAACCACAGGTATGACTGTTTTAAGGGTCTGAAATATTTTTGAGTGGTAAAAATTCATAGAGCCGCTATCAGTGTATGAATATGTATGAAATGATACCTTTTTAATGTTAGTGTTTTTTTATTTTTATATAAACAATTTGGTGAAAACTGTCTGGTTTAATTTGCATTTTTTTGAATATTGTAAAGTTTGAACATTGTTCCACATTTTAAAATAGTTGAGACTTTCTTTTAAACAAATTATGTTAACAGAATTTTAATGTAAGAGTAAAATAAGAGAAAAATAGACATAAGAAATATAGGTAAGAAGAGTAGAAATAGCATAGACTTTAAGAAAATTACATGTTAATGAAGTATGAAATCGGAACAAAACTAGTGCTATTTTGGAAACATACCACCCACTAAAACTACCCTCAGATAAATTCAGATACGGCAATCGACCAGTCAATTTAATCTATTAAAATGTTTATTGATAGTGGGTAATGGATCACTATTATTTCGTTTAGTTGTAATGAAAGGCTAGCATGGATTGGTGGTTAAGAGACGAGGCTCTGGAACTGGAGAGCTAGTGTCCATACCCGTCTCTGCCCCTCACTGGTTTCTGACCTTAGCAGGTAACCTTCTGTCTCAGTCTCTTCTTGTGGGGGCAGTAATAGTACCTATATTGTAAGATTATTGGATGCTTGAAAGAAGTACTACATATTCAACACTACGTTTTTTAAATGGTTCTAACACATAGCAGCTGTGCAATTAATGTCAGCTATTAAAATATTAGTAATGGCCACCAATTATTGTTTTGACTCTAATGGGCTTTCTGTCTCTTTGAAAATGTGTTGTTTTGATGTTTTAAGGACATAGAAATTTACTGTAAATGGTTTTGTTCATTTAAAATATTTGTTAATTTCTTACTATGTGCTAGACACTGGTTTAGATTTTAGAAACACACCTGCAAACAAGAGTAAAAAGTTTCTGCTCTCAATAAAGTTGCATTATAGTAGAGGAATAATAGACAGTAAAAAAAAATTAAAATATCTGGTAATTTTAGATACTATCATGAGTTTCAGTAAAAGTAAACTAGAATAAAATGATGCAGAATGACTGGTATGTCCTTTACATGTGCCAGTCAGGGGAGACTTCCTTAGGGAGGTGACATTGAACTCAAACCTGAAAACCAGAAGAAATCTACCATGGCTTTTGAATTAAAAAAAAAAAAAAGAAAGAAAGAAAGCTAATCAAAGTGGAGGATTGTACTTAATTTGAGGAGCAAAAAGAAGTAACTGATGTGGGGGAGATACAAGTGTTATATGTAATGACATTAAGTTTGAAATTCCCATTTGATACTAAAGCAAAGCTGTTGAATAAACAGCTGGAAATAAGCATTGGAGATCAGTGAAGAAGTCATAGCTGGAGATGGATGTTGAAGAATTACGGAGTTAAGGCCACTTAGAGATAGTGGAGCGGGGCAAGGCGCTGAGTAATCTCTGGTCTCACAGAAACAAACGAAAAAGGAAGTTCTCATTGCTTTTGAGAAGGTAAGATGAGGGTATATAGATTCATTTTTGTTAACATGGAGAAATTGTGAGCTTGGAGAAATGGCTAGCTTGGAGGAAGGAGCCCAGTAAGAATGGGTTGAGATAAGAATAGGATATAGGGAAGTGAGACAATGATGCTAGGAAACACTGGGGAAATTTTTGTTGTAAGAAGGAACACAGAAATAGGGAAGTACTTGAAGGGGAAAATGGAGCATGTACCATGTTAACGGAAGCGATTCAGTAGAAAGAGGCACCAGTGTTGAAGTACGTAGAGGGCTAATTACCTGTATAGAAGGGTGCTTTTGGTGAGAGGGAGTAGGATTGAAGGGGTAAGCTCTAGAGTAGAATGAAAGGCAGACAGGTGGTATATTGGGTGGTGGGAAGATAAGGGAGTTCCCGTCTGATGGCTTTTATTTTCTCAGTGAGAGTACGAGGCAAGATCATTAACTTGAGGGCAAGAGAAAAATTGAATACAATTTGAAGAACAGATGAAAGTATGAATAGATTTTCTGGAAAGTGGGAGAATGAAAATAAGAAGAAAGTACAGTAGAATTGTTGGGGACTGTTTCTGTTCCATTCGAAACGTAGCAGGATTTAGCATGAGAACCGTGAACGTAATTGTGGGTTCTCCAGCCGGTTTTGGCTGCCTGGGTTCAGACAGAGTAGTTAAAGGGCTTCGTTGGGTTGATGTTTGCCTGGGCAGTAGAGTTGGTGCGAGCGATGGGAAGGTGGTTAAAGGTGTTGTGAAGATGAGGGAAGTCAAAATCCTAGGGAAGGTTGGGTAGTGAGGATACCAGGGTGTGCTCCATGCATTGGCGGTCTCAATAAGGTCAGTGAATGTTTGTAAGGTAGAAGAGTGTAGGAGGTAAAGATTCGAGTGGTGTGTTTGAAATACAGCTTTTGGAGATGGTGCAGTAATTAATAACAAAAAAGTTAAGGGAGGTGGTGGCTGAGGTGGGTGGTATGGAACTAAAAAAAAAATATTGGTAGGGAGTTTGTTGAGTCAGAGGCAGATGCTGGATGATCCAGGTGGCTGTCGAAGTCACTGGGACTGCTGAAAAAAATAGAGGGTAGAGACAGCATGCGATGTAAAATTCTCACTGAGTTTGGGCAGAGGGTGAAGTGGTGTGATCGAGGGGTTGGTAGATGCAGGAGCACAGAGTTTTAAGGTGTAGAACACGGAGGAAACGTGATGTGAAGACCCATGAGACAACACGGCCGTGTGACTGCAGAGGCCGAGACCGAGGGATGCTTCTCCAAGCCACGGGATGCAGAGGATTGCCTGCACACACACAGCCTCCAAGAGGCAACCTGCACGTTTCCGAGGAAATATGGCCTGGCTGACACTTTAATTTCAGACGGGTAGGCTTCAGAACTATAAGGCAATAAATTCCTGCTGTTTTAAGCCACCCAGTTTGTGGCAGTTTTTCTATGGCAGCCCTAGCAAATGAATATAGATTTTAATATGAATTGCAGAAAAGCTGGAATATTTGTGGAAGGACGGGAAGGAGGGGTGATACCTTGAAAGTAGAGATAATGAGGCTAGGGATGTCTAACGTTTGTAAGAGAGAAGGTTTTTATTGAACATAAATTCATAACTTAAGGAAGTAATTAGAGTTAAATATAATAGTATATCTTAAAGAGTCCTAAATATGTTATTAAAGTCCTATTTTTGCCACTCTTTAGCTTTGTCAAATTAAGCTCATTTTCCTGTCTGTGAAATGGAGACCACGTTACTTGTCCTGTCTGCCTCATAGTGTTGTTGATTGGAGCAAGTGAATTAAGAAGAAATGCAACTGTAAGCTGGTATTGTCGTGAAGGTTTTTAACTTACAGACACGTACAGCCTTTGGATGAGGGGGAAATATGTTTATGATCAGATATGATAATGAACCGAGTAGGAAAGTTCTAAAATCTCCACTAAAATTAAGTATCTGCTGTATCCTACGCCCTACATTGAATACTATGTGGCAACTGGCTGAAACGGTAAAGGCTTCTCCCCTAAATGATTTTATGATACCAGAACGGAATTTGAGGCAAATTCACAAATAACGACAGATCGAGACAGAAAGTGAAAAGGGCTTGAGGGTGATGGTTCAGAGTTATGGTGTTAGCATTAAAGTATGCATATTGTACATTCACATTCACTCACCTTAACCATGTAGCTATCATCATTTGATTTAGTATTCCTTTACAGTGATTTACTATCACTTAGAATACTGTGATTTTCATTTTATTTAATAAGTGATAAATTCATTTAAGTCTTGTTACAGTCTCCTCCCACCTCGACTCGAATCTCCTATAATTGAGGGGCCAAAAAATGACTCAGGTGTCTGTTTCCAGGGGCAGGTAGAGGAGGGCTGTCCTGGCTGAAAAGGGTCAGGTGTAAAAGGTGTAAATGCAGGAGTGGGCGGAGTTAGTGTAGAGGCCAGATGCGGGTCTGTGCTCTCACGGCATTTTTTTTCCCTCCTACCTTGCTTACAAACATGTTTCCAGCCTTACAAAGACTTATCAGTTTCAGAAATGATGAAGCCAAGGGCATAGAAAGGTTAAGTGGTTCGACTAAAGTCAGCAAAGACCTGGAAACTAAAACCTATGAATATGAGCCCAGTTTTATGTTGTTCTTTATTCAGACATTAAAATACATGACATGAAAATGAGGAATCAAAGAAGTACAGGAGTGGGAAGTCCTTCAAACGTTACCTCATATTTTTTTTTTTGCACTGTATGCAGTCACAAAATTTCTCAATCAGTTTTATATTCAGTTCTTCAAGGAGTCCTTCACATGTGTAAATGAAGCGACGTATGAATGGCTTCTAATCCACAGGCCAGATGGTTGCAGTGGAGGGAGCTTTCATCACTCATTTCTCAACATGGTGTTAACCGATCAGTTCTGCCCTTTGTCCGGCTACTTCAACCTCTGACAAGACACATACTTTATTTGTTGGAGAAATTAGGAAAAAGAAATAGGCAAGGTGGACTGCAAGACTGGAATTGGTTTTGGGATTTATACATATATATGTATATGTTTCTGCACATTTAGACATATGTTATAAAACTTTGATTCACTGGACCCCTTGACTGAAGGACATTTTTTTCCATTCTGCTTTATAACAAAAACGATTTCGCTGTCAAGACAGTCCCTTCATATTTGAGCATTAGAAAAAAGTCATTACAAGGGCATGATCTGCAGTTAATTCGTATTAGCCTAACCATTGCCTCTTTTGCATCTTTAGTACTGTACGTACAATTCTGAATTCATTATGCTACAATGGCAAATACTTAGATGTGCATATTGTGTAATTATAATTTGCTCTGCGGTGTTCAAAACAAAGCAATTTGTCTAGGTCTCAGTTAATCTGAAAATGAAATAAATCAGAAATCTATGTAATTTTTTTGTTTCTCAATTTTAAAATAGTATATACCTCCATCAAAACCTATGGTTTAAAAATAAATATGACACTTGTGTTCAATAACTTTTATTCTTTGAGAAAACTTTTCTGGGGAAATTAATATTAGCTGGTTATGCAAGTTCTCAGTGCCATTTAATACCTATGGAAACTACTTGGGTTTAACGTGGAACTTCGATTTCTTTCCATTATTATTAAGGTATTGTCACTGAAATCATTACCTTGCTGCCCAGTGAATCCTGATAATCTCTGAATTATCCCATTGTCTTAATAATGACATCTTTGTTTTTATTAGTGTAACAAATGCACAAAGTAAAAATAAAAGTAATAAAAGCTTTTAAAGAAATCAGTGGTTCTCTTTACTATTCCTCCCAGTGGCATGATGGTAGACAATTAATTCTGAATCGGGAGAGGGGCATGGGGAGCGTGGCAGCCACGATTTGTGATGTTTGTTGGTTACCAAGGGGTAAATAAATCCTCCGAGGAAGATTTTAAACCCTAAAAACATGAAGCTGGGAAAAAAGACTGCCTGTGGGCTCTGCAGTGCCCCCTGGAGCCGGGTCCGGCAAACCGCGGCTTCTCTGCACCCTCTTCATCTTCTCCCGGCTCCTTTTCTAGAGGCAACGCTTTGAACTGTTTCTGTTTTTAATTCATCCTCTAATGTGGTTCCAACTCCTATTCATCTGTCACACTTCTGTCTTTTTCCTTTCTGTCTTTGGCTATTTGCCTAGCAGTTTTGGAAAAGTATACTTTTTTAAAAGACCACCTAAATTTCAAATTAAGATTTTGGAACACTAAATATTTGAATCTCTGGGTTCCTCTAGTATAGTTTAAACTGCTTTAAGTTACCAAATAATGGGCTAAAGAGTGGAAAACATGAATTGTAAGATAGTACCAAGAAAAGTTTTCCAGGGAATAATTTTAAAAAGATATTATTGATCCTAAACATGTTGCTATGTTAATTAATTTAATAACCAAAGGATATTCCTGCCACCTGGCTCATGTTAGATATTGCTTTGCTAGACTAATATTTTTTGCCTATTTCAAGATTCTGCTTATGTCAGAAGCTCTACCTTGGAACTGATTCATGAATTGTGAGAAACATCTTTTTATGTATATTTAAAAGTTATTGAATGTTTCATCCAGTTACATTACCTGCATTTCTAGAGGTTAAATTTCATTTTAATTCAAACTTTCTTTCTTTTTGCAATAAAAATTATTATGTTCAATGTAAAAAAGTAAGGAGAATAAGTTTGTCCTTTTTTTTTTTAGATTCCACATATGAGTGGTATCATATGGTATTTTTCTTTCTCTTTCTGGCTTGCTTCACTTAGAATGACAATCTCCAGATCCATTCATGTTGCTGCAAATGGCATTATTTTATTCTTTTTTATGGCTGAGTAGTATCCCATTGTATAAATATACCACAACTTCTTTACAAAACAGAAACAGACTCACAGATATAGAAAACAAATTTATGGTTACCAGGGGCGGAAGGGGGTGGGAAGGGATAAACTGGGAGTTTGATATATGCAGATACTGATATATATAAAATAGGTAAACAAGTTCATACTGTATATAGCACAGGGAACTAAATTCAGTATCTTATAATATAGTGAAAAATAATATGAAAATGAATATATGTGTGTTCATGTATGACAAGCATTGTGCTGTACAGCAGAAATTGACACAACATTGTAAACTGCCTACACTTTAATAAAAAATGCATATATACAAAAAAGTAAAACAATAAATCTGAGATATTACATTCTTTGTGATATTGTTAAACAAATTGTTTCTAATTTTTTAAGTTTTTATTTCACTTCACAGTAGATACTACAAAAGATGTGTGAACTATCTAGCTTTTTGTTTCCTTAAATCTTAGCAAGTGTGTAAATAATACGAATGTTGCTCACAATTTGTTATGTAATTATGTGGCAACCTTGTTAATTTCCATCAGAGTCCTACCTTAAGTCGTTCTCTTCTGACTTACCAATACAGTAACTTTAATTGCAAGTTAATATCTGTCATTTTTGAGGAAAGTGTTTATACCTTTGAATAAACTTAAGTGCCAGGAAGGCTTATACAAAGTATGTGGACCTCTACAGTGATGGGAAGTGCCTTTTATCAAACACCTGGAAGTTGTTACTGTTATTTAGATTGAAATGGAGAATAATAGCTGATTGTTTCCTAATGGTATGCCCCATTTGAGAAAAGTCTTAAAAGGTAAATGGTTCTGGTTAGTATGCTCCTTTTACAAAGCATTCTATGAATACAATAATAAATCTCACTAGAAGCTGAATTCCACTAATTTGATAAAATTATTATTCATTACATAGCAATGTTAACTCTGCTTAAGATTTATTTCCAGTATGAATCTGTAACATGACAGCTAAAGTGTAAGAAGCTTTGTATTGAAAGTGACAGTGATAATTTGCTCATCTTGAGATGAAAAGTATTTCATGGCAATGGAAAACTTTTAATGCTTGAAGAATCATTTAATATATGGGGATCATGTAATCTTTCCTGTGGAAGTACAAGAAATCTAGTTTTATCCGATCAGTCTGAAGCACTGAACTTCTGACCTGTTATGCCTTTCTCTGGTCTTATTATTTATACATCTCTTGATTCTTGCTCTATTTCTACTTTTATATATGGCTTACAGTCAGAAGTAGGGTCAGAGGCAATATAGAGTAGTGGATAACTCAAAATACTCGGTAGCTTCTTTGTAGTAATATTTTTATATGAATATGGTGATGTAATGGAGTCAGGAGACTTGGTCTTAATCTTGGCTGCCTTTAACGTGGGTTGTCCTCTCACCTCGCTAAATAAGGTCCTCTGTAGATGGGGACGTCCCTTATGGCTCTAACAGTCTAAGCAGATGCAACTGAATTCATCGCGAGCCTCCTTTATATTGTATTTATGCAGGGTGCTGAAGATGCTGAGATGAGTGTTAGCCAGTCATTATGCTCAGTGAGCTCAATTCTAGTTGGGCAGACAGGCACACAAGCAGACATTTTTTCAACAGTGTGGATTTCAATTGGAACACACGATCTAATAATGTATGTAAAAAGTTTATAAATTGAAAGTGTTAAGCATATAATTTCTGTTATAATGGAAGTAGTGTTGCTTGGCATTTCTGAGTTGTAAACTGTATTTTTGGTACCAGAGCATCTGTGATTTCTTTACAATTAAGGAAACATCTTAGCTTTTCAGATAAGATGTCTGGACTTATTTCAAATCCAACAATTGAAAGGCACTGGTAACACGCTGTATTTCACTGTCAATTTCTGTTTTTTTTTTTTTTTAGCCTATGTGTCACTTGCAAGATGACACCAATACTCAAGTGATGTGCCAAAAAGAATTGATCATTTTTTCCTGAGCCAATCCTCTGTATCAGCTTTTATTTTCTGTGGTTACCCTTCCCCTCATAATCACAAATTGTTGACATGGGAAATACATTTATTTTTCTATCTCTTCACAACCTTTATTCATTATCAACAACTCCTGCCAGAGTTTCCTTAACAATATTTTTAAGATTTGCCTCTTTCTTCTCATTTAACCCAAAACAGGTAATAAATGTGTACCAGGTAGTTTGTTAGATGCTGTGGCTAACAGATGATAGATTTTTAAGTCTGACTTACCGTGTCTTGTTTACATTCTCATATGTACTAATGCAAAACTTACTTCATTATTGACAATGAATATACACAATCCTTGGGCTACATACATTAAAAATAAATATGAAGCTAATATTATTCCTGCCCACAGAGGAAGTACAGAATAGTGATTGACAGTATAGAATCCGAAGCCAATACACTTGGCTTACTTTTTGGACAAGTTACTCAGCCTCCTCGTAATCTTGCCTCATCTAGAAACTGGCAGTGATGATAGTGATGGCATCATAGGATGGTTATGATGATCAACTTAAAGAACACTTAGAAAGGTGCCTGGGGTACTAGAAATCCTGGTTCATCATCAGCTATGATAAACGGTCATCCATTGCAAGCACATTAGACAAAAATCTAAGTATTTTTTTCAAACAAGAAACATAAAAGTTTTGAGAAAAAGGAGTTAAACTGTCTTCTTGTTTGAACTATACATTAGGCTAAGAACAAATCCTGAAATTAAATCAGAAAATACTGATGGAGTGTATCTTGGGAGCACAGACATGTATAATCTACCACCACCTGGTAAACTGGGTTTAACACAGCTTGGTTGGGAACTCAATTGAAAGGGCGGAAGTGTGCAAAGGATGGTTATGGAACGTTTCCAGAAAACAATTTATGCAGGAACATTGGGTAAATTGTTATTCACATCATCATGCCATATTGTAAAAAATTCATGTCAGTTCAAATGGAGAAACCTATTAGCAGTCAATCAATGGAGATTAAAAAGAATCTTTTTTCTTTTTCTGTGCTGGCACAACAATATTTCCATTGATCATTTTCTGAAATGAGTGATTTTTGGTTTAGGACTTTTGACAAGGTGATGGATTTCAAGAAAAATACTAACTTATGCTGATGTGATTTCCCGTTTGTCTTTTAAGTACATAAGCCAAGTGCTTTCATTTTGATGTTTATATATATTCTGGCACTGAATATTTTATTTGTTGATGGAACTATCAGCTCTTCCCACACCTAGCTGGCCACCAGAATCACCTTGGGCGCTGTAAGAACCAGTTTATGAGGCATATTATAGAAAAAAATTTATAAAAGTGGCTTAAACAAGACAGTAATTTATTTCATCCTCATGTAAAGAAGTCTGGAGAAATGTTTTATGGGGCTTGTAGCACCTTTTTCTCGTCTACAGGTTTATTTGTGTCTTTATACTCTGATATCCTCAAATCCACCTCATTGTTCACTTGGAACTCTAGAGGGAGGGAGGGAGGGGAAATAAGGATGCGCTCTCCCTTTAATGAGACTTCCCCAAAGACCCACACTTCTAAATACATCTTACTGGCTGGCACTTAGTTGGGTGTAAAAGTGGGTCGATCAATCACTTTATTGGCATTTTAGAGAATTTTCCTTTTTTTTTTTTTTTTTTTTTGTCAAGGTGCTTTACAATATTAAGTTGTGTGGGACAGAGTGGCCACTAAAACATGGTACTCTCATCTCTACTTCTGCTTCTGCTCAAGGTGGAGTACATTTTGTGTCAAGGGTCCCCAAGATCATCTTCAGGCTCAGAGATTCACTAGTATTCGCAGAACTCAGAAGTTGTCATATTCATGGTTACAGTTTATTATAATGAAAGATAGATTAAGGTCAACAAAGAGAAAAAGGCACATAGGTCTCAGCCAGAGGGACCCCAGCCCAAGCTTGCAGGTGTTCTTTCTCAGTGGTGTTGCATGGGACATGCGTAATTCCTCCAGCAGCCATGTGTGCTAACATGTCAAGTGCTGCCAACCGGGGAGGCTGAGCCAAGCCTCAGTGTGCAGGTCGGCGTGCAGTGCCGCATGGCTGCCTTCAGTTACTCAAGCTCCAGACCACCAGAAAAAAAGCAGATGTTCATCATTAATCACATTGTTAGCTTAAATCATCTAGTCCAACCGGTGTGTCATGGTCCAAGGCCTTAGGCATACAAAAATCTTCGAGTCAGAGCATTCCCAGCAGTGGGTCAAGGGCCACTTCTGAAAATAGTCCTTTTCTGGGAACGTGTAGGATTTGAGCAATTCACACCTACCAAATTAACCCTTTCCTGCACGTTCCCACCTGAAATGGTAAAATACAATACGAAACAATAGTTTTCAAGAAAGTAGCTATCAGGCATCAAAAGATTGTGATCCCTGAGAGAGAGAGATGACAAAGGGGGAGAGCCCCAGTATTTCCCCAGCTTACTCTCTTGAGAGAGTTTATAAGCTTTGACTCAGGAAATGGGAACCCACCCAGAGCCTGGTGGACTCTGGGGAGACCAAGGCAGCTGACAGAACAGAGGTCAGAGACAAGAGCTTCTCAGAGAGATCTGAAGCTCTGCAGAGTCTCCCCCTGAGTCATTCACAGAGGAATGATCGGCACATGGATGTGAGAAAGATGACCCAAAGCAGGGTAAAGAACAACATGAGAAAACTCGAAGGAACAGTGCCTAACCTTCACACTGGTCTGGAAATAGTGCCTGCTCCTGCTGGAAAACTTCATGATTCATAGGACATTGGGTACTTGCCTCAGTAGTGGGAAACAATTAACCCCGGACTAAATGCTGCTCGAATACCATCTCACAAATCTTAAAAGCAAGACCTGAAAGGATCAAACTATTCCCGCGTAATTCAACTATGTCTTAGAACAAAATTCAAGAATATGTATATAGGAATACAGAAACATGCTGCTCTGTACTAGGTGAAATCCACTATACCTGGCATCCAATTAAACGCTGCCAGACGTGACTGAAAGAAGTATAAAATAGAACCAATAATGAGGATGAAAATCCATGAACTGAAGCAAACTCAGCGCTGACAATGTTAGGATTCGCAGAGGACACAAAGTTGTTATAATGTATACTGTGTGTTGAAAAAGTTACAGAGGCACAGAAGCTAAGACTAGTGCTGAATTGAACTTCTGGAAATTATAACTACAATATCTAAGATGAAAGATACACTGGATAGGATGAAAAACAGATTATATAGTGCAGAAGAACAGATAGTGAACTTGAGGACATGGCAATAGGAAATATCCAAAATGAAGCACAGAGAGAGGGAAAAAAAATGAGCTGCAAGTTGGGGGACAACTTCGAGTGACCTAACATACATGTACGTGGAATCCCCTAACGAGAGGAATGGTGGAGGGATGGGAAGACAGAAAAAAACATTTGAAAAGATAAACCCTTGAGTCCAAAAAGCCCAGTGAAGCCAAGCAGAAGAAATAAGAGGAAAACCAGACTAATGCACATCATAATCAAATTGCTTAAAACCAGTTAGGAGGAGAAAACCTTCAAAGCAGCCAGGGGAGAAAGAAAGGCACACAAGGTACAGAAAAACAAAGATAAGGTAAAAACTGATTTCTAGCTGTAAGAATGCAAGTGAGAAGACAGCAGAGCCACATATTTAAAAAATACTGGGGTGGGGGGGGAGCGGAAACAAACAACTCTCAGCCTAGAATTCTATACCCAGTGAAATCAGCACTCAAAAACCAAGGTGAAAAAGACATACAAAAACTGAAAGAATGTGTCAGCAGCAAACCTGCACTATAAGAAACGTTAAAGAAAGTCATGTCCTTCAGACAGAAGGAAAATGATACCAGCTGCAAATATGGATTTACAAAAGGAATACAAAACTGTAAAAATAGTAACTACACGGGTAAAATATATGATTTTTTACTTATTTAAATCTCATTAAAAGATAATAGTTTAAGTAAAAAATATGTAGTGTGAGGTTTATAATATATATAAAAGTAAAATGCAACTTGGATAAAACATTGAAAACATCGTGCTAAGTCAGACAAAGCAGTTACAAAAGCCCACATATGGTGTGATTCTGTTTATCTGACATGTCCAGAATAGGTGAATCCATCCAAGAGAACAGGTAATCCAATTAAAAAGGCAAAGCCAAACAAACATTTCTCAAAGGAAGACGTGCAAATGCCAGCAGGTGTGTGTAAAGGTGCTCAGCATCTCTAATCGTCAGTGAAATGCAAATTGAAATGAGAGATTACCTCACACTGTCAGAATGGTTATTATAAAAAAGACAAAAGATGAGTGCTGGCAAGGATGTGGAGAAAAGAGAACCCTTGTACACTGTTGGTGGGAGTGTAAATTGGTATAGCAATTATGGGGAAAAGTATGTAGTTTCCTCAAAAAATTAAAAATAGAACTACCATATGGTCCAACAGTCCCACTCCTGGTTATATATCCAAAGGACAGAAATCAGTATCTGAAGAGAAGAAATCTGAGCTCCCATGTTTACTGCAGCACCATTCACAATATCCAAGATACGGAAACAACTCAAGTGTTCGTCAGTCGGATGAGTGAATAACTGAAATGTAGTACACACACGAAACGAACTATAATTCAGCCATAAGAAAGAAATTCTCTCATTTGCAACACCATGGATGCATCTAGAGGAAATTGTTAAGTGAAATAAATTGGGCACAGAAAGACAAGTATAGGGGATGGGAGGTGGGAGGAATGGGGAGATGAGGGTCAAGGGAAGCAAAGTGTCGGTTATGCAGGGTGAGTACATTCTAGAGACTTTATATGCACAGCATGGTGACTGTAATTAACAACACTGTGTTGTATACTTGAAATTTACTGAGAGTAGATCTTAAATGTTCTTCCCACAAAAAAAAAAAAGTAACTGTGAGGTGGTGGGTATATTAATTAGCTTGATTGTGATAATCATTTCATGATGTGTATGTATATCAAACCACATTATACATCTTGAATGTATATAAGTTTTATTTGTCAGTTATACTGCAATCAAGCTGGGAAAAAAAGATCAGACAAATTCTATTCAGAATGTAGATTAATGATTGTCTAAAGCTGGGGGTTTGGGGGAAATGGGGAGTAACTTTTTTTTTTTGAGGTAGGAATTGATGCAGTGTTCTAAAATCGATGATGATGGTTGCACAACTCTGTACGAAAGATAATTGAATCACATGCTTTAAGTGGGTAAATTGGTAAGTGAATTATATCTCAATAAAACTATTATAAAATTATTTGAAAAAAGCGTAAAAATATGAAAATAAAAGTGAAGTTATGACAACAGTAACACAAAGAGAAGCATTGGCAACTTGTCCATCATCAGAGACTTGACAAGAGTATTTCTACTAGTGATCGGAGCAGAAATCTACTCACAGTGAGGACCCCAGGGGTGGCTGAACATTCCCCTTAAATTGGAAATACACATGCATTTCTCTGTGAAGTGCTCATGCCCCTTTCCCTATGTACCTAGTAGCATTTTCTTGTTTTCTTATTAATTTGTGTAAGCTTTGTATATATTACAGAGTAACCCTTTGCCATATTTCTTTGGTAAATTTTATATGATTCAGTGAGTGTTTGGAGTAGGATTTCTGAATTAGGATGGGAAGTCAAATGTTAATGTCTAAAATCCACTCCAACTCTAATACACTAAATCCTAGAGACCCTGAGAAGATGCAGAGAGTTAATTTCATCTATCCCTGAAAGGAAATCAGTTTAGTTCAAGTAGTGTTTAATTACAACTGAAGAGCAGTAAAAGAGGCATCGTTTCTTCATACCTTAATTTAGGTTTAAATCTAAAGTATTCAGAGTGAGATGTCTATGCCCCTACATTGGAATCACTAGGTCGTGTTTGTTCAGGACTGAGATATCTTGATTTGACTTCATACTGTGTATTTCCCACCAGCTAACACTACCTTCTAAATGGAGGCCATTCTCTGTGTACAAAGGTCATTAATTAAGAATACAAGGTATCGTTTATTAATTAAGAAAAGTGGCTTAAGTAGTAATATATACATATACATGAATTTTATATTATTTACAAATAGTTATTTTATACAAAAAATAATATCTTTCTAATGGAACTAATCTTATTTTAGATATAGATTTGATTTCTTCTCCTTTTAAAAACTTTCCATAAGTATGTCTCCACATCAGAAAATATCTTTCTTTGGAGATGGGGGGGAGGTTTACCCTCCCCTTCTAGAAAATACCTTTTAAACATGATTTTAAAAGGTATCTATATTACTCCACTGTAGGCATACCATAGTTTAACGTTTCTCTTCCTGCCAGGTGTTTTGCAGCTTTTTGTAGTCACAAATAACAAGTCATACTTTAAGAGGATCCCCTTTTTATTTAAAGATTACAACAGAAGCATTAAAAAAAACGTGCTTCAAATCTGGCCTCTCCTAGCTTACCTTCTGGGCTGTCTTAACACCCTGCATTACTCTGTGAACATATATAACCACTCTATTTTTACTTTTTCACGTTTACTTCCTCCAGTGGTCTGCATCTTCTTTTGTTGTAGGCACCATGCCTTTCATAGGTTGGAGATGTCTGTGCTATATAATAAAATCCAAAATTTTGACCCTAGAACATTTTCAGAATAGACAACAAGTAATTCATTTGTCTTCCTGTCTGAACTTGTTGCTGGCATCATGTTATCACAGGTTGCAAGGTTCAGTTCAAAGTGTTTCACTGCTGCTTCAGCAAGTGAGTTGCATGATTAAACCTTCCAATGAAAGTAGAAAAACACTGACCTCTCATTTTGGAGTAGTTAATGGTTATAAAGCTGAAATTCTTTGTAACTGCTGACAAATACTGAATGGTGTTCTTTGTCCTCTGCAATAGAATGAATACTAAAGAAAACAAAACTCTGTTTCTTTTGCCAGCATTAAAGTCCTTGTATTCTTCAGTGGAAGTTTCTTGCTTTTTGTGACCGTCTTGCTAAAGTACTTTTCTCACAGGTTTTTTTTTTTTTTTTTTGCGTAGTTTTGCTAATGAAATACTAAGCTTGGTTTTGAGGATAGGAATATCCATAAGGTATATCATTGCTTTTGAGTGTTTTACTGACTAGTTTGATGACAGATGGCATATATATTAATGATTACTTGGTATCATATCCAATGTGTCTAATGGCAGTGGTGGCTGTAGGTTACCTAGAAGTTCATAGGTACTATCTAAACAGAGGAAGGGTAGTTCTTAATTTTTTGAGGAAATAGTTCTTAGATCTTAAAGAAAAATTACCATTTATATGAATGTAAATTGGCTGCATCCTAGACATAGGAAGTGATGTGAGCAGAGGTATGGATGTAGGATACAGGATCAGTAAACAACAAGTAGATGAGAGTGAGAGTAGGTAGGAGGGGCAGGTGGACCCAGACTGAACTGATAGCATTTATTAGCATTGCGTATGTAATGGGGAGACATTTAAGCTTCGTGGTGTGTGTATGTGTGTGTATGTGTGTGTGTGCATGCATTCCTATGTGTGGATGGAGGATGTCTGTGATATATGAAGGAAAGTATAGACTTGAGGTGAATAGTTTAATTAGGAGAGTACTATTATATTATGTTCCGACTGTACTGTAGTAAGGATCCACAACTTTTTGTAGAAATAGGAAATATAAGGGACAGGACAGATGTGACTCACATTGGTGCCGTACGGGATTAAGGAACAAAAGAAGCAGTAGTTACAGGTTGACCGTGGTGTAAAGTCCAGTTTACTGGAGAAGTGGTGGTATTATTGACAGAGGTCAAGTGGAGTTAAAAAGTTTGGAAGGGGGGGAATGCATTGCTTTTTGCTGTGAAGTAACTGAGATAATGATGGAACAGGCAACTGGGTTATTTAACATCCAGCGAAACAGATGACTGTAGATCAAGAAGAGATCTCAGGGTTTGGAATGTGGATAATAAGACTCAGTTGTGGAAAAGTAATTATTGTGCATACAGTAGAGGCCCAAGGGCCCTTAACTGTGGTCAGGAGGGCAATGGAAGTCACAAACATAGAGGCAGCAAACAGAAAGGGAGGTTCTTAAAGGTGATGCCAGGGAAACCAAAGAGGATGTGTTTGTTTCTGGATAGAAGAGAGAATCAACATATTGAAGACTGCTTAAAAGTCATGGAGAGTTAAGAGCTAAACTAAAGCTTATAGCATAATAATAAAAATATTTTCAAAAGTTGCATTTCCTTGCTTTTAAATAGTCCAACTCCCCAGCTCACCATACCCTTCCTTGCCCCACTCATCATATCCTTGCCCTGCTCTTATCCTTCTCAAAATGTTACTGATGCGCTTTTGGATCCGAGGGACCCCAGCTGAGCCCTTTGCTCGTCTGGGGCCACTCATGCCTCCACATTCAGCAAAGCAGAATGTTGATCAAGGAATAGGGATGAGAGAGCGCCTGCTCTGATGACTCCTCCTCCCCAGTGGGGGGCTGGGAGGGAGGTGAGAAACTTTTAAGGGGTAAGAGGTGGTACACCATCAGAATTTGGAAAAGGGGAAGCAATTTCCAGAAACAGCCAGAGCCTGAGCAGTCCTTTGCTGTCTTTTTACGGGGCACAAATTGTGCCTAGCGGAGTTCAACGCTGCCCTCTTTGGGCAGAGGTCTTGGCATGGCAATGAGGCAGGGGCAGCTGTCTGACCCTTTGGATCTCATCTGTGCAGGCGCTGACCCCGTGGGCAGGCTGGGACAGTTCAGGGCAGCTTGGGCAGGCTGGAACCGGTTCAGGGCAGCTGGCTTGGGCTGGTTCTGTGGTTTTACTCCTCTGGCCTCCGCTTTGGGTTCTGCAAAGTAAGCACAGTTGTGGGCAGACCAGCAGATGGTGGTTTGGGAAAAAAAAGGAAAAGAGGTCAGTCTCTGTACATGTGTGGGTCTCTTCCCTGTGACAAAAATAAAAAGTATCAAAAGATAATTCTTCATATTAATAAAATACAAAAGCTAATAGGTCATTTGTAAGGTCATTTTCATTCTTATTTCTGATATAAATCACTTGCTAGCCCATGTAGGCTTCCTTTTAGCTATTAACCAGATGGATGAAGGGCAACTAGTAAATCTTTGACTTATTACCACTTTGTGATCCTGAAAATGATGCAACTTTCTCAGTTTAGTTAATTTTTTAAAAAATCTAAACTCAATTAGCCAAGGTCCCATTCTCTTCTTTCTCCTTCAATCTTGTTTTCTAACTTTTTCATTTGCTGGCCAGTGTTGCTTTCTTTGTAGCGTGCTCGTGTACCCTTACTCTCTCTTGAACTAAAGTGAACCTTGGTCTTGTAAACACAGCTCTTTTGAGAAACAATATATCTTATGTACAGAAGTTAATAGATTGAAGTAAATTGTAATGGTTTTCACATTACTTTAAAGGATTCTCTAAGGCTGATTTTACTTTGAGGCCAAAATATTTCTGTAAAGCAAGTTTTGAGATAGGTACCATTTTTCCTTGAATGAAAAAAATGTGTAAATTCTAGAATGTGAATTTTCTTAATTACCAGTAAACTGGTGGATTTTTTTTTTTTGGTAGTATATTAATCCTTATCAATTCTCTTCTTCATTCATAATTTTATCTTGAGTTTCTGCATATACATTCATATATATGTTTAACTCTTGCAAACATAAGATGTTATTTTAGTATGGATTTTCATAATAATGCCTTTTTCAAATATTGTTTTTTATTTAAATATATACTGCACAGATACTTTGCAACAATATATTAAATAAAAATAGTTTATAATTAAGTAGTGAAATATTTAAATAAAGCAGTTGCAGTACAGTTTCTCATCTTTTTTATATTTTTGATGCTACATTGTAAATGTTTGCATGTGATACTTTATTTTCAATTCCTGTAATAAAAATATATGAACAGTACATAAACTAGTATGTATGTTATCAATCCTTTGCTATTCAAATGGTTTAAGGAATAAAGGAAAATACATAATTAGTGGCTAGTGTTAATTTCTTTGTTAATACCATTTTTATTTATTTTTTTTAAATTTAGGTAATACCATGTAATATCTCTTTTGTTTATTTTGAATCAGTTTTCTTGATAAAATAAAAGTGTAGACTCAATGTAGTACCATTTGCAATCTTAAGAGAAAGCTATCTTTTAAGTTAATACCCAGAGTTAATAGCATTTGCTTAGTTCCGCAGATGGTAGAATCCTTTCCATGTTGGTTATGGACTGAATACTTGTGTCCCCCTTAAATTGTATGTGTTGAAGCCCTAACTCTCAGTGTGAAATTATTTGGAGATAGGGCCTTTGGGTGGTAATTAGCGTTAGGTAATGTCATAAGGTGGGGCCCTCATGTTGGGATTAGTGCCTTTATAAAAAGAGACACAGGAGAGGTCTCTGTGTCTCTGCCCTGTGAGCACAGCCTCTGTCTGCAAGCAAGGGAGTGGTTTCTCACTGGTAAACAAAAGAAGACAGCACCTTCATCTTGAAATTCCCAGCCTTCAGAACCGTGAGAAAGACATGTCTGTTGTTTAATCCACTCAGCCCAGGAGATTCTTTTATAGCAGCCCCAGCTGCCTAATACGATGTCTAAGCCAGAACCAGGCACCGCCTTTGACATGCTCTGTTCTGTATTAAGAATTATGAGATTAATATCAGATGTATAAATTCTGGTTTCTGAATTTGAGTTCTCAATCTTTTCTGAAAGACTTAAAAGATTTTTTTTTTTCAATTAGGGAGCACGTAGGTGCCTACTGTGCGGTATGTACTTCGTAAGTGGAGGAGAGTCACACACCGGACCTTGCAAAGGCAGACAATAGCTTCAGGTGGCAGACCTTTGCTTGTTGAGTAGAAAGTGACATGATGAATGCAGTGTTTTAAGACACATAAACTGTTTTATTTGTATTAACTGTTGGTTCAATAGACATGAATCAAATTTCCCAGGCAGTATGACTGGCATTCTGAAGGGGTTCATTCATTTCCAGCTGATAAGTTTTTTTGATGTTTTATAAATTCATCACTTTTGATCTACACTGTCTTTCTCAGAAAGGTAATATAATGTGAATTCAGCTCGACATGTTGGAACCTTAGGTCCATGAGTTATATACAGTTGTATGTATTATAAAATGGTATCTACATTGCTGTATATATGTAGTGGGTTTTAAAAATCTGTATTTGAATTTCATGACCCTTCACACTCCCATTTTAATTTGTGAAGAGCATATTGCATTTTCAGGCAGTGTGCCTTTGAAATTGCAGGCTTAGGGCAAAGATGAGTTCAGGGACCAATGATTTGGTTTCACCTGGGATACATCTCTGTTTTTCTTACTAGCTCATTTATAGTTATATTTTCACCTGTTGCCTTCATTTTTTTCTATATTCCTGTACTTTAAAAAAAATCATTCTCATGTCTATATTCAGAATTGACAATATGAGAATATGAATATTCACTGGTTGAATGGAGTCCAAAATATAGTTCCATAACATCCTATTGAGCGTGTGAATAACACTTACTGCACACCCCATTCTAAACAGTTTTAAATATCATTTCACTTAACCCTTGGAACAGCTCTGTGAAGTAGGTACTGTTTCTAATCACCGTTATATAGTTGAAGAAGTAGAAGGAATTGAGAGTTTAAATAACCAGTAAAATAATAGAGCTAAGATCTAAGCCCAAATTTAGCCTCAAACACTATGCATGTTGCTTAGTAAATACTTAAAACAATGAAAGTTGTAAAATCTAGGACTGTCACAGACTCCATCCTTTATTAATTATGTGTTAACTGCAGTGACTTAGTCATTGCGCATAAAGGAAGAATCGGTGTTTGTACAGAGGTAATACAATGAAAAATATGAAAGATAAGTTATTCGGAAAGAGAGTCCAACCTAAAGGAAAAGCATAAGCCTGGACAAAGAGTGAAAGTGCATTTTAAAAAATTAGGAAAATCTGAGAGTTCTTGACCAGGACTGATTACCAGAGATTTCCAAGGTTTTCAGATTTTGAGGATTTTTATATCTGAAGTGTGGGTGTGAGGTGCAAAATGGAGGCTACGTTCTCTCCTCTTCTCCTCCCAACCCAGCTGGAGTTCTGAGCTTATCCAAGAACCAAATGCAGCTTTGTAACTTCTTAAGTTACATACTTAACCACACCTTACAGTGTAGCTAGTGATAAACTGTGGGAAAGGGTGGGAAAATTGGCTGAGATTGGGGAAGCAAGAGACTGTTCCTCAAGAAAGTAGTGAAAAATTCAGTTCTCCATTGATCAACATTTGTTAGATTGTTACCTGGATGAAGCAGCAAAAAATGAACCAATGCATTAATCAATAGATATTCCTCTTTTTCTGTTAGCTGAGAATATTTATTGAGGAAAAGAATGGCAGCACAATACAGTGTTTTATTGAAATCAAGGTAATTATACTGACTGATGAAAAAATAAGAAAAGCAAGTTTTTAGTTTCTATTTATTTATGTTTTACCTGATGCAATGGAAAGTAGGAGCCATTTATAGAGAACTCAGGATAAGCCATCGATGACAAAATTTAAGCATAATTTAAATAAGACAAGATTTGTTTCATTAAGTTCAGACTGTAAATAAAAAATGTCAGTTTTTGTGTATCATTTTAATGGCTCAGAATTATAGTAAGTAATGACCAGTACTGAAAAGGAAACATTTGCTTGTAATTTCAAATGCAAAGGATGAAGGGAGCTTAATGGTGCATTATGTTTGGATAATCCATATTGTGATATAAAACAAAGCCATGTTTTTAGAAAGAGAGTATGTTGGCCAGGTGGCCTCCTGCAGTTGGAATTCAAGCTCTCAGTACTTAGTTCCAGTTATTTTTGGGCTAAGACTTAATGCTTTTGTTTGTGACTTGAGGGCCTGTGATTGTGGTCAATACGGGCTCTTCTTTGTGTTCGTGATGGCACTACAGAAGGATGCTCTGCAGACAGAGAATTCTGGTTTGTGTGCTGTGGCGTTCCAGCTGCTTCCCCAAATAGCACTGACAGACAGCACAGTGACAATACATTCCTCTGATTTGATCTCATGTATAAATCTGTCTCTGGATCATATTCTATCATTTCTTAAACTGAATAAAATTAGTGCAATGAAAATTTCTCAAACTCTGTTTTTCTGCCTCTAGAATCACCGGGACATTTTTATTGTGTTACTGAAAATGACTGGGAAAGCCAAAGGCCAAATCCTTTGCATTGGAGAAAGTCTCCCTTTATAAGTAATGTGCTTTATGTCTGAAAGGGTTAATAGGCCTCTTAAAGTGCTCAATTTATCCAGAGAGGGAACCCTGTGACCCTGTTAGGACCTGGCTTTGGTCATTTCTTAGGAAGAATGCAATTTAGAACTCTCCTGCAGTATTCTGCCAGCTGCTTAGTTATTGATGATATTGACTTTTAGTTTTAAAAAGTCCTGCTTTGGAAAATTGTTTTTAACAGCTCTCAACCACTCATGTCTTGTATTTTTATTTTATATCACTTTTCATTTGGGATATTATTAAGTCAAATCCTTGGTAACCATTCTCCACAATCCAATTTATTTTTTACCCAAGATCCATTGAATTGAACTCACTGCCTTTTTGCAAAAGGTTAACCCAATATTTCATGTTGCGTTATACTTTCTACTTATACTGTGTAAAAGAAAAGTCACTGTGATAAGCAGCCAGTAGATTGCATTCAGAATGTTTATTCTCGAAAGTTACATTACTATGCCGACATAGATAAACATAATCATTTATCACAATATGGATTGTGGAAGTAAAAACTAAAAGAAATAGGGCCATCTTTCTTGCATGTTACCTAGTTTTCTTTCTTTCTCTCTTTCTTTCTTTCTTTCTTTTTTTTTTTTTTTGCTTTAAATAATGACCACAAAAACTACCTTTAAAAATGTCATATTTTTACTTATTAGCTTGAATCAATGTATGAGATTAGTAATGGTTTGGATTGAATAATGAAACAAACAAAAACTGCATCTGTTTTATAATAAGAATGTTTTCAAGTTTTTTGTATAAAAGTGAGTTACTTACATTTTCTAATGTTGGCTCTTATTATTAGGTTGCTTTGGCATTATCTCATCACAAGGAATAAACATTTTAAAACTCATAGCTCTGTTGTATGTTTCTTGTCCAGAAGATATAGACATCTAAATTGGTAATTCGAAGAAATATCAGGTTCATCATTTATAGCAATTTCTAAACACAGTCTTCATTTATATTGGGCTGACAAAATATGCCCCAATAATGTGTATTAGAATGAATGCAGTATACAGTGAAATGCACTGAGTGTAAAATTTAATGGTTATTATTATTACTATTTTTTGGTAAAAGCTTTCTTGAGATATCATTCACATACCACACAATTCACCTGTATGAAGTGTAGAATTCAAAGGCTTTTAGTCACAGAAACAGACACACAGACGTAGAAACCAAACTTGCAGTTACCAGGGGAGAAAGGGTTGGAAGGGGTAAATTGGGAGGTTGAGATTTGCAGATACTACCATATATAAAATAGGTAAGTAACAAGTTTCAACTGTATAGCACAGGGAACTTCATTCAAAATCTTGTAACATGTAATGAAAACGGAGTATATGTATGTGTATGTATGACTGAAACATACTGTACACCAGAAATTGACACAACATTGTAAACTGACTATATTTCAATAAAAAAGAAAAATAAAATAAACATATGATAGCCAAAAAAGAAAAGAAAAAAAAAAACACAAAGGCAATTAGTGTATTCATAGTTGTGCTACTATCACCAAAATCAATTTTCATCACCCAAAAAGAAACCATAAACTCTTTAGCAGTCCCTTTTGCCCCTAATTCCCCAGCTGCTGGCAGCCACAGTCTACTTTCTGTCTCTGTAGATTTGCCTATTTTGGGCATTATATGTAAATGGAATCATACAACATGTGGTATATTGTAACTGACATCTCTCAGCACAGCACAATGTTTACTATGTTCATGTATGCTGTTTGTGAATTTCCCAGATTTCTTTCTGTTACTGTTATGTAATTGCATTCCATTGTGGTTGGAGAACTGCATTGTATGATTTAATCCTTTCAATTCATTGAGGCTTATTTTACAGCCTGGAGAATGTTTTGTGTACACTTGAGAAGAAGAACATGCGTTGGGTGGAGTGTAGTCATAGATACCTGTTAGGTGTAAGTGGTTACAATGTTGTTCAAATTTATTTCCTTTTTGTTCTTCTGCCTTGAGTATAGGATTCTTAGTAGACATTTTTTTTTTCTTTTCACACTTTGAAAATCTCTCTTACTACTTCCTCACATATGTTATTCTTGATGAGAAGTTAACTGTTAAACTTATTGGAATTTCCTTGTACGTATGAGTCATCTTTCTGCCTTCAAGATTTTTCTCTTTGGCGTTGACTTTTAGCATTTTTATTTTAGTATGTGTGCTGCTGAAGCGAGCACTAGCATTTTTATTAATACGGTCTATGTGTGGACCTCTTTGCATTCATCCTACTTTAAATTTGTTGAACTTCTTGGACATAGAGTTAAATTTTTTTTCTGTCTTTTTTTTAAATCGAGTTTTCAGCCATTATTCTTCTTGTATATTTTCTTGTCTTTTCTTTTCTCTCCTGATATCTCATTACATTTTGGTATGCCTAATGATGTATTTTTAAGGCTCTGTCAATTTTTTAATAAACTCTTTTTTTTCTGTTTATTTGCTAGATTGCATAATTTCTTATGATTTCTTTTTAAGTTTGTTGATTCTTTCTTCTGAAAATTCAAATATACTATTGAACCCTTCTAGCAGATTTTTCAGTTATTATAGTTTATATTTCTAGAATTTTAAAAAATAATTTCTATCTTTGTATGAATATTCTCTATTTGATGAGTTACTGTTATTGTGTATCTTTCTTATGATGGTTGCTTTGAAGTTTTTGTTAAACCTTATACCTGGACCCTCTGAAAGGCAATTTCTGTTGTCTGCTTTTTTTCGTGTATGGATCACACAATCCTGTTTCTTTGAATGTCTTATAATTTTTGTTGTTGTTGTTAAAAACTGAACATTTCAGTTAACAACAACTGAAGGCTGCGGGCAGAGAAAGCCCTGGATTCTTGGCTGTGCTCCCCTGAGGAAGAATTTCTGCCATGCTGCACTGGGAACATGGAGGGTGGGGACATACTATATACTTCAAATGCCACACACCCTCCACCATTCTTACCAAGTTTTAGTAGATGTTTCTTGAATAAATATTTCTTCATTTGCTCTTTGACTTGAAGACAGTTTTGAAGACTTCAAAGGATTATTTTTACTAGTTTTCATCAGTTGTATTTGTCCTGCTGGGGCGTTAATCTGCAGAGGTCCTCAAACCACCATTCTGGAAAACTTCTAGTGGTTATGTTTTAAAGCCTTGCTTAAGACAGGGCTTTGAAATTAACTCTCTGTTGAATTACTCAGATGCTGCTTTACCCACGTGGTTAAACAGGTTTTCTCTTGTGCTTTATATCGCAGAGAGTCACAGTGGAGTATAGGCTTCATCTTGGGATGAATTTGAATGTAAGCCCAACACTCAAAAGAACTGAGTCCTAATTCAACCCCTTCTGCATATTAATTGTGAGGTCTTGAGCAGGTCACTTAACCACAGTGGATTTATTTGCTCACCCAAAATTTTGAGACACTAGTAGCTGTTTGTAAATTAAATTAGATAATGCATGTGAAAGCCATGCGTACAACTTTAAAAACTTAAAGTGGAGAGTGTTATGACTAGTTTAAATCAAATCTGGAACAAAGTGCCTCTTTTCTGATTTCATTCTCATCTAAGAATACTAATTATAAAATTTATTAAAGATTCATTTATTATGTTTTACACGTTTTTGAAGTCCTTCATATTATCCTTAATAAATAATCTTATAAAACCAGCCAGGATGTCACCTAGTAAATGATTACTTTAGATAAGTTTATTGTGGAACTACAATAGTAGAAGGAAAAACAGTATTTTTTGGTATATGTCTTTGGGGTATGTGTGGAGAATCTTAAAGTAAAATTTGAGTTTTTAAAAATGCCAGCCTATTTATATATGTTTATTCTTTGTCTGCGTTGTCTTCAGAGTATCCTGGCTTTAAATCCTCGGACACAGTCTCATGCAACTCTGCGTTCCACTTTGGCAAAGAAATCAGACAAGAGACATTGGAAAAGAAATCCTGATAAGAACTGCTCTGTAAGTACCACTGATACATGCTTTCATGCTGAAAATAATCTCATTCCATACACTGTATGACCTGATTTTACATGTACTTAGAAATATAATTGCATATATGTAAAATGCAGCTGCATTTAAAAAAATATTTTAAATATTTTGTATTTGAATAATCTCAAAAATGTGTTTAATTTTACTCTTTAAGATATCTATTAAAAAAGTTAAAACTCATATAAATTTAGTTTGTTGCCGAAATTTCTTTTCTCAAAAATCTATAAACTTTTTCTTAAAAGTGTTTTGTAATGACACAGTGATGCAGAAGAGTTTTCCTGTTACAGATATAATTCAACTGAAGGAGCGTGTACTGCTACATACGAACTGTTGTACAATATGCTTTTGAGGAACAGGTGAACACTAGGTGTTCAATGTGAGCATCTTATATTCCCAGGGGAGGTTCAGGAGCAAAAATCTCTGAGGTTACTGGTTTTTGGAACATATTTAATTGGGGCTGTGAAATGATTACAGGGCTGGGCTTGTTCAGCCATAAATGCAGGTTAAGTACAACCTTAAAGGCAATGCTAAAGATGCTATCTTAGAGGGTAGACATCTTTCAGTTGGGAAAGTAATTTCCTTTTCACCTGATTTCCCAAAATTAATTTCTCCAAAAGTAATTTTCTCAAAGTAAGTAGCAAGGCAATTAATAGTATTAGCTTATTTACCAGTGGTTCTTTCAGTACTTTGTTTATATATACTGTTTAGTATAATGATTTTAGTTTATTTTTATGTACTTTTTTTTCTTTCCTACACATGAGCTCTTTCTGGATAGGAATTGAGGGTATGTGCACATGTGCATTTGTATATATCTGATTTAATTTTTTTTTTTTGTCACTGACCAACCAAAAAAGGTTTTTGAATAAAAAAAGAAATAGAAATATAGAGAAAACAACATGAGCTGGTAACACTGCCACTTACTCTCAGACCTGGATTTGAAGTTCAGTCTCCTTGCTCCAGTACCCTGGGCTTTGCGTTCTGCTGTGCCAGTGTACTAGAGGTCTCTGGAAGGACACTCCTGTGGTCCAAATTAGATAAAGGAACAGACCGACTGTAAGTCATCATCCTGTATAATGATGTGAACAATTGAAAGGCACTGAAAAAAGAATCATGCGATTTTCAAACTTACAATGCCCTTAAAGGCTATCAAGTCTAAATCTCTCATTTTAAAGGTGCAAGAACTGTGCTCCAGATAAATTAGATAAATTCTCTAAGGTCCCATTTATAGATTTTTAAACTGTTTGTTTAGGAAGAGAGGCTTTCTCTGTTATGATTGTTGTTTCTGTTATTATTATTATTTTGTGGAAATTAGCATTTTTATTCCATAATATTACCCTGTAAATTCAGTTCAGTAAATTACCCTGTAAATTGAATTGTAAATTCAATTCTTATTTTATCATATTCCATATAATTGGCAGATATGGTGAGATGGGCTTTCTCCATTAAATATATATTTATTGGTGCAAATTCCTAGGGAAACAGTTTGACAGCACCTTTGGCAGGATCTTTGACAATATTTTTTGATACCTGCGTTAGTTTGCCAGGGCTGCCTTTACAGAGGCCCACGGACTGGTGGCCCAAGGAAGAGAAATTATTTCTCAGTGCTCTGGAGGCTGGGGGTCTGGCTGAGATCAAGGTGTCAGAAGGCCGATTTTTTTCTGAGGCCTCCCTTTTCATTGTAGATGGCTGTCTTTTCCCTTTGTCTTCACGTGATCTTCCCTCCATCTGTGTCCAAATTTCGTCTTACAATGACACCAATATACCATGGAGAGCCCACTCAAAGACCTAATTTTAATTTAATTACCTCTTTGAAGGCTGTCTCCAGATGCAGTTACATTCTGAGGTACTAGGGGGTCAGGACTTCAATATACGAATTTGAGAGAGTGTACATACAGTTTACCCTACCGAGCTCTCCTTAGATTTTTTTTTTTTTTTTGCTTAATTTTTTTTTCCATAGCACTCATCACCGATATACTCAATTTTTTGCTCACTGATATGTTGTCTTTTTCCACTAGAATATAAACCAAAAGGGCAGAGATTTCTGTATTTTATTCGTCATATGTTTTGTTTCATAAGCTATGTCCCCTGCTTCAAGAAATGTTGGTATTCACCAAATATCTGTTGAATGAGTCTGACCCTTATGTTACACAGTCTTTACACACTGGGTAGAAGCGTTGTCTGTCTGCCTGTGTAGCGCTGTGCAATTTGAAGGGTACCTTTGCATGTTGCATTTAGTTTCTGCCATGATCTGAACGGACAGCTCTGATTTGTTTCTTCATTTTACTGATGAGGAGGATTGTGCTGAAAACGTTAAATTATTTACTTAAACTCATTAAAATTACTTAGTGTTGCAGCCGTGTGTAGAATTCTGGTCATCTTGAATGTAGTGTCCTTTTGAAATAGGACAAGACTGTGGGGCCCTCCTGGGTACAAATCCTTTTTGTGTCCCCCATTTCTTGTTTGTAGGAAATAGGTTTCATTCAGCCTCTTTGACCTTCTCTGAGTTCCAAAGGGTAGATTCAAACAATGGCTTATCAGGGAAGGGAGGGAATGCAGAAAGGAGAGAGGAGCAGTCAGGAATAATAGTGCAACCTGGGGCAGGGGCCTGGTTCCTCCTCAAGGGATATATGTAATAATACCTTTGAGTTCTTCTGTAAGAACCAAGCTCCCCCTTTCCCCAGGTAGAGGATGGTAACTCCAGGCTGAGCACAAGATTTCTGGAACACTGTCCTGTTATCTCACCACTAACCAGTCATAAAAAAGTCTGCATACTGTGGAAGATAGCAAAGAGTCTGATCCCCTACCCAAATGATTCTCCCTTTAAAAATGCAGAATCTTCAGAGTTGTTTTTGGTGATGAATCCACCATATCCCCAGGTAGCTGACTTCCTGAAAAAAGCAAGCTTTCCTTTCCCAGCCAACTCTGTCTGTTGAGTATTGGCTTTCCAGTGGCAAGAAACCAAACCTGAGTTTGGTTACAGATCTTTCCAGTACCTTACCTGGCCTTCCTAGCAACACAAATAAAATTATTAGAAAATAGACACATCACAGTTAAGGAAAATGTAGATTGTAATGGTTGTCACATTTGTGAGCAGTGATCTTCCATCATTTCTGAAGACAGCTAAAAAGTTCGTTTTTTCAGCCAACTAACTGACCACCAAATATAAAGGTCCTATTTATGTATATTTATTGTGTTTGAATCTCTAACTATTTTGCTTTGGCTTTACAGTTTGCTGTTTTGATTTGACCCAGGTAATCACTAACTTAGCACTCTTTGCATTTCTGCATCAGAGTTGTGAGATGGGTTGAAGTCCTAGGGTCCTCCATCTGCCTCTCTTCTTTGTTTCCACTTTGGTCCTGGAAGCAACTGTCTATCAGGCACTGTACTGAATGCCACTCAAAGGTGAATAAAATCTGCAACATAAGTAGTCTAAAATTTTCTAATAAAATAGATCACATTTAGTCTTAACAAAATATATTATTTGTTTATGGGTGTCTTAGGAAATAGACATCTGTTTGGCCTGTAAAATCACCCTAAGAATGTCAGTTCTGAATTTTTTTACCCAAGGATTTCTTTCTTTGCCAAGTTAATACCATTCGAGTAATAATTAGAAATTCTGAATTCAGTAGGGGATTTAAACTGGCAAATGTGTTTTTACTGGTTAATGAAGCACGGAGCATTTATTTCCAGTATCTTTTAGGCAGGTGTTCCATAACTGCTGTTTACTGTTACCATTTTTGAAAATGTTGAACTGTCCTAATTACATAAATATTTTATACTCATTTTCCATTAGTAATTTTTGGAGACCAGAAAATGTTACAAATCGGAAAACTAATCCTGGGTGAAAATAAAAAGGCAAGGCAGTTAAACACAGCCAATCATTAGACATTTGTTTTTGACAATTTTAGCTAATTTGTTTTTTACCCATGGCACATAGTAGGTGCTTGAAGTAAAAATAAATAAATAAATAAAAATAAATCATAAGGTATATTAAGAATTTGCTGAATGCAGTTATGTTTCAAGTGCTTTCTATGAAGGAGCTCATTGAAGCTTCAGAACCACCCTGTGAAGTAGGTGCTATATTTTATCTCCTTTCGTAGACGAGGGAAGCTTAAGAAACCTGTCCAAGGTTCCACAACTGAGCAGTAGAACTGGGGGTTGAACCCATGCAGTCTGGCCCCTGAGTTCTTTAAACAGACTTTTAAAAATAAGTAAGTAAAAATATATCATTGACTCTTTTCCTTCTAGGAAATGACTAAAGTAATATATAGGTTTTGATAAATCATTTTTTTTCCCGTGTGTGAACTTCACAGTCGTAGTCCCTACTTTGCTTCTGCATTTATTGCCTGTTTACAGTGGGCCAGGCGTCGTGCCACTTAGCATTCTGGAATAAAGAGGAATATGATATAGGCCTTGCCAAAAAGGTAATCTATTTTTTTAAGAAGACAGAAATATCAATGAATAGTAATCTTTCAAAGAATCCATCATGAAGGAATTTTAATTATCGATGTGAGTTGGTCAGATTTGCCTTTAGCTGAGTCAGTCTAACTTCCAGTGTGGAAGTTGGGTTTAAGGAGGAAGACGGGAGGCCAGGATTCTGGGACTGGTGTAGACAAGGATGGAGACCAGGGGCAATGGGAGTGCAGGAGGGGGAGTAAGCCCGGACACATTCAGGGGTGTCTCAGTCTATTTGCTGCTGCTGTAACAAAAATACCGTAGACTGGGGAGCTTAAACAAGAAACATTTATTTCTCCTACTCCTGGAGGCTGGAAAGTCCGAGATCAAGGCACTGGCAGATTCAGTATCTCGGGGGGGCCTGCTTCCTCATTCGTGGGTGACTGGCTTTTGGCCGTGTCCTCACATGGCAGGAGGCATGAGGGCGCTCTCGGGAGCCCCTTTGACAGCACTAATTCCCATTCATGGGGGCTTCGCCCTCATGACCTAAACATCTCCCAAAGGCCCTTCTCCTAGTAACATCACGTTGAGGGTTAGCATTTCAGCATGTGAGCTTTGTGAAAACACAAACATCTAGTCCATAACAGGAGGTAAAATAAATATGACTTGGGAGTTGACTGTGTGCGTTGAGTTGTTTGGAGGATAAATTGAGAGAAATAATATATTCAGCTCGGGATTTTTTTGAGTTTCTTATACCTGTAGGACATCTTGTTTAGTTTAAAAGTTGTAGCTCAGTAAAGGGGTCAAGAATGGAGATGAAGAGTTTTGAATAATCAGCATATATGTGGGTGATTAAAAGCCTGTGGGTAGGGTTATCCAGGAAGAGCGTGGAGGGTAGACTTTGGGGACCTTTGGGCAGGAATTAGGCAGAAGCAAGTGAGGCACTGGCCTCAGGTGAAAAATGTAAAGGGGCACCAAGGGACTCAGAAATCAAGGTAAAGGATACAAAAATACAAATCGTACAAAAATATATAAATAATACAAAAATACGTAGCATATTCTAAAACATGCGTGTGGAAATGCACGCCACTTTCCTTTTGCCCCTGGCGCAGCTTGGCACCGAGCACCAGCACAGCAAGGGCAGGCGTAGACCGTAACTTCGCCAAGAAGCGCTCTGCGGGCGAGATGAGGACCACGGGAGCGGTGGGAGAGTTCCTGCCAGGAAGGAGAGGGCAGTGTGTTTTCCCTCTAACACCTGATTTCTGAATGTGGTTATTTTTCGTACTTTGGAAATTATCCTTATAGTTTGCCTTTTCTGCTGGATCCATTTTTCCTTCTCAAATTTGCGTGACTATTAAGGGCTGAAATCCGCATGGGTAATAAAGTTATTACTCATCTAATCTCATTCAGACAGGGAAGGTGGAATCATTCTTGCTCGGATACCCAGCCGCTTGGTTCTGTTAAACTTGATGTAGAATGCAGGTCTCAATGTTGGTACATATCAAATTCACAGTATGGATTTCTGTTTCTAAGCTCCAAAATTAAATGGGTTTTTGACCAGATTCACGGTAAGGAAGCAATCCCTATTGTGCCCTGGCCTCTTCTTATACCATATTTTAGAAC
The DNA here is from genome assembly GCF_009834535.1 of Camelus ferus. NCBI lineage: Eukaryota > Metazoa > Chordata > Mammalia > Artiodactyla > Camelidae > Camelus > Camelus ferus. The sequence continues at coordinate 69,657,060 of NC_045704.1, read as the reverse complement.
AACTTCTCAAGCTTGAGCTTGCTTTCCTGATTGCTGACAATAGCTTTCTTCCAAAAATAGACTCAATGCCTGAAGGAGTTTCTGGAATAATAATAAAAAATAACCAAAACCAAAATTCTTTGCAACTTAATGCTTTCTTCAGTGAGTGAAAAATACATTGTTTGTGTAGAGAATACACATGTCAGACTAGAAACTCAGGCTTGCAGGAAATAGAACTTTCTTATTTTCCTATGACTGAACTTAATTTTCATTTTGAGCTTCTTGAAGAGTGGAAGTGCAGTCACTGTCACTGTCAGGATTCTTCTTTCCCTGTTTGTCCCCTGTTCCCCTTTATTTCTCGGAGCTGACATCTGAGTTTCCGGGGATTTGGTGGCAGATGTGGTAGATGAGGTGAGCCCAGCTGATTCTTCATGACATCTTTCTACTAATAACCATCGTGGGCCATGTGGAGTCATCCTACATTCTCATTCACCAGGTCCCTTCCCGTCCTCCACCTCTCTTCTACTTTGAAGCCACTCTGGAACACATGACAATCATTCCAATGTTCCTCTTAACCCTGGCGCTTGGGGAACTTCATGGTTCGGTCACCTCCTCCCAGGGCTTCATCTAGTTAGTGAGTGACAGGTCCTCCAGCCTATGATTTTCATGCACCTGGCTAGTGTGTGTCATCCCCCTGTGTCCAGCGGGAGGAACCCAGCACTGATCCTGTTTCTCTGGGATCTGCTGACATTTCTGGACCTTTCCCTTTCCTTTTGATTCTCATTGTGTCTTTTCCATTCTTAAAATATTTATATAGTTTAGATGGGAAAGAGGGAGTGGAGAATAAAATTTTCTTTGAGCTCATCACACATTTCCTCCTAAATCCACTGCCTGTCACTCAGGTTCTTCAAGTTTCCTTGGAAATCTGACTTCGGACATCCTGTGTCTCATAGAAACTCTGCATCGCTGCTTTCTGTGCATACGTCCTTTCCTTTAGGAAATGAAACCCAGTGTCTTTGCTGCCTGACACGTGCAGATTTTAGGAAGAAGGAGGAAGAATTACGGTAAAGCATCCCCTATTTCGTCAAGTCTGATTTTTGAATTTGGATTTAACAGAGTTGATGATTATCTCCTATTCTGCATGTAGCAGGTTCTCACGTGAGCTCTTTTGGGGCAGGAAGACAGGGTAGGGTAAGCTCCTATTTTGGGTCAGAGAGACTAAAGAAAGAAGTGTGAGGCCAGGCAAAGCCATGCAGAACCCTGTGCTGGGAAGCTGAGACAGACAGTACCTGCAGGACTCTGAGAGCCAGTGCCTCCTTAAGTTTTGTTCCGTACACGCCTCACTTACCTCACCCCAGCACTGGCCCTGAAAACAGCTGCTAGCGACAGGGCTTCCACTGTCCTGGAGGTACCAGCGCAGTGTTTAAACTTGGGTAGCAACTGCCAGTCGGCAGCAGGGACTCAGATGACCGTAGATGGCACAGTGGCCCCAGAACTGGCTATCTCACTGGGTGAACTTCCCTGGTCATTACATTCATTTCCCAGTAATGCTGCCACATAGTATGCATTATTGGATTTTTTGGGAATCATTAATCTGGTATGCTTTTACCATTTATATTTTAACAGCAGTTATCCTGCTGCAGTTCTTGGGAACACTGTAATGAATTAGAAAAAATAAGTTTGTTTTTAAATAAGTGTATTTTAGGTGATCTTTATTGGATAGTCTCTTCCATACTTCTACCAAAGTTAAAAATTATTACTGTATACATTTAGTAATTAATATTTTGTGTGGTGTTAGGAGAGACATTAACTGTAAGAAGGTATTTGACCTTTAAAAGAAAATGCAAGCGTAACAGTTCAGAGCATAGGGAAAAAATTGACAGAGAAAAAATATACTGTTGAATGTGACTACATAAAAATCCTGTTGTCAGAGTATAGAACTTCAAGTAGAACAGGGATTCTGAGCCTAAAATCTTGCCTGTGGTCATTTAGACTTATGCAGACCTTGTAATTTTGAAATTGGAGTAGGATCTTCTGCCATATAAATTCTGACACAGAGTGTTTATTTTAATATGGTAGCATACTGCTTATGGGCAGGCATTTTTGATAGAAATCTTAAAGTGTAGGTACAGATTTCAAAAGAATTTTGGGTAATTGCAATTTCTTTAAGAACACAAAGTATACTCTGAATCTGTAATTAAAATATGAAATCATTGATTGGTTTCTGTATATGAAGTATGAACTCTATAAAGAGCATATCCTGACCATTTGGGGACATTAATCTAATGGCTGGAAATAAGACACTTACTGTAGCAGTGAATCTTTTAAAGAATTAATATACTGCATCACATTTTTCCTTATTTATACAACTCTACTACAGATAAATTATTTTACCAAATATTTATGGTATAAATATTTGCTTGAAATCTGAATTATAGTTTCATTACTTACAAAACATTAACAGAAAATGTAGTATGTGCCAGCCACTGTGAAAACTGGTGGAGAAAGGGACACTTTTCTTGCCCTGAGAACTTGAAGTCACTCACACAGGCATGTAACTTATTCACAGCCAAGCGTTGTACGTGTAGCCAAGCACAAGAATTATGACTGAAGTATGTAACCTGGTGTCGGGATTTAAGATCGACCTCCCTGAGGAACAGAATGTAAGCTGAAAATATAGATGAAGAAGAGAAAGAAAAAGAAGGATCCCGCCAGAGTGCACACCATATGCTGGGAACACCTGAGATGAGGGAGGATGTTGAACTAAAGGTATTTGAACAGTCTTAGTGCTGCGTGGCTGAAGTGCAGAGAGTGAGAAGTACAACGTGATGTGACAGAAGGTTTCAGCAGGGAGTCGTACAAGTGGCAATGACAGTGATGCTGTGAATAATTACACTTATTAAAAAGTTCCGCATTCTATTTTATTAAGAGAAGTGCATGTCATCTCAGTAAGAAAGCACACACTGCCACATGCTGTAATTCAGAATTTTGCCATATATTAGGTTCTGCCTTTGAATATATGTGTTTTCTTGGTCATTCCACACATAGTATTGTCAGAGATTTATTCTCCAGGCAAAATATGTAATAAAATGTTAATTGACTAAAAAGAAGAAAAGCATTAACTCTTGATTTCCTGAGGCTGCTACAAGAAAGCTTTGCTTTAATTATTTATTTCAGACTGATCGCAGCTTTCTTCACATCCACGTGACACACAAATTAAACTCGTTTGTGATTGTCAGCCATCAGCCCTCTTACTTTTATTTTGCCCTTCTTTAGTTTGAAATTTTATGATGGTTAAGTGGTGGCTCGGTATCTTGTTTTTAACCAACTTTATTGTGACTTATAATGGAGTATAGTTATCTAGTCAGGGTTTAAACTGAACTGGAAAAACTTCTTCCTAAGTGAGGTATGTTTCAATTAGCTTTATTCATAAAAGAAAGAAAACTTTCCCTTTAAGGCGAGCTTCCTTATCTTTGAGGTTTGGTTTTTATGAAAGAAGACAGTGGAATAAAAGCTTGGTTAAGAGTGAGTTACAGAGATAAACTAATTGGGTTCAATTATTGGCAGCTGTGTGACCTTGAGTAAATTCCTTAATCTCTTCCTGCCGCATTTCCTCTTCTATAAAGTGGGGATGGTATTAACATCTACCTGATATGGTGGTTGTTAGGATTAAATAAGCCAATTTGCATACTATACTTAGTTCCTGGCATTTATATGTGTATGATCCTCTATAACCGTTATTGTTTAGCACTGATGGGTTGATGCCATGTTTCTGTTACTGCATGTGTAGGTCCAGCATGACAGTGGATACAGACCAGAGTAACTAAATATTGAAAGAATATAGAAGGGTAATAAACAGGAAGATATTAAGGATGGTAATGGAAGACAGAGCATTTTCTGCATTGCCCAGAAATTTCCTGGCAGCAAATTTGGGTGTGTGTGTTTGTGAGAGAGAGAGAGAGAGAAAGAGAGAGAAACACAGAGACAGAGAGAAATGGAGACACCAGGTTTTTTGAGCACTGCCTAATACATGGATAAAGTTGGAATACATTATCTTCCAGTGATTTTTTTTTTTTTTCTGCCATACTTGGCTTTCTCCAAAAAGCTTCAGTATTACACCTTGGTCCTGCCCGGTTTCATCAGTCTACAGCTCTTCGTTGTCATGGGGACTTCACCCTGGCTGGTGCTGCTGTGTGAGCGACTGCAGGGAACTAACCTGAGATAAGCCCCCTCCCTTAGAGTGGCTCAGGAGTGAAACATTTTTCCTAAACGTTTGACAAGGAAGTTTCTCTTTGGAGAAGTTGTTCATATGAATTACGTATTAGTCCAAGAATATTGAGAAGGGAATCCAAAAGATTGGGGACCAACATGGATTGACTTGTTTATACAGAAATTCTTTGCATAGTCATAAATATTAAACTGGAATTGTAAGATGTATTGTAGGTCAATAAGTACTATATAATAAAGCAGATGTGTGTTAAGACTATCTCTATAAAAACAAAATATGTATATTTTAAAAGATATTAATGAAGCATATTACTGTATTTGCAAATAAGAAATATCTTTGCATATGGGAAAATAGAATGCTTTGAACAAAAGAAATCAGCTAAATTGTCTTTCAAGCCTAATGGTATATTTTACCTTTGCAAAACATTTATTTGGTGCTCATAGCAAATAAATATGCGAGTTTTGCTGTTTTCCGAATGGGCATACAATGGCAGCTGTCTTTCTAATCGCTCCCCTATTCAAGCACTAATCGGTGGAACCCACGTAGAATGCTAGCCGTCTGAATAGGTAGACAATGGCAGCAGCGTTTTTAATCACAGTCCTATTCAAGCACTAATCGGAGTGATGATTAAGGGACATTAGAGGGAGCACTTTGACATCTGATCCTTTGAACTGACGTCTGTGCAGGCTGCACTCCACGGAGCTCACTTGGCCAGACTGATTTCCTTAAATAAAGTGCCATGATTTCCAATGGAGGAAATATTACATTAGAGCCTATTGAAAAGATTAGGGATTGAGGCGCTTTTCTTTTAGCGGGGATTTGGTGTATGCTGTATACTCTAAAAACGAGAACGTTAATGTTGCACGCACTCTGGGGATCGGACTGTAGAGAAATAGCATGAAAAAGATCCTCCTTCAGTCACACACTTACAGTTGAATATGAACAGACTCTGCTTATGGGAGTTCATGAATGTAAGGCTATTTGGATTTTTATGTGTTGATCAAGATCAGCACGTCCTAACTGCACTGCATTTTTAAAATTTGTTTTCTTTAAACCAGGGTGTTTTAGTGTTACTTCTCTTGAGTTCCTTGAACAGCATGAGCAACAAAAATTGTGTTACACCCTATCTGCTTAGTCATGCTTTGATTCAGTAGTACTTTAATGGGACAGAATGGAATCTTACCTTTTTCATCTCCCCAGAATTTCTAACACCTATTTAGATTTGACTAACCTATTCTCCAGAACATTTCATATGATTAATCCTGAAAATATTAATATTTATTCAACATTTACAGATTGGATTGGTGATTAAAATTTCAACATCAACATTTGATGATATAGCTCCAGGTATCTATGTATTTCTGTATCTATCTAAAGATCCATATTTATATCCGTAAAGGAGAAAAAAAAAACTTCTACCCTTTCACATTCAGTAATTGAGGTCTGTGAATTAAGCTGGCAAAAAACATTAATAGGAGGAAAAAAATACAAATTTTATTTGATGTTAATAGCTTATTATTATGTGCATAGAGGCTTAGAAAAGAAGTGAAGACCCAAAGAAACAGTTCAATTCATGGGCTTATAGACCATTTTAACAAAGGATGATAAGTTGTAGAGAAGTGACAAGTCCAAAGGAAAAGAGATTTGGGCTTCTAGGGGTGGTCAATAGTGAGGAGGTAAATATATGGGTGAAACTAACGGACGATAGAGTTACTTTAGACAGACTGCTATTAGACAGATGAGGGAGGGCAGAGAGCTCTTCTTGCAGTTGCTTTTTCTCAGTTGCCTTCAGTGCAAAATAATCTTTATGCTCAAGTAGCATATTTTGGGGTAGTGTACTCTGATCACCTTTATGTGTAATCTCAAGGGATTGAGTTCCTTGTGTATAAATTTTTTGTTCCTTTGATACAGGATTCTTTTCTACATGAGACTAATATTTATCGTAAGTTTTGTGATAAATATCACTGTGGTGTATACTTCTGTGGGTATCTGCCCCCCCAACTTCACAGGTGTGTAGGTTTGGACCCTTGAAGCTGCCTTTGTACCATCTGGCTCTGACCTCAATTCTGGTGCCTTGATCTGATTGAGAAAATTGACCCAAAGCAGATTCTCTCTTAGAAATCTGGGACAAGAGATTTTATTCCATTCTGGGCTATTTGAACAGAAAAAAATGAAACCTGGGATGTTGTAGGGTGGCCATTTTCTATCTGCCAATTATATTAAAAACAGAAAAAGCCAGTCTGAAGAGAGAGAAGATAGGGGTAGATGCAGGTAAAAAAGTTACCTGGGTTACACATGGCCTTTCTTCAGGAGAGTTTTGCAATTTTGTGTTTTGTGAGATACTCTTGTATCCAAATACAGCCTCCCTTTTTTGGCTGAAACTATGTAAGGTGGGTTTCAGGAATAGACAACCAAAAAAATCCTAAGGCACACAGTGGCATATGTCAAATTCAAATGACTTAGAAAAGGTGTTTAATTTTTAAGGAATATGTTAAATTATAATCAAGTAAGAAAAGAAAAACAGAATAGAGAGTAAGGATAATTAAATTTTATATGTTGGGTGAGGCAGTAGAGTGTAGTGTAATCAGCTCCCACTTAAGAGACAGACTGCCTGGGTGCAAATTGTGTCTCTGCACTTCCTGACTTGATCTTGGGTATGATTCTTCACCTGTGTCAGCTTGCTCCAGTTTCCTTCAAAGAAAAATAGAAATACTAATAATTATGGCAATCTAATTAAATTATTTTTAGGATTAAGTGAAGTAATGAATTTTAAAAAGGTACAGTACAAACCTTAGCATATAGTAAATCCTCAATAAATGATATTATTTTATTATTTTATTTTTATGTGGATATGGGGAATGTGTCATGGTTCACATGATAAAGCACATATCTAGGATTTCTTGGAAGAATTTTACATCTTTAGTAATAATTTACAGACATTAAAAATTGAGTAAGGCAATATGACATTTTTTTATCTTTAGTGTGACTTGTTTCAAATGTCATATTTTTTTAAAAAGTTGAGGTAAAACCGACATATAACATTATATAAATTTCAGGTATACAGCATTGTAATTCAACGTCTGTCTATACTACAAAGTGATCACCACCAAAGGTCTAGTTACCATCCATCACCATACCGTTCATGTACCCCCTTCATCCATTTGGGTATTTGGTAAACAAATCCAGGCTGATGTATCCAGATGACGTTCATGACTGAACAGACCTTTTGTCATAAACGCTTTCAGTCTTCCTTATTCTATAAGAGACAAAACTTACACGTATGCAGTATTTTTAGTCTGTTTCCATGTTGCATGAGGTGCGGTAGTGGGTTACTTTGGATTCCCTTTGTTTTTCCCCTCCCTCAGCTCCAGTAAGAATGCAGGTGGCATGTATGACATGGCTTTGCCCTGATGATATGTTGGTTCACCCATTTTTGTCCATTTGCTTTTGGGTTTATTATGTTTTCTTTGAAATTACCTCCTACATGTTTTTGAGAGTTGGAATCTACGTCTGTACCTTTATATTTACTTGTCTATTTGTCTTTGTCTTCATCTCTAGATCTGTGTCGATATGCCTTCTTTTTTTCAGTGATACTTTCTGGCTTTAGAGCCAGCAGCTTTGAGAACTACGAATCGACAAGTAGTCCATTCACGTCCCCACAGCACGCCTGAGGAAGTCTGACAGTGTGAACGCCTTGCACATGTTTGGAACAATTTTTCTGTCATCTCTAGACTTTTGCCATGTTTTTGTTTAGTACAGGATTTTAAAGAATGAATAAAAGGAAGAGGGCCAGGAGGTCCAGCAGGGAGAACAGATGTTTGAATGTGTAAAATGCATAGGATCTTTGGGAGGCAAAGAACCAATATATAGTTGAGGTTCAAGGAGGGATTCCTGTCTGAGAGCAACAGAAGAAGAGTTTTAGAAGGAAGAGGGGAGATGAAAATGTCTAGAAAAGAAGATGGGATTGAAATTGAGAAAAAAAATTAATACACTTCAGGGATTTTGAATCTTTTTCTTAAGGCCATAAACTCATGATCTTGACTAGGATATTACCATCATAAAAGTAACATTTTAAAATTCATAAGTGATCTTTAGGATATTACTTTGGAACCTACTTTTTAGTTCGAGGTATCAGTAAAGACGACAGTTATGGGGATAGAGAGAATGGGGTTACGGATCCTTCAGACATTGTGAAAATTATTTAGCAAGAGTGAACAAGTCTTGGTTGGAAAAAGATGAAAAAATTAAATAAAATGTCATTCATCATTCAATAAACACATACCGAGTACCACAGTAGGAATTTAAGAAGGGGTGCGTACCTCTTATCAGGGAGACACAGACATCAGGGGAGCGCAGCCCTGGCGTGTGGGGGGAAGTGGCAGCTGTGGTACCACCGTGGTCGCCTGCTCCCCCAGTGGGCACAGTGCCTGGCGGATGGTAAGCACTCAAAGATCGCTGCCTATGATTTTCTTTCTTGATAGATTTTGTTATCATTGTTGCTGTTTTTCACTCTTATTATTGCTCTTATTAGAGGTATTTGGCCGTAAGGTCTCCTCTTTCTAATTACTGGTAATGTTAAAACCTCTGTGGTTCTGACTGTACCAGAAGTGCCTCTAGGCAGAGATGAAAAAAAAGAACAAGTGGAAGAGAAGATAACTTTAATCCAGAAAAAGGTTGAAGGAATTTATCAAGCCTCAAACTTTTGGATGTATATTGGGCACGTTATCTATGATGCAAGGTTTAGGCTTTATCAGCTCTACTAAGCATAATTAAATTGAATATCGTGCCCTTTCTTACAATTTTTTGATAGTAAGTGTTCTTTTGAATACTCTTACTTATCTTCCCTGTAACAACATTTTTTTTTTACTGCATTTATCTTATACCTTCTTAGAAAAATAATTGATAGTACACTTTGTCCAGCACTGAAGCGTTGCTTTCTTTGTGATGAATTATAGTGCCCTGGTTTTAATCTTTTGAGTGGGAAATATTATGAATCAATTGAACAGATAACCCCCAAAGAAAGAAAGAAATGGAAATGTGGAAATGGTGGCATTCCAGTCTTCTTTTCATTCATTCAGCAAACTGGGTTTGGACTGATGGTAAAAAGATGAAGAGTAAAGAAGGTCAAAATATAAACATTTAGATTTTTTAAGATAAATTTTGAATAAACTCAAAAACAGAAGAATTCTAGAACATTGAATAATGGTGGACCTTCTATAAGTATTTATGAAACAAATAACCGGGTAATTATGAAACAGTCACCTTTGCCAGGAAAGAGGGCAGTGATAACCTGAGAAGATGGTGGGGGATTTGAATCTGGAATATGCAGCAGGGTGGGAAAGAGAAGGGGAAGGGCAAGCAGAAGGACAGCATGTGCAGCCTCACGGGTCATGAGACGGGTTCTCGGTGGACCTCGGACACCACGTTATCACCAGGATAGACAGGACAGTAAAGGCCTTCTGAAGGCCTTGGAAGGTATATTACTGTCCACTCTTTTAAAAGAAGAACTTAAACAGAACTTATTTAATTTCCACAATAATTCAGTGATGTAAGTACCAGAGTTTTCCCTGTTTTTTAAAGACGAGGGAGCAGAGGGCTGGAGATGTTAAATTCCTTGTCCAAGTCGTGCAACTGGTAAGTACAATATTAACATCTGGGGATGAAATTGGGCATCTGCAAGTCGTAGCACACTTCAGAATATATAAAAATATATTCGTATTTTTACAAAAAGAAATCAAATGTTTGGAATATTTTGACTAAATTGAAACAAGACAGGAACAGATGTTACATTTACCCGCTTTTTTTCCCTGTTGTTTTTGTTACCAAGATACTCAGTCAAGTTTTACTAAGTTTCTCCAAAAATCAAATGAAGTTTTTCCAAAGAAACTTGGTTTCTGAGGCTTGCATTCTGTTTGAGTCTTTCTCTGGCACTGTTAGCACAGTGTTGGTATCAGCAAATAATCTAGATGGAACATATACTCTAAGAAATGTTGGAAAACTGTCATAAATGTGACATCAAGATAACAATTCCAGTTTGTGTTTACAGAATGTTTTCCTCTAAGGAACTCAAAACACTTGACATTTGTCTTATCACCCTGGTGAAGTAGTTCTGTGATGGGTACTGTTGTTCTGTCATTCCTCTTAAGAGAAAATACAGAGAAAGTGTCCCGCGGTTGTTTTTTTTTAACAGTTACCTAAACTTTTTTTTTTTTTTTTAATAGCCAAATAAGTCTCGGTAAATGACAACTTTATCCATTTAATTCCTCTGGCCAAAAACATTGAATTCTTGACATTCTTCTGCATTTTCTAGGTTCTCCTGGCTGGTCTAAGAATTAAATTGACATGAGACAGATCAACAGGAGAAAATAAAATTTAATAATGTGGGTTCCATGAGATTATGGGCCCCAGGGGTAAGTTAGACAACTGAGGCTTAATATGCCATCTGAGAGGAGACGGGGGTAGAGTTGGAGACTTCAAAGGCAGTTCACGTGGAGATGGGAAAACAGATGTTTGCTGTGCCAGAGACAGTGAAGTGCAGAGAGGACTTTGGCTCCAGCCCCTGCTGCGTTCCCCCTACCTGCACTTAGCTCATATCCTCTGTTGTTGTATCTCTGGTGACAGTCCTCTTACTGGACCAGGTTCTTTATACAAATTATTTTCGGCAGTTGAGGAAGTAAAAACTCTTCCTAGGTCTTTTGTTTCTTAAAAACAATCAGCCCCAAATAATCCTCAAGCCGAACAGACACATTTTGGAGTGGCTCATTTTGTTTCTCTGCAATTACAATAACATGTTTCTGGAATCATGAATTCTGAAATCTTTCTTCTGGAAAGAAGCAAGACAGTGAGCTCTTGGCACTACTAGAAAATGATGCAAGTATTGAATTTATGCTATCTGTAAGGAAGGACTTTAATTTTCTGTTGTTTACTTAAAGGCTTCTGCAACGCAAACCCTCCCTTCATTCCAGAGCAGTTTTCGTCTCATATGTGAGTAATGGCTTAACCCACACTTATTCTTAATACTCTTTCTTTTTCAAAGACAGGATGGAAGACGTAGAGAAGTGTTCTCTGGAGCCAGGATGGTTGATTACAAGGATGGCTATCTAGAATTATGATAGAGTTTAGAACTGTGTCAGCTTCTTATACTAGTTTCAGAATGACAAAAGCAGGCATTTCTTCCTTAACAGATTTATTGTGTGTGTCTGTGTTTGAAATATAGAGGTTCTTCAAAGTGACCGTCTTGCCTAGATCTGAAGGCAATATTGAACTTAAATATTCTCCTATGTGTTCTTGTTTTCCCCTGGTCCTCAGACATTAAAAAAGAAAACAAGCAAAAAAAAAAAAAAAACAAAAAACAAAACCACCCTATATTATTATTATCTTGAAACATTAATTAGAGCATGTCTTTTCATTGTCTTCCCATCACATTCAGGGTAAAACTGAGTTCTTGTGCAACCTGCAACGCTATCCCTCTTACTCCAGCTTCTGTTGTTCTCCTAATGACTTACTCTGTTCTGACCCCCTTGATTTTTTAAAGCATTTTTAAGTTCACAGCAAAATTGAGGGGGAGGAACAGAGATTTTCCGTATATCTACTGCCTCCCAAACATGCCCCCCTCTCTCATGATCAGCATCTCCCGTCAGAGTTATATCTGTTATACTTGTTGAGCCTTCATTGACTGTCATTGTCACCCAACCTCCATGGTTTATATTATGATTGACTCTTGATGTTGTGTATTCTGTAGGGTTGGACAAATGTATAATGATAGTACCCACCATTTTGGCATCATACAGAGTGGTTTAACTGCCTTAATAGTCATCTGTGCTCTGCCTGTTCATCCTTCCCCTCCCCTACATCTCTGACAACCACTGATCTTTTTACTGTCTCCGTAGTTTTGCCTTTTCCAGAATGTCATATCGTAGGAATCATACAGCATGAATGGTTGGCTGCTTTCAGTTAGTCGTATGCATTTAAGATTCCCAAATGTCTTTTGATGGCTTGATAGCTAATTTCTTTTTAATGCTGAATAATATTCCATTATCTGTACCATGATTTATTCATCATTCAGCTTTTTGGCAATTATGAAAAAAGCTGCTCTTCACATCCATGTGCAGGTTTTTGTGGACACACGTTTTCAGCTTCTTTGGGTAAATATCGGGGTGGGGGGTGATTGCTGGGTCATGTAGTAAAGGTATGTTTAGTTTTGTAAGAAACTGCCAGATTGTCTCCCAAAGTGGTTGTATGATTTTGCGTCCTCACCAGCAACAAATGAGAGTTCTTGTTGCTCTGCATCCTTGTGAGCATTTGGTGTTGTCAGTGTTCCAGAGTTTGGTCATTCTAATAGTTGTATCTCCTTGTTGTTTTGATTTGCATTTTCCTGATGATATATGATATGGAACATCTTTTCATATGCTTATTTTCCATCTGTATATCTTTTTAGATGAAATGCTTGTTGGAATTTTTGGCCCATTTTAAAATCAGGATGTTTCCTTTCTTATTGCTGATTTTTAAGAGTTCTTTGTGTATTTCAGATAATGACCCATTATCAAATACATTTCTGCAAATATTTTCTCCCTGCCTGAGACTTGCCTTCCCATTCTCTTGGTATTATCTTTTGCAGAGCAGAAACTTTTAACTTTAACGAAGTCCAGCTTATCAGTTATTTCTTTATAAGTGCTTTCGGTGTTACGTCTGAAAAGCCATTTCCACACCCAAGATCATCAAGGTCTTCTCCTGTGTTATCTTCCAGTTTTATAGTTTTGTGTTTTGCATTTATGTCTAGATCTAGTATGAATTAACTTTTATGAAGGATATAAGGTATATGCCTCGATTTTTTTTGAATGTAGATTTCCAGTTTTTCCAGCACCCTTAATGAAAAGTCTGTATTTGCTAAATGGTATTGCCTTTGCTGTCTTGTCAAAGGTCAGTTTCTGTGGGTCTGTTTCTGAGCTCTCTCTTCTGTTCCTTTGATCTATGTATCTATTTTTTTTTTCAGTACCACACTGTATTGATTACTGTAACTTTATAGTAAGTCTTAAAATTGGGTAGTGTCAGTCCTCCAGCTTTGTTCTTTTTCAGTGTTGTGTTGGCTATTCTGGGTCTTCTGCCTCTCCGTATAAACTTTAGAATCATTTAGTATTTAGTACCCATAAAATAATTAGCTGGGATTTTTTACTTGGATTGCATTTCATCTATAGATCAAGTTAAGAAGAACTGACACTTTGACAATATTGAGTCTTTCTCTCTGGGATCATGGTATATATCCCCATTTATTTAGTTCTTGTTTGATTTTGTTCATTAGAGTTTTGTAATTTTCCTCATAGAGATCTTGCACATATTTTGTTAGACTTACACCTAAGTATTTCACTTTTTTGGCTGCTAATATAAATTATAGTGTGTTTTAAGTTTCAGATTCAATTTGTTCAAGTATACAGGAAAGCGATTGACTCTTGTTTGTTCATCTTTCATCCTGTAAGCTTGCTATAATGACTTACTCGTTTCAGGAGATTTTTTTGGTCTGTTCTTTCCAATTTTCTGCATAGATGGTAATATCATCTGTGAACAAAGACAGCATTACTTCTTTCTTTCCAACCTATATACCTTCTATTTTCCTTTTCTTGTCTTATTTCATTAGCTAGAACTTTCATTACAATGTTGAAAAGGAGGGGTGAGAGGAAGTGATTAAGACGGGACATCTTTCCCTTGTACCTGATCTTAGTGGGAAAGCTTCAACTTTCTCATCATCAAGTATGTAAAATGTAGATTTTTTTTTGGATACAATGTTCAATTTGAGGAAGTTCTCTAGTTTCTAGTTTACTGAGAGTTTTTGTCATGAATGGATATTGGAATTTGTCAGAGGCTTTTTTATGCATCTTTTGATATGATTGTGTGATTTTTCTTTTTTAGCTTGTTGATGTGTTGGATTGTATTAGTTGATTTTCAAATGTTGGACCAAACCTGTGTACCTGGAATAAATATTACTTGGTCATGATGTATAATTCTTTTTATACACTGTTGGATTTTATTTGCTAATACTTTGTTGAGGATTTTTACATCTATGTTCATGAGAGATACTTGTCTGTAGTTTTCTTTTTTTTATAATATCTTTGTCTTGTTTTGGTATTAGGGTAATGCTGGTCTCAGAATGAGTTAGGAAATATTCCCTCTGTAGATTGTAGTGAGTGGGTATAATTTCTTCCTTATATGTTTGATAGAATTCACCAGCGGATAGAATTCATCATCTGGGCCTAGTGCTTTCTGTTTTGGAAGGTAATTAATTATTGATTAAATTTCATTCATAAATATGGTCCTATTCAGATTGTCTTATTTCTTTGTGTGTGAGTTTCAGCAGATTGCATCTTTCAAGAAATTGGTCCTTTTAATCTAAGTCATCAAATTTGTGGGTATAAAGTTGTTTTTAATATTCCTTTATTTTCCTTATAATATCCATAGGATATATAGTGATGTGCTCTCTTTCGTTTCTGATGTAAATAAATTTTGTCCTCTGTCTTTTTTTCTTAGCCTGGCTAGAGGCTTAGCCATTTCATTGATCTTCTGAAATAACTGGCTTTTGGTTTAATTGATTTTCTTTATTGATTTCTTGTTTTCAGTTTCATTAAGTTTCTTTCTTTTTCTCTAATTTTGCTTAATTTGGTTTTCTTTTGTTGGGTGGAAACTTAGATTATTGATTTTAGATCTTTCTTCTTTTTCAATATATGTATTCAATGCTTTAATTTCCTTTCAAACACTACTTTCTCTGCATCCCATAAATTTTGATAAGTTGTTTTAATTTTTATTTAGTTTAAAATGTTTTTAACTTCTCAAGATTTCTTTTGATCCATGTGTTATTTAAAAGTGTATTGTTCAATCTCCTTGTATTTTACAATTTTCCAGTTGTCTTTCTGTTATTTATTTCTAGTTTAATTACACTGTGGTCTGAAAGCAGACATTGTATGTTTTCTATTCTTTTAAATCTGGTAAGGTGTGTTTTATGGCCCAGAATGTGGTCTGTGTTGGTGAATATTCCATGTGGGCTGGAGAAAAATGTGTATTCTTCTGTTGTTGAATGAAGTAGTCCATAAATGCCATTTATATCCAGTTAGTTGATGTAGTTGTTGAGTTCAACTATATTATTACTATTTTTCTCCCTGATGCATTTGTTCATTTCTGATGAGGGATGCTAAATTCTCCAACTATGAGAGTAGACTTAATTTTTTTTTCTCTGTAGTTCTGTAAGTTTTTGCCTCCCAGAGTTTGACATGCTGTTGTTAGGCACACACACATTAAAGATTTTTATGTTTTCCTGGAGAATTGACCCTTTCATCATTGTGTGATGCACTTCTTTTTATTTATTTATTTATTTTTAATGATTCTCCACTTCACGTTAAATAACAATCCATTACCTCATATGTTTACTTTATTTAGTTATTTATAGAAACATTTAATTTTTACTTTTTTTTTAGCAGATTTCAATTATATGTTACAGTATTATCAATTAAACTTACCATGTTCTACATTAGATGTTCAGAACTTACTCATTTTATAATTGAAAGTCTGTACACTTTACTAACCTCTATTTACCCCACCCCTGACAACCACTTTTCAACCCTCTGTTTCTATGAGTTTGACTTTGTTTTTAGATTCCACATATAAGTGATACTATGTGGTATTTATCTTTCTGTCTGACTTACTTTACTTACCATAATGTCCTCCAGGTTCATCCATGTTGTTGCAAATGACAGGATTTCCTTCTTTTCTAAGGCTGAATTACTATTCCATTGTATATATATACCACACTATGTTTATTCCTTCATCCATCATTTCCATATGTTCTCCACAGTGGCTGTACCAGATTACATTCCCACCAGCAGCGTACAAGGATTCCCTTTCCTCTGTGTCCTCTCCAGTGTTTCTTACCTTTTTTCCTTTTTGATGATAGACATCCTAACTGCAATGAAGTGATATCTCAGTGTGGTTTAGCTTTGCATTTCTCTGATGATTAGTGAGATTGAGCACCTTTTCGTGCACATGTTGGCCATATGTATACCTTTGGGAAAATATCAAAGTCCTTTGCCCATAAATAGGGTTATTTTTGCTATTAAGTTGTAGTAGTCTTGTATATTTTGGATATTAACCCATTATGAGATATGTGGTTTGCAAATATCATTTCTTTCCATTCTGTAGGTTGCCTTTTAATTTTGCTTATGGTTTCCTTTGCCGTGCAGAAGCTTTTTAGTTTGACCTAATCTGACTTATTTATGTTTGGTCTTGTTGCCTTTGCTTTTGACAGCAAATCCAAAACATCTTCCAAAGACCAACATCAAGGGAATTTTTCCTTTGTTTTCTTCTAGAAGTTTTACAGTTTCAGGTCTTATGTTTAAGTCTTCAATCAATTTCACGTTGATATTTGTGTAAGATAGGGATCTAGTCTCATCATTCTACATCTGGCTTCTTCTTCTGTGATGACTGTCCTTGTTTGGAAGCCTGCTCTTTCTGAAGTTAATGTACCTGCTCTTGGAGGGAACTCTCACAATGTTTTGGGGGGTTCCTTATAACTGGTTCCCTTGGAGACTTTCACTCTCAGACTTGTTCACATTGAGCTTCCATCAATTTGTCAGTTACAGCTCTGCTTTTCCTACCCCGGCACTGGTTTTCATGGCAGTTTCCTCTTGTTAGTCTCTACACAGGTAAGCTGTGACTCCTTGTATGCACCTGTCTGTCTTTCCAATCTTGGGGAAAATGGTTTGGTCCAAGTCCTCTCTTCTTTTACAAGCCTAAGAAGAGTTGTTAATTTTTCAGTTTGTTCAGCTTTTTACTTGTTGTTAGGATGCAGTGGTGACTTCCAAGCTCTTTACATGCAGAATCAGAAACTGGAGGTTCATGCCTCCTTGATTTTTCATGAAACATTTTATAACTTACTGCCTCATGACATTTACACTGTCTTTTCTTTCTGTCTGGGATGCTTCTTTCCCAGATATCTGCACAGTACACTCTTACTTCCTTCAGATCTCTGCTCATCTGCCATCTGATTGGCAAGATCTTTCTTGACACCCAAAGTCACATAGCAACATCTCCCATCTCAGCATTTCTTATTCTTCCTAACCGTACTTAACGTTTTGCTATTGTATTTGTTATCCTCTATATATTTGCTGGTTTAGTTGTTTACTGACTTTCTCTCTCTCTAGAATGCAAGTTTCTTGAGGGCAAGGATTCAGTTTTGTTCACAACTGTATCCTCAGGGCTAAGACAAATACTTGGCAATAGTATATACACAAATTAGTGAAACAGAGCTTCTAGAAACTAAATCATGCTACTATCTCAAGTCTAATTAATGAAATTTAAAAAATACAGCTACACATATATCAAAATTGAAGTTCACATCTAAAGTTTGGTTTTTCAAATTCATTTACTTCTTTGAACACCAATATTTTCATGTTGTATCCATTTTGAGGTGGATTGAAATTAGAAAAATTAACCTCTGGGGCATTCAATAAAAGCGTCTGTGGTAGAATGCCTAATTTTCTCTTGCAGGATACCATCTAACAGAATCATTTAGTGAGCAAAATGATTCTCAGATTTTATAAGTAAATACTATAATACAGGTGTCTTCCTGGCTTTTCACTGAAAAGGCTGTTTTAGATCATAAGGAGAAAAATATCAGATAGCTTATATCTTTGGATTGTTTTGATGAAAAGGTTTTTATTTTTGTCTGAAATTATTCTCTGTAAAGGACTTGAAGAGGAGCATATTATGATTTTTCTATGAAAAAGGATTCCAAAATGAAATCAGGAATAATATTTCTTACCCTGATGCACTTAAGACCTGGACTTTTATGAAATTGTGAGATCCCTTTGAGGCATACTTTGTAATATTGTTTATAGGTTAAAATTTCACAAACAGAATAACTCAGGTGAGGAGAGCACCACCTATTTTACTACAAAGATGTACCAGTTTTCCCATCATTACAAACTGAGTGATCTTTTAGTGCAGCATTTCCCAACATTTTTTTTTCTTTTGTTTTAGAACACCATGACACATACAGATACGGATAATATATGCATGCCTCACTGAGGTACCAGGGCATCATATAAGTAAATTTAAATAAATAAATATATAAAAATGTATAACATAAATGTCAGTATATAAAATTAATGTAGTAAAAATCAAATACAGAAGGGATCAATTAAGTATTTGTAATTTGTAAAAAAACTTTTAAAGGGGATGTTTTTGAAATTATTAAGATCAGGAAATAGTTAACAGAAAGACCTATATAAATGTTGTTTAAATATATTTTCAAGTGTTGTAAATTTTGAATATGTCCAAATGACTCAATTTTTATCAGTATAAAAAATGTTATCACTTTACATCTATCAATATGTCCTGTCATACCTCTAAGCCATTCACAGAAGGCCAGTTGAGAAACTCCATTATGGAAGTCATAGTGAGAGGCCACCACATGTGTGACAGCTATGCCCTTGCCCTCCCGTGGCATCTTTTGATTGAACCAGGTCACTTGCGTGGTAAATCCAAGTATAGCAAAATAAATGTAATGTTATTGACTCATGCTCATTGGAAATCTAACTCTTAATACTATAACACACACAAAATAACTTTCAGCAAATATCTCCTGACAATATATTGTGGAAAGAATGGACCTATGTAGATAATCAAGAGAGTGAAGGGAGAATGGCAAAAAAGAAACAGAAAAAAAATAGATTGAGAAAATAGTAGTGATGGAAATTCTATGGTAAGTTTCCATTATATGAATGAATAACCCAAATCAATAAATTATGAATTTTAGGCCTCACTCATATTCTTTGGAATAAATGATTTTAAAATATCCCTGGATCTATTTCAATATTTTCACAGATATTGTCCTAGAACAACCAAATGCACAGAGATATAAAAGCTTGAGGATACTTATAGGAGAAAAAAATTAAATACATTTCATATAGTTGAGTGAACAAGCTTACTCTGCTTTTAAAGTTGTTTATTTTTCTTTTCAAATCCAAATAATAGGCGGGCAAATCTTTACCCCAACCAACCAGTGTCAATAAATAATTTTACAGTGTTGAGTTCTTAGAGCTCCTACTAAGAAAGTCCAAAACCCTATGGAAGAAGCTAATTTTGAGTGCAGTACACATTTTTTCCCCCTCTGCCTCTGTAGCAATATTTTCTCTTCTAAATATAAACACATAGCCTAGGTTTTTCACTTTAAGAAATAAGTTGAAGTAAATATATTATAGCAAGGTATTCACACATGTAACCACCTAAATAGTTAAATCTCTTTCATCCGGAATCAGATCTCAAAATCACTGCCTGTTTTCTGGAAATGCCAAGCACTCATTTCCTTTTTACTCCCGAACTCTCTACAGTCTGGTTTCTACTTACTGTGCTTCAGTGAAATCACACTTACCAAGATCACAAATGGCCTCAGTGTTGTTGAGTCCAGAGAACATATTTCCAATCATTTTTCTTACTGGAACTCTCTGTGTAACTTGATATGTGTACCAGATGCATTCTATCTGTCTGTCTGTCTGTCTGCCTATCTATCTATGATCTATCAATTGGACATCTTCACCATGGACACCCCCACAGGAACATTAATTACAAAATGAAACAATATTTCCCCAGAAATCAATTCCACTTTTATCCATCTGAGAAACCTTCTATTTATTTGATCAAGGACCAAAGATAATCTCACACCATTCAAATACATTCACTAAACTCAGTCTTTTCCTTCAAGGGTCAGCTAAGGTTTTATATATTTTGGGAAACCTTCTCTGATTACTCCCCCACCCGCCAGCACCCTGAACCCACCTCCAGAGTAGCCAACCTCCCTCCTTTCTGCTTTCTCTTTTTTCTTTTCTCTCCCTTTCTGCAATCAACTAATCTCTGTTGAGGACTTACTAACTCCCTGGCACTGCTGTAAGCAGTTGGAATACAACTAAACAGACAAAAATAATTTCTTCATGGAACTCTCATTCTAGTCAGGGGAGACAGATGATAAAAACTTGCAAGTAAATAAGTTATATGACACTGTTAAAAATACTTACATTATATTTACATTGTTTGTAATGCACCTTGTATTTTTGTTTTGTACTTAAAATTTTTTATTATATCTAGACTTTGCCTTTCCCACTAATGGGTGAGCGCTTTTCCCAAAATAGCCTCATCTCCATTCCTGTATTCCAGGGTCTTACACAAATTAACTTTAGACTAATGCCTCTTTCATGCTTTACTGGGACCCTAAGACAAGTGTTCCCTGAACAGATCTGTATTACTGTTGCATGCATTGTTATTTTCTTTTTATTCCAAATTGGGGGTTTGCTTTTTATTGATTACCTCCCAGATACTTAATATTATGTGTAATCTTATGTAACTTGTAACTAATGTTACAGTGTATTGATCATCAGGAGGTTATAGACTTTTAAGAAGAGTCTGCTATTAGTTGCTGCATATGAAACAGATTTCACCTGATTCCTAGGCAGTGCATGTTGACTTATTTCATCAATTTTAATGGCTATATAGTATTTTATTAAGTACATATGTAATTATATATTTAGTCATCCTTCTTTAAAAGGGACTTTTAGTTCTTCCCATTCTATACCATTACAAACCATGCTGCTTCTTCTATTTACTTGCTTTATGCGTATCTGCGTGTTTCCGTAGGATAACTTTCTGGAAGTGAAATTGCTCCTAGGTTCTAACAATGAATACTGACACATTTTCCTCCAGAAAATGTTTACCAGTTTATACTTCCACCAAAGGTGTAACTGCTGTTTCCCTTTTTTTTTCCCATAGATATTTCCTGTGTAGATGTGTGTGTGCGTGTGTGTGTATTTAGTTTTCTCATCTTCTGATGATCGTATGGCATTTCCTTATGAAAGGAAGGCAAGTTTGCCCCTGAATCTGTAGCCTAGCTCTTGTGTCTGCTGAATGCCCTCATAGCATAACATACCACATTTTATCCTAATTACCAATATCATTACTGTTACATTTCACTTTTTTTTACTGTCGTTTTTGTTTTGTAAAGTTATAACTTCTTGAGTTAAATATATCATTAAGTTAACAAATAATAATTTCAATTGGATACGTCTTTACATTTTTCTTAATTAAAATTTTTTAAAATGATAATTTTACCTACTAGATGTTCAAGAGAAAGGTTAGTGCTTTTATCCAAGTGATCCTGTTTTCCCTGTTGCTGTGTTTGTTATCATTTTCTTATTATGCTGCATTGTAGTGAGAAACCCTATAGATAACTGCTCTTTAGAATTGACTGTAAAGTATGATTTTTAAATTGGTATAATCTTAGGTTATTACTTTTTAATGTCCTAAGAACAACTGAAAGTAAAGCATATCTCCTAACTATGGGCTGTCATGTGGAATTTGATATGTATATTTTTAATTAAACAATGTTATCAGATAAGATAGGTAAGATACTATGTTATCTGTTTAAGCAGGACTGATCACATGGTGTGTATAATCTAATTAGGGAAGGTGACCAGTAATTAACTAGATTAAGTTTTGGGTACTGTGCATACAGTGTGGTGAATCTAAGTAGAAGGCAGTGAGAAGCGACTACACAGGGAGTTCAGGCTGGGTGGCCTCTAACACAGAGCATTTAAGCTAAGCTGCCATGTATTCTGTCATGTGTTGAAACTAAATTTAAATTTTTGCTTTGTATTTTCCTTTATCTGTTAGTATATTATTGTAGCTGTTTTATTTTTGTTTGCTTATTTACTATACTTTTCTTTCTAAAAAGTTTGTTTCTGTCTTGTTTGGTTTTGGCTGTTTTTTCCTCCTAAATAGAATATGTTTGGATTTAATTACTATTCATAGTGAAAAGCTTTGTTTATTATTAGTGAGTGCAAACCATTTAAACTTACGATCATGAATGATAAATTTATTAAATGTCTTCTGTGTTTTGGTTTTAAAATCTTTCTACTGTTTTTTACTTTTTTAGTGTATATACTAAGCTATAGTTACCTTGACGTTCAGCAATAATTTGGTAGGAAAATTCCCTTTATTGGGAAAAAAAGGGTATTTTAATACTTTACTATATTTAAACGTAATTTTAGAAGTCAGCAATTGAATAGAAATAAGGATGTTAGTACATATATTTTGCTCTATCCATGAATATTTGCATTGTTCTAAATTTATTACTATTATGGCATTACTGATTTATTTATTTGTACACATTTCTCCTGGTACACATGTATGTAAGATTCTTTGGAGTATATATTGGGTGATACGGGCTGCAAATGTATGCCAGAACAAGATGATGCCAAATTGTTTATGCAATTTGTAATTCCATAGCAATATTTTAGAAGTCCTGTAAATCCATATCGTCTCCAGCAATTATATTGTCAACCTCTTAATTTTGGTCCATATAGTTCTGTAAAATTATATCTTGATACATTCTTAATTTGCGTCTTTCCTGGTTACTTACGAGAGATGACCATCGTTTTATGCTGAAGGGCAGCACGTTTCCTCTTCTGTGCCGTCCCGCTTTGTGCATTTTGCCCATTTTTCTGTTGGATTTCCTTTTCTTACTGATATTGGTGAGTTCTTTGTATATCACAAATAAACTAATTTGTTGGTTAAGTGTGTTGCAAATGTCTTCTCTCAGTTTGTGGCTTATCTCTTCACTCTTCTTATGTTTTGTTGAACAGATGTTCTTAATTTTAACTAGATTGAATTTATCACCCTTTTATTTTACAGGAAGTGATTTCATTTCTTATTTAAAATTCCATGAAATTATGGCTAACTGAAATTTTACCACTAATTTTGCAGGAAGCGTCATATGTCTTTTCAATTATGGAAAATGTCTTTTTTCCCCAACTGAGGAGCATCTTTTGCTGTGCTTTTTTACTGTTTCTGCTCTGTTGTATTTCACTGTTTCTGGGTCTCCATTATCCATAGGTTGGATTTCCTCTACCAGAAAATAATCTATGTTATTTTTCTATTACTTTATTTTACATTTACTTCTTTTCAGTGTTTTTTTTTGAGAAATGATAATGTCAAATTGGTGTTTGATATTAGTAAATATGTTTTTCTATCTGTAATTTCAGTACTGTTATCTATTGCATTCAAAGGAGATTTTCATTTCTATTATTGTATTTCAGTTTTCTCTAAGTGCCGTCACTTAACCCCATTCCCATCTTATTCAGCTCCATTTTAACTCAAAAACATGCCAGCTTTTACAACTACATATATAGTTTTAAAATAAATATATATTTTATTTTATAACATATATACTTATTTCATTTGTATCTATTATATATATAAAATATTATGTGTATATATAATAGATATATTTATTTAAATAAATAATATGTTTCTTGTGTATTTTGAAGTCCTTTTTTTAACTTTTCTTTTCTTTTATAGTTTTTTCTTATTTAAAAAGACCAAATATTTTATTTTTCTATTATTAAATATTTTTAGAGTAATACTTTCTTTATGATGATTTTTGGGTGCTATAATTTTGTTATCTATATCTTGGTTTTAATGATTTAGGTAAGATATACTTTTGAAAAGAATGATCTACCCATGCCCATTTTTTCCTAACTGACTTTTTATCTATTTTGTTTGTTAATTTCAGTTTCTGGTGTGCCATCTGTATAGTATTACCGGTTTGCTCTGAGAATTTCATTGGTTATAATTTATTTTATTTTAACTGAAAAGTCTATATTCACATACCCCATGTTTACTGGGATTTATATATTTAAATTTTAATTTTGTGTATAACTCATTTTTATTTGTTGGTTTACATTATAGGTATCTCGTTTATTTTATTGTTTAGAAAAGTTCTTAGAGTCTTATGTCCCACATGAAGTTAATTTTGTTGTTTATGTTGTTTTCTTTCACACTTTTGACTAAAAAATACTCATACATCTCCTTGTAATTGTTTTCTAGCTCTAAATATGATATTTTAAAACATGATCTCATAAAAATATTTAAATTGTATCTTCCATAATTATGAAAACCTAAGGCTATCTCATTTAATCTACCAAAGAGAAGTTGAGAAACAAGATTAAATTGTTACAAATACTGATATTAATAGTGGAATATATCTTTGTCATTTATATCTTTTTCTTGTTTAGCAATGAGTCGAGATACAGTGAAAGAAAGGTTTTGCATAGTATACAAAGAATCAGAAAGGGAAAGAATGCTTGCTACTTGCCTGTGTTGAAAAGGGCAGTGAACCCTATTGTCAGACAATACAACACTTCCATAGGGAGCACTTTCTTTTAACTTTTTTATTTTTTGGTTTAGAAAGAGTACTGCTGGGGGTCATTTGGGTTAATAGGCAAGCAGATATATAGCTGATTATAGAAAGCAAAGATTACAAAAAAAATAAATTGCTTGATATTTTCAAAAACAAAGAAATGATCCAGAAGGGTGTAAAATGGTTAAAAATTACTGTAGAAAATAAACAGAAGGGAAAAATATCAAGTAAAAGTTAGAAAAACAAATAATATCAAACATTAGCTGTAGATAATTGTAAATTCTTAGAACTGTAATACAGCATGTATTTTGATTCAGAATTAAGAATTACAGTCACATAGTATTTGTCAAATACATTCTGCATTTGGGGTTAAAGATTTCATGTACATATTCATTAAGCATATATTATGACTAGTGTTAAAATTGTTTTGACAGTAGTGTAGATTTGATAATTCTTAATTGAAGTACTAGACAGTAATGTCTGTTTTTCTTTCCCAAAGACCTAGATGTTTAGGTAGTTTTTTTTTTTTTAATCAAAGTTTATTTTGGTAAACATGTTAGTTTTCTCAATACATTAAATTTAATTTCTGGTTACAGAATGAAGTTTGAGTTTCAAATGTCTGGGTGGCAGGAATTCCCTTGTAAAACTCTTACTACAGCTGATGTTTGGTAAGACTTGTGAAACAGCAGAAGAGAAGTCCTGTCTTTATACTACCTAGAAACTGAAGAAAAGAAGCCCTTTACCCATGAAATTCACTTAAAAAATTTTTTTGAAGGGGAGGAAGTTAGGTTTATTTATTTATTTATTTTTAATAGAGGTACTGGGGGTTGAACCCAGGACCTTGTGCATGCTAAGCATGCACTCTACCATTGAGCTATTCCCTCCCACCGAAATTCACTTTGAAATAGGCTTCATTTATAAAACATTAGTCTAAGAATTCCAATCCTATCAAATTTCCATGATCACTTAAGTGCCATAATACAAAAAAAAAGGAAAAAAAATACATTTATTTTTTAAGAAAGACAAAAAAATTGCTTCATTTTTGGATTATTTTAGTGTATTTAGCTACGAAAATACTGTAATTGAACTACCTACAACTTGAATAAGATAGAAGCAATTCACTTATGATTCACATTTAAGTAACACAAATTATAAAACATTTTCCTATGGGTTATAATCAAATCAAACATTCATTTGAGCCATTGTGTAATCCCTTAATAGTTTAAAAAAAAAGGGAGAGAAAGAGAAAACAAATCAAAATTCCTTTAGTAAAGAGAGAAAAAAAGCATCTTGCTGTGGTCCTGCGTCTTCAGAAGGAGACTCATGGGAAGGTGGGACCTACTAGGAAACTGGCTTACTTCCGTTTTCAGGCTGTGTGATCAGAAGACAAAGTCCAGTGCTTGGTTAGGAACCTTTCCTGCAGAAGAGGATGTACTGGGTGAGGGGAGTCCTTCAGGGAGGGGATTCTTCACGAGGGTCATCTTCACCTCGTGGAACTGGGGAAAGTCAAGGGTTGCTTTCCTTTGTGCCTGTCCTTGAGGATCCCTCTGTAACATCCGGCCTCTGACAGGATAGGGTAGACTCAGGGCGCCAGAGAATGGACCGGCAACTCCACGTCAGGTGGGAGAGCTGAGCTGAAAGAAGGTCCAAAACATCTGTCAGTGCAAGGTCAGCTTTGCTTTTGTGGAGGACCTCCTCTATGAGGACAGAGTTGGCTTGATGGAAGGCCGCTGCTTATGTGGCTCTAACCCTGGGGGAAGGTGGCATCTCATCCACCGTGGACTTGAGACTCTGCCTCTGTATGGTGTCACCGCAGCTTGATGTTCCTTCCTCCCAGAGAATGGCTCATCCAGAGCATTCCCAGAGAGTCCTCTTAGGCCTCTCCCACATGTGCCTCTTGGAGTACCCAGGATGTTTGGATACTTTTTAGAATATTTAAATTCTTCATAATTCATCTAATGTGTAGGGTTTTTTAAATCAAGGTTTCTCTCAACCAACAGAACTCTCAGTCTATTATATGAATTTTTTTCTCATGGAAAATAAGCAGCCTTTGAGAATAGCTGATTTTTTTTGGAAATTATATCTGAAAGTCTTTGGGCTGTAATTTTATATATGTCTGTCTTTTCACAAATATGGCTGATTTTTCATCTCTTTTGGAAAGCTCTATCTTTATGGAATAAATTCACTCTAAATTGGATATTTTGTGAAAATGCATTTTTTTCTTTCTTTTCTTTTCTTTTTTTTTTTTCTTTTTTGATTCTGTTGAGGAAGGACTTGTTACTTCCATCAGAGCTTTTGCTTATTCCTTTCTCTGTGTGTGTGTGTGTGTGTGTTTTCTGACTGAGATGAAGCTTTGTCATTTTGAAGACTTTTGATATAATCCGTATGTACATAAATTCTGTTATCTTCTCCAGTTAATTTAGTTAGCATTTATTTATTTTATTGAGGTGTTAAATAAGTAGCTCAGCTGCATTAATTAATTTCTTCAAAATGACTTTTAATTCATCTTCTAGGAAGTCTCAGTTTTCTGATACATTCTTTTTTAAAAATTGTGGTATAGTTGGCTTAAAATGTTGCATTAGTTTCAGATGTATGGCATAGTAATTCAATATTTTTATAAATTATACTCCATAAAAAGTTATTAAAAATATTGACTACATTTCCTTAATACTCCTCCCCTCTGGTAATCGCTAGTTTGTTCTCTGTATCTGTGAATCTGTTTCTGTTTTATTATATTTGTTCATTTGTTTTATTTTTTAGATTCCACATATAAGTGAAAATATACCTTACTTGTCCTTTTCTGTCTGACTTATTTCACTAAGCATGATATCCTTCTGGTCCATCCATGCTGTCACAAATGGCAACGTTTTATTCTCTTGGAGTAATAGTCCACTTGTGTGTGTGTATGTGTGTGTGTGTACTGTGTCTTCTTTGCTCATTCATCTGTTAACAGACACTTAGGATCTAATGCATTCTCTGTATTGAATTCCAGGTCCCACCATCCATAGTGTCTTTTCCAAGAGCAGTATCCCAATCTCTCATCTTCAGCTTGTGTTCATTCCAAGACTTGATCTGACTTTATCTTTTAGAATTTGTTTCATACATGCATTAGAGTTTTCTAACATTTTATTTTGTTCAGAAGTATATTCCCTTTCCCTTTTCCATTCTTGGCTTCTTGTGAAAGCAGCTTTGTGCTTCCCTGAAGATTAGAATTTTTATCCAATGCACCATTTAGGTCATTCTTAAGACTTTGCTGTATTTTGAAGGCTGTTTTGGTTGCAGCTACATGAAATTGGTTGTGTTTTGATATGTCTTCCAAAGACTGAAACTTTCTTGGAACCTCAGCTACCAGCTTAAATTATTCTCAATGTTTATATTTTTTCTTTTTTGGGTTCTTCTTTCAAAGGAATTTTCCATCTGCTTATTAAAGATTTGTAGTTTGTGTATTTCTAATGGTTTTTTCTTGAATCTAGCTTCTCTTCAATTGATTCTAGTACTCCAAATTCTTTTTGAATCGTATTAATTTTATTATAAATTTATTGTCTTTCATCCAGAAGGTTTGCCCATCACCAAACATTGCAATTAGGATTTTTTTTCATCTTTATTATTTCGCATGTATTATTCTTTTTTGGTTATAAACATTTTTTGTGAGGCTATTTGCCTCCATGTGGCATGGTTTATTATTGTAACTTTTTTTTTTAAGATAGTTTCATAAAACAAAGCAGTATAGGAAAATGGAAGAAGACTGATAACTACTCAGTCCTAGGCAAGCCATGTGACTCACATATTATCTGATGATCTCTTGTTACCTGATGACATCCTTCATGTCTACCCTGTAATAAACGTGTATCCTGAAGATAATTGAAGATGGTGTGTAAGATATTTTGAAAGAAAAATTAAATATTAAATAAATAGGGCTGTTTATTTACACAGCTTAATAGATTTATTAAGCATTTTTATTCAGATAGGGTTCTAGTTTAGACTCTAGGCCAGGTATGATGTAATATGTCCCATAGTTGGATAGGAAAAAATAAGCCTGAGGTTATACTCAGCAATTTTGTAAAGGTTGCTCTTCACCAGATATGCCCACATTTGGCAGCAAAATCTTAGTTACTCTTTTCAGAGTGATTCACCTAATTCAGAAACTTAAATATGACAATGCCCAAGGAATTTATTGAATCAATTATTTTGAAAACTGCACATGACTAAACTAACAGTGTAGAAGTTTCTGAAGAGTTGATTTAAGTATAAATCAATCACTAATTAATCCAGTAAATGGATATTGAGCACCTACCATCCACCAAGCACTGGGTTATGCACCAACATTTATACACAGAAATGTTTAGTCAGATGAGGGAGAGACCCATCGATGGAGGACTAAAATACAAGCGAAATAACCTGGCAAACAGACGCTCAAGAGCTAGAAAGCACTTCTGTGAAATCCTTAGTTCAGAATGAAATTAATGGGTTTTAGAGAGACTGCGGGTGATGTCAAGATACAGAGCGCATTGTGGGCTTTGGGTATTGACAGACAGCTGGTTCTCACCAGTAAACTGGTGAAGTATTTTTGAAGGAAGTATATCTGACTGGTTATTGCTAAAATCACTTTTAGTGTGCCAGTTTACTAGTTTATAATGAGGAAAACAACTCTGCCATGTATCAGAACACTTTCATTGCTATGAACATTATTTTCCTCCAGTGTTTGAGCTACATGGGGTATCAAATCGTTGTCAGCAAGATGCCCTTAATTTGTCCTGAGATATCACCATCACTGAGAAGGAGGCTCCACTGAAAGTTAAATCATAATTAGAAGGCTGCTATGTGAACATCAGATCAACTGAATTTGGAAGGTGAATAGAAAGCTGTCGTTCTACAAAGCAGTTTCACAGTGGAGGTGACCTTAATAAAAAATGTAGATGTTCAGCGCTCATTGACTACAACTACACTTTTACAATTTGGATAACATCATTAATAAATGATAATAATTATTATAATACATTACATGCATTTTACTGTGTGCTCCATTTTAAAGATGGGGAAACTGAGTTGAGAAAATTACTTACTCTGTGATAATAGGGAAGATATTTCCACTGTCTGGTGCTTGATTTTCTCATCTATGAAATAAGCATGACTTGAATATATACTAATATTACTAATACTAACATATGATAATAATATTGTTAACAAATGTAACACTGTATTTATAGCACATAGCAAGCACTATGAAAGACATAATTACACTCTCCTTAGGTATTACTACGACTAAGAGAAAACAGAAAGAAAATTAAAACAATTTGAAGAATTAATTTTTAATGTATTTCTTATTTTAAGAGTCTAGCTAATAAAAGTTTAGTCCCTAATGCTGATCCTTGAATATTTGTCAAAACTGGCCTAATTTCCACTTAATTTCCCATTCTTTCATTTTTTTTTTCCTTCAGTCATCATGTAACTGCACTTGACTGGCTCAGAGATGCGAATTTAACAACTCAGTTTCTTTCAGGTTTACAGTCCTGACTCACCCGCGTTAATGTGCTTTACAATTCCATAAACATCATGTTCATTTGTTCAGATACTTATTTTTCTTGCTACTGGCACCATTAGTCACTGTGAACATTATAAAAGTAGGTATGGTTTGGTTGGATATTTGCAGAGGTTTTGGGACTAGAGTTGAATATCTAATTTTGATTTAGGGTCAGATACTTTATTTAAAATAGTGTATATATGTGGATATCTGAAAAAGACTACATAAGGGAGGTCCAAATATCTTTGAATATTTGAATTATAATTACTCCTTCTTGATTTTTTGTGATGGTATATTCTTTTCAAGTGTTTTGCCTATATTTGGCCTTGACCTTATTTGTAATATTTATACTTTGGTGATTGAATATATCATAGTTTAGGTGAAAAGAACAGTGGATGAGGTGATATATTACTCTAACTTGAAAATAAGGAGGATCCTAATTAGGCCTCATTATAACCAATACTTTGAATAAGAATATTAAATAAGGTGCAACAGAAATGACATAGATATTGGAAATCAGACAAATGAAAATTTATGTTCCAAAATTATAACTTGCTAGAGACATTATTTTTTAAAATTTAAATTAAAGTGTTCTTCTCTATGTCTTTTCTATTACTATAGATATGGCTACTTCCTTTGTCAAAAATTACTCTTTAAGCATCATTGCTTTGTAAAATATAAAATAGGGATATACTTAGGAAAGATGTTAGATGAAGTTATGTTTTGTTCTGTGTTTTCCATAAATTGTTTATTTTATTACACAGAGCATTTATGAAAAAGAGGGCAATGCATTTTTCCCTCTTATTATCAGATTGACAAGGAATCATGGCAAATATATTCTAAAAAAAGACATGTATTTAAAAATCATCGATTTGATTTTTAATATATCATTTACAGGAGAACAGATGGTAGAGTTAGAGTTATAAGCAGCGAAATACAAAAATCATCTAATCTGATAATTTTTAGTAGGCAGTTTGCATGATCAAATTAAGTTGGAAAAATTGGAGACAAGTTCTATAGATGGCATTATTGGTAGTTTTATTTTCCCTGCAATCTCATGTATTTCTTATCTCATGGTTGCACAGCACCCCTCATATTATTCCTCTTCTCATTTCCCTCATATTCAGTCACTCTAGTATTCTGAAGCTGAATTTTTAGAGATTTAACACCAGATTCTGGTGTGCAAATCCATTTGTGTTAAAGAATTTGTCTGAAACAAAAGCACTATTGAATCAAAGCACAGAATAGTTCATTAAGAAGCATTGTGGAAGTGAATAATGTCCTAATAAGGACTTTCAGAGTTCATTTTCATAACTAAAAATTTAGTTAAGCATATCTGAATTTACTTCCTTAATTGACACCTACTTTGTAAGTAAAATAACATAGAAAACTGGAAATTTAACCTGCGTGTTACCATTTATAAGACAAGTGCAGAAATATTCTGTACCAGTTCTAGTCGTGCATGACTTTAATCAGGTATTTGGAGAACTATTTCAATTGCCTGCAGTGTTAGCTATTCAAACTCAAAATATTCTGTGAGATTCCCTTATAACTTGAGAACCAGATGACTCATTTCCCGTAGACAGCTCAGCTTGTGCAATTTTGGCTGTGGAGAATGAGCTGTCCATTACTCTTTATCACCACTCTCTGCTGAATGCATTTGCTCTTTCTTCCTTTCCAGTGCTTGTGTTTGTTTATCTAATTTGGATTATTAGCATGCCATAATGGTCTATAATTTTTTCCCCTCAGTCGTTTACTTCTCAGGCAGGAAATTTCTTAGTGCTCCTGAGGACAACAACAACACGTGATATTTTGTTTTCCTTAAAGGAAAGTCACAAGATGCAAAGTTTGGGAGAAACTCATGTCTTCAGGAAAAGCTTTATGCACACATTGCTGCAGAATATTTGCCTGTTTTCTTTTTTTTCTGTAAATGTACATTAAAGGAGATAGAACTGATTTTGGTGATAAATGCCCAAGCGTGGCAATCCTTAAATTCATCGTTTGTTTCTTTAATTTTTAATGTAACTACAATAATGCTTTGGGAATTATGAAAGATGATTCTGTTCTGTGGTGAAATGCTTAGAGTGTGATGAGGTCCTGCATATCTGTAAGGCTGAAATCTGGCTGCTGTAGGTTTCTACTCAGGAAACCTTATGCAACAAGTTATTTAAACTCTGTGGCTCATTTTCCTCATTTGAAAAAATGAATTTAGTAATGATTCTTTCAGGCCTGTTGTAGGATTTAAAAGATTTAAGACATATAAAGCACTTAGGACAATGCCTGGTATAGAGCAAGAACTCAGTAAGAGTTTTTGAAGAATTAAAGAATTTTTGATAGTGTAGAGAATTGTCTGAAATATATATATATAAAAATATATATACACACACATACATACAGAACAGAGAAAGATGGAATCACTTGAAATCCTACCCCTCAGAAATAATGCCATGAACATTTTGAAGTGTGCTGTTTCAATCTTAGCCTGTGCTTCTATATTTTTATTAAATATGGGATTATAGTATACATCTTAGTTTGCAACCTCATTTTCTTCACTTAAAATAACGTAAAATTTCCATGTAATCATACATCATACTATGTATTATTTAATATGTAGTATTTAGTATCACAGTAATATGATAGTTTATATATTCAATTCCCTAGAGCTGAACATGAAGTTTTTATACAGGTTTTTTTTTCCTGCTGTCAACAGTAGTGCAGCTGGTGTTGATATGATGACCATTATTTCACATATTTGCATATTTAAGATTATTTCCTTATGATACATAAGGAATTCCTGTCTCACATCTAACCTTCAGTTATTTGTTATAAATTAAGCTGAAATTGATGCCATTTCAAATGTTTGGAACATATGACTCATTATCTCATAATACACAGGAAAAAGTCCTTAACCTTTCTTCATTGTTTTCCTCTGAAAACTGTTTCGATTTTTATTTGAGCTTGTCCAAGACAAACATAGCACTCAAGATGCTGAGCAATGGTATAGGACATATAGGACGTTAAAGGAGATGCTACTTGCTGTTAATGATATACCATGGTTTTCTTTTATAAGTATGACATGAGTAACACTGATTCATATTTAGTTAGGCATAGTTGTGTAAGTTAGTGATTTCACGTATTATATATTTACATTAGTATTTTTAAAAAGGCAATTTAAATGTGTATGATACACATATTTTAAATGTTCCTATAATAATGGTACTCGATATTTATATGCTGTATACTCATAAACAAACTTTTTTAGGTGATCTCCTGTCCAAATAGCAAAATATAATTGCATGTTACAGTCCAACTTTCTAGATCCCGTACAGTGACATCCTCTTAAAGGATGAACAGTTTTGTATTTGTTTTATTTATTCAATATGGCATTTTTAGAAGAATAGTCATAGTCTTTAATGGTTCTTAAACAGAAATGATATTTTTTTGTTGTCAGATGGAGAGGTATCTTAAAGTTTTCCATTGATATTCACTATTTTAAAAATACTTTAAATGTTATGTTTCCATCTTAGTTTCCTACTATTGTATCTTCTTTGTGGATTTTACCATTTATCAATATAAAAGAATCTTCTGCTTTGCATTTGCCTGGCCCATCCTTTTACTTACAATTGTCATTTGATATAGAGGTATATCTTGTTATTTTTTTGATTCTGAGAATGTCTTTTAATAGAGGAGTATATTTTACATTTATGCTTAATTTGCATATTTGGACTTACATTCATATGCTTAGTCCCTGACCAACCCTCATCCCATCGATATTTCTTTTTCTTTCTTTTTTGCTGAAATTTTTATTTTTTCTCTATATTAATAAATCTTACACTATATTTTCTATAAATGTACATTATTAAATTTTTAGCATATTTAAATTACTTGACTTCTCTATCACAATCAATAAAGACTAGGATCAATAAATGGAGTCAAGTTCTCTTGAGTCCTTTCATTTAAGCTGGTAACTATAGCATGGTTTTATTTCCTGCCTAACAATTCCTTCTGTTATTTTGTTAGGGTAAGGTTGTGTTTAAAATCTGATTTTTTTTTAAGTACTAGGAAACTTTTATTTTAAGAATAGTTTAAAATATTTTCATTAATCTTCATAGATATGTTAAGGACACATATTACCAATTGCTTATGTTTTCTACATTTTTGTTCCTCATGCTTCTGTATCTTTATTTTTTATATTACTTTTTTTATACTTAAGAAATAAATGGAGAGAGTTCTTATTTCAATAATTATTTGAGTTTTTTGGTAGAAATTGTATTCCTACTTTTCAGCAGTCACTATATGCCTAAAATATTTGGTTGTTTCGGGGGAGGAAAATAATTCATATTGAGGAAAAATTCAGAGTTCAGTGTTGTACATGTTGTATGACCTAACCTGGTCCTAAATTCCTAGCAATAAGCTGGAAATATAACACTGATTCTTCAGTGAGGGATCAGCAGTGCAGGTTAGATTCGAGGGTGACTAAAAATGATGACTAGGAGAGCCATTCATCCCTCCCTTTTGTTTGTCTTCTCTAGACCCACAAGGTAAAAGGTAATTTATCTCTTGTACTGTTTTTAGAAATCTACACTACTCACTGAATGTGTGTTACAGAAACACGTAATGAATTAATATTGTAAGAAGTTAAAACATTAGCAAACAAGGAACAGTGATTAAAAAAAGAACAGTAACAACAAGTAGAGCACGGGGAACTGTGTTCAGTGGCTTGTGATAAAACCTATAATGATGAAAAATACACACGTGTAACTGAATCACTGTGCTGTACACCAGAAACCAACACAACATTGTAAATCAGCTATACTTCAATTAAAAAAAATTTTTTAACTTTGTCTAATTATAGAAAAAAAGATAATAAGAAAGTATGATGTGATGATTTTCCTGTGCTTCTAAGGCAGTGATACTAAATAACGGCTTCCCTGTGAAGGCTTTATGTTGTAATTCCAATAAATTACAAGCCCCTTACTACGTTTTAGCAAGGTTCTGTATGGTCTGGACCCTATCCACCTCTCCTAGCTTCTACCATTATGTCCTTTATTTATCTTACTTTAAGGAACATTGTCTTTTTCACTTGGAATTAACCAAGCTCACAGCCATCTCAGGATCTTTGCAGTTCCTTTTTCCTCTATCATGACCTTTGAAACTAGGCCTCCCCTGGCCATTCTGTTTGCTCTGGGTCCACATCTCCCTCTCTGTCCCATGACCCTCTTTTCTTTCCCTAAAGCATTTAACACCGTCTGAGGCTATAAGTGTTAAATTTTGACATTTGAAGTGTGTATTTTACTGTATTTTATATAGGTATTTTAAGTATTTGTGTGTGTGTGTGTATATATATATTTGTATCATTTGTCCCTGTCCATTAAAATGTAAGCTTTTTAAGGGCAAGATAGCTAGACTATTTAGAATAAATTCAAAAAGTATTGTTAATTTATTTCTAGTAAATCCCATACAAATCAAATTCATACAAACGATTTATGTATGTGAATATTACAGAGTGTCTATTTCAGAGTATCGATCACTCAAGAGTGAAAATTTGACTTTTTAAGGAAAGAAGTGTGGCTATCATTTAATTTAGTTATTACACTAAACAGGGTCAGCCTGATAGTATGCTATGATCAGTGTTTAAAAAAATCAAGGGTACATTTCCAACTTGGCTGAGGAAATAAAAGTTCTCGTGCAGCCAATATCATAACGTTCATTGGGAATTGTCAGAAGGCTCCATAAACAATTGGTTTGGATCAGACAATGGAATTATTCAAATTCACCCTATAATGGCACATGGGTTTCGTTTTTCCCTCTATTTTTGTTTTGTCTTAAAGTTATAGTCAGTTTATGTCAGTTAGCTTATGCTAAGGAAAATTATGATAAAACTTTACTGATAATACTGAAGGGAAACATGATTTGCGATGAGGGAAAATGGCTTCCGCCACTAAATGTGTGTATTCTAGTTGGTCAAAGTGTCATTTTAATTCCTAGGAACATCTAGATTATGTGGTTAGAGAGACAGTTATTGCGATAGTAAGAAGCTGTAAAGTAATATTTTGTAGTTTTATGTTCAAAATTGGTTAAATGCATAGGAACAGGCTGTCCAGTGTTGAGTCCCACTAGTAAGGGAAGTCGAGAACCTGAAATAGGTTCCTGAGAGGAGCACGTGTGTAAATTGAGAGTTGGAAACAAATGAGAATGATGGAGCACGGATAAAGAGCTGGATTGTTCAGGCTTGAGACTGTAAGAGTGGGGAGTTAATAACAGTCTTTGAGGATGAAGGGTTCTTACAAAAGAAGAGATGACTAGCTGTTTTCCATTTCCAGTGAGTGCAGAACAAGAGGATGGGATTTAGCAAATATTTATCGAACATCCCGGTTGAGTGCAGAACGAGAGGTTGGGAAGCATGAGGGCTTTAGATTAGAACTAAAGAATTTCTTAAGAGTGAAGATCTTAATTCCTTAAGAGGTTGTGAATTTTGTGTTTTGATAGTCTTTTAAATAATATAGATTTTCAGTTCATAACTACCAGTAGGCAGTAGTGTCAATTCAGTTCAGCAAACATTTATTGCATTCTAAAGGTCCATCCAGGTTAGTGATCTCAGAAATCTGTCAGTGTCTGGAACGCTAAGCAGATCTTTGTGGAACTAATAACATTTAAGCTATTTAAGATAATAATAATAATTATGTTAATTATGATAATAACAATTTAGTGAAATTAGTAAAAGTATAGAAGTAAAATGTATTAATAGTATCATTTAGTGGAAAATTACATAAAATTAGTTCCTATATGAATTGTAGCATATGTATGTATACATAGTATATGTATATGTAATATGTATGTAATGCTTAATTGAAGAATTAAGATATTTGGACTGTTTAAATATATTACATAGTTGTCTTCTAATAGAAATAAATAGTATATTAATGAGAGAAGAAACCATCATGAATGGCAGTGTAGTATGATTTTCCTTAAAAATGTCTATTTGAGAATTAAGCTCTAAAAGAATGTTTTCATCTTTGCAATTTTAACATATTCACTGACAACAGAATTTTATTATTCTTGTTATTCTGTTAATGATTGCAGCCAACAATTTAATTACTCTAACAAGGATGACAAGATAGCTACCTGGTTTATCAAGCTGAAATATTTACTATGCTGGATGGATATATTACTTTACAAAAATTTAAATGATACATTAATTTATGTGTCACTAATAGCCATTAAAAATACAAGTAAGATAAGCTTGTCATCTTCCCTTGTGAAGCAAGTCCATTTCTCAGAACTGTATCGGTAAAGCAGTGCTTATCAGAAGGAGCTACTGCAGACTAGACACGGTCTGGGCCTTTAGCCTAGGGAAAATGTGTATAAAGTCTCTCTTTTGTTTAATTTTAATATTTATGCAGATTTTGCATTCTACATATAATATGATTTTTATTCATTCATGGGACACCCGTTATGGGTCGGACACTGTTTAATGCCCTGGGAACACAGCAGTGAACAAAATACAGGAAAATTTATTTTCTTGTGGAGATTGCAGCCTAGTTTGAG
This sequence comes from Camelus ferus, assembly GCF_009834535.1. NCBI lineage: Eukaryota > Metazoa > Chordata > Mammalia > Artiodactyla > Camelidae > Camelus > Camelus ferus. The sequence goes on along the minus strand of NC_045704.1, from coordinate 69,619,557 downwards.
AAAATTAATAGCAAACAAATAAGTCATATATACAGTGTGTCAGATTATTTTAAGATTTGTTCATTTTGACATTTAAATATTTGAATTGCTTAAGCTGAGGAACAGCATCTTTCCCCCAGCTATTCCTTTTGGGTAGCCAGTAGGGTACAGCTTCTGTGGTCCTGTCGGTGTCAGGAAACTGGGTTAAGTTAAGCAGTACTTATGTCACACACTCATTTCAGCACCGTGGTGATTATCGGTCTTTTTGAGCCTCCCCAGCCCTGGAGAGTGCGCATAGTCATGTGAGGGAGAGATGCCGTCACTTCTTCCTTCACCGCTTACTAAGTACATCCAGATAATCACTAACAAGAGAGATCCAGAGTCAAGTCAGCCAGGCAGGTCAGTGCAGTATTCCCAGGCTGTGCTGATGGAAGTTTTGAGAAGTATATTTTTGATGACAAGTTAAGCCACTTATGGTTTATGATGGGATGAAAGGGTCGCTAATCTTTTGGTCCATCTTCTCTTGTCTCTATGATAATCTCATGAAAGGACTGATTCAGGGGAAAACGATGACTGATAATGCCCTTAATTTAAAAACTGATACTGTAATTTTCATCACATGTAAATTATCTGAGCCTTGTAATCTCCATAATCAACTCTCTTCATTCAATTTTCAAATTTCATTTTTCATTGCAGCATTTTGGTCATATACCAAAATACACGGTTGTCCTTCTAATTTTTTTTTTTAATGAATCATGCCCAAACTTGTAAAAATGTTTAAATAGGCCAAATTTGCAAATCTCTGTATTACAGTGAGCCATGAATCTAAGTTGATTTATATTATTTCACTTTTAACCTCTGACAGAGCATTGTTTTTCCTTCATGAAGAATAGTTCTTGGACCCACAGTTTCCTCCAGTGAAGTGCAGCAGAGAAAGCCATACACATTCTTGTCTATTTCCTTAAAATTATCTAAAAATGCAATTACTGATACTTCAGACTTAAACAAAACTACTGCTGTGTTACTCAAACCCAGGAAGGGAAAAGAGGCAAGCTCTTGGAGGGGTATAATTTGGGAATAAGGCTATAGCTCCTGGAGCATTCAGAAAGTGGCATGACCCAGATACAGGTGAATCCTCCTGTCTCTCTCGGGTTTGGCATCATTGTACACATGACTCCATTCATTTTTTTCTAATTAACACAATATTTGTTCAATAATGATAAAAATAAATAAAAAGGGAAAACCTCAAATAGTCTACTGAAATTTTCTTCCTGGTTATTTTATTTTTAAATATTTGGAAAATGAAAACATCATCTTGTATAACAGGGTGAAATAGTGAACAGGGAAATAGTAAGGAAATTAGTGATTTTCACGCTTTCCTCCCTCCAAAATACAATATTCGGTTAACTCTTTTCTCAACCGGTTATTCATATGTCATTTGAATATATTAAATTTTGTGGTTTAAAACAAATAACAATCCCATTTTCTGTTTGGATGCTTCTTTTTGACCCAGAGCAGATTCAACCAACATATTGTAGCGTTGGGCTTCAAAAATTTACTCTCATTTCATCAGACCAATGGGGAGGGGTTCTCTTCTTTTTCTCTTTTAGGTTGTTTTAAATAATTAATTTATAATTTGAATATTTTATTCATTTGTTTCTTGTGTCATTTATTTTAATGCTATAAAGTTCCCTCTAAAAAATCTATTTTAACTTCCTCTTATAGAGTTTATGTCACTTTTGTTATTGTTTTTAATATACTTTAAAAATAAGCAACAAACTGACCAGGAATGATTATGTGGCAAAATGTCCCCTAAACAAGTCAAATAGAAGTAATTGTCTGGAAATGTATTTATAACATAAATGATAAAGAAAAGTGTCAAAGGATATTTTGACAGTATCTAACAGGGAAAATATAAGCAGCCAATAAACACATGAAAATATGCTCAAGCTCATTAGGAGTCAGGATTGTAAAATGATTTCCAGCCTTAAATTGCTAAATGTGTAGGAGATTAATAATATCCAGCATTAGCAGAGTTTCAGTCACTAGGCATTTTCATACAACGCTAGTGGATTGTTACTTGGTGCAAAACTTTTGGTGAATTACCTAGTAATGTACATTAAAATAAAAAAGAAAAATCCTAACATTTTCACTGTGAAGAATTTATCTCACAGTAAGAAAAATCATCGTTACCCACGTACAGTTGTACATGTTATAGCATTATTTTTAACAACAAAATGAAGGATAAAAACTATATTTATATAATTAATGAAATTTTTAAAAATTAGGAAATTTTTTGCAGTTTTAGGAGTTTCAGAGAAATATTTATTGATCTCGTAGGCTATCCACATATTCATGTTACATGAAAAAAGAAACGCTGACTTTTTAAAAAGGTGGACCCTGTTGAAAAATAACTACACCCAGAAAAAGTACAACATAAAGATATGTTTGTGTGAGTATGGAAAACTCTACAGAAAAATAGTAATTATGCTTCAGACGGCTAGTACAGAGGATTAGGTGTTAGATTGAGAGTAGGAGATTATTAATTTTATATAACTTTATATTTTTTCCAATTTTACAAAGAGCAAATATCATTTTGTAATTTAATATCGAATTATTAAATAAAATCTGAAATTAAAGAAAAATTAATCTTAAAAAAGCTAGTTCACTTACGCAGAATTGTCCACATGTTTTTTCATATTGGGGAATATACTGAGAAAAGATGGAGGCTTGATAATGTGTTTTACCTGAACACTTGTAAGGAAGTTGTGGGAGATGTTGATGTATTTTGTGGGCAAGAGTTTTGTCTGTTGGTTGGTTTAACTCATGAGGAAAGAACTCTGGTTTCTAAGGTTACAAACTTATTTTTAAGAAAACTGGCTCATAAAGATCTGCTGAAATCATGGATTCTGGCTCCTACTCTCCTTTTGGGGCTAACAGTGGTCCTGTTAATTTGTTGTGACTGCAGAGTTTATAAGGTTAACTTCCATAGTAATACACAGTTTCATTATTTACCAGTGACTGCAGAGTTTATAATGTTTAATTCACTAATAATACTCGATTTCCATTATTTACCAATTACTTAAAGCACATAACATTTTTCCCCACTCTGAGATTTCAGGGAAATTACACAATATTGAGTAACATGGAAAATGTGACTCTATTGATTATGGTTGATGGGCAAAATTTCAAAACTTTCCCCCAGAATATCTTTCATGACATTTAATCTTCCAGAAAAATGCACCCTTTTTCTCTCTTGTCTTTGAAAACTCACAACTTTGAGTCACATGCCTTTAACTATTACATCCAGTCATTTTGATAAGTTACAGCACTGATGTATTCAGAAAAATGGAATTTTTATCTTTGCTGATTCTAAAATTCTTGATATGGTGAGAATATACAAATATACTTACTGGGGTTAGCTATTCATTAACATAAATATCTAAGATTTTGATTTTTATTATGGTTACTAAGCTTATATCAAAATTCCATTTTTTGGTCTAATCTGTGTAATCAGAGAACATCAAAACACTTATAATTTACGACTGTTGGAAGAAAGGGAGAGAATTTTTTTTTTTTTATTTCATCCCTTCTGAAATTAAGGTTGTATTTTTATAAGAAAGACAGAAAATTATATATTGACAAATAATAAGTAATTTGATACACATTTCATTACACAAATACTGTATTTCATGTGCATCTGCTGTTGAAATAAAAAAGTATATATGTCTAAACATTTCTACTTAAATCTATACTTCCATGTACCTGTTATCTGCTATGTTAGATTTTTACCTATCAATATTTAATAAAAATATTATCACATCCAGATGTTTAGTTCCTTAAAGTGAAGTGTGAGGGTTTATGAACACTGAATTTTTTTGTCCATGTTGATCCACTATTACTGATACTTAAAATTTTAGGACTGATAATTACTTACTATTCCAGGGAATATAAATTATTTAATCAGTTCCAAACTTTTGAAATAACTGTCTGGTGTTTTAGAAACCAGAAACAAGAATTATAATAGGAGTTTAGACTATAATATATTGCTGCAAGGATAATTATTAAGGGAAAACACAGCTGACATTTTCTGATTTATGCACACAATCAGAGATGGAGTCCAAGGACTGTGACATAATTATCTTCATGCTAACAATTTTTGTAAATCTCTTGACAGAATTTTAGCTAATTTTAAAGTGCCTTCTGAAGATTAGCACTTAAAATTGTTGGGGAAAATAGCACAATTTATTAGCAAGGGTATAATTGTAAACCTTCTAAATACTCATTGTGAATATCATTTAGACAGTAACTCCTGCTTTAGCAGCTGGTATATAAGACACCAGTTTATGGAGTCTTGAAACAACAGAGAGTGGAACCTAATTAAAGAGGATTACATGCCAACAAAAAATTATTAAAAACAGACTAATAGACAATTGTTATGAATTTAGAAGTCTCTGCCAACTTCTCTTTTTGATACAAATTTATGTAAGTAACTGTCAAGTAAAAGCATTTATTTCTTCAAAACCAAAAGGGTATTAGAAGGCCTTTTCTTTTGTGACTTAAAAATGATTGCTTTCCTGAATTTTAACTTAACACAAGAACCTAAATGATTCTATTAATCTTTTCTCACATATTTAAACAGACATGAGCTTTTAAAGATAATGATTAGAAATACTATTTTAGGGTGTTTGTTTGTTTATTTGTTTGTTATCTATGTAGTACCAAGCATTCCATAACTGTAAATAGGGAAATCTTAGGCACATGTCTTTATAAACAAAAATCCGTTTATCAGTATAAGTACTGTTTATGGAGGTTTATGTTGAATTGATTTTCGTATTTTTCTTTGCAATGTACATTAAGAATTTTTGATATACTAGTAATTGTTAAATTTCAGTATTTCTGTTACTGAATTTCTCCTTCTTGTTTGAATTGACTCAGTTTTTGTTTGTTGTGATCCCAGGGTTTTATTCCAAAGAAGATAATTGAAATAGCTTAAAATGATACGTAGCCATTTTTAATTATTTGTTAAATAGAATTTTAACCTAAGTGGTCCTTCCCAGCACTAGAGAAAAGACTGTGTTCAGATCTGTGCATTTCCCTGGTGTCTAACCTCACATCTTACATGCTCCCTGTGGTACTGTTATAATACAGTATACATTGCTTTGCACAGCCATATAGTCTAAGTAGATTTTTGTAGATTTTGACCAAATTAAACATAGTAAATTTAATTGTCATAATTAACAGAATATGAAAGGCAGATTCATTGTAATGGACTGACAAAATTAACTTTGTTAATTTGCAAGAGTGAATAACCAAATTTCGACCATGGTGTAGTCATCAAGTTAAGGTTACATGGAGGGTCTCTTGGAGGAAAGATAGCTAGCTGCCTTCACTGACTTTATTTTGCACTTTTAATTGAACCTAGCTTCTGATTCATGTATGACTAGACTATGTAAAAATTCCTAGAACATCCATTCAACAAACCTTTAATGGTTTACTACTGTGGAAATACAGCAGTAAATGAATAATTTAAAAAAAAAAGAAACCTCTTGCCTTTATAAATACAGTCAATATTTATAAATAACAAAACAATCTATCTCTTGCTTTTGTAAATACAGTCAGTATTTTAAAGATACTATAACATGTAATATAATGTTAAGTATAATAAATGTTATGAAGAAGAACGGTAAAGTAGGGAAAGGGGGCCGAGAGTGAAGATAGGTTCATTGTTAGAGACTGCAGGGAAGATGTTTCTAAAGAAGTGACATTTATTTTATTAATTAGAAAAAAATTTTTTTGCTGTTTTTTGGAGGGGAGGTCATTAGGTTGTTTGTTTGTTTATTTTGTAATGGAGGTCCTGGGGATTGAACCTAGGACCTCATGCATAAAAGCACGCCCTCTACCACTGAGCTATGCCCCATCTTCCAAGAAGTGACATTTAAACAGAGACCTGAATGAGATGAGGGAGTAAGCCCTGTGAATGTTTTGGGGAAGAACATTTCAGACAGAAAAGAACAGCAAGTGCAAGGACCCTGAGGAGAAAGGGTGCTTTTGTGTAAAATGAACAGCGATGAGGCGCTGTGACTGGAGCAAACTGAGTGCTGGAACCCTGGTAGCAAATGAGATGGGTCCTATCATACTTACCGTCTCCCTGGTTGAACTAGTAGATTTTCATTGTTTAAATTGCTCTTTGAAAGCCTTCCCCTCTTCAAGATTAAGGGAATCAGTAAATACTAATTACTCCCCAAAAGCAAATATTAAGGTTTGTGTAGTGATTTGAGATTGGCAGTGCCTGGCACACAGTGCTCCACAATATTTGTTGAAATAATGATACTGTGTTTTAGTTGGTTGTCGTGTAAAGTCTGTGAAACTCAATCAAAACATGACCATGCATTATGTAGAGGACTATGTGGTAATTTTGAATAAGCAATAAGAACTAAAAAGTAAATACTCAATCTTGAATTTTGTTGACCTCCTTTAGATGTAGGAATTAATGATCAGCAGGTAAGATTCTGCAGCAGAAATGTTTTTATTTTAATTTTTCCTACTTTGGGAAAGTATGAAAATATTACTTAATTCTTACCATGGGTAAGAGTTAAAATCTTAAAATACTCCAAGGTAAATATAACTTAACAACATTTTGATTTAGACTATGAACCTGGAAATGAGATTTATTTTTTTTCATTTAAAAATGTACAGCAGTATCTGAATAGCAGTTTCTTGTTTAGAATATATTTTCACATACATGATCTCATTTAATTTATCATCACAACAATACTTAAAAGTGGGTATCATTATTTTTATCATCTTCATCAGTACCTTTATTTCGTGAGGGCATATTTGCAGACTGAGATGTTAAGCATTTTCCTAAGACTATACGAGCAATTTAGTTTCAAAGCTGGAACTTAGAAACAGATTTCCTGTCTCTGCAGCTCCTGCGTCTCCTACTGCATTATATTCCATTTCGCTGTGGCTTATATGAGATTCTCCTAGACGGGACCTGATTGTAAGCTGGCCACCATTAGTGAAATGACATTAGCTAAATATGATTATGTCTTAATGTTCCCTGAAAGGATTAGACTAGTTAAGACATACCGAAGGGAAAAGCAATTACCTATTGAAATATGAATCTCTTGATTAGAACTGGAAGTCATATATTGGTATTAGGATGTTCATCTGGAATGTAAAAAATTCTGAATGTCGTTATTTCTTACTTCACTTGTAAAGAACTTCAGTGGGGCTGGTTTTGAGGCTTTTTGTTGAATATCAAGATTTAAAATATAACAGTTTACTAGAAGAGTAAATTCATTTAATTGACTCATTCTTTAAAGGAACGTAGACCTTAGAAATGTTTTTATTCTTATTTTTTATTGAAGTGTAGTCGATTTATAGTGTTAGTTTCAGGTATACAGCAAAGCAATTCAATTACACATATACATGCATATATATATATTTTTTTCAGTTTTTTTTCTATTATGGCTCATTACAAGAAATTGAATATAGTTCCCTGTGCTATATAGTAGGTCCTTGTTGTTTACCTATTTTATATATATTAATGTATATCTGTTAATCCCAAACTCCTAATAATCTACCTCCTCCTCCCCCACTGGTAACCACAGTTTGTTTTCTTTGTGAGTCTATTTCTGGTTTGTAAATAAAATATGTATTTTTTTAAATTTAGATTTCACATCTAAGTGAGATCATATGATACTTGTCTTTTTCTCTCTGACCTATTTCCTTAATATGATCATCTAGGTCCATCTATATTGCTGCAACTAATGTAAGAAAGACTGGATGCTGTAAAACTCCTAGAGGAAAACATAGGGAGAACACTGTTTGATATAAATCTCAGTAATATTTTTTTCAAATCAACTCCTAGAATAATGGGGGGGGAAACCCCAAAATAAACAAATGGCACCTAATTAAACTGAAAAACTTTTGCACAGCTAAGCATACCATCAACAACAACAACAAAACAGCCTACAGAATGGGAGAAAATATTTGCAAATGACACGACTGACAAGGGACTAATTTTTAAAATATACAGATAGCTCATATAGTTTAATATCAAAAAACAAAACAAAACAAAACAAGCAACCCAATCAAGAAATGGGCAGAAGACCTAAACAGACATTCTCCATAGAAGACATCCAGATGGCTACAGGCACGTGGAAAGGATCTCAGTTTCACAAATTATTGGAGAAATGCAAATTAAAACTACAGTGCGGTATCACTTCACACTAGTCAGAATGGCCATTATTAAAAAGTCTACAAATAATAAATTCTGGAGAAGGTATGAAGAAAAAGGAACCCTTGTACTCTGTTGGTGGGAATGTAAGTTGGTGCAGCCACTTTGGAGGACAGTATGGAGATTCCTTTAAAAACTCAGAATAGAGTTACCATATAATCTGGGAATCCCACTCCTGGGCATATATGCAGAGAAAACCCTAATTTGAAAAGGCACATGCACCTCAATGTTTATAGCTGCACTATTTATAGTAGCCAACATGGAAACAACCTAAATGTCTTTTGAGAGATGAATGGATAAAGAAGTTATGGTTATATATATATATATACATACATACAGATACACACACACACACACACACACACACACACAATGGAATATTACTCAGCTGTAAAAAAGAATGAAATAATGCCATTTGCAGGAATTTCTAACTAGATGAGAAACATATGCACTGGTATTATCTTTTCCCTGTTTACCTTACTAGGTAAAGAAACCCATTAGATTAGTCAATGTTTAATTGCCTTAGAGTTGTAGCAGTATAACTTGCAATGTGCTATTTTACTTAAATTCCTCAGATTTTAAAATGTGAATTCACAGTTACCTCCATAAAACTTGTGGCCTCCTTGGTGATGATTCCCTATGGATCTTTCAAAATATGGTATCCTGTAGGCTTTTAATCATCTGTGATATGTTATGATCATATCAATACATGATTAATACATGGCAATGATTTTTCCACTGTATTTGGGACATGCTTACAACAGTTTCCGTATTGCATTGAAACTCTGTTTTTTGAAAATAAAGAGGTGGATTTTTTTTTAAGCCTTCATTTCCCCAGTAACTTCCATGTATCTGGCACCTATTAGAATCTAAATAAATATTCAGTTAATGAATGAGTGTATGACTGGCTTTCACTTTTAGCTTTTAGCTTGGCAACAGGATTGACTTCTGCATAATGTTCTTTATTAATAAGTTGAATGCTTGACTTAAGCATTACTATCAAACATGAGTAGAAATTTGCCAACTGTTGGACCCCTTGCTTCTCCAGGTTCTTGGATAACTGATTTTATTTGTAATTTTCATTTCTGTGTCATCTAGGTCCATTGCAAAATCATCCTTCCTGAGGTTAAAATTTAATTAGCCATAGACATAGGGCCATAAGTGGGTTTTAGGGGATCTATTGGCTCATTGAAATTATATATAGCATATATATATGTATATATATATATATATGAATTTTTTGTGAATAATTTTTAAGAGGAAAAGATATTTTTCATTATATTCTCAAAGGGATCTTATGATCAAAAAGTTAGAAATCTTTATTTTTTCATAAAGACTGTATTTATTTTGCTTTACTATTCATTAGAATCACTTTAAAGACATGAACAATGCACATTTTTCTACTTTGTCCCATAAAATCCAATCCATTAGGATTATGGTGGAGTTCATGAATTCTCTTCCTCTTCCTTCTCCTTATTCTTTTTCTCCTTTTCCTCCATTTATTGAAAACCTTCTATTTGTTCAATGTACTAAGTGATTTAGATATATTATCTTATTTAATTCTGCGGGCAGCCCTAGGAAGTTCAAGTATATTGTTTAGAATGAACTAAGTGTCCTGCCTAAGGACATGTAGCTAGTAGGCAGCAATGCTGAGGTCGGAAGCTAGAGCTGAGTCTAGTACCTTCGCCTTCTATCCCCTCGCCAGCACCCCCTTAATCTGGAAAATTTTGATTCATTTCAAACATGTTCAGAAACAATGCATAGACATCTCTGCTCTAGGAGAATTAAATTCCTCTCCTCTATATCATCACTGGACTGTGATCCATATGGGGGGTCTTCTGTTATTTCCCTTTATATCCGTGTTGCTTAATGTGATGCCTAATAAGTAATAAATATTCAAGATTTTTCTTTCTGAATTAACATTTAATTGATTAACTTCAGCTTTTGTTATTTAGTAATTCTAAGACTAAAGTTCTGGTGGCTGTGCTGTTAACTGTCTGTGACCTTAGTAATATAGAACTGGGTTTACTCATTTATTAAAATTAATTTTCTAATTAAAAAATTAAGGTAACTCTATAAATTTGAAATCCAATCTGTTTAGTTCTAGTTATTGTGATTATTTCATAAAGGAAATGCAGTCCTAATGGAAATTAAGCCCTATGGTAATACCATCATTCCTTTATTTAATAATGTAATTTGCTAACTTTTTGCTTCTTTCCTGCCCCATCCAGCATATGAATCAGTAGATATTGGGTTGAATGTGTTATTGCTTGGTATAGTTTAAGCAGAAATCACTGTTGTCTTATTTACATTTCTCAGCATTCAGAGATCTTCTTGTGTGTTATTTTGCTCCCCTGGTGCTGTTGATAGTCTACTGATTTGCTATATTATACTTTTATATAATCCTTAATACAGATGAGATATAAGACAGTATAAAATCTATCACAGTTGAAACTCTAGACCTTCCCTCAACCCATGGGGATTCATTTGGCAGGAGGCCACCAAAGCCAGTTCTTTTTGATGCTTAGTTTCTAGTTTGTACTTTAATTGCTGCCAAAATCTGAGCACTTGGGAATTTAATTGCTCATTATATTTGTCACAGTGGTGTCACAGACCCAAATAAAGACTGTTGCATGCAAAATATTTATGGATATTAATTTGCCCTAAACATGTGTATATTGGATTCCTTATTTTTCTACATCGTAAAGTGTAGCACATCTAGAAAGAAATGGGACAGAATTCTTTAAGAATTTTTGTCCCACTTTACTGGGAAACTATTATCCATCCCGCCAAGTATCTAAATTTAACAACAAACAGCCAGCGGAGGACCTGTTCAGAACTTTATTGTATTTGCTTTGTTCAGTTTCCTCTTTTGAAACAGTCTCTGAGGGATATGAGTCTGGCTCTGAGGACAGACTCCTTGGATTCAAATCCTTGCTTTATACCTCGCTAACTATGTGACCTTCAGCAAGTTGTCTTAATCTCCCTGTGCCTGTTTCCTCATTTGTAACGTATGGATCTCCATGGTTGCTGTGCAGATTAAATGGGTAAAGTTCCTAGAAAACCGTCTAATACAGGGTAAGCCCTCAATGTTAGCTGGTTTACTATAATTCATCCTTATTTGCCAAAAAAACCTATAACATTTACCTTGGTTGTTGATATGGATTTCCAGTTTCCTACTAATTAAGTAGAAATAATCTTTGCCTGTTGTAGCAAATGGAATGTCTGGTCAGCACTGAATTTAATATTTTTCATGTCCTTTTATCTTTCCTGTGTGTTCTCACTTGCCTGCTCTGTGGTGTTTAGGCTAGTGGGCCTGACTTTTTGTTCCAGAGTTTTTGTTTGTTTGTTTGTTTGTTTTGTTTTCTTGCTAATCATTGATTTTTCTTGTTCTTGTGCTTGCTAATCTGAGTAGTTTGTTCATTCATTCTCTCTCTGTGTCTGCTTTTCCTTTTTATTTTCTCTTTGCCTTTCCCTTCCTTCTTTTCTATAAAATACATTGTCCACCTTGCTTCTGCTGTGATGGTTGCAGCTTTCTCATGTAACTATCTCATGCAATTATGAAGCACTTGAAAAATAGGAAATATAAGTCATAATCATGGGCAAGATAATTTTTAGAATTGTTTGGAAGTTTTTTATATCCTGCAAAATAAGTCCACTCTGTCTTATTTATTCCTGAAATTGTGTTCTAGAATAGTCCTACACTAACATATAGAATCCCCTAGAATTCCAGAATGCTTTCATGTCCCCAAAAAGAAACCCCAGTTCCACTGGCAGTAATTCCTCCCTTTTCTCCAGCCCCTGGCAAGCACTAATCTCCTTTCTGCCTCTATGGATAAGCCTGTACTGGACATTTCAGATAAATGCAATCATACAGTGCGGCCTTTTGTATCTGCCGTTTTCACTTAGCATAACGTTTTCAAGGCTCATCATGTTATAGCATGTATTAGAACTTACCTATTTATGGCTGAATAATATTTGATTGTATCAATATACCAATTTGTTTATCCATTTATCATTTTATTGACTTGGGCTTTTCCCACTCTTTGGCTGTTGTGAATAATGCTGCTAGGAACATTGGTGCATATATATTTATGCAGATACATGTCGTGATTACTGGAGGTTTACAGTCAGTTTTGAAATCAAAAAGTATTAGTCCTTGAACTTTGCTCTCCTGTTTTTAAGAAGCTTTTGGTTATTCTGGGCTCCTTATATTTTTATTTGAATTTTAGGATAAGCTTATCAAAATCTGCAAAAAAAAAAAAAAAAGCTGGGACTTTGACAGGAATTGCATTGAATCTTTAGATCAATTTAGGGGGTAGTACCACCTTAACAATATTAAGTATTCTAAATCCATGAACATGGGATGTCTTTCCATTTATTTTGGCCTTCTTTAATTTTTTTCATAATATTTAGTACTTTTCAGTACACAAGTCTTATGCTTTTTGGTTAAGCTTTTTTATGTCTTATAGATGGAATTGTTTTCTTATTTTCATTTCTGGATCATTCACTGTATCTTTGCTTAGTTTTGAACTTCATGTAAGTGGAATAATGTTGCTATGTGCTCTTTTGTGTGTCCCTTCATTTATTCAATACTATGTCTGTGAAATGCCTCCATGTTACTCCACGTAGCTGTAGTTTGTTCATTCTCATTGGTATGGGGTTTTCCATTATATTAATATAACACAACGTATTTATATAGTCCACCTTTATGTGCATTTGACTTGTTTCCAGTTTGGGGACATTTTGAATAGTGTTGATATTAACATTCTTGTATATGGCTTTAGGTGAACATATTATATATTTGTTCTGGGTGTACTCCTACACATGAATATTCAACTTTTGAAAGTACTACCAAAAAGCTTTACAAAGTGATTGTAACAACTTATAGTTCCACCAGCAGTGCTTCATTTCCTTTTTATGCGAAAAAACAATTTTCTATCATTTATCTTTTTCATTTTAGACAGTTCCAAAGTGTGTAGTGATATCTCATTATTTAAATTTGCATTTTGCATGACTAATGATATTGAGCATTTTAAAAAAATTATCTCTTCATATTCTTTTATATAGTGTTATGTAAGTCTTTTGACCATTTTCCATCGGGTTATCTG